>NW_027076837.1:6071410-7342820 GCF_027942845.1 Colletotrichum fioriniae | reverse complement strand
ATTATATTATTATTAACTTATAATAAGATTAGGCTATTACTAACTACTATTTTTAACTATAATAAGAGGTTTTATAATAATTCTATAGCTATAAAATATTATTTATAAAAAAGCCTATAATATTATTAATATATTATAAAAAGCTCTCTATATTATACTATATTAAGTTATTATTATATTTTTTTTAATTAACTTAGTATTATAATTTATTATATTATATTTATAATTAAATTATTTATAAAACCTTATATTTAAGCTTATTTATACTATAATAAATTAATAATAAAGGGTTTTAATACTATCTTAATAAGGGGTCCTTTATAACTTTTTATAATTTATTTAAATAAAAAACTAAATAAACTTTATTTTTTATAAATAATTTCTATAATTTATATACTACTTAAATTAATATTAATAATAAGCTAGGGGCTAGCTTAAAAACTATTATAATTTATTAATATTTTTTAGTTTTTTAATAAAATATATTTATAAATATTTTATTACTAATTTTTAAATTATTAAGCTATTAATAATAATTTCGTATATTTTTAATATTTTATTTAAGTAATTTTTATATTACTCTTAGTAATTTCTTAAGTTTTATAAATATTTTAAACTATTTATTAAGCTTTTATATAGTTAAGCTTCTTTTTAATTATATTAAAATATTTAGTTTTAATAGCTTAGTTAAAGAAATAATTAGGGGTTAATAACTAAATTTAATTTTATAAAATAATAATCTTTATAATTTTATTTAGTTAGGCTATATAAATAAAATTTATTATAAATAATATATTATTTCTAATTATTTTAATAATAATTAACTAGGGGTTATAAAGTATTAAAAGATATATTAATTTAAAGATCTTAGTTTAATTATTTATTTATAGGTAATTTATTATTAATAATTATAATTTAATATTATAAAGCTTTATAAAACTCTTTTTAAAAAATTTAATATAAACTAAGGGGCCGTAATTAAAAATAATAATCTTAAATAGCCTAAAAATTAATAATACTCTTTTTTATAAAATATTTTATTTATATTTTTAAAGTTATAATAATTTTATAATAAAATACTAAAATAGCTCTTTTATTTAGCTTATTAATTATTATATATATTAAGTTATACTCCCTTTTAATTAGAGGGTATTATTATAAAGTTTATTAAAATATATTATTATAAATAGTTAAGTATAAATAATAACCTTAGCTCCCTTTAGGGGCTTATTATAAAGCTTTTTAAAAAATAATAATATATATAATAATTTTTAATATATTAATATATATTTATTATAAAGCTAAGTTAATAATATTATTACTTAATTATTTTAATTATTTTATTATAATTTAAGTATATAAAGAGCTTTTATTTATAAACTTTGTAGATTATTATAATATATAAGTTCTCCTTTTTAAATATAACGAACTTATTATTTATTATAAATAACTTATTATTTTAAACTTTTTAGTATTTATAGCCCTTTAATTATTAATACTCATATTAAAACTAATAATATTATTATTAAAGTTATAATTAAGTTTTAATACTTTTTTAATTAATAAGTACCTTTTAAAGCTCGTCCTTTAATATAAAAAAACTTAATAATAAGCTCAGGGCTATTAAATTATAATTTTTTAATAACGCCTATAGTTTAATAATAATATTTAATAATAATAAGCTTAGTAATAATAAGATTTAAATATAATTAGCCTTTTTTAGTACTTATTAAGTCCTAATATCTTTTCTTTTTTTTATAATAATATATTTAGTAATATATTTTTTTTATTTTAATTAATATTAAATTTAAAAATTAAAATTAGCTAAGGTATTAGCTTAGTAAGCTTATTATAAATTTAAAAAGCGCTTTATTATAAAAAAATAAAAAGTAGTTAATAATTTATAATAATATTAAACTTTTGATAATAACTAACTAATTCTACGTACTACTTTTTTAAATAAATTATTATTATTAATATCTTTTTTATTATATATAGTATAATTAAGCTTTATATTATTTATAATTTTTAAATAAAATACGACAGGGGTATTATAAACTATTATTTATTTATTACTAAACTAAAGCCTTAATATATACTAAGTTTAATATATTAGTTTTTAAATATATAAATAACTCAGGCTAGAAATAATAAAATATAAATACTATAATAAAAAACTAATTTTAATATTTTAAATATATTATTATAATCTATATTAAATTAAAAAAAATACGCTTTTTACTAATTAGTTTTATTAATAACTTAATTAAATATCTATAATCTTTTTATAAACTTTTTTATAAAAAGTTATAAAATTTAAAAAATAACTAAATACTTTTTTAATAATATAAGTAGTTTTTAATTCCGTATTATAAAAACCTTATTCTTATCTAGTTATATATTATTAATATTAACTATAAACCTTAAGTATTTTATAATAATAATATTAAATTTATATTTTTTAATATTTATTTATAGCCCTGGCTTTTTTATAACTAGTTTAGTATTTTTTATAATATACTTTATAGTATTATAAAAAGTTATTTAAAAAAATAAAAATATTATTTATATATGCTATATAAAAATTATTTAAGTACTTTATTAATATATTATTTATATATTTTTAATATATAATTAGCTTATTATAAAGGCTAAATAATAATATTTTATATTTATATATCCCTTATAATAAATATAAAATATCATAAAGTCCTCTAAAATAGGGTTGAAAATAAATATAATAAAAAGCTTATTTAATATTAAGTTTAATAAAAACCTTAACTTAGCTTAATTATAATAATATTTTGTTAATTAAAAAATAAAAAAATATTAATCTTTTTTATAATTTTATTTAGTTTTTTAAAAATTAATATAAAATTATAAACTATTATTATATTTTTTTTAATAAATAGGGTTATTAAAAATAAAAAGGGCGTTACTTAGCTTAATAAATCCTTTATAAAAATATTTTAAAAAAATAAGCTCTAATTACTTTTTAGCTTAGGTAATAATTATTTATAAAAGGGTAATAAATAAGTTTTTCTTAGCCTCTTTTTATAAGCTTTATTTTATAATTATAATTATAATATAATACTAATATATTACTTATTATTTTACTAAAAACGTTTATTTAAGGCTTTAGGGTTTTTAAAAAGCTTTATAATAATAAAGTTTTTAATTTCTTAATTATTATTATTTAGGAAGTCTTTTTACTTTTTTTTACTTATTTTTAATTATCTAATTTAGCTTATATAATAAAATTAATTTTAATTTTATATTTTTATATTTTAAATTAACCTCTAATATTAAAGCGCTAATAAAAGTAATATTTAGGGTATTATTTACCCTCTTATACTAAGTAGAGGTTTATATAAATTTAACTTTTATTAGGGGCATTACCTAAGTATTAATAAGTATATAATTTATTTTATAAATACTCTTAGTATTATTAGACTTTTATATATACTAATTTTACGTACTAAGGAGTTAATAAAGTATTTTAATAAGCCTAAATAATACTTATTATTTCTATAACTGCTCGTTATACTATACTATATTTATTCTAAATATCTCTTACTATTACTTAGTATTAATTTAATATTAAATATTAATAATTTTAAAAGTATATAAATCCTTTATATCCCTAATAATAATAAAAAGTATATTTTATAATAATAATTCTTTAAGCTATATAAAGTACTTATAATATATATTAAGGTTAACTTTATAATACTTAAACTATTTTTATTTAAAAATTAAGTTATAGTGCCCTATATTAAATTAAAATAAAAGTATTTTTTAAAAAAAACTTAATAATTAATATATAAATTAATAATTTATATTATATTAGTATTTTTTAACTACTTATTATTAAATTTAATAATAAAAAATAAAACGTAATAATTTACTAAATAAGGCTACGTAAAATTCTTATAATAATAAAATTACGTAATTATTTATAAATTCGTACTTATTAACTCTTATATTAAATAAGGTTTTAAATAAATTTTATATTTATTAAATATTATTATAAGCTCGATTTTTAAAAGCTATCTTTTTATAAAATTTTATAAATTTACTAAATAAATTACTAATTTTTTATTTTTTATACTTCTCTTCTAACTAAGAAGTTATTTATACTAAGGGGCTTAGTTTTTTTAAATTTAAAATATATTATTTATTAATAATATTTATAATAATTATAATAATAATAAGTTTTTTTAAAATAATCTTAAAAAATATAACTAAACTTATTATAAATAAAATAAATATTACTATTTTTAAGTTTTTAATATAAGGCCTTAAGAATAGTTTTGTAATTAATAACTTAACTATAAATATTATACTTAGTAATACTACTTTTTTTATTTTTAATAATAATAATATAAATAAGTATAATACTTTTTAAGGCCTTATTATTAATTAACAGGGGTTATATAATATTAATAAGCTAAGTAATATACTCTATATATTTTTAAAAAAATAAAGTTCTTATTTAAATACTTAAAAAACGGCCTAGTTCTAAAAATAAATAAAAGAAACTTATTATAAAAATAGTATTTTTATTAAGACTTAGAGAGCTTATTAATATAAATAAGTTTAATAAAAATAAAGCGCTTTTAATAAACGTTTTTTAGTATAATAAAAAAAGTATTTAGTTTTTAATTAGTATTATTTATAATAATAGGGCTAATATAAACTGATTTAAATTTATAAAATAACTAGTTTATTATAATAATTTTATTAAAAACTAATATAAAATAAATAAATTTAGCTATAATATTATTAATTTTACTAATAATATATTCTAAATAGTAGTTATTAATACTAAAATTTATATTCTCGAAGCGCTTAGTAATATACTAAAGTTAATAAAAGAACTTTAAGCTTTTATTATTATTATTACTTGTAAAAATAGGGACGTTAAGTATTTTACTTAATTTATAAATTAGTTAATATATTAAAATTAGAGTACCTTTATAACTACCTTATACCTCAAGTTAAGTAAAATATTATTCAAATATATAATAAGCCTTATTATTATTATTATACTCGTTATTATTAATACGAAATATAAAACTATCTTTTAATTATTTAATACGTTTATTAAGTATAACGTTAATATAAAAGGTTTTATTTAATTACTTTTTAATATTTCGAAACTTTATAATAACTTTATTAATAATTTTAATATTCTTTTTAGTTATTTTATAAAACTACTTAGTACTATTACTTAGTTATCTAATTATAAAAATTAGTATTTACTTAAACTAGTACTACGTAATATATATTTTTAACTAGTTCTTAACCTAAATATAAAGGGTAGCGCCTTTATTTTAATTATATAAGTCTTAAATAAACTTAAAATTAATATTATATTACTTAATATTACTAAATAGTCCTTTATTATAAATCTAAATAAAGAATACGAACTTATTAATAATATAATAAAAAAAATTAAATTAATTATTTTATATAATAAAAAAATAAAAGCTATTTAATAAGTTAATTAATAAGATTAATCTCAGGGGTTAAATATAAAAGAGCTTAGCGTTCTTATTAATACTTATAATATTCTAGTATTATTTATATAAGTAATAACCTTATTAAAAAGCTATTAATATAAAAGGAATATTTATCCTCCCTAACTCTTATTTTAAATTATAATATTTAATAAAGGGAGTATATATATTTAAAAAAGTATTAATTACTTTTATATAATTAATTAGTTAACTATTACTTAGTATTACGCTTTTTTTTTAAATAAAAATAACTATTTATTATAATAAATTTAATAAGTTAAAATATTATCGTTCTATTTTTTAAAAAATAAAAAGTTATAAATAATATTAAATAATATTATAAAAATAAACTCGAGGTAAGTTAGAACGCTATTTATATTAATTTAATAAATATAACTTAATATAAAAAGAGAAAAAAATAAACTAATAAGTAAAATCTAGGGTACTAGGCTTTTAAGCCTAGCGGTTTAATAATTACGTAATTTATAAAAAGTCCGTTTAGTACTTAAAGCCCGAGCATATAGGGGCCCTAGCGCCTAATACTATAATAATTTTAATTCAAAATTTAAATAATAAATAATTAATATACCTATATAGCAAGTTGCTTATTATAACGAGTTATTCACTTTTTTTTTATATACCTCTTCTTTTTATAATTATTTTTCTTTATATATAATAATAAGTTCTTTTTTTAAATAAAAAGTTATATTATCCTTATATTTTAAATTATTAAAAAAGACCTAAAACTATTTATATAAAAAGCCGTTATTATTTATAATATATTAAAAATAATATTTCGTAATTAATATACTAACTTATTATTTTAATATAAAACTTAAATAAAGAACTTTATATAATACTAATTATAACTAAAAACACGTTTTTAATATAAAATTAATTATTAAAAAGTATCAACTAAGGATTTTATAATTATTTAAGCCTAATTTACCCTTTATAAAATATAATTAAGAAATACGGAATATATAATAATAATATTTATAATTTTAATAAAATAGGCTTTTTAATAAAAATATCTTTATATATAGTAGTTTTTTTTCTAGCTTTATAAGTATAAAAAGATCGATTTTAATAGGGATTAGGCTTTTTAAGAAAAATTTATATAATATAGTATACTTTTTTAATTATATAGTATACATAATATACCCTAAGTACATGCTTAATTTAATATAGTAATTTTAATATGAAAAATTATTATATAATTTAAAATAAATAAGCTATTATATTATATAAGTAATACTAATTAAAAAAGTTAATTATAGAGGTTTAGTTATAAAAAGTTAGAAAAGTAGCCCTTAACTATAGAGGTTTTAAATTTTAATAATAATATAAAGGTTTTTTAAAAAAAGGGCTAAAAGAGCTAATATTTAACTACTTTTTATCTATAGCTCGTAAAAAATTCTTTTCTATTCTTATTACTTTCTTATATTATTTATAAACTACTTTTTTATTTAAACTAAAGTAAATTACTAAATAAATTATTAAATAAGCCCGTTAATATATAAACTAAATAACTAATTAAATAACTAGTTAGTAGTTAGCTAGTTAAATAACTATATTAATAAGAACTTAACGATACTTTTTAATAAGTTTACCCCCTCAGGCTAGGCCCCTTTTTTTAATTAGCTTAATATTATAATTATTATAATTAATATAAATATATTAAAAAAAGTAATAAAAGTACTATTTTAATAATATAAAAACCTAGCTAAATAATAATATAAACGTTATAAATAACTAAGCTAATTATTATAACCTAATATACATAACTAAGATCAAGGGCTTTAATCCCATAAGCTTATAATAGCTACAATAAATACTATATATACCTATATATCACTAATATAAGAATTACTCTAATAAAATAAAAACGTTATAAATAAGCTTTATATAATAATTAAAAAGGACTATATATACGATAAACAATTTATAAATAAGACTACTAAAATAAAAAGTCAATTTTTTTTTCCCCTATTAATATACTAATATTATAATATCGGTCCCTAATTTAATATATTAAGTAACTATTTAAATACATATACTAAGTCTTTTATATATATAATATAAACTCAGAGCTTTTAGTTTTTAAAATAAATTTCTATAACTTCTTTATTTTAATAGTAATATATATTATAAACTACTATTAATATTTCTAATTTAAAGTTAATTATTTTATATATTAATATTAAAAGCTATTTAATAATATAATTATCTAAAGCCTTATTTACTTTATAACTTATAAATATAGCTTTAAAAAAGCTATTTATAATTATAATACTATTTACTTAGTTATTATAACCTTAATTTTTATTAATATACTTATTATAACTAGCTAGTTATAATATTTTAATTACTCTTATTTAATAAGTTTATTTTATAAAAAACTAACTAAATAATATAAATAATATTTTTTTGTATTTTAACTAAATTACTTACTCTAGGCTCTTTTACTTTTTCTAAATAACTTATTTAAAACCTAGCTAAAGAAATAAAAAATAGCCCTAATAAACGTTAATTTTAATAATAAAGTTATTTTTTTAAAAAAAAACCTACGAATAACTCTAAAAAAAGTTAAAAAAAGAAACGTAAATATTACTAAAATATAAACTATATATAATAAAATTATAAATAAGCTCTAAAACTTTAAAATTATATTTTAATAATTTAAAAATAGACCTTAATATATTTAAGCTCTAAAAAAACAAAATTATTTAACTTAAAAAAATAAAAAGTAATAATATCTAAGCTTTTTAAAAAAAAGTTAGTACTCTCCGAGTTATTATTAATATTATTAATACCCCCTTTAAAAAAAATAATAAAAACTTAAGCTTAGCGTATTTATTATTTATAATAGTACCCTAAGTACTTTTTAAAAGATTTTTAATTTAAATTAAAAACTATTAAAACTTTTATTATAAAAAACTTTATTAATAAAATTAAAAAAAGTTATATATATTACTAACTTCTTTAAGGGACGAGCCCTTAAATAGTTTAAGCTTATTTAAAAAAAAATACTTTAATAAAAAAACTCTTAACGAGTACTCTATTAAAATATATAATATTTATTATAACTTTAATAAATTTAAAAAAACTTTTAAGTCCCTATTCTAAAATCTTAATAAAAAAAATAAGCTAAGTATAACTTAACGTAGTTATAATAAACTAAATTAATAAAAAAATACTTTATTAAATTTAAATATTTTAATACTTAATTAGATCTTATTAATAATACTAAAATATTTATATTTTACTAAAAACTAAAAAACGAAATTAAAAACGAACTAATTAAATTTAATAAACTAAATAACTTTTTTTAATATAGTAAACTCGTTATTAAAATTAATAACTAATTCTATAAATATAAAAAAAAAGTAACCTAATATAAAACGTAAATACTAATAATAACCCTAATATAGTTTCTAAATAAACTAAAAGCCTTATAATAACTAAAATAATAACTACTAAAATACTATTTATAAATAATATAATAATCCTATAAACCTTAGTATTACTAAAAAAGAGGATAACTACTTAAAAAAAAACTTTAAATATTATAATTATAATAAGCTAAGATATATAGTTAAAAAATTATTAATAACCTAAGCATATTTAATACTAACCTATTTTAAAAAAAACAAGTTAATATTATAAATAAAAAAGTCCCTTATAAACAACTTTCTTAAATAGCCTATTATAATAATAACTATTTTACTTATTAAAATAATAAAAAAATAAACTAGATAGTACCCTAAAAAACCGAAAAAATAATAAATAATTAAAATATAATATTATTATACTACTTATTAGAACTCTTATTATAACTTATAAATAAAATACTAAAAATAAAAAAAATCTACTCTAACTAAAAAAAAAGTTCTAATATAAAAAATAAAAATCCTAAATTTATTTATATAATAAAAAAAAATAGTAATAAAAAATTTATTTATAAAGTTAAAAAATAACTTAAAAACCTATTATACAAAAAATAAAATTAAAATAATTAAAAAACTAAACCTTAATTTTAAAAAAATTATAAAAAAAATTGATTTCTAACTTAATAAAGAATTTTACGCGGGCTTTAGTAAACTTATTTTTAATAAAAAAATTATTATATAACTTAAATAAACCTCGTAACGTTACTTAATAACGTATTTAAATAAAAATTGATTATAAATCTTATTTTAATATTAATAATATTAGTTCTAAAAAGGATTTTAATAAAAACTAATACGAGAATATTAATCTATTTAATAATAAATAAATATTATAATTCTATAAAATAATAAAACCTAAAAAAGTTCTTATAATACTCTAAATAAAAGGAAATAGCTCCTTTATTTAATACTAAGGATATATTCTATAAAAAAATTATTTTAAATAGAATACTTAAATAATAAATACTTTTAATACCTCTTATTTAAAAAAAATAGCTACTTCTATTTATAAAAACATAATAACTAACTTATTAAAAATATCTATATTAATAATTAGTTATTAAACTAAATAATTATATATTTTAATAAGATTCATAAAATAATATTTAAACTAAACCTAAACTTCCTTATATAATATTAAAATAATAATAATATAATATAAACTAATTATAAATATAACTAATATTAAATTTATTATATCTTTAAAATACGAACCTAAAAAAAATAATAAAAATAAACAAAATAAAAAAAATAACTAAAAAAAATAGAATATTAAAAAAACTAAAAAAAGCTAATTATAAAAAAAATAATAAAAAAGTAAATATTAAAAAATAAGTTCCTATATATAACTAAATAATAATATAACATATACTTATTAATTAAACTTATTATATATGGATAATAATTATATACTATAATTAATAGTAATATATAAAAAAAGTTTTATATTATTAAAAAATAATAAATAAACTTAACTTATTATAAATATAAAAAAATAACTTATACTAATTATAAATAATAATAAAAAAAGAGTTAATTATAATAATAAATATATTAATTAAAAAAACTGTATACCTTTTAATATATATTAATAATTATAAAAATTAATTATAATATAATATTATAAAAATTAAAAATATGAATATTATCCTAAGAATTTCGTAATTACGAAAATATAACCTATAAATAAATTAGATTACTAACTAAGTTTAATAAATAAATTTAGTTACTAAATAACTTAAAAAAAAGGGTTTAAATAAATTTCTTATAACTCCTAAAAAAAAATTATAATATATAACTTTTATTAAAATAATAAAAAGCTTTAAGAAATTCGTATTTAATAAAATAATTAGAAATTAAAATAACTCTAAATTATACTTAAAAGATATTAAAAAATATATAAAATTATTTATAAAACCTAAAAAAAATAAAATTATTAAAATATAATAATTAAAATATAAAAATCAAATTTAAAAAAAGAGTATAACTTAAATTCTTTTTTATATACTTTATAAACTAAAAAAAATAAAACTATTTTAATAAATATATTAATAAAAAACTTAAGAAAAGGATATATTTAATCTTTAAAATCCCCTATAAAATTACTCTTATTTTTTTATATTACTAAAACTTATTATTAATTATAAAAAAACTTAATAAAATTATAAAAAGAATTTTTATTTTTTATTTTTTATTACCGAGCTTAGAGATTTATTATATAAAATTAACTAATTTATTATAATAAACCTTAAAAAACGTTTAATTAAATATAAATTTAAAAAATAAATAAATAAAAAATAATATTCTAAACTTATAAAAAAACTCTTTAAATATTTTTATTATACCTTTTAAACTTATTAATATTTTAATAACTTTTTTAAATAATAATTAACTATATATTTTAAGAATTCGTTAATATTTTTATTATTATTTATATTATTAATATTTTTTTTTCTTAATTTTAAAATATATAAAAAATATATTTATATAATATTTTAAAAAACTCTAAAATATTAAATTATATACTAAACCTTTTAAATATAAGTTCTATATCTAAAAAATAAACTTTTTTAAATATACTATTATATTAAAATAAATTTATATATAAATTTTAAAAAATAAAAGTAGTTAAGGACTAGTTTATATTATAAAACGTTAAAAATATATAAAAATTTTTTAAAATTTATAAATTTTTATTAATAATTCTTTAAAAAACTGCGCTAATATTATTAAACTTCTTAATAACTTAATATAAAAAAAATAACCTATTTATTTAAAACTCTAAATATAAAAAAATATTAATTAAAATTAAAAACTTAGTTATTTTTAAACTAATTATTATAATTTTAAACCCCTAAAAACCTTTTTAAAGTTGAAATTAACGCCTTGGACTTTATTATAAAAGTAGTTTTAAAATAATAAAATAAAAAAAAACTTTATTTTTATTATTTTTATTCTAAAATATTTTATAAAAATAAAATTAAATTAATAAATTTATAATTAAAAAATTAATAGCTATTATAAAACTATTTTAAAAAATAGAGATTATAATTATTTAAAACTAAGTACGAAATTATAATCTATATAAATTATAAAAAACTTTATAAACTTTATAATAAATAAAAATCTAAATAAATAATAAATTAAATAGAGCGAGTTTCTATTTAAATATAATTTCTAAATTATTTATTAAAAAGGTTTAGAAAATAGTAAAATAAACGCTCTTAATAAAAAAACCTAACTACGAAATTATAATCCCTAAAAAAACGTAAATTATCTTTAAAAAAAAATAGCTTTATATTAATTATAAAACTTTTTATAATAATTAAAAAAAATTAATATTAACCTAATTAAAAAAAATAATTTTTTAAGCTTATTATAAAAAATTTATAATATACTTATATATAGTTATTAAAAAGTTATTAAAATATAAAAACGGATTTATTAGTATTATAATAAATCCGCTATATATACTAAAATTATTAACGTAATTAAGAACTACGTAATTTATAAAACAAATAAAAATAGCCTATATAAATTATATAGTAAGTTATAACTATTATAACTACTTATAAAAGTATAATAATCAATTTTATAAGACTTTATTATTAAATTATTAAAGTCTAAAGAATTATTTATAAACGTATAGTATAATAATATTTTAGTTATAATTAATTAACTTACTAAGTTTACTTATTTTATACTTTATAAAAAAGCTAGTAATATAAAAGAATTAATATATACGTTTCTTAAGAATATTATTACTACTTATAATATACTAAAAAAAATTATTTTTAATAAAAGTATTTTATTTATTTTAAAATTTTAAAAATCCTTAATTTCGTAACTTAGTATAAATTATAAATTATTAATTATTTTTTATTTATAAACTAATAATTAAATAAAAAAAAATTAATTAGATTTTTAAAATATACCTCCGTTATTATATAAATTACAATTAAAATAACTAAGTAATATTATTATTAATAGCCTAATTTATATATAATAATATAATTAATAAAAAATATAAAAAAAATCCCCTGTTTTATTTAAATTATAAATACTAACTAATAATATATAAAAAAATATAATAAAAAACTATAAGCTATTAAAATAATAATAAATATAATAAAACTCCGAGAAATTTAAAAAAAAGTATTTTTTAAATTTCGAGTTCGTATACTAATATATAAAAAAAAATATAAATAAATTAAAAAATTAGAGGATTAATTTTAAAAGAAAAAGGATAATACTTATTTTTATTATTATAATATTAAAATAAAATAACTAAATAATAAATTAAATTATAAAAAACTTAGACTTTTAAAAATTATTTAGAAAGTTTTAAACGTTAATTATAAATTAAGATTCCTAAATATAATAAAATATTATTTAATTTTTTTATATTTTATTTTTTTTAAAATTAATACTTAAAGGTTTATATATAAAAAAATTATATTATTATAAAACTAAACGAACTAGAATATAAAATTAAATAAATTATTAATTATAAAATTAAAAACGAAATATAAGAATTCTTAATTAAATAAAAAAACTATAAATATAAAAAAAAATATAAGAACTTATTACGAATTTCTAAAACTCTTAATAACTCCTTAAAAAATTATTAAAAAATAATACTAATAAACTTAAAAAAAGCGAACTTATTATTAATTTTAAAAATAAACTAATTTATATTATTAAAAACTTATATAAATTATAATTCCTTAATTATATTACGTTTATAAGTATTTAATATAAATTTTAAAATATTAAACTTATTTACTTCTTATATTTCTTAATAAAAAATCTTATTTTAATAATTATATACTAGTTTATAAGTTTTTTTAAATACAGGGATAAATAATTAATAATAATAATTATTAATAATTAAAAAACAAACTAGCTCTTTATAAAGCTTAAAAAGTTCCTTATTTATTTTCTTTTTTTTTATCCTATTCCCTTTATTAAATATTAAGTTTTTAAATTATAAAAAAAAATATTAAAAAATATAAATAAAAAAAACTACTAAAAAAAACTTATAAGTTAAAGTTATTAATACTCTATTATAAAGCTTTTTTTATTTCGATATAAGTTTAATAATAAAAAGAGCTATTATTAAACTAATATAGGACCTTTATATAAAAAATAATAAATATAAAGTATATTAATAATTAACGAACGAGCTTTAATAAATTCTAAAAATATAAAGCGCTTATAATTATTTTTTTTATTTTTTTAAATTCTTTTTTTAAATTTAATTTTTTTTCGTAACTTAATATAATATTAGTATTATAAAAAAATAAATAAATAAATAAACTTAATAAGCCCTAACCTAGGTTATAAATACTTATTTATAAGTTTATAAAACTAAATTTTTAAAAAAAAACTTAATATTATAACTTAATATATATAACTAAGACTAGGGCCTACTTTATAAGTTTATAATAATTATAATACGCTATATATATATAAAGGATATTAATATAAGAATTATTTTAATAAGATAAAAAAAATTATAAATAAGTTATATAGTAATAAAAAAGATTAATAAACGATAAACGGTTTATAAATAAGATTAATAAAATAAAAGTAGTTTACCCTTATAGAACTAATATTATAATATTAATCTTAATTATAAAAAAACTATTTAAATAATATATAAGACTTATATATAATATAAACTTAAACCGGGTTTAAAAAATAAACTTTTATAACTTTTTTAATAATTAATTTAATATTAAATCTTATAATTACTTTTTAGCTATTTTTATTAAAAAAACCTTTTTTAATAAAAATTATAATTAATTATTAAAGCTTTATTTATTTTACGATTTATAAATATAGTTTTAGGGAAGCTATTTATAATTATAATACTATTTACTTAGTTATCGTAGCCTTAATTTTTTATTAATATACTTATTATAACTAGCTAGTTATAATACTAATATTAATAATAAAATATAATAAATTAATATTAGCCTAACTATAATAATTAAAATAAATAAATTAAAAAATATAAAAAGTTAAAATAATAAATTAATATTTAAAATAGTTCTTATAAACCCCCTAAGTAATAATCATATTTATATAAAAAAAAGAAATTATATTAAACTTAACTACTTACGCGGGTTAATACTAAGAGGTCTTATATATATTAAAAATAAGTAAAGCTCGCTCTCTAAATAACTTAAAAATAATAAAAAGTTAGGAGTTTTAATTAATAATTAAATATAAAGCGCAATATACCCAGTTTTCCTTAATATATAATACACGGTACTACCCCGGCAAATTGCTCCGTCGGGGAATATTATTTATATAATATTAATATATAATATTAATAAATACTCTTATTATTTTAATAAAAAAATCTTTTTTTTAACTTTCCCTCTTATAAAGTTTATAATTATAAAACTTTTAATATTATGTTATTATAAAATATTATTACTTAGAAAAGCTATAAACTTAGCTAAGTATATAAGCTTATAAAATAATAATAATATTATATACTTAATATTATCATTAATTTATTATTATAAACTTTATAAAAAGGAAAGTAAAAAAATAAAAAATATATTTATTAGAATAATAAAAGTATTTATTATTATTATATATTAATACTATATAAATAATATTAAAAATTACCTAAGTATTTAATAAAAGCAATATTAAAAAAAAATAGTATATAATTAAGATAGCTAAACGATATAGTTAAAATACTTAGGTTTTATTAATATTATATATTAATATTATATAACTAATATTAAGAATTACTCAAGTAGTTAATAAAAAATAGAATTATAAAATAAGTATTAATATTATATATTTATTCTAAAATTCTACTTAAGCAATTAGTAAAAGGAGAAAACCGCATAAGTAATAAACAAAGATAGAAAAAAGAAAAACCTATTACTTAATAGCTATTTAATACGCCCCTGTATACATCACGGCCTTGGTCTAACTATCGGGCGCTCGACTAGCGTAGGCCTGCGTAAGGTGCGTGCTTCCTTCAACAGGGCTTCTACTAAGACACCAGGTATATCAGTCACATCATTGTTCCGTCAGCATTTACATCTACCCTACCATTGACCTGAGATTAGGCCATGGTGTTTAGTGAAATGGCTGCAACATGCTGCAGGGTGCAAAGATACATAGGTATCTTGCCATAGGCCGTGAAGATGACTTCACCTGTGAGATCGTAGTAGTGACATTCGGTGGCCTGCCACCACTTTTGTGGCTCACTAGGCAAGGAAACGACAAAGCAATACATCGAGGTCTCACTTGATTACACTTAGGGCTAGAATCCTACTGACCGCCTCTGCTGAGCAACGTTTCATTATTAGGCACATTAGTGTTATGGATGAGGCTTCGAAAGAAGATACGTAAAAGGTCGGTGAGCAAAAGTCTCTCGTTGTTTGTGGTAGTTATCTTCGAGACATGGAAGGGGGTTCACGAGATTCTCATGCGTCGAAGTCCATATGTTCTTGACCGTCTCTGCTCAGACAGCATTATATCACTACGCCATCAACTTTCGAAGGCGTCATTACACCCGTCTCTAGACTTTCCCAGCTTTCACCTTCTTTCGAAGCTATTCCTAGGCGGATATAAGGGAAATAGGATCGGGTAGATATGTAATTCGCTGTTATCTCTGAAAAAAGTACGTATATTTATACTGACGCCATCCAGCAGTTGATGGGGCAGACATTCACCAAGCCGATACTCCGAAACTTAAAGGTCGAGGGATTCCCCATTGCTGATGGTTATGTTGTCCTGGTCAGCAATTCCTCTTCTCTCGTCTAATATCCTCATCTGGTAAAAACCTCCATAAGCATGTCAGCTCTTTTCCCACACGATGTACGGGATGGATGCTCAACACCAGCCTTCGAATTCATCCTAGCCACTGTCTTTCACAGCATTGCAATGTACAATGTCGTCGAACTAGATTTATGGATCTGGAGTACCTTTGTGCGTAGGTCTGGGCTGTATTTCTGGAGCTTCGTCATTGCCACAAACGGAATCATCCCTTATGCGATCGGGTTCATCTTACTAGCCTACACCCTGCGGTCGCCAGATTATTATATGATATTTCTTCTTGTTTTAGGGACAGTTCTCATGGTTTCAGGTCAATCTATGGTGTTGTATTCTCGTCTTCACCTAGTAAGGCAAGAACACCTAGTTCTCCGATCTGTTCTCCTTATGATTATCATTTTCGGGACTGTTACACACATCCCAACCATGGTGTTTCAATTTGGTACTACCGCGAAACCCTCCAACCTTTTCACATGGTTCAAAGTTCTCTTCATTTGGAGGAAAGTCGAGATGACGTTGTTTTGTATCGAAGAGTCAATCATCTCGGGCTTATATATCCACGCGGCCATCAGCTTCTTTAGGCTCAAAACATCATCAATCCACGGAAACCCAAGAAAGGACTTGGCTACACCCCTTCTAGTGGTCAATGGATTTGTTATATTCCTCGACCTGACATTACTTGCGTCAACTTTCGCCTCTTTACCTACGGCTCAGCCAGCATACAGAGCACTGGTATACAGCGTTAAGTTAAAGGTCGAAATCAAACTACTCAACTCGCTCGTTAAGATTACACAGCATTCAACTGTCTTAACACTTCCAACTATTCAACAAAGTTCAACGTCGGGCATCCCACTAGCAAATGGCCATGAGGATTGACGATTCCGATCGATACCCACATAACTCTATTACATTTGAAAGTCTTATTGGTAGGTTCTTCATTCTCAAGCTCTATAGCTACTATAACGACCTTAATTACTAACTTCAATCTCAGGGACCACTGGCTCGATACTACGACACAATAAGCCAAGCAGGTATTCTAGTAGGGTTCTGCGGAACCCGGACATTCGTGCTCTCGGCATCCAGCCCACCACGCCAGTAGACGCACAGGCCTGAGCTTTTCACATGTGTAGTCTGTCTGCAACAACCTACATGCTCTCTGCAGACACTCAAGGACACCTCACAGGGCCGACCTGTGGTTCAGAATCTATAAGAAAGCTGTATATTTTACAATTGTACAAGGAAGACGTCGCTCCCACTATTCTGATCCTGCCCATGCCTTTCCCAAGGCTCTTCCCATTCACCCGCTATGTCATGTCTGTTTGAACTTAGTCATTTTTTACTCGCCCTTCAGCTTGTCCTGCTTAACGGAGAAAGCCATCTCCAGGAACTCTTGCTCCTCCTTGTTGTGCAGACCCTTGTTACCAGCGGCGACAGATGCACTAGGGCCACGGCCAGCGTACATGACATGCTTGCGATCGTGGTGCTCGGTGTTGTTGAGCAGAGTCTCCAGGCGAGGCTGGACGAAACTCCAAGCACCAGCGTTCAGGGGCTCCTCTTGGCAGTAGACGATAGTTTTGGCGTTGGGGTACTGGTCGAGGTTCTCCTTCAGTTGTTGCCAGGGGAAGGGGTTCAGCTGCTCGATGCGGGTGAACGCAACGTTGTCGATCTTGTTATCGGCGCGGTACTTGGATAGAGTAGCCCAAACCTGGCCAGAGCAGAGAATCACGCGCTCAATCTCCTCCTTAGGTTTGATGACGCCAGTCTCATGCTCCGGGTCGGGGATGATCCAGCGGAAGTGAGAGTCACCAGAGAACTCTTCAATGTTGGAGCGAGCCAATGGGTGGCGGAGCAGAGCCTTGGAGAAGAAAATGATGAGAGCTAGTGAATATGAGCAAGAAGAACTACAAGTATGGCATGATCAGAGTAAACTTACGCTTGCGGAATTGACGATGCATCTGTCTGCGGAGGATGTGGAACAGGTTGGAGGGGCTAGTCATGTATGCGACCTGCATGTTGCAGTCTTGGTGCTGGCGGTCCAACTTCTCAGGGGAGGGGAAGACGCGAGGGTCCTCGTTGCTCAGCTGTAGCCATCTCTCGAGACGACCAGAAGAATGCTCTGGACCCTGGCCGTCGTATCCGTGGGGCAGAGATACCACAAGACCAGTTCTTTGCATCCACTTGGCCTCACCCGAAGCGATGAACTGATCGATGATGCACTGCGCATTGTTGGCGAAATCACCGAACTGGGCCTCCCACATGACGAGAGCATTGGGAGAAGACAGAGAGTAGCCGTACTCGAAACCGAGAGCGCCGAACTCGCTCAACGATGAGTTGGAGATGACGAACTTGCCCTGGTCCTTGCTGACGTGCTGTAGAGGAGTGTGGGTGTCTTCGGTCTCCTGGTCGTGGAAGACAGCATGGCGCTGAGAGAAAGTTCCACGCTCAACATCCTGACCAGAAACACGAACGTGGTGGCCCTCAGTGACGAGGGAACCAAAGGCAAGGGCTTCCGCAGTGGGGAAGTCGATGTTCTTGCCCTCGACGACAGACTTGGTCCTGTTAGACAGAATACGCTTGAGGTTGCGATGAGGCTGGAAGCCCTCGGGGGTGCTGCCAATGACCTCGCCAAGGTGATTTAGAGTCTTGCTGTCCACGCTTGTCTCGTTGTGAGGAAGGACCTCAGTCGCAAGCTCCTTGGGAGACTTGAAACCGTTCCACGCGGAGGTGGTCCATTCCTTGGAGGTAGGTTGGTAGTCCTTGGACTTGGAGAAACTCTCCTCCAGCATACCCCAGACCCACTGCTTGTGCTCCTCAATATCTTCCTTGGTGAAGCTGCCGTCCTCGAGAAGCTTGTTGACGTAAATGGCAATCTGGGACTCATGGTCCTGGATGCGCTTGTACATGAGAGGCTGGGTGAAAGAGGGCTGGTCGGTCTCGTTGTGACCGTGCTTTCGGTAGCAAACAAGATCGACAATTACATCTTGCTGGAACTCAGCGCGCCAGTCGGCAGCCATCTGGCACACAAAGTTGACAGCCTCAACGTCATCGGCGTTGACGTGGAAGACGGGTGCGTCGATGGCCTTGGCGATGTCGGTGCAGTAAGCTGTGGAGCGGGCAAATCGGGGATCGGTGGTGAAGCCAATTTGGTTGTTGACGACAAGGTGAATGGTACCGCCAGTAGAGAAGGCAGGAAGAGAGTGGAAACCAAGACATTCGTAGACAACACCTTGGGCAGCGAAGGCAGCATCACCGTGGAGCAGAACGCCCATGGCTGTGCGATGCGTCTTCTCATCATTGTTGTAATGTTGGATAGCGCGGGTCTTGCCGAGCACAACGGGGTCTTCGGCCTCCAAGTGAGAGGGGTTGGCGACGAGAGAAAGCTGGACGCGTTTGCCGGAGGGTGTAGGGCGCTCGAAGTTCATACCAAGATGGTACTTGACGTCACCGGAGCCTTCGTCCTCAGCGCCGGCAGTTCCGGCGAACTCGCTGAAGATTGACTCGTTGGGCTTTCTTACGACGTTGCTTAGAACGTTTAGACGACCACGGTGAGGCATGCCGATGACGATGTCCTTGACGCCGTAGTCAACGCTGCGATCGATCAGCGCCTTCATACCGGGGACGAGAGTCTCGCAACCCTCGAGGCCGAAACGCTTGTCGTTCGGGTATTTTGTGGCAAGGAAGGATTCGAAGCTGGAACTCCAGATGAGACGATCGAGGATGCGGCGCTTTTCGTCGATGGAGTACTTGAAAGGTCGGGGGACCTCGATTCGCTCACGCAGCCAGTCGCACTTTTCTCTATCGGGAATGTGGATGAACTCGATGCCGTAGGCGCCGCAATAAATCTTCTCGCAAGCATCAATGATTTCGCGGAGAGTCATCTTCTCGCGGCCATCCTTCTTGAAGCGCGGCAAGATGCCAGGCCCAAGCTCATACTCGGCGTCAAGATCTTTCTCAGAAAATTGGTAGTGCTCAAGAGTCAGTTCCTTAGGCTTGATGTTACCGAAGCCCTGAGACTCGTTTCGAATCCCAAGGGGATCGATGTTAGCCTTGTGATGGCCTCGAGCTTGGTAGGCGCGAACCAAAAGCTGGACCTTGAGATGGTTTGTGATCTCAGAGCCCTGACCGAGGCCAGCGCCGAGTGCTGGAACGCCGCCAATGGCACCAGGAACCAGAGAAGGGGGAGGAGTGAAAGCCTGGGCGATGGGCATGTCGCCGTTCTCCATGTTCTTGAAGTAGACCTGCCATGAGACGTGAACGCTCTTGGGATCTTGCTTCCACTGCATGTACATCTCGTCAATGTAGTTGGCAGTGTTGCCGGATAGGAAGTTATCGTTGGGGTTGGGTGCATTGTCGGTCGCGCTCGCGTAGTGACGTTGGCTGGTTAAGGCCAGGGGGCGACGGGCAGCAGCGAGCTTCCTCGTTGAGGTTCGCGACGCGATGGTAGAGAAGCATGATGATGAGCTTGTAGGTTTTGAGGTGTGAAGCACCCGAGTGCCGGCTCTGTACACAGAGCTTCGCAACATGGTGGCGGATAGGGCGGTGGTGGATGGAGTACGTCGCCGTGAGCTGGATGAGCATGGAAAAGATGAAAGGAGGCAAGCAAGGACGGAACTTTGTCGGTCCTCGGGAGTAGGTGGTCGGGTTCATACGGGCCTGCGGCAAATCTGTCTTGGACTGGTGGAGAAAAGCTATAGACCCACATGGGTAGGTACGGATGCTCCGTACGGCTGACCTACCTGCCCTACCTAAAGGTACACAGCTGACCTACACTTGCATATCATTCGCCATTTCAGCCCGATAAGAGATAAAGAACTGGATAAACCAATATTCTCCGTTTCCTTATGCATACAGAATCGTGATGCTAGCCGGTCTTCTGGGCCCTTGTAGGGTGAGCTTCGGGTGGCGTGCCTCCTGTGGCTGAAAGTGGCTAGTAATGATCGAGAGGTCTCATTGGTAGGCAGCCCGTTCAGAGGAGAGACGGGTAGTTATAGAAGCATTACTTTAATTACAGCTTTCTTTTACTCTTCTTCTTCTTCATTTTTTATGCGTACTAAGGTTTCAGAAACGTCTCTCCATGGAACATCATCGCTTTGCCTCCAAGAGTCATTCCTACTAACTACACTATGATAAGCTAGGACTGTCAGCACTTTTGTCCCTAGTATGGCGTCAGTAAGGTAGTAATGACTTACTTCGATTAGCTTCTCAGTCAGAAGAAAACATTTCCTATCCTGGTCCTGGCTGAAGTTGAACGAACACGAACGCCATAACCCGCTGAAACCCATATCCTCAAGAATCTCATTCAAGACGGCTGTGGACTCTAGCGCTGTGCTAAACTTCGGATTTGACGTGAGTGCATGCAGCAAGTCTTGCGCAGACTCTAAAGTCGACGAATTCTGGCAATGCAGAAGCACATCGTCCAGGATAGAAACAATAGGCCCACAGCTGTGATTCAATCAGTCCAAGAGTCCGCTCAGATGAGAAAGAAGAGTTAATAGCTTACAGGTGCATGATCACAGACGGCCTGGCTGCTGCTAGTTCCGTCAGCCACTGCAATGTCCGGTTCTGCAGTGCATCCTCCAAGTACTGAAAGTCAATCAACTCGATGGCCGTATTCAGGAGGAGATCTTTATCCTTCATGCCGCCGAGATCATCGTATCTCTGCTGGCCAGTGATATCTCGTAAAAGGGAAGGATCAATACCCGCAAGCCATAGACTGTCCCTGAGCTCATCGCTCTCGACCGTTCGTGCGAGGATGAGAGCCATGTAAGGCGACCGAGATAAGTCATCAGACGGGCTCCCAGCGTCACTGGCAGGATTGCCGGCCATGTCTAGGAAAGCCGAGAGTACTCGCATGGCATTCGTCTTCGTGGTAGTGTCCGCAAGACCACGAGCGAGACAAGCGCAGACTGCGAAATGGAAGTTCTCAGGCGTGAAGTGGATGCCGTATGCGTCATCTAGAGGCAGAGCAGCCTCTTCGAGCTGAACACGGCCCTGTAGAAGGAGAGGACCCATCTTGTCGCCTCTGAGATCACCAACAGTGCTGATGTTAGTCATAACGGCCTCCAGGAATTGCGCTGTACAATTGAATAAGGCCGGAGGTACAAGTCTTAGAAGGGAGATGGCCAGCCAGAAGAGCTGCAGACCATAACGAGATGCCGACGGGAGCTTTGCCATCATCTTCGACAGAGAAGTTACAATGGAAATAAGCATGTCGCTGTTCGTGTCGTCTCCTAAGCGGCCGACGCTATTACGTAGAGCGACAAGCACTTGGTAGAGCAAGTCGTCATCCACCTCCTCTCGTGCCAAACAGCCCATGACGGCAAAAGCGCGGGGTTGAATAGCTGGGTTGTTTTGGAATGCGGTGCTGGCCACCAGACTCATCCAGCGTGACCTCCAGGCATTGGAGATGTCGATAGATGGCGCTGCTACCGAGCAGACCTCAAACAAGACTGCCGCTAGGTTCTCAGTGGCGGCCAGCGAAGGCCCAGCATCCTGTGTAGTCGACATGGAGGCTCCATCGCGTAGGAATGGGGGAGGTGTTGAGAATATCTCGCTCCTGGGCTCACTGAGGAAGTCTAAACTACCTCTGAGCTTGTTGAACCGAGTTTCGTCTAGGTTGAAAGAAGTGCAAGCTGCGTGCACAGTGTTGACAAGAAGCCTATGCACTAGCAAGCGAACCTCCGGAGCACCTGTGTTGGCCAAGATTGTGACGATGTGAAATATTTCTGGCAGGTATAGTTGGGACTGCACGCCATTATCGAACGACAATGACAAACAGAAATGAAGTAAAACGCAGATCTCGGCCCACACTGTATTGTCAGGCAAGTACTTCGTAGGTCTGAGGGAGGACCGATTCAACGCCTTGCGTAGCCGGGAAATCACCTTACCACGCAGGGTGATGCTTCCCATACCGGAGACGATTGATGACAGAGCTTCCATAGGCTCCTCAGAGAATCCAAAGCTTAGAGCTGCTCTCATGAGCTCCTCAAGGAAAATGTCGAGTATTGTTTCATCCTGGTAGATGGCGGGCCAGACAGCTTGCTCAAGCGTATACGTAAGCCCGTGATCTGACATGGCCACATCTATGAGTTTGCGAAATAATGCTGCAATCTTCTCCTTTCCCTTCTCGGCATCGGATTCGTTTGCCAAAACCCCAGTGCGTAAGCCGGGCAGCCATGGAGCCATATATGCCAGGCTGAGCGGCTTCTGCTCGTCAGTAAAGGTCTCCCATCCGACGAAGAACTCGGTCAAAAAATCGAAGGTCAGTTGAGGTTCGGACGTTGCCAATTGCCTGCTAATCTTGATGATGAAATGGGACGGGTCCATGGGTACGGAAACATCTGTAGTGGTCAGCAGCTGAATTCTGGCGGAACTTCACCTCCCACATTCACTTGACTTTGCAACATACCTTTGGTGCACATCAAGTTCGAAGCCGCGCCGAACTTGAAGGCCTTACAAAGAGCACCAAGAAGATTGTAGGACGATAGTCTGAGAACGTGATCAGAGCTTGACAGGTTCGTTAAGGCTAGATTCAACAAGGTGCCCGGAACATCCTGTGGACGGATCAATCGTTCGTAGGCCTTGTGCGCTCTTGTATCCTTGCCATACTTGGCTTTTGCGCCGCGTATTGTCTGGAGCACATCAGCCTTTTTAGGGCTGGTGAAGTACATGACAATCTTGCCATTATCTGCACGCAGACCAAAGGCCGAGTCATCCTCAGTCTGTATTGACGTAGGAGCTTCTTCCACTTCGCCTAACCTGAAGATGTCGTTCACAGTCGTGCTCAGCCTATAGCCAGGGAAGACCTCCTGTTTCTTGGTGGTTGTGACCTGGACAAATTGGCTGCCAACCTTGATGACAACCTCAATTTTACCCTTTGTCTTGGACAGTCGGGTGATGGGTTGAAACACGTATCGGGTATCTGTGACAACGCTGATTGTCTCTTTCGGCAGATGAAGTTGGCTGAGATGAAAATGAGCCTGCAAATCTTGAAGGCTACCAATCAAGTGGTAGTCGACATTTTTCGGATTGAAGACACTGTTATCGCTCTTGGCAGACACTCGTAGAAGTCGCCGAAAGCATTTCCTTCTGTACGTTAGCTATGCGGATCTGACGTAGAAACATGGGATACACATTGCATATTCTGCCTCATTGATCCTTACCTGAAGGCGCTATTCATGTTGTAGACATATACTCTGACAAGATTCCGTGACAATTCCACGGGTGTAAGCTGTTCAAGTTTCTTAAAGAGCTCGTCTTGGGGTTCGTTTTGCCCATTGTAGCAAGTGGCGTCAATGAGCAGGCCGAAGGGCTTATGCCATAGGCGACTTGCGATCTAGACGAGGACAGGATTGATTAGAACAGACGCTGAAGAAAAAGAAGCACTCCTTATGGCCAAATGGAGTGGTCGATCCATCGAAGCGAAGGGGTGATAGATCTAATATGAGTTTGAAGCTTACCTTTAGGTAGCAGTACAAGAGTGTATCGTAGTCTATGCTCTCTGCATCAATGTGTCGTAGGATGATGCAAATTATGGAAAGAGAGTCCTATAAGATGCACTTAGCAATATTTGGGAGAAGCTGCTCCAGGGTAAGACAGTACCTTGCTTTCACCTCCGTCGTAGACGGCTCTAGCAGTGATAAAGGATTCAGTACTCCGAAATGCGTTTCGAAGCATAAAATTTTGAAATCTTGAGTATGAGGGCGGAGTGTTTGTTGAAATTTGTGGTCTGTTCCAAGTTACAGCCAAGGGCGGGGGGCCTAAATTCGTGATGAGATTGCGCAAAGGCTCGAGAACAGGCGACCGACCCCGGGACACCTCAGCGGGCGACCGTACGAAGTCCTTCCGTTCTTGAGTGACAAGTCTTTGGCGCATGTGATCCCAGTGGTCATACAGAAACCGATGTAGCGCAACGCAAGATCCGAAGTCGAATGATTCGATAGTGGGAGGAGTTTCGAGGTTCTCTGGAGGCACCTAGCACACAGTCAAAATCAGTTTTTAAGCTAAAAAGAACTGCGTCGCGCGGGCTGATGGGGCTACTCACAGAAATCTCGCGCAAGAAAGTTGTGACCTTGTAGATGTTCTGAGTAAGGAAGTCATTCAAGGGGAACATGTAGGGCTCCTTGGCTCCAAACAGAACATTGTTTGCCAAGTTCTGAATGACCTTCGCGATGAGAAGGAGCCCTCGTCGCATCTCCTTTGACGGTGTCGTGGTAACTAAGCCTTCGACTTCAGGCGCAACAATGGCTGGGCAGAAGAATCGAAGGAAAACGAATGCTCCAACAGCGGTGTACTTGGCCTCCTGAAATCGTGGAAGTACGGCAGCAGAGATCTGACTCTTGTTAGTACGCAGTACAAGGGATTTGACAATCGGTAGACGCACAATATTGCATATTCTGCGGAATGAGGCTGGCATGGTCGAGGATGATGCACAAATGTCGTCGATGAATACCTTCGCTACAATACGCAGCTGGAGGGCGTTCTTCTGGAGTTCATCTGTAGAACTCACGCGAGCCGGGTCTAACTCAAGATCTAGGTCCTTTGAAGTCAACATCAACCTCTCGACGACCTTTTGCAGTGTCGCCTTGAGGTACGGTTGTCCCTTCCACTTAGCGTAGACGGAAAGCATTTTGGTTGCGACGCACGTCCGCCGTAATATCTCTGATTCGTTGTCTGGATAGATTGTTAATTGAAAGGGGTTTTTCCAGGAAAGAGTGATGACTGCCGGTCTCACCTGTTTCTTCGATCTCTTGCTTGATGAGAACTTCTAGCAGTTCAAAGCTGAGACCACGATGTTCGAAGATTGTCAGCAGGGAGACGGTCAGTTCGTCAACCTCGCTGCTTGGGCACACAGCGCTCATCGCTGCTACCAACGTCATGTCTTTGGTGAGGAGCTGTAGACCGTATTAGATAATGCACCACCGATTCAGCATGGAACCACGCAGCTTTGCTTACCTCGAGTAATTCGTCATACTTCTCGCTGACGGCAGCGTCTGTCAGGTTGCTGAATTCTGTCCCCTGAATGAGGATGTTGTAAAGGACTTTGACGAAGGCTGTCCTGATCTCGACATTGTCATGGTATCCAATATTAAGAGAGTGCTTCAGGCCGACGTCGATATTAGCACTCAACAGATTCGAGAGAATGGTGATGGCAAATTCTGACGAAGATCCACCCTCATCGCGACTGGAAATTCCTGCCAGCAAATCGTTCCTCCCGCCTTCAAGAGATTCGTGGTTGAGTAGCGAAAGGAATCTGTTGAAATAGGTATGAAACATCTGTGACTTGAGCTCACTCGTACCAGCGTCGGTCTGGCCCTCGCCAGGTTGCAAGGGGAGGCGGAAAGTGAGTTCGGCCAGGGACTTCAAGCAAGCCTTGTCCAGGTCCTTCTGCACTCTCACGACTTCGTCTAGACGGCCACTTGAGCTGGTACTTGGGTCAAGACGCGGAGACCGCGGCCGAGCAATCCAGCCAAAGATGTACTCCAGGAGCTGATTTCGGATCCGCACGTCATCTCTGAGGTTCAAGTGTTCTTTCCTTTTCGTCACGGCCTCGCACAGCTGGCAGACCTTGATCTTGACTCGGAGGGTATTGGTGCTATCAGCGATACCGTCGAGGAACTTCGCGAAATTGAGTGCGAGAGCACCAAGATGTATGGCTGAAGCGGCACCGAGGTCCGAAGGGCTCTCGAGCCGTTCCACGAGCGCTTTCAGAAGAGAAATGGCTTGCTCGGCAAATATAATTTCGACATCCTGTGCCTTGTCACTCGGCGCCAGTGCACCGGTGAACAAGACCTCAAGCTCAGATTCGAGAGATTTGAAGAGAGCTTGGTAAAGTGTGGATGATACCTCACTTGATAAAACCTCCCTGGTTGCTTCTCTGATCCTGACGCTTGCACATCCAAGAAGCTGGATGCTCAACTTCAGATATCTGCTCAATAAGGGTTCTTCATGGTTCTCTGAGGAGAGCTTATCAATCCACCTCAGGCCGTTCAGTGCTGGCTCCTCCAGGATAATGGTCTGGTTCGCCGTGCATATTCCCCCGAGAGATGCGAGGAATCCCGAGTAGTTTCGCCATTCAGTCAGCGTTCTTTCATCGACAGCATCAACAGGTGCCATTGAAACCTCTCTCGAAAGAAGGAGCCATCGTTCGAAACCATACTCCCAGGCCGAAAGGATGCCGCTCGTAGGATACTGTAACCGGCGGAGTAAGCCGCGAACCCTCTTTTGAAAAGCCACGAGCCCTGTGAATCGGAACGCTCGAGAGGCGATCTCGCCGTACACCTCGCCATTGCGTAGCAGTGAGGCAAATACTTTGGCTGTGTCAGAGGTGATGTCCACAAGGTTATTCTCTTCGAAAAAGAGGCCTATGCACGAGGTCACGGTCTGACAGGTTTCGACATCAGCTGAACATAAGGAGACTAGGAGCGTCGTTTCAAGTCTGGAGGATGCTGCCTCTATTTCGGGTACGCCTTCGGGCATATCAGAGAGCTCCTGGGACAAAGCAAGGTTTGTTAGTTTGACGGGCGCTTGTAACTAAGTCTGTTCAACTTACCCGCAGCGACGCCAGCAAGAACTTCCGGGCTTCTAGGTATTCATGAATGGCCTTCACCTCCGAACCGTTGCCATCGGATGTGACATCATTGCACATGTTGAGTAATACCAGAGAGCTGCTCGAGCTTACATTAGTCCATCTTCATATTTGAAAAGACTCGGGAAGTCACCGGTCTTCATACCTGCGTCTCCAAAATTCCCTTTTCAGTGCTACAGAACTCAGTCTGCCACGGGAACGAAGTGTGTCAATGATGGAGCTGTCAGAGAAGAGACGCTTCGCAACACCTGTGGCGAGTCTCCTAATGGTCGGGTTGGCGGACACGACACATGAGAGAAAGGACAAGAACACATCCTCGTCAGCGGCGCCGGTAACCGTATCGCTTTGGCTGTCGCCGTCGAACAGAGAACGGGGCGAAGCATCTAAAAACTTAAGAACATCGCATGCCATATTTGTGAACGAGTGTAGGTTCGAGTCGCGGCGCGGTAGGGCCAGAGCTACGGCTGTAGCTTCTGCTGGCAAGTCCGCAACAGCCTGCTACCTAGGTCACCAACCTGGCCTACAGAGGGAATGCGATAGGGTGCGAATACAAAGGGGGTTGATGTCCATTAGACGTACCTTGAGCTGCGTCCGCATGAAGGGTCCCGCGACAGCGAAAAGCTGCTCATAAACATGTGAGTCGTTTTGACGGGCAAAGTAACGGCAGCCTTGGACGACGGCAGTTTTGAAAGCCTGCGGGGAAGAGAGGCCGAGATATGACTCTCTTAGTGAATCGACACAACTTTCTAGACTCAGTTCAGCGAGGCTGACAAACGCAGCTGTCATCAAGTCTTGATCAAATAAGGAGGACTCGTTGCCGCGCCGAAAGACAGCCTCGCGGACCTCGTCTTGCACATCCATGGCGTAGCTCACCAATGCGGCATCGTCTTCGGCAACGAAGTGGCGAGATGCCCTCAAGAGGGACACCAGCGAGTAAGCAGCCTGTTCGTTCTTGTTCCTCAGGGCCTTTCTTAAGTTGTCTAGAAAGCCGACCTTCTTAGCCATACTGCTACTCTTAGCCTCGCGGAGATTACTAGCCACCTCGAAAACATCGGGTAGTAGGAATAACAACGTGGTCTGCAAAGGGTATAGAACCCCTTTCTTGCGACCATTGTCAACGACCGTCTGTGTCATGTCAAACAGAGTATCGGCGCCGCCGTCGAGACGCCTGTGTAAAGTGTGCTGCTGCACAAATTCATGTGGGTAGCGATCAAGCCACCTGGTGACTAGCAAGGGGGCGACGACAGCAACGGTATTTTGGAAGGATTTGCGGAAATGCAGGAAGCTGGAGCATATCTCCTGGATTATTAGACCCAGCTTTTGGGCGTCAACCCAGAAGAAGGACAGGATCTTAAGCACCGCCAGGGAGGCCTTGTCGTCGTCGGGAGTAGCGGCCGACTGACCGGGAGCAGCTTGCACTACAGCTGCAGTGCGAACGGTATATACGACGTTCCTGAAGTAGTCAAAAGAGCAAGACCATGTAGAGGCCGTGACGTATTCCACAATGATTCTAATGCAAGGTTCCAACACGGCTAATTGGGTAGTGGGCAGGTTTCGTCGTCCTCGGCAGCGTCAGCATCACCGGGGAGCGGCGAGGCAAGCCCGCCCGAGGAGCGGGCTATGGAGTCGGCGTGTCTCGAGGTATCGTCTAGAATGGTAGATGAGGGTAAGACATAGCCCTCGGGAATGGGTTCAACAAGCCATCTGACCAAGTCAAAGACGCGATTGACAAGGGCTTCGTCTAACGGCTCGGGAACGTTTGCGAGGTTTGCTGAGGTAACACGACGAGTGTCTGCATCGGCAGAAGGCTGACGTATGCCTTGTGCCTTGACTTGGTCCCAATGGGCGGTGCAGCAGTCGGCAGCGAGGGCAAGGACGTAAACTTCGGAAAGGAGCACATGAGGAGGGTGGGCGGGCGGAGGAAGGCCTTTGTAGTTTCGTATTATGTCTTCGAGCAGTGCAATGAGGGAATCGAGAACAAAGGCGACGGCCGAGGTGCTGATCTTGACAAGCGTCGACCTCGTGATGAGGACAACGTCGTCCTGTTGAAGCTCCTGTCCATGAGTTCCCGTTCTGTGAGGTAGCTGAGAGGGGCGCAAAGATGGTCAGTCAAGTCTCCAAGAGCCAGGATACGCAAGCGAGTTGGGAAGAGGAAGAGGGAGAAGGGGGGGGGGGGGCGCGTCGCCTTTCATGATCAAGGTCTAGCAGGAAAGAAAGGAGCGACTTACTCTGGTGGCAAGCCTATCGACCAGGCAGCCGACGAGACCAGCATCGCCGTTCATGTCTGCGCTCCAAAACGATAAAGTTCATGACCGTACGCGCACGTCCTCAGAGTTCTGCGCCTTCCTCAAGCTCAAGTAGCGTGGTGACTTGGCCGAGTATTGCGACGGGGCTTTTGTGGTTATGGAGTCGTCGTAGATATTGTTTACAGTGGAGGTCGACGGCGACGGACTACGAGCGCAAAGCCGAGGTATCGCTGGGTCGGGAGGGCCAATTGGCTCGTCGTCGCAGTCGTAGTACGCGAAGGGAGGTAGCCGGGCAGGAGAGCGAACGATGATGCGCTGACCTGTGGTGGAAGGCAAGTTAAGGCAAAGGACCTAAGGGGACTGAGGAGTCGCGTTAGGCGACAGAGAGCGGTTTGATGCGTTGAACCAGCATCTGTTTTGGTTTGCTGCGGTGACAAATGGCACGCCTTCTTCTACTCGGTCCTTGTGGTAGGTAGGTAAGGTAGATAGGTAGGCGAAGAAATATATTGAGGTGGAAAAAAAGGCGAAAGACGCACCTGCATGCATTTGATGGTCGTCCATGTCAGGAGGGAGATGGTGGAGGGGTAGCACTGTACTCGCAGCACTGATAGCGTCGTCTGGCCCAAGGACAGCTGCTACCTTACCTAAGATGGGTTTAGTCGCCTTTCGAGGTACAGATACTTAGGTACCTCAGCAATGCGTGTTGAACCGTACCTTACCTTACCTGACAGCGGCCTGACCTTCCCATTGCGCCATGTGGCCGTACGGATATTGATACCTGGACTTCCACTGAGCTTGGCTTCCAAGGAGACCCACCTCAGCACGAATGAGCAAGTGGACGTGGAGTGGACGGGAAAGTGAGACGATTCTGTCTCATAAGAGGGTGACAGACCGGGCACTGTCCATGATCCACGATCCAAATACCTACAGTACCTTAGTCTCAGTATCCGTACCTACTTTAGGTAGGTAGCACTACTCAAGGTACCAAGTGGGTGACAAAATCGATTTCCGATCGAGCACATCCGACAAAGCAGTTTCCACCGCTATTATCACGAGGACTACTATCTGTGAGATATAGTATATTCTTTTACATATATAAAGAAGGATTGTGATACAGAAGGGGTAGTAATTTTGATACGGGTAGTAAAAGGGGTACTTGTTCAAGACGTATGGGAAGGAAATCCATTTTGTCATCCACTTGGGTACCTATGTATCGACCTTGAATCATCTACATTATCACTTACCTTACCTACCGACCGCTCAAAGGACCTCAAGGCGCGATAGGGACACAATTATAACCTCTAAAGTTGAGATCCGGTCTGCACGAAACGCCATACAACGCAGCCAATGTCACGTCTCAGCGGTACGGAGTACTTTCGAAGCGAGTGGGGTTGGTGTGCGCGGAACGGGATGGGATGCCAAGGTTCTTCAAAAGCTAAGGTACGGATAGTCGGTCGTAGCTTCGGTATTTTAAAGGTAATTGCTATACGTACCTACTGAGCCACCTTGCCGTGCTTGCCTTACGTGCGCCTTGGTAAAAGGTACCTTTAGTAGAAGAAGCGGACGGGATGCCAGAGACACCGAACCAGTCCATCTCCTTCTGGATCCCATCTACCTCAGGGCGGCAGTTTGATCTAAGTTGGGGCACTGAGAGTTAAGTAAGGCAATGACTGGATACTACGTGAGCTCTGGTGCAATCCGTTGCTTCTGCATCATCCTGGAAGCTTGCGGTGGGATCTGAGCCCGGGAAGGTGGTGTGGGGCAGCAGGTCTGAAGCCGAGCGGCAGCCAGTGAACTTCAACCTGTCCCTGACTTCGTACCCATGGCCATGGTACCATGGCTCCACGCGGGTGACAGATTCATCCTCCTGCCTCCTAGGCCAAAATATGCCCCTTTAATATCAACTAAATAAGATAAATTCATTTCAAAATATTCAAAAAAATACATTGATTAATTTTCTCTTAATAGTAGTCTTGTCTTAGGTATCCTAACTTATCTAGTGCTGAATAGGCCTTGGGTAAAAAGAGAGAGCTTGAGAGGTCCAGCGGATGATTTTGTCACCCGCGTGGACCCTTTGCCTGGACGTCAACCTAAATGCGAGTGCCGGCGGGGATGCCAGGTTGCCTACCTGCGTGCTTACGCTGGAATAGAATCTTAGGCCTCAGCGGTTTCAACTTGAGCTTCGACAGCATAACCTGGGGCTTCAACAGTACAACATCAGCTATTTGCCGCTTCATGACTCCGGCCGAAACAGGCATCATCTCCACTGAGTTGAACGGCCAAGCATAATGTAGGGTCGTTTTATTTTACTGTGCCTTATCGTTGAATACTGCTAGAAACAGGCTGAGGATGACAAGCAAGGACTGCTGCCACAATGATGTTGACGTACATGTACCTGTGGCACTATCCACGCTACCAAGCAGGAATTCGCTCTTTGGAGCAACACGCCACGTCTCTGGCAACGCGTTTACAATGCCCGCCCATTTACACTATTCGTACGCTATGCGGCTGATACCGATGACCCTTTTTGTGTTGCCAACCCTCCTGCTTTTGTCGTGAAGAGAAAGTTCTCGGTGCGCTTCAATGGTCGGAACATTCGTATCTGACAGCAACACCCCTCGAAACATCAGTAATAATTGCGGCCGCCGCCATATCTGCCACTTCCACCTCCGCCGCCGCTGCCGCGTCCACCACCATAGCCCCCGCGGCCCTGGTAGCCCCCACGACCTCCTTGCCGACCTCCGTCGGGATAGCTGTACTGCGAATGCGGCCCTGGTGCCGGGGGCCCGTAGTTCTGGTGCTGATTGTAGCCTCCTCCGCGGTAGGAACCGTTGGATGCTCGCCCATCGTTTCCATACCCCGATGGAGGGGGTGGCGGTGGAAGACCCATACCGAACCCAGGGTGCCCGGGAGGGGGAGGTTGCCACGATGATTGGATGGGCGGTGGCCCTGACGACTGGAATCCCTGCCGTCCATGACCACCACTACTTCCGTAAGAGGGCGGCCCTCGGTCTTGGCGACCCTGTCCGCCATCAGGAGCGTAGCTGAACTGCCCCCCCCTCCGACCGCCATTGTGGTGTCCACCGCCGCGTTGAAAGGGGGCTCCGCCGTAGCCACGCCCGCCTCGCGCCGACTTACCCTTCAAAGTCTCGATGTCGTTGCGATCTAGAGCTGGAGCCGGAGGCTTGGCGCCACGCAGCAGCATCGACTTGTGAGGGTGCGAACTTTCTGGGAACGTATACCATACTCTGCTTCATCGTTAGTCGCGGCAATTAACAGTCTACAATATTAATGAGATCAACTTACCTCAGAGACCTGTCGTAGTCGAGATTTGGCATTCCTCCGCGCTCCAGGGGATACACTAACTCTCCGTGAGGCAGATAATCAGGAATCTTCTCGATGTTGCCAGCCAAACCGTCACTGGTCCGTGGGCTGAGCTTGAGTGTCGGCGCTCCCTGCTTCTTCGAGTAGAAACCAGTGGTGATCTCATCATACAGTTCGTGGTGAGCATCTGATAAGAGCAACACGTCCCTTCCGACACCATTTCGTGCCTGATCTGCCTCGCTCAGGAGAGGGTACTTCGTCTCGATGGCGGCGAGCAGTCTTGGCATCTCGATAAACGGCAGCAATGCTACTCCCTGCCATGCCATCTTCTTTCCGTTTAGATCAATCTCAAAATCTGACGGGTAAAAGTCGATCACATCGCTATCTTCATTCAGCATAAGCTCATGGAAGACTTCGGGTAACGCGTGGCGAGAGGCTGCTGGCAGCACACTCATCAACTGCTCAAACGGCTTCGAAATCCGCCCCTTTTCAAAATGAACATCCATCTTATCAAGATCGACAAAGTCTGCAGCAAAGGGCGCGTAATGGTATGGGTAATACCATTCCCATGAGGGACAGCCCTGGAAGTAGTACAGCAAAACCCACGACAGGCCCTCCACGTAAGCCTGCGCAACCTTGTGCCGGAACTCGAGATCGCTCCGATCAACATGGAACTTTTGTTCGTAGTATCTATCGGCGTAACCCTCTTCCCACATTCTGACATGATCCACCGCAGCCTCCTCGGCAGCGGACGACGTGCCGGGGCCCTTTGCGCTGGCCGCGGCGGAATCGGCCGTTGTTGCAGTATCATCTTCAGCTTTGCGTTTTCCCAGTATGGTATTTTCATCAGCTGGCTTGGGGACCTCGTCCTTCGTGACCTTCGCCGAGTCGTCTTCCTGGCTGATCTCATTCCTGGGCGTCAAACCTTTCAGTTGGTCCCGTATAGCGCTTGCGGCACTCTTGTTGGCAGTGTTGGCGTTCATATTAGAAGACCGGCCAACTACTTTGTCGTGGGTGATCCCATTTGGTCCTCCTGCCACCGCAAACAAGCTCAAGCCAGCAGACGCATCGTCGACTTGCTTCGGCTTGGCAAATCTGGGGTTACGCTGCTCCTCTTGAAGCTTTCTCCGCTTGAAGCTGGCCTCTCTACGATCCTCAGTCTCCTTTCTCCTCTTGAAGATCGCATCCTCTTGCTTCGCTAGGCCATTGAGAATGTACTGCGCTCGACCCAAGTCGACGTGACCATCCTTGGTGACATAGCCACCCATGAATGGCAAGTTGTCTTTCCAAATGGCTGTCAGGGTGTCGATTCCGTTCTCCCGGATCTCCAATGCCGGTAAGTGAGGCAGAAAGTCGTTGCCAACGAAACAGCACATGAATACCCAGTCATCAAGGGCCCTCTCCAGGTCGAAGCGGAAGGGCAGACCTGGAACATTAAGCTCTACTGCCAAGTACTCCCGCAGAATGGGAACGTGTAGCCAGATGAAGGGCTTCAAAGTGGGACTCTTCTCCTGTTCGTCGAATTCGCCAACCTTCTCCTTGGCCTGCCCACGACAAGCGCGAGCCTCGTGGCCCTTCTGCCCACAAAGCTTGCACATCTTGGCCTTGCTATCTTGAAAGAAGACATCCTCACGTAGAACTCGGAAGTGAGGCTCGTGAGTTGCGAGACCAAGCATGATCAAGTCGGCATCGAGGCCATAAATGACGTGTCGGGTATTCGGGTCGTAGTCGGGAGAGATGCGCTGAGATCGTACGAATGACATAATCTTATGCTCTCCCTCGCCGGGGACTGTCGCATCGGAGATGATGATCTTAAGTTTCGCCCAAGCCGGGTCTGTATTCAGCTTGTACGCGCACCAGTATCTTAAGCTCGAGGCCAAGATGTCCATGAAGGGAGTGCCGGGAGTAATTGAATTGGAGTCAAAAGCCTTCTTGGTGACGCCCTCGAGCGTGTCATCAGGTACTGCGCCACCATTCTGCTGCTTCAACAACTTCAATAGCTCTTGCTTATCCTCTTCCTTTTCCTGGGCTTCCTGCGCAGACCGGAACCGACGGGATCGTTGTTGATTCATCTTTGCACGTGGCGCGACGCCGTCTAAGAAAAAAGAAATCTTTGTTTAGTAACGGTATCGACGCATGAAATTAATGATAGGGAGGAGAACTAACCAACAGCAATCATCAGCAGCTTTCGCGGCCGGACCATATTGACAACACGATCCGTATACCTGAAAACTTCAAGCATCATCTCCTCCTCATCCTTGGGGGCAGGGGCGATCCTCGGGGTGGGAACATGGATGCACGATACCGTTCATGTCGAGATACAGGTTGTCGAGCTCCTCGCCATTCGGATTAGGCCCGGTTGTGTCGACGGGTATTTCTGATCCATCGTCCATCTTGACGGGTTGCTCCTCGATGACTGGGGAGATGATCTTGGGGTACTTGTTTGACAGCCATCGGAAAGCCGCTGGGATACCCATCTTGAAGGGTGTTCTGATAGACGAAGTATCTACAACAAAGCAGATTCAGAGCTTATGGATTGATTTCCTGGCGACGGTCGTCGGGCACAGGGTGAAGAGAGCAGGTAGCTCTCGCGTCGCAGAAGAATATATTGAGAAGATTGTGACGCATGGGTGCTGGGGCCTGGCCGCTCGGGAGAGCTTGCTTGTCCGCAAACCGAGGGAGAGAGGAAAAGTTATTATGCTGTAGCACGCGATGGTTCAGAGTCGCGGGATCGGAGTCGCGGGATCGATATTGAAGACGAAGGTGGTGCAGCAATAAGAATGAAAATTACGAGACTTCTTTGCGCACGAGACAAAAGTGCGCCTACTACAGGTTTGTGCTGCACCAATCTCTCTCTGAAGTGGGAAGAGACAAGGCACTGTAATGGATTCGGACAGGGTGCCGTTGCGCAAACACTGAACGCAGGCTTTAAGAGGGCCACGGTCAAATGTAATACCTTAGATTCGAGGTCATTGTTTCTCAATTTGATGTATCTGGGCGAGCGTCGCTTCTGCCGCCAGCTCGGTACATCCACACGGCCTAAGGTACGCAAGGTACCATAGTACTGCTCCGGTCCTGACTAATCTCAAGCTCCATCAAACGCTATGACTAAGGTACACAACGCGATGTGCTGCTTCTTCGATATTTCCGATACTGCGCTAAGCAGTCTTTTGCTATTCCAGTGACGAGAGCATCCAGCCGTATTATTGCATATAAACTCAATATCTCTGTATCAGTACGAGCACCTATGAAAGTACACCTTTCGTAAACATCCCTCATACGTGTGTGTAGATGCAGAAAGTCCTAGGCCTCTCGTCGTGCGACGAAATAAAGCTCTCCACAACAGCAGCCCAACCTGGTTGTTCCAATGCTTCGTCCTATCTCTACATGACACGTCTCTCTACAGCCTTTTGTCTCTAACGTTGCATTTCTCTCTTTCATCCTCACCGTCTGTTTTAGCTCCCGATGGCCGGCACTTAAAAAAGACAGCATGTTTTCTATTTCCACTGCACCGGCGAAGCAGTCGGTCGGTGAGACCATCACCGTCCTGAGCGGTCGGCTGAGCTCAGCCACGCTTCTTGAAGACCGTCGTGCTGCTATACTCGGCTTGCGCAGCTTTGCAAAGGACTTCCCTGCCTCTGTTGCCTCTGGAGCTCTTCGCAGTCTGATAGGCAGCTTGAGCAAAGATGCCGAAGATGTTGACACTGTCAAGGTCGTCCTCGAGACCCTGCTCATGCTTTTCAGTCCTAACGAAGACAGTCCGGAAGCCTCGGAGGAGATCGCTCTGTGGCTTGCTGATGAATTCACACAGCGCCAGGAGAACATCACGCTCCTTCTAGATTTCCTCGACTCCACCGACTTCTACTCGAGACTATACTCTCTCCAGCTGCTAGCTGCCATCCTTTCTGCCCGAACCGAGCGTACAGAAGAGTGCATTTTCACTGCCCCTTTGGGAATATCTCGCCTTGTCGCTGTGCTAGACGACAGCCGCGAGGCCATCAGAAACGAAGCCATTACACTCCTCACCTTTCTCACACCCTCGTCGACCGACATTCAGAAACTCGTGGCATTCGAGAATGCCTTTGATCGACTCTTTGGCATCATTTCTGCAGAAGGCTCCCTTCCCGAAGGAGATCGTGTCGTGGAGGACTGCCTGATTCTAGTCGCAAACCTGCTCAGGAGGAACCCATCAAATCAGTCCCTGTTCCGCGAATCGGGCGGTATCCATCGTTTGTCTGTTTTACTAGAGGGTGCAGAGAAGGCCCAGCGGGTGGATGCAGAGATTGCAGCGTGGGCGCAGGCCCAGCGTGACCGGAACATATACGCGCTTCTGGCTGTCGTTCGTCTGTTTCTAGTAGCAGGGGCTGTGGGGACGCCGCAGAACCAGCTTGCCTTTTGGCAACATGGCTTGCTGTTCCACGCCCTACAATTGGCCTTCAGCCATGTAGCCCAGCTTCCAATCAAGGCCGAGGTTGGTTGTCTCCCATCGCTGATCTTTGTGCTATCATGTTAAGAAGGTGCCTGCAGGCTCTAGTAACCTGCGCCGACATCATCAAGGGCAACCCGAGCCTTCAAGAAGGATTCGCGCAGCTTGAAGTCCCGTCACCTCTCGAATCGCCTTCGGCAGCCGGATCAGGGCAAGCCAATGGCGTGGCCAAGGTTTACGTGATTGATGGTCTCTTGGACCTCACCCTCAGCGTTCAGGATCTGGAGGCGTTCGATTTACGTTTAGCCGCGTGCGATTGTCTCAAGGCTTATTTCCACAATCATGCAGACATTCGCTTACATTTCCTGCGGAGAGCGATTGAGGGGCATGACATGGGAGCTGACGAGACGGCCAATGTCCTAACGGTGCTTTTGCGGCCTTCATCAGACGCGGCCGTCGCTAATCCTTACCGAAGTTGGTTTGCCTCCACAATCATGATGCACCTGGTTTTTGATAATCCAAAGGCCAAAAACTTGGTCATGGCTGTCTCAGAAGGCGATGCTGAAAGCGGAGAGGAAGTTGTCACGAGTATCCAGACCATTGCTGCTCATTTGATATCCTGCTTGAACCGGGACGAGGATAGCCGGGTTGTCGTTGGCTACCTCATGCTGCTCCTTTGCTGGATGTTTGAGGACTTGGATGCGGTCAACGACTTTCTTGGAGAGGGAGCGAACACTCAGAGCCTTATACAGGCAGTAAACCATCCATACGCAACTGGCGACCTTGTCCAGGGTCTCTGCGCGATGCTGCTGGGCGTTCTTTATGAGTTCTCGACAAAGGACTCACCAATTCCTCGAGCTGACCTTCATTCCATTCTTCTTTCTCGGATGGGCCGCGAACGATACATCGACAAGCTGTCTAAGTTGAGAAGCGACCCGCTGGTTAGGGATTTTGAGGTTATTCCTCAGAATCTCAGTAATTCCGGATTAGGCAGTCTGCCAGACGTTTACTTTGACTCGACATTCATCGACTTCTTCAAGGACAACTACAGCCGAATACTTCGTGGCATCGATCGAGACCCCGGCTTGGAAATTTCCGTGGTCAAGAATGGTGTCCAGACAGGAGTGTCCAGAGAACTCGTAGATTCACTACGGAGTCAATTAGCTGAAAAGCAGCAAGCTTTGCAGGAGGCTCAGGTCAGCTTGGAGACGGTCAGTCGACAACTCGGCCAGGAACAAGCCGACCACCGGCGAACTCGGGAGACCACTGCTTTGGAATTGGCCAGAATCAATCAAGTCAACGAGGGAATGCAAAGACAACACGACGCAGAGCTACGGTAAGTCTCGACAGTTAGTTTTCAGTGATTTCACTAACGAGCCAATTCTTTAGGAATCTACAAAGTAAAATCACAAGCCTTCAGGAAGAACACAAAAAACAGATTGAGCAGACAAACCGCAAGATTGAGTCTCAAAATGCGGCTCTGGAACAGCAATACAGCAAGCGATTAGAAGAGGAACAGCGGAGGTCAGCCACTCACGTCGCAGCTCTCGAGCAGCAGAACAAGAGGCAGCTTGAGGAAGTACAGAGAAACACAGCTTCGCGCGTTAGGGCGCTCGAGGGGGAGCTTGAAAAAAAGGCTGAGCAAGCACGGCAGACCGCCAAAGCCCAGGCCGCCTCGCAGTCCGAGGAGCATCGCAAGCAGCTAGAGCAGGTCCGCAAGACAGCAGAGTCGGACGCCGATCGTGTTCGCCACCGGGCGGAGGCGGACATGGCAGATCTCAAGGCCACCATAAGTCGTCTTGAGGTTGATCTTATGAAGGTGACTAAGTAACCGTGATACTGCTTGAATGTGAAGCTAACCCTTTCACAGGCCAAGAAGACCAAGGCGCAGGAGATTCAAGCCATTCGGGAACAGCTTGAGAAGAAGGAGCATGACCAGGAAAATCTTGCCATTAGAGCCAACGCCCGTGTGGAGCAGCTCGAGAAAAATCTACGCGAGGCGCAAGAGAGGTTTATCCAGGTGCGAGATTTTACTACCGAAAGCTTGACATTGAGAGACTTGCATGTATTCTGACCTTGTCCTCAGTACGATGTTACGACCAAGAAGGCCCAGGAGGATAGGAAGGCAATTCAAAACGAGCTTGATGATTTGCTCATGGTCTTTGGCGACCTAGAGGAGAAGGCAGCCAGGTACAAGGTGAGTCGAAAGCAAAGACATGAGTAAGTCTCTCTGACTAATTTATTGCACAAAAGGCAAAACTCAAGGAGCTGGGAGAAGCAGTATCTGATGGCGAAGAAGATGGAGATGAAGACAGCGAGGAGGAGGAGGAGGAGGAGGAGGAGGAAGACAGAGACGAAGACGAAGACGACGACGATAACAACGACGACAAAGAGGACACGAAAAGCACGTCAATCGCATGATCCATTAGCACAATGCTTGTAAATCCTTAATCATGATCAGCTACATGCACACGCGTGGATGAGAGGACATTGATACTTGAGAGTTCTATCTATCCCGAGGCTAGAAGCCTTTTTCCAAGTTGGGACTTAACTAAGCATCCACCCAACTTGTTTGCCTCTGCCTGCTTGTGCGCATCCCAGCCCTCCTTTCCAGTATCATGATGTCGCCGAAGACGATACCACGCCGGCGAGATTTCCGATTGGCGTGCTGGCATATGGACAATCATCTAGCCGCGATCTATCACACCCTGCAAGAGGGCGGACATCATGTAGGCAGGATGAGAAGTCCATCTTGAGGACAAACGCCTCTGAACGTTTAGCATCAATCTCTGGTCTTTGTTCAACGGTGATCTGCGTGTCGGTGGTGAGACTCAGAATCGCGGATTTGGAGGCTGTTACTGATTCATCTGAGTTTCCACAGTTGCGTCTTGCTGTCCTCGCCTGGTACTGTCCAAGTATTGCTGATAGTCAGCGCCCGGGGGTTATTTTCAGGTGCCTTGAAGACAATGCGCCCAGAGATCTCGGTGCCGGCCGTGACACTGGCGTTCTCCTCAAGATACTTGTTCATCAGGAAACCCTGCTTCCAGTGAGTGTCAGGACCTGCAGGGCCGGTAGTGAAGGCCACCTCGCCAGGTCTGGTGACACTGGCCTCGCCGGCCTTGACCTGCAGATCCGCCGGAATCGAATCGTGTCGAGAAGTCGTGAAGAAGATGTCAAACCAGGTCAAAAAGCCGTCAAGTGACGGAATGTCCTTGGTCACCTTTGATTTCCACTGGGTCTCAAAATCGAGGTCCTCGATCTTGACGGTGTGCAGGTCAATATATGAGATCTGTGAGGGGGTACCGCAGATGCAGTCCTCTGGCATGATCTCAATGCGAGCCTCATCGTAGATGCCCTCCTTCATTGACTTCATGTCAAAGCCATAGACGTCATCCCAGAAGGTAACGAAGTCGGTGATGTACTCTGGATCCGAGACGGGCGCCACCCAGATGGTGGAGATGCTCGGGGCGATGAGGCCGTCGGGTTTCAGGAAACGGTCTCTGGCAACGAGAACGCTGTTCATCATGGCCTCATAAAGCAGGCAGTAGCCCATCCATTCGCTGATGATGATGTCAACTTGATCGACAGGAAGACTGATATCCTCGACCCTGCCTCTAATACAGGTAACTTTGTCGGTGAGGCCGTTGTTGAAGACGTTCTCGCGGGCCTTGTCGATGATATCGGACTTGTCAACGGCAAAGACCTGCTTCGCACCGGCCTTGGCACAGAACATGCTCAGAATGCCTGTCGTAGAAATCACAGTTTAGGTATGAAGGTTCACAAAGCTGGCAGTCGCTTTTGGTGCGAGACGTACCGGTACCACAGCCAATATCTAGCACGATCTTGTCCTTGAACAGAGACTTGTTGTTGTAGACGAAATCGCGGTAAGAGTCTGTTCTAACTTTGTCCTTCAGCATCGTCTCGTGAATATCTGGGAAGGAACGTTAGCATAATAAGCAGCCGAATTCAGGATGAACGTCGGCTACCGTTAGAGGCATATGATTCCCAGTAGTACTGAGACTCGTCCTTCCGAACACCCTTATTGTCCGGGTCACGCGGCTTCTCGGCCCGGGTTGGAACGGGTGTGTCTTCTCCCCAGCGCTGGTCAAGAGTCTGCTCAACAGCATTGCGGTACTTTGCGAACTGGGATTGAAGCTGTGCCAACTCTTCTTCAAGCTGAGCTTCCCGAGAGGCACCCCCTTGTGGCGCTTGCTGAGGATGCTCTGGCGTTTCGTCGTCAAGATCCAGCTCAGTTAGGGCCATGATCAAGGCGTCGTCTTCAATGACGGGCTTCATGTAGCGCTCGTCAGCAATATCGTCAACAGAGATAGTCTCGGGCAGAGCAGCGCCATCATGAGTACGTTGACGAACTATGCATGAGTCAGTAAACCATCAATCTTTAAGGGGGAAGCGATTGTTGGCTCGGTGTGAAGCATCCACACTATGTACCAGGTCCCGGACTTACTGAAGTTGACAAGCTTGACGGTGCCAAAGAAGTCAAGACCAAGCCGACGGCGGATGGCGAGGAAGTCAAAGTTGTGCTTTGCGCGGCAGTGACACAGCATGGCATCGACGTCAGGAAAGACGGTATCGTCAAGCAAAGAAATGAAGGATTGTGCCTCCTCTTCTTCGGGCTCCGCATCATCCCAGTCAGACTCGTCAGATGAGACATCGGAGCCGGCGCGAGCACCGTTCTTGAGATCGTCTTGGGTCATGTTTGAAGGTGCTCACTTTCAGGTCGACTTGGAATAATTCGTGCTCCTTGACAAACAATTCAAGTGCAGGGCACGGGTTTCCTCGTCGACGAGGTATTTTCTTTGGGTCTTCTTGGTGAGATTGCCTTGCTCAAGTTGATGTCACCTTGGAGTTGGGTGAGAGATTGAGTAAAGGATTGGATATTTTCCTCCTTCTCTAAGCTTGTGGGACTGTGCTGGGGCCCGATAAAATAATTTGGAACCGTGGAAGGGTCCGGCAGGCACGCCGGCCGGCACCTACTGAACCTGCCGTCCAATGAAGCTGGGTGGACTACCTCCTTCCATGGCTGCCTTAGTTACCCTCTCTACCCGCGTTTGTCATTGGATTGGACCTAAGGTTACCCTTGGTAAAGTAGGCGTGTAGGTGGGAAGAGACGCTGTTATATGCCGCCTTTTTCGATTTTTTTCCATTCTTTTTTCCTCCTCTATTTGGTCGTAGGTCTTTCCCCCCTGTTTTCTCATTTTGGATTGAAATTTGGTCAAATATTTTGCTTTCCTTTTTCCTACCCCTCTCTGACTGTCTGTTACCCCTCCACCCCTCCATTACCCCTCAAGTGGGTGACAGAATGATCTGCCACCCAAGTGAATAGCGTTTATATCTTTGTTATTACGGGTCCCAGCAGTTTCATTGCTAGTATCCTGTTTTTCTTCTGCATCTTTTTTCAACTCTATAATATATCAACAACAGCCCAAGTAAGAGATAAAAAGAATAAATACAGCTATTGGAAGCGTGGTGATAACAGGACAGGCGGCTTGAATTTTTTAAAGCTTGTACATCCATGGCAAGGAATCAATAAATAGTGCGTACATCTTCCTCCTACTCGCTATGATGACCAGCCTCGATATGGAAACTGTTGCTTTTGCCATTCTCTGCTGTTCTCTAGGACTTCCTTCAATGCCCCAGTCTCTCGCTCGGCTCCCCTATCCCTGTTCCTCAGTCCAATCACTTTGTCCTCGGACACCTCCTACACCTTAGCCATAGAGACATCGTTTCATGCCTGCGCTTCTAGTAGTGAGGAACACCAATGCTTTGCAAAATGAGATTCACGATGCTAAGAAACCCTTCACCGAGTATGAAGCCCTAGAACACAGCTTGCGTCAGCTACCACTCCTGTTCGCGTGTGGGCACCGTCAGTACTCACTGATGCCAGCACAATCAATGGCGTGCTCGACTCGCCTCGCCTGGAGACCCAGTACCAGCTTAGCAAGCCGCCAACAGTTCTGGCCAGGGTGAACGATGGAACGTTATACATTCCTACCATCTCTCGGTCAATCTTGCCCCTGACATCGAATTTAGGGGATATGATAATTTTCAAGGCACACTTACCAACCGCCACGGCAATACCTCCTGGCACAAGTGAACGCCAAGGCTTGCCGGTCACCATGGTCCTCACAACTGTCGTGGAGGCAAATATGATACCGAAGCCGATTGCCCACTCACGCGCCATAGGCGGTAAGCCTTTGCCCGTCACTAGCCTGGCCGTGAAGATCCATACGTATCCCGTTGGGACCTGGAAGAGATCTCCCGGAATCGTATAGACTCTGATAAAGGTCGATCAGCATCTTGAAATCAATGGTGTTGGCATTGTAACTCACGCTGTGTAGAGCTGGTACACAAAGGCACTGACCACAGCGCCTGCTGTTGCTCCAATCACTTGGCCCCAGAACTGGGCTCTGGGCGCGGCTCCTAAGAGATGGCCTGTCTTGAGATCCTGCATCAAATCACCCGCTTGAAGAGCCCCCTAAGTTCGGCAAGTCAGCGTCAATTCCAGTCAAGTTAGTAGCGTAGCATCAAGTGACATACGGCCTCGGACTAGAAAGCTCAGTTAGCGATTACTTAGACTACGAAATTGGAGTTTATTAGACCACTTACCACTGCACCTGCAACTAAGTTGATAAGCACACTGGACTTATGTGATTGGGGAATGATGAGTGCGAAGAATAGTTGCGCAAGCTTGCTGATGCCGGATACGGGGTTTAAATCCGTCTCACCGAGTGCTCGGACACCCATGATGCTGAGCAGCAGAGCCATTAGGACAGCAACGACCGTGGCGTAGAGGGGAACCAGGTCGCCGAAGACAATGTGTATGGTGATGATACAGAGCAGAATGGACAAAATCAGCCCCACGGCAACAAGCTTGTTGTCGATTTGTTGGTCTTCTGGTGCGTCTGCTTCGTCGGCGCGACCATCGCTGACACCCGACGTTGACAATCCACGGTGAACCACAGAGGATTGCGACTCGTCAGACACGAGCCGGGAGGTACTCGTCGCCTCTCCATCCTCATCCGTGTTCAGAGCAGTATATGCTGGGGTGGAACGCCGGCTGGCCCCAAAATGCTTCTGCCAACCTAGCAAAGTTTGCTGCCACATACCTTTCACACCTTCATTGGCAACACGCTGGGCCAAGGGGCGGAAAGCAATGTAACTGAGGCTGACAATGGCATCCGCGAGCATAATGGCCAGGGAGATCCACACGATCCAGCCCTTGCTGCCTGTTTCCCAGTCGTCGATGGAACCAGGTGCCCATCCCCGATACTTGGCTAGCGGAGAGAGGAACCCCCATCCTATTGCGGCTCCCAGCAGCATGTGTAAAGTCGTTTCAGAACCCATGATTATGCCCTGGCCAATATAGGCCGGGCTCGGGTTCAACGTCCAAAGCCAAGTTCCTGCGGCACCGGTGCCAAATATAGGGATACTTCGCAAAGCGGGCAAAAAGTAGGAGGACAAAGTGTACAAGCCCGAAATCCCAAAGCATATGAGAAGTAGCCTCACATTCTGAGCCCAATCATCCTTGGAGCGACTCTCGAGGCACTCGGAATCGGCATTTTCGGGATCTCCAATGTTGTGGCTACGGCTAGACCCCAGTGTCAAATTCGGCTTCGAGTCATGATCCGGTACGAGACTCGCGAAGCCGCCTGATACGGCGTCGGGGCCGGCCTTCCGCGTCTGGCCATGAAGGACCCCGATGAGAACAGCAGTACTAAATCCGCTAGGAAAACGGAGCCTTTCTCGGATGATGACTTGTCGCCGACTGGCATTGGAGGTTAGACTGAAGGTCGACGAGCAAGCTTTCTGCAGCCAACTCACAGGGGGACAGCAAAGACAACACCAAAATAACAAAGACCAAGAGACCATGTGATCAACTTCCACAAGGGGATGTTGAGAGGCCCCTGTTCCTCGGGAGCCAAGAGATAGTTCATGGCGGGAATCTGAACGAGGAAAAGTGACATGTCAGCCATTAACCTCGTCTGGTTTACCGCATCAAGTTGCGGAGAGAAGTAACAATGCCAGGGGCATGGGGAACATACCACACCGACAAATCCGCAGCCAAGTGGCATGATGGCCATGCTTCCAGCTACGGTCTGCACAAGGACATTCTCGACAGGACTAAATGGGAATCGCAGGTGCCTGGACAGGGCCTTGAAGATGCCGAAACCCATCAAGCTAGCTGGCATAGTCATGGTGCTCACCCAACCCGTCTGCAAGCCAAAATACATGTTGGAGAAGCAAATAACCAATCCGACCAGCAGGCCGACTGCAACACCACGAAAGGTGAAGCTGCGGCCGTGGATGACAGGTCCCCGCTCGGAGGTATTCTCGGGGTAAGAAGCATGCGAAATCGAGCTGCGGTTACTGCTGCTGATAGTATCGTGAACGTCGCCATCGGCATCGTCGCGATATCCCCGATCAGGCGCCATGATCAATGTCGTAAACTCTGACCGGGCAGTGCCGCAATGTGAGAAGGTCGATCGGAATGTCCAGAAGTGAGGTATTCGAAGGCGTTTCACAACCTCGCTACTATGCGCGTTAAAGGCGTACTGACCAACCTGTCGTTTGTATTGTGACTCGTCCAGCGGACGCGTGCATGGGATGGGAGTGCCTACGAAAGCCTAGAGCCGCAGGGTGAGGGTGAGTTAAGGTGGCGGTGGTTTGTTGTTCCAGCTTCCTTTCGCTCAGCCAAAAGTAGAGAGGGAACTTCGTACGCAATGAAACAATATAGAGGCTGATGATCAATTACATAAGACAGCAAGCATATGAACACAAAAGGTGATGCGCCCCCTCACCGCTGCATGCATGAAGTCGAGATACGGGATCCGTAATTGAATTGTTATCTTCCGGATCCCCCTGCACGGAGAAGGGCCACCAACTAAGGACAATGTTCCAATAACCATCGGCTCGGGGGCCGCGCGACTCGCCCTTCTGCCTCACCAGTGGAACATCAAATAGCTAGCCAGCAAAGAGCACTAGACCAGTCCAGGTCCCAGTGCTGGTCCGGACGGAGTTCGGCAACAATTGAGGATGACGTGCTCGGACTGGGGAAACTGTGACTCTGCTTAGTAAGCAACAAGTTCCTCTAGGCACTCATGAGAGCGTCGCCAATTTCTGATACCCAATTTCTAAGTCGTCTCATCACCTTTCACGTATTGAGAAGATCATCTCCCGCCGCATGCATTCATATTTTACGAGACAATGGTAGCATATCGTACATCCTGCTCTATTGTATTGAAGCAACAAGTAGACCCGTTTGCGCTCCTGTGATCAAAACCCGAAACTATCAAGCAGCGAGCTTGAGTCTGGTTCCTGGAAAACCGTTGGAGTTGACTGTTTCCCCTGCCCGCTTGATCTCATCTCGGAATGAAGCTTTGACACGGGCAGATCTGCAACTACAAGCGAGCTGCGTCGGCGCAGTAGCTTCAGCGGGTTGACCTCACCGCCTAATCCATTCGTAATAGGCGGGGCTGGCTTCAGAAACTCCCAGTTGCGTACTATCGTCATGTCAGATCCATCAAATCGTACCCATACCGCCGCGGGGGAATTACCTAGGTCTAGGCCGAGAAGATCGCATCCCATTCGGTCATAGAGCTTGGCACTATGGAGGACGAATTCCCATTCGACGCGTGGTGTAACCTTTGAGGCTCCGCGAAGGGTCTGGAGCGTTTTCTGCCGTAGCTGTGAGTATAGTACTACTAATGCCGGGTCGTCTGTGAGGAACAATTTCGATTGCATGTTTGGAGAGCACGGCGTCTCAACCAGGGTATAAACCGGTGACTACAACACCAAGGATACGTTAGGTACTGGCAGAAAACGGCAGATCATTTGAGAGCCACGTAACGGAACTTACAATCAGGGCCCGGACCGCCATATCCTTGCGATTCAGCATCCAGAAGGCCCAGGATGCAAGCCAGCGGTTGCCCTCCTTGGCGGCCACAGCTAGTACCTCTTCTTCCAGGAGCTTCGTCAACACTAGACCTCGGTCTCCTTCGTAGACACGCGCGATAGCTACTGCGAGCTGAAGATCTTTAAGTTGATTCAAACAGACATTGACAGCATCTTGCAGGTGGTCCGCAAGTAAGAAAAATGCTGCGGCGTACTCTGTGTGCCCGTATGTCAGCCTCAGAAATTCATTAGTACACTTCTTGACCCACCGAAGCGTCGCTTGCTTAGCAGCGCGTAAGCATTCTTCAGCGCCGTCGTCCTCCATTTCGGGTCTTCAAAGTTATTGGACAGCAACTTCTGCGTTGCCCCCTGCTCTCTATTCCAGTGAGCCATTCGCCAGAGTCCCTGTAGGACTGTCTTCTTCTTGAGAGCCAGGTAGTAGATGCTACAGTCAACTGGATTCTTCATCTCGCTCTTGGTGTATTCGTTACGTGCAACGATTTCGAATTGCGCAAGCTACGCTTATTGTTAACTGATATGCACTTCTTGGCGGTGCAAACAGGGCTTACGTACCAAGGCATTCCGATCGGTGAGCCACATAAACATGCCGCTCTCCCGCGCATCCTCCCAGCGTAGTGCACCGTGGCATTGTTTGGAGACGAAATCAGTGAGAATATCCTGGCTGGTCGAGTGGTAAGCCCAGTTGATTTCTCGCCAGGACATCTGGATTTCGCTTGTCCGGCCCTTGCGAAGCCCATGCTGGCGGAAAAAGAGCATAAAACGTGCACCATTCTCGTCCAGGGATCTGCGCTGTTTCTCGACGATCCCCACGCATTCAACGATATCAGCCAGTTGTATTTGCTCATGACCCGACAGCTGTTGGAGGCCAACTTTGGTAAGACGAACATTGATGGCAAGTGCAGTTTCTTCGCTGAAAGGCTCCTCTGAGTCGTCTGTCTCGTCGGCAGATACTTGCAGACTGAAGTGAGACCCTACCTGGGACTCTGATGCTTGCGTCGGTGAGGCCTGGTGAGTACGTTAGCCTCTGCTCCACCTTTGGTTGAAGTAATAGTCAATGCAATGAACAAACGCCTTACCCCGGATGAGTAGAAAACCGCTGGTTCGAGTCCAAGGTAGTCATCGACCGTCTCACCTGCAATGAGGAACTTGAGAGTTTTGTGCAGTGACATCAGAATCGTTCGGACTATGGTGCTCTTCCCTGCAAGGATACATTGGCTCAGGAACTGAGGGTGGAAAACCGGCAGAGGGCCGTTAAACCTCTGAACAGCGTCAAAAAGATCCCAGACGCCGTTCTTCCTGTGCGGCAGTTGCAGGCTGTTGATCAAGGAGCCGGATAGGTCATACTCCCTCCCGTGAACGAACATCTGGTTACCTGAACCGATAACGAGATGTCCATCGCCTAGCCAGGTCGAATCTCCTATTGGGTGAGGAGTGAATTCGCGAATACTGATCTCCCGGACTGCGGCCCAGGCCGGACCTTTGTTCAAGTAGTCAAACCGCATCTGGCTGAGCAGAACGACTTTTGATTGGAAGCCAACGGCGAGGATGGATTGTGAATCTGGCGTCGAAGTCCAGTCAAGGTCTTGTATCGAATTGTGTCTTCCATAGTCCTGTGTAAACTCAAGTCGAGCGCCACCGATGTCCCAAATAAACAGCTGGGACCTTGCGGAATCCACGATTGCAGCTTTCTTGAGAGTGCTGCCACTGACAAGAGCCGGTTCGACAAGGCCTGTCTCTGCTGAGGAGGTCGAGAGCCATCCGACACTTTTTCCCGTATTGCCGACCCTCGCTGTCCAAAAGTCTACCCGTCCTGCGTGTGTGTATGACACTGCGATGTCCCTAGCAAATACATCAAGAAAGCCAGATGTGGCGGGCGTAGATCCCGCTGGGTCGACGGGGAGCATATAGGCGATCCCCTCGGCGTCTTTCAGTTTGAATCTGCAAAACTCGCTGATCGAGGTCTCGTCTTGGCCATTGGCATGTACATCAACACCTTGACTGGAGTATCGAGGTAGATTGACTTCCCAAACAAGCCCTTCCTCATCCGACGTGACAGTTGCAATATGAGCAACGGCATACTCCTCAACTCGATGCCGAGGCAGAATCAGTAAGCACAAGGGCTTCCCTGAGATATCGTACGATTGACTCGCGAGTAATATTGCTTTCTGGTGCCGACAGTCCCATAGTGATATTTTCCCTTGCTCTAGGAATATGACAAAACGGCCTTTGCGTAACACACATATTCGATGGATGTGAGCGTTTCCTTGGATGACACTTTGGCGTGACAGGCTGGTCTGACTGGTTTCGGAGTGCGTCCAAACAATGCTTTCGCCTTCCTCGGTTCTAGAAACAACAGCTCGACCACTGAAGTTTCGAACCATTTTTTGGATAGGCGCTGAATGGCCGGCCCAGATACAGCGCCGCGCAAGACGGCCTGACTTGTTCTTTGCGCTTAGAAACTCTGCCAAGTCGGCGTCGTATATTTGGATCTGGCCGTCAAAATCGTGAACGAGTACATGCAGTCGCCCGGTGGCTCGGTCGCAATAGCTTTGTATGCTGACATACTGGTCAGACCTGAAATCAAGAGTGTGTGACTTAAAACTTGTCACTCTGATGGCATCATGGAACTTTCTCGTCTTGGAGCCCACGTCCTCAAAAGCAAATACCACCATGTTTCCAACGGCGTCAGAGGCGACACATAGCTCGGCGCTGTTGTTGGCCAAAGAAATGAGGCATTCGAGAGCAGCATCGCGTGGTTCTTCCTTCACGGAACACCGCTGGACAGCCAGCTCTGTAGCAGCAGACACCTCTCTTCCATCAATGACGAAGGTAACTAGCGGCGCTGTAGTCGTGGTGAAACTAAGTCCAAGATCTCGGAAGGACGAAACCAAGTCGATGGACCCCCAAAGGTTCACGTGTCGAAAGGCATGCGTGTCAGTGCTTGTCCATACTCGGACAACGTTATCGGCGCATGTTGTAAAAAGAACGTTCTCTAAAGTTTGATTGGTATGCAGCGGTTTTCGCCAACGCAGGCTCGTTACTAGATCTGGGTGGCGTAGGTAGGCCAGGTCGAAGCGCACATCTTCAGCACCATATGTCAAGCGGCGCCAGACTTTGACGAGACAGTCATGCGCGCCTACGCATGCTATGTATGCTGAATCGTAGGATATCTCTGCTAGTTTGACGGAATTCGGAAGGGGTTTGTTCCATAACTGTTCCGGCTCGTCGACGGTTGAGTATAAGTATAACGCGGAGTGGGCAACCAGGAGCTCCTCGTTGCCGCCCCAGCTTAGAGATATCCCTTTGGTGGCATGTTGGTGGTCAGGAACTGGGTACGATGATTGCAGACCCCACTGATACGCAGGAGTATCGTCAGCATTTGTTCGCAAGCTAGTACGGGCGACAGGTGCGGAACGGGTAGCAGAATGGGAGATGGACCCCAAGGGCAAAGACAACGTCGCCTGGTAAGGAGGACGAACTTACTTTTAGCGCATTTTCGTATTGCCCAAAAGGTTTATAGACTCGAATAACGGACTCGGTGCAGGTTGCAATCTTGCCCGAGGACTCGTCGAAGGCTGCGGCCTGCAACTGGCTCGGATCGTCGTCGTATATTGTCTGAATGATGGTGTCGGCATCGCCAAGTATGGTAAACGCGCTGCCGGTTATGTAGACCTGGGTGATCAGAAGTCAGCACTATGGCAGCGGAAGCGATAATGATAGAAGGTCATCAAAGCATGATCAAGTGGCTCACATTGAAGTGCCTCGAGTCCCAAAAGCCCGTCGCGAGAGCTTGAAGCCCAGACCTCGGCCTACCTGGGAGGACTGCTCTCATCCTACTAGCAAGAAAACCACAGCAGCATTGCTTAGGCGGACGTGGTGCCTCGATAGTTGTCGAGTATCGCGGGTTGGGCTTGAGTCAGTGTTTGAGAATTGGTAAGTCTTTCCAAAGGCTCCTCGTCTGATTTGGCGTGCGGATTGAGCTCTGTCATAGACCGAGTTCGGTCAATGCAAGTGTTGTGAGGAGCTTAAACTTGGACCATGCCATGGTAAGGTTCCCAGGCGCAAGGAAGGTAACGTATCCGTACTAATACCGTGCCTAGGCGTGCGCAATGCGCACTGCAGCGGGTGGTAAACCCAGGGGTGTGGGGTCGATCGGTACCTTACGTCTCCAAAAGGGTGACAGCGACATGACGGTTTGCTGCTCAGTACCCACGGTACCTCAACTCTCTCCACCTTCTTCATTCTACCTTATAACTACTACTACTTTTGATTTTGTTTTGTTTAAGATATTCCTCAGACAACACGTCTGGCAAGCCGTAGTGATGCATTTATCACAATGGCACGGGTAATAAGAAGGGGGCCACTCCAGCATTGGATTGCTCTTTTTTGTCACCCAGTTGGTCCCTTTGCATCTGTATACATCCTCCGTATTGGTAGGTAAGATAGCTAGCTACTTTAAGGTGGGTACCTACCTCAAGCAGGCTCAAGGTGAGCCAACAACCTGCCCGACTGATACCTAAGATATCGCATCTTCACTTAGGCAGATGATGAGCATTTGTTCCACAACGATACCAGAAGAACAAACACTGATCTCTAGCCCATGCCAAAAGGCTTCATTTGTAATACAAAAATACATAGTCTGGGTATACCGGTTAAAGGTTTCCAAACATACGAATGATATCCACATGACCGTTGCATATCACCTGTTCTCATAAAAGGTTTCCGCCCATGTCCCATCAACCACCTCTCCCATCATCCGCTGTATTCTCCTTAGCTGCTCGCCGTGTCCCGGCCACAGAGAGTCTTTGCGCCTGTGCGAAGGAGAGGCTGCTCATATGGCCAGTGGCAGCTGTAGGCACGCTTCGGTTGTACCGTTCCCGGAGCTCTCGTTCGAATGGCGTTGGAAGGGGAGCAAAAGGTGTCATGGACGGAAGCCTCACAGAAGACGCCATACCCGTCCACCGGGTCGGTGTATCCGCTACAACTCCATCAGCATCTGGTCCTGACCCGGTTCCGTCGTGATCGTCGTCGTCAGCCGTTGGCTCCACTTCTTGTATCCTAGAACCCCTAAGACTTGGCCCGCTGGGTCGTTCATGAACTGCTCTCGAGAGTGGCAGCGAGGTGCGACTGGCCACGAAGCCAGCTCCTCTTCTTGAGCTGCCGAGACTAGCTCTAAGTGCAGCTGACTGGTGAGATGTGCTCAAATTCCTGTCCCCCTTCCAATGTAGCAGAAGGCGTCGTACAGCCTTCTTGCTGTTCCTCTCCCTCACGTCCAGTGCCACGTATTCTCGGCTTTTCAATTGCAGCAAAGATGACTGCCACTGGCTCCACCAACGTGACTTCAGGTTCACCGACCAAGCCTGTTTGATGCGGTCCTCTTTGGCTGCGAAGTCTTGGGACATTCCGTTCCATTCGTCCAACCATGCTGCAATCAGAAGTATACCCGTTCCCCAATCGCGACTGCTTTCGTCTCGCCACAATTTCAGCATGTGAATGAGACGATCATGTTCCACTACAATGTGATGCTGATCTGTTTTCGAGCCCAAGTTTCCGTGAGCACGGGTAGCTGTCTTCCACAGATGAAGGTAGCCTTTCGTGAAGGTAGCTTTGACGTGCTGTCTGCATCGGGCATAGGATTTACGAGTCCCTGACCTCCAAGCTGATCTGGATCGCCATGTCTTGAGTGTATGTGTGGCACTGATGTAGAAACAACCACGCTGCACCCACTTCTGGAGGTTTTTTTTTTCATCGACGTCGATATGCCACGTTTCTAATGCCTTATGCGCCCCTTGATGCGATGCAAACCGACGCGATCTCGTGCTCGTCTTGGCGACTATTGAAGCTTGCCGTTGCCAATTGCCAAGAACTTTGGTCTTCAGCAGACGATCTGATATGGCCATCAGGGAACTCACGCCTCGCCGCGGTCTGGGCAAAGCCATGCTGGACACAGGTTCTACAGCAATACCGCGGCTAAAGACGTTGGTCTGGCCAAATGTTGGTGGCGCCTTGCACGCGCTTTGCCACCTCGACAAGCAGCTACGAAGGAGCTTGGTTTCCAACTTGGACTTGAAGACCTCTACCCTTGAGTCAAGATGCCACTGGTGTAAAGAACCCTGAACGACATGATATCTGCGGAATGCCGTAACATCTCTCAGATGAAACGCTGCTTGGTAGGACCATGTCTTCAAGACCCGAAATCTTCCATGTTCTTCATACAGATTCTCCATGTGCGACCCTAGGCCTTCTGAAATTGAGCAAACCGAATGCCATTGTCGCAGATAAATGGACACAGTGCGCGGCGGATAAAGAGGTTCCGTCGGGGTCAGGCAGGAGGTCGACCAGTGTCTGAGGGCATTCTGGGTCGTACTCCGTTGGGTATGGGCCAATGCTGCATCTTCTGTATCCAAGTCATCACCAGCGCGCCTGAGCCATGAGGCCATAAGACGGGAAGTGAACACGCGACGACCACGGATCCTAGTTTCGGCCGTGACCAGCTCCCACGGGTCGAAGTGACGCATCCGCAAAATATGCCTCCTGGCTACGGCCATTCGTTCGAGCTTGTCAAGAGCGTGTTGTTTCCAGTGTGACAGTCCTCGTAGGAGCAACAAGTACCCCTTCACCTTGGTTGATTTCCATTCCAGTACCGCATATCTTGCTTCGTCGTCAGGGTCTCCATTGATTTCGTCGTCAATCACTGGCTCTGCTTCTTCAACCTCGATCGCGCCTCCATAGGGTTCTTCGCCAGTTTGCTGTTGCGTGGCAGCTTGACGAGCGGCAATCTCCTGGACTGTAGACTCACGTACAGCAGGCGTGTGTAATGACCGCTGTAGGGTACTGAGCTCACGTTCATGACAATTCCGTGTCTCAATATCAGGGACAAAATGGTCTTCCGCGATCTCAGGAACACTGGTGCCATTTCGAACTGCTTCTGGGGCAGTAGTACCGACACTGGTGCCGGCGCTGATGCTGTCAGTATCAGGCGGAAGCAGCCAGTTCACCGTTCTTACGGGCTTTGTCCGTATTGGTAGAGCGACCGCCTCGGTCTCGTTCGCAGGATGGATATAAGACGCCTCAATGGGCTGAACCGTGGTGTCGCTGGCGCCACGTTGCACACTGGTGCCAGATACCGACTGCCGGCTTTGGCGACTCTGTTCTGTGTTTCCAGCCGTCGAGGGAGTATAGCTTTGGGATGGCAGTTTATTATGGCTGATAGGCTTTAGATCCAAGTGATTCGATACCAAGCCAACGCGTGTCAGCCTTGGGGGAGATTCAGCGTCGTCCAAGTGATGTGACGCTTGCGCTTGCGAAGGTGGCAGAGGCGCGTTTGGTTCTCGGAGTGCAAGCTCAACCTCTTTGGAGGACTCGTATCCAGACGTGTCAGAGTCTCGGTCCGTGTCCGTAAGCGTAGGCTGTGGCGGAACAGCCTCCTCATATTTGGCTCCGGCTCTGTCTTCGTCTCCGTCTTCGTCTCCGTCGTCGCCGTTGTTCGATAATACCCTGGAACCTTCACTTCCGAACTCGAGGCCGATGCCCATCCTTGATAAGACGGCGTCAAGTTTCTCCTGGAGTGACCCTTCGCCACGTTCACCGCCAACGCGGAATACGAGGCGCGAGATATGATTTTCCTCCTCCGGATCGATGCCAAAGAGTGGGAGCACGGCATCATAAGCCTGGAATAAGGCGTTTGTTGCCAGCCGCTCGCCCTCGGGAAGGAGTTCGAGGTTCTCCTGGGCTGCCGTGACGACACGGTGTAGAATGGCGATTTCTGTGAGACGTCGTCAGACGGAGTGCGCTTTGCAGTCGAAGGCATGGTGGGTGTAGGTAATGATGCTGTAAAGGTGCACTTTGAGCTGCACTTACCATGATCGCTGTAATAGGAATCCGAGCTTTGGACAGACACAAAGCTGGATATGCCGTCACGGGGGGCCAGCACTGGGCGATGCGGCAGCGACGGCATGTGAACTGGCGCCAGGCTGGGAGCATAATAGAACGGCTGTAGAAGAGTGTGGGGCGGTGGTGGTGGTGGTAGTGATGATGATGATGGTGGTAGCGATAGCCGAGTACGATTACAGCTTGCCTTCGTAATGCTAAGGAGCCAGGTTTGATCCCGGTGATGGTGTATAGTCGGGCAAGAATGCTGGATACATTTGATCGCGACAAGTTGGACTGTGAAAGAGCTTCACGTTTTGCAGCGATGATTGATCATGTAGCTGGTGTTGAGTCGCGTCGCAAAAAGTCGCAAATCGGAATGATGGCAATAAGCTGGTCGCGGCGCTGCCATGTCCACCGCGCGCTACGGGTTAGGCGCGTAGGGGACTAACGAGGTCGCAATTGGCCGGTGAAGGGCGACGATGGATGATGTCCAAAAATCGAGGTTGACGGGGAGAAGACCGGGTGTCACAATAGGCAGGTCAGGTATATTGTGATGTATTAGCTGCTTCCACTTCTTGCAGCAGTCTTGACCAGACAGACACAGATATATTTGCGGGTATCAGCAAGTGGTCAATCCACGGTCGCTCCCAACCCCGTCTTTTTTTTTTTTTTCTCCTCTTCCTATTCTCTTCTTCCCCCCGTCTGTTTATTTCGCGTCCTATGGCGGAGCACCAAGATAGCCGCTATGGGTACGCTGCTGTTGGCTGGGCTGCAATTGATCCTGGTGTCGCGACGCATTGCTGATAGGTCAGCCTGCTCGAACCCGTCTGTTCATGGGTGCTACCAAGGGCCCAGAGCTTGTGCCCTGTCACCCTGTGCTGCTCCTCCCCCCCGCCACAGCTGGATTTCATGATCCATTGGGCACCCTACAATAGGTAGGTAGGTCTGAAAGCTATGCATATAACCGAATCTTGGACTTAGCCCAACAGGCCTCTTATTCAATATGTGCTCACCCTATCACGCTAAGGCAAGCCCATGGCTTCATAGGAAGGGAGGTTCCTAACTGAGTTAAGGAACCTACCAAAGGTACCTACCACACCCGCTGCCTGCCTACCTTATCCTAAGGCAAGACTTCGGCGACGTCTTTGATCAGTCCCAAGGTAGATTCGGCCACCCGTACCTTCATATTGTGACGACGTAATTCCATCAACTGCGCAACAATCACATCTTTCATTCTGCTTCCACCCCCTTCTACCCGAGGCCCATCCCAAGCAGTTATCATGGTTCGCACACGGCCAATCCAGAAGTTTGCAGCCGCAGTCAGTCAATGTTCAGCCGAGGTCAGTCCTTCGGTCAAGGCCCCTGGTCCAGCCGTAGCTACTTTACGGTTCGAAGACGTACTGACCAAGAAATAGACCTCCACGTACGGCAAGTGCATCGTTGCCGACTACAACTCCGTCCATAAGGATAAGTGTTTGAAGGAGTTTCTAAGACTGAAGGATTGCTATCTTGTACTTCTCACCACCGTGCCCCTTTCCACCTCTGTCTCTACTGAGTCTACCACGTCGCTGACACTGAATCGTTCAATCAAAAGGTTGCTGCTCGCAAAGCAAAATAATCATGGTAGAAGCACAATAGAGCAGTCTCTAAGACTTCGAGCCTTGTTGCAGTGAAATCGATCTTCTCTTCAGACCTCTTAGGCCTTCATCATTTTAAACTACCCATGTACTAGTGATCCAAGCTACCTCAAGGTTGCTCTCACTACATACCTCGCATCTAAAGCTCGAGCAGGCGGAGTAAGAATGTCGCATGCTGCACTTCTTGCTCCTCTTCTGCGATGACTCCCTTCTGCTGTTCGCTCGGTACCTCGCCCTCCACCGTAGTAACTTCGTGCTTGTCCACCGGTCTGCGGAGCGCCTTCTCAATGACTTTAGTTTGCGAAACAAACACCTCTTCCAGGCCAATGTTGTCAGGGTCGCTGATAACCTTGTATTCCATCTTGATGTCATCCGTCGGTTGCAGCTTGGCCTTCTTCCTGAGACGCTGTACGCGATTGATGATCTCTCTTGCGAGACCCTCGTGGGCAAGTTCCACATGAAGCTCCGCGTCCAAAATGGTGAGCACGTCATTGTCCGAGTTGGTCTCCAGATTTTTCGAGGACTCATCCTCCTTCAAGCCTCGTCTCACAACGAGATCGCCTTCCTCCAACTTGATTCCATCGACGAGAATCACCTTCTTCTCCGAGTACTCCTTGACAGCGTCGCTACCGAGCGTCGGGAGCGCCTTCTTGACCCGCGCCATGTCCTTCTTGAGCTTTTTACCTAGCACAGGCCAGTCGGCAGTAACGCTATACTGGACGTTGTACTTGGCCTCGTCAGATGTGAGGACTAGATCTCTTACATTCATCTCCTCCTTGATGTAAGACGAGAGAGACTCGAGATCTTGGAGATATTGAGGATCGCGATGAATAACCACGAGCGTCTTCAACGGGGTCTTGAGACCGACTGCTCTTCTCTCGCGAGACACTCTGACCAGATCAATGACCCTCTGCATTCTACCGACTCTACGCTCGACGACCTCGTCGAACAACTCCTGGCGCACCTCGGGGAACGGCAAAAAGTGGACGCTGCGCGCGTCTTCTGCCTCGGCCTCCTTAGGAATGAAGGGGCGGAGCTTTTGGTAAATGGTGTCGGTGATGAAGGGAGTGAAAGGAGCAAGGCCGCGGCACAGCGTAAAGATGACCTCGAATAGGGTGTTGAGTGCATGTTGGGTGTCCTCGACTCCATTCTCACCCTTGAGACGTCTTCGGTTGAGCTTGATGTACCAGTTTGTGGTGTTTTCAATGAGCCCGAGCAGACGCGGGACAACGGTGTAAAGTCGATAGGCTAGTAGAAAAGGCATGTTAGCGAGGTTTATGGAGACAAGTGTGAGAGTCTCAACGTACCACTCATCTCCTGGTTGACGAATTGCAGCAAGCTCTGGCAGCTAGCTAAGATCCACCGATCCATCACGTTCTCGTTGTTCGACAGGGCTTTTGGACTCCAAGTGTAATCAATTCCCTCGACCTTCTTGAGCAGCGTCACCTGGCCTTCGAAGAATTTGTAACTGTTCCAAAGAGGTAGCAGAACCTTTTGAACAACCTCCTTGACACCAGACTCCTTGAATCTCAGTGGTTCAGCACGCACGACTGGCGAGTTGATGAGATAGAGACGGAGGGCGTCGGATCCGTACTTATCCATGACCAAATCAGGGACTGGGTAGTTCTTGAGGCGCTTCGACATCTTCTTTCCGTCCTCGGCCAGAACTATGCCATTGACAACGCAGTTCTGGAATGGAATCTTGCCGAACAGATGCGTGCCGAGGACAAGTAGAGTGTAGAACCATCCTCTGGTCTGATCCAAGCCTTCGGCAATGAAGTCACCAGGGAACGACTTCTCGAACTTTTCAACATTCTCGAAGGGATAGTGCTGACTGGCGTATGGCATACTGCCAGATTCAAACCAACAGTCAAACACTTCCTCAATGCGTCTCAAAGTCCCCTTGCCCATCTTGCTAGGAATCGTAATATGGTCGATGCTGTCTCGATGAAGATCAGACAAGTCTCCAGTGTAGCCACTCAGCTCACGCAACTCCTGCACGCTGCCGATACATACTCGCTCTTCCAAGTCATCGCTGACCCATAGTGGGATGGGGGTACCCCAGTAACGGTTTCGTGAGACGTTCCAGTCACGGGCGTTCTCGATCCAGCTGGCGAATCGCCTCTCCTTGACAAAAGAGGGCACCCAATGCGAGCCTTTAATGTTCTCCAGCATTTGAGGGATAATCTCGGGGATACGGACGAACCACGAGGGAACTGCGCGGTAAATGAGAGGGGTGTCAGAACGATAGCACATAGGGTATGAGTGCTTGAGCGTGGAGTCGACCACGATCTTTCCGGCACCCTTCAGGTGTTTGATGATGTGCTTGTCGGCCTCCTTGACGTGCATGCCGGCGAAATCAGAAACGCGGCCGGTGAAGTGACCGCTGTCGTCAATAGGGTCGGGAGGCGCCCTGTTTTCGGTGACAATGCCAGCTGCAACGGCGACGTTGTAATCGTCCTCACCGAAAGCGGGTGCCTGGTGAACGATGCCGGTACCACTGTCATCGGTAATGTAGGTAGCGTTCAGTACCCTGAAGGCAACGTCCTTGTATTCTTCGTAGAAGTAGTTGAAAGGGGGCTCGTACTTCCAGCCGAGCATGGCCTTGCCGCTGATCTTCTCAAGGATCTTGAACTTGGCCTTCTTCACGTCCTTGTACAGTGTACCAAGAAGTTTCTCGAGCAGAATGTATTTCTTGCCTGACTTCTCGTCAAGAATCTTGATGTATTCGAGATCAGGATGCGTGGCCAAGCCGAGATGCGAAGGCAAAGTCCATGGAGTCGTCGTCCATGCCAGCAGGTGAGTCTCGGGATCTTCGACCAGGGGAAATGAGATGACGATGGCAGGGTCGCTGACATCCTGATAGTTCTGATTGGCCTCGAAATTGCTCAATGCTGTAGTTAGGGCTGTTGAGTAAGGCATCACGCGATGGCCCTGGTAGACAGCGCCTTTGTCGAATAGCTGCTTGAAAACCCACCATTCGGACTCCATAAAGGTAGGGTCCATGGTCTTTGGGGAACAAGTGTTCGTCAGTCTTAGTGATACTACAAGGTACGTGGTGAATGATCTTACCTTGTAGTCGTTGTCGAAGTCAATCCAACGGCCGAGTCTCTCAACGGTATGACGCCACTCCCCGCTGTAGCGCATGACAATAGATCGACATTCGGCGTTATAGTTCTTCAATCCCAACTTCATGACAGCAGCCTTGCCAGAAATGCCCAACTTCTTATCAATCTCGTGCTCGATGGGCAGTCCATGGGTGTCCCACCCAAAACGCCTTTCGACGTGAAAGCCCTTCATGGACCAATATCTCGGGATGATGTCCTTGATGGTGGAGGCGAGCAAGTGGCCATAGTGAGGAAGACCAGTGGCGAAAGGAGGCCCATCGTAGAAGGTGTAAAGGGGTTTGCCCTGTGTTAACTCGAGCTGCGTGCGCGATGATTGTCAGTACGGGATAAAAAAAAAACACGAAATGTTATTGACGCAAACAGAGAGTGCGACTGTTGTCTCTGGGGGCAAAAGAGATCGGGCTTACCTGACGCTCAAATGCCTTGATTTCGCGCCATCTCTGGAGGACAGCCTCCTCCTCCTTAGGGAAGTCAATAGACATGATGTTGATCGGAAGGCGACAAAGTCAGAGTCAAAAACCGCGTAAGGGAACGTAGCCGGGTTGCGGTTTGCGGCTCTGCCGAACCGAATAGTGTCACACCAAAAAACAGTAGTGAATTTGGTCAGGCAGTGTTTCGTTGAGTAGAGGAGGCGGGAGCTGCGCAGCTTCTGGAGATCAACGAAGCCTCGTAGGAAGACCACGAAGAAGCGTCAATGGGTCATGTGAGTCAAACCCCAAGATACTGAGGGTATGGATCTGTGAGGACGTGGGCGACTTGGGGGGTATTTGGAGGGGTTCAGTGTGAGAGGTGAGTCAGTGGGGTAATTTTTTCTCAATTGACTTATCGAGCGCGGGGCAATCGGCCAAGTCATCTCAGACGACCGACTCAGTTTCTCTTCTTAGTCATCTCAGCATGGACACTTGAGTGAGGGGTTGGCGGGTGAGTACTAGCGGTATGCGTACGCTTCCCAAGTACCTACCTTAGGTATTCGTGGTGCTCCTACAGGCTACAAGGAAGAAGGTACTCCGCATACGAATATGAGAGGGAATACTTAGATAGAGGTACCTGGGCGTGTTTTGGCACCCCACCTCGTTAGGTACCTACTTTGGGAACCTTCAGAGGTACACACACACACACACAACCTAGGTAATCTACCTGGCAGGTAACGTAGCTAGGCGTGGTAGGTGGGTAGGTGACCACCTTAGGCACGTAACTTGGGTGGGAGGTCCCATGTCCATTGTTCTCGCACCACTCCGGATCAGCACTTTACTGAGGAGGTTCATCCGTTGGGTTGGCTTAGGTTGGTTAGGTTGTTCCTCCAGGGCACCTCAGTCCCGTCACCGCCTGGGCCTCACCTCACAGACCTTAGGTACGCCCCAAGGCGCCTTAAGGAGCCTGAGGTACCTCAAGGAGTAGGAGGCGAAGCAACGTGCGACCTCAGTGGAAGATGCCGGCCAATTTGACGTCCCCAAGCAACCACTTTCATCACAAGAGCAACGCCTCCAGTCCTCAGTGTTTCTCGGCGGGATCGTCGTCCGCCGTGTATTAACGTAAACAAGACCCCGACCCGGACTCGGCCCAACACCACGCCCATCGGCCTGTCTCCTCTCTTTCGACCAGTCTAGGACTTTCCTCTTTCCTCCTCTCTGCCTCCCCTCATCGAATTGCGCCTTTCCACCTTGTCTCCGACAGACCATCGCCGCAAAACAAATAACCTTCGTCGACGAAGCCCGGCCAGGCTGTCCCACAACGAACGGCTCATTTCTCAGCCCACCACCTCTTCGGTATCAGCTACCAACCATTGCCAACGAGTCCGATTCAGGAGCTGCCTGTAGTCGCGAATAGCTGTTGCCTGCCCACTCCTTTTACTCAAGATCGGGAACCGTAGCTATCTGTGGCCTCACCGTCAAGCCGCCCGGCAGTCCTCAGGAAAGATTCGTGCCTTGGCCTAGCCCACCACCTTCGCCATGTCATTTCTCTTCGGCCGGGCTCGGACAAGGCCTGCCGTTGACCTACCCAAACAAGCCAGAGACCACGTAACGAAGCTTGAAGGGCCAAATGGCGCTGCCAAGGTTGGTTACCCTACCAACTCCAACTAGCACTTGCTCGATCTCTAACATCCATTTCCAATACAGGCCGAAGAGCTCGCGAAAGTCCTGAACCAGATGAAGTTTATCCTCCAAGGAACCCATGGTACACCTCCCACACACAGCCTTTGTCGAAGCCAGCCGTTAACTTCAGGTCAGAGTCCGATAGCAGCCCGGAACAGATATACCAGCTGGTCACCGGCTTGATTGAGGAAGACTTACTTTACTTGCTGGCTGTGAACCTCTGGCGTCTGCCCTTCGAATCGAGAAAAGATACCCAGGTTATTTTCTCATACGTTTTTCGCTTCCGCCCGCCTACAGCATCCCCGAAAAGCGATCCTCTAGCTCTGTCTTATGTCGTCAACAACCGTCCACAAGTCCTTCTTGAACTGTGCCGCGGCTACGAACACAAAGAAAGTGCAACGCCTGCCGGCTCTGTACTTCGAGAAGTTCTCAAGTCGGAGGCCGCCGCCGCCATCATTCTCTACGACGACAACGAGGAGTCTGGGTCCAGCAATAAGGGCATCAACTTGATTGACAGGGACCGTCGACAGAGCGGCGAGGGCGTCTTTTGGAGATTTTTTGACTGGGTCGACAAGAGCTCCTTTGAAGTAGCCGCGGATGCCTTCACCACATTCAGGGTAAACCCCCTTACTTTGAGGGACTCATGGGGTTCAAGATCACATCGCTAACACCCGCGTCTTGCAGGAACTTCTCACAAAACACAAGGAGCTGGTGCCGAGATATCTCTCCGTAAACTTCGACCTATTCTTCGACAAGTACAACAACATCCTCGTGCAGTCAAACAGCTATGTTACCAAGCGGCAGTCCATCAAGCTTTTGGGTGAAATCTTGCTGGACCGTTCAAATTACAGCGTCATGACAGCTTACGTTGACCGTGGAGAGCATCTCAAGATATGCATGAACCTCTTGAGAGATGATCGCAAGATGGTGCAGTATGAGGGCTTTCATGTCTTCAAGGTCTTTGTGGCCAACCCCCACAAATCCATTGCGGTCCAGAAGATTTTGCTCATGAACCGGGAAAAATTGCTCACATTCCTGTCTCACTTCTTAGAGGATAGAACCGATGACGAACAATTCATCGACGAAAGAGAGTTCTTGATCAAGCAGATCAGGAATATGCCACCAAATCCAGTGCCGCCTCAGAGGCATGGCATGCCGGGTGGCGGCTAGGTCGAAGACAGGCAAGCGGGTTATACTGTCTCATGGCCTAGTTGTAATGCAGTAGGCATTTGACTTGCATAGCTGCGTCCTACCCAGGGAAAGGCCCCACATTGCATCTGTCGGTGGACCGTTATTAGCAATGGGATGTAAGGGTTAGGAGATGCAACGGTGGAATTTGCATTTGCGCGGCGTTTTGAGCTCGGGTTTCCAAAGACAAGGAAGACATCAGACATGAAGTCCTTCATGAGTGCATTGCTCTTCATCAATCGACAAACGATAGCGAGAAGCGGTTTCTTCTTTCTGCATTATTCACAGATAAGGTGCTCCATTAGCTAACAGTGCTACTGCTTGGCCATCCATGCTTGTGCCTCATCCTTGTAGTCATCACGCCATCTACTTAGGGGTGGGCGGCCTTCGACGACATCCCCGACACTCCACATCATCCTCTTGCGATCCATTTCTTCACTTACCTCGTTATCTGGGCAGAGAATGTAGAATAACCCCTCGTTCATCTTCTTCTCCAGATAGCCGGCCACTTCCTCTGGTGCCCAAGCAGCCGCAGGCTTCTCCCTGCCAGGAGCAGCACCAGCAAGGCCTGTGAATGTCCAGCCCGGCACTAGGAGGTGCACAGATGTGGCCGTATTCTTCAAGTCGAACGATAGGTGCTCTGCCAGAGACTTGACAGCCGCCTTGCTGGCATTGTAGGCTGGGTTCCCTGGTGGATTCGTAATACCTTGCTTGGAGCCCGTGATGACAATGGCCGACTTGGAAGACTGTCCACTGCCAACGAGGGGTAGCAGACTACTGATCCCGTTGATAACGCCGTATAAGTTGGTATCCAAGATTCTACGAAAGCTGTCTGTGTCCAGCCATGATGACTTGGGACCGATGCCGGCGTTGAGAACCAATAAATCAATACGTCCTAGAGTAACAATTAGCATGTGAAACGGAGGACCTCATGAGGCGTTGTAAAGATGGAGACAAGGGAGACGGAGGAAAGGTGGAGCGCACCTCCATTGGAAGTATTCACTTCCGTCTTGAGCTTTTCCCAATCTTGGAGGAGGCTCACGTCCAGCTCGAATGTGGCGGAGGACCCTCCAAGGGCTTCTTTTGCCGCCTGAAGAAGCTTCGTATCGCGATCAACTACGATGACCTTCATTTCATGACCGACGCACTTCTTGGCAATTGCCAATCCAATGCCAGATGCACCGCCCGTGATGACGGCCGTGTTGCCAGGGACGAAGATGGATGCCATTGTTTAATTGTTGTGAATACGTGGAATGTAGACAAACGTATTTATCCACTCACAAGTCGTTCGCAAAGCTCAGGCGTCTCCTAAGTCACTGTGATATATATACATCACGTTGGCCGTCGGACGCCGCCACGGGGCCGGCAGGCATCGTGTGCGGGGAAACCTCCGCCTCGGACTTTAGCACAATCGCCGCTGGGCCCCTCCATTGATGTCACGCACGCGGACGGCATTCGAAGTTCAGTAGACCTAGTCAATGTTCGTTCGTCAATTTCCACTAGGCCGGCAATCCATTACACTTTGAAAACAATACAGTATGATATCGCGCATCATCACAAGCCAGCCTCAACCCTTGACGCCCCTCTTTTTCAGCCCGAGTTCGTTAAGGGGGGTGGGAACCCCTCGCACAAATGAGAATAATCCAACACGCGCAACTCATCCGATTGATCGCATCACCTAGACGCTTGCGGGGCTTGCTTGGCCAACATGACACTGACGCTTTCGCGCGCGTTGGATGTCGTCCAAACGCTATCCCTGCCACCTCGTCGCCAGTCGTCGCCCGTGGCATCCTCGCCGCCTCCCCTGGTCGCTTCGCCCATGATGATTTCCAGATCCCGCTTCTGCGAACTCATCCAATTCCTCACAAAGTTGGTGGGGTCTTGGCTCATTGATGTGAAGAACGAGTGCTTCGCCTTAGAGCTCGCGACGGCCGAGATAAGCGTTGCTAGCTGTTCATCCATACCAACAACCTCCTTAAGGGCGCTTGCATACGCAGGAGTGGTAACAAAAGGTACCAGCTGGGCTCGCAAGGGGTCATCTACCGCCACACGCACATCGTAGATGGTGGGCTTGGCGTCTCTGTGGAAATCCTCGTCAACTCGTACGGTATATGGTAAGCTGACTGGTGGCAGAGGTTGGAGGTGCGGCTGAATGTAATCGTTCAGGTTAGGAATGATTCCAGTATCGCTGCCGTTGACAATCTAGACGATCGGTTAGAAGCCAAACATCGTTCCTGGGTGAGGTTACAACGAACCTTTTTAAGAAGCTCATCGCAACGGAAGTTGCGCTTCTCCTCGTCTTCTTGGAGGCCCATCATTTTGATGTATTCCCAAATTGCGAGGACGACCTCTTGACGGGAAGCCTCGGTCATGTCCACAACATCGGCCAGCTCGGGGCTGAGAAGATATCGCTCCGGATCCTCCTGGCGATGGAGGTTGATGGTGATGTTCATGTTCTCGTCCCCGCTCCGCTTGAAGGTGAACTCGTCGAAGTCTGCACTTGCCGCTGCGCCTTGAGAAGCAGGTTTCTTCCACTCCACGGTCTGATCGGATGCGGCTCTCGAGCGAGTTCGGTCAAAATCGACGTTGAGCGCTTTGAAGAAATGGGAAAGCCGATGTTTCTGGCTCACGGGCGCAGAACTTTGTCTCCTTGACCCAGTCTCGCCTCCGTCTTGTGCAGAATCCGTCTTCTGGTCAGTCTCTCCTGACGCGTCGTCCGACCCGTCCTCAAGTAGTCGTCCCTCAATCTTAACCCTGTAAGAAGGCTCGGCGCTGGGGGTGAAGTCGAAGCTATCAACGCTGAGGCCACTTCCTTGCCAAGCCTGGTCCTCGACTGTGTTGCTGATCCAGATGCGAAGGGTTCTGTAGTGCTACAATGCGAGACTTAGCTCTGCTGTCGCGTGAGGCCAGAAGGGGGAAATAATGGCTCCCAGTCGAGTCGCATCGCGGATAGTGACTAACCTTTGCGTTTCGTCCAACTGTCTCGACAATGTCGAGTCGCTTGCGCGTCATGGCTGCGTCCAGACGTCGCTCAAAATCGCGCAAATCCTTGTATCTCTGAGCGACCTCGGTGTCCGTGATGCATTCCTCGACACCGTCAGGCAATGTCTTGTCGGTCGGCTTTCGGCTGCGACGCTTGGCAAGCTCGCTCGTAAGGGCCTGGCCCGGAGGATGGTGCTGCGCCATGGCGGCCTGGTTCATGGCTGCTTGAGCATGGTGGCTCGGAGGCATGATGGGACCTTTGGGCGGCATCGTTAGCACAATTGTCGTCGTGTTTAGCACTTTTGGACTTGTCGCGCAACAGTAGAGCAAGGGGAAAAGGTGTCCGAGGTCTCAAAAGGCTAAGGCAAAGAAGGAACGGGCATACCGATGCCGCCTCTCCGTTGATTTGGGGCATGTGGAGCCCGCTGGGGAACCTGCGGCGCGCCAGCATGGGCGGCGTATTGGCGGTACTGGGGCTGCATTTTTGACGATGACTTTTGAAAAGATGCGCGCAAAGCAAAAGAAAACAACCAGATCTTTTCCCACTGAGGATCGAAAATCAAAGATGACACTGCCAAATGTGCCAAATGTGAGAGGTCGCGTCGTTTCTCAAACGCGCGTGTGCATGAGTGAACGACGGGCGGCGAAGGCGCAGGGTCTGGCGCAAGGCAGCACCTATGCCGGCCACAATTGGCCAGTTGATGCAGCAGCCCCTGTACAGGTTCCACATTAACTGAGAGCATCCGAGCCACTCTGCCTTAGCAGACAGGAGTCACATCTAGTACTAACATGCTGTACCTCACCACCTGTCCATAATGCCCGAGTGCAAAAGACAACTACAATAGAGATAATTGTATTCAATTAACGAGAACAGTCACCTCCCGGTACCTTTTCACTTACAAGCCACAGACATGTATACCAACACTGCTCTCTTCTCCTCGAATGTGGCTTCACATCAGGTAGGCAGGCACCTTATTTCATCTACCAACGTTATGCGTACATACGGTTTCCCGAGTCCACCTGCGCAAGGGCAGCAAGTATCCGCTCCGTTTCCAGAAGATCGTTAGATATAGATAGGAGCACACACATGGCCATGGTTTTCAAAGCTCGTGGGTTTATTTTCTCCGAGGACATATTAAACCCCTAAAACCTCCGTGGCGAATCAGCGAAAAACTCCATCCCCACCTCGTGAATGCTTCCATCGAGTGGGAAGCTGAAGGACTTCCCTGCAAAAGCGGTCAAGTTGTCGAAGAGTGCATAGCCGATGATACGCCACGCTCCCGAATGCTTCCTCCCGAACCATGTTTCGTTGCATTACAAACTTCTATAAGTTTCTCTTGCTGGCTCTCTGCCTGAGAGCCGCGATTCTCACCTCAACTACCGAACCTCCCTGAAACCCGTGAAGATTCTATGGCTCCAGTCGTCGTAAGCCTCATACTGATTAGAATTGTTGGCCAAGACCATTCTTGGACTGTCTTTTGCTGAAACGGTTTCGCTTGGTAGTAGAAGCTGAATCGTCCAGACTGGCCTGGCTTTTGCTGAGATGGTTTCGACCGGATCGGTCGCTGACACTGAAGCTATCAGGGTAAACGCCGCGTCCACCAAGAGTGCTAGCAGGGCTCGACACTGTGGATGACATATCGAAACCGTTGTCGCCAGCATAAGAGCCAGAGAGATTTTGAGACAAGGCCAATTCCTTGGCTCTCTCCAGGGACTCTATCCAGTCGCTGGCCGTGGTGCCGTTCTCTGAAGAGCTGGAACTCCCCTTGGGCTCCTCAAATGTGTAGTGGACGCCGCCCTGTCGGATTTTAGATGAGCGGCGAGACTTCTTGTCCAGGATACTTACCGCATCGACACACCATACAGTCTGCCCCTTTACGTCAAGCTGCGTCCTCCACGTGCATTCGGGCGCAAGCAGTGAAATCTCTTGCTTGGCGCGCTTTTCTTCTCCGCCAGCCGGTGCCAGCAGTATGCGACCGCTCGAAGTTACCATTACCAGCCTCTGTCTCTTCTTGGTCGTACTTCCGCCAAAGAACCTCGATAGCTTCTTGTGTCCCTCGGCGTGCTCGCCACCTTTCCCATGGCCGCTCGGCAAGGGGCTCGAGACGACCATCAAGTCGCCCAGTTTAAGAATCCTCTCGTTGTTCTTCGTCAAGACTGGGGACCACTCGATATCCAGCTGGGTTGGAGGAGGAAGCTCTGTGATGATTCTGGCTGGTCGAGCGCTGCCATTCAGGGCCGAACTTTGCGGCTGGGAGCTCCTAGGTGGTGCAGCAGCGTTTGGACTGTTGCTCACGCCATTAAGTTGAATGACAGTCGGATCCTGTGGTGTGGGATTGTAAGGTCGAAGCCGTGGGGCTTTGGTTCTCCATAGGCCTTTGCCAAATGGTTGTCCGTCAAAGAACTCGTGGTTTTTGATGTGCTCAACGGTGAGACGACGGGCTGGGTCAAGGACCAAGCATCGCTCCACTAAATCACGAGCTGTTGGTGGAAAGGCGGCAGGGAAGTCGTACTCCAAGTTGACAATCTTCTGAAACGTGAGATATTCCGTTGCGGCCTTGAAAGGTGGACGCCCTGCTAACAGCTGGTATACTATGCATCCGAAAGCCCACAGATCGCTCGCTTTGCATGCGTTCTTGCTGGTCAGGAGTTCGGGGCTGACATACTCGGCGGTACCCACGAATGAAGCCGCCCGATTGTCGTCGTCTGCCTCGCTCCGACCACTCTCTGGCAGTCCCCGTGCGCTTTCACTGACATTCTGCGCCTCTCTCGGGTCTTTGAGTAGCTTGGCTGTGCCAAAATCTGTGATCTTCACATGCATGTGGTCGTCCAAGAGGACATTCTCGGGCTTGAGATCGCGGTGGATGACTCCTCTCGAATGCATGTAGTCGATGGCGTCTAGTATTTGGGCGCTGTAGAACCTCGTACACTCCAGATCAAAAGAGCCCGTCTTTTTCAGTACTCCGAGAAGTTCGCCGCCGTTGCAAAGGTCAAGAACGTAGTATAGAGACATTTCGTCCTGGAACGTATAATAAAGGCGTACGATTCCAGGATGCTCGGTGAGGCGGTTTAGGGTATTCTTCTCAATGTTGACGTACTTGATCTTCTTCTCTTTGATGATATGCTTCTTCTCGAGGACTTTGATGGCGTACTCCTTAAGAGTTTGTCGATCAGTAGCTAAATAGACCGTGCTGTATGAGCCCTCTCCGAGCACGCGTCCAAAGGCGAAGTCTCTAACTCCCTTCTTGACATGTCGGATGACGGTCTTGCCATTCGAGTCTGTTTCTCTGCGCACGCCTACAGCGGCACCGCGGTCCTTCCACTCTTCGCTACTGGTTGGTAGCGGTGCCTCTGGGCCATAGAGATCTTGGGGGCCTCCTGGCGCTGCTGTTGCCGAAACATATCCACCGCCCATGCCTTTCGAGCTCCTCCGTGGGGGCAAAGATCCGGAGCCAGGAGGCAACTGGGATTGGCGGGTTGGATTGGCCGGCGCCCTGTAGCTCGGCTCCCTCGTTGGTGTTGAGCTGCCTGGATAGCCCTGAGCGTGGTTCGAATCTTGCCTGGCGAGCAATCCGTAGGCAGAATGCCGCGCCCGATCGCTTTGACCTTGTGGTTGATGAAGCGGATGTCCTACTTCAGTTGCCATAGGTTGGTGGCTATATAGTGCAGAGACAGGCCGCGCTGTTGGCGACACGGAAGATCGGTTCCCTGGAGCTCTGTCGAGTTCGGAGTATGGGGAGACGGGCTGTCTGTAGACGTCTGCCCGCATTGCGGCGCTGGGGCTCGTTCGGCGGGGTTCGGCATGGCTCGGTGAGCCATCATAGGCGGGTGACGGTGCCTCGGAGGATTGTGTGTGGGATATGGGAGACAACAAGTTGTCTGAGGTGGGAGTAGATCCAATGGGACTCGGAGATGGCTGTATGATCGGGTCGTCGAGGGGCGCTAGACGGGTATGAGCATCAAGTTGATACTGTTGCTGGCGTTGAATGTCATGGTCTGAATGCCGGTCGGTCGATGATGGGGTCTCGGCATCTTGTGAATCGCTTGGAGAGGCATCGGCGTCATCTGGATTGGCTATTCGTAGTCCCCCGAGGGCCCTCGATAGACTGAGGTCCCCATTCATGATTCGTGTTCAAGTCGGAGGCGGGCTGGTAGTAGGGGAGGGAGGAGGGAAAAGAAGAGGGGGAAGTAAAATGGGAATAAAGGCGACAGGATGACGATGGGAGAAATTGATATGGGCAAGAGTGAAGGTGACGTGGTGGTGAAGATGAGGTACGAGTTGGAGTCCGATGGTGGGTGTGTGGCTCGGAATGCCTCGTGGGACGGCCAGGTGAGGCGAGTTAAGGAACGACGCGGCGGCGCAGCACAACAAAAAGCGGATGCAAGACGATTGAGGTCGTCAGTTCAGTGCCGGGGAAGGTCAGGCAAGGGTAAGAGTGGAAAGCATTGGAGTCCACATCGACCACCACACAATGTCCTGTCCAGGCAGTGCAGTGAAGGCAATTGCTGATTCGGATAAGACAAGACGACGGACGGGAAGTCGGGTGGTGAGGTAGGGTAGATCTGATTCTGCAGGACGGGAGGTGGTGCGGAGGAAGGTAAGGAAGGTAGTGTAGTACTGGCTGTATGGAGTACGCAGTACCCTACTACCTTATTGTGTAAGGTAAGGTACGTATGGATGGATACCTTACCTACCTACCCTACCGTAGGTAGGTAGGGTCTGCAGATTGGTGCAGTTTGGTGCAGTTTGGCACACTTCGAATGCCCAGGTCTCTCCACAATCCACCCGAACGAAGAAGGAAGAGGCATCCGCTGTATACACTAGGTACTACCTACCTTTCCTTGCCCTACAAACTTACCTCATGGATGGAAAGCATTGAAGGCATGGAGTACCTTATTACTGGTGCCTCAGCACTCTTAGTGACAGGGCCAATGAATTACAGTGACAGCACACCACATTAAATACCTTCCAGGTTGGTAAAAGGTTCAAAGTTTCTACTCTACAAGATGCCAAAAGGGCACTGACAACAAAATAACTGTTGATATTGGGCAATTAATATCCAGAGCTCCTTCTTCCGCCCTTGGTATCCCGATTTGCCTTAGTACTCTCGTTGGAAGAATTTAGGTGTGGAAGGTGGTCGAGAATACACGGATCCAAGTGCCTTCCATGAATGAAGAAGCCTACCTAAGCGTGCTAAGGTACCTTACCAATGGAATGTCCGGCTTCCAGGTCCTCCACTTCAAGAGGTGACAGGTGAGCAGGCCCCTTTTCTCCCCGGCCGGGTCTTCTCATGCCCGGTCCCACTTTAGGTACTAATGAGTTGCGCTACCTAAGGTAAGGTACACTGTAGGCGCTCTAGAATGAACAGCCATCTCAGATACCGACCTGTGGTGGCAGGTTGCTGAAGTACCTTAAACCAGACACACCATTATCTCGTCATCTGAATGCAACTAATAGCTCTTCATGAATTAATGGTAATAGCATTCGTTACTCGCCTACTTCTACACTGGTTCAAACCCCGGGTATCTAGCCATGCTGCCTGCCTTCGTTCAAAACACCTAGCACAAATAACTCCGACTGCTTCCCCGAAAACGCCAATGACCTTCTTTGCTTTCCCAAAACAATCATCGACTCTCAATGGCGATGGTGAAGAGCTCGTCAACAAACGTCGGTACATCGTTTACTCTTTCCGACTCTACGTTCGAACTCTGCATGCCGCTACCAGCATGGACGTTGGTTCTCACCTCGGCCACCTGTAGCGTTCGCATCTCAATGGCACTGCCGCTCGCACTGGGACCGCGACAGTCATCGTTCACAGCCGCCGTCTGGTCACAGCCAATGCTGCCGGCTATGTTTCCGGGGCTGTCGCTGGCCCTTCTGCCCAGCATCGTTGGTGTTCTTCGGTTAGATACACCCACATCGTGAGATCCCGAGTGAGCCATTTCGTCGGCTTTGTGGATCTCGACACGAATCTCTTCTGACACCATGATGCCCCCAAACGGTGAAGACTGGTTGGCTGCCTCGTTGTTCGAATATGTGGGAGGCGGTCCATCGAAGCTCGAAGTGCCTGGTGACATGGGATCGCTGTCCCGTCGGCCTGTCCAGAGTTTGAGGGTCGAGCTTGATGCATTCGAATTCGTCCTCGATGAAGAGCGTCCGAGAGCTGTGGAAATTGGATTCCCTTCCGAGTCGACAGGGCGCGACAGGGCGAAGCGTCCAAGATTACGAAGACGTGACGAGAAGCGAGACTTCCCGTCTCTGGTCATGGCTGGGCTAGGCTTTTCAAGCGGCACTGACTGGACTACCGGCGCCAGCTCACGATGCACCGACTGGGTAAAGGCGAGATGCCGCGATGCATCTCGACCCACAAGCTGATGGACCTTGAAAAAGTTCAGCGGAACGAAGTCGCACTTGGGGCTGGAAAATATGACGTGAATCGGGATAACCAGGCGGAACGCGATCAAGCTTGTCGGTTGTAAGGCCGAGCCTTTGTCCGCCGGTAGAGTCACGACGGTACTGGTGAGGATGGCTTCATTGAAGATCGGGTCGTCGATCCAAGTTCTCAATGCGTCGATACTCTCAGTCAGCTGTGTTGCAAAGAGCGTCTCTCGTGTGCATAGGTTGCTCATGGAAGCAATCCTTCTACTCACTCCGAGCGTGGTCAGCCGGTCGAGCTGATGGAGAAAGTCCAGATGCCAGGGCTCGACTCGGTCGATGGGCATTTGCACGCTGGGTAGGAGGTGCCGGGCCCCCTTGCGAACAGCAACGTCGAACCCATAACTACCTACTCGAGCGCGAATGCCAAAGAAGCCCACGTGTACGCCAGGCTCAAGCTGGTTGTTGTCGTTGACGTACGAAACCATGTTCTGCAGCTTCGTCGCCAGGTCTCTCGACTGGATCTGCATGCTGGACGCGATGATGTTGCTCACTTGGCGGAGCTCTGCGAAGCGGTAGCCGGCAGCCTCGAGTCTCTCAATCTCTCGGTCAGTCTGCACTCGACGCACCAAGAACATAAGAGAGCCCCGCCCGAATTCGTGAGCCTTGCGGCGGCCAATGCCTTTTTCCGCAAGGTCGTCACTGTTGCTCGTAGCCTCGACCTTCCTTAGCGAACCGTCGGGTCTCAGAATGGTGTCGACGTCTTGCTGGCTGCTCGTCTCATGTCCCGGGCGTTCCCCGCTCGCGCCCGTTGGTAAGATCTCGTCCCACAAGAGTCCAACAGATGTCAGATGTTCCTTCATCTTCTCGGCAAGGCCGGCAGCCGCGACACAAAAGAGCTCGCGGAAAATAACGTCGTAATTGTCAATCAGCTCGCCGTGCTCGTTGATCAGTTGAATACCGGCACGGGAGTCACGGTCGCGGCCACGTCTTGGAAGGTAGGCAAGATGGTTTGTCATTCCCCCTATAAGGGTCGAGATGCCAGACCAATTCCGCGATGCTTGAAACATCCACAAGAATAAGGGGTGGGCGATGCTGAAGTTATCGCTGGCATTTTTCTCCAGGAACGTGTCGGTGATCTTCTCGGTAGGGATCAGGCCATCTGGGTTGACGAGGATGCGGTTGTGCTTGTCGAAGACCGCAGCTGCGAGGACGACCTGCTGAGCTTTGCTGGCATAGCGCCTCATGATACGGGCAGTGTAAATTGCTGTCCCGCCCATGACGAAGCAGGCGCCGATGGACTAGGCAAGTAGTCAGCGATTCAGTCTCATTGTCAAAGAGGAGACGCAAGACATCGTCTTACCAAACAAATGACAACAATCACGGTTGTGTTACGGGATAATTCGTTGCTTCCAACGTTGAGACGAACGAGTTGATACTCGGTACCTGTGGCGGCACACCAATGCATTCCAGAGACTGCGCCGGCCAAGACGACAGAGCAAGCAGCTCGTTTCCACCAACATGTTGTCCAGGCTGCGCGGAAGACGAAGAAGAGGGCGAGAGCCACCATGCTAGCAGCGACCGCGATGAGTGCCGCACCGACAACATTGATCGGATTATAAATGCAGATGTAGTTGTCGATGGAGTTGTTTCCGAGATAATGCATTCCGCAGATTGCAGCACCGGCCAAAACACCTCCGATGCAGACTCGCCACCAAGAAACGGTATTGTTGATACCGACGGCAACAAAGGCAGCGAGAAGTACGGCAATAGGGACGAAGAAAGACAAGGCTGTGAAGCCGCTCGAATATGCAATTTGCAACTCCGGTTCTCCATTAGCCAAGTCTATGGCTCTATTTCCGATGAAATGCTGAAGACGTGTTAGACGTGGCGAGCTGTTGAGGGCAAGAGACGTACGTACCATACACCAAATTGCGATGCCGCCCATCGTCACCGCAGAGCTGACAAGAAGCAGGCTGTGGATTCAAGTGTAAGCCAAGAGTCATGGGTTAGTTTTATGAATGATGCGTACTGGTTGAATTTGCCCTTGGGTGAAGTCCGTCTGTTGAGCAGCTCCAGGGTGGAAGCGGCGCCGATCAAGCTCACGGCGAAGCTGAGAGTGATGAATCCGCCATTGAAGGCTCTTGGAACCACCTGTCCGTGGTACTCTGCAAACAAGTCCTCGGTTGTTGCGGGCATCTTGACAGCAACATGAGAGAAAGTCCACCCGGAATCGAGTCGTTCTGGAATGTCTCTCTTGACCTCGATGGTCAACCGGCGGCTCACTGATATATCTTTCAACTTGCGTGGTAAGCCGGGGAATGAGAAGGCCGTTGACCAAGCTAAGAGAGAGAGTATGGATACGTGCTTCTTGCGAACGGCTTGGGGCCCGTCCAAGACATATATCAAGGGTGTCAGGGTAAGACAAGAGGTGGCGGTACAAGACTGGCGGATGCTCCAGGCGCGACAACGGGCAATCCTCACAATGCATCCCCACTGACACGGAGTGTAGTTCTCATGAGGGACTAGCTGGGGGTCATGAATCCCACCTTTCTTCTCTTCTTCACCCTTACTGGGCGTGAAGACGAGCAGCTATTCCTGGGCCTCCAGCTTGGGGGACGAGGCTAGACTCGGCCGATGTACCTATGCCACGCTTGGCCAAGGGCCGGGTGTTCCTGGCTGGCCTGAGCTGATCGACGTCGAATGGGTCGAGAAGCGGTGGTTCGTCGGTAAAGGGCAGCCGAGCCGATCAAGATCAGAACAAGCCTCTTTCTAGTCTACTCCAAAGTTGACTAACAACTAAAGTTGTTATCCAGCCACCAGCTCGGACCTTCGTTCTCGGTCACCTGCTCTTCGTGACGACCTATCTTAGTGCGCGATGAGCTAGTTATTTGTTGTAGCGGGTCGGGAGGGGTGTGGCCCTCCTCGACGCCGGTGAGGAAATTGGCCGCTCCTTTGCTCCAAAGAGAAATCGTTAATCGACTGTGTTCTGTGCCGGCCGTCTTGACTTGGACGGTGAGTTTGACAGCAGAGACGACAGTTTAACCTATGCGAATCTCCACTTGAATACCATGAGACGTGGAAGAAGAAACGGCATTCCAGCCACTTCTGGCTAGCACAACGTAGGGATTGGCAAGTCTTTCAGCTAGCTGGTCGCTACATGGAACATGTCGTAGACACGCATGAAGAGACGCCTCTCCAGTTCCAACAGCAGTACCGTCCAGCTCCAAGTACCCCACCACTACGAATGCATACGTTATGGACCGACGGACCTCGAGACGTCGAGACGACGGTAGGTAGTCAGCGGCATGAGAGACATGGCAGGGTCAAGGGAGGAATTTGGCGGTTCACTCATCGCCCTTGATTGAACAGAAAACCAGTGTCTTGTTCAACCGAGGTGGCCTTCACGAGTATTTCTTTACCTGGGAGGCGCCGACTAGACCGATTGGTCTCTACAACACGGCTCGGCGTGTTCGAGTCAACGGTTGGCTCGGGAAACTTGGCTTGGGCGTGGCTCTATGCCGCACGACCAGCCCCAAGGCGACAAACACACAAGAAGACACATTTCGTACCTACTGCTTCGCAATAAACCGAAAGCCACACTTCGGGAGCCATTCGTGCAAAATCACAACTTTCGTCGATGAAGAACCTTTCCAGAGCAATCAGGCTATGCGCATATCGCCGACGGTTGCTGGGATGACCTAGACGGAAGATGGCAGGATGATCTGCACTTATCCCTGCGGACGGAAACCAGGAGAGGGGGCCCGGCTGGGGTGCGAAGTCGGAACTGGACAGTATCATCCGGCTGTGAACTTTCTGAAGAGTCCCGCGATAGAAGCTCATTCGCTATACGGAGACGTGATGTGTGGGCATCAACATGACACTCCGTGGGTGAGATTCGCTTATCCAACGCGAGTTTCTTTTTCCTCCGAGCAGTATGAGGCTTCAGCTAGGTAAGCCCGCGCACCCGGAGAAGCGCGTTTGTGCAGCTACCTTATACGAGTCGCCAATTTCTCAGCCAACCGTCGTGCTGTGTTGGCTGCGCTTCCCCGACACGTCAAGTGCTAGCCTCGATCCATATCGTTTCAACGGGGATGGCCACATCCCGTAGCCTAGGCCGGTTTGGAATTCCAATCCCTTTCCAACTTCGACAACTCGAAGATTTAAAGTCTTCGTTTGTAACCTGGGATCGCCGCTGGGGCCACGAAGTTTACATCTGCCCTAGGGTCTTTCTTGTCCAGTCTGACAGGAAGAGGCGGCCGCCGATGGCTTCGCGAATCGCGACATCTATTTTTTGGTTGCACACAGGTCCCGGATCGACTTGAATTACACCAAACCGACACTAGTGAGCGCCATAGATGCACATATGGCCCACCGTCACCGCTCACCCCCCCCTTCTTGAACAACGCACAGGGCTATTCGACTGAGCGTCCAGTAACCTAACCTACACAGCACAAAAAATAGGCAGTGGAAGGTGATGAGAGAGCAAGGGGTGCATCGTCAGCTTGGCATCTACAGACGCCATGCTGCTATGGGAACACAGTTTCTTCGACCCTGAACCTTGCTGTGGCCCTAGCTCTGGGGAAACACCAGAACTTCGGAAGGGCAGAAGTAAGGGAGCGGGAGTCCATGAGAAACGATTGGCTCGAGCCTAGAGAACTAAGTACGCTTCCTGAGATGAAAGAGGATGTCCGAATACTTCGCTCCGCCCAACATCCCTGCAAGTCAACTCCTACTACTTGACTCGAAGTGGCCTCATTCTCTCTCTTACCTGTAGGGTCTACTCACTTGTGCTGACAATCGACGTGAAAATATCCCCTGGACGCAGAGAATCCGCTGTCAATAACCCTTCTTGAGAGCATCATCAGACGAAGCAGTTCGTCCCAACTTTGACCGCCCATTAAGAGACTTTCGCTGCTCAGACATCCATCGTCCAGGTCCCGCCGAACCTTGGCCTTTGTTTCAATGACATTACATGGGCCAATGTGGTCCTAGCTAGTGATCCTCTTTGGCCCCATGTGGCCGACACGGAGCCGGAGCTAAGGAAGACGTAGGGAGAAAGAGAAAAGAAAAAGCCACGACGGAGGACACGACGTGACGACGTACAGAATCGACTAACAAGGTACGATGATTCCAATGTCTTGGTTGGCGGTTCAGCTGCGGTTGGGCAAAAGGTAGTATTACCAGCATACTGGGCGGCAGGCCGCATACTTCTCGTCAGGACCCCCTTGCGTCACTCTTCCAAGTTCTCCATGACCCTCTGTCACTTCTTCATCTGCCACATTGATCTCGCTTATTCACCCCTACTTACAAGATGTTGATCGATGTTTCCAAGAGGAGCGATCACCCACCGAATACTGCGCACAAAGTATCCGTGGAATGCCCATCCTGCGCTCGGCTCTGTTGCGCCATGCTACCTATGTTGCGACCATTCCGGAAACGATCGGCTTTCCACTTTGACACCAGGTTGAATTTCTCTTTGCGATGGCCGAACTCCAAAATCGCAAAGGTGTCAGGATTTGCTTACTTTCCTCGGTTAATCAACCGGTGAGCATACGCCGTCAAGCCTGGAAACTAGCTAAAACGCGATAGTACGGCCCCCCTTTTGCCATGTGGTTGTTGCGATTAGTCGACCGGTATGCTACCTGGGCCCTGAGGAAATCTATCGACCGTCAACGTTTCGGACTGTCTGTGGCCAGCCCTTCCTGATCTGATCGCGCTAGATCTGAGGGGAGTTGACAGGATGGGCAAGGGCGAAACTTTGTTGGTGTTGCGTGGGCACAAGGCTTTCCCTTCTAGCCTCTTCAAGTTGAAAGGTTCTCACCATGTCAAGTCCTACCTAGTCGGATTGGGGTGATAACCAACCAGATCCGAAGATTGTCAAACTGGAGGCGTGAAGCACGCGAACGATTGATTTTTGGAACGCTTCACAGGCGTTGTAAGTAGTCTCCCGCCAGCCATCGGATCCGATTCTTCAAGAGAAGGTGTGTTCATCCGAGAGTCTGTCCCATGAGCTAGTAACAGGAGGGTGCGAAGCTGGCACGGCTGGCAACAATCGACCCGGGGGGCGCGCAGAATTCTGAATGGTGCCGGATACCGTGGCCGTCTCAACGATCGACAGTCGGACGAGCTCAAGTTAGAGTGTGCCCCTTTCACCACACCGGATGTCAGCTGACCAGAGAAAGTAACACGGACAAGTCGGCGCGCCAGTTCTATACGTTTGACGGGGAAATATCTAGGGTTCGGGTTCCGTTTTCCGTTTACGATCTGGATGTCATCTTTTCCGGCGTCTGGCTGGCTGAAGTCTAGCTCACTACCTAGTTTCTCCACATGACCTGATGTTTGATCAGTCCACACGTCAACCTCAGGGCTAGGTTCTTGTTGTCTTTGTCAATGTAACGGGCCGCTTCTCTTTGACGTATCGAACAATTGAGATCGACTGATTGTCTTGCGCTGCTAAGAAAATGTACCACCCACCATGACTCATGTAGTCCAACGATGGGCGTCCTGAGTCGCTTGCGAGGCGACGTAGATGTTGAGAGCCGAGCTTTGAGACATGTGTGCCCTCCACTAGGTTCCTTCCAAGGTCTCCATAAAGCTGGATATCCCCTCTGGTGTTTCCTTTGCTTCTATAACAGACCAGAGAGATGAGAAAAAAGGCAGGAGAATTTAGGCTAATTGATCGTTTCCAAAGGGCATCTCACGGTGAGCATCGCTGCTTAATGACCGTGGAAACAACGTCTTGGTTGCACAGTAAGCAGAAGCTTGTTGTTTACCTGTCTTGACCTGTGAGACTCATTCGTGGCTCTGCAGAGGGAAGAATGGTCGATAGCAATCGGGCTACTTGCCTGGCATGGCTCATCTATTCGTTCTCTGTGTCCTACTGGTCTAAGTATCATCTGTCTGAAACCGCCCTCCGTCCTACAATAAAGCTTTTGAGATTGGCTGGGTGTGAGAGAGAAGTGAACTTCGGGTCGGTACCTAATGTTCAAACAATCTTGGTTTGGAAGCGCTGAGAGTCGCAATCAGAGTGACTGCTGTGAGGAGTTCGGCGACGAATTGGTCAAGAAGCTATTATCAGCGGACTTAATTCCATTCCCAGAGTCACAGCGCGGCAGAGGGTCACAATGGAATGACGGAAACTTCCCGGGATGCACGGACGTGGGTCAGACAAATGGGGCCGATGTTCGGGTCCGAACACTTCGGTATCTATGTACACTTACAACAGTAAGGTAAGGAGGTAATTACCTAGGGTACGTAGGCGGGGCGGGAAGCGGCTATGAGGTTTCGAGGCAACCAAGGTACGATTACCTTAGGAACAACGATTGCCCGAACCTCTATCGCCTGGGCGGGCTTGACCTGATGGACCCAAACAACGCGGGGCACATTACCCCCAGTCAATCATTCATTGCCCGCCATCCACTGCAGAAAAATCCGCCGGGGTTGTGGAGGGGTATTGATTTTATCAATCAGCATCAGGTACATATCTCTTCACTGATAGTGGTTGATAATCTTGCACTGTAACAAATCATACTCATACTTTACTCACATGCAACGGCGGGCTTTTTGAGGAATTGTACCCCCAGAAAGGTGGTGTTTCAATGCGCCAATCTACCACAGTATCCTGACGCTGTCTCTCGAAATCCAGCAGTCTTTCCATCTACGAATTGCATCTGAAGCGCATACCCTCTTTGGCCGCCATCAAGACCTCTCTCTCACAAAAACCCCGCTATCAAGATGAGTCCGTCGGCAGAGGCGCCGAAAGCGGCGGTCCAAGTCCTCCCTCTCACGCCCTTCACACCCGATCTTTACGAGCGTGCCTGGTGCTCCGTACCTCACCCCACGCTCCCTCTCATCGCGACCGCATATTCCAAATCAGTCAAGATATTCTCGCTCTCGTCTCTCTCCTCCCACAGCACGCTGACCGGTGGCCACACCCGCTCCATCCGTTCGGTAGCTTGGAAACCTAATCTCCCTCCGCACCAGCTGTGCCTTGTCACCGGTAGTTTTGATTCCACCGCCGGACTGTGGCGCTGGGACGGCGAACTCCCATTTTCTGGCAACGGCGCCAACGCCGCGGAACCACTCGAAACCGACCTGAGCAAGACGGCACGTCGCTCCCTCGACGATGCGGATAGCGATGGCGAGAAGGACTGGGAGTTTACTCTCGTACTCGAGGGCCACGATTCAGAGATCAAAGGCGTCTCTTTTGCGCCGTCCGGCGCATATCTCGCCACGTGCAGTAGAGACCAAACGGTATGGATATGGGAGGATGTGGGCGCCACCGAGGGGGATGACGAGTGGGAGACGGTCGCCGTGCTGAATGAGCACAACGGTGATATGAAGGGTATCGCGTGGTGCCCTGACGTACCGGGTCGCAACTCGCGAAGGAGATACAGCGCCGACGTAGTCGCAAGCAGCAGCTACGATAACACTGTGCGCATATGGCGCGAAGATGGCGACGGCGAATGGGTCTGTGTGTCGGTACTGGAGGGCCATGAGGGCACCGTATGGGGTGTGGAATGGGAGGAGAAGCCGAGAGATGACGGCGCCTTCCCAAGATTGCTCAGTTACTCGGCGGATCAGACAATACGGATATGGACGCTGCGAGTCGAGGACGAGGAGAACGAAACGGGTGGCCGCGGAGGCTGCGGCGGAGGACTGGGAGGCATTCCCAATACAATGCGGAGATCGTTGCGCGAAGAATGGGTGTGCACGGCAATCCTGCCCAAGGCACACACGCGCGATATCTACTCGGCGACTTGGAGCGCGACGACGGGGCTGGTGGCTAGCACGGGGAGCGACAGCATCATCGCGGTGTACCAGGAGGACGAAAGCGAGGGAGGCAAGGCGAATGATGCCGGGGATGTCGTGCCGATGGAGACAGATGAGGCCATCGAGGGTGGAAAGCCGGATGATGTGCCTGTGGGATCAGGCAAGTGGCGCATTGCGGCAGAGGTGCCTAATGCCCACGGCCCGTACGAGATCAACCATATCACCTGGTGCAAACGATACGACGCAGGTTCGGAGAGGAAAGGCATTGAAGAGATGTTGGTTACGACTGGAGATGAGGGGTTGGTAAAGCCTTGGCAAGTAATTATATTATAGATGACGCTGGGGCGGTAGATTCGCCCTTTGTGTGCATATTGAAAGTATATGGACGAAACTTTCCGGCACCTGAAAGGACGTGGACATTGAGATCTCATCAGGCTCCCCGCCAACCCTTTTTGGCGAACATGATACGAGGACGATGACACTCGGGAGCTTTCGAGTTGAGGGTGCTTGATGATTTGGACGACGCCTTAGTCAACGAGCGACGATGCATCGACACTGTGAGGTCGACGGGTTCAAATCGTGCTGCTGCAGCGTTCCCTCGTTACGACATCTACATTTCCAGCACTCATTGAGGTTCCAGGCAATGAATCCCACCTAACCCACGCCGTAACCACTAAGACGGTTGTTTTTGCGAGGACTTGCCTGCCCGCATTTATCGTTTCTTGACTGAATGGGGTCTCTCCCTGTGTTTGTGCTCCTGCCGTCACGGACAGTCTGTTATTGTATCCGACTCTTTCTTATAACATAGAAGGTGCTTCGAGCTTCCGTAGAGTCGGTGTCATAAGGTACGCTGTTGATGGCCGGGGTTTCCTCGGTCCGCAACCTCCAGCCACTCTCAGTGAAGGCCATATGTGGCTGGTGGGCTGAAATCACAGACCTGGCTTGACCTGGACTCGAAATACCCGGGCTAACTTAGGTGGGCAGCTGCGACGAGAACCAAGCTTCAAACTAAGCTTCAGAGGCCGCCCACCAACCAAACATCTCACCGCAAATGCGTGGACTGTGGCTTGGTCGGATATCATCTAGGATGAAGACAGCCTAAGCAGCGACGTTCAGCAACTCTGTTGGGGCTGTAATTTTAGCTGTCAGGGAAGCGCAGTTCAGCAATATTTTGCAGGCTGCAAAATGATTTACCGCGGTCCTCGGGCTCATTTGCTACGTCCATTGTAAACCCTGATATCCTTAGGTTCATAGTACACATAGTAAGGTATGGAGAGGAATCTAGATCCTGAGGTGCCCGGTCATACCTACCTACCTACCTTAGATGGTCGCAATCGCAGTCGCTTTGCCACGCCCCAGCCAAACCCGACTCCACCGGCGCCCAACCTGAGTACCTAACCAGAGAGAACCTAGGCAATTCATTTCAATCTGACCGTCCAACTTCTTTCTGGCTGCTCCCTTTCGTTGCCCAATGCTGGTCAGGTCTGGCGCTTGGCTACCTTGTCGCATATCACATTGAAGATACATAGAAAGTCTGTTCGAACTTGACGTCTGGTACTCCGTAGGTAAGGTATTTTTGGGACTCTATCCTTGAGGTACCTAGATAGGGACGATTTCCTTGCTGTCATCTTCAACATCTTCCGGGTTATCCTTAAGGTACCATAACCCCTCGTCAATGTTGACCGCAAACCGGTCACCAAAGGTACGTTACCCACCTTACATTGAGATAAGGCAGTCATTTATCTTGACCAAGCCAACCCAGAAGCAGCTATTGTGCTCTTGCCCCTCTCACGACAAAATCGAGACTTGTCTGTGCCTGCGTCAGTCCATGTGGTGGCTGAACATATCGCCCGGGCTTCTTTGTGGGAAATGGGTAAATAGTTAGTCAGAGCGCAGCAGCAATGAATGGATGGACCCCCCTTTCAGTCCCTTTTGGCAATGGATCTCTACCTTATAAAACCCTGGGCTCCTAAATCTGGGCTGCCCTCTGGGCTGTAATCCAGTCTGTCTGCACTGCCTGTACCCCGGGGCCACCCACATGTATTAGTGCCGATACGCCCACCACCTACCCGTAGACGTACGGTATCCATCCAGACCTTAACTTACCTACCTTGGATTCATCAATACCTTACCGCACCATTGTCCTTCCCCGCCACTTTTCGTCTCTGTCAACACCACACGTCCACTGTTGGCGATCCCCTCCAGCCGTAGCATTCTACCCGCCGCCCTCTGGCTCTCTTTTGCGCCTCATATCGACTCGACGACGACCTCTGAACTCTCTCCTATGGCAGGGCCAACCTCACCGGGCGCTGAAGGCCCCACGTATGCCCCGCCCCATCTCCCTGCTGGTTGGATTGCTCAGTGGGATGGTGCGAGCAAGAAGTACTACTTCGTGCAGCTTTCCACGGGTGTCTCGCAATGGGAGACCCCGACTGATGCCGCGCCCACCGGCGCGACACCTGCTCAACCTTCCGACCACCCCTATGGTGTTCCTCAACCCGAGGTCATCACCCATCCTGACGGTAGCCAGACGGTGAAGCACGCCGATGGCACCCTCGAACCCGTCAACCCCTCCATGCCTCCCGACACCACCAGCACGAGGGGTATCGACGGCCAGACAGGCGATCGCGGACTGGGCGTACGTTTCATGCGACCCTTTCCCTCCTTTCCCCCTTTCCCTATATTCTAGCCCGCCCGTTTCCCGCCCGCTGTTTGGTTCCTGCTATGCTTTCAGACACGATTACTGACTTGGGTCCCTCCCCAGAGCATGGCCATGAATGCGCTTCTTGGCAGCAGCAAGAACTCGAATCACGGCTCCTCTTCCGGCAACCAAAGCAGCTCAAGCCCCTTTGGGGGCATTGCCAGTCAATTGATGAACGGTATCGGTGGGCACGGTAACAGTCATGGGAGTAGCAGCGGGGGCGGCAAGAGTTCACTGGGCAAGATTGGCAGCTCTCTAGCCTCGAGCCTGCTCTCGAGCGGAAAGCAGTCTCAGCAGGGCCAGTCACAAAATTACCATGGCGGCCAGTCCTCGGGTCATCAACAACAAGGTGGTCTGGCTGGGTCTCTGATGGGTGGCGTTGCAACCATGTTTGGCGGAAACAAGCAGAGTCACGGTGTATGTCAGAGAGTACACAATCAGTTGCCAGGCGCATGACTGACTTGAGCATCCAGGGCAACAATGATTTCGGGTACTCCAACAATGCCTCCGGAGGCGGCGGAGGCGGAGGCTACACCGGCCAGGCTCCTCCTACTTCTTACCAGCCACCTGGTTCGTCTTCGCATAACCAGCACTCGTCTACTCCAGCGGGAGGTTCATATCACTCTCCTGCGCCGAACCAGGGCCAGAACCATTCGCAGCAGTCATATGCTCCACCTCCTAATCAGTACGCCCCTCCGCCAAACCAAGGCCAACCTCATCACAACAACTCCTACGGCGCGCCCTCTCAGCAGTCGCACACTCAGTCCTACCCACCTCCACCTTCCAGTGGTGCCCCTTCGTATGGTCAGCAGTCCAGCTATGGTGCCCAGCCAAACCAGCAGCACAACCAGCAGCAACACCAGCCGCACCAACAGCAACAACAATACGGAGGATATAACCCTGCCACCTACAGCAACGGTCCACAGGGCCCTCAGACTGGAGGGGGCTATCCCAGCCAACCTTCGTACGGCGGCCAGCCTTCTCAACAACCCAGCTATGGTAACCACTACTAGATGCCTGTGAAGAGGCGTGTATTTAAAGAGTGCTCCCGTAGCCGGGTAAGACCTGGCGTGGCTTCCGACGTCAATAGTACACATGGATTATCGGACCTAGCCGTTCGTTTTCCCGAGTAAGATATGCTCAAGAATGACGCAGGGGATGCCGATTTGGCAGGTAAAGCGGACTTTATCCCCTCCTTTGCAAATCTTGCTGCTTGATGATGGGAGATATGCGACGAGCCTTGGATATTATTTGAAGCAACACGCGGGGGCTTTTTGTACCCAATGGAATTTTTGTTGTTAGAGGTCCTTTCGTTTTGAGCAAGAGATGAATCCATGGAGAAGGCGACGCGTTGCATTAGTTACGTGCTCAGAGCCTCTTCTTCTTTTCTGTGGACCGGCCTTCAGCGGCGAGCACCGGTTGAATCCAAGCGAGAATGCGTTTAGATAGGAACCAAGCTGAAAGCGCCACGAGTACGATGTAAGCGACGGTAGGCACCAAGGATCGTGGCAAAACATTGAACAAGAACGGGTCAAGGATCAGGTCAACGCTGACGGGCTCGACTTTGGTCATGAGTGTGTCGTTGTCTGTGAAATAATCCGCCGAGGCCGAAACCCGAAGAAACAGCAGCGAACTCTCATGCTCCCGTCCTCTGCTTTGCAAGGCTTGGTGCGCGTCGGCATCGTCCTGATTAGACTGACGGGAGAATGCGTAAGTTGCCAATGATGAGATGAGCTCCGGAGTATCCCACACGGCGGGCAGCTCAAATACGTCGAGCGCGAAAGCAGTGGGTTGCTGTATAGGTATCATAAGAATTCAATGCCAGATATTAAGAAGGGTCACCGAACAACGCACCGTGGCCGACCAACAAACTCGAAGTTCATAACGCTGGCCTTGGGTCAAGTTGGTGAGCAGCAGCCAGGATGTCGTGCCCAGAGGAGAGTCCGACGTTGGAAAAGATGCTGGCAATTGAACCCGTTTGGACCACTCATCGGGCGTGAGGATGTCTAAACGAAGGTCTTGGATTGTTGGTGGTGTGGCCGGAACATTAACCGTCTCGGGCCCGAGAAAGATGACCTTTTCGGTGTTGGCCCGAACAACATCGAGGCAGCAGGCCAGGGTGAGGCCGGCGGCGAAGGCTAGCTGCATAGTTGTCTGTTGACCTAGGTAGCGATGAGGCAGCAGGTCCCAGCTGTAAGGTATTCGGAAGCCTTGAGGAGTTAATCTGTCTGCTGCCTGGGTTACTTTTGTTGTGACGAGATGTGGCGGTGGTGGTAGGTAAATACTGCGTATAGTGATCAGCGATGTAGTTGAGTGAAGCTGTTTGATAGGTAGGTAGGTAGGGATTACTCGGCGAGCCGAATGTGAGACAGGGGTGGAGAATGACGGGACTGACTGGCACGTTTTGATCTGGACTGGGACGGACGCCTGAGAGGCTTGGTCTGCCTGGGCCTCTTTTCGCTCTCTTTCTTTTCTGCCTTCTGCTGTCTTCGATCCTAGGCTTCTATGTACTTTACCTACACATGAAACAACAAAACGTCTTTATCGAATCCCATTTTGACACAACGCCAGGCTACTGTTTTGTTTTACCGCCATCACGGTTCGCCGATGGGTCCTGTTTCCACTCGGCGATTGAGGATTCCTGGAGCCTGGTGAGGTGCGGAACCCGCCTTACTAATTGACTTTCCCTTGGTTACGGATGCGGGCTCCGGAGGAAGGGGATTCTTGTGTGTTTGGGTTCAGCCACCGGCCGTCATTTGCCTGGACTTGTAGGTATCTGATGCTTGAAGGCTGTTGAAGGCCATTTCAGAGCCAAACAGAAAAAGATGATCCTCATCTAGCCTCTACCCTCGTCTGCAGATACGTTGATTCTGTGTTTCGCAGGACGGACCTCTCGAGAACGTTTCTTCAACGACTGTTCGATTTTTAGTTGCCCAAGAGCTTAGGTATCCATACATGAATGCAGAAAGGCGTGGCCGGGGTCTCCATTTCTAACCGTCGTGGAACACGTCTTGGGGGGAAAAAAAAAAATTGGACCAACCCGGCTTCGACGTTTCTCGTATCGTACTGTGTGTTAATGGTAATTAAATACCTAGTTTGCGTTGAAAAGGGTTGTGTTCCTTCACCTCCTGCCTCAGAAGGGACCTTAGATGCCTAGGTACCTTACCTCGAGGTACCTACCTTACACAGTAAAGGCAACTTTCCTAGCAGGCCATATTCGAACTTTGGAACCAGCGAAGTGCGGTGAACCTTGCCTGCCAATGGCAGATTAGCCCGCAGAGCGATTTCTCCAATGTTTCCCAGAGTGCCAGGCTCCGAGATACGTACCTTACCCAAGGCTGCCCTGTACCTACCTTACCTGCCGAGTCCCCCCATTCAGGGGGCCAATAAGACATCCCCGGTGCCTCCCGTCGTGCGCTCCTGCGATTGGACAGCATCGCCAACGACAACAGACCGTGGGCAGACGCGCTTACCACTTTGGGCCCGTTCATATCAACAAAACTTCGCTGGACTGGCTGCACGGCCCCTGGCGCACCAAATTTCCTACCCCACCCCGATTTTTCGACTACCTGAGGGACCCGGTCCCACGTCCCACGTCCCACCTCACCTCACCTCACGTCCCAAGGTCTCCCGCGCCCCGGTCCTGCCAGCAAGCACCATCAGTTGGCAGTCCACAGTCCACAGTCCACCACCGAAAAGACACAAGCACGAGCCCAGCACCTATTATTCCTTCCCCTTGCACTTGCCAGGCCTAACCTAACCTTTTCAACCTCCTGTCCGACATCCTCTCGTGATAGCTGCAAAGACGACATTTTTTGCTTGCTTCTCACCTCCTCGAGTCCTGCTTCTTTGCTCTCCTCTTTCAATCGCTTGTCTATACCCTCATACAACTTGCCGCCAATATGCGTGAGGTCATCAGCATCAACGGTAAGCAGATCCGACTTTTGTTTTGATTCCCCGACCCCACGCGTCCGCCTTCACCGCATCCTCACCCCAGCTACCAGATGCGCCTGCGGCAATCGCCCGCCATAACGGCCCTTTAATCTTTGACATTTTAACACCTGCTAACTTCTTCCTTTAGTCGGTCAGGCCGGTTGCCAGATCGCCAACTCCTGCTGGGAGGTATGTTTCTCGTGTTTGTTCGATATCCCATATCGCCGAGTCGACTGTTGGAAACGACTTGTCAAAGCCTTACTCGAAGAAGACAAATTTGGCACCGCCAACTCGAAGGAAACAAACTAATCGTCAACGCCCTATAGCTTTACTGCCTTGAGCACGGTATCCAGGTAAGCCTGCAACACGTCTCGTCTTCATTCCGTTCAGCATCCTAACGTGCAACTCTCTTACCAGCCCGATGGATACTTGACCGAGGAGCGTAAGGCGGCTGACCCCGACCATGGCTTCAGCACTTTCTTCTCCGAGACTGGTACGATCTTGGCCTGACAAACTCCCAGATCATTTGTTGAGTATTGTACTGATCAAGCGGAATGTGTCTAGGCCAGGGCAAGTACGTCCCTCGTGCTATCTACTGCGATCTTGAGCCCAACGTCGTCGACGAGGTCCGCACTGGCCCCTACCGCGGTCTCTTCCACCCCGAGCACATGATTACTGGCAAGGAGGATGCCTCCAACAACTACGCTCGTGGCCACTACACCGTTGGCAAGGAGCTCATCGACCAGGTTCTCGACAAGGTCCGCCGTGTTGCCGACAACTGCGTTGGTCTTCAGGGCTTCCTTGTCTTCCACTCATTCGGTGGTGGTACCGGCTCTGGTTTCGGCGCTCTCCTCATGGAGCGTCTCTCTGTCGACTACGGAAAGAAGAGCAAGCTCGAATTCTGCGTCTACCCCGCCCCTCAGACCGCCACCTCTGTCGTTGAGCCGTACAACTCTATCCTCACCACCCACACTACCCTCGAGCACTCTGACTGCTCCTTCATGGTCGACAACGAGGCCATTTACGACATCTGCCGTCGCAACCTGGGTCTTGAGCGCCCCAACTACGAGAACCTCAACCGCCTCATCGCCCAAGGTAAGTTTTACCATGACAACATGACGCTTCCTGTCAAAAATTTGGGATACTGACGAGTGACCCGCAGTCGTTTCCTCCATCACCGCCTCCCTCCGCTTCGACGGCTCCCTCAACGTCGACCTGAACGAGTTCCAGACCAACTTGGTCCCCTACCCTCGCATTCATTTCCCCCTGGTCGCCTACGCGCCCATGATCTCGGCCGCCAAGGCCGCCCACGAGGCCAACTCTGTCCAAGAGATGACCATGTCTTGCTTTGAGCCCAACAACCAGATGGTCAAGTGTGACCCCCGCCACGGCAAGTACATGGCCACTTGCTTGCTGTACCGCGGTGACGTTGTTCCCAACGATGCCCACGCCGCTGTTGCCACCCTCAAGACCAAGCGTACCATCCAGTTCGTCGATTGGTGCCCTACTGGCTTCAAGCTTGGTATCTGCTACCAGGCTCCCCAGATGGTGCCCAACGGTGACCTCGCCAAGGTCAGCCGTGCTGTGTAAGTCCTGCCATGATCCCTAAAGAGTAAGAATGTATGTCGCTGACAGTCATTTCAGGTGCATGCTTTCCAACACCACCGCCATTGCCGAGGCCTGGTCCGCCCTGTCAACCAAGTTCGATCTCATGTACTCCAAGCGTGCCTTCGTTCATTGGTATGTCGGTGAGGGTATGGAGGAGGGTGAGTTCTCCGAGGCTCGTGAGGATCTCGCTGCTCTGGAGCGCGATTACGAGGAGGTTGCTGCCGACTCTCTCGAGGGCGAGGAGGGTCTTGAGGCTGAGTATTAAGATGTTTATATCCTGGCGATTGGATGCGGAACAAGTTGCGCAGCAACACCCCCCGATTCTTTATGGGGCGCAGGCTTTGGTGTCATGGATGTTTGCAATGATGCTGTCGTCCTACGGGGCCAAAGGCGTGTTTACTTCAGTTGTTAGAGTGAGAAAAGAATAGCCGACTTTAATACCACGAGGATGAATCACCTCAAAGCTTTGAATTGTGTGGTGCTACGTATTCCCGCCTTACTACGGATATCTCCAATACCTTTCCTTGTACCGCGTTTCACACAGTTCAATGGCTACATGTTGTTATGCGCAATCTTCATCTTGGAATCCATTCATCGTTGGAGGCTCTGTTCCCGAAGGCCTGCGAGCTGAAATCAATACATTACACAATCACAATCACAATCACAATCATCCTCGAAACGCTAGGTAAGGTGGGATGGAAGTAGGCGGGATGCAGTGGTACCGGAAGCACGGCGCGGAGGAGTCGGATGTGTCAAATGCGGATGGGGGTGCAGTGGGAAGTGTGCCCGAGCTTTAAAATGGGGCGCATCGGTGCAGGTCGACACAGACGGGAGCTAAAGTACGTACTTCTTCAAGGCACAGGTACCTAAACGTGTGGCTTGGCTTGCGAATTACCTTAGCCAGCCTGACGACCTGCCAGCGGAGACCAACAGTCCCCCCAGCCGTCCACAGTCGACCTCGTGCTGTTCGCTACCTACCTACCTCATTACATTGGGAGGAACCAACGTCCAAACGCGAGATACGTCCTGTTACATCTCTCTCTGAGATAACAGAACCGGGCACAGTATCTGTGTACAAGGTAACTTTAACCTATTCCCAACTTTTCTCGTCAGTTTACGTGTGTGTGGCTTCTAACGTGTCGTTTCCCGGTTGATAGAACCGGAGTCGATCAAGCCCCCAACCTCCCGGAGGCCGCATCCAAACTGACGACAACCTACCAACCTTCCCGCCAATCACCGAGATCGGGGCCACCTCAAGCCGCGCAAGTCTCGTAGCTCCTACCGAAAGGAGCCCTGATATTTCAAGATGTCCACAGAGGGCGTTGATGCTGGTGAGTGCGCAAGTCGCTGTAGCGCTTGCGCGCGGATCCGAATAGAGAAGAGCCAGCGTACTGACCACAACGGTGTTTCACAGCCGCGCCGAACCTGAACCTGACGCCCGAGGAGAAACGTCTCTATGGCCAACTGTTCCGCCAAGCCGATACCGAAAGTGTAGGAGTTGTTACTGGCGAGACCGCTGTCAAGTTCTTTGAAAAGACTCGACTCGATTCAAGGGTACTGGGAGAGGTAAGGAGACAACCCGGTGCCGATACCCGAGAAACGGCGACGATAGCTGACGCCAAAGTCTGCAGATATGGCAGATTGCGGACAAGGAGAACCGAGGGTTCTTGACCCCAGCAGGCTTTGGGCTGGTGCTGAGGCTCATCGGTCACTGCCAAGCTGGACGTGAGCCAACGACCGAGATAGCCCTCCAACCGGGACCTTTGCCGCGTTTTGATGGCATGCCTCCTCCAGCAGGTCTCGCGTCTCCTACACCCCCGCCCGCTGCCGCTCTTCAAGCCCAAGGCACTGGCGGCGGATCCATCAGGATTCCTCCTCTTACACCTGAAAAGGTCAACCAATACTCTGGATTATTCGAGCGTCAGCCGCTGCAGGCCGGAAATCTCCTGCCCGGCGACGCGGCCAAATCCATCTTTGAGAAATCAGGCCTACCGACTGAGGTGCTGGGCAGAATCTGGCAATTGGCCGACACTGAGCAGCGCGGAGCATTGGTTCTGACCGAGTTCGTTATTGCCATGCATCTGCTCACATCAATGAAGACGGGAGCTCTCAGGGGCTTGCCCAATATCCTCCCAGCACCTCTCTACGAGGCCGCGACTCGACGCGGACCTCCCGCACCCAGGCAATCACCCACTACAACTGGGCCTATCTCCGCGATTCCGCGACAACTCAGCGGTACAGCCCAGTATCGTGCGGGCAGTCCCCTTGGACGCCCGCCCATCACCGCGCAGACGACCGGCGCTCCTGCTAGTGACTGGCTAGTCACTCCCGACGACAAACAGCGCTTCGACGTGCTTTATAATGACTTGGACAAGACTCAAAAGGGCTTCATCACAGGCGAGGAGGCTGTCCCCTTTCTCAGTCAATCGAACCTCCCGGAGGACGCTTTGGCCCAAATTTGGGATCTAGCAGACATCAACTCTGAGGGGCGCTTGAACAGAGACACTTTTGCTGTTGCCATGTATTTGATCCGTCAGCAGCGAACGAGACGCGACGGCACTGTTTCCCTTCCGGCATCACTCCCACCCAACCTCATCCCGCCTAGCCTGCGAACGCAAGCCCGCCCTCAGACCTCAGGATCTCCCTTTGATGCTCCTCCACCTCAACCCCAGGCTCCGGCTCCGGCTCCGGTCCCCGTTCCCAAGTCTGCTCTTGATGACCTATTCGGCCTAGATACGCCGCCAGCACCCGCTCCCGCGCAAGTTGCCTTGTCTACTGGTGGCTCGAATGCAAACGATCCGTTCGGCTCTGGCTCGGCTGTTCTAGCACCCTCTTCTCCTATCCGGCCATCGCCTACCGGGAACCAGTTCAAGCCATTCGTGCCCTCATCCTCTTTCGGTCGTGGACTTACAGTTCACAATACTGGAGATTCTAACTCTGGTCGGCCCCCTGCTCCCTCAGCGTCTGAAGATCTCTTGGGAGACGGTGACCCTGAGGTCAGCAAGAAGTTGACAAACGAGACGGCCGAGCTTGCGAACCTGTCGAACCAGGTCGGCTCCCTGTCCAAGCAAATGCAGGAAGTCCAAGGCCAACGAACCACAACGCAGAATGAACTAAACCAAGCCAACTCGCAGAAGAAGAATTTTGAGCACCGCCTCGCCCAACTCCGTACCATGTATGAGAAGGAAGCTAAAGATGTCGAATCTTTGCAGGTGCAGCTCAATACTTCGAGAAATGAGACGAAGAAGCTACAAGGCGAATGCATGACGTTGGACGGCACCTATCGAGACCTGCAGACGCAGCACCAGCAAGTGTATACAGCACTGCAAGCTGATCAGCAAGAGAATGCCAATCTGAAGGAGAAAATCCGCAACCTCAATGCAGAAATCGCACAGCTTAAGCCCCAGATCGAGAAGCTCAAGTCCGAGGCGCGACAGCAAAAGGGACTTGTTGCCATCAACAAGAAGCAGTTGACAACTAACGAGGGTGAGCGTGACAAGCTTCAAAATGAGATCACTGATCTTCATAGGAGTAATGAGGAGTTGTCTCGCCAGGTGAACACAAGCTCTCCTGTAGCGTCGTCGGCTCAAGTAGCCAGCCCGACGCCCTCGACTGCTAGTGGAAACAACCCCTTCTTCAAGAGAACGGGAAGCACTGATATTATGGGTACTTTCACTTCGCCGCCGCCTGCCAAGCCTTCAAGTGGTGACAAGTCCTTTGACGATGTCTTCGGGCCAGCGTTCCCCCCTGTCGGCACTGCCGGTACCCCGCCGCCAGCTACCTCTTTCAATCCGCAACACACAGGTGCGTCGACCGCTAGCTTGGGCTCATTTTCGACACCTCCTGCTTCCACGCCTCCCAATATCAGCAGGCAAGCCACTCTTGCAGCTGAGCCTCCTGCTCCCCCGCAGTCTAGACAGATTAGCTCGAGCTTCCTGCCGTTTGCCGACGCGAACGAGTCTCTGAGCTCTTCTCGGGCTGTCTCGCCGCCTGCATCTCGAGCCGAGGGTGAGGTCCAGACTCCTCAAGCAGCCTCCCTGCCCGGAGCCTTTCCCCTGGAGCCTACGGCAACGGGTCAGAGCACGGCATCTGCTTCAACTGCGAGTTTCCATGAGCCAGCTGCCCAAGGTGATGCGAAGCCTTCAAGCAACGGAGCTGCAGCCGCGGGTGTGGCTACAGGCGTGGTTGCGGGTGCGGGTGCGGGTGCGGGTGCGGCAGGCAGCGCTGCGGCGGATTCTGACCCATTTGCTGCAATGGGCTCGAACGACGCCAAGGCTGATTTTGATGATGCATTTGCAAGCTTCACCAGCGCGCACAGTAACTCTGACAAAGCCGGTACTGACACGACCAAACCCTTCTCAGCTTTTGATTCTGAATTCCCACCCATCTCCGAGCTTGACCGCGACGACGATGACGACGACTCAGACACTGCCAGCGAGGGGGGCGGCTTTGACGACGACTTTGCGCCGGCGTCTCCTCAAGCGAAGAAGACTGAACCTCCTGTGGAGCACAAGGATGCCCCTTCCCCGACTGCTCCGGTGGCTGCGGCGGCTCCTCCTACGATTGAGGATTCAGTCTCCCCTGCGCCTATCCACGACGCTTCTGCTACTGCTGCAGCAGCTCCTGCTATACCCGAGACATCGGAGGCTAGCGCTGCCTCAGTGCCCGCGACTGCGCAACATCCGGAGCCCAAGGCTCAGTCTTCCTTTGATGATCTTGATGATGAGTTCGAGGGTTTGGAAGATGCCAAAGAGGGTTCTGCCGATGATGACTTTCAGACGATTTCTAGATCTGGTTTGGATGATTTCAACCCGGTCTTCGACAGCAGCCCACCACCCAGCCAAGCCAAGACAGAAACTACTGCGTTTGGACAAGAGAGCAGCTACGACTTTGGATCAGTATCGCCAAACCCGACCGCTGGTGGGAACGCTGGTGCGGCGTCAAAGGGCCCAGCAGCGGCTCCGGATGCACAGGACTGGGATGCCATCTTTGCCAGTCTCGACTCACCCAGTGACGCCAATGCAAACCCTACCGCAAGTGCTCCTGCCCCTGCTCCTCCTGCAGAGGATACGCGACCAACCCCTGGTAGAGCCCTGACGCACACGGGCGAGCATGATGATCCGATCCTCAAGAACCTCACTAGTATGGGCTATTCGAGAGAGGACTCTATTCTCGCTTTGGAAAAGTACGACTACAACTTGGAAAGGGTAAGTGGATTGATTTCCTTCGAGGATTGCATGCATCACTCCTTGTGTATGTGACTAACTCTGTCAACAGGCTGCCAACTATCTTGCAAGCCAGTCGTGAAGATAGCAGAACACAATGAAGAAGAGAACAGAAATGCAGTTTTATTTCCTTGTGGGCGGCAAAGGGGCATGAACCCCCATGATTGCGAGCGTCTCATTTTCCCCGCTTGGCCTGGAGATACCTGAATGTGCTTGAAAGTTATTCGGACCCCCCCCCCCCCCCCCCCCCCAATCCCAAACCCTGTCACGCCAGGCCACTCAATTCTCCCTTTGGATTATGGCGGGCCTCCGGCAATATTAATGTGTATGTAGGATGTACATGTCGATTCAATACTAGCATAGCAATGTCACAACCCTTTCCTGATACGATATTTCCCTGCTCACTGTCTCACTGTGTAATCCGTTGAATGCTCGAGTAGAGCCAACAAGATTGGACAAGGGATGGCTGCGAGTGCTATGACTGACTCCTTGTTTGGGAGTGAACATGCTCCTCTTGGATGCTCATTACGGAACGTGAATACTCTTGCATTTGGTCAGCTTTCTCCTTGTTGATTGGTTGGTCCTTTCAATGACCTTGCTCGACTCTGAAAGCCGCGACGAAAAGACCAGATGCCCAAGTGTTTCCTTAAGTGCCCATGACTCCAGCCTAACTTCATCCATCGCTGCACGATGGGAAGAAAGCAAGAGGAAAAAGAGTACGTCTATAACGTAATCATCCGTATTTACATTCTCTCGATGGGTAGAGAGAGCATCATTTCCACCGACCACCCTTCCAGATAACTTCCCACATCCTTTGCGTGCTCATTGTCCTCATAACTCGGGCTCTGTCACCCCCTTTTGGGGACTGACAAACCATTATTTGACTGCAGCTCGCAGTGTATATATAAACAATGCCGGAAAAGGCGGCCTTTCCTTATGCCTCCACCTCGGATCTCCCTCCTTGCTCGATTTCTCCTTGTCGTCCTCGCCCTCGTCCATCACTTGACCTTGCCCATGATCGTCTCAGGCCCTCTGACAACATCAATCTGCGCCGCTCTCGCCTTGATCGCGTTGAGCATGCTCCTCTCAAAGTCGTCACGTGACCGCAGCACCGCCTCGACCCAGTTGACCTGCAGATCCCAGTATGCCGTCTTGAAAGCCTCAAACGTATCGGGGATGGCGTCCTTATCGACGGTGATGAGCTGCAAAAAGTACTCCGTGACGCGCCATGTCTGCTTGACCGAGTTGCCGACATCGGGGTTCGGCAGGGCGCTAAAGTACTCAAAGGCAGTCGAGATGTCATTGAAGAGCTTGTCCTGCACCGGGTCGGCCCGGCGAAACTTTGCGCCCTTGTTACGTACAGACGAAAGGTAGCGCACGAGGAGCTCGTCCGAAAAGATCTCGGTGAAGATATCGACGAGGGAGTGGTGGAGCACCTGGCGGTAGTCGCCGACGTACTCCTCAAACGTCACCACCATCTGCTTCATGGCCGTGCTCGTGTACCACTTTGGAGTGAAGAAGTCTGCCATGACGAGCTTGAAGTCAACCGAGAAGATGAGCTGCACAAACTTTGTAATGCACCACGTGCTGAAGTCGATGTAGCCGTCGCGCAGCAGCTCGACTTCGGTCTCCGCCCGCTCCATGTACGCCGGCGACACAAGGGGCTCAAACTTTTGCTTAAAGTTGGAGAGGTAGCCGAACCTGTTCTCTTCCTCGTTGTCGTCGACGCACGCAATCTGGTCGTTTGCCGTGGCGACGAGCCAATCTTGAAGAGGCTGGAACCCCTCGAGCTCCGGGACCTTGCCCGTCTCGAATCTGATAGCTTCCTCTTCGAGCATCTTCTGCCACGACTGCTGTCTACCGCGTAATCTCAAGAACATGGCGTCAATGACACCCTCAATGACGTCGATGCGCTTCGAGTTGGCCGCAGCGTCAATCTGCTCGCGCATCATACGCCACATGTCGACGAGGTTCCTAGACCTAAAGTAGCCGTACTCGTCTTGATCCAAATTGGAGCCTTCTACGTTGCGTTCTGCAAAGTCCTTTTGTTCCGCGTTGAAGATGCGTTCGATCCATTCGTCGAGGAACTTGATGATGAGCTGTCGGAAGTCGCGGACCAATTCCGTCTCTCTTGAGTCGATGACGTGGGGCGTGAGATCCTCCTGCTTGAAGCCGAGCTTCTTCATCTTCTTGTAGTACTTTTCCGGGTAGTTGATGATCTCCAACGTATTGGCAGAAGCTGCGTCTGGATCGTCAATCATCCCGGTGAGAAAATCGTGCATCGTCTGGTGATATATATCGCCATACGCCTTGAGGATTTTCCACTTTTTGGGCATCAATGGCGTCATGCCCATCTTAACGGCATTCAGGTCGTTGAAGTACCACTTAAGGATCTTGTCGAGCGCTGAAGGGTCGTCCAGGAATTCTCCTCTGGCTTCGTTAAACTGGCCCTCTACACTTATCTTGATGGCCTGTGTGAACTTGTCCTTGTACCCTCGCACCTTTTTCGCGCCGTCCGTGATGCTCTGGAAGCGCGTTGCCATCTCCTTGTGATCCTTGAGCGCCTCTTGCAGTGCTAGCACCCTCTGGTCACTCTTCTCTTCAGCCTCGATGACCACGGCGAATCGTACCACTAATCCATTGTTGTCATTAACCACCAAGTTGATAAGATTCAGCGCCAGGATTCCAATATGCTCGTCAAACCAGTCAATCATGGTGTCGAGCCTCTGGAAGTAGTCCTCGAGCGTCGATTCCAGGCTCGGGTCTTCCGCCCTCTGTATCTGCTCCATGGCATCGTCTCGAATATTTCTCAGCTGTGTCAACTCGTAGTGGATAGGCAGCAGGTTGGGCATGTTCTCCTTATCCCCTTCATCCTCGTCCAGCATACGGTCGACAATGGCGAGTCGCTCATTGAACGTCTCGAGGTTCTTGCGCATGGCCTCGACAGCCCCGAAATTCCGATGGGCCTGGGAGACGAGGTTGATGCTGTTGAAGTCTTTGATCATGTTTTGCGACTCGGAACATAGGCGGTCGATCTTGATCATCTCCTCTTTGATCAGCTGCACCGTCTTCTGGCCGTCTGTCAGGCCCGTCATGCCGGACTGGGTGGTCTCGAGCTGCTCTCGCAGGCCGCTGCGGAGCTGGGAGTCGACGGCTGTTTTCTTCCGAGAGAACTCCTGCTTCAGACCGGCGATCTTTTCGAGATCATCTGGGTGGCGGAGGAGCTCCGCGAGCTTAGGGATGGGAGCATCCATGGCAGGCAGGCTCGAGGGAGTCGAGGCAACTAGGCTTGGCTAGCCAGCTGTCGTCGGCTCGTATTATGAGGAATCTCGTCGATGAATGGTTGGCGATTCTTCGATCGGTCGGCTCAAATATCAGTCGGTTCGAATATCAGTTGCGCATTCGGTATAGAGGGCTCGGGGTTGTTGTTATTTTCACAGCGTCGTCGTTAATCATATCGTTTGTGGGTGTTAGGTGTTGGGCTGGGAGGTCATCGCATTGCATGCCGCGACTTGACTCGGTTTCGTGTACCTTGCTTGCATGGGGTGGGTGTTCCAATTCCCACCTCAAGTCCGGCGGCAGGGAAAGGGAGAGCTGGGGAACTTTGTTGGCCTGTGCGTTCCCGTCCCGCAGCGAGTAACTTCTGCAACGGCCTGTGCACTTGAGCTGCCAGCACTGCAGCGCATCATCTCGACAACAACAACAACAATGGGTGAAATGCACATGGGCCAAAGTGTGATGAGACAGTGTTTGTCCTTCGTTCTTTCACCAAGGTAGTAAAAGTTCTTTTTCCTCAATTCTATGGTGTCCATGGTATCTCATCCAACTTCCGAATTTCTCCCTTGAGATGCTGTCAATCCAAGAAAATACCCCTCCGCTCAATGCCAAAGGATGAAAATACATGATGCTTCTGAACTACAAATCAAATACGGATAGCAGACGCAAAATTCGCATCGTCTCATTCAATCATGGACTTTCCAATCTCACTCTGCCAGCCCTCGGCCCTCTCAAACCCATTGGAGTGAGTCTGGTAGTCCATCAGAGCCTGATACACCTCGGCCTTGGAACTCAGGACAAAGGGGCCGTACTGCACCACCTCCTGGTCAAGAGGCGTCCCAGCAATAAGGACGAACCTCGCATCCTTGTCAGCGCCGGCATCAACCTCCACATTGACGATCTCGCCCTCCTCCTCAAATACTACATTGTGGAACTCGTCCACCACCCTCTTCTGCGTCCCCTCGCCAAAGATGGCCTGTCCCTCGAGCGTGTACGCAAAGGCGTTCCACCCCTTGGGCAACGGCTGCGCGACCCGGCCGCCGGGCTTGATCTGAACATCCAAGATCCACACGGGCGTGTACGCCAGATCTCGCACCGAGTCGACCCCGTGGCTCTGGCCCGAGATGACCTTGACGTGGACTTTACCACCGTCGACGTCGACGGTGGGGATTTCCTTGGCCCGCAGATCGCGGTACCGCGGCTCGCAAGCCTTTAAGTGCTTGGGCAGGTCGACCCATAGCTGCAGACCGACGTTGGCGCTGCCGTCCGGGTTCTGCTTGGGCATCTCGGCGTGCATGATGCCGCGGCCGGCCGTCATGAATTGCAGGTCGCCGGCCTCGATGGTGCCCTTGTTGCCGGCAAAGTCCTCGTGGTCGACGCCGCCGTGGAGGAGGTAGGTAATTGTCTCCTGACCGCGGTGGGGGTGGTCCGGGAAGCCCGAGCCGGGGGCAATACGGAAGTGGTCTGGAAATTTCATGTTAGCAAAGCTTGGACTCTACCGTCTATGGAGGCTGAACAGGAAGGAAAGCGAGCCCGCCTGGCGGGGGGGCTAATCAACAACTCACCAAGCATCAAAAATGGTGAAAAGTTCTTGAGCTGAGGCGTGCCGATGGAGCGACGAACACGAGCACCAGCACCCTCAGCCTGCTCAACGGCCAGAAAGACCTTGCGGATGGCGCGAGGGACAGACATGTCGGTGGCGTAAAGGTGATGGTCTACTTGTGATTCGTGTTGCTGTGAAGACTGGGCTTCAAGGTCGAATACGCTTCCGTTCCCAATGTTACTCAGAGAGTTGAATAAGCTCGTTGCTGTCGCGAATGCTACGTCCACTATGTATTCTCGAAAAGTGACAATTGATGCGATTCCAATGATGATGGATAGCCAGAATGAGAGGGACTTCATTGATGAGGGGTGGCGATCAGGGATGATATATGTGCGCGGATCGCTTCTCAAAGAGTTTGGTGATGCGATTGAGAAGAATCAAGTGTAAATATTCTAGAAAGGAGAAGATGAATCTATTTGACCAAGGACCTGAAGATACGTTGGTTCTCTCCACATTGCAAATACTACTCTAGCTTTAGAAAAGGCGGCAAAGCGCGCAGCAACAGTATCGTGAGGAATCGTCTTATGCGCTTCTCTGGTAAGCAACGACGCATTAGTCAAATTTACATCAGCAATGGAAAAGCACGTCTCTCAGTCTCGCGGCGCGAGCTTTGTCCACCATCTCCGCCAGGGTCCATAAGGTAATGCTTGGCTAGGGTACCTAGGTACATCCTTAGCGTCTCGCCCATCTCATCAACCCGCCCAGTACCTTACCTGCGCAGTACTCCGTAAGTTCCTGGCTGATGATCTTTACGTCAGCAATTGAACACCAAAGGGTGTGGGGACCTTCGGGAAGCTAGGTACTGCGTAAGGTATAACTCATTGCAGTACGGATGTAAGGTCAGGTCGGGAAGCTGCAAACGGTCTGTTCGCCTGTTAAGATGCTGGCCAATCACCGTGACCAGTGATCAAGAGCCGCCAATCGGCAGCAAGCAACCTTCCCCAGTCGCTCTTTCTCTTCTCCAGGTTTTGTAGCGGGTTGATCTGATGTTGAGCGCGACTTATTGCTCTAGACTGTCCTCACAAAGATGAGAAATAGAATATAGAGTTTGAATCACTCTTGCATGTCCCAACTCTGCACGGAAGCTTTTGCGTCTACGTACTCCAGGACTTGGGCCTGTGCGAGTGAGCTCTCGTGCTGGCTAGCTTCTTGGTCTCACGCGGTGCTACGTCACAAGCAACGGCAAGCTTGGTCAGGACACACATTGTGTCTATTAAAGATTTGGATTCCTATGAAAAAATCCGGTACCAACTCCAGCTCCAGCGCAAGTTCAACCTTTCGAAAAAGATCAACGTCTGCGGAAAGTCAAGCCGACTGAACCGTGCCTATCAACCTTGAGGGCGTATCGGGCGCCATGGTGGGCGCCATCAGCCCCGGAGGGAATAGTCCCGGTCCGATTGGCCTCCGGTAATGAAGGGCCGGAGCGGCACGCTAGATGCCTCTTCTCTCCACTCTCTCTTTCTCCCTCATACACGACTGATTGGAACAGACAAATGAAATCAACATAGCACACAAAAGCAGTACATGAAAAGCTCTTTATCCGAGGTATAGATTCCGTTCCTTGCTGCAACATGTCGTAGAAGCGTTCGCCATCATGACCGCGGTCCCAAAACCTGTAATCGGTTCAAGAACGCCGCGGAGGGAGGGAAGGGTATATGAATTGGAGAGGGTTGAGGGGAAACATCAGCAAGCTAGCAAGCTGTACAACTACGAGCCATGGCACTTAGTTGTTAACCTTTTCGTTGACCACGTCCTTGGCCTCCTCCTTCTTGTAGTGGATGACGTCGCCAACCCAGATAATGAGTTCACTGGTGGTGATAAGGGCGGTTCCGATAAGGGCCTTGCCATATGCGACAACATTCTCACTGCCAACCTTCTTCTTCTGCTGGCTGAACGTCTTCAGGACGTGGTCCTTGGCCTCGACGCCAGTACGAATGGGCAGGGCAATGATGCCCTTGGCACCGGCGTACAGCTCCTCGGTGGGCTTCTTGACGACGGGGAAGCGCTCGTCAACCTTGGTCAGGGCCTGGTCGCCAAGGTTGTCTGCCTTTTCGGCATAGGGGCGCAGGTAACCCCAAGGACGAGCGAAGTAAGGGAGAAGAGGCTCGGCAAAGGTCTTGTAGGCAGAGTCGCTGTAGACCAGGGACTTCTTGCCGACGGGGTGGTTCCTGAAGGTAACGACACCGTCGTGCACTACAGGGTAATCCAGGAAGTGCTATCCAGGACGGTTAGTAGGAGATTGCGATAAGAGTCAAAGTACGGTTGCATTCATTGATAACGCACCTGGAGAGCAGCCGAGGGCACGCTCGGAAGGTCACCGTTGACTTGGGCCATTTTGGGCATTTAGTAGATTGGCGGGAGTTTCGTGGGAAAGTTGAAGTTGTTGATTCGTCGAAGCGTGAAGCTCGGCGAATTCTGGTCGAGGATTGGAGTAGGATTTGCTGCGGAGTAAGCTCGTGCGCAGGGGGAAAGCTTGCGGCTTAGGGAAACTGCGGTTGAGGCTCCGGGACAGGGTCTCGTAGTAGATATGGTGGAGGATTTGCTGAACGATTCGATATCAGAACTGGTCAGGTCCAGAGCAGGGCGGAAAGGGCTAGGACAGTGAAGCGGCAAAGCTGGGAGTGTAGGAAGATGGAAAGGTGTTTGGTTGTTGGAGGGGGAAGAATCAAGAGAAGGACGTATTGGAGGGGGAGAAAGGTAGTAAGTAGGTAAGTCAAAGCTAAAAAGGGAGGGAGACGAGACGAGACGCACATGAGAGAAGCGTAGCAGGAGGAGAGCAGAAAGGGGAGTGTGAGAGAAGGAGGGAGACTCACAGATAGCAGCAGAGGGGTGTCGGAAGCCGAGAGGCAGCTGGTTGGATGGAAGAGAGGCGGTTGGAACGGAGAGAAGCGTGGACAGATGGATGGTGACGAGGTTGACGCCACAGACGGGCATGGACTGAAATGAAAGTATTTATCTACGTCTTGGTCGAAATGATAGGAGAGAGAGGTGAGAACATGAGAGCATGAGAGAGCCCACCTCACCTTGTTGTATGCGGCTGGCCTAACGAAGTTGCCTGAACCCCTTAGGATGCGAGACTAAGGTAGATTGATTAGCATGTGCTTCGACATTCACAGGTCGAATGCGAGGAAAGGGACGCCCAGGAATGCCGTGGTGGCGGGTCCGGCCCAAGTATCCCTACCAACGAGGTACATGCGCCACATGCCAGTGGGATGTCGTCTTTTTCTTCGTCGGTTCCTCTTGCTCTGCAGGTAGCTGTTCTTCATGCTTTTCTGTGTGCTCCTTTGTACAGACTCGGCGCTACATTTCTGGCTCTCTGCCTGCCCTGTGTTGTAACGCAATGGATTGATACTACTATTGAGTAGTGAAGATTCTCTGTCTGCTCAATGATATCGTGTAGAGTAAATGGCAATTGCCATGGTTGGGTAGATGCTTGTGAGGTAAGTATCCGCAAGGTAAGGTAGCTAGCTACTCAAGCCACATGCAATAGCACATTGTACACTAGTGTACTGCTGACGGCAGCTTCGAAAGCACGTATCCCTGTCCGTCCCGCCCGTGGGCAGCAAAACCCGCAGGGCAGATGCGTGGGTGAAGTACCTCAAATTGTCGCATTGGTCGTGTAGCGATCTCCCATTGGAAGGAACAGCTTCAGCGGCAACTCCAGCGATGGGAAGAGAAAAAAGGACGTAGCGGTACGGATATCTCATGGTAGGACGGGCGAATAGATTTGGCAAGGCGACCGACAGTTCTGTAGTGACAAAATTGTCTGTAACTGTAGCAAGCAGTAGCAGCAGCAGCAATGGCTTGCATGCGTCCCTATCGTAACCCCGGCTCTTGACATGTGAAAGTGGTACACGAACTCTCGCCCCGCCAAATCGTGTCAAAGTGGAATGCTGGAAGGGACGGAGAGAGTTAAAAAGAAGGCAAAAGAGGGTCTCGGCCGTGACAACTGGACAGGGCTCCTTTTTATTTTATTTTCTCGTCATGTTAAATCTACGGTCAGCAGATAGGTACATTAAACATATGATCCATCCCCATGCCCCATTGTTGAAAAATCGTATGCTTTAGGACTTCAAGAGCAGGCATGTGGTCAAGCCTAAGAGATGAAACGGGTGGTGAAGCCAAGGCGAGTAGGAGGAGAAGAAAAAGAAGGAGAAGGAGAAGGAGAAGGCGGGGGCATAAGCTCCCACACTCGTGCAAGCAGTTCCGTTGTAGACCCACAGTCGCAGCCGCGTTCCTGAGATGCTGAAGTGCTGTGTGCCTTGCGAATTATTGGCCAATTTGGTTGCGTCTGGATCAGACCATTGATGATTGCAGTTCATGAACGAATGAGCGGAATCGCCCCCCTCTCCTTCCCTTCCGGCACGGAAGACATACGCGAACGCACGGCGCTTTCCTGCATGCCGTGGACGGAACCGTCATTATGTCATCATTGGAGCTGATGGTGCAAGCAGCAAGTCAGCATCAAGAAGGAAGCATGGGAGGAGGAGCTCCTCTTGCTCTTGAGGTACGGAGTAGTAGTAGGTACGGAAAACTGCCACACTGAAAAGGGAGGCGGCGGTAGAGGAAAGAAGCGCCCGGTCAACAAGTCGCTGCTCAACACGTATGCGTGCCTTATCTGACGGTTTGCCGGAGCACCCGCTGATCTGTGTCCCAGCGGACGGGTTACTTCCACCCACCACCTCTCTCCAAGCGTGTCCAGTCTGTGAGTTGCGGCTTGCTGGGTGATGGATGAGATGAGGCGCTTTGAATTGACATCTGCCTCGAACTGTCATGCATTATCCAGTCAGTCATTTCTGCAGGAGCAGTGGTTCTTTCGGAGGGACATCTCCGCAACAACGGCGCAGACGTTCCCCTTTTTCACCGCTTAATACAGTATCTTGTCTCCTCAACCTTACTCTGTCCAAGGTAACTTCTCACGTAGTGTAGACGTCTCCCGTCCCTAGTTCGTGATTACGCTGTACGGATACACCATCTCAAGTATCAAGGAGGGGCAAGAGACCCCAAGTTCCTCCCGTAACCCAATTGGCCATGCGCCTACCCAGGCTTATCGCTTCACATCATCACCCCAAACTTTATCACGGGGAGATCCCAAGCCAACGGCTGGCGCTCGTCCTGCACCACCACGCCCAGATAGTGGGGCACAGCAAGCCAAATTGGAGGACAGGCTTCACACTCTTCTTCGCCTCTCAAGGCTCTTGTTGCTTTCCTGCTATCAGAAAATCCCTCCATCGCGTACCGATTAGCCCAAGGTACCTGACCTAGCTGGCCTTGTGGCAGACGCTTGGATGTGATGCTACGCGGTCCCGGTCTTCAGCCCACTCGAGCTTGCGGTGCGCGCGAGGTGGACTGTGGGAGGGGAGGCCCGGGAGGGGCCTCTTTGCGCCTCCGATCTTGCATTCCATTGCTTGTGAAGCTCCTCGTCCTGGCGCTGTTTTCTCCTTTGGAGTCTGGACGTCCCTATATTGGCCATCTTCGTAATGCTGGATGACGACGTCGCTGCCCTCTAGAATTTGGACATATAACTTGACCCGTGGCGCGCCACTCGATACGCCAAACACCCTCTCCAATCTCCATTTCTCTCCGTGAAGCTATGGCCTCCGCCATCTCTTGATGAGCACATAAGCTACGTACTCACGTACTCAATCACTCGAACCCGTCAGAGGAAATTCGCCTCTCGGAGCTCGGACTGTGCCCCCCCCCCCCTTTTCTAAGCACGCTGCCGCGGCTGTCATCGTTGATGGTGCCGTCGTCGTCCTGCTTGGCCGGGTGAACAATCAAATGGCACCTCGAGAGCCAAGCATTGAGGACCACATGAACTCACTATCTGTACGCCGTCCTCACTCTCAGTAGGTCTCATCTCTCACCTGACTGGCTATCAACGCGACGACCCGTTTCTCGTCTTCCCATTACAAGAAATACTCGGCCGTTTCCTGCTCCTATCCGTCAAAGATAAAACCTGGAAATCATCGGACAATTTTGATATGGCAGGGGGAAAGGGAAGCAAACCACCCCTGTTCCCTGATTGCGTTCCCTCAACCTTCTCCACCTGCACCAGCCACATGTGCCCACATTCACATGTCAATCAATGTCTCACCTACCTGCAGGGACAACCTCAACGTTGAGAGCTCTTGCGTCCCATTCTGCATACCAGTGAGAAGTGACGTGAACACTTACGGCACCTTTTCCGCCTGTATGAGAAGCTCTAGATGCTGGAAGGAATTGACGAAAGGTCGGATGACGCGGAAGCAAAAGCATTACTTTGGCTTTTGTGCGCTGCTGTCATGTTTTGCAGTGCTCTGAGAATTCGTCATTCTGCAAGTCTGCGACAAGTCGTCATAATCCTCAGGCGCGAGCGCGATTCAAACGTCACGGGAGAGCCGTGTGTGTGTGTGTGTGAGAGAGAGAGAGAGAGAGAGAGAGAGATAATATCAAAGGTGTGTAGAGGCGGGAGTAGGTACTCGCCTCCCGTTCCATCCATCCCTCGCGAAAGCAAGTAGGTAGGCACCCGTACACACACGCTTTCCTCCCATAGGCGTTGGACGGGTGTGGATGCCCCTGCATCCTGCGTGAGAACTCAGCATCTTGGACGTGTGCCATCCATCTCAGTTGTTGGAAGGAACGCTTCCTTTTGCAACGTAAGTGGGAAAAGAATAAGAAGAAAAACAAAGTCCAGTTCGCCACCCCACCCGATGGGAATGCGGCACTCCGCAAGTCTTGGCCGGTTCGTCGGCCTTGGCTTTGCGTTGCATAGTAAGCCGAGGGCCTTTTGATCGCTTCGGCTGACAGGCGAATACGAAGGTACGGCGGTCCGATATCGTCGATTCCGACACTCGGGTTCTCGGGTTCTCGGGTCCCGGAAAAAGGGGATCAAGATCCGAAGGCCCCGGTTTGCGTGCGGAAGACCGCCCCACAATATCTCCGTGTTCGATCCGCCATGGCCGGGGATGGGTGGGAACTCCGTTGTTGAGATTGCACTGAAAGGGAGCTGGCTTCGGATGTAAAATTCGGCAGAAGACGCTTCGCTCGATTGGATGTCTGTAGAGTGTTTGAGCTCCGGCTTATGGCTTGGCAGAAGATGGCCTGAGTAGAAGGATGGCGAGACGATATGTCCACTGACATCAGAATTGGGAAAAGCTGAGCAGCATTGTTTTGAGGAGAACCACCTGAGAGAACCAAAATTCCCTTTCGGTACTGAACGAGTGTGTTTTTGTTGACGAGTCGGCTCCTAGAGGCGGTCTTGTGAAGGTTGACTCCTTTGAGTTCTTGCCTTGACAAAGAAAATAGAGGCGCCACAAAGTAGGTGGCCAAGGTGGCCTCATCAAGCTTCATAAGCTTCACAAGCTTCAGCAACTAGAGGCCTTTCAGACAGAATTTTGATCAAACTCGTGTCGCTACACATGAATTCCTCTGCCGATATCCGCTGAGGAAGCCGGCAAGTGGAATCGAAACAGCTTTGCCCGAAAAACAAGAGAACAAGTCCCCGTCTCCGAGAATAACTCGACGATGCAGAGTGCCGTCTGCCCAATTTCGTTGTTTCGAACGAAGAGGCTAGATATTTTGTCCAGGGCCAGCACGTGAACTTGACCAACCCCACCACGGAGTGGCCGTGGCTAGCATTGATGCCGTAACCCCGTCGTTGAACTTTCCTAGACCAGCATAGCAGACCAGACTGCCTTGGAATAGCATCACGCCGTCCTCCCGGCCCACGAGTCTCTCCCCGTGTCGATCGCGCGGCTCGGCTGGCTAGCGAAGACGGTTACAAAAGCCTCGTGGAAAGTCGCGGACAAGCACGGAGTCAGTATCTTGCGGAGACAGGAGTCATGCTCCTACGATACGCCGTTCGGTCGCGAGTACTATGCCCTCTCAACATGTTGCCGGCGCATGTTGGGTTGGTTTGATATCGTCAACATCCGACACTCAGGCTAGGGGAGGCCCTGGGCCGAGACACGAAGCATGGTTGGACTTTGGCCAGACATTCCGATATTGCAACACGAGGTGATGGTGACAAAGGCTCCCACAGGTGACACATGGCCCGCGATCGAAAGGGTCAAGAATCCATTTAGCACTCGAGCCTTACCGACGACTCAAGGTATACTATTCTCGTACTTGTGACTCACAAAGAATCTATTTCTTCGATATCAAGGTACTCAGACTCAAGGGATGGATACTCGGCCAAGGACGACGGATGGTACTCGAATGAAGGAAGGCGCTTCGTCGAGGAAAGAACCGAATTTCTTGGGGCTATTGGTGGCAGTCAATATTGATTTCCAAACAACTCAGGACGGCCTCGTCGCACGGCCCGTTCAGGAGATACGAAATGCTGACCTTGGCTGTCAAAGTTTAAGTGAACCACCTCTATCACCTCTTTCAGTAAATGACGGCTCACACTCTTGAGGGACAGTGCGCCGAGACCTCATTTATCATGGGCCGAGGGAGTTCGTATTAAGCGATTAGCAAGGCTCGGGCACAGCGTCCGTCGTTCGTACTGCCGGGGCCACCGGGAAGGGCGTGACCGTTGAAACAGGTAACTCCCATTGTGATGAAATCGTCACATAAGCAGTATACTCGAGGAACACAAGGAACTCGAGCTGTGAATGGAACTGCGCAGACGAGAACGCGACACACCACGCTGCCCATCGCTGACTGCGTCCCTATCACATTTCAGGATCAAGGTAATGTAAGATTCTTGAGCCATGAGGTTGTCGACAGCAGCAAGCCTCTCCCTAATCTTGTTTCACCGCGTTTGGGCCTTCTTCCTCTTTCTTTTTCTTCCTCATTCTCGTTTGACGAAGTGACGGCTCACTCGGGTAGGTACGTACCGACAAGACCAGGGTTTCTCATCAACAACGGTGGTAGAGCCAGGGATGCGGATGGAGACCTTGACCCAATACCACTTTCACGGTCAGTGTTTGCAGCCTGCAGGAGACCTAAGTGGATTTAGGTATGCTGTTTGCCCACATGCGGACTTTGGACCAAAGAGATCGAAACCAGTCGCAGATAGATAGAAGACGGGGATCGCCCGAGAGCCCGCTGTCGAACATCCAGCAAGATGGGGAGCTGGTAGTCTGGGACTGCTGCATTGCCGTCGACGAACGGGGCGTTGCTGTAACTGCCCCTCAGTGAATCAGTGCGGTGCGCATGTACACAGTAGGAGATAAGACAGCGATCAGGGCCTCGGGACCCGTGCTTAGATCACGGCAAGGTCTAGGTCAGTTCGTCGGTGGAACGCGCAGCTGACAAGTGCAAATTGATCCAGAGCTGGGCGGTACCAACAAGTTGCAAAGGAGAGGCCAGGGCCACCAAAAGCGGAAGGGAAAGAGGAGTTGAAGGTTTCTTCTCAAGGCAGTTCACGATTCATTGCTCTCCCAGCCTCCAGGGCTGTATGTAAACAACAAAGTTTCCGCCGTATAGCCAGGCAAAGTCGGAGCAACATGGAACTGGGCCTGTGTCCGGCCCGTGGGGGACCATCGTTCGGGTTACAGATCCACGGCTTGCGTTTTATGCGGACCATTAATACAGGTAGCCAGCCCTTAACACGGACTAGATATCCAAAGTCGCTGTGTGCTCCGGCCCCGAGGAGGGCCAGCCAGCATCACCCGAACTGCCAAATTCTCCCGGTATCCAGAGCGGCGGGTCAAAGCGCCCTGATGGATGTGGCTCGTACATACAGAAATGGTGGTAGTGCAAGTCGGGCCGCGTCCACTGTAGATGACAGGCGGAGTTCGAGGATTCAGCAAAATGGGACGGGCTTATTCATACGATGATGCGTATGGCTGGCATTGGTGGATACGTGGGCATCTCCAGTTCCAGGCCGCGGGAGGCAGATTGACGTGCTGAAGTAAAGGAGCAGGTTTCGATATATCTGGTACATTCAGATAAGTAAGCATACATACATGGGCTTGAGGAAGCAAACCGCGCTCGCCAACAGACAGCAGTGCCCCTGCAAGGCTGCGACCACTTGGTCAGTTAGCACATACGAGTCTATTGTATCCGTAGTTTGTCTCTTTGGAGAGAACCCGACGGGTGTTGGCGGTCCATCAAACACCTCGTTTAAATAGAGTGAGCAGCTCCCACTTGGGCAAAGATTGTACGACATTTGTTGATGAGGCCCATTTGTTAGCGCGGCTGGCGCTTCGTTGATGTCCGGCGACAGAGTGTATGGATACTTTGCAGTTTGCACTGACTATCCGATGCCAAGCACCAACAGCTCTGCCTCCACCAGGCGAAAGCCATAGGTAATTAGATCGCCGTTCATGTATTCGTACACCAAGCCAGCATCGGGCTGGGTCGCAGGGCTTTCGACGGGTTCTGCTTCTTCTGCCCTCTGTCGTGACCCATTTACCGCAGCGGCGTGCCCTCCAGGCGTTCCGCAATCCGACTCACTTGATTTGAGATCTTTTTTCTCCGTCGCGGAACCAAGGAGGCCCCTGATAGAAGATACAAAGCCGCCGCGGATGAATCGCGTCGCGGAAGATACTGAACAGAGACTTGGTGCCATGAGACCAAGTCTTCGCCCCGGCAAGCCGCCCACTTCGGCCCCCGGGGCCTAGCGTACGTAGATACCATGGTTTCCTCGCACTATACGCCTGCTAAGGCCCGATGGCTCGCAGCTGGCTGACAGGCGTAGCGCTTGTGCTAGAGAATGTGCGACGGCTATCGCTAACACAGTAATAGTGAAAAATGTCAGCATCCTTATATCAAGGTACCGGGACTTAGTCAACAGTGAGTGCATCAACCCACACGGATCTGTCCCCTCGTCAAACACCCAAGCCTCTCTGTTTGTGTGGGATGTGCTGCAGGTGCGTCGATCCGGGTTCGTTGGTCGTGGACACCCCTTCAGCCAACCAGTCGAGGAGCGACCAGGAGCTGTCGAGTTATTCGTCCCAGACTCCAGGGACAACCCGTGCAAGGAGAGCGTGTCTTGGGGGGGATCAGAGATGGGGCTTGAGCGCTTCGGCAGATGATCTTTCTTGAGCTTGAATTCGTCATCCATCTGGAGAAGGCCCCTAGAGGGTTGCATTTTGTGCGCGTTATTTTGTAGGATGGCTGGCACGGCTGGCTGCAATAGAGGAAAGATTGGTAGGTACGCCACACGTTGGGTAACTTGGGTTCTCACGCCCGCTCGGATGCCTTTTCCCTCGGTGATTTGCGGTTGCGATAGAGTGCCATCGAAAGTGCTACATGGAGACGGGTCAAAGTCATGATTCGTTGTTGGAGGACATGGCACATGGTGACATGGACCTTGGTGTCGGAAGGTCTGCCCAGCATGCTATGCGTGGAATTGCATAATCGTATCGAGCTGATGTTTAATGATCTCCCTGGTCAAAGAACAGGCGGATCAGCAGAGTGCTATTCCGTCCAAACTTTTGTTGCGTTCCTACCATTCAGAAAAATTACCGTCTCGCCGGTCCGTCCGCCATGTACTGTATTCGTACACCCCTTCCGATCGCCAGGCAAAAGGAAAGGGCCCGTAGGCGGCGCGCCGGAGTACAGACGAGGGCGAGAGTGGGCGCGTCCCAAGAAGAGCGAGACGTGAAGGGTTTGGCGGACGGTAAGACGATGCCAGCACTGGCAAAGAGGCTTCAGACCGGGGACGACAATCGTGACCCAAAGCAGATAGTTGTCATCGTTTTAGGCCCAATAAACCAGGGAACTGGTGTAATCGCAAATCATTCCGTGGGACTATGGTGAGGAAGGGGCGACAGAATTTCCAAACGAGACTGGCCAATTTCTTTCGAGAGCAGTTGGTACTGAACGGCGCCAACTGTGATTTTCATTGGCCGTGAACCGTTAGTCTCCACCAGCTAATGGTGGAGATCCAATATTAGGGGAACGACCAGGAAGGTCCAGATTTTTGCAGGGGGCTTTCTGGATTTGACTGGGGGTTCCTCCTTCATCCACTTCTTCTCTGGAAGGAGAGGCCCGTGCGTATGATGGGTGGGGCCCGATGAGAACATACCAAGGTAAGGTAGGTAGGTACCTTGCACTGTACGGATAGGTACGTACAGCAGAAGAAGATTGCCAGAAAGGAGAAAAAAAAAAGGTATCGTCACCAGTCATCGAGGGGATTGGGGCGAACACCAAAGGATGGAAGGGAAAGAAGGGAGAAAAGCAGCGGAAAGGAATTGAAGCCGCTAACACGCCGCATGACGCTAGTATTTCATAAGTGCACGCTAGCTCCTCACATTTCTGTGGGCTCCCACGAGTCGACTTGTGTCTCTGGAGGAGTCAAGGAGTCTGTCTACCTTACCTTAGGTCGCCGCTACAACTGCAGCTTCTGCTGAGAGGCTTGACGGCTTGCAATCCCCGGAGCCAACGGCAACGGCAGAGAACAAAGACACGACTCGACGGTTCTTTGGCCGGTGTCGAGTGTCAGATGAAAAAAATGCTTTTTGCTTCTGTTGATTGGGCTGAACTTGCGAAGCGACTGATTCAACCGACCATCGGATCGTTTTGACGGGCTTGCTTACTGCACGAATTGCAGTAGTTTGAAATTCGGGGTCCTTTGCAGGTGCTGCTGTGTACCTAACTCACTACCTTATTCATACCTACCATGGTGATGTAGCTATGCGGAGTATCTGTACGTACACTGAAGGTAGGTTAGCCAAGCCAACTGCCCGAAGCGGCTTTGTTTCGTTTTGTCTTTTATTGTCTTCCTTTAACCGCTTGTTCCAACGGTCCTTCTGTCTGAGATGCCCGGATCAAGCTTGGCTCTTTTGGGGCTTGGTTGGTAGCTACTGACGGGATGGGTTCGTCGTCTTGCTTTCCCCCTGTTCCAGCTGCCATGTGTCGCGTTTGCCATCTCTACATCGCGGTCAATGGTACTTTTCAGCGAGAATCGGGATTTGGAAACCAAATAAGTTATCGGAAGCTCTAACTGGACTTGTTTGGCTTTTGTCGATCGACTGGACTGAGGTGGTTCGTTCCCCTTGTCGCGGCGCATAGCGGAGCTGGGAATGTCTCAGTACATACCTACACAAAGGAAAACAAGAAAAAGAGAGAAAAACGGTTTCCACGCCAGGGTCCTCTTATTGTCTGAAGTTTTGAACTGACCCTTAGCTTAGGCAAATATCGACTTCACTTGTCATCCTCTACCGGCCTTGATCCAATCCTATGTAGGTATGGCCGTACTGCGTATCTGTACCTCGGGCTACGAATAGTGCGAGTGCGAATGAGGCGTGCTAGGTAGTGCTGTCCAATTCCAAACGCAAGGAGCCCAAGGTGCCGTAGGGAAGAGTATCATGCCATGCCCGCCTCCAGCCCGAAATGTAACAGCAGCAAATGCAAGAGTCAAACCCCCGGAACAGTCCCCATTGCCAGAGCCACGCCGCCATGGAGCGACTCCAACTTGACGAGCCGTGAGGCTGCCGTCTCGTCTCCATATGGCGCGTAGTTGGCGTGCCCATCACAATGCCCCTCTTGTTCCCAACGTCAGCAGTAGCAACCCTCAGCATCTATCGGGCGGTACTTGGTGTGTACCTTGCAGATATCAAGTTAGAGCCTGCCATGAAAGTTGAGCGGATGGTGCGGCCCCTGTCAGCGTGTTCCTGAACCCCACCTTGTCCCCTGTCGTACAGTGGTACCGCAACACTGCGTTGCATGCCCCCTTGCACACCCGTTCTCTGCCCCATCTGTGTCCCTCCCCTCACAGTGCTCCCTGATAACCCCTTCTACACAGTAGGTAAGGTAAGGTGGGTAAGCCGTATCTTCAGGTCCTGGCAGGCACCTCGGGCTAGTACTACTATCTTTCCTTGCTGAGGCGCTCCATGCGTAAGGTACTGGTCGAAATCTGCGGTTGGTTGTGTCGAGCTACCTACCTAAGGAGCATGGCAAGGTACCTACCTGCCCACGCTGCATTGCCTCGAGATGCGCTAAGAATACCGGCCAAGGTACGGATACATCATTGGAACCTGCATCCAGGAACCTGACTACCTACTGCGTACGCTGCTGCACGTTGGCTGCAGACCTTAATTCCCCGTCCCCCGGTCTGTTGCTCTCAATGGAAAGTCGCTGCATCTCTTGGCCTGGCCGCCCGTGTTTCTGTCCTCGCCCCTGTCTCTGCTCGTCTCTTGTCTGCTCCCCGCCGTACGGAGTACACACACACGGCCACACAGTTTGTACTCTGCCCTGACCTGCTGTGCCTGCCTCTACTGCTGCTGGCTGCTGCTGCTGCTGCTGCTCGACCGTACACTTCCATTCCCTTTCCAGCTTCGCGTCGGGTGCTTGGTCCCCCTTTCGCTTCATCTTAGCTCGCCCGCCAGTGGCACACCCTCGTTTTCTCGCCATCTGCCTCTTGTTTCTCCCACACACCCTCTCTTTCGCCCTCTCCTCTTCCTCCTCCCCGTGCTCCTATTCAAACACCCCCTTGAACACCACTCTCCCCTTTTACCTCAGCTGGAACTGCCTCTTCTTGTCTCGACTCCGATTTCTTCCCCTTCCTCCCTCCCTCCTTTCTTGTTTCTTCTCTCCCCACCTGTCACCGAGCAGTCAGTCAGTCAACCAACCAGTCTGTGCTAGAGCCTCAACTCTCGCTCGACCAGACCAGACAATTCAAGTTGCTCCTTGAGGCCCCTTCGAATGGCGCCCTTTTGAGCAACTCCTTCGACCGACGACTCCTTGACGAGAGCTTGCTCTCCGGATAGCTTCCTTTGCCGTCTTCTGATTCATCGAATCAGGCCAGGCCCTTTTCCTTCGACACGCTGGTCAGCTCGTGTGTGGCCCGGATCACCAACCACCTTGTCACCTTCTCCTTCGCTCTCACGTCCACCTATATACCTTCAACATAACTTTTCTATCTTAACGACGACTAATCACCGACGAAATGGCGCCTTCGCTGAACGCACACTCGTCCTTCACCCGGCCCCGGACCGGCGACCGCGATGGTCGACCTACCACCCGTGATCAGGGGGACAACAATCTCATTATCCCGAGCCGTACCTCCTCCCTTCACTCACGCATCACCCAGCCGATTCCCTCGACCCTGAATGCGAAGCCCCAGCAGCGCACCCCAAAAACGCTTACTCACGCCTACATGGTATGCGGTGTTGGAAGAGAACCTTCTCAATGGGTCAAGGCCCCAGCCCCTGCCCAGGGCAAGATTGGCCACATGAAGGGCGCTGTTGGTCAATTCTGGCTGCCCGAGATTCTTGGAAGCAGTCCGAGGTTGGAGCAGGATAACGAGATCGCCAGGTCGTTGCACGCTGCCATGCGGGTTAGTGGCTGTTTGCCATCCGTTTTGTCCAGAGTTTGAGTGGCTGACATGTTACAGGCTTGCTTTCCCCACGACGTTGAGATCTGCACCGGCCGCAGCCAGCCTCACTGCGTCCACCATGCCTTCGTTCTGCAGCAAGACTCGTCCCACACTTTGTACGGAATCTGTCTCCGCGTATGGTCGCGAGCCGATGAGAAGAGGGCCGAGACAATTCGGGATCTGCGCAAAAGAACTGAACCAGACTACTACGACAACCCAGATGAGACTTACTGGATTCCCTACTGCCTGTCATTCCTGTCTCGGTACCCGCTGTACAACCTTCTTGGAGACTACTTGCGAGGCATGTGGATCCACTGGAACAAGGCTACCAACCTGTTCCACGCCGAGGAGGTCTCTCGCATTCTCAGCTTCCCGGCTCCGAGACTCAACGACTTGGTTCGCATCGACATGAAAGATTATGCTCTTTGCTACCAATTCCCCTCATCGCCTACTGGCTTCCAGAACTTCGCCATGTGGCCACTGTTCTGCTGCTTGTCCATCCCCAACATTGTGGGTGTCGTTGAGGCTGCTATCTCACCAACTCGCCGCATCATCTTTGTCAGTCACTACCCGGCCATGCTCACCATGGCTGCAGAGACTGTCAGATACTGCGTTCGCGTCTACGAATGGAGCGGTCTCTACGTCCCGGTTGTGCATGCTCGTCATGCCAAGGACCTGGTCCAGGAGCCCGGTCCATACATCCTCGGCGTCACGGCCGAGTGCCGCTCTTTATTCACCGCCCCAACGGACGCTCTGGTTGTCGACCTTGATCGCAACTTCGTTCTCACTTCCAGCCCCCCAACCGCACTCAACCCCAGCCAGCGTAACAAATTCGTGACCCGTCTTACACAGTCTCTCAACGGAGATGTGACTCCCTCCGGCGTTCCCCCTCATCTCCGCTCCGCTTACGGTGGTGGCAAGCTCGTCCCCGCCGGCCAGATCATTGTCATGCGTGGAGAAGTCGAGTCCATTCAAGATCCCGAATGGTGGAATCAGGACACCGTCATGGCCGTCATGGACCATGTTTGCGAGAAGATGGGCCGCAACACGGGCATCAAGGCTGTCTTTGGCGGCTCCGTCAAGAAGCCGTTGATGACCAAGGTCTCGATGAGACACCTCAACGAAATTGTTCGCGAGAGAAACCAGTACTCTCGTGATGCTCTCGAGGCTTGGCAGGACTTCATCAACCTGAAGGGCCGCATGGATACCGAGCTTAACAAGGTCACAAAACGCAACAACTACCTCAACGAGGAGCTGGAGAGCTGGAAGCAGCAGTTCCTCAAGTTCCAGGCATTTGCTGAACAGCTCACCAAGGAGACCCAGGATCTCAAGGCCAAGATCGAGACTCATAAGAGGGAGAACAGACGCCTCGCAGGTCTCATTGATCAGCAGAAGGATGACAACGGTCGTCTGAACGTCCGTCTCGGTGCTACTGAGAAGCAGCGTGATGACGCTCTCGAAGCATTGGTCCTCCAACAGGAGATTGCCGAGGAACTCGAGCGCGAGCGTAAGCGCAACAAGAAGGAGCTTGCTGCTCTTCAGCACACCAACGTCACGATCCTCAGACAGCGTGACGAGGCTCGTCGTGTTGTGCTGCATCTGCGCAGCTTGATTGGCGGACAGAGCCACCACATGGAGCATCTGGTTCAGTCTCTGACCAAGCCCGATGACTTGGCGCACGAGATTGAGGAAGGCTTCGAGCCAGAGATGGGCGAGGATGGCATCACTCCCAGAGAAGCCGATGTCAACCAGGCCCGCCTTCTTTCTGCTGCCGCTGAGGCGAACAAGAGGCTCTCTACTTCGAGCTTCAAGGACGTGGCCGACCGCCACCTCAAGGACAAGACTGATGCCATCGCGCACATCATCAGAAATATTGCCGAGCAATGCCAGGCTGCCGTTGAGGGCCTACAGTTGGCTCAAGACGCCGACTTTGATGAGCGCTCTGCCAGCGCGGCCCGCCTTCGAGCTCAGCGCCGTCGCAGTAACCTCTCTGCCACCCACAGCGATGACGGTCATGAGACTCAGTCAAACGCAACATCTGACATGGGCGAAGATAGCCTCCTTCACCCTGCTTCTGGTCGGATATCCAGCATCCCCCCTACCCCGGACCTAGTCCCCAACCGGAGTAGCACAGCGATGTCCTTTGCTTCCAGCGCTGCAACTCCCGAGCGCTCAAGTCAGCAGTACATGATCCACCAGGACATCCCTACCAAGATCGTTGAGGATGATGAGGACTTTGAGGAGGATCGCAGCGAGTCCGAGACGATGCCTCAGCAGACCGTCGGCAAGCACACCGACAGCCTGATCCACCGTCCGTCTGGAGCACGCATCAGCGCTCTTGGCGGTACCCGCTGAAGGACTGTCCCTAGCGGTTTCGATATAACCATTTGGAGTAACAAGCGGCTGAAGAGGATTTACTTTCCCTCTCTTTGGTCGATGGGGAGGACGATTTACCGACATTGTGCATACACCTTTTTGCCTGATACCTTTTTGCACTTGTGGTCGTGGACAAAATTTCGTTGTGTCCGGCGTTTGCAAATTTCATATTTCCTGTCTTTCTCCAAGAGACGAATGTCTTGCCCCCCCCCCCCTCCCCCCTTTTTTTTTTCTGCCTGTGAACAGGGCTCGCTGGTGTCCGGATTGGATGTTGTCACGATTTTATATCATTTATATCTCAAGGGTGGAGCCTCCTGCTTAGTTCAGTTCATGTCCCTCCTTATTATCTAGTACCCACAATCCGAATCCAGCGAGAGTTGAAGAAAACCACCGTTTCAAACGTTAATCAGTGCATGCTGCTCAATTTGTGCAATAAGTCGACTGAATTATTTAGCAATCCCAAAGGTATACCTTGTCCTAAGCCCAACATCTAAAAAAAAGTCTCAATTTGTGAGCCGAAGGGTGTAGATGCCACTCCAGGCTGAAGGGCACGACAGCGGCCAAACACGCGAACTCCAATACCATCAAAGTATCAGGAGACTATTTGGCTCCCCCGTCCTGCTAGAGCCCTGGTCTAGATGATACTCTGAAATTTATGCTAGCTTGCACGTAATTAGAGGGCCTGCCTTGCTCAATTCGACCCAGAGGGTATCCGCCTGAGCTACGCTGGAAATGCGAGTACTAACAATGAACTCACAATGATGTGAGAATACAGAAAAAAGCCTGGTTGATATGACATTTCAGAGTGCTTGGGAGACTAGTTTGATGCTATACCCACCCTAGCAAAGTCATCTCCAATAATCACTCCAAACAGGATAATAAGACAAGGGCAGAGGTACTGGCTACGGCATCGGACTTCTGGTGGTCTTGTTAGCCAAGATATGGTCAGGCAACTCACGGCCGTGTAAGTCGTGCCAATTTCTTTCGAGACATGGCGGAGGTTGCGCTCGATGTCGGCTGTTTCTCGCAGATACCACCATCTTGAACGAGAACAGCTACTCGAGAACAGACATTCAGAGTTACCTCAATGGTGCTCAACTAGTCCCGCGCTTTCTCTGCTTTCGCTTCATCATGGCGCTTGCCCACGTCATGGACAGCAGCAAGGCCGGCTTGCGGGAGATCAGGCAGACATACTTGCATCAAGTCGCATGCCAAGCACCACCGCCCTCCACGAGAAGAAGCCTGCTCCTCGATATACCTGCGTACCCCGGCGCTGGCTCGGCTGACCTAGTCAACTCTTGGCTGGACGGGCATGCCTACGAAATCTTGGCGGAGGGTGTAGAGTACACTGGGGAAATGAGAGAGTGCCACGCTTATTCTTCTTCCGCAATATCATGCTTGAGTCAACGCCCCTATCATCTATCGTGATAACGTCTTCCTTCTCCACCAGGTGGGTGGCGCCCATATTCTTCTAGGGTCAGTAGCTATCCTCCTTTGGGAGTGAAGTCTTTCGACTTAGAGTTACCTACGGAAAGTGGACTCGATCCCGACAACAATCCTGCGGTATCATAGAGCGGGCTTAAACAGAGAAGATAGCCACTTCTTCCATCAATAAGGTAGTACAATCATCTCTAATATTAAAACCTTGCGATTTCCGAGTACTGGCGAAACCTGACTCTATGAGATCTCTTGACGCAGGACGTTAGGTTGGATCTTAGAAAAGCGGTGCCGGAAGATGTATTTTGCCGGCAATGTGACGTCGAGGTAGGTGGATACAAATCCTCCAACACCGATAAGCTAGCGATAACAGAAAAAGTTCCTGGACAGAGCATGCGTACCAGGTCTCGTCGTGCTCTTCTGCATTACAAGCCCGTCACGATCATCCCAGTTAGCAATTGAGCTATAACTTCACACTCTCTACTGTATTACTTCAATTCTTGATTTCAGTTGTTATTTACCATCCTCTTCCACAACCGCAAACACGTACACGAAAGCGGCCATGGCCGATCCCCTCCTCACAAGCCTTTGCGCAATCTGCCACATAGAGCCCCCCAAATACAAGTGCCCGCGCTGCACCCTTCAGACCTGCTCCCTGACCTGCACGAAGCGCCACAAGTCCTGGTCCCAGTGTAACGGCATCCGCGACGCGACGGCCTACGTCCCGCCCTCCAAGCTCAAGACCGCTGCGGGCGTCGACCACGACTTCAACTTCCTCTCGGGCATCGAGCGCGCCGTCCAGCGCTCCGAAAAAGAGATTGTCGAGGAGCGGCACCTCTTGAAGCCCGAAGACCTGCGGCCGGTCGAGGTGCGCAGCGTGCAGTGGAAGACGGGCCGCGATGGGCGCAAGAAAAGGGTCATGGTCACCGAGGTCCTGCGGGGGGACAACGGCCCAGGAGGTGCGCGGTATGAGGCGCTCTCCAGCATACCCTTCAAGAAGAGGCTGGCTACGTTTGGAATCCTGCTGAAGCGTGCGCCGGTCGGAATGGTCAGACAGAGGGAGAACGGGACCAACTTCAGCAAAGCCTCTGCTAGAATCAATTGGCAGGTTGAATGGCTTCTCACTTCGTCCACAGACACGAAAACACCATCACAACAGGAGGAGAGCGTGGGGAACACCAGTACAACAACGACAAAGAGGATATTAGCCAAGGCGCTCGATGATGTGCCGCTCTACAAGGCCTTCGTCACGGGGCAGAAGTCGTTCAACGACGAACAGGCCAGAAAGGAACAGCAACGCCGGCAGCCACCAGACGACGACGACGACGACGAGGCCCAGGAAATCAACGCCCACACCAGCGGCCCTGGCCGAAACAAGAAGCGCCGCAAGAACCAATACAAACCGGGCCAGTCCATTGCCACGGCCCAAGACACGGAGACGGGAGCCTGGCACCACGGCCGATTCTTCATGCAGTCCTCTCCGCGCGGCACCTGGACTTCCCACACCGGCGTCCAGCCCTTCACGGGCACAACGGAAGAGGAAGAGGCGCAAAGGGCGAGGTACACGTTCTACGTTGCCGGTACGACCTCCGCGGCGACGGCGGCAACGGGCAAGACGGTCGTCCACCCCGTGGAAGCAACGACGCCCCTCGGCGAAGCCCTGCGCGACACGACGGTGCCGGAGTTCCCTACAATCTACGTCGTTGAATCTGGAACGGCCCTACCTGCAACGTTACTCCCGGAACCGAAGCCGATGCACCTCGTTCCTAAACGGAAGCACGATAGCAACGGTAGAAACGGCGGCAGTAAAGCCAAGAGACCTCGCAAGAACCTAGAAGACGGCGAGCTACCGAGTGACGGAGGCGGCAGTGATGGTGATCTCGCCGACGCTGACGTTGATAGGTTCGCGGCTGCCGTCGACCAGATCATTGCTGAGCAAAGCCTGGGCGAGGAAGACGACGACAGCACGACGAGTAGCTCCGGGTCGTCGGATTCGGAGAGTGACGAAGGGGTCAGCGCCAGCCTCGCTGCCAAGTTGGCACTGTTGAAGAAGAGAGCAGCGTGAGATGGGCTTTTGTACAATATCACCTTATACGTAGAAGATCATGATACCCTCAAGGCCCTGCATACGGTCTTTGTACATTATGACGTGCAACAAACAATACACTTGCGTCATCATTAGGTACTGTTCCCATGGCAAAAGCATGAAGCTTCAGGAAAACATCATAGACGCTAGCAAGGGGGGGCTTTTAGTTTCCCAGAGATACTACAGAACGTGTATGGGTCGCGATATGGTAAACATCAAGTTATTATAGCAAAGAATCAACATCACAAAGGCGCGTCGCGTCATCACCGGCTAGGTTCGTCAGAATGGTGGGAAAATGTGTTGCTACTTTTGGACAGACGTTGCCCCCAACTACCTCACCACCACCATTTTACGGCCAAATACCTACGATGTGCCTATGATGGCCACCAAAACCACAGTGGATATCAGTCCGTCAAGTCATTACGTCCCTTGTGTAAAGCCATTTGTATCATCAAACCGTTGTTAATTGCCGTCCGAAAATCGACAGCCCAGAACTCGTTGTGCCTGATTGACCCTCCAGAAAAGATTCCGAATCGTCCATGTTCCACACCTCATCTTCCCTGTCCATTTCACTAAAATATGCCCGCCACAACCGTGCCGTGTCAAGTCGAAATTGGTAGAAGGCGAGGATGAATCCGGATGTCGAAACCAAGATTATGGGTCCAGGCGGGTATTTACCGCAACTTAGAAAAGCAAGTACATTGTCATCTGAGCGAAAGGCGCTTAGATGAACATGGCGGCAAAGCCGGCGGCAGCCAGGAATCCGGCAACCGGAACAGCAGTCTGCTTGGCCTAGAACGAAATATTAGTTTGAAGTGCAAGGTAAAGTGGAGAGGTAGTTGGGGGCTTACAAGGCCGCTGGAGCTGGAGCTGGCAGCGGTGCCAGTGGCAGAACCGGAGGCAGAGCCAGAGCCGCCAGTGGTGGTGGTGGCACCAGTAGCCTCGCTGGCCTGGCTAGAGAGAGCGCTGGAAGCCTCGCCTCCAGTGAGGGAGGAGAGGACAGTGGTCGAGCCAATGGTGGAGGTGATGACAGTGCCGTCGGAGGTGATGGTGCTAACAACAGGCTCGGTAGTGACAGCGGTCTGGGGAAGGGAGGTGGCACCAGGGACACCGCCAACACCGAAGAGGGTGGTCTCGCCAGTGGAGGTGATGGTAGACTCGCCGCTGGTGATGACAGTGGTGAAGGTGGAGGTGGAAACCGGGCTAGGGGTCGCAGACTCGCCGCCACCAGAGGCAGCACCAGTGAGGGTAGTGACACCAAGAAGGGTGGTGAGAGTGCTGCCACCAGAGGTGATCTCAGAGAAGATCGAGGAAACGACCGGAGCAGCGGTGGCAGTGACGGTGCCAGTAGGCTGAGTGACAGTGGCACCAGGGATAACGGTGACGACAACACCGGCCTCTGATTTGTTTGTTAGCGGATTCAAGTCACGTTTGATGTTGTCTAGAGCAGCAGAACTTACGGCGGCAGAGCTCAATGCCAGAGGCGACAGCGGCCTCAGCATCAGAAGACTGAGCGCAGCTCTGGAAAGAGCAGTCGCGAATGCCATAGGCGAAGTTGGGGTTACGGCAGAGGCAGGCGTTGTCGCCAGCGGTGCAGCCCAGGTCAGAGGCGAGACCCTGCATGGCGGAGATACAGCCAGTCTGTTGATCGAGTTAGAATCTTCAAAATCGTGAAGAACAAACATCTGAACATGAAAACCCATGCGACTGGATTTTCCATCTTCACAGCGGAGGGAGTCTACTTACGCCACAGGCGCCCTGAGCCATGGCACCAGAAAGAAGGCCAGCACCGAGGATGATGGAAGACTTCATTGTGAATGATTGTTGACGGGTTTTGTAAGACTGAAGAAGAGTGAGTCGTTTGCGAGAACAAAGTCGACAACGAAGGACCTGGAGGTAGAAGATTAGCAAAGTTCCCATTTTCACAATCGAACAAAGGAAATTGAATATAAATGAGAGAAGACGTAATGCACAAAAAAAAACAGTCAATGAACAAAATTACCTAGCGACAAAGAGCGTGCGTGGGCTTGGGAAGAAAGCGTAAAAGATTGTTTGCAATGGTGAAGAACGAAAAAGGTATTGGGGTGAAGAGGGAAGAGAGACAACTTTGTGGGTGGGTTGAAGGGGAAAAAAGAAGGCCACGAGATGGTGCGTGGCAGGTGGTGAAGGAAATGAGTGTTACGCAAATTTGGGAAGCTGCGCCTTGGGGGGCAAGGTGTGGTGTAACTTGGGAAAGAACGAGGCAGGTCCGAGGTCGCACGAGACCAAGTAAATAAACTGACAGTGAAATGCTGATATTCCATTTACTGTATGCTCGGAGAACCGGGAAGGCAAAGAAGGTGAAAATTGAAGCAAGCAGCTCGCGGCAGAGTAAGAGAAAATGAAGCCAGCGCAAAAAGAGTAAAGGCTCGTGATACGAGAGATCTCGTGGATATATCAACTTACCTACGACTGATATTGATGTCAAAGCTGTCGAGGCTGTTGGAAGCGTGCCTGAGAGTATTTCGCAGTGGAGCGAGAGTGTGTGATGGCGTGAGGTGACGATGGAAGAGTGTTGGTGGAGAGAAGTTGGTGGTTACTCTAGGTGAGGTGAGGTGAGGTGTCTCGGTGGATGGGGTGGGGAGAAGATATTATTCAAGAGTGCCGAATCGAGGTATGTAAACAATGGGATGTCACGTGGAGCACGGAGTATTAGAGTAGAGTACCTTAATTGAAAGACAGGAGGAAGGAACGAGGAAGGTCAAGGGAGTGCCTTCCCGTTTATAAGTCAATCGGGAGAAGAAGGTGCGGGATGGCAGTTGGGCACGACGTACGAACCCGGTGCCGTGCCCTCCTACTTGGCTACCTACCTTACGTTGCTACCTACCCTGTAGACCTGAATTCATGGGCAGGCCTTATTTCCTAGCCACCACCTATTCGATTTTCGAACCATTGGACAAGGTACCTTAACTTGGCCTGGCCGACGGGAACCCGGCCTTAGCATGCAGAGCATCTGCGGTGAACTGCCAGGTGGGCTTTCCCGTCGATCAACGTTGGGTTGTTTGATACCCAGATTTTTGGAGAACCATGTCATTTCGGCTGCCCCAACTTTAGTCGGCTTTGCCTCTCACGCTTGTCCTGACGTTGACATGCCGCTAGCCAGCAAATGAGAAGCCACCCGGAGCTAAGATAGTCAAGTCGATGTGGGTATCTGATGTGGAATTCATCTATCTTCCAGGTTAGTGCTGCAGCAAAAGTGGCTCCAGGTTGGTGTTCACAGCTCAAGCTCGGCCCCAAGCGATGGGAGCTCTTTCGTTGCTCCACGCCCGTTGCCGGCATCTCCAGCACCAAAAGTCAACACCAGAAAAACCTTGCTTGGATCCTCAGCCACAAACCCAAAGCTGCATCTTGATCCTTTTCGACTTACCGAGACCCGAAAGTTGTCGGCCCGGTGGCTGGAATCTCAGCTAAGACCGATCACGCTTGCATGCTCATGTTGTGAGGCAAGCTGAATTCTCTTTGTCAACAGCGAGTCGCGCGCAAACAGCCAAAAGAGCGAAATTGGCTCACGGCAAAGTGCCCCTTGAGTAAATTGTAATGTCCCAAGACACCAATCTTGGGGGCCAGCGCGGGCTAGATCTCGCAACGAGATGAGAGATGCGACCTACTTTCGGGGTTGAAATGCGATGTTAGCCAGGATATGCCTGGTGTAACCCTCCCGCCGCCGCCTGCCAGCGTCTACACAGCACGTAGTACCTTAGTCGGGAGATTTCAACCCCCGTCCCAAGCTCTCAGTTCCAGTAAGTAAAGGAAAGGCCTGGTGCCATGTGGTGGTATCGTTCGGCCTGAGCTCTGACGCACTTTTGACTCCATCCCTTTCGCTGCAACGCTGTCAAACACTGCCAAACTAAGGCAAGAAGGCTGGGGGACGTGCGAGCCTGCAGGCTAAGGCAATGGATGCGATGTCAAGAAAAAAATCCTTCCTGTTGGAACCTTGCCCAGCAACGAGAACCTCTACATCACCGCAGCACTTCCTATGGGCCCATGGATGATGGGAGGCTCTACCGCTAACTCTTTCCTTATCGGAAGCCTGGGTCAACAATTCAAGCGAACCGTGAGACGGGTGGAGGGGTTTGTTTGCTGAATTCGAACACTGCCTCTCAAGATACCCATGCCAACCTGCTTTTTGCAGCACTAATGAGGCAGGAGGCAAGGTCTGTTTCTCGATGCGACAATCAAGCTTCTGGGGCCAGAAATGAGGGACAGGAGACAGGGACTCGGCGTGGAAAGCTCGAAACAAATTCCGGGGCTCTCAAAGGCGAGGAAGCTGGAGGTAGCCGGAGAAGCTCGCATCATCTACACTACACAGTACATGTGCGACGCGCAAGCCAACGTAGTCTGTGTCTGCCACGTGAAGCTGACTTCGGTCATCTTGCATCACGATGGCCTTGATTTCGGAGGAGTACACCGCCCGACGCTTGGCCTCTCGTCATGCTAGAAAGAGGCAGCCGGAAGTCGGCAGCATGATAGCTTCCAGATTGACCGTTAGTGACGAAGGTTGACTGACGGCAGAAGAAAAGTCATCGTGGGCAGACAGATCCCGCCGGGCTAGTGGTGAATGAGGGGGGAGTTGCAGTCAGTCACGGCTGGAAACAAGGAAAAAAAAGTTGCTAGCTGGCAAGGTCTGGGGCGGACGTTGTTGCGTGGCTATCGCAGTACCAAGAGGGATGAGGTCAATCGAATGGACGTCGACGCGTCCGATTCGCCAATGACCCCCGGGAGCCCTCTGTTGTGGCGCCGTGGCGCTCCACTCTGTGTACTCGGATATTTGATTGGGTAGGTTCGGCAAGAAGGGAAAGGACGGGGAAGGAAGGAGACAGGGGTTGAGCTTCCTACCTTATGCCGGGGGATTCAGAGTCAAGTCCCACATACCAAAGACTTCTCCCACACTTTCTTTCTCCATCATTCATTTGTTCATGTTTTTTGCGCCGGATACCACGAGACACTCAATTGCTTCTCTTTGCGCCAAAACTCTTGATGGGCTAAAGTATGGCCCACGAACCATGTTACTGTTTTCCTCTGACAAGGATTGACTCATCTGACATTGGAGCGCATATTGATCTTCCAAAGCAAGCTCTTTTTCCAACGGAAACGACCAACATGTCAATTGTCATGGTGACCGCCAGCTTCCACGCTCTGCACCACACTACCTCTCAATAGAGCGTCGGCGGCGTGGTGGGACCTGGAGATCAGTACCTTTCTACGCAGTAGCCTCAATACCAGCTCTGCATCGCTCTGCATCGCCCTTTCAGCGTCGGCACACCCGTCAGGTCCCCGTCCCACCAACAACGCCATTCGCTTCCCCAACGTTACGCTTCCGCCCTGGCCCACGCCAGGGGCTGGTCGTTGCCAAGGCCCTTAGTCGAGTCTTGTCGTGACTGGACCCATCCCTCAGCTTGCCAAGGGTTGGTCCCGCCTCCAGAGGCAGCCCCCCTTACTCGATGAGCTTTTTCCAACTTTCCACGCTAGGTCACTCGCAGTGGTTGAGCTCGAGAAGAGAAACAAGCAAATCTCTGCTTCTAGCCAACCACTACCTATGGGGAGGGGAGGTCGCGTCGAGAGACAGGACGAGGGTAGCAATCTTGTAGTAGACGCTCCGAGACATCAGAGATGAAGCACCCAGATTCAAGTTGGTCTGCGCGCATCGCAATCAGATCAGGTCGACCAACGATTGGATTGAGTGAGAGCTTGAGATCGGTCAACCGGAAAGTCGGCCCTCAAGGTTGAACACGTCCTTGTCGCGCTATTGCTGGACCGGCCGCTTTCTGGAGCCACGATGAGAAAAGCTTCTGACGTATTATCCTTCGATGGCCGATCCACAAAATACCTTATCGCCGCGACTCACCTGACGACGGCCCGAACAGTCGAACTACACCAGCCACCCACTTGACGGACTCCCAAGGAGGCGTCACGGCCTCGTCCGGCGATCTTGACCGAGAGTCCTTCTCGATCTATCAGGACAAGAAACCCCCCCAATGTCTTTTGCAGGTTCTGCGCATCGGTGCCGGAAATCGCAACTGGATTCCATCAAAGCCCCTGTCATCTGGACTTTGCTCTGCTGGAAGCGAATGTGCAACGCGGAACAAGAGAACGTGACATCCCTGCCGACTCGTGAACCACTGGCAATCCATGTGGTGATCGGTGCGTTCCCCCTCAAATGCCTGCCTCGCGAAACGCGTACCATCCGTGCCCTTCCATCCAAACACCTCCTTCAATATATAGGTCTTCAATCTCCAGGTCACCTACATAGGTAGACAGACGCCTTCGCCCCTTTCTCGTGTCATATAGAAGGGTGTGACCGTTGTGTTGTCCTTCGAGTGGCATGATGCGGGTAGCCGAGAATAGTGTGAAACAAACAAGAAATAGCAAAACTGCGACGCCGCCAAGAGCAGCACCACGGTGCCGTGAGGGCAAATATCACGAGAGTTGCAACATGGCCAAGGTCCGAAATTCTCACCCGATCGTCGTAGGAATTCTCACTTTCTCTCTGCGGGTGTAACTGCCGTGGAGATGATTCAGCAGAGGACTGGTCTAGTTGTGGGAGTTGTTGAGGTCGTTCGACATTGGAAGAAGGGTCGAAGGCTCTCTCATTTTTCACGAAAAAAGCTCATTGGAACGGGAATACCTAGCAAGACCATTTTCCTATCATCACGTCACTCTGCCTTCACTCTTGTCCCCAATAGAGTACCTACAGATGGCAAAGGATCGACGAGACGAATGGTCTCAGACCGAGAAAGACAGACAAACCGCGACTCCGCGAACGAATCAGTAACCGCCCACCTGTCTTCGACCCATTCCATCGGGCCATGTATGTGTGTGTGTGTGTGTGTGTGTGTGTGTGTGTGTGTGTGTGTGTGTGTGTGTGTGAATAACCGATTCAACTGGAAGCACAATGGGCGATTGACCGTCATTACGGTATCATGACTCTTGTGACGAGCAAAAGCCGTTTGTTCGATTCGACTGATTGATGCCTACACGATCCGCACCATGCGACCCGTCTCCGAGGCCATTGTTGTTATTCAGGCATGTCGCCGCGGCTGCGGCCACGACCTTCATCTCGTCAACTTCCAATGAAGCACCTATTACATCGCTGCTGACATGGATGGGGCCAACCAACATGTACACGTACGCATACATGTGTAAGCATAAGTGGTGTAAGAGTATTTGTATTTGTGTGGCCTCAGCTGTGTAAGGCTGCCACACACACACACACAGCTGATGTTGTCATGATCGGCTCCGGCATGTTTTCCCCGCGCGCATGCATTTGTCTGGGCTCAGGTAGCACAGCGTACAGGAGGAACCCGACGCACAAGACGGAACTTGTCATTTGCGCGAGCGAAACAGTTCTGGTCCGGCCACTGTCAGCTCATATAACCTGTCTAATTACACATTGCGGGATAGGAGGCCGTCCGCTAATCGGAAATGGGCCAAGCTTTGGGGGAACGTTGGATCAATTATTGACCGAATTCACGAGATTGTAAGTCGCGTAGTTGATGAGTACAGGTAACAATTATACTACTACTGAAAGGACTTGTGACCAAACCAAGTTTTCTTCCCAACGCCGTGATCTGTGTGCAACAGTCAAAATCCTAGCATCAAAACCGTCGAGCCCTCTGGGCCGCGGAAGAGCGTCTAAAGACGAGAACCTCTCGTGGGCAGCCCATGCGAGAAAGCAGAAAGGGCAGCCTTGCCCAGAGCGTTGTACGTCAAAACAAATACAAATAGGGTAACAATGACCAATGCCACCCATGAGCCCGAAACATGAAACTATTACCAGCGTGATCCGTTACTGAAATGCCCCGAACCCCATAATATGCCATCAACGTGTCATCAGCCGTCAAATCCATCACAACTTCATCTACTGTGTTCTTCAGCCACTGCACATGATGCAGGACTCGGGGTTTTCGATGCTGCCTTGAGGGGGATTAGTAAGTGTCTTAGGCAATGTATTGGTGTGGGGCAACTTACAGGCAAGCACAGCCTCGGAGTAGATATCCAACTCTCTCTCCTTGCTCTCCTCAGTCTTGTCCTCAGCATCAGGGGTCTTGCTGCCGGAGACGGGCAGCTCCTCAATCTTGAGAGTTTCAGCGGGCTCAGTGGGAAGCGCGCGAGGGCTGTCACCCTCGGCAACATCGGCGGTGAAGTTGTCAGGCTTCTGAGCCGGAGCAGTTCTGGGAGGAGGAGGGGTGACGCTGGGGGTAGGGATGCCATTGTCCTGAGCGGAAGAAGAGTCCTTCTTCGCGTACATGGGCCTGGGGACGTTCACGACAGGGGCGGCGACGTGGCCAGGGGGAGGCGCACGCTTCTTGAGAGCCTTGCCGACGGCGGCGTCAGCAATCTTGAGCGCTTCTTGGTCGACGGTGAACTGAATAGGGGCAGAAGCTGCTTGCGTACGCAGGTAGTACATGCCCGTCTTGAGACCAAGCTTCCAGCCGGCGAAGTGCATACTGGTGATCTTGCCCATTGTCGGGTCCTTCATGTGGATGTTGAGGGACTGGGACTGATCGATGAAGGCACCACGGTCGGCAGCCATCTGGACGACGGTGCGCTGGGAGATCTCCCAAACGGTCTTGTACAAAGCCTTGACCTCAGCGGGAATATTGGGAATGTTCTGAATAGAACCGTTCTCGGCGATGATACGGTTCTTCATGGCATCGGACCACAGGCCCATATCGACGAGATCCTTCAACAACCAGGGGTTGACAACCTGGAACTCGCCGGCAAGAACACGACGCTGGTAGATGTTGGAGGTGTAGGGCTCGAAGCACTCGTTGTTGCCCAAGATCTGCGAAGTGGAGGCAGTAGGCATGGGAGCAACGAGCAAACTGTTGCGAACACCGTGCTCCTTGATCTGCTCCTTCAGAGAGTCCCAGTCCCAGAGGTCAGAGGGCTTAACATTCCACATGTCGTACTGGAGGATACCCTGGGAAATAGGGGAGCCTTCGTACGTGGAGTATGTGCCCTCCTCCTTGGCCAGCTGAACGGACATGGTCAGAGCAGCGTGGTAGATGGTCTCAAAGATCTTCTTGTTGAGATCACGAGCCTCAGGAGACTCGAAAGGCATGCGAAGGGCGAGGAAAGCATCAGCAAGACCCTGTACACCAAGACCGATGGGGCGGTGACGCATGTTACTGTTGCGAGCCTCGGGAACGGGGTAGTGGTTGACATCAATGATCTTGTTCAAGTTGCGAACAACGACCTGAGTGACCTCGTGAAGCTTCTGGAAGTCGTAGACACCATCGTTGTAGTCAACGAAGGTAGGCAGGGCAAGGGAAGCCAAGTTGCAGACGGCGACCTCATCGGGGGCGCAGTACTCAATGATCTCAGTGCAGAGGTTGGAGCTGCGGATGGTTCCAAGGTTCTTCTGGTTGCTCTTGCGGTTGGCGGCATCCTTGTAAAGCATGAAGGGGTTGCCAGTCTCGGTCTGAGCCTCGAGAATGGCATACCAAAGCTTCTGAGCCTTGATCGTCTTGCGACCCTTGCCCTCGCGCTCGTACTTCTCGTACAAGGCCTCGAACTCCTCGCCGTAGCAGTCAGCCAGGCCAGGGCACTCGTTGGGGCACATGAGGGTCCAATCGGCGTTCTTCTCGACTCTCTTCATGAACAGATCGGGGATCCAGAGAGCGAGGAAAAGGTCACGAGCACGAACCTCCTCCTTGCCGTGGTTCTTGCGCAAGTCCATGAACTCGAATACATCGGCGTGCCAGGGCTCAAGGTAAATGGCGAAAGCACCAGGACGCTTGTTGCCACCCTGGTCGACATAGCGAGCAGTGTTGTTGAAGACACGTAGCATGGGAATGACACCGTTCGAGGTACCGTTGGTGCCGGCGATGTAGGAGCCAGTAGCACGGATACGGTGAGCGTTGAGACCAATACCACCAGCCATCTTGGAGATCATGGCGCAGGTCTTCAAGGTGTCGTAGATACCCTCAATAGAGTCTTCCTTCATGTCGACAAGGAAGCATGAAGACAGCTGGCACTGAGGGGTACCAGCGTTGAAGAGTGTGGGTGAGGCGTGGGTGAAGAACTTGCTGGACATGAGATTGTAGGTCTCAATGACGCGCTCGACGTTATCACCCCAGATGCCGACTGCAACACGCATGATCATATGCTGAGGTCTCTCGGCAATCTTGCCATCAAGCTTGAGCAGGTATGATCTCTCCAGGGTCTTGAAGCCGAAGTATTGGTAGTTGAAGTCGCGGTCGTAGACAATGGCAGAGTCGAGCTCTTCCTTGTGTCTCATGACCGCATCGTACGTCTCCTTGGCAATCATGGGGGATGCCCGGTTGTTTCTAGGGTTGACATAGTGGTAGAGGTCGCTAATGACCGAAGACCATTGCTTCTTGGTCTGCTTGTGGAGGTTGGAGACTGCTATCCGGGCAGCGAGGATGGCATAATCGGGGTGGGTGACAGTCATGTATGCGGCAGTTTCGGCGGCCTGTTCATGAGACTGTTAGCATCCGCTATTTGGGTGAGAGAGGCAAGGGGAGCGAGCAGTGCTTACCAAGTCGTCAAGCTGCACAGTGGTGACACCACCGTAGACACCGGAGATGACCTTTTGGGTGATGGCAACCGGGTCAACGTGGTCCATGTCAAGGCCATAGCATAGCCTGGACACTCTGGCAGTGATCTTGTCGAACTGGACGCGCTCCTGGCGCCCGTCTGCGTTCAATTAGTATCGTGCGTGACCACTTAACGCGTCTGAGCAATACATACCGCGCTTTCTCACAAACATGATGCCTGAGTTCGGCTGTGAGAATGTGGGACGCGGAGGTTATTGGGTCGTCTCGCGGGAGACGTAGAACGCTCGAGAGCAAGAAGATGAAGGGGAATGCTGTAGAAGAGAGGGGGTATCAAGAGCACCAAGAATTAAAATTGTAATGGTGCTAGGAGAAGTTGCGTCAAGAGTGTTTGGGTTGTGGGAGGTTGAGAAAAGAACAGAAAGATGCCAGGAGGTGCTGCAGATACTTATGGCAGTGCCAATTCGCGTAGAAACGCGTCCACGGGTCTCAACGCCAAAGTGGACTTTAGCGCGACGAGGTAGGGGGGCAGGGGGGCCACGTCAAGGCATCAATAATAAATTGGCTGGCAAAACGCCGCAAAAGTGGTTTTCTGGCCTTGGAGGCCAGGCATCTCCGCCCGTGCCCCTCGGTTCACGTTCGCATCCCCGAGCCAACACTTGCCTGGAACACAATGGACGACTGTTAAGAAGACGGACAATCTCAATCTCACAGCTGGCAACCACTGGACTTGACTAATACTAAGGGACCTTACGTACGACTGGCTTGGGAAATCAAGTCTGACAACAACTCCACTGTGGATGGATTGTTGTTTGTCTCTTCCCATTCTTCTCACTTCCCGTCTGACGCGGGTTGCCGCTTGCAACGAGAAATGACTTCACACCTGTCCCGGGGAACTGTCTTGCCTGGAATGCACTCTGAAAATCTTTAATTGATTCTACTCGCGTTAAATCGACTAGTCGGGTGCAGTGCACGCGTTGACCCCTCCACACCGTTTCAGCGCAGCGATGCGGTGGTGCACTTTTATGGATTTTTTCTGTAGGCACTTTACGCGTGCACTGCACGTCGCTTCATGGTGGGGGTTCCACTTCATCACGATGTCACGTGATAGAGGCCAAAATCAATTAAACAGCCTCAGTGAGATTGAGGCCAAACGACGTCACGACTATATCAATTGGCAATTTCCTGCATCAAAGACATGAAAGTTTTGGAAGCTTGAAGAAATCATTGCCCATCACCCATGAGAGGATTCTCACCTCTGTTTCTCACCAGAGCACGGCCGCAAAAGTTGATTCAACCCTTGCATAGAAGCTTTCTATCATCGCCGTCACCTATAGTCACGATGGCTGCTTCCACGGAGGCGTCTAAGCCGGCATACCAGCCCCGGTACATTGATGTGTGTAATTCATGCTCGTCAAAAAATTTCTCATGCGTCAGCGTAATAACCCCATAGCCTTGGTAGATCGGCATCAACTTGGCCGATCCCATCTTCAGAGGTCTGCACCATGGCAAGCAACGGCACCCCAATGACCTTGCCGGGGTTATCTCAAGAGCAAAGGAAGTCGGATGCACCAAGCTCATAGTCACGGGATCCGACTTCACCAGCTCCAGAGATGCCTTGGATATTGCAAAAGACTACCGTGAGTTTAAAGAGACGTGCCTCTTACCTCAGCCCGTCATTGACGTTGAGATATTGCAGCTGGCGTCGTGTACACGACGATCGGAATTCACCCCTGCAGCAGCGCAATTTTCAGCAGCTCGGATGAGGCCGCTGAAGGCATTACCACGGACCCGGATCCCGAGAAGCCGATCTCCGAGCACCACGAGCCGGATCCGAAGAAGACGGAGGCCATCATAGCCGAGCTCCGTGACCTCATCAACGAGTCCACCGCCTCCACTCCGGCGTGGTCGCCTTTGGAGAGTTCGGGCTCGATTATGACCGCTTGCACTACTGCTCAAAGAAGGTTCAGATCCACGCCTTCGCGGCGCAGCTTGATCTCGTGCTCGAGACGAAGCCCCAGCTGCCCCTTTTCCTACACTCCAGAGCAGCCCATGCGGATTTCGTCCGGTTACTCAAGGAAAAGTTTGGGGCCAAGCTCGAGAGGCTGGAAAAGGGCGGTGTTGTGCACAGCTTCACTGGTTCTATGGAGGAAGCCAAGGAGTTGATGGACCTCGGCTTATACATTGGCATCAACGGCTGCAGTTTCAAGACCGAGGAGAACTGTGAAGTCGTCAAGCAGATCGGCCTGGACAGGATGATGATTGAGACCGATGGACCTTGGTGCGAGATTAGACCGAGCCATTTCGGCTACAAGTATCTCATTGAGAAGAAGCCAGAGGTCAACGGCACCGCTAACGGCGCTGCTAACGGGACTGCAACTCCAGAAGCCCCAGCCCAGAAGCATCAGCCCAAAAAGAAAAATCAGAAGAAAGAACCCGAAGTGCCGGAGCGCTTCAAGGTTGTCAAGAAGGAGAAGTGGGAGGAAGGAGCCATGATCAAGGGTCGAAACGAGCCATGCATGATTGAGCGTGTAGCCAAAGCCGTGGCGGGTATCAAGGGAGTGGAGGTTGAGGACATCTGCGAAGCCGCTTGGAAAAATACTGTCAAGGTTTTTGGCGTAGAATAAAGCGTAGAGCACGGCATAGAATAATAGACCAGAAGACTTTCGAAGAAATCAATTAGGGGTATCAAAGTCACTGAAAGTACATGAGCAACGCGACGACTGCGACCTGCGAGAGCCTCCTGTCGGGGAAGATTTCATATGCCAGAGCCTTTATGGCCCCTGATCCTGCCATGCCGGACGGCCCCTACTGTGACCCCCTCTTCGCCAGTCAACCATCCCGGTACGCGCTCTCCGTCTATGATGCCGTTCTCCACAAGCTGCCGTATGCCCGCGAATACATGTGATCCGTGCAATGTGAGCTTCACGTTGGGGGCCCAAGTTGACGACTGTGTTCGGGTCCGATCTTCAGCACCTGACTCGGCTCGGGAGCTGTTACTAGGAAAAGGGTCCTCCATGACAATGTCCACTCGCTCGATACCCAATCCATCGTCAACTTTGGCCGTATCGCCGAATCTGGCCTGGGCACATAGGCGAGCTCTCTTATAAAACTTTTCGTCTGTCTCAGAGGCGCCAGCTTTCCGCTTGGTGTCCCTCTTTGCCGCCGAAGCCGAGGTGTCGTCTGCTGAATCTTCCGACAAAGGCGGCGTCGGTAAGATGGTGTCAAGTGGTGACTCGTTCTTCTTCTTGTCGGCATAAATGTCCCAGCCGCCACCTGCCGCGTTTGTTCGGCCAACGCCTCTGGATTGCAGCAGCGCAATGAGGTTCTTGGTCGTGATGTTTGTTGGTTTTAGTGTGTATCGTTCCCGCGGTCGAGAAAGAGCCTTTGGTATCCCTTCGACAACCAGGTTGCGAAAGCTTTTAGACTCGCTTGCTCCCAAGGACCCAATTGTCTGAGCTTTGGACAAATAGACGAACGGCGAAGCATCTGGAAAGGCGATATATAGAGTCCGTGAACTGTCGAAATCCGAATCGGATTGCGTAGAACCAGTTCCGAGTTGAGTCATGCTCGTGCTGTAAGGAGACTCGACCATGAAAATGCGCAAGACGGAGAGGGTAAATCCCTCGGGTCGGTGAAAATGAAAGTGAGCTTTGACGTCGGGCAATACGTGAGACTGAAGGTTTTGGATGAACGTGGATGGGTGGAACCGGGGAAGAGTCAAAGACGCAGTGTCGACTTCTGGAGCCTGCTCTTCATCATCCACGTATGAAGCCTCTTTGAGAGGCATGATACGGTATGCAGTCCATTTCTGCGACATAGGGTGGTCTTGAAGGTATTGGGCATCTGCCAACGCCATTTGGTATAGGGTCAGACCATGATTCCAATCGCCGTCGGTGATGCGATCAATGACCTCTCGTTTAGATCCTTTCCTAGACTGTAAATCCGCATAGATGGTCCGTAGCTCTTCTATCGATGACGCTGGAGGGTAGAGACCATCGTCATCATCCTCTTCGTCTAGTCTGGGCGCGCATAGTGGAACATTCTCATCACCAAGCCATTCGAGGACTAGAGACAGCAGAGATGAACGCGATAGGCGGCTGAGGGCTTTTTGAACGGAAGAGTTGCTGGGTGGTAGTCGTACTGTCGACGACAAGCGTCCTGTAGTTGGGATTGAGAAGCGTGCCATGGCTGTCAAAACATTGTGGTCGTCAGAAAACCTGGCAGTGTTTTGATGTATCTCGAGCGCACTGCACGGCACTTTTCCTGTAACTTGGCGAGTGGGGGAAAACGAAATGTCGCGATGCTTGAGCCACGGAGTTGTCGTCAACCACCCCGGTAGTTGAGGCTGAAGTATCTTAAGCGGAGAGAGGGCCTATTGTTGGTTGTTGAATCGTTGTAGAGCAAAGACGCGTCGCGTATCCGTACCATCAAAAACTCACATGCACTTGTGGTGCACGGAGCAAATGGTGCATACGGGGTCGGAGGGGCTTGCCGCTTACCGCAAACAAGGGGACACGGGCCACAACGGAGGGGCACGGAGCAGTGGCTCTGTGGGCGGCAGACGTTAAGGTTGAACAAGGGGAGGAAGGCAGGCCGCAGGGACGCTGACAGGATCGGAATGCTTAGGTAGGTAAGGTACCTACCTAAGGCAAGGCGAGACGGGTACGGGCTATGGGTGCCCGATCCGACCATGCGTGAGGGCGGGGCCTGAGGTAGAGAAAAGGCCGGCGGCCAAGGCACCCGTGGTACCCAGCCCGGAGCCTGCAAATGACGGGAGCAAGCTGCTGACAGCGGAGGTGTACGGAGTAGGGGATGTTGACGGCGACACGGACGGCGGGGTTCATGATGTTCTGGGACCGAGATGTGCCTTACCTAAGGCAGGTAGGTACCTTGGGTATCATACTAAGGTGAGATGCTCTGGTTGGCATTCAAACGTAACCTAAGACTAGTGTAGGCAGTACGCAGCAGGTAGGGCGTGGGCAGCGAACAAGACATGGATGAAGGGCAGATTACCTACCAGCCAGCGGGGCTGTGGTCCCCTCCCTGGCAGACGGCGGTCCTGGTCTGCGCGGTAAAGTCCCAGAAGCCTGAAGGAGAAAGTAATAGGTGCAGGATGCAGCGGCTGAGAGGCACGGTCGGACCTACTTACCGAACATGGCCGGTAGCGCTTCCGAGGGTCGGAGGGGTTGGCAGTTGCTTAGAAATTCAGATTTAAGGGTCCTTTCACAATGGAAGTGTAACAAGCCGTGGCACGATGCCATGCCCAGACACGCCAGAGGAAACACGGCAAGGTTGACACCAGAAACCCGCGACCATACCCAAACGAGATCAGCCGAGTCATGATGGACCCGGGTTCTCATCGTCAGCAACGAGCAACGTGGTTGGGAGTTGGGGTTTGGGCAATTAGGACTGCTGCTTGATTATTTGATGACGGTAGCGCGGGTATTGCATTTACCGCCGGTATTTAGTACCGAAGCATTAATAATCTTCCACGAGCGATGCAAGCCACAGCGTAAGTGGACTCATGTGTGCGCACAAAACCTAGAATCTGTGTAATAACGTTTCGTCAATGGAATGTTTCTGTAACTCAATCCGAGAGAGGCCACATTGACTGACAACATCAGAATTTTCTCACTCCCAGAGATTGAACAATAACTACCGTAGGTACTCCGTACAGCGTGAAGGAATGCAAACCCAAGAAAGACAAATCTCGATCAACTAAAAATGCGACTTGAAGACGTCAATTGCCAACAGCCCAAAACGAGGGGCGTCGGAACACTGTCAGGCCAGAGATGCGCAATTGCCGCGGGGCTCTCAGAAGATTGGCCAAGCGATGATTCGTTCGCCAGCCATGGGTGAGTGATGACGGGTGGATGTCTACGGATACTGCGTACATCAACAGCAGTGGAGTGTGGGCTTTGTGGAGAGGGGCTCAAGATCGAGTGCTCATGCTTCCCGGTCATGGTTCCGGGACTTGGAAAGGGCGTGCTCGGAAAGAACCCAAGGCAGGTTATGAAGATACGGCAGTTCGGAATGTCCTATTGCTGTGACTTTGCTGTAATGCCACTCCCGGCCAAATGTAGAAGCTTAGCATATGTTGACTGGGCATCTCATAGATGATTGGCGGGTGGGACGTCAGATGGGGCACGTCCCCGTTCATCGGCGGGTGGGGGCTCACATTGCCCTTGCGGTACCGGGAACCTTCGGACCAAGGCAAAAATAGCGAGGCGCTTGCGGTATTCTGCACATGCAAATGGGTGAGGTGCTAATGATTCCGGTGTGATGTTTACCTCTTGCGTGCGAGAATCAGTGGAAGTGGTGGGAGAGGACGTGGGCGTAATTAAGCGTCGTGTGTGGGTGGAGGTTCCAGGCCTGAATGGCTAGCATATGCCTGGCGACTCACTCTCAGGTCTCCCGTTGATGGAAGTATCTCCCGTTTTTTGACGAGACATCTGCTGCTGGACCAGCCTGCAGCGGTACATAGGTAGGTACGCAGCAACGCAGATGCGTGGGGTGCGACGTGCCCTCTTGCAGGGAAATGAACAAGGCCGTCGGCCAATGGTCGGAGCCAACCAGCAGCGCGGAACACCCTTGGGGCATTGGGGCCCTTGGGGGAGGGGCCCCTCCCTCGGGGGCACTGAAAGTCGCGCTGTCGGGTAAAGAAGTTGACTAATACTATCCACTCGGCCTGTGTCCGCAACCTGCCTCTCCGAACAAAGGCTTCACTCTCGCCCAATTTGACTCCTCTTCCCCCATCCCATCCACTCCTCCCTGAACCACCCAGCAGTCCAGCCAGAGACCGAGACGAACCTCGCGCTCGACAACCCAGACAGACAGCCGTTCAGGAGAACATCCGACCGACAGATTCGACCTCAACCGACCATCGCCAGGTCTCGTCTTACATCTACCCGATTCGACGTCAAATTTGCCCCTCCATCGTCGCCGACTTCACTGCCGAGCGAAACTTGAAATCGATCCCGGTCCTCGAACCGCGCGCATTTAATTCAACTTCGTTGGCGGCTCTACAACCAACGCGGCCACAACACTAACCCACTTAACGCCATCGCTGCCGTCCTCGACTCGACCTCAGGGACCCAGTCTTTGACAACCACAAAACAAATCGACACCCTCGTTCCGGAGTCGATTTGAAGGAGCCCGTTTGCTCTTCTGCCTCTCTGTTCTTTGGTTCCAACACCGCAGGCTTCGTAACCGAGAGCCTTCACCGGCCGAGCGACATGTCGCCTTACACAAGCACTGGTGGCGGGCGCGCGCCCAATGTGTCTCGCTATCTGCGTGACTTGAACACCGTCAAGGAGCCCGGTTCCGCTGAGGAGAACTTCACCTTCGAGGACGACCTCGCCATGTTCACAAACACCCAATTTTTCGACTTCGAGACTGGCCAGCACACCGACTACCAGGCACCGCCCAAAAAGACCGAGACCGCTGCCGTTGCTGAGCCCCAGGCTCCATCCAGCGCCGTCACCGAAGAATTGACATCTCCCATTGGCGACTTTGGCAACGTCGACTTTTCCCTGCCAGGTAAGAAGATGCTTTCTTCTCGTTTACTCGGAATTGGTGTATTGCCTTCTTTTTGTTCATGTTGAGGTATATGAGCTTGTTTGGGATTTGGTATGGATTTTTGGTTGCACATCAAAAGTTCTGGCCCAGTCACATCATCGTCATTCTCACTGCTTATCACCATACTCATCATCACACTCATCACTCACACACTATTTTTCCTTTCAACCATCTGCCACGTTACAGACAGCTATGGGCACAACCACTTGAGTATCGGGCGAATGGGAAACAGATGACGATTCACACCGTTCAAACATGAGTCAAGTGGCTCCTCTGAACTTTAACCTCCAGTTCTCATCAGCGATCAGCTCAACTTTCTCTCAGGGTCGCAGCCAAGCGCATGCGTCCGCCTTATCACCAGCCTTTTGAACCTGTCCTTTCTTACCCCACCCTGTTCATGCGCAGTCCATGTTTCATTCGGATGTCTTGATTGGGAGAAGCTGCCTGCTCTTATGCAGGTTGCCGGTGTGCGGTGTTGAGGGAGAGCCGCGACTCCAGATTGGAGCTTACAAATTGCCGGGGGATGGTGCAATATCCCGTGACTTTTCGTCATTCATCCTAGCAGGGATGCTTCGACCGTCTGGGCATCCGCCATCCGACACCGATTAAGCAAGTGCTATGGTTGATGGTCTTGTATCTCCAACATTTAGACTCGTCGATGCGGTTGTTCTTTCGATCAAGCGCTATCCGCCCCGTCTTTCCCCTCATTCCACCGTCTCGACGACGCCACGATGCCAGGAACTGATATCTCCTGCCTTGAATCATCCATCTGACCATGAACAATGACAGGCGAATTCAACTTTCACGATTTCACCAACCCCTACCCTGCCTCGGGCGTCCCGCCCTTCGCCGAAGGCCTGGGTAACCTTCAACCCCTCCAGCCTAACCCGCAACCTACCTACGCACCGCCTCCTGTATCTCAGCAGCACAATCACCACTATGCCGCTCCCACGCCTTCCGCCGCCGAGACCAGAACCCCTGAGTCTTTGAACGGAGTCAGCAGGCCCGGTCACAGCTTCGAGGAGCAGTCTCGCGTTGCCGCAGAGGAGGACAAGCGCCGGAGAAACACCGCTGCCAGCGCCAGGTTCCGCATTAAGAAGAAGCAGCGTGAGCAGGCTCTCGAGAAGAGCGCCAAGGAGATGTCGGACAAGGTCTCAGCTTTGGAGCAGCGCATCAACCTCCTCGAAACCGAGAACCGCTGGCTCAAGAACCTCGTCATGGAGAAGAACGAGGGTAGCGAGGACATTGCTTCTATGCTCAAGGAATTTCAGAACAAGCAAACCAAGACGACCGCGACATCTTCGGACTCTCTCAAGGCTGAGGAGGCAAAGTAGAAATGGGAAAACTTGGTCAACACTCGGGAGGAGGCACTATACTCTCTTCAGCTGACGCCTGTATGCAATGCGTTTCATGTTCAAGACATTGGGTTTTATTCTGGCACCAAATGGAGTTTGATACCGTGGCGGGACGAAGAGACATGCTGTGGGATGGGAGTCATGATAGGGGGGGTTAGAGGGGAGATGAACGGGCGGAACTATTGAGCGGCTTGTTTTTACTGATTGGCAACATGTGATGAGATTTTTACATGTATGTATACCTGCACGAACTCATGATCTGGGACGTGATAGAGTATATCACAGCAATGAATTATATGGATGGGTTTATCGACCCTAAGGCTACTGACTAAAGTCAACTCTAAATTAGTCTTTGTTCAACCAAAACTCCTCAAGCCCTTGTTCTCCCTCCAGCGTGTGTGCTCAGGATAGAGACAGGTTAGAAGGTCTCAACATCCCGCAACTCGAAGGCGTGCTCCCGCGGTCCCCATCAGGTAGAGTTCAACCACCCCAAGCCTGCACAGGCATCCCCTGGCCTCACCTGCTCTTGTGCCCATGACGGATCGGGGGGAGAAAGAGCCGCTGCTCGGCTCTACGTTCGTGTTCACTGGTGACCCCCGCGCTCTCCACTTCACCGCCGGCATGCCCCATTGACAAGAAAACAGCAAGAACTGATGGCCAAGCCGCCGCAAACTCGCGGGCCCCGTCCACGCCCAGGGCCCAGAGTCAGTCTCGGTGAGGTACGTAGCGCCATGTCTCGCCCATGGGAGGTTTAGTAGGTAGGCTGGAACGGAGACCCGAACAGTTCGTGGTTCGTTACAGGTACGGGGGACCCCATCAGTCCCATGGATCGGACTCTAGACTCCAGTCTCTAGAGAACGATGAAAAACTCAGAACCCGCTAATCCATAACGACATGGCCCCTCCGGAATGTGGTGGGCTGGGTGAAAGAGAGTAAGACGGATTATACGGCGTGGGATAGGACAGAGCGAGGGCTACGATGGCGAAACGGAAAATCCTGTCTGTTTTGGCCGAAGGGGCGGGCGCGGCGCGGCGGGCTCAGGACCAGGTAGGAGGAAGTAGGACGCCACGGCAGGACAAGACGGGATGCAGACTTTTTGGTTAAATGGAGACGATTCATTTCTTTTGGTGCTATCAACTGTGCAGTAGTTTTACGCAACCACTCGGCCTTACCATCCGAACCCTCGTCGATACTCTAACGGAGTCAAGGGGGGGAGGGATGGGTGATCCTCCTGCTATTGGAACTCCTATAGTACATCCACTTAATCATACAATATCTTTGACAAACTCTTTCCAGGCCATCTCACGGGTCTCTCCGAATGAAATGAGTCTCACCGAGAGGTACTTCGTGACGGATGTGAGTGAAGAGACGAAAGAAAAAAAAAGGGGGGGGAGTGTCTCTAAGGTGAGTGTATTTTTTTTCCCTCTCTCATCCTATCCTCACTTTCCAGCCTCGGCCCCGTTCTTGTCCTTCTCCCCCCTGAGCCCAGCAAGACGAAGCTGGTTCCTCTTACCCAAGATCCTCACCGTGTTGCGCCTCTCAATCTCCGTCATCTCGCCCCAGTTGCTGATTCGCGACATGGTGCCGTCCTGGTTGACGACCAGGGGGCCGAGGTGGTCCAGCTTGGTCGAGGCGTCGCCGCCGCTCATGTCGAGCGTGATGGTGTTGCTTCCGCTGCTGCTGCTGCCGCCCTCGCTGTTGTTGCCTCCTCCTCCTCCTCCACCACCATCCGCGGAGTTCCCGCCAGCAGACGACAACGTCTCGCCCTCGGGCAGCGGCGGCAAAGCCAGGGGTCCATCCCGCCGCTGAGCACCAGCGAGGCCCTGATCGTCGCCCTGGAGTGAGGCTGGCGCTGGCTAGAGTCGGCGCCACTGGTGTTGGGACTGGCCTCCGCGGGGGCGTTTGATGTCGTTTTTTTAGGGGCCGGTGACGTGCTTTCCGTGGGGTGGTGCTCTCGGTGGCTACCGGTACCACCACCGCTGTTCAGGTTCCTCTCTTCACCTTCACCTTGTCCTGCAGCCGTCCACATTGTCGTCGACTGAGGGCCCGATGATGTGCTCATCCTGCTTTTGAACGTCAACCTCCTCGTCGACGTCGTCGCGATGGCGGCGGCGGCGGCGGTCAGCGCGGGTGACGGTCCGAATGATTGGGGGGTTGAGAGTCGGAGAGGCGCGTACAGACGTGGGATGTAGCCGAACGGTGATCTCATTTGGGTAATGTCTTGCGTAAATGGTTTCGTTTCTGGTATGGTAATTGCAGCGAGGGTTTGAGCCTTTGGAAACCGAGGTCGGGGGGGTTCGAACTTTGAGAGGGTTTGTTGGTGACTTGTGGTGAGTTTATTGACGATGTTCAAAGTGAGAGTGAGGTGGGTCCCCCGCTTGGCGTTGGAATTGCCAAAAGTATCTGCTCGTAATTTCCAGAACCGGTCGGCGTTCCTCCTTCACTTTTGTCTTGTTTAATCATTTCAACAGCCTGCACCACCAAATTGGACGGCAAACCCGTCTGCCACTCTATGCATCATCTCTTTCTCTCTCTCTATCAATCACTATTACTATATCATATTAGCTGGGATCTCTCTAAGCATTCTCTCTGCTTGAAGCACGGTGATAAAGAATGTGGCTTAGGATATATCAGCCGTGGCTTATTTTGTCATATACTTGCGGGCGTACCGGCCGACACATCGTAACTTGGTCATATCCCCCCACGCACATGGACCAATGTTGCAATTTGGCTACGTCTCATTGAAAGGAAACATTTTGTCTATGTCTATTACTTTATCACTCACTAATGTGGAAGGTGGTACATGAACCTCGTCCGATGGCGTGAGCCATACTACCTTCGTCTAGGGCAACTTACGGCCCGCCTCTAAGAGACATCTAATTCAGAAAGCCTTCCGTGGGGTATCAGGTATCGGCTTGCGCCATCGACAACCCTCGTGAGAGGGCTTGGAAACTGATTCTATCCTCCCAAACGCCATTGATGCCCGAAATCACTAACAAAGGAGAGAAAGGCATGCAGCTGGCCATTCTTAGCGACGGCTTTCGCCACTTGTACGACGACGGTCGAGACGTCTGACGACCGCGCCGAGAACGACCTTGAGGATGTTGTCTGCCGTGAGCATGCCGCGGATACCGTTTTCCCAGGTAACAGTGTCGACCATGTCTCGAAGATCGCCGTCACATCTGCCGACAAGGTCGTCGTCGAGCTCCCGGAGCGCCTCGCGGGCACCAGGCTCGTTGCCAACCTGGAAGAATTGCACACCGACCTGATGCATGGGAGCGTCGAGCTTGTCGAGCTTTTTGGCTGCGTAGAGGATGGTGGCCTCGACGTCATCGGAGGGGGCGCCGTCGGTGATGACGATGAGGTTGATGGGCTTGACGCTCTCGATGTCGTTCTTCTTAGTCTCGAGGAGCTGAAGATAAGGCTTGAGAATGGCGAGGAGGCGCTGACCCGTAGGCGTGCAGCCGCGAGGACGAACCGATGTGAAGATGCCCTCAACCGTGTCGGCACGACGGATGCCGTAGTAGCCGCCCGCGGCTTTACCTTCACGAGGACTTCCACCCGCCTGGGTCTTGTGGTTGAGGAAGTAGAGGTCAACGCCGTCCTTGTCATGTGCCGTGCAGACCGGAGCGATGTTGCGGATTACACCCTGGACCTCAGGCCACGAGCGGCCAGACATGGACCCCGAATCGTCAATAACGAAGATGGTGTCGAAGGAGGAAAGGAATGCGTAGGGGTCCTCTGGCGTCGAAACGCTCATGCCAGCGCTCGACATGATGGAACCGGCGGTGGATGGGGCGGGCGAGGGGCTTCTAACAGGTCCGCCATTGCTTCCCAGGTAGCCATTTTCCGACGGAGAGGGTGGTGTTACTGAGTAAGCTGGAGGAGCATGGTCGGGAGCTGGAGGCTTCTTAGCGCTTTTGGTCGGAGACGGAGGAGTAACGATGATTTTGGGTAGAGACTCACGATTGGCGGGTTTGACCGCAGGGCTTGAAAAGGGATTGTTGCTGCCGGGTGTAGACACGTTCGACTGAGATGCCTGCTTGGACTTGCGAGAAGATGATGACTTGCGGCCAAGCTTCTGCTTGAAGGCTCCGAAGATAGACATGCTGATCTCAGGTTTCTCGCTCACGGCGTAAGGGTTTGTGGAGGGGAAAGAATCGCCGAGGTAAGGCATTGTGAAGGAGGACTGCTGCTGCCGCAGTGAAGTTGATATAAGTGTCAAAGTGGGGCAGGAGCCGTCGGGGAAGGCGATGTGATTATTCTTTCTCGAAGGGAAGTTTGCGGTAAAACAGAAGGGTCCGAAACTTTGACTTGTTGGAATATGCTATTCAGTCAATATTATGGGCCACAAAGGTGTAATGTCAAGTTGTCAGGTGAGTTGGTACTGCTCAAGTCTTTGTTGTTGTCGACAATGGTTTGGGTTTCATGGGTATGCTGAGTTACTTCAAACCAGTCATCTTATATTGATTCTACTCAATGCCTCTTATCAAAGCTCTCGGAGCCTTGACAAAGTAATCTGCCTGGTCATTCTGCCTCAGTTGAAGTTGAATTATCGCTTTGACTAGTTTCTTTTGAGGGACTATGATCTTTGAGCCTCCCTGGGGCATTGCTCTCGTGACTGCGGAAGGGCTTATTGGGTGAAGTCACAACCGCAATCTGATTGGCCAGGAGCTCGCCGCAGCCACATAGGCTTTTTTGCACCGCCATGCTCCGCCTTCTTTTCAATGTTCAGGCTTGAGGAAAGTGCGCCTGATAGAAGGCACGTGGTTCGCCTCTCTGGGAAAAAATTGAGGACCTGAGTCCCTGGATGCCTTGAATCTGAATAATGCCAAACATGAAGCATCATAATTTGTCTACCCGGGTTTTTGGGATCGCATCGCGGCTTGGCGGGGAAAGAGAAGACAAACGACCACGTGACTTTGCTGACTGTTTTCGTCCGTCCTGCGTCTTCGGCCGTCCTCCGTTCTCCAAGGGGCCGCGACGAACGGGGTCAAGATGACGCTAAGGTCTCGGCACACGGGATACAGCGAACTATGCACTCGCCGTCGCCGGTTTCGTGAGTTTCTGCCACCCGTTGTCGACTTTCAAGGTTATTGATACTGGACTGTGCTCTCCCTCAGATGCGTCATTGCTGAATGTCCATTCGTCCACAGAAAGTGGCTCAATTTTTTTTGGTCATAGCCAAATGATTCAGCTGGTTGACTTCTTGAAATACTTCAATCGCTCTCTGACCTAGAAATACCGTCAAATTCGATGTTCGGGTGCGCCGGCCCACGACGACAACACAAGCGCCCTGAATGTCCCGGCAAGTCGCGTTCGGGACCCGCCCTTGGCTACCAGGCTTATCTTTAATGATTGGGCCGGGCGTTCAGCAACGCCGAGATGCTGTGCACCATCCACCTTGTGTGTCATTGATAACTTGATCCTCACGATAAATCGAGATAACCTGCCCTTTGCTAGACTCTGGAGAAGGCCTGGCGAGGGCCGGTCCCCCCCAGAAGTTAGGCCCTCACGGCCCTCAATCCGGGACGGGAGACGGCTACCTGCATTGATTGGGCACGAATCGCATTCGCAACTGGGTACGGGGCAGGCCGCGATGCGGAGATCCGCTTTGGAGCAGGACACTGGCTCTAGACACCGCTTTTTTTACGTACTGTGGTAGTACCAACCCGAATCGTTGACGTTGGCGAGGGAGAACGAGGGGCAGAGGAGGGGCAATTTCCGGGCACAGAAACGCGCTGGCGTTGCGTTTCTCGATAATGAGTGTACTCGCGAAACATAGCACTGTCCACTACGCTGCGTTCACTCTTGTCACCGAATCTGTCCCCAATGCTAGATCGACGATCCGGGACTCATCTGGCTCTGGCCTGAAGACGGCACAAGCGGCACGGATTCGGCGCGGACTATACTGAGACTGGCTCTGGCTGTAGACTCAAACACTGTTTGCTGCTATTGTCCTTTCAGGACCTGTTTTTGACCCCCGTCGCCCTGCGACACTCGGCGACCATCCGCCCAACTTCGTCAAGTGACAGTCCCACGTTCATCTTCAAGAAGGAAGAAATCGGTTTCCTGGCCTATCAGCGTCCCTATCGCATTCTGAACACCCCACATCTGGAAGAGCCTGCATGGGAGCTGCATTCTTGACCTGCAGGGATTCCCAAGCCAACGTCAGGACCCAAGTGCCGGTGAAGAGAAGCCTTCCAGTTCGTAGCTTGCCCGTATAAGACGTTTTCTGTGCCCCTCGCTGCCTCATCTTGAAAAGGTGAAGAGCCCTTTTTTCCCCCTTTTGCATTTAGCTTCACCCTTCCCGCACCTGCACTTTTCCTTCCTCACCTTCCCCAGATTTTCCCAGCCAGGTGATATCGGAGAAACCTCTTTCACCGACGATAAAACTCTTTCCCTCCTTTCAATCGCAGCTTCCGGTGCCCAGCTGTTGATACCTCCCACCGTCACTTCCAGAACAAAGCCCACCCGCATTCATCGGCTGCGCACAACAAGGCAATATGTTCAGCAATCGCAAGTTCTCCATCAACCGGCACACCGGTGTGCCCAAGCCGAGACGCTTCAGTGTCGGCGAGGTTGGAGGCAACGGTAAGAGCGAAAACCCTTTCCTCATTTCTTTACTATGCACATGCCACTCCAGCTATCCAAGCGATACATACCTATATCTCCTCGACATGTCATGGCTTCAACCAAGCTACCTGCAGATACGCACAACAGAAAGGGTGGGAGAAAAGCTTGTTGTCGAGCTGTGATGTTGAGTGCGGGGTAGGAGCTGAGCAGAGTTGCCCCTCGTTCTCCACACAGCTCCAACTCAAGCTCGATGTCATTCTTGGCGTTCCAATTGGTGTCATTGGCCATGATAGCTTCACCACAAGAAAAAGAATAATGCTGACATACTCCATCAGAGGTCCAGTCAAAGACTCACAGACAATTCCGCAATGCCCACGAAGGCCACCAGCCCCACGCCGGTCTCGATGCCAGCCGTGCCTCCACTGGTGTCGTTTGGTGTACTGAGCGTGCCTCCGAGTACGGTTTTCTCGAGGAGCCCGATGCTTGGGCCAACTTGGGCCAGGGTGCCCCCGAAGTTGAGGATGACATTGCTGGCTGCTTCCCCCGTCCTACCACCATCGATATCTCCATGGCCGGTCGCGAGTATGGCCCTACTGCCGGTATCAGAGAACTCCGTGAGGCTGTTGCCAACCTCTATAACGTCATGCACCGCGAGGGCAAGGACAGCAAATACACTTGGGAGAACGTCGCAATTGTCCCTGGTGGTCGTGCCGGTCTGATTCGTATCGCTGCCGTTCTTGGAAACTCTTACCTCTCTTTCTTCTTGCCCGATTACACGGCGTACAACGAGATGTTGTCTCTCTTCAAGAACGTACGTCTCTATCTCTGAGTTTGAAGCATGAAACAATGCATAGCATCTGACACTGGGTACTTAGTTCTCCGCCATTCCTGTTCCTCTCGCCGAGGAGGACGGCTACCATATCCACCCCGACCGCATCGCCGAGGAGATCTCCCGTGGATCCTCTGTCATTCTGACCTCGAACCCCCGTAACCCCACCGGCCGTGTCGTTGCAAACCCCGAGTTGGCCGAGATCCAGGATATTTGCCGTGGCCGCGCCACCTTTGTCAGCGACGAGTTCTACTCTGGCTACAACTATACGAGCAATTGTGACGGTAGCACCATTTCTGCTGCTGAGAACGTCGAGGATGTCGACGAGGATGATGTTCTCATCATTGACGGCTTGACCAAGCGCTTCAGACTGCCCGGCTGGCGTGTTGCGTGGATTCTTGGTCCCAAGGGTGCGTAATGGATATCTATGAACTTGACGAACCACTTACTAACATGGCTTCGCAGAATACATCAAGGCGTGAGTTTCCCCCCACGGGTCTACACAATGGTGGCCATGAGATTGGAACGGGGGATTGAGACACTGACACATCTTTAGCATTGGCTCTTGCGGTAGCTACCTCGACGGTGGTGCCAACCATCCCTTCCAGGAGGCGGCGATCCCCATGCTTGACCCTACTCTCGTCAAGACGGAGATGATCTCCTTGCAGAAGCACTTCCGCGTAAGTCCATTGAGCGAGAGACTTTGAGTTTAACATCTTCTGACAAAGTAAATAGGACAAGCGCGACTATGTCGTTCGCAGACTCCGCGAGATGGGATTCATCATCAAATACGTCCCTGACTCCACTTTCTACCTGTAAGTTGCTGTCGTTGAAAGGAACGTGGGTGAGCGCCAATACTGACATCCTCCAGCTGGCTCAACCTTGAGGGTCTCCCTGAGGCCATTGCCGACGGTCTCAACTTCTTCCAGGCCTGTCTTGAAGAGAAGGTCATCGTCGTGCCTGGTATCTTCTTCGACCTAAATCCCTCCAGACGTCGTGATCTCTTCGACAGCCCTTGCCACCACTTCGTCCGTTTCTCCTACGGCCCCAAGATGGAGACCCTAAAGAAGGGATGCGACGGTATCGAGCGTGTCGTCAACAAGTTCCGCAAGTCGTCCGACTAGAGGTTTTATAGTAGTTCCTAGGATAGAGGTTTGGATGGAGTTGGAAACGGCCGACTCACGACAGATGAAGATCAGATACCCTAGTCTTCATTGCTTGAATGTACACACGAAGACAGCACAGCTGATGCCGAACAGACCAATACGCCAGTAGAGCGTGTTACCATCAATGAATTATCGCAACATACCAAACGTCTTCTCCAATTGCCAGTGACTTGATAGCTGCGATGCAAACTGAATCTCCATGTTACTTACTTTCAGTGCGATAAGCCAGCTATAGCAGCGTTAGGCACCTGACTAACGCTATGCCTAGCTTTCTTTCGTGGAGGCCTGGTTCACATTTCCTTTTCACCATCATTTAGGGAACCAAGATTTTTACAATACTTTTACGGTTTTTTTTTGTACTTTTCTATCGCCAATTTTCTCTGAGCCAGATCCAGACCCTCGGCCGCGACACATCTATCCTCGAAATTTAGCTAGAAAACTTCAGTGACCAGTGTAGCTAGCCAAGGGCATTCCCCCCTGGAAACAAAAAAGGGATAAAGAAAAGCAAATGAGTTTTTTGTGATTTTGTCGTTTTGTCGCAAGTGCCGATCTCGAAACCAGTTTCTGCGTATCCATCCCCAATCTTCCGAGATGTTCCAAATGTCTCTCGCAAATTGGTTCCCAATGGAGCTGAAAGAATTGGGGACGCATGTCCAAATACTCCAACATGTTGAGAGAGAGCGGAAGTCCAAGTTGTGAATTCCCAAAGATAATTAAGGCTCTTTCGTCTTCTTTGATCTCATAGACCGCGTCCAGTGCTGTACTGGTGATGGTGGCCCTGTTCTCTCCATGTTGAGAACCTTGCCTGTTGGTGGCACTGCTCTCTCGGTTTCGGTGAGAGCCTGGCTGATAAGAACGATGGTGACTATGGTGGCTCTGAATGAAAGCTCTCGTAAGGCAACCTTGGCGGAGTTGAGGGCACCGCTCTTTTTTTTGTAGCTTTTTTCTTTTTATGGTTGCCGTTGGAGAGCTCTAGGAAGAGACCAGGAGAAAGCAAAATCGCAAACGTCGTGAGTCGTTAGTCGTAAGTCGTACATCAGCTTCCTCGTTATATAGAGAAAGCTTCATTGTGTGAAGAAAGAACGCAGACTGAAATGCAGCGGAGTAGGTCTGGCGCAAGGCTACTGACTATTTCATGCAGATTACATGAGCGCTCGTGATGGAGGCAACCGAGATGGAAGTGCCGGTATCGTTGCGAACTGTAATGACGGGAGTAACCACCAGCTGCACGCGCCAATGCTCAGCCTGCAGAAGCTGGGGACCAATGTTGGGCGCGATGCCAACCATGGTTCCGGTATTGAAGCGCGCTCCCGTAACGGGGAAGCGGAACTCGAAAGTCCATCGCGAGGTAAACATCTTCGCCGAGATGGACCATGCCTTCTCGCACATCTGGCGAAGCCCCTCATCGGCCCTCTCCAGGTCGGGACCGCCTTCAGACTCGGGAAGCAAGAGCGGCGAGAGCATCTCGCGGAGCTCAGCCTGGAAGTACTCGATCCGGTGGTTGCGGTAGGCGTCGTAACGCTCATGGTTAATGCAAGAGTTGACGATGGACGCAACTCGATCAATACACACCTGAAGAGCACCACCCTGACCCGCTGTATAAGTTAGTCACTAGTCTTGCATCGATAGGAGTGTGCGATAAAACTTACCAGGGAGATTGTTCATCTCGTGGCGAATCTCACGCAGCTGACGATCAGCATCGACAGAGAAACCCTCCCAGGCCTCGAAAGTGAAGATCCGGTTAACAAGGAGATCAATAATGGTGCGAGAGATGAGACAAGCGCGGCTCATGGGGTCGTTCATGTGCTGGCGAATGTAAGACCACGCCTGCTGCTCGCTGAAGGGAGCATAGAGCTTCATCATGTAACGAAGGATGGCAACGTCGTTGGAGCGCGACAGGATGCTAAGTTCAACATTCGAGGCAAACTGGAGCACCTAGCCCCGCGCAAGACCCCAAATGCCCTCAAGAGCACGAGCATAGCGCTCATTGTCGCCGCCTTCATCCTCACTGAAGCCGTTACCGGAAGCCAAGGGGCTGGTGACTGCATGGCTGGGGCCATTGCCACCCTGACCAAAGGGACCGGGACTGAAATCTCCTTGCTGACGGATGTCAGCCGTATGGTGGCTGTTGCCGGACGAATTGGGACCGTGGCTACGAGTGCGCTGTGGAACCATTGAGTAGTCGTTGTTGTAGCCCATGTGGCTCGAGTTCATGCCGTACTGGGAACCATGGGAGCCTTGACGTCCCGAAGGCACCAGAGGAGACGGGCGAGAAAATCCACCACCGGGTCCTTCGAAGTTGCCGTAATGACCAGCGGAACGAGGGGTAGGGCTGCGGAAAGGAGTACTGCCTCCGTTGAAGGCGTGGCGAGAACCAGCATTGGGTCCTGGACCGTAGCTCATGTTGTAGGACGTATCGTTGTGGAAGCCATCGTTGTCTAAGTTGCCGTACATGCCCGGGTGGAACTCAGGAGCATTGGGACGGAACGAGCCGCGGTGACCCATGGCAGTGCCAGGGCGAGACGGCATATTGATCTGGCCTCGATGGTTGCTTGGTCCCGCAAAGCCGTTGGGCTGCTGGTATCCACCGTTGAAACCGCTCTGAATGTCTCGAGCTTGCGAGTAAGAACCGGTATACTGAGTAGGGGCGCCGCTAGATGCGCGAGTCCAACCCGCGGAAGACACGGTGCGGTTGTCACCAGACCGACGGCCAGGGCCATACATGCCCGGGAAAGAAGTGGAAGGACCACTCTGAGCAGGCGGAAAGCCTGCCATGTTCTGCTGGTGGTAGAACGGCTGCAGGGCATTGTCCAAGGTGGGGATCATTTCATGAGATTCCGAAGCAGGAGCACGACGCGCATCCTGAGACTGCTGGAGCCGCTTAGCTGACTGGGGCTGGTTCTCCTTCTCAAGCGCGGCGATGCTCTCGGTACTGAGGATGGCAATAGCCTTGGAAGAGTTCTCACGCTCTCCGTGCATCCAACGGGAGCTAGGGCGGTCCATGAAGTCCTTGAGAGTCTGATTTGGTGTCGTTAGCGATCTTTCAGAAACCAAGAATCATGCAAACGTACCTGAAGCAGATCGGCAACGATCTGCTCTCTGTCATCATTCTCCTCATCGTTGCGAGGATCGAGGCGGGCCAAGAACTCGAGAACCGTGTTCTTGTGATTTTCCTGCTCCACGTGGTAGCGCGCAAGACGATCCTCCAACTCCTCGTACTTGCGATGAATCTCTGCAACATCACGCTTGAGCTGCTCACGCTCCTCGGAAATGATACTGGCCTCCAGTTTATTGGAGCAAAGAACCTTGTCGTTGTACTCGAGATCGATTTTGATGTCTGCGACCTCATTGACAGCCTGGCGAAGAATGTCATTAACCTTTTGCGAGTATACCTGGAGGCCATCGCAAAGGTCATTGGCAATGTTGGCCGGAATACCAGGAGTGCGGCGGATCGCCTGCTGGGTCGTCATAATTCCGGCTTGAACTTGCCGAGCGGGAATCCAAGCAGGCTTTCATCTCAAAGTCAGTAATCTGGTACAGAGCAACAGACGGAAGTCGAAATAGTAGGAAGTGTAGATGGAACGTGGTGACGGAAATAGGGAGATGAGAAGCCTGGCTAAAGTGAAAGCGCCCAATCGAAGCACGATGTGAACTTACATGGTCTCTGGCCAGCTCGGAGCGGCGACTCTCCCGGAGAGGGCCAGCCAAGGGTCCGTCAATCTGACAGTGAGTAGCCATCTTTGCGATGATCTTGTTCGTCTTTGTGAGTTCAGAGCTTGGCTTGAGCTTTGTTTTGTCCTCAACGGGGGCAGGATGCTGTTGGATTCGTCGAGTGTCGTTGTTCAAGGAGCCCGGGGTATGATGACCAGGAGTCTTGGCGTTGGGAGTGATTCCAAAGTCACGGACAGATGTAGCAGACGGCAACGGGCCAGATCGATGTCCAAAGGCGTTTGGCTGTACGGCAGAACGACCAGTCGGAGTTGCAAATGCCGTTCTTTCAGAGGGAAAAGATGCTTTTCCTGTTGAGAAGTGGGGAGGATTCTGGCTGACGGTACGATTCGATCTCTGGTTGCTACCCTGATCCTGACTCTTGGTGGAAGTGAGGTTCGTCGGCTGGAACTTGGGTGGCTGAGGCAACTGGTAATTCTTGTAGTTGAGCTGCGAATTCTGGTTAGAAAGATCGGCAGCAAAGACATCAGAAGGTGATCTAGCATTGCGGACGGTGCTATCTGACGATGAGCTTGGGGTCGTCCGGAATGGCTCGCGGGTCGCAGCAAACTGGGGCGAATGCTCGGCGAGACAAACGCCTCCGCGTCCTGAGCCAGAGCTCGCGCTGCCTGAGTCGGCCATCGTGACCGCGCGAGGCTGATTGGATTGGAAAGAGAGGGTGAGTTCAGGAGATGTGGTATGAGCCGAAAGGCAGTGTGGAAGAATGTAGAAATACCCGAGGAATATTTCTGGGCTGATGATGATAGGGTGAAGAGGCTGAGCGATGCGGGAGCGCCGGAAGTCTTGAAGGTGGGAAGTAGAAGTGATGGAAGGTTTGTAAGTGATTCGAAAAAGAAGGGCGAAAAAAAATTGATGTCTTCCATTCCGAGAAGGCAGGAGCAGCCCACACTAGCCCCTTAAGAAGGTGCACACAGGAAATTTTCAGGAGAATACACACAGAGATGGGTAAGGTGAAGTAGAAGGTGAGCTCGGTGAGATCACTGGATCTATGCACCCTGTTAAACACCCACCCGCCAATCCACTTGGGTTGGTCTGTAACTGATCCAGAGCCATTTGACACTGAAAGAATAAGGCTATGCGAATGACTGAACAATGTGCAGAGTCCACCCCTCGACGCTTGTCTCCTAAACCCCAGAGGGACGAAATAATGGCTCCTTCGGCCACCCCAGTGACTCGAGTCACACAGCCTTGCTATGTGACTTTCGTGACAGTATGGAAGAAGTAGAGTAAAAAGGACAGGTGGGAGAGGGAAACGAATATCAGTGGTTGATGAGAAATGCCACATACCGAGATAGAGAAAACGGACAGACTCGGCGGTACCGTCGAATGTTGAAGCAAGTACCTGCCCTTGTCTGGAGTACAGTTGAAGCTATGAAGCTAGAGATCTGCAAAGAATGAGCAAGTCAAGCAAACTTATCGACTTCGTTCTGACTGTCTGCTGTTTTTCTACCCAGCTGGATTTCGAGAGCCAAGAGAGGGGTGAGAGCTTACCAAAAGGGTCGATGGAGGACAATAAAATTGTTCCGGCGCTCTCTTGATGATCTCAGGCCTAGCCTTGATGTCCAGAGGCAAGCCCAAAACCTAATGAGAGGCACAATAGTCGAATGGTCGTCTTCTGGAGCTCCTTGGAGAGCGAACGATGCTGTCGGGCCGAAAACCTGGGAATATTCGGTTAGCGAGCCGCGAAAGGGAGGAATTGTGACGAGAAGACGATAGAGACCTCGATGGGAGTAGAAGTGACTGCCCTTACCTTGGTAACTTTACTCTGTTGCTTTCTGTCGAGAGTGAACACCAAAATTCGAACAAGCAGGCGTCCAGAGAGAGCCCCTTGGAGCCGCAAGTTGGATGTATGAATTCGAACGGACGGGATTTTCAGAGGGCTTCGGTGATGGAATTCGAGGAGTAAGAGAGAGAGAGAGAGAAATATGACGTGATAAGTATGGGTGAGAGTAGAGATGGGTGGGCGTAGATGATGTTGGAAGGAAGAAGTTTTGAAGACAGGATGGTGAGGTGGGCAAAGCAAGAGAAGAAGAGAGAGAAGAAAAGTTTTCAGGTAACCTCAAAAGGGCGAGAGCTCACGGCAAGGGCTTGCACTAATACTCAAAAGGGCGAGAGCACGGGAGGAACAGACTTTGTTTATCCCTCAAGAGGCGTGGTGAGACTACGGGGACGAGGATATTCCAGGCCTACTCAAGAGGGTGAGAGCTTACGAGACGAACTTTCACCTGTTCTCAAGAGGGCGAGAGCACACGATGAACCAGATTCAAGTACCACCAGAAGGGAGAGGGAGCGTAATGGGGATGAAGATATTCCATATATCCCCAAAGGCCTAGAGCTCAGGGGCAAGATATTCAACATAACCCCAGAAAGGCGAGACCCAGGGGGAAGAGACTCTATATAGCCTCAAAATAGCAACAGCACGGAGGGATGTTGATTCTCCTTCTCGACATTACTTTCTCACTGAAGAGGAGGGAGTACTTCCGGAGTCCTGGCCCTGTCTACATCTCACCATGCCTTCGCTGACCTTGAGGGTGAGATGGGCTTGGTAGCTCTCGCTGTTTTCACGGGTTTGTGTATGTTCGTGGTCTCAAGTCGTGCAGCAAGCAGATTGCAATGGAACGACAGTTGATGAGAGTTGTTCAGCTTGAGGCATGAAGTACGATTGTGAAAAGTAGAAAGCTGCTGGGACGCTGACAAATAGCATCTTATCATGTTAAGTTGTGTTCTGAAAGAATGTTGTTGCATTGATTGATTTCACCTGTGAAGCCGTCTGACGACAAGACGAACAACGACGATATATGCGATGAGTTCAGCGATATAACTTCAGCCGAAGTGGAACTCGCAAGACTACCAGCTCCGATGAGAAGATCCTTTCTAGCTTTGGGAGGCATGGACAGTGAATCAACAGTAATAAGGACAGTGTTCTCCATCACAAGCAACAAGATGGAAACTACTACCTTCACAGCGAGCGTTTCCGCATCTTCTAGGATCCAGTGAAGGAAGATGGTCTCGGTAGAGGGGGCACCTGGAAAGTACCAAGACGGGTACATGAACTGAGGATTTTTCAGGCGTGAATGAAGCAAAAGCAGCCTGCCTAGCTGTGGTTGATAGTTATGACATTGGCATGAGTGCCTAATGACTGAAGAAAGCCTTTGCGTGTCTGGTGATCAAGAAGAAAGAGAAGAAGGGAAGAGAAAAAAGGGAGAACAAGTGGACTTTCCCCAGAGCCAGGCTGCTGAGGCTGCTTAGGCCAAAGTTGGGCACAGTTGGGCAAAGAAGGTAGCTGCCACAGGACCGCTAGCTTTCTCATCAATCGATGAACGAGAAAAAAGAGCCCAGGATCTTGAACGGCATGTAGCCAGATGCCAAAAAGCTGGGAGGTTGGGAACCTTCCAATTGCACTCAGGAGCACTACTCGTTCGAGTACACAACGGTCTGGCAGGACCACAGTTCATTGTGGAGGACCAGGCTGATACGTTGGAAAAAAGAACAGGCTGAGAGGAGATGTAGCCCCAGAGAACTCGGTGAGGCCCATCACCAAGCCGTCATAGTGAAAATTGGCCGAGTGCGCTCTCGCTCACGAGTTACGAACATTGTTGCCAGTTGTGAGCCTCACAGCCAGCCTGCTGGCCAGGTTGGACAACTTTACGGGTTAACATGACTTGGGGGCATGTGAGATGACAACGATGAGACCAACTGCAGCTAGCCATTGCGCTGGCTCATTAAAGATCAAGCAGAATTTGCTAAGAACAATTTTAGTACCTAATGTGGTGCATAAACTACAGTTCCTTTGTTCCTTACCCAGACGCCGTTTTGGCAACCTGTCATTCGCTCCGCATGTAAATGGAGGACTTGGAAGGGAACAACCTAAGGTACAAATATCAGCCAGAAAAAAGTGGCGATCGAATGTGTAATCAAAGCTTTTTCTGCAGAGAATCAGTGCGATGTCAACCTGCTCTCCAGTGATGTTGGGGTAGATAGGCCTTGGGTGTCTGACGTGACAAAGACTTGGCAGGACGCGGATGGCGGCCTTAGGCAACTCAACGATGCAAGTCTCGCGGTTGCCAGTGCTCGATCCAGTGAGCGAGGATTGAAGGACGATGGCATCGGTCTAGCAATCTTGTAAGCGAAGGTGGAGTGCCACGATATATCGGAACCTTACTTTAGGGGGGTCCTAGACGAGTATTTTCGGGGCCATGGATTAGCTTTTAGATCGCTCGTGTGCGAGAGAACAAACTGCTGTAGACGGCATCTACAACAGGTGACGCGTCGATCATCCTGCCTCCAAAGTAACGACCGTTGAGGCCTCTGATAGCGTTCTCGCCACCTTGAACCTTGTCGAACTTGAGATAAATGTCGCCCTTGGAGTTCGGATCGACGGAGATGTGTACGACGCGGCCGTACTTGGTTTCTGCTTCCTGTCGAACGTCATCCTCCAATTCCTTGACCCATTCTTCACCCTCTTCCCTGGTGAAATGTTAGCATCGTGTAAAGGGAGGGTGGGAGAAAAAGGAGCAACGTACTCTTCAGGGTCAAACATGTTGTGCAGGACGACGCATCGGCTGGCCATGTTCACGTTGACCGGCAGAGGCTTGGTCTCGGTCTTGGGCTTCAACACCTGTCGCTCATCTACTCCGTTGGAAGCATCATCAGTCCTGGCAAGTTTTCTCATCAGGGCATCACGGCTGTAGTTGTTAAAGTTGACACCGGCGACATCTGTGTCGTCAAGGGCGCTGGCGCCGCCAGACTTTTCGCTGTCTCTTCCGCCTGCGCGATCGAATGCCGACGTCTGGGGGCCGCGGCCGCCCGCACCAGAGAATGCAGAGCCTTGGAACTGTGGGTTTTGGCCAGGAAATCTCTGCAAGATGTTGGCAGTGCTCTCAGGGGTAAACTTATCGTTTCCGAGGCCAACGCGAATTGGGCGACCAGCGAGATCGAAGCCGTTCATCTTTTCAAGGGCCTCCCTGGCTTGGCTGGCTTCGCGGTATCTACAAACAGTTAGCATTGCCCTGGAGATTAAGTAGACGAGGACCGGAACCTACTGCACGAATCCATAGCCTCGGCTGCGTCCATTATCGTCCTTCTGGAGTTGGACAAATTCAAGTTCGCCGAAAGGTTCAAAGACAGCCTGTAAATCCTGTTCGGTGACGTTGAAGTGAATGTTGCCCACATAGAGGCGATGGAAGGGGATCGAGTTCGGGTGTGCGTTGGTGGTCTCGGAGTTGCGAACCTGTCGGTTCTTCTCGGCCTCTGTGAGCTGGACGATGATAGGGATACCTAACAATTTCTGTCCGGTAAGTTGAAGCGCTTGAGTGACTGAATCCTCGTTTTTGAATTCAACATAACCAACTCTGTAGATATGGTTAGCGAGTCTTCAGCGAAGCACTGGTTGGATTTGAACATACCCCTTGGATCTTTGGCTAATGCGATCTTTGACAATCTGAGCCTCATTGACAGGGCCGACCTTTTCGAAGAATGCCTTTAGGTCGCGAGTACGGAGACGGGCGGCGAGCTGCTGGACAAAGACAGTGCGGCGATCGCGTTCATCTTCAGTAAGTTGTGGTGTTGCCTCACGCTTGGAAGTTTCTTGACGATCGTCATCCCTAGCCCGGCGATGGTCCCCAGAGTAGCGATCGGAGCGATCGCGGCGTTCGCGATAGTCATCGCGTGATGAGCGGTAAGAGCGGTGGGGTGACCGAGATCGCGAGCGGGCTCGTCCGCCTCTGTAGTAATCGCCATCTCCTCTATGACGACGTGAGCGACGGCGGTCATCATCGCGGCTTTTGCTTCTCCGCCTACTCTTGTGGCTACCAGCGTCGCTCCGAGGGGTTGATGTCTTGATGTCGTCCGGGGTTCCGCGTCGGCTCCGTGTCGTGCTCCGGTCGCGACGGTCGCGGTCGCGGCGCTCATGGTCTCGACGACGACTATCGTAGTCCCTATCGCGGCTTCCATCGCGGCCGCGATCGCGCTCCTTGCGCTCGGAACGATCGCCATTGGGGCGTTCTTCGACGTCGTGTGTCTTCGTCTCGGTAGAGCTTTTTGCGGTGGCGTCAAGCAACGCCTCTACGTCTAGGCCTGACATCTTGCTCTGATTTCCAAATGAAAGAGATGAGAAAGGAAGAGTCGGCGCTATCCTCCCACTTCTGCTGTCTACTTTTTCGAGATGACAGGTTTTATCGCGGTGTGGGTGCAGAGGGGAAGAGCGAGATAATCCGTGGGATGGAGAGGTTGGCGCAGTCACACGAAAGCGGCAGACACAAATCTTGGGCCAGGCGAGACAGTGAATCGGGCTAGGGACAGCCCAAGCGCTGAGAAGGACCTGCCAGCCAAGCAAATCTGGAAGGTGGCCACTGGTCGCAATCGGAGAGAGTGTGTCTTACGTAATTGCAATGCTGACTCAGACGGGCGAGTTCCGCGTATCACAGTGTAGCATCGTACCTATCACGCCGCTTCACCTTGAGGGACGCTCTACCTTACGACTGAGGTAAAAAATAGCAACAAAAATAACGTCCATCTGAGCCATGAGAAACAGACCTTTCTTGCCTTGAGGAATCATACGAACACGTGACCGAGAGTTACATGTTCCAAACTCGAAGCTAAGTATGCAGCATTGTAAAATGCCAAACTGACTTCAATCTGGAGGCCCGACCAGACCCCCTCTACAACTGCCCGTGAACACGTTTGCTGCAACGGTTCGCCGTTCAGATGCGCCCATGGCGTCGGAAATGCTACTCCATTTGTTCCTCTACCAAGCTATGATCCTCGCCACGAGCAGACATCAGACTCGTCACCTGTTACGGCCATAGTTGAGCGGCAAACGAACGTGCTGTCTAGTCATTTTATGGCATAATCTCGGTGTGTGGTATCATTCAAAATACTCTGTACTAAAACAGCCTGTCATGAGAACATGACGGCTCTTCCCGGCCGCATTATAGCTGGCTGGGGCGCTGTAATACGCAAGGCTCATTCGAGCCATCTCCTAAGAACGCCCGTGAAACGACCCCCATTACAGCGTTAAAGTAAAGCCCTAAAAGCGTATATACATTGTGGGACACGTGAGGGTGAAGTTGAGCAAACTGCTCTGTTCGGTATTAGGAATAGGCCCCAGAAGTCGTCATCATGACATGGTGTATGTTGCGGTCGTGTGCGGTGGTTGAGTGGAATTAGTTGGCCTTCACAATGGGAGGAAGTTCGGTGCCAAAGATACTGTCCCAGAACCGGCTGGTAACTCCGAAGCCGAGCTCGTAGTCGAGGAAGTGGTGCTGAAGGTGGTACTTCTTGAGCTCTTTGTACCATAGAGGGAGGTTCTGGTGATGCAAGAAGTAGTGCGTCAAATCGTAGCAAATGTAGCCGAAAATACCTCCGCAGTAGACAGCCGTGGCAGCGTGCCAACTGTACGAAAATACCCAGTGCGCGAGCTTGTAGAACGGCGTGGCGAGAACAACGAACAAGGTAGGAGGCATGACCAGGCGGTACTTGTCCATGGGCAGGTAGTGATGGATGCCGTGGAGAAGGAAGTGTGCAGTGATACCAACACGGTTGTCAGGAAGCCACCTAATTGAACATATTAGTCTGATGGTTCTCTCACGCTGAATTCAAGTCGCAAGGGAACTTACTTGTCGAGATGGAACAAGAATCGGTGCAGGACGTATTCGATCAAGCTCCAGAGGAAAAACCCAAAGCCCCAGTAGCAAACCTCCTGGAAGGTGCTGTCCATGCCTTCTCTAGCCAGATAGGTGCCATAGGCGACGGGCGGAAGCCATGCGAGCGGGACTACCCACCAGGGTGTCTTTGACAGAGGTTCCAAGAAGTTGCCAAACAGAGGCGCAGACTCACCGCCCTTGTAGTGGCGAGGGCGGTGGACCTGATCGAGGTAGAATTCCTTGCTGAAGCCGCCAAACCAGATCTGAGGAAACAGAGGGCGGCTCAAGTCGAGGAACTTGTGCTTCTTATAATCGCTTGTGTAATCCGTCTCCTTGCTTAGATCCTCCTCGCTAGCCATTCCAGTTCGGGGATGGACCCAACGTTCACCGTCCCAAAGCTCGCCGTGCTCGTTCATTTGGACGCCCTCGGCTTCGTCAGTCTTCTCGGTGGTGCCGTTGGCGTTGCCGTTCGCCTTTCCGTTTCCATTCGCATGCCCATTCGTTTTGCCATTTGCTGCGCCATTGACCTTGCGAAGCCCGCCGACGGCCTTCTGATTAATGACAAAGCCAACCAGGGAGTCATCCAGAACCTCATATGCGGCCTCGGAGTGAGGGTGAGAGGTCGGGTCGCGTAGAATGGCGTCGATGTCCTTGCCAGCGTAATCGTAGACGAGATCGGCTCCACCGGGATGATCTTGGGCGAAGTCGGTCACATCGTATACGTTGGATCCGATGGTGACATAGCAAGACTTCTTGGAGTTGTGAGCCTCGACCTCGGCGCGAGTGAAGGTGGGGAGAGTTCGCGCCGGCATATTGGTGGTTGCTTGACGATTGATTCGCGGCGATACGGAAACGGCAAAGAAGGATGTATCGGAAGTACTGCTGTTGTCGCTGAGGGTTTCTGGTGCCCAGGTCCAAAAGTGGACGAAATAGGAGTCGAAGGACAACAAAGGGAGTGGACGGGTAGAAAGAATCACAGCAGAAGTCGCAGTCGCAAGCCCTAGCGAAAGAGAGGGAAAGGTGAAAGTTGGAGGGAGTGGCACGGAGGGAAGAAGTATTAAGATGGAATACGATACGGTGTATGGTTGGACGACAAAAGCAGGCGGTCTAAGGTGGGAAAAGGAGCCAAAAGCCGGGAGGGCCGGGAGGGCGAAGTTGAAAGGCCGGGGCGATGTGACTTGAGGCTCGGTGGGCACAGGGTGGTGAGAGGACGGAGACGGGTCGAGGAATTAATTAGGGGGGATGTTTGATTTGGGGATCGGGGGACGTGAGGTGAACGTGGAGGCATGCGTGGGTGGCAGGGCCAAGGAGAAGCTCTCTACGCGACTAGCAATTTCTCACCCTTCTCTAGGCCAGAAAAAAAAATACGGCCTGGTGGCGTTACTTTGGCACAGAACGGGACCTGGCGGAAGCTTGGACAGCCGATTCGTGGTTCCACCTGTTGACCACTTTCGCCCGGCTCTTCAGGGTTTGCACTGTGCGGCTGTCTTTTCTCTGTCTTTTTGGGCGGGCGGATGGATACAAAGTTACAGACCCCGAAATTGCACCTTTTACCTCAGCTCAGCAACAGTCGAACACATCCAGAACGGGCAATGAGTGACGGGGTTGACAATGCCAAACTGTTGTGTATGGACACAGACAGTACTACGTATACTACAGGACCCAAGTAGCCAAAGGTGTGGGTGATGAGGGAGTCAGGATGCGGGACTGAACGGGGAGGTGTGGGAACCGCTATTGGTAACCCAAACACAGCCTGGGACGGTCTGGGACGGAAGACCAGGAACGGGGACTTAGGAACATGTACGAAAGGGCACATAATGCCCACCACGCGATACATTGTCGTCGCCACGACTGCAACAAGAAGAAACGCCACACTAAGGAACCAAGGTAGAAGTTAGAACACCTAAGCCAACAGGCAGGGGAACATGGAAACTTCAAACGGGTGGAATGGGCATTGGGCAACTTCGGCAAAATCCTAAAGGTAGAAGGGGGGAGGGAAAAGTTGCATGGCAGTTTGAGGCGGGAAGTGGTGACTACATGGACATTTTCATGGTCACTCAATCCCGGTGGGATTAGTCCGCGACAATCACCGAGCCCAGCACCTCAGGGCCCAGGCAACAAGCAATCCAGGACTAGGTAGGTATCCGTAGTCACTAAGAAACAATGCAATCGGCTGCCGGCCCAGCCAGATCGACCCAGCTGCCAGGTCTGTGCAGAGGGCTCCCTCGAATAAGGTACTCCGTACGAAGTTCTTTTTTTTTGGCAGATAGGCATCTACGGTTAGATGGGTTGTCTTGTTATCCACGCCGAGTGAATGATAATTTCATTTTCTCCGCATCCTGACCTGGCGTGTCTGCCTATCTGTTGATGTATTCTCTGAATGAACGATCAGTCATACCCAATCACATCAAAAAAGCACCCAGTCGTGAGGCCGCTGGAGGAGCGGTGTAACTATCTGACTATTACTTGAATCCCGAGCAAGAGCCTACCTCAAGATAACACAAGGCAAGGTAACAGCCTAACAGGTGGCTTCTTCTCCTGGCTTACAATCGAGGGGCAGTCTTGGAACACTCGAGATAAGATTGGGAATGGGCTTTTGGCCTCCCACAGTCTTAGCACCTCCAGCCATGGGCCGTGACCCCAGACCCAAGGACCAAGATCGCAGTGAGTGGCGCGCGATGGCGGCGGCGGCGGTCTGTGACAGCGAGCATTGTTGGGGTCGAGTCTGAGATTGAGTTAGTGGAAGCAAGTTGAAGCGTCTTCTCACACCGCGCGCATAAGGTATTGATGCATGAGCCAGAGATGGGAGGTGCATGCAAGTACGTACCCGCGATGAGTCCTTCTGTTTGATTACACGTGCATTTCACCTGGATGCCTCAATGCTAGTCCTTTACCTTGCCTTACCTCAGCCCACAAGGGTTTACCTAAGGTAACCCATACCATGATCCAGCCACTTCACAGCAACTGTATCCGTAGGTAAGGTCGGTAGGCGGTGCAGCTTCCAAGGTTATCTACAATTTGTGGCTCGTGAGCCACGCGTTGGTTTCTTCAAATAATTAGTGCCTTTCGAACTGAGCTGAACGGAAAGGTAGACTGTGGCTTACATCGGGCACCTCAAGTGTCCAGACAGAAAGGTTGTGTATCTCATTTATCTAGATCCTGTTCATCTCACTGGCTTGTCTTGCCTTAGCTGACCAACCAGTATATCACAGTACCAATCCCCCGCACGCAAATGTAGCTGTCAGTTACAAACTCAGTTAAGGCGCGCCCAAGACCAAGAAAATAGTCGATAGGAAACGAACATGCCTGATCATCTCGTCGTGCTGAACGAGATGCTGGGGACAAGCCTGGAATCTACCAGGGACGCATGGCATTGGCCCAGGTACCGTCTACCTTACTTGATCGGAATGGAATCCTTCGATTTGGGCCAATGGCGGGGCTCTCTTGTGCGGGTCTGCCCTACCAGCCGGATCCCACCCTGTTGCGCGTAATGGGAGAAACTTACGGAGTACCCAGGTAGGTCTGGGCGTATCTGATGGAGGGGCAAATGGGTGACAAGAAAGGTAGGTTGCCTGTCAACGCAAGATTGTTATCATTGGCTTGCTACCTTATTCTGTTCAAAATGTACCTAGTTTCTGAGAAATACAGAGAAGGTAAGAGGCCACTATAGGGATAATAGAAACAACAGGAATAGCAGGAATCAAGCTAGGGTATTATGGGGCGCCAAACGATTATGTCACCCACTCGAGGGGCACTCATTGTTTGGGGACAGTCACGGTCTGCTAGGTGTGCTGAGCTCAGCGCACAGGAAAGCGGGGCAAAAGGAGCCAGGAGTCAAATAAGGTATTTCAAGGTTCCTGCGCATCTGATGGTCGCATGCACAAGGAAATGACGACCTGCTCTACCCCAAAACATCTAACTTGAGTATTTCAGTGTCAACTTGGGTAATCAACGGCTTTACTTGATTTGCCCATGAACAGTTGTCCTGCAGGACTGTCATGTTCGAGCCTGTTTTGATCAATCAAAGGTAAAAAAAAAAAAAAAAAAAAAAAAAAAAAAAAGCAAAAAACAAAGGGTGGATGAATGAATGAATGAATGAATGAATGGGGGGGGACCCTATCTTAAGTTGGGTACAGACAATGCTCATCAAGCTCTTTCCAGGTTGAGCCCAACTTAGCGCGTGTTGCCGGGCAGCTTCCGGTAAGACGCGTCTATTGCTTCGCCAATTTGAAGGTAATTCAGGTACCTCTGGGATAGTGTCTACTCAGAACCGTCTGTCGTCTCGCGATCTGGGATGTCACGATGCGTCTGTACGTCTGCGCCTACATGGGTAGTATTATACAAGATGTGCTGCCCATCGCGGTGCAATGCAGCTCAGTATGGCACACATGTGACGCAAGCCAATGAGCCTACACTCCTTACTCCGTACAGCTCCTGTTTCCACAAAGCTCAGCTGTCCCCCACCCCCTCTCGCCAACGGAACCATCCAAACGTAGTGTACAGTATTGATCAAAGGCAAGTTGGTAGGGCAAGGGAAGCATGAGGTGTCGTCAGCAGTGATTCAGACATGCGTGGCGGGGACAATCAACCGGTCCTTGACAATAGTGCTTTCGCCTCGCCTACACCCTGTGCACTATCTAAGACTACCTTGCTCAAAGCAGCAAACCGCCCCCCTCAGCCCCAGGTTGGCAACCCAAGCCTTCAAAGTCTTTCGCGGCACGTCTTTGCCGCTGCGAGTGCTACCTCAAGTGGATGTCGCCCAGACAATAACGTAGGTAGGTAGGTACTCATAAAATCGTCGGTGGTTCTTGACGCAAAGTGCTGCTGTCGCTGTCGCTGCCCTCACCAAAATTCCAGCTGGGACTTGTGAATTCGACCAGACCCCCAAAACCATCTTCGGCTCTACCTGCCTTGCCCTCATTCGTGTGGGCGTGCCTTACATCACCTTAGGTAACGACTTGGAGCTTACCTCGTCTAGCCGGACTCGAACCTTCCCGCTCACCTTTACCTCACCTCACCTGCTCTTTTACCCCTCCAAAAACAAAATAAAAAAAGGTCGTTTGTTAACCTCCTGTACCCGGACACTCTGCGCGACCCCTCCATCGCTCTCCCGAACACTCAACGCATCTTTGCGACTGAACTTCACAACCAGTCTCTACCGATTCCTGGATAGCTTTAGTCTCCCGCGACCCTGAACCATGGCGTCATCCGGTCTCGGGAGAGGTTCCATCCTCCTCGCCTTCTGCTTGCTCTTGGTGCTTCTGCCAGGTCGCGCTGCTGCCTTTGGTGCCGGCAACATCCCCTCTATTGCCCAGGTAGGTTCTGACACCTTGGGCACCTCGTCCAGTATTCCACCGTTTCGCAAACTAATGCATTGCGATCTACGTCTAGGTCGAGGGTCACAATTGGCGTCATGGAGGTGCGCACCCTTATCTTTGCTGTGCTTACCCCTACAGCTGACTGACATGCTTGCGCACAGATATCGAGGACATGCTCAAGACCATTGCGTTTTTGCATGGCAAGAAATGGACCTCCATGTTGGTATCCCGAGTCTACTTTGGCAACTGGCTTCGAGACTATTCGCAAGCCGTCGACGTGGGCAGCTTGAAGGGAGTCAACGCTCCCACCATCAGAATCCTGGTAAGCCATTGTCGCGACCAAGGCATCGATGTGTATCCTTTGTACTGACTTTCTCTGACAGGTTTGGGTACTCTCTTTTATGGCCTTTGGCTATGCGACGGAGGAATTCGAGGTCACCGAGGAGCGCCTTGGCGTCTACCGCCCGGAGGAACACATCGATAATCCCCTAGGCTACGCTGACGGCTTGGACGCGCGCAAGTTCGACCCTCGCCTGCGTGGTCCCGTTGACCCTGTCGAGACACAGATCGATCCCCGCACTGGCATGAAGAACTACATTGCCAATGAGTCTGGCGGCTGGGCGACCAGCGCTGGCTACTTGCGCTTCAGTTTCGCCCGCAGCATCCACTTCGGCCGGGTCTATACCAGCGGTTCGCGGGGTTCAGGAAAAGAAGCCGATCTCTGCGAGGCACTGCGCTGTCTCGGACAAGCTCTCCATTGCATGGAGGACTTCAGCGCGCACAGCAACTACTGCGAGCTTGCTCTTCGAGAGCTGGGCTACCACGACGTCTACCCTCACTGCGGTACTCAAACTGAAATCAACCTGAATGGTCGCCGTGTCTACCCCATCGTAACTGGTACCTTTGGTGCTGTGGACTTCTTACACTCCGTTCTCGGAGAAGCTACGGACCACTTCACGCAATCCGAGGTAGACGAAATGAATGTCGCCCTGAAGAATGCCGAGGGTATGTCTGCGAATATCACTGGTGGCGGCACCGGATCTCGTGGCTTCCTGGGGATTGGCTCCTCGAAGCCGAGCGACTTCATCTCCCTCGTAGGTCAGCTTCCTGGCATCGGTGGAGATTTGGCAAGCCAGGCTCGTGATCTGCAGGCCCAGTCAAGTGCACAGGAGCAGCAGAACACTCGATCTGGAGGCGACCTCAGCCGTGGTGACCTTAGCCGCGAGAGTTCCAATCAGGTGCCCGGTATGAGCACCAACTTCGATCCTGTTGAGACTGCGCGCAAGATCTATCCGATTCTTCAGTTCCGCGACAAGATTGTCAAGTCCATCAGCAATCTCATCTCCAAGATCCCGGGTCTGGAGAAACTTTTGGACCACATCAGTGAGACGCTGACTGCCTTCATTTTGGGATTGCTGGCGCCGTTTGTCAGACCCATCATCACACAGGTCTCGAAGGTTCTGAAGGACGGTTCATCTACTGTCATCGACGCAAGCTCGAACTCTCAGCTGGAGCCCTGGAAGAATCCCAACTGCTCTGATCCTACTCACTCCATGCTCTCAAAGGACCATTTTACCAACATCCTGAACTCATGTGCTGGCAGGGTTGCTGCAACTATTCTGCAATATGTCGTCCCGTAAGTAGACACCGTCTATCGTCAGGGAATTTGAATATGGCTAACGTGAAGACAGGCGAATTCTGTATGCCTGGGAGAATCCGGGTGTGCCTGTTGATGAGGTTGTTAATGACGTCCTCCGGGCTTTCCACCACCCAGCAGCTCGCGATGAGAGAGTCCAAATCCAGAGAGATATGTTCGAGACGGTGCGAAAGTGGGCAAATGAGAGTACCCTGAAGCACGAACTGTCCCGCCTGCTCTCATCCGAGTCTGTCAAGGCTGGCAAGAACCATATCTTGGCTGGTGGTGATGGCACGAAGAGCGTCGGAGGTCACACACACTCTCATGGAGCCTTCGACAGCTTTGGAGAGCTGGGACATGGCAAGGTGCAGGGCTCCCTGTGGAACCAGATTCGTACTAGAGATCTCAGCTCCATGGAAGGTGATGACAGGAAGCCTTTGTCAAGCTCTCCACTCCCTTCATCTCAGCAAGACTACGGATACCACCAGAGCGGCGGTGACACCAGTCATCACTACTCAGCTTCTCAGTCTCAGGGCCAGGCTTCTGGCTACTACGGTGGCGGCCAGTCTGAACCCCAAGGCTACGGTCAACAGCAGCAGCATCAGCCGCCTCCGGGCCAGTGGGGTCCTCCTCAACCCCCTCAGGGCTATGGCGGACCGGGCTACGGTGGTCCTCCAGCTGGGTACGGCGGACCTGGGTACGGGGGACCCGGTTACGGTGGACCGCCGCAGCCTCAGTACCCTCCTCATCATGGAGGTCCACCCCCTCCGCATCACCAGCAGGGTGGCGGCGGCTGGAGCCAGTACCCGGGCCAGCACCGCTACTAGATCATTTTGTGCAGTGTGGAAATGGGAAGGTGTGGACAATTCAACGATTGGGTCGCGGATTACGGAATGGAGTCTTTGGGAACACGGAAATGGATGGGGGCGGAAGGGGCAGGGCACGCAATCCATGTATGGCTGATGAGAATGATTCCCTGGAGCTGTGCTTAACAGCACACAAAGTATGAATTGCAATATTATTTTTTTCCGTGCTTAATGTTCGTATTTGTTAACTTGTATGTGTGGTTTATCTTGCCCCTCTCGAATAACCAACCCTTCCTACCAATGCTCATATGGCAGACCAACCGATGAAAGCCCATTCCTAGATCCCCAACTCCTGAAAATGTGATGACGATGGGAATAATGCTCCATGATTTTGAAAAAGATATGCACGGTGGTGAATATCTCGCAGTTGTTGAAAGTATTACTGCTTGCCGCGCCGGGGATCCAGCGCCTCTGCCCTCCTCTTGTCACGTATCTCCTTGGTGCCAAGACTGCCGACTCCGCCCTCCGACCTTCGCTCCCAGCCGCCGAGTCTGACGACTAGACAGGTGGCGTTGTCGCCGTCGTGGGAGACCTCGGTGGCATAGTTGACGACATCTTTGGCCCCCTCTTCGGGCGTCCTGGCCTCCTTGATCACGTCGACAATCTCCTGGTCGCTGAGTGTGCCCGAGATGCCGTCACTCATGAGGACAAGGAAGGAGTACTGCGCTGGGCCAATCTCGACGCGGGTTATTTCTGGCTCGGCCGACACGCCGATACGTTTGCTTCGCATGTCGCCGAATGCGCGGCTATTGGCCAACCCTGCGATCCGGTCCTCCCCGAAGCTATCTGCCGAGACCATGGACCCGGCCGGCGCATAGCGGCGGAGACGACGGCTTTCCGTGGGAGTGGTTGGGTGGTGATCTGATGTCAGGGGCTGTGCGAGGCCGGTAGTCGTTGTGCAAAGAAGTATACGGGTGTCACCCACGTGAGCAACAATCAGGGTAGACTGCGCATTAGGGTGCCAGAATGGTGCTGGCGTAGGGGTCGAAATGAGAGCTACAGATGCCGTCGATCCGCCCTTGAAGCGAGCCGGGCCGCCAATGCCGTGGCCTGATGGTGGTTTGTGTGGAACTCCAAGAATCTCGTCATTGTTGACGGGGCGATCGTTTGCTTGAGGGTCGTCGGGATCGGGCTTGCGTGCCTGAGCGGAGATGAAATCTAAGTCTGCTCTGAGGAAGGCGTACATGAGGACGGACTCGACTGTCACCCCGGGCTCACCGGTGTCGTTCATCTTCTCTTCCGATAGTTGGAAGTACTCGGGGTTGAAGCGCCGGAAGTATCCTCCGACAGTCTGACGATACTCTTCCACAAGGTCTTGTGCCAGCTTGATAGCCTTCGGAATGTCTTCCACTTTGGCTGAGACTGGTTTGGCCCCTTTCATGGGCTCCTCTCTTTCGGGATTCGTCAAAACGCCATGCTTGTCTTCTTCGGGAACACGAATATCGTCCTTGACATCTTCTTCTGTCTTCATAAAAAGCTCCTCATTAGGGTCTTCCTCCTTGCGACCCGTCTCTGGTGCCGGGCTCCTTGCCAGGCTACTCTGAAGGCCAAACTCGGCAGAGGATTGCTCAATGTAGCCATGCAGCTCATCACGTAAGAACTCAGCGCACTGAGATCCACCGTGTCCGTCGAATATACCAAAGTAGAAGACCTGGGGGTCACCAAGTGCGCTGTCAGCCGATGTCGCCTCGTTTGGTTTCTGGATCGGCCGCCTCTGAAGACTGATAGGGGCCCTTTTAGCAAACGCCGGCATGCTAATTGTGCCGGCTTGGTTGGTATCCTCATTGTACCCCCGCTGACCCCTCGAAGAGAAAACGCCAAAGTGATGCTTAGCTCTCTTGAGCGGGATCCGGACCACTGTAAGATCTCGGCTTGGCATGCTGAGGGCCGCGGCTACTGGAGATGATCCCGGCGTTACTTTGTGGGGGGTCGAAGCATCGCGGGGCAGCTTGTGACCGGGGCCGGATGACGTTCGGGAGTCGGGGTGCAGAGAAGATGATGGGAGATGGGTGACGAAGTAGTTATGGAATAGTCGCCGGTTTATCGAGCTCGATGGTCTGTCAGTCTTGAGTATGCTTTGTTGTTCGCAAACGAGTGACGTGCGGGTCCGAATCGAAAGCCATCGAGGGGTTGGCTCTTGAGTGGTGTAGCATCGTCGGGGCGGGTGCCTAGGGAGTGCGGAAGAGGTGGGCTTGCCGATGGAAGTTCCGATGCTGGTATTTAGGGAGGAATATGCGCATCGAACAGCTGTTGACGAAAGTATCCACGCGGTCCCATGGTACGGGGCTATTCGTCGCGTTGCGAGACAGCGTGTTAAAGCTGGCATTGTTCCGAAAAGGCGAGAGTCTGTTGGCGAGGAAGAGAGCGTCACCGACACTGCAGCAGCTCAAGTAGGACGACCTTCAAGCTTGCGAAAGCCATGGGCTAGCTCGTCAAGCTTGAACGGCGGCCTAGGGAGCTTGAAGCGGGATCCTGGGTTGGCGAGCTTTGGTCGATGGCGCGAACGAGGGGAAGGCTTGTCAGCTGTTGCGTCGGCGACGGCGAGGCATTGGCATTGGCAATGGACTACCACAGAACTGGATATCGTGCGTGGCCTCGGGAAAGCGTCGAAAGGGCGGGAGGGACAGATGGACCGTAGAGTTTGCTTGACAGCTTTTGTGTTTGTTTCTGCGATTGACTGCTTGGTCTTGACACTGTGGGATTGGAGGATTGGGTTTGGCCAAGGCACACTGTCGGCCTCGGTTGGATCATGGATGGACCCAGCGACGTAATAAGACGGACCTGGAAAGGAAGGACGGGACGGAGACATGCTGAACGTGCCAGCTGCCCGCCTTAGCTGCAGCCAATCCCGCAGGCTACCCTTGGATTCGGGTACGGAGTACGGGCCTACTTACTTCACCGTAAGGTAGCTCAGGACTCAGGTGCTGTGTACTGCAAAGTAGGTATGCCTGCCCACGCTATCTCGATGTAAACAGTACCTGGGTAAGGCACGTACAGCCGAAAGCTACCACGGGCATTCGGCTGGGGACACCTGATCTTATCTAATCAGCACCTGGCGCACACTGTGCAAATGCCTAGCTCTGTGGTAGAAGAAACACGGTAGACCCACTGCGGTGGAATCGAGCAGGCAGAAAGGGCCTTTCTTTGTGTCTCTGAGAGGCGAATGACATGAGTGTCACTGCCGCATACTACCACCTTATTAATGACACTCTTGTATACTCTTACGCATCCAATCTCAAGACAGCTGCCTGACTGACATACTATTCTGCCGAAGCCGTGCGATGGCCAAGTATAGCATCGACATATATGTCAGTCCCTGAGTCGCGGCAGAGATTCCCCTCTCAAGTTGTACTGTCTTACGATGAGAGACTCGGCAGCAGTTCAGGATGACACATCGGATCCGTCCTCGGGCGCATCCTCCCCCGTTGTGCTCATATCCGACGATGGGGACATTGTTTTAAACGTTACATTCGAGACTTCCAGAGAAACAATTGCTGTGGCTCGCAGGACTTGGCAAGCTGCCAGTAAGAAAATTGGCGCACCACGGATGCCCCAACCCAACCTGAGCCCCAACATTCAAGTCGCCTACCGAGTCAAGCTCTCCGTCTTGAAAAGGCATTCTCGCTACTTTGAGAATCTTCTAGGCAATAAACAGTTTGCCGAGGCGAGTAACGTCGAGGAAACCCTCGCTCGCCTGGCTGCGGACAAGCTCAAGCTGGCGGAAGTAGATGCTAGGGACTTACCCTGGATCACAATCGTCGATGACGATGAGGCAACCCGGTCCGTCGGCCGAGAAAAGGTCTTCGAGGACTTGATGAGGATCATGCACGGGAAGCAGATACAATCCAACTCTGTCAACATGCTCCATGTGACTACTTTATCCATTCTGGCCGATCGATTTGATTGCCGCTCCCTGGTATCCAGATACCTTAGCATTGAGCTCAAGTTCAAGTGGCCCTTGACAAATGCCAAACCGGTGCGGGCTGGCACTCAGAAGAAAAGCCTGGACACGGAGAATGTACTCAGGCAGAAGATCCTGGTCGCTTGGCTGCTGGAGCAGCCGCCTAGACTCCATAACTACACGCGAGAGCTGATTCTCCGTGGTTCAGTCCGATGGAGCGAATTGTCTCTCGATGAGAATCCACGTACTGAGCTTTGGTGGAGTCTACCGGATGGTTTAGAGAGTGAGCTTTTTGGCCCTGGTTCGAAAAAAATAATATTTGCTGACTTGGAATCAGGGGAACTACAGTTCCGGCGGGAGTGTGTTTTGAATACCATTGCTTCAGTCCATCGCCATTTCCTCGCCCTCTACTCGTCTCGTGAGAGACAATGTAAGCTTGGGTACGACTCGAGCTCCGCTTGTGACTCGTTCCAGCTGGGCCAGATGCTCAAGTTCTTTACGGCCAAGGAGCTGATTGGTATCGTTGACTTTGGGCCAAGTTCTTACGACAACATACCAGACTCCTCGGTCATTGATATCGAAGATATACTGGCAATTCTGAAGCAAGTGCCAAGCTACCAGATTGACAAGCACCATACCAACTGCGGTATTCGAGCACGTCTCGACTCGATTGTGGAGTACATCAGATCGATGATGTCGTCCAATGTCTTGTCTATTGCCCAGGTCGAATGGAAGAACAACCGGGTAACGGCAACATGGGTCCCGGCAGAAGACGAGTCGAAACTAGACAGAGAAGAGAAGAAGTTTGAGTTCACCAGGAGCTTGTCAGGCGATCAACGACTCCGATACGAGGGCAACATGTATGCTGATAAGATGGCGCGGAAACTATTTACGGCTAATAGATGGGATTGGACACCAGAGTATTGATCGAATAGAAATATAATACTTACAGCAGCCGGGAAGGGTGTAAGATCGGTTGGTTTCGACTAGAGACGTTTCCCCTCTTCGTCTTAGCATTGGGATTGATCCTGACAACGCCAGTCATGGTTCTCAATAGAAGTATTTTTTGGTATCCTCGAGGGATGATGATCACATCTACTCTTCAACTCTTAACGAACACATGGAGAGGCTTTTGTAAATGCCTCGACTGGGTTGACACACTAATGTTTAACCTCAATTTATCCTGCAAGGTCGACCACCCCTCCTGACCTCGTTATCATACAGACAGTCTTCACATTACATTGTCCACCAGCATAGGTATCCTTATTCAGTCATGATCGTCCATAGCTTCGAAGGTTCAAAACGAACTCAATTGCCTCCCAATCACGACGAAGCAGTCACTGTCTTCGTGGTCGCTGCCCCCTTATCCTTCTCAGACGTGCTCGCTTGCTCGCTTCCGCTACGGTCATCGGAGAGGCGCCTGTCGACTTCCCGAGGAGCCTTCGCTTTCATCAAAGGCCAGTGTCCCTTGGTCTCGTGGAATCTCATGAGGAGGAAGCATCCGATGACGAAGATCCAGTAGACATTGTATGAGATGACGGAGCCGTACGTTGCTGAGTTTGTCCATCCGAGTACGGCGTTGAAGATACCCCATCCGCCGCCGCCGTTGAGCTCTGGGCTGCAGCACTTTCGAGAGGTCAGTATTGGGACGTCAGTCAAGGGGCAAAGGGAGACCTACGTTTACGTGCCACACGCTCTTGTCAATGTCATAGGAACCAGGTCCATTTCCAAGTTCTGCGGCGTCACCGCCGACAACCTTGTTCCATTCTTGCTGCTCGAAATCACCCACTGCCCTGGAGAAGAGTCCAGCGGCGACGAGATACAAGAGGCACGTAGAAATGACAAGGAATACTTGCAGCTTGGCTGTGGACCCTCCCCTTCGCTAAAGTCAGTATGCAGTCGAAAATCGTGAAGAGCATCGCAACTTACTTGTAAAGAAGGTAGCCGACAAAGGCACCTACAATCAACCCGACAATGGCGGGGAGTGGCACAGCAGACGCAGGCGCAGAGAAGGAGACGCCAGCGACGAAGACGATTGCCTCGATGCCTTCACGGAGCACGGTGATGAAGGGCAGGATAAACATGGCGTACTTTTCGGCGAAGCGCTTGAACCACCCCCGGCTCGCACCGGTCTTGACGGGAGACTCCATTGCCTTTGCCAACTTGACGCGCCACTTCTCCTGCATCTTACCAATGCGAAGTAGAGCAGCACCCATGATCGTGATGATGACGGCGGCGAGTAGAGAAAAGGCACCTTCGTAGTAGAGCTCGTGGGCCTCCCAACTGTTTCGGCCGACCTTGTAGAAGACGGCGATGACGACGGCTGCGGCGACCAGGCATATCAAGAAACCGATACCTGTACCAAGCCATACCTATTGGAAAAACGCATCAGCAATGGGTCTCGGTTCACGAGCGTATCGATTATCCTTACCTGTCTGCGCAAGGCCTTGTACACGGCTACATCTCTGTTGGGCCCATCGAGCGTCTGCTTGAGGAAAGCCAGCAAAACCGACACGATGATGACGGTTTCCAGAGACTCTCGAAAGACGACCAGAAATACTGGTACGGAGAACACGTTGACGGTCATTTTTGGCACCTGTGAGAAGAGCGTTTGTCGTTGTCTTGGTCACAGATTCCGCGCAACGGAGAAGGAAGAAGAGGAAAACAGACTTTTGTCTGACAAGCGTGGAGAGGGGAGACGGGCAACACAAGCACAGATTAATCTGATAAAATCAAATCAGATAATCGCTGGGACTAGCCGATGAGGGTGCCGGTACTGGTTGGTCTTGTGGCAACGGATACGACGAGCCGAAAGGCGGAACGCCTAGCCCATGTTTGCCCAGGGCAAATAAGAGAGGACAGGCATATCTTGATAATCAGCCGACCTTTTCTCCTACGGTAGCAATCAATCAATCAATCAATCAATCAATCAATCAATCAATCAATCAATCAATCAATCACGGATTTACCAAAGGGCGGAGCATCTACTCTGGACCGACTGTAGTCCGAGGGAAGGTTGAGGCGAGGGCGAGGGCGAAGGCAAGAGGAGGGGACGTAGGACGAAGGTGGTGCAAGCTCCAAAACCCGGTTCCAGGCTTAGGGCCAATTAGACCAACGCCGAGGTCTCATTATTGCATGCAGACCTGACCATTCTCCTTCACGACAAGCTTTTCTAGTCGGTTTTAGTACATTTTGGAAGGGGAGCTTCCTGTCTCTCGTTTTGTGTTACGGTGTTGGGGATAAAGCATGCATGGGGAGAGAGCTGTATCCCTGGGACTGGCCCGCGTTGCTTAGCGCGGACTAATGGAGAGGGGGCCTCAAACGGACAAGGATACTTGAGGCACTTATTCGCTCGCAATATTGCTCGATCCTTGAGAGTCTGACGGGCGGGAAATGTTGGTGGGCGAGTTGTTCTGATCTGATGGTCGATGTGTAGAGGAAAGGCCCGTGATTCTGGCGATCGACATGGGATGACACAGATTGACTTGCCTCTAGCCCAGCATTATTTCTATCTTTGACAACAAGGACAACGGAATGGACTGTTGCTGAGACGCCCAATTGTCGATCTTCAGCCATATGTCGGCAACGCACAACGCCGTTGACTGGTGCTACGCCAAACAAGCAATGTGGCAGATGCTGGAGGTGTTTTGATGTGGGATGCCGGCGGCAAGCTAGAGATGGATTCAAAGAAGTGCTAGACTGCCATTGCTGGGTGACCATCAAGCCACCTGGTTCCCGTGGCCGGACTCATTACTCGTGACAATACTACTAGCAACTTACAGCTTGGAACTAGTTTGCCTCGACAGCGATGGCGGAGTTCCATCAATAGCATTGCGATCGCCGCCAAAAAAGTCTGATGGGCTGAGAGATTTGGAACCAGCTTTCATGAAATTTGAATGGGCACATGGGACAAATTAACTTGAAGGTATCTTGTCAATCCTGTCACTTCTTGCCAAGGGTTAGCAACCATGATAAGTTGAACGACCCTGAATGGACCCTCAGCGATCAGGATTTTATACACTCCGTAACTCCGCACCTGGTCTTTTGTTCTCGAAGACCCCCTTCAGCATTTTCGTGTATCGGTTCATCCTGAGTTTCCATGACAGATCTCGCTGTTCAGCTCGCTCGAGAATCCCGGCAAGTCCAACAAGCAATTTCCACACTTTCCGCACCGACAGAAACCAACGGAATGGGACGAGGTAAATCAGTCGAGAGACAGACCCTCTTTCTCGAGTTCTCATGGAGTCATGGACTCTTCTTTGACAGGCCATCTTTGCCCACCTCGCCCACATCGGGGACACCTTCTGGCGGAAGCGAGGCCAGGCGAGACCCAACTTCGCCTTAGCGCGGGGAGACAAGCTTTTTCTCGGCTGTAGGGGCCCCTGGTTAGTTGATCTCCTTTGCAGGTGAAAAAGATCCCCTCCCCACCCATTTCTTTCTGCAAGGTGGAATAGCAAGGTGATGGACAAATGATGCCGAGTTCCGTGCGAGCCAGTCGTTTCCTCTCGCTACTACAACTCATCGTCTCGCGCCTTCAATCGACGCCTGAGGTCTTTGGGTCTGAGTGGCTTGTGTTAGTGTAGAAAACTCAGTGGTCTTCCGAGTAACATCTGATAAGATGATGGCGCGCTAAGGCGATAGCGTGTGCCCGGCCGCCCCCTCCGGCCAAGGAGCTGGAACGAAGGGTGTCGGGACCAGTGGAAGATCAGATTGATAAGATGTCTTGGGCAAAGTGTCAAAGCCACGAAAAAGAGCGACAAGGGGAGGAGGGGGTGGAAACTGGAAGGGTCACCCCAGCCAGGGTGGCAAGCATTGGGCCTCCTCGCCAGAAGTTGCCGTTTCCTTGAAGCGAGTTGAGAGGAGAGCCAGACAGACAGGCAGGCAGACCTGACCCAAATCGAACGGAAGCTTTGTAGAGGGCCCGTTTCCCTTTCTTTCGAACGATGCGAATTCTTCTTGCCTCCGGTCTGTCCCCGGATCAAATTGATTGAAGGGATACACAAGAAGCCGCTCGTGTCACTGCGAGACTTGTCATTCTCCGCCGCCTTGCTCCTGGCGAATTCTATTATCCCCTGCGCTCTACAGGACAGCAAAGACCGAAGCAGAGAAGCAGAAGAAGAAAGACGTAAACATGGCAGGTAAAGTAGGCCTTTTGGCCCTCCTCTCCGCCATCGCGCAGACGGCCTACGCTGCCACAGTCACGTATGACTTCAACATTGGCTGGGTGACGGCAAACCCAGACGGTGCCTTCAACCGTCCGACAATTGGTATCAACGGCCAATGGCCGATTCCTCGCATCGATGCCAATGTCGGAGACAACATTATCATCAATGCCCATAACCAGCTGGGGAACCAGTCGACCTCCCTTCATTTTCACGGCCTCTACATGAACGGCACAACCCACATGGACGGACCGGCGCAAGTCAGCCAGTGCGCCATTCAGCCAGGGTCGTCTTTCACTTACAACTTCACCGTAAGCAGTGGTCTTTGAGAAGGCAATGGGGGAGACTTTCTGACAGTCGGGCGTAGATCAACCAGCCCGGAACATACTGGTACCACTCCCATACTCAGTCGCAATATCCCGATGGCCTGCGACAAGTTTTCGTCATCCACGACCCAAGCTCGCCCTTCAAGGGCCAATACGATGAAGAAGTCGTTGTATCTCTGTCCGACTGGTACCATGACCAGATGGCCGATCTTATTCCTCCTTTCATGAGTAAGGGCAACCCAACAGGCGCAGAGCCCGTCCCGCAAGCCGCTCTCATGAACGACACGCAGAACCTCAAAGTCCCGGTGCAACCTGGTAAGAGGTATCTCTTTAGACTGGTCAATGTGGCCGCTTTTGCTGGGCAGTATGTCTGGATCGAGGGTCACAACATGTCCATTGTTGAAGTCGACGGCGTCTACACGGAGCCCGCGGAGGCGAGCATGATTTATATCTCTGCTGCTCAGCGGTACAGCTTTCTCGTAACGACTCGAAACGACACCTCGTCTAACTTTGCGATTGTGGGAAGCATGGATACTGTAAGTTGCCACTTGGCTCCAAACCGCATCTCTCGCACGCAAAGCTCACTGAATAGTCCCTCTTCGATACCCTCCCGGATGACCTCAACTATAACGTAACCGGCTGGCTCGTCTACGACGACTCGAAACCTACAGACCCTGCAGCGATGCTCGACACCTTCACCCCCTTTGATGACATGACCCTCGTCCCCTACGACAAGCAACCCCTGCTCCCAGAACCCTCCCAGACCGTCGAGCTCGATGTCATCATGGACAACCTCGGCGACGGCGCAAACTATGCCTTCTTCAACAATATCACCTACAAGGCTCCCAAGGTGCCTACTCTCTACACCGTCCTCTCTGCTGGTGACGCGGCGACAAACGCAGAGGTATACGGCACATATACCCACCCATTTGTGCTCGAGCGCAACGAAGTCGTCCAGATCGTTGTCAACAACCTCGATCCAGGCCGTCACCCCTTCCACTTGCACGGCCACGATTTCCAGGCGCTGTACCGCGCCGCCGAAGACGGTGGCACGTTCGCCGATGCCAATGTTACGGAGGCGGATTTCCCTGCTACGCCGATGCGTCGCGATACCCTCGTCGTTTGGCCGAATGGAAACATCGTTTTGCGGTTCAGAGCAAACAACCCTGGTGAGTTGGTGTACACAGTTCAACATCTGAATGTTTCCTACTTTTGATAGAACCATCACGTTCTCTAACAGTCGTAAACTACAGGTGTCTGGCTATTCCATTGCCACATCGAGTGGCACGTAACCTCCGGTCTCATGGCAACCTTTGTTGAAGCACCGCTAGATCTCCAAAAGAACCTCACAATCCCTCAGAACCACCTGGACGTCTGCACAGCAGGCAGCGTCCCAACAACCGGCAACGCTGCGGCTAACACCAAGGACTACCTGGACTTGAGCGGACAAAACACACCGCCATCGCGTCTTCCGGATGGGTAAGTCATCGTGACACTTCAAAGCTGTAAAAATATTGCAGATACTGACGGGACGCGAAAAATCAGCTTCACCTCGAGAGGAATTGTCGCCCTCGTCTTCAGCTGTATCACCGGCATCCTCGGCGTTTTGACTGTGGCGTGGTACGGTCTCGCAAAGACGCCAGACGGCCCCTCCGAATCCGGGTACAGGGCTTCGGCGCCGGGTGTGGCCGCGGGGGTGGACCACGCCGCCGAAAACCATCCAAAGGAACCAATCATGGTCGGAGCCGGACCTGGCGGGTCGGGTGTCAGTCATGCTTGACGGTGAAATTGTCTGCTGGATGTACAGTGAACGACACGTCGAATGGATGAGCATAGGTGCAGTTCGAACAAGCAAGCCATTTTACCTGGGCAAGGAGGTCATGGTGGCTCATCTATGGTGTAGGACGGAGTAGCACTCCAGTGTGGCGGTATTTCCCCTGACGGAATATTTGTTGACGACGTGTGTAAGAGTTCGTGGGCCCGATTTCATGAATAGATGAAACATCAATTAGTCTAATGTGTGGAAGAAATTGAATAATGAAGACAACAAACTCCAGACTCCTGAATCTGACACTCGGCCAAGACTCTTGTTTCTTCCTCCACCCACATGATTGTCCTCGGCGTTCCTAGCCGTACATGTGTGATTGCACCTGGTGCCATTAAGATTCCATACCAAAGGGATCTGCTCCACGCCGTGCTCCCATTTTCTAGAGACTCCACGGTCTTATACTCGAGCTCCTCAATTCTTTCTTTTCCCAGCACCCCTTACCCGTCGCTGGTGGCGTGGCCATTTTGGCATGTCGACACAGACCCGTTAATGGTGCAGCTGCCTTCCCCTGCCAGCTCATGACGGAGAAGGCGCGTTCTGGTGCACGAGCTCCCTCGTAAGCAGATTGACGCCAGAAGCAGCGTACGTTGATGCGAATGCGCCTGGCGTCACTTGCTTGCTGACTTAGGTGCTCTTGGACTTCTTCCGGGGCAAGCCCTGCGCCTTCCTCATGGCGAGGTCGCCCTCAGCGAGCCATTTGCTCGCCTTGACAATTTGCACAATGTTGATGAACTGTTTCATAGCCATGACGGGGAAGCTGATGGCAGTGAGGACCCAAGGCCAGAAGGAATCCATCTTGTTCGCACGCGCAAGCTCGAGAGCTGCCGCGCTGTAGGGATTCGGGAAGATCTGGCTGAGCAGCGACGTGTTGACCTGCGCGCCGGCCTGGATCTGCATTGCCTCGGAGTTGGATACAGAGCTCAGGAGAGAGGGCGAAAGAAGCGGCGAGGAGAAGGACAGAAGGTAGAGGGCGATGAAGAATAGTTCGTTCAGGGCGCAAAAGACGAAGAGAACAGTCTGCAGGGCATCAGGTTAGCTCAAACGTCGGGGTCCACTGCGCTTGAAAGTGTAACGGACCTTGTTGGTGTAGTACAAGTGCAAGATCCAGCTGCGGCTCTCGTCGACGTTCTTGTGGCTGCTTTCGGAGCCCGCCATGGTGAGAGTAGTATACATATGAATGTAGTGGCTCGAGAAGTCAAGTGAGAGGAGCATCTGGAAGACGATGGTCCAGCGAGGGAATGCGCAGGACAGGAACACCAGCAGGCACGAGGTTGTGCATCTGTCAGTGACCATGTCCAGGACGGCGCCGAAGCGCGTGGACTGCTCAAAGGCACGAGCGGCGTACCCATCGAGAGCATCCAGAAGACAGGACACACTGTACAACAAGGAGCAGGTTCGCGGGTGGAGGGGCATGTAGTAGAGGGAGGCGATGGCGAGCACGATGCGCGAGTAGCCTGAGATGGGACACTTGTTAGCTGTGTGCTAGTATGTCTGCAGCTTGATAGACAGACGAACCGATGATGTTGGGCCAGAACAGGAAGATGTTCTCCTTAGGCCCGTCTTCCGAAGCTTCCGTCACCGAGGTTCCGTTGCCATTGCCATTCATCGCGACCTGGTCTGCTGGTCCGGTGCTTGTGACTTTGGATGATTCCGCAGCGGCGGCTTGGGCGGCTTGACGCCTCGTTTGTCGGACCGACATGATGATGGGTGTCTAGAGGCTGTAGCTCAATAGATGGAAGAGGTTGACCGGTCGAAGAATGGGGCGTGAAGAGCTTTTAAACGGCGTGGACGAGGCGACCGAGGCAGCCGGTGTTCCAGTGGAGGTTACACGGTAGATCGATAAGTGGCTCCTAGTGACAGGATTCGTCGCCCAAGACAAGGGATAGAGATGGGTGCAGAATTGCCAACCAACTTTGCGGAGATGAGCTATCGAGAAGGAAATCGGTAGGCGCAAGAGACGTTGGACCGGATTGACGGGCAAAGGCGGCACGTGTAGGATGGTTTGGTGGAGGAGGTGGTGGAAGAGAGAGAAGTGTTCGAGAGGTCGCAAGCGCAGTGGTAGATGATACAGATAGCAGACGCCTGTGCTGATGTGGGATCGGACGGTACGTTCGGAGTGGTGGGTTGAAATTGTTTAAGGGCCTGCCTGCCTTGCCAGCTTACTGCTTTTCTCAGCTTGAGCAAGCTTAGCCGGTGTCAAGTCGACCCAAGGACCCAAAGTGACAGATTGCGGCACGCTATCGTTGCTTGGCTTCTCCTTTCTCTTCCATTCTGATCTCACAGGATAAGTTTCCACCCACAATTCATTCGTACACTACTAAGGTGACTAGGTACCGAATCCAATATGGACGCGTAAGGCAAGGTATCTCTTCCACTGGATTTCTACGGCGAGGTACTTGTTGAAGCGGGTCTTCTGCCTTGCCGCGCCATGGTCGCCCGACCTTGCCTTGCCTTACAGAGGTAGCAACCGCTGTTTGGCCAGTCTTACGTATCTCGCAGGTGTTCCGGATCGGCAGTGAGCACACACTCTCTCTCGACTCCAATTGCCATTTTCGCTAAGTTGCCTCTCGAACAGGGGTTGAAGGCGGAGACAACGCAGTACACCTTAAGATTCCTGTGCTACCTTACGGAGTACCGCGTAGGTAAAGACCGTAAGGAGTGCTGCTATTCGTAGGTTTTAATTATCCATAGCCTCTGGTAGGTTCGACCTACCCAAAATCGCCCAGCTATCTACACGGTGAGGTATCTTAAGGTATCTATTAGCGGGCTTTTAAATCTACCTACCTACCTGACCCTGACCTTACCTTAGGTACCTTAGCAGTGATAAGAAGATACAGGATAAGAGAAAGATAAGACAACTTGAGGCGATTCACCTTGGGTGATGCCCGGGCAGGCTGATGCATGGCCTCGCTACCGAATTTCGTTTTCGTTCATAAAGGTATCATCACCAAAGAGAAATATGGACTGCACAGCCGAGTATGCATTACGTGACGTTACAATCCTTACCCGAGCATCTCTCTCTTTTGAGAGTGATGAAAAATAGCACCAGAAGTCAGTCATGTGGCATATGACTCCGGCCTACCTATTCGTTGGAGCCTGAACATTGCACTAGGTAGAATCCAAGGGACGATAAGGTAAGAGAGAGGGAGAAAGATAGGTACAACCATGGAACTTTAGCACAGCTCTTATCGAGGTTCGGCAACTGAAGAACACCTTGCCCTTCTACATTGTGGATGGCTGACCATCCAAGCGTAAGTTGGGCATTCTAGATTTCCTCATCTTCACCATGCCTTTCAAGCATCCCCAGGTGAGGACGGGGTTATAGGCCCGATGAACACAGGCATCGAAATCTCATATCCCTCATCGACTTCCTTCACGTCAACAAGCTAAGGTAATGACGACAACGACGATGGCAGCTACCTTACGAGACAACCCCAGGCCTTCCTTATCCGCCCGCAGAATGCAAGAGCAAAAGTCGCTTGTGATGCGCACTTGCCTTGCTGCAAGATAACAGACAGGCAGGCACCTGCATGTCTCGGATCTTCCTTTCTCAACTACCTTACCTTACATGTCGTGCGCCTGAGATACCCAGGTGCTTCTGAACCAATGCTGGCTTCTTAACTCCACGGCTTGGCCCTTGTCGATATTTGTCTCAGGCATATTTCCTCTCTCTCTCTCGCCCTCTCTTTTGCGATGACCAGTCTTGCAGCACCCCGCCATCGTTATCTTCTTCCGAGAAGCACCCCACAGTCGTATCGCCTTTTCTACCCCACCAAGAATAAATCTTCAAGAATCGAGATATAGTTGCCAGCAATGAGCATAAGAGCCATCACGTACGTACCTTATGCATTTGCTGAAACAACCACTCAACCTCTCTTGCTGCTGAACTATCGCTAGCTCTCAAGTTCTGCACTGCCTTTGATTCCGCTTTGGCTCTGTATGTATGGTCTGATCGACAGGCCTCAAGTCAATCATGCTGTCCGAGCCGTTGGCTAGGCTCGTGAGCCTTGCCTTGGATGTCAGTTTTAGTCCGAGTGGACGCACGAAACCAACCATATGCTGCCGGGTCTTTTCTCAGGACCTAAAACAAGAAACCCGACAACATGGTCCCTTGGCCCAACATCATCGCCGGGTGATTGCCGATCGCGGGGACCCGAATATATCGCGTGCTCTCGGGTGGCAAGTTGATGCAGCTCGTCTACGGAATAGTCTCGGCAACAGACTGATTGTTTGGCGGGTGGTCCTTACTTATCGAGCAAGTCGGGGATTTGCCAAGACCGTTCCCGAGAGCTTGGACGTCTTGCAGGCATTTTCGAGAGCCAGCTTTGCCGCAATCTGTCGATTTCTATCTACGGATACTGCGCAGGTCTGCACGTGTTTGACAGTGTGACAGACTGACCATGAGTCGGCGTTTCTGCGCTACCGTCGGCAGAAGCCGTTGGGCTAAGTTTGAAAAGGGGACGAGGCCAGGGCTCCCGGCAGAAGGTAGCATGGTTGCGGGGAAGAAGCACACACCGTTCTTTGGTTCATCGGACTTCCCGTCTCTCCCTCGCAAAATGGCATGAGAATGCCTTACTTGGTGGGACTAAGGCCCGGGGGCATGGCACGATATTGTCCAGCCGCCTGGATTTAATAGGCCAAAGAGAAGCAGCTATGGATACGGATACGTGAAGCCTAAATAGCTCACCAGGCTCACCTACAGCTTCGGGCCCGTACTGTAGCCTTCACCGTTGCGTGGTTCTGGAGGCGGCCGCGGCGGCCTCACCGCACGAGACGGCGTTGCCGCTTCCGGCGTCGAACTTCGACGGCTGCGGCCACATGATGAGCCAACCAGCCCAACCAGCCTTCCGGGTCACCGCAGTTGAGCTCGACCGGCCTCTGTTTCTCATCGACGATGCACAGAGAATGACGACGATGTACAAGTCACAGTTGCTTCTTCAGACTTCGTGGACCAGGATGCTTTCCTGTGGTCCACACCCCATCACATCTCAGTCTAGACGGATACTCTGCACTTCCAACCATCTTTTTGCAACGGGCCGACAGGAAGATTGACACAATTCTCACTGCCGCTCAATGCAACGCAAAGTCAAGCAGTCGAGGAGATGGGATTGGTGCGTCCACTGCATCCATGGTTTCCGTTCTACGACACCACCATTGTGTTAGCTGCGCAGGTCCTGCGCAAGTGGTGGTTGCTGTCTTCGGCGACAGGTTCCATCGGCGCGCAAAAAACACACACACCACAAATAGAAGGAATCATCAAAACCCTTGTCCACAGGGCTACACGTCACATTTGCAGGGTCTGATCGGGGAAAGAAAGATACTTTTGCCGGACGTCTGGTCTGTTCCAGAACGTGCAAAAGGTGGGTTCGAGCCCATCTCATCTGGTCGCCCGCGTCGGTCTGCCTATGGGGATCGACTCAGGCATGCTGCCGTCGAGCCTGAGGGATGCCGCGGCTCGAGCTTTGCCCGTTTTTTCTTTTCTTCTTTTTTTTTTATGATTTTCCTCTCGGATTGGCTTCGTGGGGGCATAGTTTGGTAGCGAAATGTATCTGCCGCAGTATGGTCAGCGGCCCCTCGATGCTCCGGTTTGGTTTGATTTGGTTTGGTGAGATGAGGTGACGGGAGCTGAAGCCGGCTATGTATTGAATCATTCGCCCAACTGACCATCGGCGCCGTAGCCCATCCATTCGCATGCCTGGAATAAGTCAGTCCCTTAGTTTGGCAATGGCGGCGGCATGGACAGGTCTGGTTGCCGGGATGCCACATGGGAGGTCGGCATGCTTTGGTTCTACACGTAGGACTACGGCCATACACACTACGAATACTAAACAATAATCGACTAATTAGCCCACACCGTATTGTGCATCTGTATCCGTATCATGCCTTTGAATATCTATTACTGCGCAGGCCAGGCGTCTTTCAGTGAGTGCCTTAGTACCTTGGCCAATCCAGAGTATCTATCGTACACCGACAAGGATGTGTCGGGATATTCCAGCCCAGCCCAGAACGGCGGTGTCCCTGGCCAGTCCGATTCCGATCAGTAGGAATGCAGCAGCAGGACTCTTTACACTAGCCCCAGAGGCAAAGCTACCTTACGGACCACGGTAGATGACGGTGTAGACATGGCGCGAGACAATACTATGGATGTGGATGTGTACGAGTAGACGAACGTGGTGTAAGACGCGAGAAAAAGGGGGCATGGAGCTTTAAAATTGAGGTATACTACAGATGGAGGAGCCTTTTGATGCAAACTCATTGGATTCGCCGCCAAGCCCAAGGCAAGGTCCAAGGTACTTGAACATAGCAGGAGTAATTAAATTACCTGACGGATATCTTGGTAGAGGACTCCCGGTAACGTGTTGGGTACGGATAGACCAAGTAAAGTAATTACGCAGTAAGGTAAGGTAGGAAGAAGAGGAGAGAGAGAGAGAAGGTCCCTTCCCTCTTTCCTCGGGTCCCTCCGATATTGCTTGCTGCTACCTAAGGTAGGTACTACCTATCATTAAAGCATTCTCGTCAATGCCTCTCTCTCCTGGGTACTCTCTGAGTCCAGTCTTCTCTGCTCCCGTCTCGTGTGAGTGACATGGCCCTCTCCGAGTCTTTACTTTTTGTCTTCTTTATTTAACCCATGCACTTTCATTTTTTCTCTTGTTGGTTCCTCCTGGATCTCCCGCTCCGGCCCCCAAAAGTGGCACCCTTGGCTCTGAGGTACCTTGCGCCCTCCCCTCCTCCAATCCAGCCCCCTTCTTGCCTTTTTTGACGGGGATCTGGACATGCAGAACGGATGAGAGAACCCTCCATCGTCCCCTCCAAGCCCCCCATTCCCTCCCATCCCCTCCGACAATTTTTTTAGTCGGCCGCTCTCAGCACCTGGCTTGCGGCTTGCGGCTTTGCCTATGACTGGGACTGGAAGTCTGGGACAGAGCACGAAGTACCTACCTCACTGTGGACGGGACTGGACTATCTGCTCCGTACCTACCTTACTCTTAAGCGCACCCCCACAGTCACATTGCACACACACACACACACACAACACATCAACTTCTCACTAACTTATTATCTGTTCTAGTCCTCACTAAAAAAAAAAGTCCAGCCCACCTCACTCGTCACTTTATTATTCTGGCCTCCCGCCTCACCCTTCCTTTCCCCTTTACTCTCTGGTCGAGTCTCCATCTGTCTCTCCCTCACGTCACGGCACGCCTACGTTGCATCTAGTCAAGCTCCCAATTCGAAGTCAAAGCCCAAGCCCGGCACGGCACGAACACCCCCAGACCTGAGCAATTGCAACGCCCTCTTGTGTGGCCCTCGTACCTCGCCATACAAAAACCCTGTTTGCGCTCTCTCAGCCATCTTCGTCACTTCCGAATCCACCCCTCTCCTCCCGCTTGCTCGGCATCCTCCCCCCCTCCTCGGCTTCAACTTCACCCAGCAGACAGGCACCTTTGCCTTCTCCACCGCCATAAATACCTTCTTCAATTGGAAGCCTCGCCGTAGTGCACAAATCCCACGAACCTGGTACCGCAGCACGTCCCTTACGCGCATTCGACCATAGTATTAACGAACCGAGAGACATCTGCTAGGATGACCTCTCACGGCACTTTGAAGGCGACCTTCGCCGGCCGCGCCGAATCTGCCAGCCATCCGCTCACAGCCTACCTCCTCCGATTGATGGACCTGAAGGCATCCAACCTCTGCCTCAGCGCCGACGTCCCCACTGCACGAGAGTTGCTTTACCTCGCCGACAAGGTCGGACCGTCCATCGTCGTCCTCAAGACACATCACGATATCGTCTCCGGCTGGGACTTCAACCCGCAGACCGGCACCGGCGCTAAGCTCGCCGCACTAGCTCGCAAGCATGGTTTCTTGATTTTCGAGGATCGCAAGTTCGGTGACATTGGTAACACGGTCCAAATGCAATACGTCGCCGGATCGGCAAGGATTATCGAGTGGGCGCACATTATCAACGTCAACATGGTTCCGGGCAAGGCCGCCGTCACAGCTCTCGCAGAGGCCGCCGCAAGATGGCGCGAAAGATACCCTTACGAGGTCAAGACATCGGTTACGGTGGGAACCCCGAGGTCGGAGAGTTTCGACGACTACGATGAGGACAACAACGGGGACTCTTATGAACATACCATTGGCACTCCGCGACCATCAGACGTCAACGGACGCAAGGGCAGCATTGTATCCATCACGACCTTGACACAACATTTCGAACCTGCGCCTTCCCCTCGATTCCCGAGAAACGAGTCCCACAGCTCTGACGAAGTCCTGTACGCCGGAATCGAGGAGGCTCCCATGGACCGTGGTCTTCTCATCCTGGCGCAAATGTCTAGTGCTGGCAACTTCATGAACAAGGAGTACACTGACGCTTGCGTCGAAGCGGCCAGGGAGAACAAAAATTTCGTCATGGGCTTCGTGTCCCAGGAGAGTCTCAATACCGAGCCAGAAGACTCCTTCATTCACATGACACCGGGATGCCAACTGCCGCCGGAAGGTGACGAGGAGAACGGCGCCGTTGCGGGTGACGGCAAGGGACAACAGTACAATACGCCTCAGAAGCTTGTTGAGCTTTGCGGCACCGATGTCGTGATCGTCGGTCGTGGTATCTTGAAGGCGGGTGATCCTCAGTCGGAGGCCGAGAGATACCGCAGGAAGGCTTGGAAGGCCTATCTCTCCCGTGTTGCATAGTCGGCTCGTCTCTTACACACACATGCACAACCTCCACCCTCCTCTCCCTACCCACCACCACCACCACCACCACCACCACCACCACCACCAAACACATATACACACCCAAAGTCAATACCCAGGCGTGTTTTTTTCCATCGTTGTTTTCCAGTCGTACCGACGTCGGGGGGCCTTTTATGCCATATTCTCTAGGGTGCTACTGCCGGTTCATGCATATTCGGTCTTGAAATGGTATTCATGTCGTAGAGGATGGGGATTCGGACTCGGCACTGGGGCGATTTCTTAGACGGGGGGGACTCGGCGACCCGGGAGCCGGGTACAAAATAAAAAAAGGGACCGGCGTTGATTTTCTGCGGGTTCTATACATGCAGCTTTTGTATGCGGACAGTTGCAGTTCATATATCATTGAAATGACAGTCTATGCCACGTTTACTTGTCTATGTAATGGCCCTTGCCTCGATCTCCAAGTTTGCTGCATACCCTCTGGATCGTGAGCAACACCGTTCTCCGCGCATTCCATCGATCCATATCTCTGAGGTGTGGCAGCGATTTCGATGAGTGGCCGGCTCCTTGCTGCTTGCTACTGCTGCTGCTGCTGCTGCTGCTGCTGCTGCCGTTCTTTTCTGAGTAGCTCGTTCTTACTCGGTTTGAGATCAAAGATCAGATCCCTCCTCCAGTCAAGGCAAGGTGTCGGTGATCGGCTATTGAAGAAAGCATGTACCTGAGCTACCCTGAACTGCCGTTGATCGTGCACCTTTCCTATAGCTTAATGTTCTGCGACAAGCTGACGGTAAAGTAGGTTCTCGACGGCATGGTGTGTGGCATGTGGCATCCAAGCATGTCACTACAAAACATGGCACGGGGAAGGGGGAAAGGGAAAAGGGGACAGGGAAGGGGAGACTCGAGGATGGATGTTTGCCCATGGCCCATACCTCCGTAAGGCATGTAGGCGATTGGACAACGGACTTTGACGGACAATGGGCAAAAGTCCTAAAGCCGACAAGATCCATGGTGGGACCATCGCCCGACTCTAGGGGAGACGGGGTCAGGTCCGATCTGAAGGCAGAAGAAGTATACTCTGGGTTGAAAAGGTAAACAGACTCTATTACCACTAGGAGCCTACTGTGTTTTCCGTAGAGAAAAGGAAGAGAGAGAGAGAAGAGAACGACGGGTCGGCGGGCAAGGTTCCCCGGGATGCGACATGTTCTCTCCAAGTCCCGCGATGTATGAGGTGCGAGATTCAAAAGATGAATAAGGCTATCCCCCCCTCCCAAACCGAAAAAATGATGGTGAATTCAAAGCTGAGCAGTGCACCGTTGCCACGCGCACTAAGTAAGATCAAGCAAGGGGCCAGCCGGTGCACAGCACCACCTCGCACACGCACACACACACACACACATTCTCTTGACCTCCATACTGTCGCACGGCGCAAACACAACGCCATACGGACGTAAAGTATGTAACGAATTGTCTACAGAAGTACTCGTCGTCCGGACTTTTTATTTTTTTTTATTTTTTTTTCAAGACGACGACGACGATGCCGACGGATCGCTGACGCTGGTCTCTACGGAAGGGCATTGGTGCGACGACATTGGCCGTGTGTGGAAAGTGGACGTTGGGACGTGAGGGAACGTGGGACGTGAGCCGTGGGATGAGATCTCTCTCAGTCTCATCTTACATTGATTTGTCGGCGCGCCGTGCCCCTGTCGGCAGGCTGCCGGCCCTACCCCTCCACGCCGTGTGTTTCCTATTGTTCGGGTCCCTTTTTCTCTTCGACCTCCTGAAAGGCGATCCGCGGAAAGACGATGGCACGATGCTTTTTTCATACACTCTCTCTCTTAAACCCCGACTATTACCTTTGCCTGCGTAAGTAACTCCTGCCCTGACCTGGGCGAACACGAACGGTGCGGAACGCGGGGGTTTTTTTTTGTTTTTTTTTTTTTGCTCCTTGCCGCCATGACCTGCAGAAGTCTGTGTGTACAGGAAAGCCGGAGGGAATTCCATATGGCTGCCTGGTAGCTGTGACCCTGGGTTGCTGTCCCCCAAGAACCTCCAAGACTTTCTCAGTGTGACCCCAAGAGCTGCCGATCCAACGTCGAACAATACAGGCAAGGTAGAGGTAGGTGTCCATGTCGGCGAAGAGCCAGAAAGCTTGGGCGGAATTGCGATGGGACATGCTGCAGGTCAGCAAATCACAAAACAGCAGCTAGCTGTCTTTGGAGCATCGTTGCGTGACTCTTGGGACCGGCCGTTCGCTCCGTCGGTGTCGTTAGAGTATGATGGAGTGAGTACCAAGGGGGGGTGTGGTGGGATGGATGTATCCATGGATGGGCAATGGATTTTTATTTTTATTTTTTTTTAAATCTGATGTTTTTGTTGTTGATGGGCTTTTGTTGTATCCGGATGGTACTTTGCCCAAGGTTGGTCGGTACATTTTGCCTACATCACACTACCCTACCTTACATTAGCCATATCCAAGTGCCGGCCGGACGTGTAAGAAAAACTATGGGGATTTAGAAAACGCCCTTTGACGACGGGAGTTTCTTATTTTTCTTCTATTCCTCGGAGCTTCAGGGATATCCTACCTATTTTACAATTTACTATTCCGTACACCTTACGGATACCAGGAATCGAAAAGGGCAAAACGAAGATACCTCGACCTACCTTACTGCACGCAGCACCGTGTAAAGTGCCTACCTACCTTACCTTACTCCGTGGAGAGACACTGGAAGACAGGATCAACTCCCGGCCCCACAATCCAACACCGCCGGCCACATGCCTTGCCTGGCTCTTGCCGCAGACCTGGATTGGACCTGGACTGGAACTGGAAGGAGCGCAACTGCCAACGCCAGGTGCTTGCTTGCCTTTGCAGCAAGTTGAGTGAAGTTGCGTGTGTGAGAAGTCGAAGAAGCCTGCCTGCCTATACCTTTTACCTACCTTGCGTGCCTACCCAGCTAAGGTACCAAGGGGAAAGAGCGAGCGCCTGCCACTTCTGGACCCCGGTTGCCCATATTTACGAATACGCTCACCATCGTCTTTCCCAACCCCGATCGAATTACCAACAACGTCTGTTTACCAACTTTACCTTACCTTGCGCAGTTGCACCAGCAGGAGCTCTCTTCTACTGCCCTGGCGTGTCTCCAGTCCACTACTCTACCTATCCTACTCAATCACCAGGTTCCGCTCTCTCCCACACAGTGCCCCAGTGTGAGGCAACATCTGCTTCGCTCGCCGACGAGAGTCACAGGTTGATCGTGGGCGGGTCCTGTTTTCCAACTTTTTCCACCAATTCTGCTTCCGTAATCGTCCATCCCTCCCTCCATCTCTTCCGGCAGCTGTCACCTCGAGGAACCACGACCGAGATCAACATTCACCGGGTTTTCTTGCTTGTTCCGCCCTCTCTATTGTTCCATTCCAGGCCTTGCGCCTGTCTGCGTTACTCTCCGAATAGATACTCAGACGCCCAGTCAACTCCATCAACCCACGTGCCGAGCTCGCGGCGAATCCTGGCGGCTCCCACTTCGCGGACCAAATACCCTGCCTGAACCACTGACACAACCAATCCCCGAGGCGGCGACGGCGCCGACAATTCGAGAGCGTCCTGCCGTTCCCCGAGTGCGTCTCCACGAATAGGACCTTTCAACAACTACGTCCGCCGTATAGTATTCGCCGTATATACGCATACACGCATTTACACGGCCGACCATGGCCGACGACCGGCGTGACAGCTCCGAGAAACCACCCTCGGCGCGGGATGGTCAGAACTCGAGCACAAGTCCAACTCAAACACCGACCCAATTGCAGAACCAGACTCAAGACGCCCGACCGCCGCCCAAGAAGCGCAGACGCGTGGTGATTTCTTGCACGGAATGCCACCGACGGAAGCAAAAGGTCGGTTTGTTATGCCTTGCCCGCAACAATTGTCCCTCCCGCCATTGCAATTTGTAGCTGACACCGTTTTTGTGCGCAGTGCGACCGAGACCTCCCATGCGCCAACTGCAAGTCGCGCAACAAACAGGATGCCTGCAAGTACGAAACGGGTGCGCCTACGGCGAAAGACAACCGCAAGCCGGACGGCGAAGGCGCAAGATCGACACATGTTCAGAGCCTCTCCAATGCCGCCGCGAACTGGGGCTACTCGCAAGCTGGAGCTTCCACGCTCGGTCTGATGAGGAAAATCGAAAGCGCCAACGGCGATGGCCAGTTGTCGCATCTCGGCGGCGCGGCCCACGTCGAGGACCAGTTCGCGACCAAGGAACGATACAAGTCGCTGATCAGACAGCTGCCGGCGAAGGGGTACATTGAAAAGCTCATTGACGTATACTTTCACGAGTTCAACCACCAGTATTATGCTCTCGAGGAGGATCTCTTCAAGGACCAGTTTGCCGAGTGGTCCAACATTCCCTTTAGCGTACTTTCCAACTCTGGACCACAGGCGCTCTCGCCTGACCTGCGAGTATTTCCCGCGCTGCTATTCCAAGTATTGGCGACGGCCTTGTTGACCCTGCCGGAAGGATCGCAAGACTTCTACGATCATCTCAAGTATGCTGGGAACATGACTTTCGAGGACCTTGCCGCGGACTACAGCGAATCTGGCGTCGGCATTTTGTCACTGCTTGGTAAGCGGCAAATCACTCTCACAACAGTCCAGGCCGACTTTCTTCGAGCTGCGTTTCTCAAGTACATGGCAAAGGTTACGGAATCGGTGGGTGAACTCTTGTGCGTGGCTCAAGGCCATCAAAAGCTAATGATGAGTGCAGTGGCATGCCATTGGCAGCGCCATTCGAGATGCTCAAGAGATTGGCATGCACCGGGATAGCCTGGATCCTTCCCCGGCCAGTGATGACACTGGCGATATGCTCGAGAACATGTGGCTGATTCAGCGGAGGAGAAAGCTTTACATGGTCCTCATGACATGGTGAGCAATTGCCGGACGGCAAGGATGGCTATCCATGACTCGGCTGACACCGAACAGGGACATCCACTGTGCGCTTGTGCTTGGACGTCCTGGCAGCATCGACTGGCGTATACTCCCGCCCAGTCTGCCAATAGACGCGCCTCCGCCAAAAGACCGCCGCAAGACGCCAATTGCGCCAAGGGATGACGAGAGAGACCCTCCAACCCCGTTGACTAAGAGCATATGGGCTTTCAAGCTCGTTGGCCCAATGCGCGAGATTCTCGAGCTTGAGCACGACGGTCCGTGTCCGAAAGACTACTCCAAGGTCGACCGGGTACACCAGATATGTATGGAACTCGACGAGGCCACACCCGCATACTTCCGCCTGGAGAATCCGGACACGAAATGGGATGGTAACCCTTTGTGCTCCTCCTGGCTGCAGTCGGTGCGATTTTACCTGCCGCAGATGAATCTCTTCAATCTGATGGCACTGCACCGACCCTACATCTTTAACAGGCAGAAGAGTCGGACAGAGGCGCTCAAGGCCAGCATTGAAATGTTGCATCGGCAGATGCTCACATTCCAAGGCCTTGACGCTGGATCGTGGCGAAAGTAAGTCTTGTGCATCTCCCAGTCAGATTAGGCTAACAAGCGCGTCTAGTTTCTCGCTGTTCTTTGGTAGCTTTGACGCAGTGGTGCTCATGGCGTCGATTTATATCCTGTTTCCCAAGGAGAACCTGGATATGGCAGGCAGCGCCATGCAACACTTCCACTGGACAACGGAGAGGTTTGAAGCGATGCAAGAGCGAAACCCTCTTGCAAAGGCAGCAAAGGGTGTTCTCCAGGCGATATTTAATAAATTTAAGAAAGCAGTAGGAAACCCAGCGCCACCAGCGAGCCTGTCAAGCCTGGCATCCCAGACAACCCCGGCATCGACGGCAGACAACAGCAGTCTTTCAGGCCGCGGATCGGTGTCAACAGCGACAGCGGCCACGGCAGATACGCCAGTGAGCAAGAGCAGTACGGTGGCGACACCGACATCACTGCCCATAGCATCAGACGCGGCATCGGCGTATCCTTTGCCGTCCTCTACCTCGGACTGGAACATACCCAACACCTGGGACTTCACGTCGATTGCGCCACTGTTCCCGATGGGAGACCTCATTTACCACGACCTAAACGGCATACCGGATGACGGATCTCTACCCGCATGGGGAGCCGCGACACCGCCACCGCCAGTGGCCGGGACAACATCGTTTGAAGGAGATTTTGGGAATGACAGTGTGTGGAACTTGCTAAACCAGTACGACCCGTCATCTGTTTGAGCCCCTTACTACGTACGTTATATGGAAGACTGAGGAACGATGTTTGAACCGGACAGAAACAAAGGCCATTTAGGGACATTTAAGCCGGAGCCGCTCGCCTTTAAAGCGGAGTAAGTTATCCGTAACGTCTGCCTGCAAGCTCCTGGAAGAAGGAGCAAGAGGCTCGGATGATTGAGATTGAGGCAGCAAAGGAAAGAGGGACGGCAAGGCGTATTTTGGACGTCGCAGGTGAGAGTCGAAAAAGAGATGGTCAAAAGGTCGCGGCCTAGCGGCGGTTGAGTGCATGACTTAGAGTTGTTGTCATTGGCTGCACGTATTGGTGGGTTGAATTGGAGTTGAGAACTTGAGCGCCTTTCGAGACGGATGATTTACAGCTGAAGGGCACACCCCTGCCGTGATGGGGGATGCTGGCCAGTTAGGTGGGACGACGGTAGGGGGGGATTAGCGCCAGCGGAGTAGGAGCTGCCCTGCCAGTGCCTGCTTACCGGTTCCGTGGTGCCTCGCAAGTTGTCGCTAAAGTAGCATCTCATGCACAAGCGGTGGATAATCAGTCGAGCGAGGTGCAGGCCAAGCACATCGCAGCCATTGCTAGGTAGTCGTCAGTCAGCAGGTAGCCAAGAATGGTCGAGGCAGATACAACAACGAGGATGCATTGATGACCAAATATACCCTATTCATACCCTAACTGATGGCTGCCATGATGTCCATATCCTCCATGGTTCAACATTTGTGTCGTTCGGTGTATCGGGGAATGGAAGGAAGGGTGTCGCCGGTGTCTTGCGGGATGGAAGGTGCGCATATCCTTGCGTCCTATGACGATTAGGACCAGCGGTAAACAATTTTTTTTTTTTTTCGTATGCCAGTTTGACAATTTTTTTCCGGGGTCCAGACAGTAAGTACGGCACCAACACCATATCCGTAGAGGAAGAAAAAAAATAATCAATTTGCGCTAGCTAACGACTTGTGTTAGGTTGTGGCGTGTCTAACATCTTATCGGACGCTTGCTTCTTTTTTGCCTTTGCAATTATTTTCCCACGGTTTCTCACATTTCACTTGTGAATACCTTGTTCCCTAATAATTGGAAGTCTACCCGTACCTGCACCTAGGTTGGATCAAGAAGTTTGCCCCCGCCATTTCAATCCCATCCGGCGAGTGAGCGCTCATCCTGCTTTCCGTCTCCCAGGTCCAAGCAGATCGATATACAAGAATCCGGTAGTGGCTTCACCGCTTCCTGTCACTCTCTACTGTCAGGTATCGATTGGGAGAGAAAGCAGACAGCAGACAACAGACAACAGACAATAGACAACAGACGACAGGCATCTTTTAACCCAAAACCCGTTTGTTGCCGCGTTGCTCCGTCTCGCAGACCCGTCTGCAATATTTGTTCGTTTTCTTCCACCTTTTACATACAATCGTCTTATCAACCCTTGTTCGTAAGGTGCGGGAAAGGAGAAGAAGCTGCTCTTCCAGAGTTTTTTTTTTCTTTTCTAAAATCAAAATCTCTCCGGCACCCACCGTTTATTTGACTTACCTCGTCTCAATCTCAGACATATTCGTACTACGCCCTCTCACCCAAGACCCCATCCACCAACCAACCTCCATCCTGAATCCTGGTCTGGTCGAATCCCGATCCTACCCCATTGTCTATCGTCTTGCCTGGCATTGCATCCTCTGCTCTCTCTTAATCTCTCGAGACGCACCATCAGAGGCTTTCTGGCACTACCTCACCTTCAACCCGTCGGTCACACCTCACCTTTCCAGCCCTCAGGTACTACCTCCCTTTACTTAATTACCCATGACTTTTTTCCTGAACCGACCATTTTGAACGTCGTCTCCAGCCCCCAAACTACAGCCCTGCCCGGCTATCAACCTTATCAATCCCATCGCCGATCGACGAGACGTGAACTGCGCTAAGGTAGTCTGAGTGCTTGTCTCTCTTGTCTTTGGCTGCATCCTATTTTGCTTTCCCATTCTTTCACTTTTGTTACCTACCTTATCCACCTGCCTTGGCTTTTTTGCCTTTCACAGCTCCCGAGTTTCTCATTGCAGCTTCACGCAAAGTTCTAGATGTGAGGAAAGGGTTTAGCCACAAGGATTGCTTTCCCCCATATCATCAAACCACCTGTCTGCCTACGCAATTCTCATACATTTTTACACACACACGAGCCTGGTCGACAGGTAACCTCACCTCACATCACCTCTCATAAATCGCTTTCTAAAAGAGACGTTACCTGCTACGTACTGGCTAGGTGCATTTCTTGCTACAGCAACACCTGCAGCAGAGTACACTGTCTGCCTCATCCGGCTGGGCCATCGCACCAAAGCATCACAAGCACACAAGGCAGGCACGGTACTTTCACCTTTTTTTTTCACTACCTACCCAAGCACCAAACACCAAGCAACAAGCACTACGCTCATCCACACATCCACGTCCCGTCCAAGCACAACACTCACACACACACACGCACTCACTCACTCACTCGCTGGCTCACTCATCCACCTACCGTACCTGCACCTGCACCTCCCGGCGCCAATAGAGAGTGCAGCAGTTGAGACTACCGCCGCGACTTCTTGCCTTTTCCCTTTGGCACACAAGGACTGCAGCGTCCGCCTCACCTTTCTCACTCTTCTTCCTGCTTGGGCTCTCTCAATTCTTATTTCGTTCGCTGAATCTGACTGGTGGCAGAAGAAAAAAAAGCAGCTCCCAGTTACCTTAGCTTGAGGGAAGGAGGGAAAAAGGAAAAAGATGCCCACCACCACTCATACCACGACCACCCGGTCGCCTTTTGACACCAACAACCTGGGCATCAACACCAACAATTCGGCCCCTGTTCTGCCACCTTACCTTCGCACCAGTAGCCAGTCTCCGTTGCATTCTTTTCCTTTCTCGCCGAGCAACAACTTGCCTTCGGCCATCGGAACGGGCATTAAGAAAGAAAAATCATCTACCAAAATGGCCGTGGATAATTCAGAGATCATGGACTTTGTCAATCGGTATCAGAACTTGCAGGGCTACCAGAACGCCAGCGACCAACTGATGAAGGTATGTTTGCGCTTTCCACTTCCCCCATGGGTTGCCATTGCCTGCCCACCCCTCCTCCCCGTTGAGTCTTCAGCGTCTTTTCCACGGCTCGTCTACGTCTGCAGAGAGACCAAAGCTTCCTATCCCTTGCTCGGTACGGTCCCGCAGCAAAGCCACCCCCAGATTGAGCTTGAGCCTGAGCTTGAGCTTTTTGTGGGAGGTCGTCAACTTTTGCTACCGCGTCTAGCTTCAGCGCCTGTTTGGCGTTGGCGCTGCAGCTATCATCGTTGAAGCGCTTCGGCTGCTGATCCCCTATCCATACTTCCCTCATCGCCACCTTTCCGAGCCCGCACTCAATCCACCTGCACGAGACGCGACGAACTACTGTTCCCGTCCATCCCAACATGGGACCGCCCCTCTGAACAAGGTTATGAACCTTGACCAAAGTTACATTCCGCTAACCTCGTTTGATTTTCCACTTACAGGACCTTTTGATATACTGCAAAGAAATCCAGGGCCAATATGCCGATGAAAATCAGATGCTTAAGCAGGAGCTGCGCAATGCAAAACTTGACCTCGAGCATGCTACTACTTCCAGAAGAGAGATGCAACAGGTGCTGCAAGAGCTTGATTATGATAACAGCTACATGAAGGTAGACAGCGGCGCCGCCTGCTGCCCAGCGGCTTCTCCCCCACCCTTTATCTTCAGAGTGACTAAATCTCGCAGAATCGCAATCCCTACGTCTTGATTCTAATTGATGGAGATGGACTTCTTGTACGTAGCCCCGGCTACTGCCTCGGTTTTTCGGTATAATGCTAACCTCGGCGCCTCTAAATAGTTCCAAGAATCGTTTATCAGACAAGGCATCGAGGGCGGCAAGCAAGCCGCCTACGCCCTCCGAACTGCCGTTGCTGAGTACGTTGGCAGCCAGTCGGGCGAGGTTGAAATCGTCGCCAAAGTTTGCGCCAATCTATCTGGTCTTGGACGTGCTATGCGCAGAGATGGGTGCCTCGACAGCGAGTCCGAGCTCAAGGAGTTCTATCTGGGTTTCACACAGGCCAAAGCTTCGTTTGATTTCATTGATGTCGGTCACGGTAAGGAACGTGCCGACTCGAAGATCAAAGGTATGTTGTACTTGCGACTAGATGGCGGTGTTATAGTGACAGATGGGCTAACCTTGCCACAGAGACAACCCGTTGGCATTTGCGAAACTACAACTGCAGACAGATTTTGCTAGGCATTTCCCATGATGCGGGTTATGCCCCTTTTCTCGACGAGATCCTTCAAGATACAGATACTCGCTCGAGAGTCAGTCTAATTGAGGGCGTCGCCACGGTCAGAGAATTGAAAAACACCAATGTTCATATCCTCGACCCGCTGCCCAGCCTTTTCCGAAACCAAAAGCTCATTGATAGAAGTGGCGACCGCGCTGCTGAACGTGCCGAGGCATATGCCAGATCTTCGGCGCAGGGACCAGCTTCGGTACCTTTCTTTTCAGCTCCATCTAGAGCGTCGACATCTTCGCCTGTGATGGTGGCCTCGCCAATCTCACCTCCTGCTACAGTGGCGACGACGGCTTCTTCTTCCTGGGCCGGAGTCACTGCGAAGGCGAGCCCACCACCAGTCATCACCACTCCTTTGGCCAAAATATCCGTCAATGTTCCTGCTCGAAAGGCTCCAGAACAAAAAGTGGCAACACCGGCATGGAACCCTGGCGAACGTGGCATTGACCCCCCCATCCCCATCAACGCAACAGCCATGGATAACATTAAGAAACGAACGGGCAAGGATAAGCTGTGCAATAACCATTACCTGCGCGGTCCTTGCGCCAAGGGCGACGAGTGCTGCTTTGAACACAAGTACAAGCCCAATGCGGACGAGATCAATGCTATTGCCCATTTGACTCGTCTCAACCCCTGTACCAGTGGTCAGGAGTGTGAGGTGGACAACTGCATCTACGGACATCACGTAAGTTTCTATTTTCACCTTTGCAGAACGGTTGTGCTAACAAGCCTCGCAGTGTCCTAGCGTGAGTGGGAACACCTGCACGCATCCGTATTGCAAGTTCAGAGTTGAGGATCATCCACCTGGCACAAAGTTCAAGAATGCCAAGATTCACGAAAACTAAAAGGCCTTGAGAAGCTAATTTTGGAGGGAGGGAGAGACATGAAGACAAAGGAACAGGGTTTGCTTGCTTATAGCACATGGAATTGGCTGTGGCACAGAGAGTGATAGCTCATCTGCTGACGGTCGCCAAACCTGCTGGGTTTGCTTTCGAGAATTAATTTGTGTATGATTAGCTTGCTCGCTGGCAATTTGAGCTTGCCAAATGAGCTTCGTATGGCTATATATGGATAGCTGTTTTCCGGATATTGTTCAGGCCGTGAGGCGCACACAACGCTTGAGTGAGGACCAGTCGTACCTGAGATCTCTGGCCATGGAAAAACCGTTGCCTCGAGCTCTAGCTACGTAGGTCGACAATTTGCCCAGACTGTCACCATCGGATGAGGAGACCTGTTGGCGTTATAGTTGCGACTGCTCACTCCCGACCTCCGCGCCAGCAGCTTGACCCCCGGTGGCTTCTATTTTTGAAGGTCATGAGTTCGAATTACCTCGTAGGTTCCTTTTCTTTTCTGTTCTTGTGACTATTTATTTCTCTGATATTTTGATAATTTGGAACGCGTGGAACGCAAACGAACCATATTCCCGAAGGACGAGTGTTCCTTTATACCTTCGTCTATAAGCTACCCATGAGCTAAGGTGATGTGATGCCCTCCCTGTGCCTGCCTGTCTGCCGAACCCCAGCGGGATAGTGGACCCCGCCACTCCAACCCAAACCCCACTACGAGCCGTGGTCTTGCAACCCCACACCCGCCGGCCAAAATCCCAGAGTGGATTAGCAGAGAGAGCCTCCTCTTCAATCGACAACTGTATCCTCACTTCACGTCTCCCACGTCTGATCCCCAACCCCACCACCAACAACAACCACGACGACGACGACGACGACGACGACGACGACGAAGGCGCCCCGAAGCGATCGATACCTCGAGATTCACGAGCTTCATCGGGTACAGAACGACAAGCGGCGATCACAGATAATCCCCAAGATAATACCACATCACCCCTCCCCCAAGACAAACCACAACCATGTCGCACCCACGCATAGAGGAGGTCGAAGACAGCGACCTCGAGGCATCAGACCCCTCCGAGGGCGACATTGACGACTTTGCCGACAATGACATCATGCGCCGCGTCGAGCCCAAGTCAGCACCGCGCGCACCGCAAATCAACCCTTCCACCATCCCCCCGCCGCCGCCACCGGCCCCCCAGGCCCCGAGGCGGCTCCGAGTTCAAACGACCGTCGACCAGAAGCAATACGCCGACTTCCAGTGCCTCTACCCAATCTACTTTGACGCCCGCCGCACCCGCGCCGAGGGCCGCCGCGTGCCCAAGTCCCTGGCCGTAGAGAACCCCATCGCCCGCGAAATCGTAAACGCCTGCGCCGCCCTCCGCCTCCCCACGCTCTTCGAGCCCGCCAAGTTCCACCCAAAGGACTGGGCGAACCCGGGCCGCGTCAAGATCCGCACGCGCTTCAACGGCCAGCTCGGCCCCGACGGCGGCAAAGCCAGCGCTGCCTCCCGGCCCGCCGGGGCGCAGGAGATCAAGAATAAGCACCACCTGTACATCCTCGTCGCCGAGCACCTCAAACGCAACCCGACGACGGAGGAGAGCGCCGCCCTCAAAGCGCGCGTGCAGGGCGCCCCCGCGCACGATCCCAGCAAGCCGTGGCCTAGGCCCGCCGTCCCGCGCGGGTGGAAGATGGGCGAGCTGTTGCCGTACATCAGTCCTGCCATGACGGGCGGCGGCGTCAGCGAGAACCTGTTCAAGGATATGATGAAGGAGATGCAAGGGGGTGGAGATCCGATGGCGGCGCTGATGCAGCAGGCTCAGGGGGGTGCTTTGGGTGGTGGAGGTGGTGGTAGTGGTGCTGAGGAGAAGGCTGGCAAGAAGAAGAAGGGCAAGGGCAAGGCTTGAAGTGGACTTTCAAAGAGAGAGAGAAAGAGAGAGAGAGAGTGAGAGTCGTTAAAAGGGAAAAAAAATCTAGGGGTGGACCTCATTCAAGGAGTCAGTCCTAAGCATCATCATGAAAATTATACCACGGACAACGGTCGGTCAATGGTCAACAGTTAAACGACATCACGGAGGTACAAAGAAAGGGTCGTAGAAGGAAAGCCGAAGGCAACCCAATCAAACAAAAGCATGCTAGACTTGAAGAATAAGGTTGGGATTCAGGGGGTATTTAACATCCTACTAGTCCTTCTGTCACATCGCATCGCTTCCATGATAATCATACTGCCGCCAGTCGGCCCTGTATCCCCTCCCACTCGCGCGATCCCACAATCTGCACATCCCTCCCGCCGCCGGGCACCATCTTGCCGTCCGCGTCCGGCAGACGAATCTGCAATCTCGCTGCCACGCTCTTCATCATCTGTCTCTTCTCCGCCGCCGCCCCATCTTTGCGTCCTAGCACGACCTCGGACTTCTTGAGCACCGAGTTCCGCCAGCTGTTCCACGCCGCAAGGTCTTCCCTCTGCTTGGCCGCGTGGTACTGCGGCGTGCTGCGCGCGGGCTTCCACGCGAGCTTGTCCTTCGGCAGAGAAGCAAGGTCGTAGACGCGAGCCGAAGTTGTGAACTTGACCAGCTCGCTGAGAACATCCTTACCCTCCGCCACAACGAGGGCGCGGCGCTGCTCCACGACGGACGGCGACTTGATGAGCGGCTCCGCCAGCCAGTCGTAGTTGTGCTGCTCCGTCGTCCTAGCGCGCCTGTTGTCCTCGCGAAGATATCGCACGGCTGCCTGCAGGCTCGCAATCTCGCTCTTGAGAGCATCCATCTCGCGCGCCGTAGCAACCGCCCGCTCCTGGCCGGCCTTGGCGCCCGCTGCACCTGCACCGTCCGCGAAAGCCTTGCTGTCGCCGGCAATCTTTTTCCACTTGTCGCGGTCCGTCTCCAGCGTCTTGAGCTCGCGGTCTTGCTTGTCAATGTCCTCCTTGAGACTGGCAGCCTTTTGCTTCGCAGCCTGGATCTGCGCCTCGAGATCCTCAATGCGGGAAGCCTTGGCATTGGCATCCTTCATCCTCGACTCGAGGGTCTCAATCTTGAGGTTGGCCGTGCTAAGATTCTCGTCGCGCTGCGCAATCGCCACGCGGGCTTCGTTGTGCTCCTCCTTAAGGCGGCGCATCTCCTCCTCCGCATCGACGGGGATCGTCTTGATGGCCTTGAGCTCCTGGGAACGAAGCTTCCACGGTGCGGGGCTAACTTCAAACTCTTGCGTCTGAGACAAATCTGCGCTAAGCGCGGCCAGGTCTGAGATCTGGCTAGTAAGAGTACGGAGCCTGGACAGGTATGTTGAGAACAGATCGGACTCGCTTGACATGGTGACTTTAGTGGTGGCCTGGGAGATTGTGTCCTGGACTTCGCGGTATGTGAAGGGCTCGTTACGGCCTTCCTCGTGCAGGAGCGAATGCAAGTCGGAACCGATCTCACGAGCCAACGCCGCCAGCTGTTGAGTAGCATCCTGGCACTGCTCGAAGGACTCCTTGGTCTCTTGCGGCAACGCCAGCGAGCGAGACTTGAGATCTTGTAGAGCCCGCACAGCCTTGCCAGCAATAACCTTGGCACTCCGGGTCTGAGCAACGACAAACTCGGATTTCTTGCTAAAGTGCTGCGCCATCTCATCGTCTTCAGACTCAGAGGGCACAACTCTCTGGACCATTCCACGCAAAGCAGCAAAGGTGGCTCCGGCAGACTCAAGATGGCTCTGCATAACGACAGTCTGCATGTACGTGTCCTCGGCAAAGTCGGGCAACTCGTTGGTGAGGTGGACTTCAGCGAGATGGGACATGAGCGCAATCGTGCGCTGGAGTTCGTCCGCACACTTCTGCTCCTTAAGATCGTCCCGTCGCAAGCCGTCGATCCATCCGTTCAGCGCCCGCTCCACTGGCTCCAGCTCGAATAAGGCGTTCTGGAACCGCTGGAATTGTTCAATCGAGCAGTGGCTGATGGCGTTGGTGAAACGCTCGCACATAGAAGCGACCCATGTAAGTTTATCGATAGCATCACAACCAGCAAAGACGTCGTCCTCGTGGCCAGGGTGAGGCTGGCCATTGACACGCTCCTTGATGAATGACTGCAGGAGCTCGGCCTTGAAGGCCAATCTCCTGAACCTCAGCAAAGCAAGCACAGAGTCTTGGTCCTCCTTGTAAGTGTCGGGCAGGAACATCTTGACAATCTCCAAGTGTTGCTCGGCCTCCTGAGCCTCCAGTCGTCGCAGCTCGAGGTCGATCGTCTTGACTTGCGCCTTGGAGGCGGAGATCTGGAGCTTCATGTTTAGGTCCATCATAGCGCGGGACTTGCTGTTAAGCTGCTCGGATTCCGTCTCAGTGACAGCGTGTGACGCCCGCATGTCCTCGAGGTCGCTCTGCAGGCTGGTGACCAGTCCTCTGAATCGGGACAGGGTGTACTCCATGTCCTCGAGGGCCTCATCCTGCTCGCCCGCCCGTCGCGCCTGCTCCGTGATGACGCTGTCCTTGAAGTCAAGATCCTCTTGCATTTCCTTTTCGTTCTGGACATGGTTGATCTCCAGCTCGTCATTGATTTCCTTCAAGTTCTCGAGGTCTTCGATGACGGCCTTGAGTTCTTCGATTTGCTCAGACATGCTCATGTTACGCTCAGTGAGGTCCTCGATCATATCTTCAGCGCCCAAAGCATTGTCGAGTTGTTGCCGAAGATCCTCAACGGCAGCCTCTGACTGGGCCAACTTTTCTTTTGCCGCGTCAAATTGCTCCTTGACAGTGCCGAATTCCTGGAGATCATCCTCCAAAGTCTTGATTTGATCCTTCAGCTCCTCCTCCTGCTGCTGAGTCAAGTCGCGCAGTCGCAGGAGAGCTTCGCGGAGCCGCTCGTTCGTCCTTTCCATCTGCAACCACCCGGTGCTGGCTCGGTCTTCCGCTGACATACCCTGGCCGAATTCCGCGTTCTCTTCGCGGAGGATTTCCACTTCGAGCTCAAGCTCTTCCGACTTTTGCTTCAGAGCCTCGAGTTCAACCTTAAGAACCTCGGCCGTCTCTTCAGCCATCTCACGGTCCAACGTGGCCAGCTCCAGAGCGGTCTCATGCTCCATCTGCATTGACTCGATCGATTCGAACCGCTCCTCTGCCTCCTTTAATTCTTTCCGCAACTCGTTGTTCTCGCTCTGCTGAGGCTGGTATTTCGCCTGCAGCTTTTCTATAATTGACTGGAATCTGTCTCGCTCGCCTTGGACCTGGTCCAACTGCTTCAGCTTCTCTCTGTCCTCCAACCTCTTTCTCTCAAGCACTTTGAGCTTAGCCTTGAGGTCCTCTATTTCTCTATTCGCAGCGGCGGCATTTGGTGTAGAACGGGCGGTTGTCGCTGGTTTTGTTGAGCTTGTAGGCGTGGTAGACGCCGAGCCTGACGTGAGCTTCTCCAAAGCCTTTGTCCTTGCTCTCACGGGGCTTGTCTCGCCATCTTTGTTGGGAGACGTGGCACCCGCGTCTTCGCCGCTGTCGGCATTCTTTCCAGCCCCCATGTCCGCGGAGGGCCTTCTCGCAGTCCCAGCCGTCCGTCCAGAGATGGAAAGTCGGCCACTATTGGGTCTTCCTGGGGTGGGCCGTGTGGGGGCTGAAGATGTCGAGGGTTGTCTCGTGGTTCTGTTGGCGGGTATAGGCGGAGGTCCCATGGAGCTGCGAGAGGTTCCCACGCTTGGCCGCGTTTTGGCTGCTGTTGATGGTGTACGTGTATTAGACGGTGTGGTAGTTCGCGATGGCGCGGTGCTCGATGTCGCTGATCCGAGCTGTTTTGTGGGCGACTTGGTCGGTGACTGCATGTCCATTGTGAGTCGTTGCTTTTGATATACACAGGTATCTGTACACTTACCCTCAACGTACTCGTCGGCCGAGACACCTTAGGTCCCGGGCTCGGACTGGGAGCATTCAGACTCATCCTTTTGGTCAAACCTGTATCGCTGGTCGTCCTCCCGGCGCCTGGATTGAAGCTGCTCGGCCGGCTAGGCCTGCGAGCTGCTGGCTTCGCCGCCGGAGCAGGCGCCTGGGCGATGATGGCCAATGTTGTCGGGCGCACAAACATGCCATGCCCAAGGGCACAGTCAAAGTACCGTTCGCCCTGGACGCTGCCATCGTTCTTTCCGCTATCATCCTCGAGCTCGATGCCCACCCAATCGCCACTAGCGAAATGCGTTCCACCGGCGAAGCGTACGATGCCAGTCCGGCCGTCTGATAGACGCACCGTCTGGCCAACTACGAGCTCCGACATTATTCCACGACTGTGACTCTACTGGGAGATAACCATGTTCGTTATTGCTGTCGGTTGATCGTGGGGCGTAGGCCAGTCGTTGAGGCCCCGTCGTGATGCGTGGTGTGTACTGGGACGATTACGTTGTGTTTGGATGTCACCCAGGGGGCCATTGGAAGCGCGTCCCAATCGGATAAACGCGCTGGAGCTTGGAGCTTGTTGCTGCTGCGGCGCCTGCGACTAGGCTAACAAGGGGTTTAGTTGGGGTGATGTCAATACAAAGTCAACCCCTGATTGGCTACTTCCTGCCTTGCATCTCAGGGTCTTCCGCTATGAGCTTAAGCGAGACTTTCTAATGGATAACTTCATATAATACCGGTACTCTGTACAAGTGACCGACATCCATCATAAGGCCTTACTAAGAAGACACGAGCAGTCGACGACAACAATGCTCCCTCAAAACACAAAGCAAACGGGCTTCAAAGAAATACACAGCGACATTGTCTCATTCCCTTCAGCGGAACGCTCACGAAATGCATCATTCGATGAAGTAGTCAGTGCGCAGCAGATCGGCTCTCGGCGTAATGCAGGGAGATATCATTTGACCTCTTCAGGGAGTTTAGATGCACTCACTCACTCGAAGCACGCGCTGTCCAATAATCGACTCAATACGTTTGCTCAGTATTTTGGTTTTCCTATCTACGCCTACGCTATGTCAGGAAAAATCAATAGTGCGTCTCAATCCGACAAGAAGGAAATCCGTCGCCGCATTCCGCTGAAAACATCACATTATTAAGTCCGCTTTTGAAGCCATCTCAACCTCGCCCGAACCCCTCTTGATAGCTACCTCCTCGAATCCACTCCACCAACTCAAAAGAGATGCGTCGCTCAGTTTTTTCGTCCAATGATTTATTATGCGCAACCCTAACCACCATCACACCGGCGCCTCGGAACTCGACTGCACCTGCATGAGTGATTTCCTCCTCAGTCACCGACTTGACATAGATGACGAGGTCCGGTCCAATTATTCCCCTCCACAAAGTCGACACCCATTGCCAATGGTCGATCGGGGCATAGCAGTCATAGATGGGTAATGTACAAGCGTACTTGTCAGAGAGGGTCAAGCTGAATCCCGCGGGGAGCAGAGCAACCGGAGTTTTGCTGGGTACCGATATCGAGCTATGTCGAGACCCGACAGGCTCCCCATCCGATGCCCGCCTCGTGAGCGGAGCTGGGTCCGGTGCGAAAGCCGGCTTGGTGGACACGTGCTTGATGATCTCTCGCGACTTCACATGCCACTTCAGGATGCTCTCCATATAGTTAGAGAACAGCTCCGAGGCGTGTAAATTGGGCTGCGAATGGCTGCTCTTCCTGCTGCTGCCGCCAGCAGAGGCCGTGTCGTTCATCCTTGCGTCGTCTTCGGCCGACAGGACAGGAAACGGCGTACTCGGTCCCTCGCTCCACGTCTTCAGATCGATCTCGCTCAAGCCAAGGAGAGAACGATGCACTGCCGTTCCCACCTGCTCCAGCTGTCGAGGATCAGCCCCCTCAACGGCAACGACTGCGCCACGGATCTCGATATCAGGACTGGTCGGTCCCGGCAGAGCCAAAGTTGGACTGATCTTTTGCAGGACCTTCAGCTTGCTCCAGAAAGGAATCGTCATGATCATGGCCTCGAGGCTTTGAGCATATCTATCTCTCGGGTTTGCGATCCCCATGCCAGTCATTGGGTATGCACTCGGGCGATCGTTTGTATCGTTGTCTCTGTTGAGTGGCGGAGATGACTGGGTCTGGAGGGGTGGCAGTCGAAGACTCTCATCGTAACCAGGGCCGCGGCTTGGCCCCGCGTTTGCCGAGTGGGGCGGTCGCGGAGGAGGGGGCGCCATGTTACTATACCCGGGCCTCGCAAGTGATGATGGACCGGGCAAAGGCCCGTAGCCGGCTACCGGCGGCGTAGGAGGCATACTCACCGACGACCTAGGCTGCCTCGATAGAGGATGGCCTGTGTATGGTCCGGATGAAGGGACTGCCTGGTAATATCCCGTAGGGGGGTTGATTCGGCGTCGTTTGAGCTCGGGGGATGGCGACATTGGTTCATATTCGTCTTCCACGTCTCGCAAGTTGTTGTGTTGGTGTTGGTAGGGCTGTTTCCCTCCAGGTAAAGCACGCCGGAGGTGATCGCTGTCCCCGCTGCGAGCCTCGCTCGGGTGATGCGGCTGCATTTTTGGTTTTGCGGCCGTCGGTGTGCCTGCTGGTGTCGACGGCGTTCTCGGCGTTGCGATGAATCTGCCACCACAGTTGGGGCACCGTCCTGGATTAGTCGAGGCTGACGATCCAGTTTGACTCCTAGATCTGCCCCGACGAGGCTGATAGCGGTAACCTGGGTGACTTTCTGCGTGCCGTCTCTTCTCCTCTTCTCCAAGTTGCCTCCAGATCTCCTTCTCTCGCGGGTCCTGTGATTTCCACCGCTGTCCTATGATTTTGGATATATCTGGGTTGGAAAGGCCTGGGAATTCGTTGGAGACGGTAGCCTGGTGGTGTTGTCTATACAGTATGAAGGCTATCAAAGAACGACGTTAGTCAACGGACATTGCACAAGTGTCTAGCAGTCTGCTCAGATTGTCTAATAAAGAAGAATTCCCGGAGGTCAGTCTCAGACCAGGCCTGTGACGAAGATGCGTCGACCGATGATGCGGGATGAAGAGTGAAAAACGTGCGACTCACGGTTGCGAGGCCTTGGGATCTTGAGTCCGGGCGTGCAGAGACAGATGGTGTCCTTGCCGCTCTGGCTACTCATCGGTCTGGTCTCTAAGCTGAGGTTCCTCACTTTGGAGGTATTCGCTTCCTCGATATCAATGGAGGCAACGCGCTTTCTGCTCGCGCGACTGCCAGCAGAGCCTACTGAGTTTGGTCCCTCGTCCGTCTCCTGGCTGGCTCTTCGTTCCATGGCCGAATGGGCAGAGATGGCACCAGAGGAAGAGGTTGACCGCCGTGGCCGAGGCGTAGAGACCACATCTGTCATCTTTTGGGTTGTAAGGGTTTGCAGGAGGTGTGCAAACAGATGCGAGTTGGGACTGGGTACAAGTGGGCGAGGCGACTGAAGCTATGAGACGTTTGGACTTACACCATGCTTCGGAAGGGGGGCGTTTGAAGAAGCAGAAGAGACAGGGGGTGTATGTACGTTGTCGACGGTGAGAGACACGACGGGATGCTAGGGTTGAGTTTGGGTTCGAATAGTGTTGGCGAATCCGTGTAGTTGTGGACTTTGGCGAGCAGGAAAGGCAGCAATGATTTGAGAGACGTGGGAGAGACAGGCGAAGCAGTATATCGGTAAGTTGGAACGAGACGAGACGGGACCGAGATCACTTTTGTTCGATGACCGATTGTCCGTTCCGACCTTTTTCCCCCCTTCTCCTTTGTGTTATCGAGACGACGACTACTCATTCAGCAGAAACCGAGCAGACAATGACCGTCTAACTCAATGACTTTATGTTCAAAGATGGAGGTGGCCATTATGGGGAAGAAAGAACATTAGGGTAGGTAGGGCGGTTGGTACGATGTCGTCGAGACGGTAGCGACGAACAGCGACCAGCGTCAACAACAACGTTTGACCGACGGCGAGGAGCAGGAAAGGAGATGGTTCTGAGTGGTGAACAAAGGGAGAGGCGGGAAGGACGAACGAACAGAAGTGAGGAAACGGAGCAGAGGTAAGAAGGGTAAGCTCGCAAGAGAGAGAGAAAATGTTGATCCTTTTGGGGGGTGGGAAATGTGTCTCGGGAATGTACCGGAGACCCAAGGTTGTTGCAGATGAGGAAATGGGATTCTTTGTGAAGAAGCGTTTGCCCTGTGGTGGCCGGTGCCCGCGTCGTCTCTGTCTCTTCTTTGGGACTCGCCCAGGCGTTCCGTTCGCATAGAGCGTTGGAGACAGAGAAACAGAGTATGGGCCAAGGAATGGGCGAATATGCCTTTCTTTCCCTTAGACCTTGAGAACAAGAAATAGGCAACGTTCGGGTCCCAAGTCCGAAGATGGAGCCGTAGAAGGCGGAAAAGGATGCGGCGGTAGCGAAAGCGACCCAGACGGGGACGCAAAAGGATGAATAATGACTAAAAGGTATGAACAACGACGAGACACGGAGACGCGACTTTGAAGAATATCCCTCCACATCCAACTTCAAGTCTTGTTTGGTGAGGATAGATAGAGGTTTACCCTGGCTGGATGAAAGACGAGGGAAGCTATGTGCTGCTCAAAGCAGTCTGGATTTCGCATCCCCTTCCCCTCCATGTTATTTTAGGCATTTCCTTCCTTTCATGTCATCAGCAATGCAGTCAAGCCTAGACCATCTACAATGCCCGTCCCGCATGTGTTGCTGCTGCTGCTGCTACTAATGCAGCAGCCGCTGCCTCTGCCGCCGCTACTGGGCTCTTCCTCCTGCCCCCCTGCTTTGCCAACCAGTCCCTCTCTTCAAAGGAAGCCGTAGACCGACTGCAGACTCATAGGCCGGGGGGGACGTCAGAAACAATGACCCTTGGGTGGGTGTGGCCAGGATCAGAATGAGGACTGTGTACCGGGGGCAGAAGATTAAAGGCGGCGGCAAAGGAATGAATGCAAAGAGAGGATGAGAGCGCTGTGTTCCCCGGTTGGAATGTTCAATCATAAGCCCGCCCCGGTAAAGGAACAAAGACAATGTAAAGAAGTCTGTCCCCTCCCTCTCCTCACTCAACCCCCGGCCGAAAGTAGGCTAGGTTGGTTGGACACATCTCCCACGTGATGAAAAGAAGGGAAAGGGTGGATAAGCTGGGCCGATGAGGAAATTCCTCTGCTTCATTCTTCTGTCTGTTGGACACTAGAAATTTTAAAATTTGATCGGCAGGACACAATGCGTTTGGCGTTGGTGATGTCTCTGATGACAGACGCAAAAGTATTGACGGATGGGAGGGGGAACCGGGGTTCAGAACGGGAACTCTGGGAGAGCAGCCAGAAAAAAAAGACAAGACGCGGTGAAGGACATTTTCCGTCAAGTTATTGTTAGGAAAGAATAGCACTGGCATTGGCACTGGCATTGGCGGTGCGTGGGTTGTCTCTCGTTAAACTTGCGTTTTTCTGGTTCGTGGCCTGCAATGTCTCAAAACTTTCGGGATGGGCGGTTCTATTTTTTCCTCATCTGGAAAGCTTGACAGTCGTTTTGTTTTGCAAACAGCGCGCTCTCTTCTTCATAGTCCAAACCTCGGGATGCCCAGTCGTGCCGAGTGGGATAACGTGAAAAGGATTCAATGCCTTTGCTCGCAGCTCCAAGGCGTGCGCCATGTCGTCTAACCACACTCGTACTCGGATTCAAACACATACAGTCGAGTCCCCCAGACCGCTTGTCGACAAATGACTGGTCCTCTCTCCCAGATGAATATCTCATGTCAAAGAACAACTCCATGGATTACCTGTTGGTCTCGATAATTGTAACAAGTTCTTTTTTACAACGCCGCCGCCATCCTTCATTCGAGGAAGAAGCCGACATGGGCTCTACAACTTCTCCTCGCGTATCGTCCCACCATCATCTCTTGCGCTCGTCTCACGAAATGTATCCTTTGCCGCTTTCGCTGCTCAAGAGACTGGCGCTGCGCCGCGAATCCAAAAAGAGGTCTTCGCACTCGGCCACGTCCTGGACGTCGATTTGGCTGCGGCCGTTTGCTTTGGAAAGAATGCTTTCATTGGAGTTAGCTCACATGTCTCACACTAGCCGGTCGATCCATGATCCACAACAGAGAGGGGATGGGGGAATAGCTTTAGGGATGAAGCAAAGGCGGTGGGAAATAGGGCAATGTTGTCATGGTTTGGTTCACCGTAGACTCACCTGGCGGGTGTCAACAGCTGCAGGCAGTACCGCAAGCTGATGCGGACGCCGTGCTCCGCGATCTTGTCCAGGGCGGCATCGGTAATAGGCACACCCTCGGTAGTGGCCCTGATGCGAACAATACGCTTGATCTCATCGGCCTGGTACGGCGTGGTTGGAATGATGAGCATGCGGGTCAAGAAGTCTGCCGGAATGCCGTGCGCCGCGACAATATCATCCGTGCCGCGAAGCGTGGCCATTCCTCTGTTTGATGCCAGAATGACAATCGGGGCAATGGGCGACTCCAGAGCCCGGTTCAGGTACGTGAAACACTCGACATCGAGCATGTGTGCCTGTCGTGAATGATTAACCCACGAGTCCCAACCAATTCCGCCAGACATTCAAACAGTTCTTACCTCGTCGATGAAGAGCACACCCGGCACGAGCTCCGCAACACCTTGGTCAATGTACTTGCTCACCACCTTGTTAATCTCTCCGCGCAGCTTGTCCGTGATCTCAGTCATCTTGGGCTTCATCAGCTGGCCCATCATGCTCATGATGTCTTGACCACCCTGAGGCCGTGCGTTGGCAACATCGAGGTCGTGAAGCGTCACATCCTGCACGATCTCCTTCTTCTTGTGCACCTCGCCCTTGGGAATGGGGACGTATTCTTCGGCCTCGAGGTCGAACTCGGTCGCATAGGCATCTGATCTTCCCACGCGCTTGCAGGCGCCCGTGTTCGCCTCGATATAGACGACATCTCCCACTGAAACTCTCTCCTTTTGAATGGCCTCGTATATGCTGGGATCCAGGCGCAGTTTCTTCTGTCCCTTTGCGCTCTTCAGGCCAATCAGGAGTGTACTGATGGTTTTGCCGTATCCCCCCCAGAGGGTTCTCGGCTTCCTCAGGCGTAAGCTCCGTAACCTCGCCTTCGTACACTTCCTTCGTTTCCCGAACCTTCAAGCCAATGGCCCGGCGGAAGTTCTCCATCAACATCTCTGTCTTCTTCACCTCTGTCGAGTAAATTTCGCTGCCGACAATCGGGCAGAAGGGGATCTTGGTTCCGAGTTCTTGGCTGACGGCGAGAGCGAGGGCCGTCTTTCCTGTACCAGGTCCACCTGCTAGCAGAACGCCACGGCCGGCCATCTTGTGTGCTTTGATAAGGTCAACTACAACACCAGCTGCCTGTCGCGAAGTTAGTGATTGCCTTGGTATGAGGTTGTGACCATCAATTATCAACGCACCTCTCTTGCCGTCGCCTGGCCGACGAAGCCAGCGGCTTGCTTCTCTGCTGTGCCATCCTGCTTCAATCCCAGTCCCTTGATGTGGGTGTGGGCAGCCGTGCGGTTCTCGCGACTGTTTCCCTTAACCTCGCTGATTTGGACCATCTTTGCGGCGGAAGCGTCGGTTGCCGGCGGTCAATTCGTATGGTATCGACAATTCAATCGTGTACGGGAAAGTCGATCGGAGTGTCGGCAAAAATGTCGCGGTCGTGATTGATCGTTGGTCTTGGGGGGTGGGTGGTTGGTGTCAGACAGAATTGGATGAAGCTCCAAAAGATTTTGGGGCGACGCGCCTCAGTCTATCCCTGCAAACTTCCAGGCGCACAGTGCAGGCGCCGACTTACACATTAGGAATCGGGTGCCCCACACGTGACCTGTGGATAGCTTCCCGTTTGCGCCTCATTCAACTTCATCCAAACCACTTCAGCTTATTCTCACGCACTTCACCAATATTTTGGAATCTCATATTGGTGTAATGCTCTAAATTTCAGGCTAAGTTTTGTTTTACAATTTTTGACGACAAAAAGATTGAGTCAAGGGCCGGCCACCGTACCAAATGCTGTCGTGAAATATACGGACAGAAGCAACTTCTTCTTATTTCGCCAAAGACTTCAATCCTAAACAGCGCCTGGCGCTTTTCAAATATCCTGTAGAAGTGGAAAGGTTCGAAGTTGCACAACATGTCTTTCACGAATCGAAAAATTTCTCATCGGACCATAAAGTGCGATCGAAACCGTCAAACCCCATGTGCGTAAGTCAACTTGACTCAAATGCTAATTTCAATCACGGTTCTGTTCCCGCGTTCGGGAATGTTGAGACCGATATCTCACTGAAACCCTCTCCACCAGTGTAGTCTACCTACAAACAGCGTCCCGCCGTGCTGGAATTCTGAAGTCACCCCTTGGATACGTAAGCCATCAGTGTCACACTCTTGGCTTGGCGACACGTTTTGGTGCCTTTTCTCGAAAGTCCCCTAAAGAATCCCCTGTGACGTCGTTCTTTAGAAACCAAGGTCTCAGTCGAGTGAAAGGCCCATCGACGATGCTCGGAGATGATCGCCGAGGTTCGGCTTCCTGTAGCAGATGAACTGAGTTCTCTGTGGATGGGGCTATATTGCAGAAACATCATGTCCTGAGATCTGGCTCTGGCAAACTATGTTCTTAGGGCAACGGGTCTACAGCTACGCGCGAGCTCATCCAGCAATCTGATTTCCGATCCCAGACTACAAGCACATACGTCCTTCCATAGGCTCCTTCGGTCTTTTGCGGGGTGAGATAGGATAGAGTAGAGTTTTGTCCAACTTGAGCTACAAGCCGGTATCTGTGTGCTCTCTGAATCCAGAGCTTTGCTGCCTCATAGCTTGATGCCATCTCCTCCATCATTCACGCCATTCTCGTGGGGAGAGATTCTGAACTGTATGCCGATATGGGCAATCGGTATAGGCAACATGTTGAGGACTCATATTCTAACTAAGTTTGAACGTCTAATACCTTGCTCCGAAACGGATATCGGTACAATTTACCCAAGACCCCCTTTTGTGGGCGTCTATCAAGTGCCGCAGGACACTGGCCTGACCCGTGTATCTAATGCTCGAGTCCCTTTTCTTCATCTTGTTGACCGATATCCAAACATCATACATCGTCAGCCGTCATACATCATTACCTCACTCTCTGGAGCTCGAAATCCTCGTCCCTACCACCATCCATATCAGCCAACATCGGTACAGCCTCCGTATCCCGCACATTGGCAACCTCCACATCCGCCTCCCTCTTGGGCGCGGGCGCTCTCTTCGTCAGCACCACCCACAGCGCACTTCCGATAATCAGCCCGCAGCCCGCAAGGCTCATCCATCCCATGACGTTGCCAAAGATGAACCGGTCGAACCCGGCCGCGAAGAGCATATGTGTGTAGACCATGGCGTTCGCCCTATTCGACCGATCCGTGCCGAGCCCCGCCGTGAGGAGGAACTGCATAACGAACCCGAACACGCCCAGCAACACGAGGAAAAGCCACTGCCGTCCCGTCTGTGGCAGGCCCCATCGCAGAGCGGGCTGTCCAATCTCAAGCATGGGCGCGGTGGTAAGCACGACGGTGCAGACAATGGTGCACCACGTCGCAAAGTAGTTCACCGAGATGAGCGGATGCGCCCTCTTCCCGATCCACCGAATCGTCGTGAATGCCCCGGCGGCGCCGAACACACCTACTATCGCAACTCCAATGGCCGTCAGCCGCTCCGCCGTCGTAGCCTGGTGATTCAGTCCCGGCAGCGTCGAGGTCATTGTCCCGTTGTTCAGGCCCGGGGTTTCCGGCGCGGTGGCGGCGGCGGTGGATGTCGAGTCGCCGGAGAAAAGCGAGGTTGGATGGGCGATGAGGACGACACCGAAGAAGGCGATGACGGTGCCGATCTGCTCGTTTCTGGTGAACGGTTCGCGGAGGGCGAGGTAGCATACGTAGCCGGCGACGCTGGGGGCCAGGAAGGTGATGACGGTGGCCTCGGCGAGGGGGAGATACATCATCGAGTACCACATGCCAAAGATGCCGAAGAAACCGGTCACGCCTCTGGCAACGAGAAGCCATCTGATTTCCTTCTTTCCAAAGGGGAAGTCGGGCGTCTTCATGTAATACATGTATAGGCAGCAACAGACCATCGTGACGCTTTGCCGGGCGAAGAGCACCTGGAGTGGGTGCATTCCTTCGCCTTCGAGCTCGAGGAGCCTTGCTGTGAGGTTCATCAGAGCACCGAATAATTGTGATAATGCCACCAAGACGACGCCCTTATTGGCCTGCCAGAATGTCGCCAGTTTCGTATTCCTTTGAGAACTCTGTAATATTGGTGGAGGGTACTCTGCCCCTGGTAACGGTGACGTCCTCCCATTTTGGAACGAGCTTGTAGAGAATCTGCGGAACGAGTCTGGATCTGGTAGGGCTGAGAGTCCCTTCCCGTGGTCGTGTGACCAGGACATCTTGCTGTCTACTGACAACCTCCGACTAGCCTCATTCGTGTGCTCTGGCTCTCCGTCAGACCTCGCCTTGGACTCGGTGGTTCGAGGAACGAATAGGTTATCATGGTTCTGTTTCTGTTCGAACATGGCGGCTAGGTGAGGTCATGTCTATAGGTCCAAAGCCATGAAGAGTATAAGCAGTAGAGCCGGCGTACGTAAGTAGGCTATATCTCCGGTGCGAGAAGTGATCTCTGCCAGCTCACTCGATACTCGAGATAGCGTGTGTAAGAGTGGACTCTTCACTTGAGGAAAGATGGACAGAGATTTCTGACCAGGCAATGAAGCGGGGTGTAGTCACAAGGAAAGAAAAAAGGTGCAGAAAGTAAAGGGTTCCCCATCGTTCATCGGAAGTGGGGAGGCTGGAGTAATGTAGTGTATGGAGCCCTGCTTGTCAGTCACTCAGTCAGTCACTCGGGATAGTTCCTCGCCAGAGCGGAGACGGGGGCGGAGGTGGGAGCGGAGGAGCATCGATGGGCAAAACAGGTTGGTTGATTGCGTGCGGCGGCGTGGGCACTTGCTACCTGGCGTGCCTGCGTAGCCCACCATCACGTCTCCCACCCGTGCATCCCCGTCGTGCCTGTCTTCTCTTTACTGGGTGTTGGTGGCAGATGCGCGTGAGAAGATGACCCCCTCTGAAATCCCCAAAAGTGTGTCAGTCAAGTCAGTGTCGGCGAATGCATCAGTGCGGATTCGCTAGAGGAGGGAAAAGAGCTGCGGGTGGAGTGGGAATCCCCCAGCATCGAATGGTCATGAACCAACCCACTTGGGAAACGCCCAGAGGATTCGAGAGAAACCAACCAACCAACCCCCCGCTACCGCTAGCCCGGCGTCAACCCGCTGGCAAGGGCGCCCTTTTGTTCCGCTGATGCGCCGCCGACACCGAGAAAACAGAAACAGTATGATCATCATTGGGTGTTACCTGTAGACTGATTAGGTAGTTTCCTCCTCCCCGATATCGCAACCACACCATCTTCCCAGGTTTTGCCAGAGAAGGAAGGCACTGAGAAATGCGGCGGATGTCGTTTGCCGGGGGCTGAACCAGTCCACTTTCTCGGCGCGGATCCACTCGCACCAATACCGACAGCGGCGGGCCCGGCACCGATTCGGAGCAAATGGGGTTGGATGACTTGGGCAGATGTCAGAAACCCGTGTTTCTGGTTGCTTGTAAACTTTAAAGTTTAAGCCGTTTGGATGCATGTCGAAATATGTAAGCGGCTGAACCTTGATGAATTTCATGTCATGTGGACTTTCGAGTATTGTCTCTGCTAGGCTGTAGATAGGCTGTGGCACCGAAAGTCCAATACAGTACAATTCGCGCAAGTGGTCTTCGTCCACAAGACTAACGGTCTCAACCAAATGGCCCTCTCTCTCAACTCGGTCACGGCAATAAACATCATATATAAACAGATGATTTTACATGGTCCGACTGAAAGCCCTTGATGCTTGATCATTAGACAAAACATCGTTCAACATGCATGGGTACCTAGCTCATCGCTACTAGATCTCGGCTAGTCTCCGAAACTCAGTTGCTATCTCTAGGGGAATTTAGCCGCCTTTCGTAGTAAGTCATCCAAAAACCGATGGGTGACCATTTGACTATCATGAATATTATGCTTTTTGTCCTTCTTAAGCCAGGCCCCTTTGTAATGACGATATCAAAGTCAATGCCCCAAGACGACCATCCAATAAACGCCCAATGCTATGCCTCACCCCAAGAAATAAGAAGAGCCCAAATGGCCGTACTTTCCACCCATATTACCCGGACGGTGACTCACTTCCCGTCCCCGTCCAATCTGACCCTCTTCGACGGTCGTCCCGCGACCTCACTCTCGGCATCAGCGTCGTCATCGGCCTCGCCCAGCTCCTCCTCTTGCTTCACCGCCGCGTCCGCCGCACTCGAAGCTTCACCCGTACCGTTCGTGGTCTTATCCTTCTTGCTGTGCTCCTGGTCCGCGGCATCCTTCATGAGCACCGCCTCGTCGTCCTTTGTGAAAATCTTCTTGGCCGACTCGATCTCGCCCTTCTTCTCAAAGACCTCCTGGACCTTTCCGAGAAAGGCGTCGTTCTTGCGAAACGCGAACTCAAAGTCCTCGTATTTGACCTTTTGCCTCCCCCGCGTAGTTGGCCGCGCGCGTCGCCTCGAAGGCCATGCCTTGGATGAACTCGGTTACAATTTCGTCGAGCACGCGAATCGTTTCGGGGAGCGGGTTCCCTCACGTCGCCGTGGGCGTACAGTAATTGAGCCACTGCAGAGTGCGAGCTTGATTAGTTTGATGCCCCAGTGTCGGGTGTCACCGAAGGCAGGAACATACGTTCGTTGTGGCTAAAGTTCATTTTGCCAACATTTTTGGCGGCGCGGGCGCGAGGCTCCATGATGGGCAGATAATTCCCGATTATCCGATCGTAATGAGCAAGGTGTTTCTAATTTTCGATGTATTCGCTCTGGGGAGTTCGCAAAGCTCTTTCGTGATGCGCGTAGGTTCGGTGTTCGGCTTGCTAGGGTAGAGTCGTCGTGGACAGGTTGAAAGGTAGGTAGGTATTTGGGATTGAGTGACAGACTTCACGGCATAGGAAGACAGGAAGGTGCCTTATCTTATCGCAACCTTGCAAGCTGCCCGAGCCTCAGGTTCTACCCAGGCCTGGTCCAGAACACCCCTGCTGGCTGTGGGGGTGGCTCCCTGTCATCCAAATGTGGCTGATGCAGAGCTCCAAGCTCAGGCCACATGTGGCACAAACTCTCCGGGCCACCTTGTCCACTGAGGAGAGGCTGAAGACAACCGCACCCCTAGGACATCTGTATCGCGACCGTCAAGCTAGATTGTCCATTTACCTAGAGTCCTCCGTTCAAGCCGCCACTTACCCTCGCAGAGGGACTCAACTTGCCAAAATGGTATGTCAAGCTCCGCGACCATGCTCAATATAACGAAGTCATACTAAACCAGAAACAGACCGCACTATTCAACTTCCAGTCGCTCCTCCTCGTCATTCTCCTCCTCATCTGCACATGCGCATACGCGCACCAGCTCATGCCCGCCATCATGGACCGGAACAAGGACGGGTAGAGTCACTGATAGCATGCGAATATTCAGGAACGCGTTCGCTAATATTGTTCGACAGTATCATGGGCATATTTTGGAAATTCGCAAGAGTAGGCGAACGGTTAAGTCCATACATCAGCTTATGCTGTGTCGTCATGGCGGCAAGTCTCCCCCTCCCTGGCCGTTCCCCTCTGCAATCCTAACTGGGTTACGATAGGTCTCCATGCTCATCAACTAAATACTCAATCCCTCCTTGTATGATTGCGCGCGAGCGGAACACCTCTCGACGGGGGTACGAAAAGACTTGTTATATGGTTTGGAGTTGGTCTGGGAAATGAAACATTGCTTTGTTAGATGGGTGACAGCGCCAGGCGCAAGAAAGAGGATACGGCTATGGTCAATGAGGCCCGCATAACGATATCAGTAGTATATGGGTACTGTCGGTACTTGCCGGACGACGGCAGAAAATAATGTAAGAAATTCCGCCACCATCGACGGTAACTCCGGTTCTGGTAGCGGCGTTGCTCTGGATCCTGGAAACGACGGTCTGTCTGACTACAAACTCGAAAACAGATCAGCGTCTTCTCGTACGCTTTTGGCGGTTCCTCATCACTCAGAGAGTGATTTCTCACGGTCCTGGTCTGGAAAGTCGTTGAGGTTTATAAGCTTTGCATCTGAGATGCAAGACTCCGTGGCAGCAACGAACTCTAGACAAAGTCCTGGTCCATGTTAGTATCTGTGATATGAAGTAACACAAGAGATATGTGGTGGTTTTTTCCCGGCTTTACAGGCGCAAAAGATCGACCTTAACGGGATCAGGCTTTCAAGGGAAACCACACGATACGGTACACTTTTTAACTACACGGTACGCGCAATGTGCCCCAAGCACGCGCTCAACTCAATATGGTGATTTCGATACGAAAACCGCCATGCAATTCGGGATGGGCAAGCTGCCTCACGCGGCGGCGCTGGCCGGCAAGGTCGACCGCAGAGGTCGGCCAACACAAGAGATATATTTTCCATACTTTCGTATGGAGCGTAGCCTTGATATTTGCAAACATTATACCAAATCGCTGTCAGTCAAAGTGGTTCACCATCTCGTGTTTGCCAGAGTGCCACGTATGCTTGAGAATCCCTCCCCAGGACTGGGCCAACTGCATCGGTGATGTTCATACTAGTGTCCACCTTGGTCCTTCGGTTCTAATCTATGATATCTTGTCTTTGAATAGCATATGTCGTCTTCCACCTTCTCTCCTCCTACTTTGTTCGAAGCTTGGCCGAAGGAACCAGCTACTTCGAAGCGCTAGCGGGACCGATGGGAATAGTCTTAGACAATGTTATCTCAATGAACCAGAGCACCTCGACTATGCCCAGATGCTTACTACAGAGGTATACATTAATCTGTTGGCATCGTCCATGAAGATGTAGATGCTACGTCAAATCAGAGAGCAGTGCAGAATAACTCGGCGTCGTGAACTAGACAGCAGATTGGGTCGTGAGCACAATTACATTGTGGTGACGGAACGCGATACATGTAAGAGAGTTCATGAGCGTATGCAAGGGAGTAAAAAATAAAAAGTTCGCTGCAAACTCACTCTTCTCTGGAGAAAGCTCAAATTGCCAGAACATGGAAACATTGTGGGCTTCAGTACCCCACGCGCAGAGCTGATCGGTCTGGACTATCGAGAGGTGGCCAGAACGACTCGTATGCCAAAGTACTAGAAACTAAGTCAACAATGTAACTTGATAATCGAGTCTCGAATTCGGTATCCGGATTACTAGTCCTATCTCCAGTCCTCTCCAGCAAACAAACAACAGTTTGAGAAAGAATTGAAAGACCCTGTGGACAGGCAGATTGCATCTCTGCACGTATGGAATGTGCGCATGTCGCTACGGGTATAGTGAGAAAAGAGAATTTGCCCAAAACCTTGCATTGCAATTTCAATCAACGGTTGTGACGTGGCCGAGGCCGCCTAGTTGCGGCAAAAGCTGACTGTTGAGGGATGTTTATCTGAACCAGCAGTTGGCGATGCTCGTCGCATGGCAATCCCCGGAGAGTCTTCCTCCAGCACCGCAGTAGCTACTGATGGTTTGTATCAGATACCGGTTTATAAACTCTTTAGATGTTATGTTGAATAGTAAGGAACTGGTAAGCCGGATTTTAGCCCTTGGATAGAACGACGGACAAGGCGCTGAGCTTTCTTAACCCCTCCGACGTATCCTTGGTATTTACCACCATGCTGCGATGAGAATACTAGGCTCTAAGCTATTCTTGAAGTCTAGGTCCTTCATATAGCTGCCGGTCTAACTTTCTTCTCCGGTATACCACTGGATAACTCTGCTAAAAACGTCCCATGGGCACAAAGGGAAGGGAAGATAGTAAAGGAGTTGAGTGAGGATGATCCAGGCCGTAACAACTTCTTGACCACAACCTCGTCAGGGCCTTCGGCAACACAGAATGGAACATGATCCGGAAACCGTGCAGCATAATCATCGGTCGAGTGGGGAAAGCGGCCCGGGAAGTTTGAGCTCACACCTTGCGAATACCTCTGTACTTAATAACCATTTAGCAAGGTAGCGTATACTAGCATACACGCGTCTCTTAAAGTTAGTCCTATATCATGATTGTGTAATCGCGCAGAGCTTTTGCTGGAAAAAGGCGCCTGAACAGATTGTATATTGGCAAGACGTCTAATAATCATGATAATTCACCACGGAGCTGGAATCATAAGTGACTTACGGTGAGTTTTCCAACAACGCCTCCTGGAAGCTGGGACTTTAAGCAGTTGGCATTCAAGTGAACGCACACAGTACAAACATATAACGAGCAATCACTACAAATTGGGACTATAGACAATCTTCCGTGATCGCGGAAAGCCTGATACGAAACACCAAACTACATTGAAGAATCAGCTGTTGCAACAGAGGTAGACTTAACTTACCTGATTATACATCGTACCCAGTGAGTAAGTCTGCAAACTCCCATTATTGCAAATCCAGCCTACCTAACGTGCAGTGAAACGCCATCACCACACCAGACCTGACGTCTGGAATGCACCTACTCCTCCACGTACAAGTCAAAGCCACAAACACCATCAGAAACCGCCCAAAACTCCCCCAAAGGGAAAGAGTACATGAATGGGATACACACAAAACCACGTCCCGGATCGATACGTGAACAAAACTCACCGATTGGCTATCACCCGGCATCCGCATGTGATTGTGATTGTGGCTGCCTCAAGACCGTTCCAGCGTTATTTTTCTTTTTCTTCTTGTACAACAACAGTGGCACATGCTTGCTTTATGCGGGTGCAACTTCACAGCGGACACAGCCGGTAGACAAGCATCCACACGTGAACATGCCAATCACATAACACAATGGATGATGGAATGGGGAAAAGAGGGAGCAAATAGTAAATGGCAAAATGTGACTCTTTGTTTTCTGTCTCAGCAATGCAAAAAAGTGCGCTATGTATCTCTGGATATGACCACCTCCCCATGCAACGCCGAACCAAATAATTCGTCGCGGCAAAAGCGCTCGCGAGCTTGATGCTTTGATACCCCAAACACCGTCTAAAGGTCCCATAAACCCCCCATAGCCAAAAAGAGTCTTGCGAGAAATAGCTGCGAAATGCAGATTAAAATACTGTAAAAAGGGTATTGTTGTTCGGCCAGACATAGTAGAGATGCCCCTAGGGCGTGTCGGGTCGCTCGTCTTTCTTTGAGACCAGCATCCCTTTTGATTAGATGGAGTTGTGTTTTGAGATGTAGGATGAATGCCTTAGAACTGGTTCATTTCCATCAGGCTGTCGGCCTGCTCTTCTTCCGTGTATGCGAGGCCGGCGAAGACTCTCCAGTGGAGGATACCAAGGTGTGCCAGCCTAGTCGCCATGTCCTCGATTCCGCCGTCGTCCCGGGTCTCGCGGTTGCCATCAGAGACCGAGCTCTCGCGGTCCGGACTGCCGATGGATCGTCCCGAGCCTTGGGCACGGCCGCCAGTGGCCACGGTGAAAAGACCAACTCCGGTCAGCCCGCGGAACTCGCGCACCCGCTTCTGAAGCTCCATCAAAAGCCTGTGGTGAAAGTGTGCCTCGGCCTCTTGAAACAATGGGCTGTTGATGTCACAAACGTGGGAAGCGAGCTTAGACTCAAAAACCGGTAGCATGTCGGCGGGAGCGTTGGTGAATCGGAAAATTTGGAGGGCCAGCGAGGGAGCAATGGCTTCCCAGCGAGACTCGTGCCTGCGCGGCGGCGGCGAGGTGTGGAGCAGAGCAACCAAAGAGTTGTAGACGTCCCTGGCCTTGGCGAGAGATTCGGTGGGATCGGACGTAGGTTGAGGCGGCAGGATGAGAGAAGATCGTGGCGATGAAGTGGCAGAGTCGCCCGAGCTAAAGGCGAGACTCGACGGCCGCGAGGGCGGAGTGTTGAAATTGAAGTCGGGAGTCATGGAAAGAGGACGGCTGCGAGGCTCGTCGTCGAACTGTGAGAAGGAGCTGGCGAAGAAGGGTGCGTTCAATCGGCCGACTCTCTCCAGGTCGTCGTACATTCGCATGCAGACCTCCAAGTTGATGGCATCCAACATATCCGCCCGGAGCTTGCCAAATCGCTCTTCGTCAAAGATGAAGGTGTTAGGCAACGCCTTTTCGGGTACCGAGGGCAAGACCAGGCGCGAGATGGCTTCAAAGAAGACCGACATCTCACCGAAAGAATGAGCGGCAATGGGAGACACAGAAGCAGCATATCTCTGCTCGGCATCCCTATACCAGGCATTTGCTTGAGTGACGTCTAGCTTGCTTCCCTGAATCTTTTTCTCGAAGAACTTGCGCTCAAATGGAATAGTTCCCTCAATAAGAATCGGGCGAAGGCAGCGAATCTGGTGGTTGGCGACGTCGAGCTTCATAGCCTCCAAGACACTGAGCAGACTCTTCATGCCCTTGACAAGCTCATCAACGTTGTTGGTCCTGTTTCCATTGCTCAGCTGCGTATACATCTGATCCACCCACTCATCACGCATCGGAGCGCAGTGTGATTTGAGTACTCGGGAAAGCCAAAGAGCCAGCTTTTCCAAGTCTGCGATTCCCCTGTAGAACTGCTGCATCAGCAAATCGACATTGAGCCCCTCATCCAAGTAAACTCTGTCTCTCTGAGGCACCAAAGTCTGAATGATTTCCTTGACTGCCTTCAACAAAGACGGCAAACACCAATCATCATCCTGGCCGTGTGCGGAGAAGAAGGACTCTGGCTCGCTCACAAACTGAATGAGCTGCTCTTGAAGGGTGTTCCAGAAAAGGTCGGCCTTGTGCTGTTTCCTCTTGCCCTTGTCGCCGTCCAGATTGGGGCGGAAGTGCAACTCCGGGTCAAAGTTGATATCGTGACGCAACTTTGGGTTGTGCATAATTTTGCAAACATCTAACTCGCTCAGGGTCACCTTTGTCACGGGGGGCTCAATCGGCCGAGAGATCCGGGGAGCGGAAGCCTTAACCTCCGACACACTTCCGAAGTAGCTGTCTGTCGGCGCATTCGGCGTTGACACAGTTGAACTGTTGGATGATGCTCTGGCCATGAGAGGTGCGGTCGTGGGCGTTGATGTGTTTGAGGGTGGGTTGAAGCCTCTAGGAGAGACTTGTGACGATTGCTTGAACTGGGGTTTCGCCTCCTCTTGTTGTGTCTGCTTTCCGGTCTGCGGCTCAGACTCCTGAATGGGCTCGTTCTCGCCGTTGCGGGTCGATGTTGACATATGGCGACGGTTGCTTTCTATGCCGCCACCGGCTCCTTGGTCACCCGCCATCTTTGATATTATCGTTCTGTCGATTTAACGTGCGTTATACGTTCTGCTCAACTGGCCTTCGAATCGTCGGAAATTGCAGTTTCAATGATATTGGTCAGAAACCAGATCTAGATCCTCCAAGGTTACACGCTGGAAATCGACGTTGGAGCAAGTTGCAAAGCCCAGGAAACCGAAGAAGGTTGGGACGTTCTGGTGTGGCTGGTGTGCCCCGAGGAGGCAAGTTAGCAAGAGTATATCTAGTCGGAAGGCCGCAAACAAGCATCGGTCGTTTTGTGGGACGAAGAGAGTCTCGTGAGCGACACACACGCGGGCGAATGCAGGTGCTGGTTCCCGGAGTTCTGTGTAATGAACTAAGGAGTGCCAAAGGGAGGGGGAAAAGGACGCCCGCAAGTTTGCAACCATCTATGGCCGGGTAAGCCAAGTAGGCTTGTTGTAACTTACCGAATGTGATAAAATACTGCAGCAAGAGCGGTAATAGATGGGCGGGGGGCGGGATGCAGCAGGAGTTGCAGTCGTCGAGTACGAGAATCGGCGGTGGAGGTATCGGCCGAGGGATGTTTGCTCAAGCAGAGAAGCGCAGCGCAGCGCAGCAGGAAGGAGCGACTGGACCACAGAAGGAGTCCGTTGTGGGAGCGTGCTTGCTGCAGAGGCACGGCTGAGAAGCAAACAAGCGGCCAAGTCACTTCTTGAAATGTCGTTGGTTGGATCTGACGGGAACTCAGAGCCTGAGGATGCGGTCGAGAGGGTGTACAGTATATATCGGCTGTTGGTCGGGTCTTGTCGGCGAGGTAAGAAGACCGCAGTAGTTGGAGGTTGTAAGAGTGAGAATTCGTGAGAGGAAGGAAAGGGTGAAAGTCTATTGGAGGGCGAGCGAGGGGGGGGGAGGTTGTTGTTTAAGGAAGTAGGAGCAGGAGCAGGAGCATGAAGCAGCAGAGACGGAGATTGCTCAGGGGGTGTGGAATATACAGAGGTAATGAGGGACAGGTCTGGAGTGAGTGTGCGAAAGAGAGAGCGCAAGAAGCAAGCCAGTGAGGATATCCGTCTGTTAATTACAAATTGGGGGAGGAAATTGCAAACGGAGAAGGAAGGAAGAAGAAGAGAACGAGTACGTCTATCATATGGGCAGGGACGTGGGAGAGAGGCAAGAGAAATACGGTCGGTAAGTACGGTCAGGTCAGGCCCCAGCCCAGGTCAGGTCAGGTCAGGTCAGTGCAGTACGGAGTATGCGGCCGGGGAAGGGATGAGCAGAAAAAAAAAAGGAGTATGGCGAGTGTGAGTGAGAGTAGTGAGAGAGCGCCAGGAGGACTGGAGCATGTTAAAGCCAAACAATAATATTAAGACGGTAAGGTATGGGAGGGTAGGAACGGATCAGGTACAGATACCGAATCGAGGTACGTACATTCTACGTAGAGTCGCGACGCAGAGAGCAGGTACCTGAACATGGAAGAAGACGAGGCAAAAGGCGCGGCATGGAGGTGAGATGGGTACGGAGTACATGCATCCAATGTGTACCTTACGGAGCACCTACACAGTACCTAAGGTAGTGTGTGTGTGTGTGAGAGAGAGAGAGAGAGCCGTAGCGTCCATCAAGGAGAAAGCGCCCAGGGAGGTCACTAGTCATCCGTGGACTGGTGGAGAAGTATTTTGGACTTGGCTTCCATATCCTGACCCTACATTACTCTACTGCATAGTAGCGTACAGAGGGTGTTGGCATACTAAACCGGACGGTGAAGGCTCCCCCCTTTGCCTCTCAGTTTCTCTGAAAGGGCCACCTCACCTAAGAAAGGGGGGAGGGGAGGATGGGCCTCGAGGTAAGTAGTGAGGCAGGGCAAGGTACTCCGTACTCCGTACATCAGCTTCATCATTAGGTTGAGTCTCCATAAGTGACGGACGGTGGTCCCAGATCGGGGTACGTACCGTTCTCCGCCGCCGGGCCAGGAACTAGGACCCAAATGTCCAAGGGGAATATGCGCTTGGATGGGTTGGGGGAACTTGGGTGAAATTGCTGGCAATGCATCCTCAATGCAGACTCACACTTCAGAAAGAGAGAGAGAAAGTGCATGCCAGACCAGACCCTCCACACGTTCCCACGCTCCCACGCTCCCACACTCCCACACGGCACACGCTACACACCCGGAGCTTCATCTTTTTAGCGGCAGCACCCACTGGCCACTGGGCCATCCATCCTCTCGGCCCCCCCCCCTTCCCCTCCCATTCTGGACTGTTACTGTGTTGTCACTCACCCACTGTACCCTGCCCTGTATGCCTGACGATGAGTACAAGTATGTGTGTGTGAGTGTGTGTGTGTGTGTGCGTGCGTGTTTGTGAGTGTGTGTGGAAGGAGAGTTCCAATGTGAGCACGAGGCCAGGGCAGCAAGTAAGGTAGTCACTCAGGCTCCATACCTCTAGGAGCTATGTGGATGGGTGTTCGCCGTCGAGCACTGATAATGAAGGCAGAGTTGAGGGTGTTGCCCATGTCCGTTTCGTTGTGTAGGATATGCAAGGCCAGAAGTATCCGTTCCGTACTCTCCCCATACGTAGTTCTCACAAAAGCAACTCATCGGGTACATTGTTCATGTACGTGCCAGGCCGTGTCATGCGTCCTCCCTTCCTCTTGTCCAGCTCTTCCCTCCCATCACATCTCGACTCGGCATCCCTTCCAGTTCCCGTCCGTGGTCTTTTGGCACTTTGCCCTTTTCTCTGTCAGGTACGGTACGCCTCATCAACGCCTCAAGCCGCAGAGTCCCTTCACTCCCCCTCCATGTTCAACCCACTACTCGCTGCTAGTCAGCCTTAGCGCGTCATCGTCGAGAGGTCTCTTTGTGATGTCGTTCCCCCCGTCGTCTCCGGGGCCTTGAACAAGCCATGGCCACCGCCTATTGCCAACACCACTCAACCCGCCCACCGCCCATCGCCCGACCGCCGGCAGTAACAACCATCGGCGGCATCGGGAGTGGCAGTGGTAGTGGCAGTCGCCGTAGCAAGCAGCAGCGGCCTGCAGTAGGATAGTGCAAATGAACACCTCCTCGTCAAGTAGTTTCTCGGGGTCTCACCGAGTGAGAAACCATACGTACTGCGTACATGCAAGCCGCATACTCGTCTACTACGCCACGCTATATAGAGCGGGCCAGTACGTGTGTCAACCTCCGCTCCGGCCGATACGGATACATGGTCGTTGCCCCAGCAGAGTGGCACCGGAGGCGTAACGACGCGGGGATCGGGGTCCAAAGAGAAGGCGCCTTTCCGGTCGGCAGTATCGTGAGTAGCGAATGGAGGCATCAGGAACAGCAGTTGCTCTCGCTGGTGCCACTGAAGTCTGATGGTGCTGCTGCGGCGGCAGGCCTCGTCATTTGCCGTTGGCCATTCGTACACGGTAGTGCATCGTCAACTTAACCCCCGTCAGGTGGACAGTTGACTGAGGGAACTCTGAGTCTGCTGCCACTCCCAAATTACAGCCCACACACTGACGGATGGCTGCTGAGACGAGATAACTATCCATGCTGCCATGCTGCCATGCTGCCATGCCCATGCCATGCCGTGCCATGCTCATCGCACGCTGGGGCGATTAGCCCCAAGGCCATCCCTGCGCCGGGCCGGGGGGGTGGACGAACAACTCGTTTGGTACTCGGGTCTCTTGGAGTCTTGGGTCTTTGGTGGTCCACTCGGGCCTGTCCCTACCGGCTGGAGAGAGTCAAAAGAACCACACCCATGCGCCTGTCGGTGATCTCGAAGAACGGAACGCAAGATGGATACCTCATGGAACATGCCAACCAGCCTCCCTTCTTTGCCTGTCTTCGCCTGGCCTTGTTGACTTCCCCAGAATAGCTGTTTCGAATGGGAAAAGGGGAACAAGTGGTGGCGCTGGACGGGCCAGGCCGATTAAGCGTTGTAGGGGCGACCACCATGTCCCCAAACACCAGAGTCTTGTCCAAAAAGACGGCGTATCCAGTACTTCGAACGAGCACTCCGGACTTGCGGCGAGCAGGCGACTAGTTGCGAGGAGAGTTGAAAGAACCTGGACTCATGGTCTTCGCTGGCGCTCCGCCATAAGACGGCAAAGGATGGACGGGCCGCGGCATCAACTAAAAAGACGACTTCGGGCCAGAACTTTTGACTCGACTGGCGAGACAAACAAGCGCGCTGCGAGATGAAGCAGCAAAGAAAGGTATGGTGAATGAGTCGTCAGGTGTGTGCGGCAAAAAAAAAAACAAAAAAAAACTGTCAAAGGCAAAGCATCCGTAAGAGGCGGCGGCGGCGCGCGGCGACGGCGAGTCAATGAACTCCGTATTGATCGACCAGCGGCACATTTTCCAATTCCGGTTGCTGCAGTGTGGACGAGAAGGACAGGCTCAAACTGCTGCAGCAGGCGAGACTCTGCACCCACACGAGGTCATGGTGGACGCCGGACTGCTCGTGTGCCTCTACTTTCTGCCTCACGGCCGTGGAGGTCGCGGTACACCGTCATTGTGTTGCGAACAAGTGCAAAAGATGAAGGTAAAAAGCCGGCCGGTTGGGGGTGGGGGGTCAAAACGGGATTGTGCGTCCGTTCGCTCGCAGACTTGCGTAGTCTGCCAGGAGTCCAGGACTGAAATTCCGGATGGATCGCACGACCATGCAAGGACGGTACGGTAGTATAGACTATAGAAGCTGGAGGACCGTCAGCATCACACATGAGTAAAGCGCCCCTTTCTGCTAAGGATCCGTCATCCATCCATCCATCCACTCGAAATATGTGTCCAAGCGGTGATGATATATTTTCTTGGCGTCCTGGGGGAACGTGTCGAACTCGAGGATATGAATATGAGGATCTGAAGGATCACGAATCCAAGACCAAGGCCAAGACCAAGATCAAGTCTAGTGTATGAGTAAGAGGGAACCAGCGAAAAAAAGCAAAGAGAAGAAGATCATCAGTGGTGCGCTAGGCGTGGGGTCCCTACTCCAACCAGGGGCCGGGGAGGCACGAGGGTATGGTCCAGGGGGAGGATAATACGGGAGTACAGAGTACTGAGTACTGAGGGGCAGAAGAAACCATCGGAGGAATAATTCTGAAAAAATGCCAGAGAAGGAAAAGATTCTGGAAAAAAGGAATAATACGGAGACGTAGGGGAAGGAGAATCCAGTGCCAGGGCAAAGGGGAACGGCAAGGGCCAGTTGAGACAACCCAGCAATCCGCGCCGTCGGTAATAGCCACTTTGATCCCACTATCCCGTATCCACGTACCTTACTGGGGATGAGGTACCGTTTGCTGTGTGTATGTGGCAGTTGAGGAAGCCGCAGAGAGACGCTGATATTGGAGGTACCCGGGTACCTCTGGAGAGTACCGAGGTACCTTTTTTTTTTTTCGGCTTGCAAGGGGCAGGAGGAGGGAAAGGGGATTGAGAGCGGACGGCAGGGGGGATCCCTTGCAAGTTCCAGGTCCCAGGAGTCTTGGATTGGATTTCTCAAGAGAGCCATGTCCATCCTAGGTTCCCAACCCTCGTACCTGGGATTCTGGGAAAGAGGAGCAGCCTCGAAGACGACACGAAAGGAGGAGCCTTGTGGGATCTGCCAGGGTCAGCTTGTTACCGGCCTTGCTGTCCTCGCTACGCACACCTGACATCCTGCCTGAATCTCCCAAGTGGGTTTAAGGTGAGAGAGAAACCGAGAGACTCGAGACTGTGTGTAAGAGAGGGAAGGGAAGGTGAGGTGAGCTCAAGGCACACCTCCGATCATCCAAGTAATAGGTAAGCAGTTGGCCAACTGTTGAGCTAATACAACCCAAGACACTCGACACTCCACAAACTCATGATATATCTCACTCATGCTACTGTAGACCCCAACATGTGGAAGAGGCGGCTGACAACGTGCAATCAAGGGTATAGTGATTTAAGCCATCGCTAGCGTGAGGCGGGTCGAACGAGTCCGAGACGATAATTTGACGATTCTATATCACGGTCGCCTCGGACGCTCTGAACATAAAGCAAGCCGCCACCTTCAGATTAATACGGAGAAGGGCCTACTTAGGAATTGCTGTCCACGCAGCATAACAGGCTGACCAACAGATCCATCCTCATCGGAAACCCATTGTAATGACGACAATCACGAAATCCTGCATGCTCGGCCGAAGCGTTGCATCGCGCTGCTGGGGCTTTGCAGTCGCTATTTTGAATTAATGGGGTCGGGAATTAATCAGGGAGACGGGAACCATCTGATAGAAACAAATCAATGCCTCCCATGCCACAGTTCCTCCCTTCTCCAAGGGCCATACATGATACTGTAGGCTTGGTGGGGGGAGAGAACACTGATCCGCACGGTACAAAGTACCTACTGCGTAACTTCCAGAGTGAGGATGAATACTCAATGGATGAATAACACAAAAGTGCATTACCATTTCACATTTCATTCACAGGGCTTGACCAGGCGAGGCCGGTGCCATCTCAAGACAATCACGACTCACGGCTCACGACTCACGACTCAAAGCTCACCAGCCTTGTCCCTGGGAACGGGAACAGGCCGCGGGCCCATGAACCAGCATCTCAGACTCGCGTGCGGAGCGCTCATCCGTATTAGTAACTCTACTGTTTGAGCCCTCCAATCGAGACCGGCGGGTTCTAGACTCACTCGAACCTCTCCATTCCTCTCTTCTCGTCCCTGCATCACATCTGCGTCAAACCAACTCTTTGATGAGAGCCGCCGCAGGACTCAATCATCCATGGACCGTCCCTTTACCCGCCAAGCGTGCCTCGCTACGGACCCTGCGGCCGGCCTCCATACCTGGACTTTGATTTCGGAGCCGGAACACCACTATGGAATATTGGCTTGAGCCTTGAACTCCTATCCAAGGGCCTCGAGGTGCCCATCTCAGACAAGGCGTGGATTAGACTCTACACTTCGGCCGCGTCCCCCGCCATTGGTGACGATGCCCTTCACCTTGGAACACAATACGTACCTCGGCTGGCTCCAAATTGCGTACTGTACACAGTCCGTAGCTCTTCTGTCTTGCCTTACCTCATCAGCCGGGGGCGCAAGCCACCTACCATGGGATGCAGTAAGGTTGTGGACGATGGCGGGAGAGCACTAAGCAGGAAGGTAACGGTACCTGAGAGTGCAAGTAACTTCTAACTCTCAGGTACGGCTACCTGCCGGTGCTTGCCTTGCGAAGAGATTTGCCTACGCCAGGCGTTTGTATGGCTGCAACGGCGCTCGACGGATACGGAATACGCTCCGTCTACTGCTCCCACTCCACTCCTCCGTCCCAGATCCTGTCTCTTTTCCGCACTACGTACACTACTTCCTTCTCCTACCTATGTATAGCACTAAGGCACGGAGTACGGGATGCCCATTTCTGCTTGCGCAACAAAGAAATTCGACATCTCGGAATCTTTCAAACTTTGTCCCGCCTCCACTTGCCATCATCAACCCGGCTCCTTAGCTCCAAACCTCGGAGCTAGCCTCAATTGTCAGCTCACCGTCCATACAATATTCCTTTCAGCTGTTCTTCACAAGTTCCTAGCTGATAAGGTAGGCAAGCTAGGCTAGAGCAGGACGCAGGACCGCAAACCAACCCTTCCCGGAAACCCCCCTTTACTCCATGGCAAGGACACACGGTACAGAGTACGAAGCATACACTTCCTCATCAACCCCATTAATTCCGAGCCGCATGCTCCTTGAGCCACGAGGCAGGACTTGCCTCGCAGGAGGCAAGAGGCGACCTAGCAGCGTGTGGCCGTTGTCCCCTTCCCGCTGGCAGTAAGATTGGATCCATCTAGTTGCGATCCACGATCCACTGGCCTCGTCCACTCCAGATGCAACCAGCCACCAACAAAGCCGTCCTGCTGATCGCCTTCGCAATCAATCCGTCTCCTCGCCTCAGAGCTGTCGTCGTCGTCTGGTCTGCTCTCCCATGCATGTGGCTACGAATACCTACACAACTACGACTCTTCGATCCTCACGCATACGAGGCTCACACAGATTTGATCACATTACTGCTCAAACAATCAACGTCCCATTGCATCCATCCGACAGTGCCGCTGCAGATGCACGAGAAATCTAAACTGGTTACAACACCAGCAGCTTTCCCTCGACTAAATCGTCACTTGAAAGATGGGTTCAGTGACAAGCAGCCATTTCAATCGAAGCAGAGACATACTCAATGGTACACTCTACACTATACCAACCAGCCGTTGCGCGTCCATGCTCTTGTTGATTGAGTTCTCTCTCGAGTCTCCCTCGCCTCCCTCGCCTCCCTCGCCTCCCTCGCCTCCCACGATATTAGAAACATAAATACGGACCGACAGCCTTATGCGACCCTCTCGCCCCCCCTTTTTTTCTATTCTCCTCGTTGCCAACACCCAAGACTATGGATATGAATCGTCCACCAACCGGTATTGGATCTGCAGTGAGGCGCCTGACCCGTGGGGTGTGGATGCTAATTAACCCGTCCTTGGGTGCAAGCGGCCGAGATATCGGAGCCACAGGGAAAGTGGCCGACGGCGAGGCGAACGCCTCATTGTCCGCCGTCGTCTGATGCTGCTAGGGCTTTGGTCTAGACGGTGCTCCGGGAATACGTGCAACCGTCCCTTTCAGTCCCCGGGGCGTCCGTCACTATGGTCCAAACGCCAACGGTGCACGGGATGCGATAGTTTGGATAATTTCAGAGTCTCGAGACGCCGGCAACTGCCCGATACTCAGACCTGCACGCTTCATGTCCGCGACGGCATTGCTCCATGCGTGAGTAATGGTGCTCGCCCGCCCCTGGTCCTCTTTGTCGCCCGCTCTCCGACCTCAAGGTGGCTCTGGCTTCTCGGCCCTCGCAAAGCGTCTTCCCAAGTTCCGGGGGTGAACAGGACGAACGGCGGCCGGCATAGAACCTGAAAGTCGCCAGGTTGACAATGACGACAGTCGAGTAGTCGTACCGACCTCACCTCCGCAGACCACAAAGACTTTGACTTCCAAGTTCCTGTTCCATGCATGCAGATGGATGGATGGATGGCCAGGGCGTCGATGAGCTGAGATCATCTCATCTTCCTACAACCGTTGACCGTACTGTACGAATACCCGGTTCAGAATCAGCTCTGCATCTAAAATTGCCGCTGGCTGACTCTTGAGTCTTGCCTGAGCCACCACCGCCCACCCTCCACCAGGTACGAGTCAATCAACTTCTGACGTCGACACTCGACAATCTCCTTTTTTTCAACAATGGCCGTGTGCGTGCGGAGCTACGCGTCAACCTCGACGCCTCGGCCATGGCGAACCCTCCACCCCCTCTGCCTCGTCTTGCCATGTGGTTGATGGAGCCCTCCAAGGGTCTACAGACCGGGAACCGCGGCTGCCCGTGGGCGAGGGTCATCCTCGCACGACTTCTGCTGAGAATGAGGCTGCACAGCTCACACCACTCGATCCATGGCCACCCTCTAGTTTCAGTGGTCCGGCTTTGCAGTTTATGTTCAGGATTCGACCACCGGCATCCAAGTTTGAGCTGCATTGCTACAACCCATCCTAACGTTACTTCAATCATCGCAGAGTGCGTCCGCGGAGTTATTTGCGTGAGCACCGGCCTGCAGGATCGTCTCCTCACTACTCGTACCTTAATGGTCTTAGACCTTCAATCAAACATGATATCTGGTTGACCGTGAGACCCCGAGTTAAGACTAGGAAGACGTAATCCGCCTACCAGCATACATTCCCTTCACCAGACTGTCGTTTGCCGCCTCACACCGAGAATGGAAAATAAGACTCTAGGTTCAAGCAGGCCTGGCCACCTTGTGCCAGCCCCGGCCCAAAGCTTGAGAGTGCCATTAATACACACCCTCACCACTTTCACTTAGAAAGGTGCCCGAGGCGCCAACCAGACTCCTTGGCAGATCCCATCGGTCCCAATTACTCCATCGGCACATCACACACTCGGCTTGTTCGTTGATGCATCTGGGATGCCCAAGGCTTTTCTACCACTGACAACTCTCGACGCGGCCGCCGTTTGGGATGGTTGGGTAGTTCAAAGTCGCCGTTTGCTTGCATCCTCATACGCCGTGGCACAGCTTTTGTTGCTGGCTCGTTTCGACCTGCCTACAAGAGTACGATTGGCATTACATTCTCGCAACTTCTTATGCAACCCATTTGCGAGCTTGTCGTGCGTCTTGTGCGACAAACCATGCAGCCCTTTGACCATGATGCCACCCGACGCGGCAGCCCTGCTCCATAGCACTCTCATAGCAAGGTTTTCGACCAACTCCCGCCACGGGCTATCGTCTGGACGCCGCCTTGTTGACAATATAAAGAATGATACGCCCATGACTCGGCCCGCTTCCAGACAGCACCAGGCATGCCCCGACCACAGCGTTCTCCTCTGCCTTGCAGACACATTCACATTGTATTACACTACGACGTTTTCAGACGACCGACACACATTTTGACTCCCGTGTCCAGTCCTTTGGCGGGCGTGACGATGCAGCGGCGATATCACGGCCATGCTGCAACCCGCTAGCTTTTGCAGCTTGCAGCTTGCAGCGAGCCTCTGAATGGGGTTTCCGCCCATTGTTTTCGCTCGCAACGCAAGGAAACGCAACGCAACGCAACGCAAAGCAAAGCGAACTAAATCACCCACCTAGTCCGCTTTATTGGTCCCCGTTCCGATCCCGGCCCAGATTGGAATTTTGGGAGTCAACGGCGAGGCTAGCAACGCAGCAAAGCTGTGGCAAACGCTGATTGATGACAACTCACCTTGACCACACCGTCCCAGAACCTTCGGATTGATCGTCCTTGATCTGTCGTTGGACCACGTTTAGGAATCGTGCGCGCCCAGAAGACGCACTGCGTCGGCAACCCAGGCTTGTTTGAGCCCTCTACAACGACCCAGCCGTGACAAGTCAGACGCACACAAGCACACACACCACACAAAACTCGTACACGTCGCTGACTCTGTCGCCATGCCTCTTGTCGCATCCTGGGCCGAAGAGAAGGGCCTCTGCTGGTCAACGTCCGGACCGTGCCCCTGGCCTTTCCCGAAGCGCGCCTGTCTTCCGTGCCCAGTCGATGTCTCGTCTCTCCTCTTCGATGGCCCTGCCCTGCTTCACCCACTCTCTCAGAGCACTAACCTTCCAGCATCAACCGTTTCAAACCACATCACAGCGGGATCTGGGCCGAATGGTGGTCCCTCCTCTTTTACCCGTCTTTTCCGTGGCTTCTAGAAGGCTCAACCCCCTGACGAAGAAGCCTCTCAGACTTCCATACGCCGTTTTCGAGCCAGCATCGGTGACTCCGCCTCTGTGGTTGCAAAGTGGATGGGTCGTCCGTCTCCATATTTTGTTATTGAGTTGCATTCGCTTCAGCTTCAGCTTTTTCTATCGAAGCCCTACGAATACACTACGTGTGCCAGCCACCAATGCGTTCCTCAAAGCGACACAATGTTCCGGTGGGTTCGCCTTGGCCTGCTGCAACTCGTTCCGCTGAACCCACCACGCACACGAGATTACGGACCCCAAATACTCTGCCATGACCACAATTCTTCAGCAGTCTCTCTCGCTTGCTGATATTTGGTTTCAACAGGGTCTTGTAACTTGTGAGTCAGGAACCACAAGTCTGGACTAAAAAGAAGGTGTTTCTTCCTGCGATGCCTGTAGCCCAGGGCGGTGAAGTCTTCGCGCTTTAGCCGCACCGCTAAACCCACGTCTCATACGGACACGTGAGGTTATGTATGAGATTGTTGTTCCTGCCGTTACGGATATTGTTCCCCTAATACGACCAGACTGCATGACAACCTCGCCTGCCATGATCACCGCTAGAATTCGGCAGCAGGTTCCCACTTACCGCTTCTCGACGTGGAGCTAATATCCAGTGGCTACGCAGAGTTGCCACCACGTATCACGACGCCATCTTTTCCTCCCAAAGGCCTGACAGAGGAATGTTCTTCCACGCTGTCAGCCACTTGCCTTTGCTGCTCGTTGCCACCCTGGTTTACACTATTTAAGCGGCGTCTCCAATCAAAGATTGCCAATCGTCCGGTTTAGGTCAGTGCCCCCCCCCCCCGCTGCTCTACAGCTCCGTAAGGTAACTGGACAATGAAGATCGGCGACACCATTGCCTCTCTACCAAATTTCGATGCCAAAGCGGCGTGGAAACGCGCTTGTAAAACTCATTTGAGAGGGCGAGGACACCGTCAGTGCCTGATTCGGCTTGTGCGGTCAAAGAGACAAAGGATGCATGGGTTGGGCTCCCAGCCGTGCCAGCCAATTCTTTGCCTGTCACCCTGTCCAGCTGACCAAATCTCTTGGCTCTCACCAAACTGAGTCCAACCAAGTCGGCCATGGACCGACCTTTGCTTTTTTTTTTTTTTTTTTTTACCTCTCTATTTTGTCTTGGTCATTCACAAAAATGGAACGACCAAAGGCGACCAAGAGCCTTTATGGCCTTGTAGTCGGTCGAAGACCGCGCAGATCCCTTGAAGAATCTTGCAGGATCTACTCTAGGTCGCGCTCTCTTCTCGTTCCGTTTCGGTAATGCTTGCTTGCACCATTGTTTTGGGGCGAAGAAGAAATGGAATCGTGGGGGCGGTGGTTCGTCACCCGCGAAACTCAACCCAAGTTCGCCATTCATATGTGCCAATTCTATGAGGTCGTACTGCGTACCTGTAAAGGACCGTGCTAGGGAATTCAGGTAGGAGTCGGAGGGTTCGACAGTCCTGTGATCCATCCAATATGTCGAAGAAATGGTAGAGATCAGCAAAGTGTCGATCTCGGCCTCTCGACCCCGTTCAAGACAATAACGTCCACCCAGCGTGACGTTCCAGCTTTTGCGGTGACAGCCGCACCTCTGAGTTCAACGCTGAGCCGCGGCCGGGATCATGGTTGAGGTCCAGACTTTTTCTCAGAAAAGAGCCGTGAAATGAGCAAGGTGCCCTTTTTCAGTGAAGCTTACGGATACGCTTTCGGTCATCTACGAGGGTGAGCAGGCATCTCCACGTCCAATGTCACCTGGCAGGGCTGGCTCATTATACATAGACCCGAGATGGGGGGGCCTTTCATCAAAAGGGAGGGCTTGTCGATGTTACCCTTTGACCGGAATGAGTTGGGAGGGTGCAGCATCACTCTGTTTTGTTTACGACGTTGAAGAGAGCCATTTCCGGCCGCGACAGTGTCTATCTATGGACACGAATTGACGATCCGAGATTTGGAAGCGGAGCAAACCGCCAGGACATCAACCATCCCATAAGCCGCGTTGCGAGGCTTTCCGCGTCAAGAGAGGATTTCCCCCAAGTCTTGGTCCGTTTGACGATTTAGAAAGGTGAGGAAGGGGGGGGGGGGCTCAAACTGATCTTTGGTAGAGATGAATGCGGGCTTTTTTTTTTTTTGGTGATCTGTCGACTCGATGGGGTTTTCTTGATGCAAATATGGCTGACGGCCATCAGACACGCGAGGTTGAAGTAACTGAAAGACGTATTGAAACCCGAGTAAAAAAAGAGATGGTTGACGTATTGATCTGATCTGGCGGTTTGACCAGAGTGGTGATTGCTTGTATACATACCCATTCTGTTTCTGTGTTTTGGTCTCGTTGCCGTCACTCTGACAAACGTTCTCACGTTCGCGATCTCGATACTTTGCCATTAACAGTCTGTTGGTGTTCGCGATGTAGGCCGGCTTTCACCAGCGAGGCTGTCAAGCAACAGAGTCGCGAGGCACTTCAGGATTTGGCAGGATAACATGATATTATTCCACAACTTCGTGACTTGGTATCCTTCTCAGTATCATTCTTCTCACCACGCCCCCTTCCTCCTTGGTATCCAGAAAAACAGCAAACCTTGGTTTATACAAGAATAAGGCCTTTTTACAGCAAAGTCGAACAGACCATCCAGAGGTACCTTCAACGAGAACCATCTAGAGGCATGCCGGAATAGCAAATAAAAATAGGTACTAGTTAGTATCCAACCAAAAAGGAGAATAACATGCTTTCACCTCCCCCTGTCCTTTCTCTTCTTGTCTATGATCCCGCTATGCAAAAAAAAAGGGTAGAAAACCAAGTCGAGGCGACGCGGATTCGGGATAGTAGTACATAGTTGCAACAGACGAGGGTGTGATAAGTTGAAACGCGGTGCGCCGTACGAATAGATGGTTGTGCGATAAGTCATATTATTGTTTGTTCTTCTTGTTGGTATCGAGGGCTTCGTCGTGGCATGTTCATCGCGGGCTCAAGGGGCTCCGTCCAGGACCTTGCGACTTCCGTATCTTTTGCAACTCTTCTTCGAGTCTTCTTCTCTTGGCTTGCTCCTCCTATTTGCGTCATTAGTATATATCGTAACCACATAGGTAAACGTTAGAGGACATACCCTCATGTCTTCTTGGAACTTCTTCCTCTCCTCTCTCATCGTAGTGCGGAACTGTTCGCTGAGCATCGATGCGCCAGCACCGCGAGCGCCGGTGCCTAGGGTCACCTTGAGGCGCGCATCGTCAAGCTCCTCCTGCAGCTTGGACAACTTGGACCTTGAGTTGTTAACTTCGGCGTCAAGCTGGTCCTTCAATGAGCCAATCTCGCCCTCAAGGCTCGACTTGACTGCAAGCGCGTCATCGAGCTTGGTCTCGACCTCAAACTTCTCCCTTTCGGCGTTAATCGTCTCGGCCGTGATGTTCTCCAGCTCCTTGAGTGTAGAAGCGAGCTCCTCCTTAAGCCTGTCAACCTCTGCTTTGAGCTGGGTGACCTCGACGGTGCTCTTAACAGCCGCAGCCTGGTTGGCCCTCTCCTTACGAGAGCCATAAGCACCATCGAGCTCGGCTTGTGCAATGGTCAGCTCCGTCTTAAGCTCGACGATCATCATGTTGAAACGTTCAATCTCTTCCTCCTTCTCCTTGACCTCCTTGTCCTTGGCCGCAACCTCCTGTTGCTTTTCGACTGCCGCTTTCTCTGCTCCGGCCAGCCTCGTCGTCAAGAGCGCCACTTCTTCGTTGGCCTTGCTTAGCTGGCTATTCATGTCCTGAACGTTTGTGTTGAGACTGGCAAGTGTTGTCTGGGCCTCCTTGCTGCTTGCCTCCAAAGACGCGATCTTCGCATCACGCTCCCTGATCTCGTCTTGAGACTTGGCACTGCTGGACTCGTTGGCCATGCGCGTAGTGGTGGCGGCCTCTGCCTCCTTTTGCGCTTTGGCGAGCTTCTCCTGAGCCTCAGCAACCTCCTCCTCGGACCGTTCGAGCAGTGACCTGAGCTGGTCCAACTGATCCTGTTTGAGCGTAAGCTCAAGTGCCTTCTCTTCCTCGGCTCGCATCTGGGCTGATCGAAGCTGGTCGAGTTGGTCTTGCTTGGTCTTCAGCTCCTCATCTTTTTGCGAGTCGGACTTGTTGTTCAACTCCCGCTGCTGCTTGATTTGGCGCTTGAGAACAGACTTCTGCTCCTTGAGACTCGTGGCTTGGCTGTAGAGCCACTGGACCTTTGTAGAGAAGGCTGACAACGAGTAAGGCTCTGATGTATCGACAGCTTCATCTCCAGACATGTCATCGTCGTTGTCAGATCTGCCCTGCTCCATACGTGTACGGCGGCGATCTGCCTTCTGCTGCTGAATGCTTGCGAAACCTGTCTGAATGATCTCCCACAGGCCCATCAGTACGACCTCGGCCTGCTCGTCGTCTTGCTTCTTGACAGCCGACTTGCTGGCATTCTTCTTCATCTCCTCTTCCACAACAGTTAGAGCGCTCTGAAGCCACTCGAACTGCGCGTCGATGCCAGAGTCCGGAACTTCGGGGTAGCTTGGGTCAACTTCCACAAGAAGATCGCGCATTTTCTGGTTCACGTCCTCGAGACGGCCTTCTGCTTGCGTGAGGGCGATGGATGCCTGAGCTGCGGCAGCCTCCGCGTCCTGCAGATTACCAGTCGACTGAAGCTCTTGTTCCTGGCGTACAGTCGACAGACCTGCCTCCAGGTACTCAAATTGGCTCCCCAGTGTAGCGCCAGGATCGGCTGGCCCTTCCACTGCTAGCGAGGGAGGTTCCCGGAAGCCTCCGTTCTTGGCTGGATTAAAGTTTATAATTACGTCTCGTAGAGTTTGGTTGTATGTCGTTAGCTTTCGTTCCGCGTCAGAAACAGACTGTAAGCGTTGTGCGTTCTCCTTTTTCAGAGAATCAATCTCGCCGCTCAAGGCATCGGTTTGTGCCTGAAGCTGGGTATTCTCTTCCCGAAGGCTGTTCAACGCGTCGGCTTGCGCGCGTAGTTTTGCGTTCTCTTCCCTCAGCTTATCCGCCTCCTCCCGTAACTGGGTATCCTGCTCACGACTGGGCGCCTTTGAGGGAATATCGAGCGGAGCAACTCTGGGTTTTCCGCGAGGCGGACTAATGTTGCTTAGGTCCTGGAAGAGTCCATCGTCGTCGAAGGAGTCGTCCCCGACCTCTAGACTGTTGCGTCCGTTGGAGTAGGTGTACAAGCTCTCTGGGCTTCCAGGTATTCCGTTCATCAACTGGGCGGGGATTTGATTCATGGGCTTTTTCGATGCCTTGTGCGTCAGCTGGAGGATACCAGCGGTGTGCTCCAGGAGACCCCTCTGCGATTCAACAAGGCGCTGTTCGAGGCTCCGCAGTTCGTTCGACAGGTCGTCGACTCGTTTCTCGCTGGCCTGTCGTTCCGCCTCGGCCTCACGCAAAGACTCTCCCATGCTGTTGCGATTATTGCCCATCAGACTCCTCCTCTTGCCCGCCTCGGGCTGCGAGTACAGCTTGGCCATCGAAACAGCGGCATCTCGATACTTGGTCTGGATAGCGAGGTTCGTGCGTGTTTGTTCCACCCGTAAGCTCAAGGATTGAATCTGTTTCTTGAGCCCGTCCACTTCCTCCTGCGATAATATTCGGTATTGCTTGCTGTCCGTCAACGCCGTCTCCGTCAATAAGTGGACTTGAATCGGGTCCTTGAGATCAACCAGGGCAGAGCTCGGCGGAAGTTTGGCATTTGTCTGCGTCGTGTTAGATGCGTCTCAATTCAGTAGGCTAGACCAGTGAAGAGGACTGACCGGATTAACGCGCAAAGGCGCCCCTCCAAAGTTGTTCATAATGTCTCTCCTGAGGCCATCCCCACCTATTGACCTTCCGCCAGGGCCAGCAGCCCGGGGCGGCGAGGGCCTCCCCGGGGAGTACCCGTTCATGATATTGGGTCAGATGTGTAGCAAAGGACGGTTCGCGTCAAATCATTATATTACAGCGGAATCGTAGAGTCGTAGGTAGCTTATGATGTCGTCGCGGCCGTAGGAAGCATGTTCGTCGGACGATAGGAGGAGGCTAAAGTGTATGTTCGCACACACGTCGGAGGGGGACGTTGGATCAATGGTACAGCGATGCGTCGAAGAACAAAGAGTGGCTGGTGGCTGGCGCGTGGGATTTGTGCCGAAACCCCTTGGAGGGAAGCAAGGGGGTTGTTCGCCGTTACAGTATCGAGGTCGCTATCGCCGTGGAGACGGGGGACGTCGTCGGAGACAGATTCAGCACCAGCCGCGTCGCAAAGGGTAATCGAGGGGGGAAAGTTGCGAGGTTAAAGAGAGTGTTTCCCCCGGCGAGGCATAGACATCCTTTTCTCCCAGATCGAGAGGTGGATCGGCTTGTGCAAAAGCGACTACGAGGTGCAGTGTGTGCAGGTGCTGTTGAGTTTGCCGTCCCAAAAATTGAGTTGGGTGACCTGTCGCAGCGGGTGGCAGTCTGGCAGGCACATTTGACACTACCGCAGCAAAAGCGCCCCCCGCCCCCTGGCAGATGGTTCACAATTGGCGATGCTTCGCAGCTCCCACTTCGGGGGGCTCTTGCGCTAAGCTTATCTGGGTTCGTCCCTTGCCCGTTTTCCCTGCGTCGCTGCGGCTACCTTCCTTTTACGCTATTGGCAGATGGGCCCGTTTGTGAACGGTACGTACTGCACTATTCCACGCTAGTGATAGTCAGCGGACCGTATTTTTAGTTTTAGGATCTCTGACTGCTGCATCCGCCTCATCCATCTGCGTGATCCATGAGGAATACAAAGTTCTTCACATAAGTTTCTCAACCCATGGAGGCTGTGGAAGCTTGCTGATATTTGCTTTCTTGTGTCTAAAATTTGTCGGCAACATCTACGTTATTCTGTGCTGAGCGGATGATTGCCGAATTGTCTGATCCGCATAAAACCGGTGCAATTTGGGACTGAATTACACCGTAATTTCGGGTTTCTTGACGGCCAGGATCCTGGGCCAGGATCTCGCCGTGCTAAGCCCTTTTGAGAAACGCCCGAACCTCTTTCGGGCACCTCATTATTGATCATCCCAAGAATGGCCATTCGTCTTCCCAGGTCCACCATGAATTGTGAATGGTTCATCGGGTTATTAACATTATATGAGCAAGACCCTCTGGGTTATTCGATAGATCGAGCCTCACCTGCTCATGCTCCTAACCGGTTGCAGGACCAGATTGGAGTCTTGCTGCGTTTGCCATAGCTTTACGGATAATGCATACTGTCTTCGTCACGGTTGAAGATCAGTCCTTGGTTCTTAGTAGAGAGTCTCTGTGGAATCTCGGAAATGCATAATAAAGGGAGGCAGAATGTATGTTCTCGCAGACATGGCATGACCAAGTGCTTCAATAGCAAAGCCACGTCGGTATAAGTGGTAGCCTGTGTCTATTCAGGGCTATTTATCTTAGTCTTGCCGCCTATCTTGGCCGGCCGGTCTCCTACGTCCTGCGTCACCATCCACCTGGCCCTGCGCGCCCGAGGTGGTTGCAGATGAACCCTCACCCTCCAATCGCCTTCGAAGGCCCTCGAATTCTGTTCGCCTTCTCGGTGTCTTGACTCCGACCATCCATCCAGGAAGGCGCCATTTTGTCAATGCAACTGGTAGCAAGTCGTTCCTCCACGAGTGTCCCACAATCCAGCCGACCGCAGCTCCCAGCAGTGAACCCGGCCACTGGAAAAGTGCCAGCTGTAGAGCGAGAGCGTAGCGATATGTCTTGTCAGAGAAAGTCAATCCGACAAACTGGTCATTTGTGGGCGGGGCCGAAGAAGCCGCGACGCGATATCGGTAGATATTGGGGATCGCAGCATGATATTGCGCGAGGATAGCGAAGATGATCGGGGTAGGACCGGCTGGCATGTAGTTGAATAGGCCCGCGGTTAATGGCCGCGGTATGATGGAGAGTAAAACAGGAGGTATCACTGCAGTGAAGAGCGCGGATACAGCTACAAATGACTATGGCGTTGTCAGCATCACCTCGTCCACTACCCAGGCCTTGTAGCAACTCACAGCGTATTTCCTTGAACCCCATATTTGTTCAACGACCCTCAGGTGGTAGAGGGTCATTGATGCGAATAGAACCTCGCTCGAGTTGGTGCAACATAGCTGGTACGCCAGCAGGCGCCAGAACTGATGATAGCGCCATAGATGGGTGTCTACAACAATGTAGAAGTAATGCTTGACGTCAAGCAAGCTGGCAGCAATGGAGCTCGTCACAAGGCCAAGGACGAGGGTGCGCGTCACCGGCGCATTCGTGAAGGACATGTTGTGGTTGGATGTCTATTGCATCGTAGGCCGGGTTGCTTTCTCAGCAACACTCAATCGGTGGAAGGGGCAATGAGGACGATCCCTTGCCCTTGGATTGAGGCACCTGCTTTGGCTCGATTTGGATGTGCCCTTGCTGCGAGGGGTTCTTTGCCAACTGCCACGAAACTTGAGTCAACCGTGTTCTGATAGTGTTGCGCAAGCTAATGGTGTTGTCGGAGTCGACGGGCGGTGCCGGAAAGTGGAGGGCCACCAAAGGATCGTTGAAGCCAGGTGGTTTCTTTGGCTGTCGTCAAACCCACTCGGAGCTTGATGCACAGCTTGTGCTGTCCCAAGCAAAGCCGACTGGACTTTCCCTGTGGTGCAGTTGGGGAATGGCCCCAGCCTCAGGCGTTGCGACGACGCCACGAACGAGGTGGGCCACTAGAGCGCAAGATCCACACGTTCAGACTTTCCCGTGCAATGACGAGGCTGGAGGGCTGAGTGTGGCTTGCCCACACGCCAGATCCCCGGATTGCCATTCGCTCAACGAATTACCGGGCTGCTTTCCATTCAGTGCCACCCTTGCGTCCCTTGCGTAACCCTGTCACGACGTATTTCTCTGAGGCGCAGAGCTCTGGGCACACGCCGCCGCTGCCGTTACTCCAAGCTTGAGATCCTAGGCGGGTACTTATCCAAGTTGCCAACAGAGCTGACGCGACCCTCACGTAGTAACACCACTGATTTCTTGTTCTTGTTTGTAATTCTTGTGAAAGATAATCATTCTACATTCTCTTCCAAGTTTCTTCCATTTCGAGAATCCATCCCAACGCATAATTCAACACATTTACAGGTTTCCTTTCTCTTAACCTGACGCAGAGCATCGCGCGCCAGAACCCGGCCAAACAGCATGTCAGAAATATTCATCAATCACATCACTCGATGGCTCTTTAGTTCGCCGCCCGCCGAGTGGGCAATAAACCAACTGCGCGAACTCCTCATCGGGGCCTTGAAGCAAGGACCGGTTCCTCAACATGTCGCATTCGAGATGGATGGCAACAGGCGGTATGCCCGCGGCAGGAAGATGGAGACGATAGAAGGCCACCACCACGGGTTTGAAGCCCTAGCAAGAGTGCGCGGTCCCATGGATCTATCCTTCGTTGCGCTTGCTGACGTTCGTCACAATAGGTTCTCGAGATTTGTTACAAGTGCGGCGTCAAAGTCGTGACCGTCTACGCCTTCAGCATAGAAAACTTCAACCGCCCGCAATACGAGGTCGATGGGCTTATGCAGCTGGCCAAGGTGAAGCTCGAGCAGTTGACGAAACACGGCGATATCCTGGACCGATACGGCGCGGCGGTGCGTGTGCTTGGACAGAGAGATCTGATTCGCAAGGATGTACTGGAGGTGGTCGACCGGGCCGTTGACATGACCAAATACAACAAGCAGTAAGTGGGCAGAAGCCATGTCCCGAATGACTCAGGCTGACAGGATCAGAAACGTGCTGAACATCTGCTTTCCGTATACTTCGCGGGAAGAGATGACAACGGCCATGCGATCCACGGTACAGGAGTATATGATGCCGCCTGGACCCAAGTTCACGCCCTTCCCGGCTGCTCGTATCTCTCAAAAGATCATGTCGAAGCAACTGGAGCACCGGGAGCCCCTTCCGACCATCCGGGACACATCGCCGGCTCCCTCTTCACGATCAGATGGTGATGATGGTGCGTCGTCGTCAACTACTCTTCCTCCCGACTCGCCTTCACCGCCGAGGCACAGCGGTGCAGCAAGCGGGCACCGCCTGAAAAATCCAGAGACCATTACGGCTGAGACGCTCAACAACCACATGTACACTGCTGGAAACCCTCCGCTGGATATCTTTGTGAGAACCAGTGGCGTAGAGAGACTCAGCGATTTCATGCTTTGGCAGTGTCACCAAGATACGCACATCTTCTTCTTGAAGTGTCTTTGGCCCGACTTCGATTTGCAGCACTTCCTGCCTGTGCTTCTGGAGTGGCAGTGGAGGCAGAAGCAGATCGAGAGAGACGAGCGGCCGAAACAGGCGATGGCCAAGGCACGAAAGCTTGCCTAAATTTGTCCAATTGGACATCACGGCCGATGGTTTCCATGGAGGGGCGTTTCTTAGTTGCTTATAGTTGTGTTCAGCTGGAAAGAACCAGCTTCGAGGTCTTTACTCATGGTTGAGAGACCACAAGGAGGAAAGGCGGACCTGATACCACGAAAGAGTGTTTGTAAACCATATTGATATCCATCAAGTTCAAGTTGCATAGAAGACGTCTCATGAATATGTAGAAGGGGAAATTGACACTGTAATTGCAAGTTATGGCAAATTTAAGTTGATGGCGGAATGGTCTTTGGAATGTTACAAAGGAACGCATCGAGTGATAGTTACCTACTCCAGACATGGACTTATCAATTTGTGGCGCCGACGATGCAATACCCCAGGAATGACGCAGCTGATGTGGCTGACTGCGGATTGCCAGTGTTCAGTACCTGGGTGAGGTGCTGCGCGCAACAGTGGCCTCAGTAGGACGTGACATGAGGCGCGCGGTGCAGGCTTCCATCTTTTTTTTTTCCTTTTCCGCCGGCTGTAAGTAAATGTGGCTGAAATGCGCGGCGCGCCAGGCACAGGGCCAATGGGAAACTGGGAAGAGACCAACCGCGGGCGGTGGACAGGTTCAGGTGAGCTCCGCTCAGGCCTCAGGCCCAAATCACTCGCTAAGTGACGGATGGGGTCACTCAACCAGCCAGTCCTCCTCCGCCCGCGGCAGATAGGTCCCCAAAAGTGCGTCGGATGGATGATGGAAGATCCCGCGGCCTCGCTCTTGATTTTCCTCGCGCACTACCCCCTCTCACCACAAGCATTCTACACCGTCTAGGTTTGCATATCGATCAGAATGCCTTAGGATTCTCAAATTCTTTCTCAAATTTCAAAAATCTCGTTTCTACTGACACGAGAACCTTTTCAACTTTGCTCTTTCTCCCCACCGCACCCGTTTCTCGACGTCCGTCACTGCGCCAGACCTTTGCTCTCTCTCACTACAACATTCGACCTCGCGCGTTCCTCGCGACACGCCGATCGACGTCGCGATGAAGTCGGCAAAGACTTCGTCGGGGGATACTCCCTCAAGTCGGAGGTCCCAACCCGTTCGGCAGACACGAACCAACCCCCCGCGCGTCTCTTCTGGCCTTCGAGGATCAGCGAATGGCCGAGACTCACTTGCCGGCGGCACTGCTTCTGACCAGCCCATCGACATCTACCCTGCCATTACCTACTTCTCCGACGCCATTGCGGCCCTCCCGAAAGAGCTCGTCCGACACTTCACACTCCTGAAAGAGGTCGATGCCAAAATATTCGCTCCCGAGGATGCGCTCTTCAAGCTCGTCGACGCTGCCATGAATGCCCCTCTTCCACAGCCACGACCAGTGAACGATGCTTCCAGCAGTGTCGCACCTGCGTCAGCTCCAATGAGTGCGCAGAACAGTTCCAGCGGAGGACCTTTGGGTGGCCCAGCTCCTCCCCCAGCTCCCTCGACCGACGGTTCCTACGCGACATCCATCTACGACCCGATCAACTTTCCCCGAAGACAGCTCTTTCGACAAACGGCCTACAAAATTCAGGAAATGCTCGGGTCATTGGAAGAGAAGAATCATGTCATCTCGACTGCGAACGATGCCCTCCAGAAACAGCTGGCCCGGATTGACGATGTCTGGCCGCACGTAGAGAACGAGTTTAGCGACGAGGCCAAGTGGGGGAGCGATACCCATTGGGCATACCCTGAGAATCGAGCTGCCACCAAGGCGGCACATACCGAGCGCTCACGGCGTGAGGGAGCCGCTGCGATCTCGGCAGCTGCCCAACAGCTAGCTGAGGAGGCCGCTGCTCGAAGCGACGCACGCAAGCAGGCTGTCCAAGCCAAGAAGAGTCAAAAAACGCAGGCTCAGCCTCATGAATCCGAACTTGACGACGCTGAAGGTCGCAGCAAACCAGAACCGACGAAGAAGGGCCATGGAGGTGGCAAGGCACGCAAGGCAGCTGAAGCTGCTGCCAACGTCGGCTTGGGAATTTCAACAAATGGCAATACGAACGGAGCCGCGCCGCAGCCCAAGAGACGCAAAGTTGAGAAAACTCCTAGTGGAAACAATGCAGCGGAGCGGGCCATGAGCACCGTCTTTGGAGCCACAGCTTCAAAGGCCAAAACAACAAGCCCGAGAGAGACCCCAGCGCCAGAAGGCGGCGGTCCGAAGAAGCGAAAGGCACTGCCGACGGGTACCGGCCAAGCAAAGAAGAGGTTTGTGTTCTTCTGTTTGCGACAGATTGCCATCAGAGACTACTTACTGACACCTCGTGTAGCAAAAATGGAACCGCCGGCATGTCTCCGTCGGTTGCTTCGTCTCCTGTAATGAGCAACTTCCCTGACCCAGTGTTGCCTCGAGGCTCCCCTGCGCCAATGACTGTGACCCCCGTACCCCCAGCTCCCAAACCTCCCACTGCCTCGAGGGCCAAGCAAAGCACTACACAAGCGGCTGTGGAAGGTGGTAAACAGTCTCGGCCGTCGTCGTCTGCTTCAGGAGCCAAGCCTAACGGAGCGGCTACTGCCGTGGCACCCCTGCCTCCGCCGACACCCGAAGCGGTGCCTCTTCCCGTCTTGCCCAAGCCTGCTGCCGAAGTAAAAGCTGCGTTCAAGGAGCCCTCCGCGCCGCCGGTGCCAGAACCGACAAAGAAAGAGCCCGATACGGCTGAACCGAGCATCAAGCCCAGTATTCCGGCGGCGAAGCAAAAGAAGGAAACACCGAAGCCCGAGGAGCCGGAGACGCCAGTAGAGACACCGGCACCAACTGCTCAGACGGTCACCGCTGCGACAGTGACAAAGAGTGGACGCGCCAGCAAGCCTTCGACACCGGCGATGGCAACCTTCCAGGAGGCAGCAAGACCCAAGTCAGCCCGCACTGGGGATGGCACGAAGGCAAGCAAACGGAAGAAGAGCAGCGCGGTCATGAACACAAAGACTGCCAAGGCAGTGGGTCAGCCTGAAGAGAGTGACGATGTTGATGAGTCGGAGATTCAGGCGGGCAAACGCAGCTACGATTACACCGAGGATGAGCCGACATATTGCTACTGCCAGGGTGTAAGCTACGGCGAAATGGTTGCCTGTGACGCAGCAAACTGCGAGCGGGAATGGTTCCATCTCAACTGCGTAGGCCTCAAGGTGGCACCTACCGGAAGCTGTAAGTTTACTATCCGTTTGTGATTGGCCGCTGGTGTTTGTATACTAACGTCGAACCAGCGAAATGGTATTGTGAGGTGTGCTTGCAAAAGTTTTCAAAGTCGGGCAAGAAGCTCAGCCACAAGTACAACGTGCTGCCGAATTCCCCCAGCATCTCGGGCAAGCCACGACCCCCTTACGCCTGAGTCGGTTGTTACGAAGTAAATGTACGGGCAACTGAGAGGTGGTATATACCACATTCCATATGGCGTTGGTTGCATTCTGCCGTTTGGCATGGAAGTCGGGCGCAATGTCCTGGATACCTTTGAAGCATCGGGGTTCGTTGTGGGAAATGGATTCAAGTGGCTCAAGACATATACAAACTTGCTGCCCCTTTGGGAATGGAGTAAACAGTACATATTACTGGGATGGCAAGAGGCGCGCGGTGTTTTCTTTCTTTCTGGAGTTGTTCAACTGGGTGTTTAGGGACACAGAGTCGGCAATCTGGCCCTTCATGTTGAAAGCGTTCTTGTTCTTGTAACCCATCATCTGCAACTGAGCCACGGTCGGTTGTCCCTTTTTTCCCCCTGTAGTCCCTTGTCGGGGGGGTTAGACGAGCATCTACGAATAATTGGGAGCTACGGCTCCAAAAAGTTCAATTGTTTCCCCCCATGACTTGAGTACCGTAGTTCCCCGCCATTGAGGATTCCCCATGTCTTGAGAGATACCCCATCACTCGGCTCGTGGGGAGAAAGAAAAGGCATTCCTTCTTCGGACGGTTTCTTGCGTTTCTGGCTTTCATGCCGTCCTTCCCCGGTGCTTTGGCCCCAGGAGAGTTTCATACCCCGTGGGTTTTCCCGCCGCGGAAGCTGAGCCGGGCGTCGGGCCTAGAGCTCCTCCTGCCTGCCCGTCCGGAGGACCAGAGGAGGGGAAAGGGGAAGGGAGCTCGTCCAGAAAGGGAGAAAGCGTGTCCAAAATGCATGACATCGTGACTTTTTTTCAAAGTTGGACCGAGCAAATGCGGTGAGTTGTGAAATCTGGAGGATTGTGGGGCGGGAAGCTAGCTACCCAGTATTGTAATGCAGGGGACCTCCGGTGGGATAGTTCCCTTCCGCTCTTCGAGGCGAGAAATGTCAACGTGGTCTAGGCCCTTGGTTTCATCGAGTTGACGGAGAGAGAGACACACACAGAGAGAGAGGCGGACAGAACGAACGGTGTTTGGCATCTAGGGTTCGGCGCCGCCAATGCCCGAATTTGGCCAAACCTCCAGCTCAAGATATGGTATAGGCAAGTTGTCGCCTTTTCGATAAGTTGATGAGCAAGCCCCCCTTTACTGCGTGAGACCCCCGATAATTCGTCGCCGATAATTCAGTGAATAAAAAGAATCGTCGGGGGAGTACAAATATCAGCAACCCCATAGCAGAAACAAAAAGAAAAAAGAAAAAGAATTGCCCTGGCCGTGACATGTCACATATTCATTTGGGGCTGGGATGTGGTTTTCCGGGGTAAGCATCCCCACAACCTCTTGGCTCCTCAGAAATTTCGATTGACGTTCCCAAGAAAAAAAAGGGGTGGGCGCTTCAGGACATGAATGTCCACAAGAGTAGTTGCGTTGGGCGTAAAGCTGAGGGGGGGTGCAGGCGGCGAATAAGTGATCTGAGGCTAAGTAGTGAGGCTACCTTAAGCGCGTGCCTTGAGGGTGTGCCGTTGTCCGAGGTAAGGTAGTATAACTTTCCTATCCGAGTTTGGTCTGGTTTGTATACGATATGAGAATGGTTTTTTGAGGGGAAAACCTGGGGTAATTTTGACGGGTCCTGAGTGGCTGGCTGGCGGATGGAGGACACGAGCGGGCAGGCATCTTTTCGGAGGTGTTGTGCGTGTGTGTGTGTGTGTGTGTTGTCAACTTGACTGTGGGACAAACCCGAGTTTACAACTTTGCAGTTTGGGGAAGGTTATGCCGCTTGCCTGTCCAATGGTTTGTCGATTGGGAGAACCAAGACAGGTGGTAAGTAAGACACGCACCAGGTACGCGATGCCCGGGGCCTCGCCTCTCAGGGACTTTCGTCCGTACTACGGATACTTGGAGAAGTCAAGTACCCCAGCACCGCTAGGTCGACCTATTTCTCAGACCTGTTCCAGAGATGCCGGAGATGGGGAGTCTGGAGAAGGGGAAGGGGGTTGGTTAGTTAGTATCGTCGTTGTGGCACTGTTGTTGTTTCTACGTTGCGCGTGACCGACCACTAAAGGGAAAACCATGACTACAACAGCTATTACTATGACTAACAGCAAAAGCACCATGACGGGGTCGGGGGGGCAAGTCATGAGAAACACCCAAGGCATTGGCATTGGCACTTGGTGTCAAGACTCAAAGCCCCCCCCCCCCCTTGAGCCCTGGTTTGTTCTTTTTTGACAAAACGTGCGAGCAAAGCATGGCGCCATTCGATGGGGAGATGGAGACATTTCGCTTTCTCGACTAATGACTACTACGGCGTGTATGGCGTATACGGCATTGGTGTTTTGGACAGATTTTCATTCAGCAGTAAGTACACCTGCTTGCTCGCCTTGGTTTTTTTTTCCCTTTTTTCTGCCTCTTGCAATGCGCGTGACGCTTGGAACGGCTGCGTCGGTTTCCACGGGCTTCTCGGTTTCGACGCTCATCTAATTCTGGTCATCAGACTGGATTCTCTCAGTTTCAGCAGTTAGTAAGTAAATTGAACATTGAAGGCGATGACGGGACCAACAATGGCTAGGTGGGTGTGAGGTCCGATGCTTCGCTTTTACAGTTTTGCAGCTCTCTCTCTCTTTCAGCCTAGGAGTCGATGGAAAGCACACATGATGCTGGAACTAAACCGACCTAGACCCAACACCGACAGGGTGGCACAAGGCGGTTGGCCTCGGTTCTGAACTTCTGTCACGCCTGTTTCTCCTGCCTTCTTTCTTTACTTGTACACTAGTCTCTAGCTTTCAGGGGTGGATAATCTGGGGCAACACCACGCGGCCCCCAGCGACCCCGACCTTTTTCGAACCCGCCAACCGGAGATCCGCTAGGATGCCACGGGTGCTAGGATCTTCCCGCTCATTCGTACGAGTGCTTCGTACCTGTCTGCTCTCCTGTCTTTCCGTTTCTTGTGCTACCTTAGCAGGTAACAGGGTCTGAGCAGGGAGAGACAACGCCGTCGACGGCATCAAGTGGTGCGAGGGCTAGATCTGCAGACAGACAGACGCCGGGAGTCTTGCGATTTGCAGATCGCGTCTGGGCTTATTCCTATACGTGTGCCAATGTGTAGGGGCTAGCGGGGTCCGGATGCTCACTACCCAGCCAGTTGCATGAGATACAGTAGAGAGAGTTGCAAGATAGTTGACCGTGACTGATTCTTGCCCTAGCAAGCAGACTGGCATGGATGTCTAATAATCTACCCGGGGACGGTACTCGAGACCTGGGGAATTGCTCGCCCTGCGCTCGCCGCTTGGGAAGACCTTCCAGGCGGGTCTTTTCGCTTTTCAGCTCGGAACCCCCTTGGGTCTTTGGTACCGCCTTAGACTCGATTCTTTTGCCTGCCTGAAAAGAAGGCGCGTGCTCGCTTTGGCACACAGCCCGATTTTCTGTTCTGCTCGCTTCGTTCCGGCAGTGAAAGGTCAGATGACCGATTGATGAGGTGGCCCTGGAGCATCCCGTCCGTATCCGGTCGAAGAACGGTTTGGAAATGCCAAGCACTGTCTAACGCCTGTCTGTCCCAGTCATCCCGGATTGCTGGGGAACTGGGCATTCGTGGTTGTTGTTTTCCCTTTGGTCAGAGGTGCGTGGTTGTTATGTGGTTCCGACCGGGCGACCATCCGACAACCGGAACGGCCGTATCGGGTGCGGTACCGGTCTTCTGTCAGCTGTGTCGTGGATTACACTACGTAGTCAGCGACATCGCAAACACCAAAGCTCACAGTGACAGAGTTGGAATGTTAGCGGGCTCTCTCGGTGTTTGAGATGGAGCGCCGCTGCCACCGCGCTCCCCAGAGCCTGGGAGTGCCGAGCCGAGGAGATGCTCTTTCCTGGCGTGACTCTGTGTTACTGTATGAGGGTGTCGGTGTGCGGGTCGGGGAGTGAGATTTCCTCATCTTACCGGAGATCAAGTCTTGTCGTCGACGATCTCTGGCGCAAGAGACTGCATTTGCTGCAAGAGCTGTCTTGGATTTGGATGTCGTTGTCGATTTGCTTTTATTCTTATGCACCTAGAGAGGTTGCGGTACGGGGTGAGGTACTTCGTTCTGTACGTACCCAAAGGCAGTGTAACACTGCATCAAAGTGCGAGCAGGGCAGGCACGCAGGATTCAGGAATAGAAGGAGTGAAGGGCAAGGCAGGTACTTTCTGCAAAGTCTGGGCTTAGGTAATTTGACGTCCTCTAGGGTACTTGCGTGACTCGACTTTTCAGAGAGCGAGCATTGGGAAGCATTAGACAGAGCTTGGAAATTGGAGAGCATTGGAGCAATGCTGAAAAGTTTTCCCAGTTTCCATTAGTCGACAATTGTATCCATTACGTTTCCGAACCGCACTTCTTCGCCTCATCTGATCACTTCCCCAAGCCAAGCTTTTCAATTACACAACCACGCAGCCAGTTCAGCTCCCAGACGTACCCAGGCTCTCTCAGCTCTGCGCAGCCCTCGGCCCCAGCGCAGCGTGTGCTGTCATACAGTCACGCTCACACATTCTCCCAGTCTCTTCCCCGTCGTTTTCTGATGTGGAATTGGATCGTCCCTTTTTCTTCTTCTTCTATGAATCCCGAACCATCATCCATGTTCCCTTGGACTCGGTTCTGGGCCCCGATCTTTTCTCCTTCCTTTTTTTTTTTTTTTCTCTCTTTCCAGTGGGACCGAACGAACCGACCACCATCGACCGACTTTGCCTTGCCAGCCGCTCATCTTCCGTACGCTATGGTCGCGGCTCGCTCTGGTCATTTCACTCCTGTTGCCTGACCTTTACATCACTCTGTCTTCTCATCCAGTTACCATCTTCACAACTCGGGATGGCTATGACTACGTCCAGTCAGACAACGGCCTGCCCGGGGCAAGGTTGGACAAGTGCGGAAGACGACCATTCCTTGACACATCCTGCGCATTCGTTTAATGACTGAACAAACCTGAGCAATGATGTTATGCTTCAGCTCATTGCCTACTGGCTCAACTCGACACACCCATGACATTCTCATTACCAAATACCCGTCCAATGGTTGGTTGCCGGCCTGCTTCGTGTCGCCAGCATTTTTTCTCCTTCGCCAGCCCATTCGTTCTCTTTTCCCATCCGGACCTGGTGTTGTTTGACCGGTTCATGACCCTGGACCATGGACCATGGACCATAGACCTTGACATGGACCACCATACCCGACGGACATCGTCTACCGTCCGTGAGCACGAGGAAGCAAAGCATGTCACCTGGGGGCGGCACGCCAGTACCGCCGTACCGCGCCGTGTCATGTACGGACAAGGCTCCGCCTCCATCTGGATGAAGCTCTGGATGCTCATGTGACGAGGCAAGTCTCCATTCCTTTGTTTCCATTACCCAATTTTTGGCCAAGAGCAACCCTTTGCCTCTTCAACTTGCTATATTAATCTGCGGGCCGCTCACACTCACACACACACACACACGCCCGGCTACTAACGCCCAGTGCAAGCCACTCTTCCGCATGACATTAACGAGACGTTCTCAACCCCAACCTGCCTCTCGCGATACTGGTTACCTTACTGTACGAAGTACACGCCCAGTCCCAAATTCCCAAGGACCTAAACCTAGCCCATCCAACCCAATATCCTGATCCTGATCCAGCCCAAGCCCAGACGCGATCCGTTGGATGACTCTATCCCAATCCGCCCCTGTCTCTTGATTCTCACGCCCCGTATACACCCTTATACATAGAGTATCTACTTCCTTCTCCTTCTCCCACCCCAATATCACCTCAACGATTGCGAAGAGCACGTCTTGTCTTGTGCCACGCACTCCCTTCACCCCCTCGTCTCGACTACTTTCCCCAAGTTCCAACGTTCCCTGGTCTTGGTCTAGTAACATCACAAACGGTTGAGGTTGGACCACCTGAACACGCCAAACCACCATCTTCCCCGCATCACCATAACTTCCTCTTACCTAAAAGCCCCGGTCTTTGACTAATAGAAAAGTCGCTTCTGGCTTGCTCTGTCGACGGACCCGGGCCCCCGGTCTCGTCTTTCCTACTTTGCAGCTCACACTTTTTTTACGCTTTGCCGTACGACTAGTCTCTTTCTACCCTACCCCAGCTTGTTCAGAAAGAAAGGAAGAAAAAACCAAGACAGTGGAGAAAACGTGTGTGCGTTTGGTGGTGTGTCGTGCAAACCATTGAAACAACGAGCGCAGCGACCCGGACCTTCAAGGTCAAAGTAAAGTTCCTGCAGCCATGGCTTCTCCGCGACTTCTCCAACCGCAAACCTCGTCCCAGGACCACACCTTACACACCCCCCCAGGCACTCCTCCGACAGGCCATAACCACACTCAGACTCTCGTCGAATACAAAATGGACAGCCCGGAGCCGCACCGACCTGCTACCCCGGAAAAGAATGGCAGGTCCTCTTTCTCGTCCATTCGCGAGAACGACTCCGATTTAGCCCAGACGTTCACTTCCTCAAAAGTCTCTTCCTACGCACAGAAAGCAACCAACGCCGTGTTCGACGACTCCTCTGCCTCACCCTCGCCGATCGCCTCACCTTCCCTCGAGATGGCTGAAGTTCAGTTCATGCCCCCCGTCACCCACCCCAGCAGCAGACTTCATGGCGGCTGGTATCCTGCGTCCAGCTTTAAGGGCTGGAAGCAAATCAATGTCAAGGGCAAGACGGCTAGCAAGAGCTTCAGTGACCTCCAGGCACTGCACATGTCATGGAGCACTCCTCCGCCTTCACCCAAGGGCAACAAGCCTATCAACTGCCGCGCGCCCATGGAGAGACTGCCCTTGGAGATTCTAGGTATGTTCACACGGTCTTCTATCATGGAACTTCGCGAAGCTGACCATGTTAAAGGATCCATTATCGAGCTCCTGGTCCTCGACATCCCTCCGCCATACGGCACTGCGCGCCGCAACGTCGACTTGATGTCCTTGCTTCTGACCTCGAGATCGGTGCACGCCGCAACCCTCAACACCCTGTACAAGCACATTACCATTCCTCACTCGAGAATCTTCCGCAAGTTTCTGTCCAATATCACAACACACCCTGCACTGGGCACCATTGTACGGCGCATCGACTTTAGCCACTTTAACAATGCGACCCTTTTCGAGTCTGCCAGCGAGCGCAAGGGCACGCGGAACTTGACGGAGGAGACGTTGCTGCAATGCTTGGAGCTTACACCGCACCTCCAAGAGTTCTTGGCTATGGAGCACATTGACGATGACCTCGGCGCCGAGGTGATGCAGAAGCTCTTCTTCGGCATGCCTCGCCTACAGGCATTGGACTTTGCCGGGTGCACATCGCCGTCTTTCAAGAATTCCTTTGCATCTCTAGTAGACATGGACTGGCCCGAGACGCTTTCGATTACGCGCCTCTCACTTCACAAGTGCCTGACACTCCCTCCCGCGCTTTTCGAGAAGATCATGCCACGCCTCACCAACGTCACGCACCTGGACCTTGCCCAGACCAAGATCACCGACCGAGCGCTGCAGGCCATCCCGAAGACGGCCAAAATTACCCACTTGAACCTCGCCAAGTGCACACTGCTCACGGCGCCCACCGTCATCAACTTCCTTGCGACTCATCCGGCGGTCAGAAACCTCGTTTACCTGAGCGTGGCCACCGATGCTCGGAGTCATCAGCTTCTGGATGTGGAGGACGTTTCACAGCTCATCCCTGTGCTGCCCAAGACGCTCCGGTCTTTGAGCCTAAAGGGTAGCCGCATGGATGACTCGCACCTCGAGTTGCTGCGACCGCTGACCAAGTATCTGGAGGAGCTCGCCGTCGGGCGCGACATGGATGTTAATGCCGCCGCTAAGCTGCTTGAGCCGGCGGACGAGAAGAAGCAGGAGGAGCCCCACATGATCCGATACCTGGACCTTTCGGACCTCTGGGGCAGCGAGTTGGATATCGTTGATTTGTTTTCAAGCCGAAACTCGCTGCTAAAACCGAGCTCGGTGCCACTGGAGGTGATTGAGATCTCGGAGCAATCGTTCAAGAGCCTATCTCGGAATAGGGCACTGGAGCGCGTCGGCTGGTCCCTGCAGGAGATCGGAAGCCGATGCTGGATGGTCCGAATGCAGGACCACCGCAAGGATCAGGACCGCGGCTACCGGTGGTGGAAGATTGGCGCCGACAACTGGGGCATGCGCAAGATCCCGGTCGCGCGCGCCGAAGTCGGCGGCATGTACGGGTCCTTTATGTTTGGACGCAAGCTATGAATCACATGCACATCGCAAAATCGCATGGGAAATCAAAAAGGAGGAAAAGGAAAGGGGAAAGCATCTGCATTTGAATGCATCGACCGAAAAACAAGCAACCAGCATCATCAGCATTTGATTCCCTCGCCTTAGCCTTGGCCTTGGTTTGTTTGTCGTTTTTCAGTTGCTTTTCAGTTTTTTTTCTTTTTCTTCTTTCTTCTATCCTCTTTCATTATTCATCGGACGGAGTCGGGATACCAAAACCAAAAAAGTGCATTTGATTTTCGGGGCGGGAAAGGGTCAATGATACTCGGAGCTGTGGCGGGCCAAAAAGAAAAAAGGCCAAAAAGATGGGCGGAAAAGAAGCAGCATTTGACGGCCTCTGCAAGCAAGAAAACAGCATCAGCGACGACGAATGATTTGGCTTTGATGTACGTTATTGAAACGAATAGCATAATACCTAATTTTTATGCTGAGTTAGACGACTGTGTTTCTTTGACAATGGAACCGAGTGGTGACTTTTCAATACTGGTGACCTTTGCTCTCCAACATTGTTGCTATCGCCATCGCTGTCCCAGTAAACAATGACTGGAAATCAAGAAGCTCTCAGCGTACCTGCAGTTGGCTACATCATCGTGCCGTCACAGCGAGCCACCAAGGTCAGCATACCCCTGCACCGGAATGCGCTCCTAACTTCTGTCTCCTGGAAAATTTCACCTTAGGTAAGCTGGATCGGCTCTTGGCAGAAAGTTAACTCATCTTTTCCCTCTCGTACCGTGGCCTCGGTGCAGCCTTACGCGCTGACCCCGTCCTTCCACTATCAACCTCCAAAAAAAGAACACTTGTCAGCCTCGAGCTCCAAGTAAGGTACGGAAAATTCTCGACTTCTTTTCTCTTTCTCGAGAAGCTTCCTCCGACTTGGCATTTGGACGCATCACCTGAAAGCGCTTGCTTGATAGCAAGTCGCCGTCGTAGTTGGCCCGTCATGGCATTTGGCTGGTCAGAGTAAGTAGCCACATGTCCCTACCTCCACTCTCACGTACCCCATACCCCAAACTACATCATCGCCGAATTCGCGACATCACCACCAATGCCCGTCAAGAGGATGCAAACTGACCACACAACTCACTCTATTACAGAATCCGCTCTCTCCTTCTCGTCTTCGGCCCGATCCTTCTTCCCAAGGCAATCGCAGCGTACAAATCCATCCGCAATGCCTCCCAACACAGCGGCGAACCGATCCCCCCTCCGCCCCGCATAGCTCGCGCCCTCGCCATCCTCGCCATCATCGTAATCGTCTACCTCGTTAAGACTCTCCCGCCCCTGGCCCCGGAGAACCTCTTCACCCTCACCCAGTCCCGCCTTCAGATCCCCGTCGACGTCCTCTTCAACCGCCTATCCTCCCTCCGCCCTGAATCCGCACTCACCGCGGCCGACGAGCGCCTCCGCGCCCGCTTCGTCAACCTCGAGTCCCGCCTCCTCTACCTCCAGCTCGGCCCCGCCGCCCTCGCAGACTGCCCCTTTTGCAAGTCCGAGGACCCCAAATCCTACTTTTACTACGCACTTCCCGCCATCATCCTCCCCCATCTCGTCAACCTCATCGCGCTCGCCGCCGTCACCTCCTCCACCTTCACCGGCCGCGATGGTGCCCGCTGGCGCTCCCACGCCACAATGGCTGCCGCCGCCCTCGCCGCAGCAGATGCCGTCCTCGTAGGCCAGTACGACTACTCCGCCAACGCAACCGCCCTACGCCTCCAAGACATGGACTTCTTCTACTGGCGCGCCCGCGCGCTGCGCTACATTGCCCTCGCGGCCCTCGACGTCGGCATCGGCGCTCTCCTGTTCCTCTCCGGCACCCGCCGCGCTTTCGTTCTGCCGCCGTCGGAAGCGGAGCGCATCGAGGCGAGCAATCGCGCCCTGACGACGGTCAAGAGCAAGCTGAATGCGCTGGGCATTGTCAAGAACACGTCGATGCGCGACGAGGAGCTGCGGGCGCGGAGCCAGGCGTATTGGTTGCGCGAGGGCCAGATGGTGCGCGAGGCCATGGAGGAGAGAGAGGTTGTCGAGAGCGTCAACGACGCGCTGGAGAATAGGATTAATATACAGCAGGTCACGAGCGATGCTGAGAATTATACCGAGGGGGTGTTTCGACAGCCTGAAGGCACTGCGCAATGAGCGGCGCGGCGTGTCTGTCCCTCTTCAGTTGGAAGTTTTTTAGAGTTGGTGCGTGGGGTGTATAGATAGCCGCCGCAGCATATTATGCAGAGTATAAAGAAAGAAGCATACAATTATTGCAAAATCTAGATGCGATGAGCTTTGTGTGAACTGGAAGAGAAGTAATGTTGGTGTCTAATACGCCTCAAGGGCTAGTGATCCATCGCAGAGCATTTCCACAAGACCGTCTTTCCCAACTTATCCTATTCTGTTCCTGAAGTACCCATCGTAACCTTAATTCCAATGTCCTCTGCTGTAGCAAACACCGGACACTCTGACTCTATGCGAACAAAGAATAGAAATCATTTAGACGAAGCGGGTATGGCCAGCAAGAAAGTAGTCAGAGTTGGCACTCGCCGTACCATATCGTAGTACACTCCTTTACATTCATCCAATACTCATTCCCCACCACCTGGATACACAACCTGAATAACCACAAAGAGCAAGCCTTTATATAACCCTCTCAACTCTAATTCCCGTCGCCAGCCAGCAGGCGCCCGTCTAGGTCGACGGGTCAGGTCAAACTGGCTAGGTGGCGGAGTGGTTCAAGGTCAACAATCAGAAAACGCCAACCAGCCTACATCGACGACAGGGTTAGCGAGAAAGTACCCGAGTCCGAATCCCAGTATGAGCACCAAGAGATGCAGCCACACCGGTGGTGAACTCTTGCTAATGGTCTACCTTATTCATGACTTTTTGGTTTTTGGGTTTGTTTGCAGCACACCCGGGTTTTGTGTATCTGGGAAGATTTACCCAACGATAATGGTCTCGAACCCCCTTCATGCTTCGTTCTTCAAGGCCGACGTGAATGAATACATTGGGATTACCGCCTCTACGCCTCTACGCCTCTACGATGACGCCAACATGCGTCTTTACGCGGCCCACGACGACCTCCACCACTAGTTGCCGCCCCGTCCCGTCGCCGCGCTACTCCCGCTGTCCTTGCGATCGCGCGGTGTCCCCGCCGACGATCCCTGGTCCAGGCCCTCCTCGGCGCTGCGCTCGAGGAAGCCCGCCCACAGGTCCGCGAGGGACTCCTTGTTCGCCGAGGTAGGCGTCTCGGAGAAGAACTCTGCGCTCAGCGACGGGGTGCTGGGCGTGCGGTGGAAGGGGGAGGCCGGCAGGCGGAGGATGCTGGACGACGCGCCCGGTCTGGCGAGCCCGGCCTGCTCGCGCTGCTCGTCCGTCCAGTTGAGGTAGCCGGCCATGACCTGCAGGATCTGGAAGCGCTTGGGGTCGGAGCGATCGATAGTGAGGAAGTGGAGGAGGTGATTCGTCACGACTTGTCTAGGGAGGGTGTTAGTTTGATCCGCGGTTGAGGCTCGTAGTGCAAGAAGAAGAGGTCACAGTACCTATCAACGTTGTCCTCTGGTTTCGTCTTCTTCAGGTAACGAAGAGCCTTGGTCAGATGATCATTGAGCACAATGGCCTCATGCCGCAGCTTGCCAATCAAGAGATTCTTCTCCTTGACCTCCTTCTCGAATGGCGCTGTGCGCTCGAGCTCCTTGGTGAGGGTTTCCTTGGCCGACTCGGCCTCGATAGCCCTGGTGTCCGCCTCTTGCACAAGCTTCTTCATAGCTTGCAGCTGCTCTTCTGACGTCTCGACCATCTCCCGCAGCTCCTTCTTCCGCGCATCCTGGATCTCGCGCAGGGCCTTTTGCAAGTTGTCAATGACCTGCGATTGCTGATCTCGTTCGGACGCGGCGCTCTCGTAGCCGTCCCGGAGGTTGGCCATTTGCTCCTCTAGCTCCGTCACCTTCTCGACCAGGCTCTCTTTGACGGATCGCTCCTCCATGGCGATGACCTCCCACTCGCCCATGGCGTTCGTCGTCGTCTCGACTTCCTCCTTGAGATTGGCGACCAACCTCATCAGCTCCTCGCGCTCCTTGACCCAGTTCTGCTGAGACAGGTTGCTTCGGCTGCGCAGACTCGTCGCCTCACGCGATGTGTCTTGCAGCTCGTCCCGGAGCTTCGCAACCTCTTCCTCGGATGCCTTGGCGCCATTCTGCAGCTCCTCGTTCTGAGACTCGAGCTCCTCGATGCGCTCCTTGGCCTCCTCCAGCTCGGCGCGGTCGCGCTTCAGTCTTTCGCCGAGCGTCGACTTGAGGTGGTTGACTCGCTCGAGGAGACCTTGGTAGCTCTCTTCTGCCTGCTCCTTGGCCGACGACGTCTCTTCCAGTTCCGACTTGAGCTGGGTGACGGTCTCGTTGTGTGTTCCCTGGATTGTCTCCAGCTGCTTCCTCAATTGCTCGACTTCTGATCGCAGCGCCTCTCGTTCCTTTGTGAGGGCGTCCAGCTTCGCCGTGGCATCGGGGCTGGTTCCCTGCTCCTCTACGGCCGCCTCTATCGGGGGATTCGCATGTCCGTTGCTCGTCGGCCGTTCCGTGTGGCCATTGGTTGTTGTGTCCTTATCCGTCGACTGTTCGGGGCTGGATACTTCTATCGGCGCGGAAGCCTATGACGGCAGTCAGCCAAGCTGGGCTTTGCGGGGGGATCAAGGGAGTATCACCTGCACCGGGGTCTCCGGTTCATCATCGCCATCCTCTGCATTGTCGGGCGGAGGAGGCGCGCTGTCTGTGTCTATGAGTTCCTTGGGCTTGTTGGTGTTGTTCTTCTTCTTCTTGCCGCTCTTCTTCTTCCCTGTAATGTCACCCATTAGCCTGGGACCGCGCATCAACGTACAGGCGGGAAGGATTCAATCGGGGTTACGAACCTGAAGATGCGTTTTGAACCGGATCAGTGGAGGGAGCGGCGGCCGACATGTTGTCTTCTCAGATGCATCGGGATGGTGTGGATAGCCCTTTGAGCTGGTGGGCGCGGGAATGGGGGAAGCTCTTTTTCTTCTTCTTTCTCAAGGGTCCGGTCGGTTGGGAATTGGGATGTCGACAGTTTGCACCTGGGCGGGTTTGCATGTACTTACACCACGTAAGCTAGGTTCGCAAATTAGCGAGCGTGTTCACTTCCCACGCGGAACCTAGGGTGCTACTCCCCCGTCCCCCACACTAGGTAGGTGGCCGCTGGGCTCCACAGAAAGGTACCGATAGCGAGGTGTATTAGCTAATGCCCGGTGGACACGGCGCTTAAACGCTGAGAACCAACGGACCAGGAGATGAACATTGTCATAGCAAACGCAACTGTGATTCTACCCTGTATTTGACATTGATTTATTCGGACTCCATCTGCTTCTTATTTCATTTATGAGATGTGAAATGAACTCCCAGTTTTCAAATGCTGCATTCCAATGTGGTTTGCTCTGAGCACAGAATCGATACATGAAACGGCGGCCCTAGCAGGTGGTCAACTGACTAACACGAGCCACACTTTGAGGGTTTGCACTTTCGGTGACTCGACCTGGTAGTGTTAGACATTCATACATGGCCAACGCCTAGAAGTTAGGGTATCGAGACAAACTATCCATGTGGCATCCTTTCTTGTTCAAAGTACCTCGAATGGCTTGATTGTTTATACGAACTACATTTACGAAGACAGACCGACTGGCGCAAGTCCGTCCACGGTTCAGTACAGCCTACCTTTATGTAGGTACTGAAGTGGGCAGATGGCGGGTCCCTCGCTTAGTCATTCTTATCTTATCGGCCAAAGCCTTCAAGAAGCGTCTCCATCTGACGGAAATTTTCCCGTTTCCTCTTTCCTTCTTCACATATTTTACCCTTCGCTGAAATATCACTAGAGCAAGCGCATTTCCCCCAATGACTTGTTCATTTTTGACGCTGAAGCAGAGTGATTTCAAAACGCCTTTTATAATCCCGGTGCTTGCCCCCAACTTTTTGGGTTGAAATGGGTGCGACGGGTTCGCTATGTGCGCACATACTAACTTGAACCCATTGAATTATGTCCCATTGTGTTCTTGATGCAACGACTCCTGAGCGACAGAAACACGAGTAGAATACCTGATGCCAAACAGAAAAAAACACAAGACTTTTCGTGAACCCCAAGATATGGAGAGAAACAGTTCCGTCGTAACGAGGGATATCATTAAAAAAGAGCCTCTTTTAACCCCTGGACTTTCTCCTCTTGCCGCCCTTGGGCGTCGCCTTCTTCGCAGACTTGGGCGTCTCAACCTCGGCGACCTTCTCCTCCTCCTCCTCAGCAGCCTTCTCCTCCTCGACCGGCGCAGCCTCGATAGCCTTGGTCTCCTCGGGCGCGTCAACAGCCATGGGCTCAGGCGGCGGCGCAACAGCCTCCTTCAACTTGGGCGCCTCAAACTCGTACCCGATAGCCTTGAGCTTCTCGGCGCGCTCCAGCCTCTTCTTCTCCTCCTTGGACACCTTGTGCGTCCAGTCGGACTCGGTCCTCTGCTTGGCCACCTCACCAGCGGCGATCTTGTGCCAGGGAATCTTCTTGAAGCGCTTGTTGGCGCCCTTCCACACGTCCTCGTGCAGCTGATCCGCCGGCACCGTCTTCACCTTCAGAATATGGCCGAAGAGCAGGTAGCTGTCCATGGTCTTGGCCACGATCTCGGCCGTGCTGGCCTCGGCGAACTCGAGAAAGGCGTAGTGCTTGCTCGCGCCGGATTTCTTGTTGCGCGCCAGCCGGAGGCGGGTGATGTTGCCAAACTGTGAAAAGTAGCCCTTGAGCTCGTGCTCGTAGAAGCCGTGGGGCAGCCTGGAGATGAAGACCACGCCGGGCTCCTCCTTTTTGCCGTTTGTCAACTGCTTCTGCTTCTTGAACTTGGGCACCTTGCCCACGTCCTGGCCCGACTTGAAGACGGTGCCGTCGCCGGCTGGCGCGTCCTCCGGGTCCAGGCCGGCGGCGAGGGCGGCAATGTCGGCGTCGACCTCCTCGTCGTCATCCTCCTCCTCGAAAGCTACGACAGAGGTCTCGGCATCCTCGGTGGCTTCGGGCTCGGCCTCCTTCTCCTCCTTCTCCTCCTCCTCGGCGGGCTCGGCGGGCGCGGGGGCAGCAGACTTCTTCGACTTCGCGTTCGCCTTGGCGGGCTTCTGCTTCTTCGCCGCGACGGGAGAAGCTTGCGCCTCCTCGGGGGCTGCTCAGGAGCACGTTCGTAAGCCAATGCAACATCGTTAGACTCCAATTGGGAAAATACCTTTGCGCTTGGGAGTCTTCTCGACCTTCTCCTCCTTGGTAGCCTTCTTGGTCACCTTCTTGGGCGCCTTCTCGGCCGCAGGCTCGACCTTTTCAACCTTGGCCGCCTTCTTCGCCACAGGCTCCTTGCCAGTGACGGCTGACAATAAATTGTTAGATAAATAACCACTGATCGCAGTCTTATGCAGCTTGTCAACTTACATCTGGTTCGTTTTCTCAGTTCGGGGGCCATTTTTGCTGATGTGTTTTGGGGAGCAATTGTTAGACAAAGTCCCTGGAAAACCGAACCTGTACCCACACGCCTGGTTGAGTACCGTCGCAAAAGACCAAAAAAATAAAAATTTCCTAGATTCTGCCGTCCCGAGGTGGAGGCGGTGAGGCATGCGACCCCGCTAAGCCCGCTAAGCGTGTATTCCCAGCCGCCCAAAGAACGACTTTTTAGTGGAGAAATTTGTACTGCATGTGCACCTATGGCATCGTCCTTAAGCGGCGTTGCAGCATTGCGCAGTGTGCTCCTCAGCCTAAGGTGTCGTTTATTAGGGGAGCTGAGGTTGCCTCTAGTTCCGTGAAAAGGAACGTCCAACGATTGGAAATCCGTCAATGAGATTGATGCACGACCGTTACTTCTCACAACAACGACACCTCAGGCCTAGGACCCCATGTGAAAGAACACCACTATCGTCTTACCATCTTACAACCGAAGGACTTTGTCTTGAAGACTCCACAAGAATACCACCAACCGACTGTTCACCGCAATCGAGTCTGATAAGTGAGAGAGAACATTTCAAACAAACGACAATCACATCGCTTCTTTGCCATATCGCCAAAAAACGCATCACAAAGCTCGAGATATCTCACCAGGGAACCCATCAGTATAGCAAAAGCACCAGCAGGACCCCTCACATCTACAGGCTTACGAAGCAGATCTTCTCTGATCTGCTCAAACACTTCAAGAAGCAAAGCCGTCCTTACCTCTAGCGCCATCTTTACAACAAGACCAGAAAGGCTTGTCTTACAGACCGCCTCATAGGTGCCTTTGATCGTCAGAAGAAACGCCATTTTCTTCAAGAGAGCTCGCTGTAAATCAGCAAACATGGCCGGCAACGATGTGGAAATGTCGCACAGTGAGATGTGGGATGACTCTGCGCTGATAGAGTCATGGAATGAGGCCCTAGACGAGTACAAAGTAAGCGGCAGATTCCTTCATCTCATGGAGGAGGGGAGAAGGGGGAATTGATACAATTCTCTTGGGAATAGAGTTGTCAGTCACTGACCAACCTTGCAGAAGTATCACAGCATCCACGCAAAGGGAGGCAAGCTCAAAGACCTTGCTCTCCAGGAGAAGACGGAAGATGCCCAGTACGGCTAAGCCCTCTTTCTTTAATCACCCCCAAGACCCAAGAAATTTTTTCCCGAGACTCTGACACGTTAATGATCTACGCAGGACCGTCGACGACGCGCAAACGCAGGCCGTCGATCAGCCAGAGATCGCGGATGATGCTACAGAGGGAGCCGACAAAACAAAGGGGTTGAGCAGCACGGATGTAAAACACCCCTCGATGATGACCCCCCCTCCCCAGATGAAAATCCAGGCAGATCAAAAAAGCTTGGCTTTTTCTTTCCTTTCTCTGCCTCGTCGTTATGCAACAAATCTCTATCTTATTCGCTTCCGCTAATGTCTTCCTTGCTCGTCCCGATCTAGGTCAAGGACCAGGCAGATTCAATAAGTGTGCCTATGGCAGCAAAGGCCAATGCCCCCCCGGGGCCTGCGACAATGGGCCCGCAGAGTCTTCTCGGATCAGGTATGTAAACGATCCCGGTCTATTCAGAGTTGGGACGGCAGTTGCAGAGTAGCCTCTTTTGAACTTGGACACCGGACTGACTGAGGGCTCCCCCTTTCTCTGGGGTTTGTAGTGCAAGACGAGGGTTTGAAAAGACTTTTGATGTCATGGTACTATGCCGGCTACTACACGGGATTGTACGAAGGCCAGCAGCAGCAGCAGCGATAGCCGGGACCAGACAGATGCCAAAAGTAGATAGCGTGAGCCAATCGATGCCCAGCGAGAGAGCGGCTGCAAGTGCGACGACGAGGCTGAGCGGACCCCTTGAGCCTGGCCGGCTGGGACACACAAAATGCAAGGTTGTGTGGGGAATGGGGTGAGGTTGGTCGTCCTGAAAAGCGGCTACCAGAGAGTTTATCTGATCGACGTGCGGGAGGACGAGTTTTGTAACACGATCTGTTCCATCATCCGATGATGCAACGGCGCCACACCGTTCCATGTCTGAGGTTCGCCGTGGCATGTGTCACACGAACGACAGGAGCAGCAACTTCTTCAATAAGCAGCCTCTTGATTCGTCTTTTCTATTCCCGTTGTCTGCTTGGCTCTTGGGACGGGGGAATTTAGGATGCGGTCCAAGTCGGGGTCGGGCGAACTTGGCCTGGCGGACCCAATAAAACCTATCTTGACTGCGATAGAAGGGGAGAGGGGGGGGGGATGTTAATGTAATCATGTCGGCTATCCAAGAGTTCGTTTTGTTTCACTGTGGAAGGGTCTAGGCTTGGTTGTTTCTCTCCTTTCGCTCCGAGAGGGAAAGCCCCAGCAAAATGCGAGTCGAGACTTTTTTTTTTTTTTTTTTTAACCGTCATCGCACAGGTGCAGCTTGGGCGGATAACGAGGCAATGTGCGGAGACTTGACCAGTCTCTGAACAGAAAGATTCCTGGCAAGGCCGCCATGCCGTGGACGGGTATACAAGAGATGACACTACTTAGTGCAGGCCGGCCAAGAGGTCTTGGGTATGATGAAGGCGGTCCAAGGGGATTTAGTTGAGATGACTCTCTGTAGGGTTGCGATCGGAAACAAGTCGAAAGGTATTGGATGGAAACGTGGAGTTGCCATGTTCCACCGATCCGCGGCCTCGACAATTCAAGAGTCAAAACCCATCCGGGCGTTTTCAGAGTGGACTCGCGTATCCGTATATGTTGTCATGAACCGACTTCCGGTCAAGTTGTTTCCCCTGTCAATTAAGTGTTGCTCGAGAATCTGCATGAGCGTGATGCATCAGTTGTTCATGGCACAATGGCACTTTTCTGAGCCGCTCTATCCAGAAGGTTTACACAATGAGCGTGGGGTTCCTCCGGTCCGGAGTCATGTTGCAGAAGACGGATGTCTATCCTCAAATGATCGATGCAGTGAATAACACGGCCCGGGTACGACGGATGGGATTAGGTTGGACTTGACAGGAGGCCGATGCCCTTTCTCGGCCGATGCCCGAGCAGGCTGGCGATGCGCTGTATACGTACGTCAGGGTGACCGAGCCACTGTGCAGCGAGCACAGGCAGGCCGCAGACGGAGATGGATCTTGACTTGACAAGTCTCAATGGAAGGAAGGCTGCGCCAAGTGGTGTACCTTACTGACAGTATCGTGCACAGTCAGCCTCCTTGCGACTCGAACTAAGAAATGACGGGATGATGGTATGATGGCGGTGCTGGAAGGAGAATAAGCCGATGTCTAGCGGCGTCGGTGGACCTGTGTCAAGACAAGGCTGATGGTTGCACTAAAGTCCTATAGGAGCAGATAGTGTAGGAGCGGTCGGTTAGAATGGTTCCTGATGCTTGTTGGACAAGAACAGGGGCACATGGATGTATTTGTGGTTGTCTTGGAAGTTGGGATCATGGATGGGACGGAGGAAGGATCGGTGGTAGGCGTAGCAGTGTGTGGCGGCTGACAATGGCGGGTGAGATGAGCAAAGTTGGTTGGAGGACTGGATGACGGCGAGATTGGATTGGGCCGTGTTTGTCTGAATGGTTGAATGTCTGTGAGTGTGTGTGGGCTCTCTTGCAACAGAAAAGTCTTGGACGAGTCTTGGTGTGTGGACCGGGAAAAGAGTTGCCCGTGACCAAAAGACACGATGAAAAGAGGGTAGGAAGGCAAAGGGGGGAAGAGGGAGAGGGAGAGGAGAGGGGGCTTGTTTCAAAGTCTTCATTGGCTGTTTGAGGCGGCTGTACGCCCAGCATCAAGGTACTTGGTGACGCTGGCACGCCTGGTTCTCGCGATGCCTTGCTATCCGTGCCGACTCATGCCGGGATTGCGGGCAGATGGGGAGAAGACGGCCGCTTGAGCCTGAGGTTGATGCCAAAGAAGCCGAAAACCGAGATGGTGCGGGATGATGGTGTTGCACCTTGCACAGCGATATCCGTACACTACCTTACCTTACCTAGTACCTAGGGTAAAGGTACCTTTTGGAGAGACTTGAGGAACCCAGAAGGCAAGAGTGGCAATGCTAATGGGGAATGTACCTTGGCACGTGTGAAGACGATGGGACCTGCCTGGCCTAGTTCCCGGAATTTGACATGTCCAGCAGCAACGAGTCTTTCTACTGTAGGAGGTTGAGCCTGGTGAGATGACAGCAACTGCATCCAAGATACGTATTTTGAGGGTGGCAGCGCTAAAAACGGGTTTGTGCCTGACACTGGGAAGGGAACACGGGAGAGACTGGGAGGGTAGGTACTTTAGAAATAGAGAAAAGGTATAAGGTTGATGGGTAGAGTTGTATTGTGTCTCGGTACCTGCAGGAACGGTGTGGCAGAAGAGGAACTGGCCAACTCGGGATGCAGAAAAGAGGAAGGAAAAATGGAAAACGGGGGAGGAAAGTGGAGGGGAGGAGACCGAGGAGTTGAGCAGGTGGGGACGCCATCCCGTGGCTCCGGCAGCTAAAATGTCTTGTCAGGGGGCATTTCGACGGTGCAACCACCTTAATTGGCTGCATTAAGGTTTAGCATCCCCCAAAGACAGCGGGAGGGTTAATTTGCGTAAGGTGGGTAAGCGTGGCAAGGTAGGTACCTACCTTGATGAAGAACCTGAACCTCGGGGGAAGGAAGGTAGAAAGAGACAAGCCTTCCAAATTGGCAATGACAAGCACATCGGGCAATTTGGGCAATTTGGCTGGGGCAATGGGGGAAGGAGGGTCTTGCTGAGATCAATTAATATATCTCTCTCTACCTTATCTGGTTGACGTTTCTTGGAAGGCACGAAGGGTAAGGTACGGAGTAAGGTACATCTCGGACTTTGTTTGGTCAATTAGGTAGGTACATTCTACTACGTACTGGTTACGATTCCTTCAGGTTCCCGACCTACATCATCGTTCTCTTGACGTTCAAACGTCACAAATTCGCTGCTTTCATGCCACTCCCACTCACTTTGTCGAGAGGCCTCCCCTTTCCAGGCCATGCCCAGCACAAATCATAGTATCTGTTCGGATACTCTCTGTATGCAAAAAAGAGACGTCCCATCGCCCAGGGTCCGAGCGAGTGCCGTGTTCGGAATAACGGCCAGGGGGGGCCACTTAGCGAGATGCCAAAACACGACTCGAGACGATTCTGTCACAGCTCCCGCCTCCTCGACCGCACACTGCTCCTTCGCAGCGTTAGCGCAACTGCGTGCCGTCTCAACCAAGCTGGAGCTGTCATGGCATCCGACTTTTCCATTCTCTTCCCCTTGCGAGTCACTCACCATTCTTCCCGCGTACCACCACATTACAGGGCCTCATTCACTAATCACACTCATACCTTAGATCACCTCACACACTGCGGGATTTCTGGCTGAAGTCAAGGTTACTCGCACTCGGTCGCTCACTCACTCACTTCACTCTACCCAATATATCCAGCAGCATCCTAGTCAAGTGACTTCACCATGCTCAACGAGAGCTGCGAGACGAGACAAGACAGCCCACCTCCCTGTTGATGGCACACCAAGCTTCTCACCTACACGACTGCGGCTCCGTTGGCAGCATCATCGTCGTCTCTACTATCCTTGTTACTGTCTCCTCGTTCCCGTTCGTGCGCTGGGGCAACCTCTCTCTCTCTCTCTCTCTCTCTCTCTGTCGTCTATCGTCTCTCCGTCATCCATCCGTTCGTAGCACACACACCCCTGCTTCCTGTTCCTGTTCCTCCCAACCCTGAACCTTACTACCCCTACTACAACGCTTCGTACGTAGTGTACAACCACTCATCTCGTCTTGGCTTTTTTGTTCTTAATTTGCTCCAAGCTTGGGATGGCAATGCCGCCGTGGGCCTGTGCTTCATGTGCTTAATCGGACGCTGCATCCCCGAGCAACGAACCGCCCAAAGACACCTCGTCTTACACACACCAGACCCCTGCTCCATCTCTATCCTCGTTGACTCTCGTCCTCTCTCCACCCCCCTCCCCCTTCTGCACACGAAGCACCCCCGGAGGCGTTGCTTGGCTGCACTTGGCTTGCATGACCGGGGTCCAAAGTGCTTGGTGCCTTTCCAACACGTCCCAAGGACGGGCTGGCGGAAGATTTTCTCGTCCTGTTTCGTCGAGGTCGATGTTGCGGCCGGGAAGGGGCTGTCCCATGCCATGCCCTGCCATGACCATACTCCATACCACAGAGTGTTTTTCCTACCTAGTATCCTACTCAAAGTACCTGGGCCCATGACATGGGATAACGAACCGATAATGCGACGTGGCTCGCGCTCCTCATGCCAGCCGAGTCTCGCTCGATTTAAGCTCTCTTCCTCCCCCCTCATCCTCGCCATCAGAGAGGTTTCTGTTTCTTCCTCCCCATCTCTTCTTCATCCGCCTGTCTTCACTCATTCCCTGTGTGACTTTCGTTCTCTTTTCGGTTCCGTGTTCACTCTTCTTCGTCACGAGCAGGCCCTCGCCATTAAAGCCATCCAGCTATAACTAAACCCTTTTATTCCCTTTCGACTTTCTAGCCAGGCTCTAGCAGTCTCGCCAACTACCAAATCTTCAGAGAAGAGAATTAAAAAGAGAAAAGAGGAGGCAACTACTGGTCGCATTACCCTCGACAAACGAAAAGAAAAAGTCACACTAATCGACACCGACGACAACATCTAAACAGTCAATATGAAGTTCTCCGCAGTGTTAGCTCTCTCCGCCGCCGTCATGGCCTCCGCCAAGTCGGTCCGCAACCACTACCCCGTCCGCAGAGATGGTCACAAGAAGGGTGAAAAGGGACAGGCTCAGGCTGGACAAATCGCCGGTCTCCCCGCAGGCATGACTGGGTTCGGAGTCTCCAACAGCCAGGTCACTGAGGTTATCATCATTTGGGCAAACCCGGGTGCCGGAGCCCCTACGATTAACATCAACCCTCCCGCCGGCGGTGCCGCCGCCCCTCCCGCTGCTGCTCCTCCTGCCGCCCCTGCCGCTCCTCCCGCCGCGCCCCCGGCCGCTCCCCCGGCTGCTCAGCAGACTCACAATGTAAGTAATACAAGGTGGAATTTGACAATGTAAGCGAGATCGTCACCACTAACACGCCTCCGCAGGTCATGGTTGGCGGTGCCGCTGGTCTCGTCTTCGTTCCCGATCAGATCAAGGCCAACGTTGGGGACATGGTTGTCTTCACCTTCATGAGCCAGAACCACACTGCTACCCAGTCCGCCTTCGCGACGCCCTGCGACCCCTTGGCTGGTGGCATGAACTCCGGCTTCATGGCCAACCCCAACAACTCCGTCAGCCCCCCTCCCCAGGTTGCCATGCAAGTCATGGTCTCTGAGCCTTTGTGTAAGTTCTCATGCTCCAGTGTGCACTCTCACTCTTACTAACACGCGTTTCCAGGGTTCTACTGCGCCCAGGCCAACCACTGCGGAAAGGGCATGACCTTCTCCATCAACCCTACCGCCGCCAAGACTCAGGCCATGTTCCAGTCTATGGCTATTGCCCAGAAGGGCCAAAGGTGCCGGCGGTGCCATCACCGGAGGCACTCCCCCGCTGCTGCTCCCGCTGCCCCCGCGGCCTCTGCTCCCGCCGCCGCTCCCCTGCTGCCAACCCCGCTGCTCCTGCCGCTCCTGCTGCTGGTGGCGAGATCCAGCAGGGCACTGGACAGATCAATGGCAACGGTGCTTGCGTATGTTCCGTTACCTGCTCTTCGGGATCTTTCCCCGCAGTCGGAGCACAAGGCGTTGGCTCTTTCGGCGGCATGGCAGGATCTCTCCCCATGGCTATGATGGAGGCATAAAGAGGATATTACGGATCCAATCACTTTTCACTGGTGAACGTAATCCGCCTTCTTTAGTAATCCATTTTTATTTACGCCTCTGGGATAAGAGAACCTGTTTTTTTGCCCACTCCGCTGGGAACGATACCACATATCCGGAGTTGTTGTCACGATACACACCTTTAGGGGAACCCGTCATATCACGACCTTTTTCTCTTTTTTCTTTTTTTTCATCATGTAGATTTCTCTTTTGGTGGTTGTGGAGACATAAAAAGAGCGGGTAGAAGGTACTCTTTTTCCACGTGTTCCGGCTTGGGTTGAGCCCGCTCCCCTTGTGTAGGGAAGGAAAAGAGGTGATGGGGATGATGAGGGTTTAGGGGATAATTACAGATGTATGACTGGTTCGTATTTCCTGGATGGAAAAACACCATTTTTTTGTTCGCAACCGCTTAATAAGGAATCAAATAAATGGATGATGAATGACCACAGCTTCAGTGTTCCTCCACGTCGTGTTCAAGTTTTGACTATCTGAGAATGCCATTATTCGGCCATCGAGAGGAATGGCAGAGACACGGGGTGAGAAGGAAGAGAGAGGGGAGAGTCACACCCGAGAAAGGTGCTCGGCGAGACAGGTTCGGGGGAATCTCTGATCCGGCTCGTGACTCGTGAGGTCAACCCGGTTTGATCGACCGTCAGTGTGCCGGATAAGCGCCGATAAAAGGCAGAGCGACCTGTGAGGGAAGGCCGAAAGGGTGTGTGGGAAGTCGATCAGGTAGCCGGTCTGCCGTGTATCTATTCCCGTCATCCTGGGAATGATGTGCTATGCCCATTTCATGATTCCCGCACCGCTTCGCGTCAACTCGAGTCGAGATCTAGGAAGTTTTCGATTGATCTACGGGAAAGTTTTGCCGGGGATAGGGCCCGTGTTTTGTGCACTGCACCTGTCATTGCCATGCTTGTCAGGAGTCTTTTGATGTTACTGAGGAAAACAGTAACATGTCCAAATTGTTGGAGATGATGTGTGATGAACAGACGGCGGAATGTTTTGGCTTTGGATTGGTTTGAAGTGGATCGGACATAAGTCCAGTATCCGAGAGCCGGGTTGCTTTTTGCTTATGATAGAACAGCCTACATCTAATTACTAGAAAGACGTGTTGAAGATGTCTGTTCATCTCTCTGCAAGGCAGAATTGTGATCGTTTAGGTAAGTGGTTGACGAAAGTCTGACCCTCTCGTAGTTCGTCATGGTTCATTCTCTCTGCGATTGAGTGAGTACTCCTTTGGTTGCAAGTCATTTGAGATTTCCATTTGTTCTGATATTTCACGCCCGTCTCTCCATGCTCAACGAATGTAACCTCCATCGCTTTAACTAAAGAATAAGAAAAAAAAAAGAACCCCCCCTGTTTATGAATTTCCGTTTCGCCGTTGATTGATTGTCTCTTTCCCATTCTGCGCTGAAAAGGGGGTTGGGCCAAAGAGCCGGACTATTTCAATAGCCCCAAACTTGTCTTCCTCGAGCGTCCCGTCTGACTGCATCGCACGTCGCGAGATGCATGTGCTGACTCATCTCAGTCAATGACCTAGTCTTATGTGAGGCTGATCATGAGACCTTGAGGAACCCGAGCGCAAGACAAAGGCTAGAGGTAAGACAGATGGAGGAGAAAGAGATGTTTCATTCCAAAATGGCCTCTCTGACTCCCTAGCCCCCTCCCATTCTCTCGCGCCCTTCTATTTCTTTTTCGACCCTCCTGCTCCCTCCGCTGCCTTCTTGGCCTCAGCTATAGGTTGGATCGTCAGCACACATCGCCATTCAACATGAGCCAGCTTATTATCAAAAGTCTAAAGTCATCCCCACGGCGCGCTTTCTCTCGGACTTCCATTACCCAAACAGTCCTCGCCATCGACGGTGGCTATCCCAGAGTACGGTTTTCAAACAAACTCCGATAAGGTAGCTCCAGGACCACATCGCAAAGGGGGGGAAGAAGTGAAAGTGGCCCAGCCGGTCCAGACTGACACTGAGTTCCTATTCAACCCCCCCCTCCCCCTTCCCGAGTTTACGCTACATTGAGACGAGAGACGGCCATGGGGAGCAGCGACTCCAAACAGAACTTGAGTAGTGACTCACCGTTGGCCTGCTTCTGCCGCATAATCTCAGCAGCAGACTCCTTTGCGCGCTGCATTTCCGTGCCGCTCATGGTGTTTCCCTTCTTCTGTACAATTCAAATCTTGTCAGCAATCTTGCTCGTACATGACCATCGACGACAATGATCTGCGCGGACATTGCCCCTTTCTCGCATTTTGCTGACGACCGCTGGTGCCCCGCCCCCACCACAATGAGTCTTTAAGCCTCATGGGCCCCCTTTTTCTCATCCGCCATCTTTCAAAAAGTTCCAAGTCCACTGAGCAGAGAACGCAAATTCGAGAAGTCGCAGATATTGAGCAGAGAGTGAATCCCGCGGACATGGGGTCTCCCTGGGAGCAGTCGTACGACGAGGGAAGGGGGGAAAAAAAAATCTCACCTGAGAAGCTGCCTTCTTCTGGGCAGCCTCACGGGCCTTGTCGCGCTGGTTGCCACGGGTCATTTTTCGGGTGTATGTAACGGTAGGTAGTTGAAAACTTCTAGTAATCGAGGTGCGAGCTCGGGAGACGGTTGCGATTTAACAAAAAAATTCGCAAGACGTGGGTGATTTCCGCAGTTGGGGGTTTACGTTTGGTATGAGGTTGTCAGACGAAGCGCGCGAGAGAAGGGAAAAAGAAACGGGAGGCTGAACGTCGGAGAAGGTTTAAAGGGAAAAATTGCGGTCAGAGAGTTGGCCGTTGAACCTTTTTTTTTAATTGGTTGCCAGCCCGGGGCGACCGCGAGGTTTGCCGCAACGCCGCACCCAGCACAGCCCCGCCGTCAGCACTCTGCAACCCCTCCATTCACTCACTCACTCACTTCCCACTCACTCCCGCCTGGGCTCTCTCACCTAGTGAATGGAACTGGTGTGGGACCACGCAACTCGGACCAAACGTTCTGGAACTTGCGCTCTTGAGGGAACGGTCCGACCTTGACCAATCAAAAGCGGCTGTTTCGACTCTCGGTTACTTCACATGCTCCATCCGATCGCAGGCCTCCCTCCTCTTCCATTGTGTCGCACATCGCGCTTCTGGGCCGCAGCGTACCATTCAGGAGGGCATTCACTCCAAGGTAGAAGCCAAAATTAGTAACACCAGTAACTCTTTTCCAGTGGTCAGCATCGTTACACACATCACGAAGACGTCAAGAATCACAACAAAACCTTAAAATCAAGATCTTTGTCTCGAATTATCTGCCTAGTTACATGCGCGCGGTCGGAGGGTGTCGTGGGCAATTGCTGAGAAGCATATGAGCAAATCGAAGAGCCTCACCAAACACGTCTTGTTCTCCGCCGGCCAGAAAAAGCAAAAAGTAACGCCCAATTTTCATCCCTAGAGTTCTCTTACACACACAAGAAACCCTTCTCCAATCTTCAGAAGGCCAAATCGAATCTCTCCAGAAACCCCCAAAAATGTGAGAGCCCATGAGCCCTTGATGAATATCCCCGTCTTGTCAATGTTGTATCCTCCCAATTCAGATAAGCAATGAGAGGTCTGGGTGTCATACTGAGCGGTCCATGTTGAAAGTGCGAAACGATGTGTCAACCGCATGCGAGAAGGGAAAAGGAAAAAGAAAAAGATAAAAAAAAAACTGCCTCCGATGCTGTCATGTCCCAGTGTTGGCCCCTATGCAATGCGTGCGCAGTCAGGTATCTCCTGTATAATCTTGTCGAACCGTTTCGTGGATAGTAGAAACGCTCGAGTGGAGGTCCGCAAGGCTAAGGTGGCCTGTAGTACACCGAAGGGCCATCGTTCGTAACGGAAGAAACTCAAGTCTTCCCGAGATCGTTGCGCGTCTCATGATCAGCTTCGTGACTGGCGTATCGTTCAAGGAATTATGTCGATGTTGTTGTCGTGAGTCCGGTCCAATCATGATGCCGAGGGTCACTAGTTGACCCTGGCGAACGAGCGTCGAGAATGGAAAAAAAGTGTCGAAAACAAGAGATCGCGGTGAAAACAAAAGAAACTGAAAGCAAGGAAAGCGTTCGTCTATGTCGATGTTGGCATCGAATCAAGTACAGGCCCTATTGAAGGCTCCGCCCGATCTGGTGACGGCTGCCGAGAAGCAGAATGCGATTCTTATGTCTGCGCTGCAAATGCCGAAGGGTGGGCACTGATGCGCTGCCCGAATCCATAGTGTACACACAAAGCAGGCCTTGCAACCGGATGCAAGGACCGCCGTGCTCGACGGATGAAGAGGTTTGGTGGATTGCGGTGTTGTATGTTGGTTGGAGGATGATTTGTGGTGTTTGCACAGACAGGGAAAAGGAAAAAGATCGTCAAGTCGTTGCTGCGTAGCCGCCGTGCTGTGTCGAAAGAAAACCGTTACGCGGAAAGCATCATGCCACCATTACGTTCGTTGTCGAATGCCCGGGCCACATTTCGTATCATTGGGACCGAATCTCAGCGGGCTGAAATGGTTGACAACGCGTCGAATACAATTACAGCCACTGAGACTCGCCCGCAGCCGCGTCAGCAGGGGCGCCACCGTTGGTGCGCTGCTGGCCAGTGAAGCCAAACTGCTGGACACGCTGGTTCTGGGGAGCGGGGGGCGGAACAGTGACGTTGTTGGTCGTGGGGTAGTTGGCCTGGTTGCCGCGAGGAGCCATGCCACCGCCGTTGAGACCACCGTTCAGACCGTTGCCAAAGGCGCCGCCAGGAGCGATGATGGAGGTGTTATTGGACATGGCGCGGTTGTGACCGGGACGCAAGGGAATCTGGCCCTGAGTGGGGTCCGCAGGAGTAACCTGACCGCTCGAGGTGGCACTACCACGGCCCTCAAAGGCCTGGATCTTGGCCTGGATGCGACGGCCATAGGGAGTGGACCGAATGGAGGGCAAGATGGGGCGGATGGCGTCCACCAAGCGGTACTTGCTCGCAGGAGGAGCGTACTCGAGGGCGGTCTGGATCACGTAGTTGGCATACGAGTCGCGGAGGAGTCGCTCAATCTCGCCGGGGTTCAGGAGCTCGTCGACAATCATCTCGCGGGAAGGCTCCTGGGAGCAACGAAGGCACTTCTCGATGACATTGGAGCTGAACTTATGGCGGGAGAGCTGGCCGATGCGGTTCTGGAACATACGCACAATCGGCTCAGTGAAGGAGGGCTCGTTCAGGTCAATGATGTACTGGACAACGTAGTTGCCGAAGGGATCCTGCACCAGGATCGGAGCGTGCTCGGTGATCTTGGCAATCAGCCAGACCTTTTGCTCTCCGGACGCGTGATCAATGCAGCGCTGGAGAACGCAGCAACCGTGACGATGAGTGCCAACATCAACGCAGTTGGTGCCGACAGCGTCGAAGATGAACTGCGCATCCTGAGCGCTGAGCTTGTTGAGACACTTCTGGATGACATGGTTGCCGTTGAGGTCCTGGATGAGCTCAACGACCTGGAAGCGAAGAGCGTTGATGATCATCTCAATCTGGGTCGGAGTAGTAACAAACTCAATCATCTTCTGAAGAGCACGGGTGCCGTGCTGGTTGAGGGCGATGCGAACCATGTCGACGGCGGCATTCTGAATGAGCACAGTGCGCTCATCGTCGTTGCAGTACTCCAGCAGCTTCTGGCAAAGGTAGTTGCCGAAAGGATCAGTCATGAGCTCAATGACGTGCTGGTTGGTTTCCAGCCAGATCATGTGGACCTGCTCCGGGTTGCGCTCTTCGAGCTTCTTTTGCAGATAGCGGCAGCCGTGCTGGTCCTTGCAGAGGTCATAGATCTGGCCACCAACGTTCTCGAGAGCGAGGCCGTTGTAGCGCGACATGGCTATACAGATGTTAGTGGTGTGTACGCACCATCAGACTGATTGTCTAGCTTACCTTCATTATCCATCTGGCGGCGATGTTGAATGACACGGGCCTGGCTATCACGGGGCTGAGGCTGAGGGTTGTACAGAGCGCCATAGCCAGCGTAGTTCTGAGCAGGGTACATGTTGTTGTTGTTGCCATTGAGGTTCATATTCTGCATGCTCATGGCCAAGAGAGGGACGCCGTAGGGGCCAGGGCCAGAGGCGGGGGGAGGACCGTTGTTGTTGTTGTTGTTGTTGGGCGAGACGTAGCCGCTCGGGTAGAATCCACCGTAGCCGTTGTTCGGACCAGCAGTGGCGGTGCCGTTGGGGGTCTGGTTGCCCTGAGAGGTGTGAGGGAAGCCTTGACCCGGAGCACCAGGACCGAAAGGAGCTGCATTGGCCTGAAGAGCCGACTGAATGGAAGGGTAAGAACCAGCCTGCTCGCGAGGGCCGCCCATGTTGTTGTCGTTGGACAGTTCACGGCTGTGGCGGCCGGGAACGGCGCCAGCGGGAATGCGACCGATGCTAGCATTGTGGTTGTGGAAATGCTGCTGAGCGTGGTTGTTGGTAACAGGGCCGCCGTTGGTGGTGCTCTTGACGGTAGGCACATCGTTGGCAGAGAAGGAGCTCTGCAACTTGGGAGGAGTAGCCATGATGTGGTTACCGGGATGGTTGCCGGGAGGAGAGACAATGGAAGCCTGGTTGTCGGAGGGAGCGTCCGGGAAGAACTTCAAGTCGAGCGAGTGGCGAACTGAGGAACGCTTGCCGATTTCTCCAGAAGATGAAGCTCCGTTGAGCGAAGACGTGTTGATAGCAGACAAGCTCTGTTGGGTTCGGTGACGGTTAATATTGCCCCAACCATGGGAGGACGGCGCGTCAGGAGCGGGCGAGGGAGAGAGGGCAAGGTCAAGGGCAGCGGATGATGCAGAGAGCTATACGACGCAAACAATTGTCAACAGTTGATCGGAGGCTGACAAGTTCGAAGGTTTGTGTCGACAGTATTTTCCCTGCAAAACTCTGACCTTGGCGGGAGGAAGGAGCAAGCGGTAAACGAACAGAAAAGGAAAGGGGGATGGATATGGGGATATTCTGCTCCTTCTCTTTTTTCACTCGCATCCACGGGTGGAATTTGGAAAGAAAAATAGAAGAGGGCAAAACAAGGGCGGAGTGGAAATTTTGATCAAGGTGTGCGGGGTGAATCTGACGGACAGGAGGTGAAGTTGAAGCAAGCTGCAGCTGCAGTAGGTGCGGTTGCTTGCGGCTCGCACCTTCCCGCCCATGAGGTTCGGGACATGGTACTTCACCACCCATGGGCAAAATAAACAAGTGGGCCTTTTTTTTTTTCCTTGCTGAGCAGGCAGAAGAACCGTAGGCACCAGCTTGCTCATGCATTGGGAAAGGAAGGTGACAGGGTAAAGCAGCCATAAGAAAGTAAATAGAGAGAGAGGTAATATGAGTGTGAAAACAAAATGCGCAGACATACCATTTGATCGTTCTGGCGAACCAGAGTCGGGAAGTTGTCGTCGCCGTTGGCCTGGCCGTACTTGTTCTCGCCAGAAGCGTCCTCCTCGCCGAAGAGGAAGCGAGCAGTGCCAGTCTGGTCGAGGTCGGCGCCGTAGAGACCAGTGCGGGAGCGCGTAACCGGCATCGAGTAGCGGTTGTAGCTGTCGTTGGGAATTTCAGTGTCAGCCATTGCTCAAATTGGTAGAGGTTTGCTTGCTGTGTGGTAAGTATGTTCCTCTTCTTGGGCAAGTCTTGGGCTGTCGGTTGGTCTGCTTCGAGAAGAAACGAAACGACGGAAGCTAAACGAAACTGGGAAGGCCTTTAGAAAGAAAAATGCTTGGCGGTTGATTCGAACCAAGCTTAGGAATGCCGGGGAAGGTTCTTTTTTGAGAAGCGTTTGAGAGGCAGGTGAGATTTGTGATTGGAACAAAGAATTTGAACGTCGTGAAAGCGTGATGTGAAGACGCAAGACCAGGTGCGTGATGTTTCGCGGTGTAACTTGGAAGGATAAGTCACTATTGTTGGTCGATAGATGTGTGAGACTGTGTAGGGTGCGGCTGTGGAACGGTCGAAGTTGAAAGGAAGAAGCCGCTCGAGTTCGCTGTTTTACCGACGAGTGGGGTGAGGATTTAGAAAATCTGGAAGGATGGGGTCGAGGGAAGGAGCTCTCGCCCATCCCAGAGGAAGGGAAAGAACTCATCCCAGAGGAAGACCTTCCCAAGGCAAGAGCGTTCCTTGAAAACCAACTTGTGAAGGCCCGCCGTTCGTTTCTTCCGAACAATACCAAGACCTTACCAAACGTTGACAAAACAGCTTTACCGGCCTTCGCTACCTTATGCCGTGATACTCACCCAGAGACTTGTCCAAGAAGCAAACATACTGGTCACACTGCACGGGTTACGGCACTTACGCGTTTGAAGATCGATGACTAGTCGGATCTTGGCGAACTGCCTCCTCCTTCTCGTCCTCATCGCTGTTTCTGCGAGATCCCGGCACGGATCGGGAAGGCAGATGGTCGTCAAAGGTGAAGCGGGACTGCATCACCGTGGAGTGCGGTGAAGTGAGCTGCGAGCCCGAGCGCCCGGGGCGGTTGAAGAGACCGGGAGGCGAGGTCAAGCTCGAAGTCGAGTAGCGATTGGGGCGCGAGAACATCGTGGGGAAGCCGGACGATTCGTGGTATTCGGGGGGCGTCGTAGGCTCCGACTGGTGGCCCTGGCGGAGGTCGTCTTGCATCTTCGCAAGCTCCATCTCCTCGCGGCGCTGCGCCTGCTCCAGCTTCTGCATCTCCATCTCGAAGCGACGTCTCTGCTCGCGCAGTCTCTCATATTCGATCTTTTTCTTCTCAATCTAGGCCACGCAGTTAATAACCTTTCTTCTTTACTGTGTATTTCAACCTTGCGGTGATTGCTCGTGGCGATGGGTCCTGTCGCTAACAAGATTCTACAGCGGGATGGCGGAAGCCCACATACCAATTGAACTTTGTGGAAAGTCTGGACAAGACAATGTCAGTCGCATTCTTGCAGAGTATAGCGCGCGATGGCGAATGAAGACTTGCGCGTGGAACGCAAAAGGATAGCATTCCACCCGTGGATAGAAACGTACGTTGTTATAATCAGGGCCACCAAGGTCAGGGCCGCGCTGACCGGTGATTGAAGACAATGTTGGTACACGCCCCGAATCCGTGGTGAAGCGGCGAGGCAGGGCACCTCGCCCATCATGGGCCTGAACAGGCTGCGGGAGGCGGCCGTTCCGCGGAGGTGAGACAAGTGTGTTCATCGTGGACTCGTTACGGGGCGACTGTTGAGATCGGAAGCGCAGCTCGTCCATCGTTCGGCTTATTCCAACAATTCGTACACGGCGCAAAGAGGCCTAGTGGCTGCGGTTTCTATATACTGTTGGCATCAAGCAAGGCCGGCGGTCAGCGACAGGAATGTGTAGAGGGGTTTGTTGCGAAAAAGCAGCGGCGGCAGCATCAAAGAATGAGGTAGATCGGGTTGCGTGTGACGCCCATGGCGGCGAGAAACAACAGAACAGAGCGAGAGTTTCGTGATTCTCGAAACAAGGGAAATTGGAGGCGGGGTGCGGAACTGGCGAAGTTTGGTGGTGCTGGTCCGGGGGTTCCCTCTTGGTCCTGGTCTTGGTCCTGGCCTTCTCCAAATGCGGGCGGCAATCGGTGAAGCGCTGAAGAGACAAGGAGAATGATGGCAGTGGACGCATGGTAGTAGCTGAAGCTGGGCAGCGTGAGTGAGACTCGAATGTCTCGCCCTGCAACTCCTGTCTCTTCTTGGGCCTCTGAATCGCGGTCCGAAACCGTCACTGCCGTTGTCGTTGCCTCTCCAGCGTCTGCCGAGCATCCCTACCTCTTCTTCCCCTTTTCGTTCCACCTGGCATCCAGCTTTGCGATGTTGTGCTTTGGGCGGTTGAGAAGCCTCTGAGAGCGCAGTACGATGTCCGACTGAGTTGACTCGCTGATTTGGTGACAGAACGACACAAAGGGCAGCCGCAAGTGTTGTTTCCTCTCTGGTTCTCTCTCTCTGTCCATGTTTGCGTGGTGTGTAATGTGTTTCTTGCCGCCATGGCGCAGTTGCTCCCACAATCGCAGAGCTCTACCACACATAGATGCGGGTGTGATACAGCGACCGGCCAAGCACAAAGTGAACAAAAGAACTGGAACGTACCTGGTTTTTTCTCCCGTGGTATTCTTCCCCAGTGCAGTACAGAGTATACACTCAGATAAAACTCACACGCCGCGCCCTGGAGAGCCAGGAGCGACAAGTTGAAGAGGTTTTTTGGAATACACGGACACACGAGATGGTGTACAGAAAGAGAACTGGGTAGGAAACCGACGACCAACGTGGGGAGAAACGAAAAGAGCAGGCTCGGAGCATAAGAAGGTAATGTAGCGATTTTCAGGTGTGGGAGACAAGCACGGTTGAGAGGGCGTGGCAGGCCAGCCAGCGGCCCAAGATACCCCTGCGCCAACGACGGGGGGACCCAGTTTGACGGGGGCCACATCAAGAGAGGAACCACAGACAGGAACCACCACATCTCACTCGCTAACCAGGTGCCAGGCCATGGCGGCTTTGCAAGTCGGAGGGGTGGTTTGCTTTGGTACCCAAAGAACCCTGGTCAGCCCGCGAAAGATATCCGTTAGTACTGAGATGCGAAGGACTCCGTAGTCCGTACCGCAGGTAGCTACTGACTACCTACCATACGGACACTCTCAAGTGACGAGAAAGCCCCTCGTTCCTCTCTGTCCCGCTCAGAGACTGGCTGGAAGCCAAGGGGAGACAAAGTACCCTGCGCCGTATTGCGTTACCACACCTTACCCTGTCCTTGTCGAGGTAGCGTCCAGTCCCTCGCGCGCCGTACCTGGCCAGGTCGGGAGGAGAGTTGCGGGTACTCAGAGCAGGTACAAAGTCTGGACAGCGTCAGGCTTGCACTGTACATAGAGTAGGTAGGCAGCTAGGGTAGCCGCGGTGCGTGTGCATGTGGTTGATGCTCGACGGGTGTGCAGACGTGTGTGTGTGTGTGTGGGTGTGGGTGGTAAAAGGTGATGGTGGTGGCTCTTTGAGTCTGACGCAGCGCAGCTTGGGCTTTCGCAATTCCTACTTCCATGAAGTTCCCAAAAAGGCAAAACAGCCAGTGGGAGGCGAGGGGCGGGCTTGCGAACCCTGTTCGAAACCCTCCCGCGCCCAGGAGCAGCGTCAAGACTGGAGGGCGAGCCCGCAGATGTGGTTGCACTCTATATTCGCGGGATACCTCTCAGGTACTAAAACAACTCGAGTCTGACCGTGGCAGCCATTGGCGTTTTGTGACTCTCAGAGGTGGCCAACAAGTCAGTACTGGCAGAAATGGGATAACGATAGAACGGTGAACATTGTCCTTGAATCAGTAGCGGTTGATTGCTGCACCATACCGACTCGTCTGTCGATATCTCGTGACTTGTGCGTTCGCGTCTGACTTCATTTCCTCTCATCCTGTCCTCTCTTCTCGTGACATGCACGCAGCGAGCATTCCAGGCCCATTGCCCAATTACACACCCCTCCGCTCATCTCACTGTGTGTCTCTCTTTCTCTTTAGCCCCTCGTCTTTTCCCCTCCCCTCCTGCTGAGGGGCTGGTGCACTAATAGCCATAGAAACCGCCGAGTCTAGCAGGTCGGAGGTCGTCCGTACTAGTCCCAGTTGACCATCTTGTGCCGCTTTCCTGTCAGGGGCTGTCTCTTGCGGGTGTAGCACGGTGCGGATGGCCCACAACCCAGGCTTGTCAAGGTTGTGCGAGCGTTGACGACAGAAATGGCTGTTGCCGGTGCATCGGAAACTCTATCTCGGTCTGACAGGAGGCCCGAGATCCCCTATTACCCAGTTTGCAGAGTCTGCCAGGCCCGTGGCGGCAAGTTTCTTGCGCTGAGCTGATGCCCCATCTTGGGTTGGACGGTCACCGCCTCGTATCGTTTTCGTGCTTGACTTTTGTCGAATTGCCAATCTGCCAAGTAGGGCTTGGGGCTTTGGGAATCACCTTGTATATGATTTGTTCTTGCGCTGGCTGCGAAGCAAGCTCGGAACCAAGGACCTGCATGCTTCATTGAGCGGTGAAGCGGCAGCCTGTGCTGTGGGCTGTCAAATATGTAGGTTTGTTTCTGTCTGCAAGCCTAGCAGACCGTCTGTGCCGCGCACTGCCTGTGTTGCATCGCTCTTCGGGACTTGGATAGCCCTGTGCGACCCCGATGGTCTTTCCCCGGATCGAACGAGTATGGCCAAAAGATCTGGATATTCATGCCAACTGTCACACCGTTGCGTTGTCCGCGAGCTTAATTGACAATACCCGTTGCTGCTCGCAACAGATTCTGTGAATGAGGAGTTGCGTCAAGGCAGACAAGGACTGATCGCACGTCTGTGCCATGGCCGTCGAAGATCGGCTCAACCGAGTGGACAGACAAGGGCTGTTCGCCAACGAACAAGATAGGATGTGCACATGGGGTAAGTAGAGCATCGGCTCTTGTTTGACCATGCAAGCTATTCGAGGCCTACCGCTGTTGTGTGCCTGGCCCATATGTCAAATCGCTCGTCAATGGGGAGCTCTATTCGCCGTTGGCACCGAAGACTTTACATTGTCGTCAGAAGTAAAGAGACTTGTTGTTCTGTTCGGTATCAAAAACCCTCTCTCTAGATTCCAAGGGATCAAATGACCCGGCTCCAGTGTAAGGTCTCTATCCATAGGTACTCATGAACATGTTGCGGTGAGATTCATATTGAGACAAGTGCTAGTCTTTGCCCTCATTGGTCCATCCTACACCATTGGTTCTTCTTGTAACTTGATGATATCCGTGCCGATTTTCAATGTGTGAATGCGAATATAGAGCATTATTAACGAATGGATTGCAACCCTACGTCGGTGAACCGCTGAACGGGGCTTCCGAAGATTACTCGATTCTGAGTATCAGGTCCATCCTTACCCTTCTTTTCTGCCGCTCCAAAAAGCTCCACAACATTTTTCTTCCTTTTTTTTCTTCGCAAGCCGCTGGCGGGGAGACAGGGTCTTCCCGAACTGAGGGTCTCTGACCAAAACTGGCCTGGCTAGGCGGTGCGCGAAACTCCCGTGGCTTGTCAGAATGTATTCGCACAGCAAGACTAGGAAAACCTCCATGTGGGTAGAAGACTATGCATTCTCAACGCTCGAGATTCCGAACACACAAGGGAGTGAATGCCTTGCAGCTTCATACAGGCTGCATATCGATTCGCCTAAAAAGAACCAACATGTGCGTGCCTTTTAGGGCTGCGGCTTGGGTACGGTCGTCGAGGCCATCTGTCCCTGCAGGCAGGCGAGGTGAGGAGACGAACGACGAGAAGGACCAGGTGTACGGAGTACTTGGAGCTTCCAGCCTCATTCTCAGCACAGTCTTGACGAGAACACACAATTCAGAAACATGCGTGATGTGCCCCGCGATTCGGGCACCGCGACGCAGCACCCAAGTGGCAGGCCTTGTCCTATTGGCGCCGCATCTTGGACCGTTGCTGTTGCCAGGTGGGCTGGCGAGGGTCTCGAAGTGACTTGCATCTTCCCACCTTCCAGCCGCCGGGTGGTTTGCGAGGATCCATGGTCGGGGTAGAGGCTCCAGTGCTTCGTCATAATGCGGCTAGATGGTTTCCTGAGAGGCATGGAATGGCCCGTCCTGGCTTGAAAATCGCGAAAATAGCAGTCAGGAAAACTGAATTGTTGGGCGGCAAGCATGGACTGTCGCAAGCTTCTAGCGGCTCGGTTCTACACCGACTTTTAAGGCCCGCATTGAGTGGACTATCTGCGAGTCTGCGACAAAGTAGGCGTGGGCAGTGGCATTGGCGTGGAGAGTGACAAAAAACTCCAGGTTCGGGGCCACAGTGACTTGTCAAAAGGGGCCTTGGAGGAGGCTTCGACAGGTATCGGCTTTGTACCTTGGCGGCGGGGGAGGTTTGAGGATGGCAGAAGACGTCCTGACTCTGACTGTCGTCCCATGTCACTTGCAGGATGCTTGTTGACGGATCCTGGTTGAAAGACGACGGGCTAGAATTCTGAATGGTCTTCCATATGCCATATTCTGCGCTAACCCGAGGAAAGTCGGCTCGACGATCAACTAGTTCGGATATTCCCTCGCCACCCCTTTTTTCGACTGCCATTCTGGCACTGGGCCCATGCCGTCGAGGAAAGGTCCCATCAGGCAAAGGCGGCAAAGCCCTTGGCTCTGGCTCCTCTCTGTTGCGATACCCCAGTAGGAGGAGGAGGGGTTCTCCGATAACAGAGTGGTTGGACCCTCGATCGGCCGCAATCTTCGGGGCCGCAGGTCGTGACTCGCGGGGTTGACCTGTTGCATCATAGGTGACGAACTCCTCCCAGGTTCAACGTCTTTGTGTGTTTCCAGGTCAACATAACGGTGGCAGAGCCTAAACTACGCCGCAGGGAACGGTTTCAGGAGACTGTTAGAAGCGGCGAACGAAGAATCGATAGCTTTACATTCTCTCTCGATCGACTATTGTGCCCTTGGAAGTGGCGTTCATTGTAGCTCTGAAGCTGGAGAGACGTGTGCTATGTAGGTATCCGTTTCGTTGTATCGCGGGGCAGCTTCACCACCTAGCCGATCGGGGTCCGATATCTGGAGTCGAAGAGGGGCAGTTGCAGTTGATGGGATGCAACTTGGCTTGCCACAGTAGGTACAGTATATCCTCTGCCAACGCAACATGCAGACGCCGCCGTCGCCGCCGCATCACCAGCTGCGGGTCGTACAAAGGGAATACCCTGCGGGGAGCAATCTGATCCCATGCAGGTGTGACGATAGAACAAGACCGTAAAGTGATTACGGATATGAGCAGCGAAAGGATTTGCTGTAGGAAGCCCTAGAAGCAACCCTAGTGTCTTGAGCTGCCTCTCATGTGAACAACATCAGAATACCTAGGCTGCTACAGAGCAGAATGGCGAAGCAATCTGGTTCCAGCTCATTCCTGAGTTTGGGTATGTAAAAGGCATGCAGTCAGTCGTGTCCCGAGGGCCCATTTTCGGTAGACCAAGACCGTTGAATTAGAGGCTTTTTGTCTGTCACGAAGAGGGGTAAAGTCTGAAGTAGAGAGAGAAGATGGTCGAGGGCGGGGCCGCAGCAGACGACAAGGCATCCGCCCGCAGGCCCTAGCTGCCTTCTCTCCTCCCTTGCTCAGGCGTGGCTTCCCAAATTTCCACAGCCTAAAGTGGTGACCTGGAACGGCGAAACCCCCACTCGTCAACCACTTGAGGAAAGTGTCCGGAGCCCCTGGTCAACTTGGCTTTGGACCTTGAGGCAGTCGCGGCAGTGTGCCTCCAGCCAGGTGCGGTGCTGCTTCATTGGGATGCCAAAATGGCAACGTTGATTGTGTTGCTCACATTCTATTATCCACTTTCTTTGACCATGGCACAAGCATTGGAAATCCAAGCACGAGTCGTTGAGTAAGGTACGCAATATGCGTGTAAATGGTCCCTGACATTGACGGTGCTGCACAACGTACGAGGCGGGCCCGAAGCCCTGGTTTTGGGCACCCGTCAACGCAGAGTCTAACAGAGATCGAACCCACAGATGGAATGACCACGACCTGATTAGCCGTAGGCTCAACAGGTTGCTTCAGAGTCATCATGCCACTTGGCATTCTATCTTATGAGTATGTGTAGGCTTTGCAAACTAACCATCTTTCACCATGCCATGTGGGTGCCTGAACCCGAAGTGCACCATCAATCACCTTAGTTCAGGAACTAGGTCCATCAGCAGGTTGGGATGAACTGTGCAGTCTGTCTCCTAACCTTCAGGCGCTCTAAGGTACCTAAGTCAGTAAGCAACAAAGTAAGGCAGGGCAAGGTGGACAACGCATGGCAAGAGCATGTTGCTGCAAGGCGGGCTGACACAGCTCGGCGTGGCTCACCGAGGTCAATCCAGGTGTGCCCCGCCTAGCCCGGTAAGGTCGTCGCCGTCCCAAGTTCACCATGATTACTAAGACTCTGAACTACATACTACCTACTACCAGTGACACTCGGTCGCGCAAAGGTGGGGCTGCTGCCAGCACCCGGCACCGCGGGGCCAAACTTTTCTGTTGCCCACCACTTGCCTCAAACTCGCGATGTGACTCGACCGCTTGCATCTCAAAAATCTGCGGTAGACCCTCCTTCTGCGTTGCCGCAAATACCCAACGACACATAATGGTCACAGGCGGAACACGGTGACCATCATGCAGGACGACGGCTTCGAGGCTCTTTTGGAGCCTTTTTACAACGGAAAGAAGCTGACGGATCCTATCTCGACCAAGGAGGATAAATTTCAGCTCTTACCCGCCTTTCTCAAGGTGAAAGGTCTCGTCAAGCAGCACATTGACTCGTACAATTTCTTTGTCGAAAATGAGATCAAGGAAATCGTCCGCGCCAACCGCATTGTTCGAAGCGATGTGAACAGTTCATTCTGGCTTGAGTATGCCACCATTCCCCGCACAATTTTACATGAGCTTGTCTAACGCACTGCCAGGTTCACTGATATCAGAGTTGAGCGACCCAGTCGCGTCGACTTCAATGATATTAGAGCTCAGAATGAGGTTACACCAATGGAGTGTCGTTTGCGCGACATGACCTACGCTGCACCCATCATGGTCGACATCGCCTACATTCGCGACAAATCCAAGATTGTTCGGAAGAATGTCCCCCTCGGACGCCTTCCCGTCATGTTGAAGAGTTCCATCTGCAGACTTGGTGGAGCCAACAACGCAGAGATGTCGCGCATGAATGAGTGTCCTCTTGATCCCGGCGGCTACTTCATCATCAATGGTACGGAGAAGGTCATTCTCATTCAGGAACAGCTGAGCAAGAACCGTGTCATTGTCGAAGCCGATGAGAAGAATAGCGTCATCACAGCATCCGTCACCAGTTCGACTCACGAACGCAAGTCCAAGACGTACGTGACGCTCAAGAAGGACCGGATTCTTCTTACTGCCAATATTTTGGTGGAAGGCATCCCGATTGTCATCATCTTGAAGGCGCTGGGAGGTCTATCAGATTACGAAATCATGCAACTCGTTGCCGGCGACAACGGAAAATATCAAGACGAGTTCCTCATTCAATTCGAGGAAGCTACCAAGGTTGGCGTCTATACGCAACAGCAAGCTCTAGAGTATATCGGCGCTAGAGTAAAGATGGGCAAAAGTAGGGTCCCCTTCGCCGCGCAAGTCCGAAGAAATCACGTCGAAGAAGCCCTCGACGCCTTGGCGAACCTCATCATCGCCCATGTCCCTATTGAGGGCCTAGACTTTTACCCCAAGGCTGTCTATGTGGCTTTCATGACGCGACGTGTCTTGATGGCGCAAGCCGACCCAAGTCTCGTTGACGACCGTGACTTCGTCGGAAATAAGCGACTCGAGTTGGCCGGACAACTTCTCTCCCTGCTTTTTGAGGATTTGTTCAAGCAATTTTGTGGCAATGTCAAGAGCAGCATCGACAAGGTTCTCAAGAAGGACAACAGAGCTGTTCCTCTTGATGCCGTCAACATGATCAGCAATCACGCCAACATGATAGGCCAAGGCATCAATCGAGCTATCCAGACAGGAAACTGGACCGTCAAGCGTTTCAACATGAACCGAGCCGGTGTTACCCACGTCCTCAGTCGTCTCAGCTACATCAGCGCTCTCGGTATGATGACTCGAATCAGCTCGCAGTTTGAAAAGACTCGCAAAGTCTCTGGTCCTCGTGCTCTTCAACCCTCGCAATGGGGTATGCTTTGCACCTCAGATACACCCGAAGGTGAAGCCTGTGGTTTGGTCAAGAACTTGGCTCTCATGACGCACATTACAACCAACGTCGAGGAAGCGCCAGTCAAGCGATGGGTCTTCACTCTGGACGCTGGTGTGGAACCTATTCGGAACTTCTCAGGCGGAGAAATGCACCGCGAGACTTCGTACGTCATCCACATAAACGGAACCCCATTCGCATTGACAAGATACCCGAAGCGCTTTGCTGGCAAGTTTAGAACGATGAGAAGACGCGGCTGGATTTCTCCATTCGTCAGCATTCACATCAACAATCACTTCAACGCAGTCCACATTGCCACCGATGAAGGACGTATTTGCCGACCTTACATCATTGTCAAAAACGGCAAGCCCAAGCTCAAGGAGGAACACTTGAGACTCTTGCAACTGGGCAAGGCTACGTTCGATGACTTTTTGACTCACGGCATTGTCGAATATCTTGACGTCAACGAAGAGAACGACACTCTTGTTGCTCTCTACGAGAAAGACGTTACTCCTCTTACTACACACATGGAAATCGAGCCTTTCACTGTTCTTGGCGCAGTCGCTGGCCTCATTCCCTTCCCTCACCACAACCAATCTCCTCGAAACACCTACCAATGCGCCATGGGTAAGCAAGCTATTGGCGCCATCGCATACAACCAATTCAACCGTATCGACACTCTGCTTTACACCCTTGTCTATCCGCAAAGACCAATGGTCATCTCCAAGACAATCCAGCTTGTCAACTATGATAAACTCCCAGCTGGTCAGAACGCAACAGTTATTGTCATGTCGTACTCGGGCTACGATATTGAGGACGCTTTAGTCTTGAATAAGGCATCTTGTGATCGCGGTTTCGGACGCTGCCAAGTATTCCGCAAGTACACGGCCGAGCTGCAAAAGTACCCCAACGGCCGACGCGAACGCATTGGTGATCCGGTCAACGACGAAAACGGCAGGACGACCAAGCACGAGGCCTTGGACGACGACGGTCTTGCCATTGTGGGCTACAAGGTCAATTCGGGTGAGGTCATGATCAAGAAGGAAACCCCTCTCGATACTGGGTCCACAGGCATCGGCATGGATCGTGGACCAAGCGAGTTCAGAGATTCGTCCATCTCGTATAGAATTGCGGATCCCGCGTACATTGACAAGGTGATGGTGTCCCACACGGAGAGGGAAACGATGGTGGTCAAGGTTCAGACGCGACAGACAAGAAGACCAGAGCTTGGTGACAAGTTCTCGTCTCGTCACGGGCAAAAGGGTGTTGTTGGAATCATCGTCGACCAGGAGGATCTGCCATTCTCTGATACGGGCCTGGTTCCCGATATCATCATGAACCCTCACGGTTTCCCGTCCCGTATGACTGTTGGCAAGCTGCTCGAATGCTTGACTGGCAAGGCTTCGGTTCTGGACGGACGAAAAGACTACGGATTTGGCGACGCTTTCCGCTCTCACCCCTTGGAACAGATGAGCGCTGCCCTGGTTGATCACGGTTTCTCCTGGGAAGGCAAAGACTACTTCACTTCGGGTATCACTGGAGAGCCTCTGGAAGCTTACATTTTCAACGGCCCCATCTACTACCAGCGCTTGAAGCACATGGTGCAAGACAAGATGCACTCTCGTTCTCGTGGTCCCAGAGCCATTCTTACTCGCCAACCCACAGAAGGTCGTTCGAGAGATGGTGGTCTCCGTCTGGGTGAGATGGAGCGCGATTGTTTGATTGCGTACGGTGCCTCCCAGCTGCTGCTTGAGCGTCTCATGATCAGTTCCGACGGAACGCAGATTGATATTTGCCAGCAGTGCGGTTTGTTCGGTTACAAGGGTTACTGCCACACGTGCAAGAGCACCAGGGAGGTTACACAGATGACGATGCCCTACGCCGCCAAACTTCTGGTGCAGGAGCTCATCAGTATGAACGTCGGTGTGAGGCTGCAGCTTGCAGACGAGTTCCCTCATCCGAGATGATGAGATGGCGCGACGTGTATAGTACTTGAAGTGTATCACGCATAGCCCGGGATATTGGAGTTTTGACAAGGACGGCGTAGGGTCTAAAAGCATAGATAGCACACGAGAAACGTAGATATCAATCGAGGGTTCACAAGCAATTGAATGATTAATTCCCCGGGGCACCTTTGCACTTGAGATACCATCCCTTACCAAGTACCATGTGTCTTCGTTGGTAGTTGAACGTTGTCTCCCGTCTGAATCGATGTTAAAATGGGTCCTCCATCCGGGCGTGCGGGTCCTTCTCCGCACCCCCGGCCATCCTACACTAAGCTTGAGGTACCTGAACCATGGGATTTCCGAAGCTAGAGCTTCACCCCTGCGAATTCTGATCCGTCGCTTCCCTCCGCAGCGTACTTGTTCCTGACATCATCCTTTGTAACCGTCGCCTCCGCGTGCTTTTCCTCTTCCCTACTACGTCCAACACCGCAAAGCTTTCTCTCCCTCGCGCGATATTGTTCTAATTTATGACTGCCGCTCTCCAGTATTCATGGCCACCTTGCGCCTAGCTACCTCGCCCGGCGTGCGGGCCGCTACGACGTCGCCGCTGACTTCGCAGCTGTGGTCCAGCGCAGCCGCCGTGAATGCGTCCACCCCGAGCACATCAAGCACCGCAAGCACGATTCCCGCCGCAACAGTAGCTGCCGCCGCCGTAGCTGCTGCGAATACTCCCACGACAACGGCAAAGACGATTTTTCCTCCCCCGCCGCCGTCCGTCCTGGCGCGTGCGAGAACGAAGAGCGTCGAGCCGCAGAACCGCTACTTCAACCCTTCCAACGCAACCCTCTCCGCCACCGGCGGCGGCCCCGGCAAGAAGCCAGGCGATGAGAACAATGCCAATTTGGGCAAAAGTACGTTTCTCTTTACCTACCCTGCGTGAACGAGCCAGACATATTGCGCAACTGGGGGGCTAACAGCATCCGAATGAAAACAGCCCTTCGCATCCTCCAAGATCACCTACCTCGGGTCCTCCAGTCCCCGCTCCCGCAAGAGATCCTCGCTCCCAACATCTCGCTCCACCTCTTCCCGACAACGCACCCGCATCTTCCGACCGTCTCTGGCCGCGTCGCCTACACAGCCGCCCTCTGGACCTCGCCCATCGCCTGGAACCGCCTGCCTCTGGTCGGGAACGTCCGCCTGTCCATCATCTCGGAGCGCGTGACGAAGCAGCCCCTCCATTTTGCGCCGTTACACCCTGGTGCTGTGCTGGAGCAGCTTGTCGTCAGGTGGTGCGCGTCTAGCAAGAAAAATGGCGGAGGGGTCGGCGGCGCCGCGGCATCTCCTTCGCATGGCGCTGAGACGTCGGAAGGAGGGGGCGTGAAGGCGGAAGACGGCGTGGATAAAGCGTTTACGGGGCTTTTCGTATTCCAGTTTGATGCTGAGGGCAGGATATTGAGCCATACGATCGAAACTGTGCAAGAGGGTGGCGATTGGGAGAAGGGCGTCGGTGCCAAGGTCGTCGGGCTGACAGACTGGCTCCTCGGCGGGATGCGGAGGCAGGGAGACAACCCCAGTCCTGCGTTTGAGGGTCTCGACAAGGGCAAGCAGTGAGTCAGGTCTTCCATCACTGCGTGAAGGGTTGCTTCACAGAATGGCGATGGTATTGTAGATATCTGGGCGGAATGGCGCAACGGAAACGGCGTTTCGGATGTTTGGGGGACCATACCAAATTCATCATTAGGCAGGCGGCATAGCAACCCTCTCCTCTATGCATATGTACAACAGCTGTATCATCAACCTCAAAACAACTCTCACCCAATAACTCCGAAAACTCCCATTCTTGGCAGAAAGAGCATATCCTTCTGTGGGCATCAATGGGTCCCTCCTAGGTGCGCCCTGTAACGACAGATCTCTTGCCCCCCTTCTCCTCGTCCTCTTCAGCATGACACGCCATAACATCAGCCAGATCGCCCTCCTTGACCATCAAAATTTGCGTATCCGCCAAACTAGAGCTCGTAACCGTCGTCCCCAGAATCCACCCGTGCCAAATCTTCTGCATAATATTATCCGGACTCAACATAAGACACCCCTTCATCCCTTCCTCGTCCCTTGGCGTAACGGCGACCATCAACCGCTTCGCGCCCGCGAACCGATCGACAACGTGCCACAGACACCCAAAGATCTGATCCGACTCCTGCTCGGGGTAATGCAGCTCCTCAAACGCGCAAGCGACGTGCCGCACGCGCCGCGTGTCCTCCTTGCGCAGGAAATACACCATGGGGCTGTTGAAGCCGTACTGGTCGTAGGCCTCGAGCTCGCCGACGAGGTAGAGGGCGTCTAGGCGGAAGTTGAACCAGACGCGCGGGGGGCGGGCGATGGGGGTGTCGGAGAGGAGGGCCGAGATGCGCCAGCCAAAGGCGAGTTCGTAGTGTTTTAGGCCGAGGGCGCGGGATTCGCGGCTGATGAGGAGGATGAGGGGGCATGTTGGGTTGAAGATTTGTTTACCTTGTTCTTCTTTGGTCTCTGTCCCTGCTGCCTCTCCTTCTGTTGTTCCTCCTGTTGTTGCTTCTCCTGTAATTCCTCCCCTTGTCGCTCCTCCTCCTGTTGTTCCTTCTCCTGCTAGGCTAGTTTCTGATGCCGTATTTGTGGGAGAATATGAGGAGGATGGAGAGGAGGGGAAGAAGGAGGAGGGAACACGGGGTGCGGCGAGGGAATGGTTCGCAAACGCCTCACGCCGGGCGGGCAGCCTGGCGTCACGCTCGAAGCAGCAGGCCGTCACGACGCGCGGGGCGATGAGATAGGACCATATCTTAAGGCGGATCTCCGGGGGCAAGTCCGGGAAGCGGTGAAATTCCGAAAGAGTCGTGAGAGCTCCCGCGCGCGGGGCGTCGAGGCCGTCGTCGAAGAGGGAGAAGTCGAGCCAGAATTTTGAGTCCGAGGTACGTGCTTTCAGGTGGGCTTCTTCGTCCTGTGAGGGCGGAGGCGGGCTGGATATGGTGTCTGTTGTGGGAGCTTGGTCGATGTCCATTGTTTGGTGGTGAAGGGGTGAGGGTGAGGATGAAGAGAAGATTCGGAGTTTACGTATGTATGTATGAGACGTCTCGATGAACGCCCGCTTGACGGATGTGAGATGAGGAGTTTGGTGGGATGAGTTGGCTCTCTCTAGCGGGATACGGGAATGAAGGGAATGAGACTTTCAGTCAATCTGCCTCATGTAAGTGAGCGTCCAGTCCCGAATATGAGGCAACACTCTTCTCTCATAAAGACAGTGAGACAGGCTATGGTAAACGTGTGATGAGGCGAGGTGAGGTTGCGGAGAGGGTCCGGCCGCCGGAGCTTCGCGACCGCACCACAAAACACACAGCCCACTTTCCTAATCGGGCCAACTTAGCCACCTCGCCTCGGCGTTGCGCAGCGAATCACAGTGACATTTGCCGCACCCAGACCTGACGAAGCCAGCAGGTTTTTTTTGTTGTCTCTCGACAAGAGGAGGGGCTTGGCTTTTCCTTGTTTCTCTTCGCCACTGACCGACGTCAAGTTTTGTCTATTCACCGATCTGGGTTGCAGGTAGGAGGCTCTGAGACAAAAGCGATTTGATGCTGCGACGAGCAATCAGGTTTTATATATTTCCTTACACATCTGCGATTTTAAATTAGAGAACGACTCATTAGGAAGCGGCAAGTCTATCTTGTTAAAGTTCGCTCCGCCTAAATGGGATTTCCAACTCCCGTAACCTGTAAAAGTACCCCAAAACAATCAATATGAAGTCCTATAGCTCGGCCCATGCAAATCATTCTCAACCTACTCCAAAGCCGACTCCCCGCCCGACGAATGCTCTCTCCTGACATTCTTGACAGTGCCTCGCTTGCGGAAATAGCTAAGCAAGTACACGCCCTCATAGATTTCGTTCTGCCTCTCATCCTTACCCTCCTCGACTTTGCTGATGTAGACATTGCCAAGAAGCGACGCCGATATCGTGCACTGAGAGACATCGAGTCAGCTTAAAGGATAGAAGGCTTAAGGGCCTGGAAGTATGACTTACAAGGACCATAAAGGGACAGATGGCGACAAATGCCCAGACGACGCCCATCTTGGCATCGTGGGTGATCTGCTGCTGCGTGGCGGCAGGCAGACGGCTAAGGGCCTCAAAGTCTCTCAGGGGCGAGTCCTCACCGATGCCAGAAGCATTGTTGAAGACGGTCGTCATGATGGTCAGGCCCAGCGTTCCGCCAAAGGGGTAGGCGACTGCCATGAGGGAAATGACGGCCGCGATTTTCTTGGGGAAGTAGCCGACGCCATGGAGAGGGACTGGACCGAGGATCAGTCTCACTGCTATAGATCAGAGGGCGTGTGAGGAGAGGAATACTTACCGGGCATGATGCGAAGACCTGTTCCCACACCAGTAAGAGCCATCATCCCGTACACGGTAGGATTGTGTTCTGTCCAGAGGGCCCACGCCAGCAAGCCGATGCCGAGCATTTCGAGAATCGAGCCAAGAAAGATGGGCGGGAACGTCTTGCGCGGCCAGCCGTTGCACATGAAGGCCGAGGCATAGACACCGACTGTACGATTCACTCGTCAGAAACTTCAAGCTCAAGAATGAGGTAGGGAAGGAAACTCACCTGCCAAGCCTGGGGTAAAGTACAGTAGCTGCACGCCAGACTGGTCCGCCGACCAAAGCTTCACCATTGTGAAGTAAATGTTGCAAAAGTACAGCACAGAGTACATGGCCATGCCCGTGGCGAAGGAGGTGTAGAACAAGAGGGCAATGTCCCTGTTACGAACCAACTCCCAGGGAATCATGGCCTTTTGCCACGGGAAGCGGCGGGCCAGGGCCATGCCCGGGGACATGTGGTACTCCCAGACGATGAATAGGATGCTAATGACAACACCCAGGATGAGCGTCACGAGAACGGCGGGACTGGTCCACGAGTACGTTGCGCCGGCCCACGTCAAGCCAAGGACGAGAAGGCCGAAGCCAAAAAGGAAGAGGAGCTGGCCTCCGATGTCGATTGTCTGCAGACGCTTTTTGAAGGTTGTTCGTCGGCCCGTCTCGGTGGTCTCGTCAAGTTGGGGTATGGGCTGCGGTCCGAGGAGTTCGGAACGAAGGACGAAGTAGAGGATGAACATGCTGACAAAGGCGATGGGCAGGTTAATGCCGAAGCACCATCGCCAAGAAGAACCGCTAGTGATGTATCCTAACCGTCTGTTAGTTTTCACATCTCAATGACAGTGCAGTTTCTGGGGTGGCTCACCTCCTAGGACAGGACCCAGTCCCCATCCCAAGACACCCCCCAGGAAGGAGAAGATTGCCCAGTTCTTAGCGTTCTCGCGAAGGGTCACTTTGTCGGCGATGACGATTCGGACGAGAACGTTGAGGCCAGCACACGCCAGGCCTTGGAAGCCGCGGCCGAGCAGGAGGACAGGGAAGGCATCCGTCGGCGCGCCAGTGCACAGTGCGCTGCCAACGAGCATCAACACCAAACAGGTCTGTATCGAGACATGGCGTCCAAAGATGTCGGCGATCTGGCCCCAGAACGGGATAAAGGCGGCTGACGTGAGGTTGAAGGCTGCGATGATCCAGTTGAGCTGGCGAGTCTCGTCTGCGCGATTGTTAGATATAGGAGGGGCCGGGGAAGATGGATGTATGGAGTCAGGGTCTTACGGAAGTCGGCTGCAATCCAGGGCAAGGCACTGGCGACCTTTTGGATCTCGTCAGCTGGGCTACATTGTTCAGGGCTCTAACAAGGGCAGCACTTACGATTGTCACGTCCAAGGCTTGAACAACAAAGGGGAGAACGAGGCTGGCAAAAAGCTTGATTCTGTACTTGAGCTGTGCCTTGCGCTCAGACTTGCATGTCGGGCAGGGCCCAGAGGCCGGATCGAATTGGTGACCGCAAGTCGGCGTACTTGAAGTTCTTTCTGCTGGGGTTTGGTTATTCTTGTCGTGGTAGGTTGCGCTCTCGCTTGATGATCCTTCCGTCCCTGTTGGCTTTGTGCCTGTTGTCGTTTGCGGTTTGCCCGAACCCTTCATGGCCCTGTAGGCCTTCTTCCCCAAGTAGATGAAAACCATGTTGAAGTTTTCTCTCAGGGGTAGGACGGGTTGTTGATGTCTCTTTCGGTGGAGGAGTTATTGTCTAGTGCTGCTTGTCCGAATATGTACTCTTGTAGTTGTTATGGTGGTGTCTGGTAGATTCAAACTCGATGATTCAGGGGTAGGAATAAAATGCTTGATTGAATATTGACTCTATATAAGCTTGATCTGGGGGAACGGAGGTGTTTTATAAATCCTCGCCGGCGACAGTCTACTTGACATCCAGATACATGATGGGTAGTTCACTCTAGACAGGGGCTAATACAGAACAACCAGACCGGAATGGGCTTCCGCGGAGGCTGGGTAAGACGAGCCCTCAACCCGTTTAGACGAGTGCGAATGCAGATAGCGATGGAGGCAGTCCGTGGATCTTCTCGAAACGGTCGCCGAGATGTTCTCTCTTCCGTAGCATCAGCAGCACGGAGATAGACGAAACTTGGGCTTCATGACCCATCCATCACCCGCAGGGAACGGAAGCATGTAGACGCCAAATGCACAGCCCATGGAAGACGACGACGACGACGACGACCAGGTATCTTAGCACCGAGAGTAGTCGATGATTGGCGGCTTTGCGACCATACTGATGGAATGGGCGTGGCTCATCGTTCCCGTTGTACACGCATGAGACTAGGGATCAAGGGACCATCAAGAACCTGGGAAGACCAAGGTGCCTTATCCCATTTGCGGATGCCGGGCGTTGTTGGAAGATGGCAGAGAGCGGCAGGCCGGGAGGAGAGGACAAGCTCTTGCCAAGGCGGGCCAAGGCAGCCCTACCTACAGCTTATCGATGCGACCCAGCCAATCGATAAGATGTTTACAGCATGCACGTATCCACAAGAGGGAAAGCCAAGAATTAGGCGAGTGCGAGGGTTGTGGAGATGGTTCCAATCCTCTGGATCTTTCTCTGGATCGCCTTTACGAATTTCTACTTCTTCCCACCCATCCAAGCCCCACGAGTCCACGACACAGACACACACACCTTCAGCTCGTGGATTCAACCAAATCGCGACTAGTTGCATTTATGATGCATGGGAGGGAAGAAAAGAATGAGACACCTGCAGGATGTCATTCTCAGCCATTCCCGCTCGATAGGTACCTAAGGCTCGTAGTACCTACGGATTGACCGTAACGAACTTAGGTTATCCGCACGGTCGGATAACCATCGCGCCTCTCGAATCGAATTCCCAAAAGAGCATAAAAACATCCTAAAGGGACTGCGCCTGTCAGCACCAAAGGTCTTATGCGCCTCGCATCGTCGTCATTCGGAAGTCGGCACGAGGATGCCACGACGTAGAGCTCGCGTCGAATCGGTATCCTTTTTGGGACCTTCGTTGGATACATCAAAACAATTCACCACGAGTCTGCTTTCTTAAAGCTCACATTGGATGGCATCAGATAACTATTACTTGGCGACCGGATGGCGCCGTATTGGCAAATGCTTGTTGTGCTGAGTGTCAGCCCGTCATACGGAGTATCCTTGACGCCGATCCATTTTCCGTACCTGTGTCCCTGAGATTGGACGAACTGATAGATACGGTGCAATACGGACCCATGCGGGCTGATACCTTGAGGGCAACGGCCAGCGGGTATCCGTAATCTCGACCTGATTATCGGGGGAGTGGAGAAGCTTCAACCTCGTGCCTAATTTCCGGCTGATTGAGCGACTTCCCGAGCCATCAACCAAGTGGACCCCGCAATCAGCCTTCTCAAAAGCTTCTATCCATGTCAACGTCCACTTTCGTTCCGAGTAGGAAAACCTTCGCCCTCTTTCTCACAAGGTTGCCGGCGGGCGGGCGGCGGCAGAAACGGCACCGGGCACGAAGCACGAGGCTCGAGGCACGGTGCAACAGGCGGGCACGAATCAGAAAACCAATGCCATGCCACTGCCACGCGCAGTTCGTCTGGAGTCGGTGTGGTCAGTCTGGTCGGTCTAATTACTTTTGCTTCGCCATAAGCTTAACCCCCTCAAGACCTAAGACGAGGCCCACCGAACACGCACACGAAGCTTTTTTACATTTGTTCACTTCCCAGAATGCCGGGTCGCCGTGTGTCTGTTGCGCCTTGCGATATGCCTTTTCTGCCTTCCTTTGGGGTTCAATAACGGACAATTAGTGATCAAACTGAATCTATTTGCTAATACCTTAAAGCGGTCGCTATTCTCCACAAACCAACGCCCATCAACAAAATTGTTGTTACGTACGCGTGACGGTGGGATGAATGACGTGATTGTTATACGTCTTCTCAGTTTCCATCTAGTGGCCGCCTGGCTTGGGTCATTGGGGTCACCAAGTATCACAATCTCTTCACTCTCGCTTCATGCCGTGGGCACTCGAGTCTTTTGACTTACTATGCACATTGTGGAATTATTATTTACGTGGTAGTATGAGTAATCTACTATAACAGCCCTACGTGAGCCTCCTCTCCACCCCAAAGTCACCCAGATCGGCAAAACCGAGGCCAGTCCACTTCCAATGCGACGGCCTTTTTCGTCCAGATTTGAACGACGGCAATGGATCACAAGTTACAGACTTAAGCAAAACACCCTCTGGATTTATGCCAGGGTGTACCAGTTGGGAAGGGGATCTTTCCTGTCCCAGAATCTGATTGTGACATCGCAGTTCTTGTAGACCGCGAAGCACTCGTTGGCGCCGCCAAAGGACGTGGGGAGAAGGATCCAGTACGCCTGGTCGTAGTTGCCAAGGTTGAAGTTGTAGGTCAGGTCGACAAATTGAGAGTTGCTGGCTCGCTAGTTAGTAAAGCAAGCACCACCTGTCCCCTAAGAGAGAGAGAGAGAGAAAAGAGAGACTCACCCAGGGACGGAGTTGGTCATGGACTGGAACTTTGCGTTCATGACACCGCCGTGGAAGCCGTCCACGTAGTATGTCGAGCCGACATTGGTAGGCAGCTTGTGGCCCATGTGGTGCTTGGCCTTGCCACAGTTTACGCTGGTGATGATGTCGCACTGGACCGCCGCATTGCACATGTCAGCCAGTCCGAGGACGAGGACCAGCGCAGAGGCGACCTTGGAAGGTGTGAGAAGTGACAGGGAAACCATTTTGAGATTGACAGAGAGGAGATAGTTGTTGACTAAAGAGTGTAAGTCAAGAAGAATAGGTGATTGAAACAGAGGTGATGATGTGACACTGGGGGTTATCTTGGCGAGATCCGGACCCGTGGTATATATCTCAATATTTTCGGGCTCGGCTTTGGAATCGGTGATCCAGCGATTGGATGACAGCTTCAAGACACCATGTCTCGGGAAATGTCATTATCATACATAATCTCCATGACTTAGTCTAGTCTTTGTTTGATATTGATGTACTTTACGTGCTGATATTATTTCTCGTCGAAACTCAACTGGTCTCTCGATGGTCTGACTCGAGCAACCCCGGGAAACGGTCAGCAACATTGAGCAGAATTGAAGCCATATGGTGCAAGAATAAGGGCAGATCGGAATACACGTGCCACGACCCTGGTGAAGTTTGATGGTTTCTAGTTTAGAAGCTCAAGCTAGCATGATAAGTTAATATAGGTGCGAGTCAGTGTTTGGACCAACATCGTAATTATACGAACTCGTCAGAGCTTCTGTCTGAGCTTCTAGAAACTCTAAACACGCTCGCGAGAAATAGACCGCCGATTCAGTGGTTCAAGTTGGTATGTGCTCTCGCGATCCTCACTTTTCTCATTTCAACACGGTCAGGTGCGCAACGTGCTAGCAGCGAAAATCCAAACCTAATTCCGAGTCAGAGCAACTCATGTGAGGGTATTCGTTAATCTTTGTTATCTGGACTCCAACAGAGACTCATGATTTGAGCGGCAAGCAAGTTCCGGGAGCGAGAGAGCGGGCGAAGTGGGATAGACAAGAGGAAGAGGAGGTTAAGGGGTGAGGGGGTGAGGGGGTCCACGATGATGGAGTGGGGGATTGAAGCTTCGTGGAAAAAGATATAATAAACGACAGAGCTTCATGCTTAACGACAAGCTTTTCTGCCAAGCATCGCTCACTCCGGTTCGCTCTCTCCGCATTCTTCTTTCCCAGTCTCCTCACAGACCAAGCTCGATCCTTCCAAGCCACACCTTTCTTTCAACTAATCAGAAATCTTCTTTAAGCTTCTAAACATGCTTCGTTTACTCTCTGTGGCATTGGCCCTCGGCCAGGTCCAAGCTGGTGTGGTCTCCCGCCTGGAGTCATCCTCGTCCCTGGAGGGCATGTCATCCCTGCTCGAGAGGGACGCGGCCGACCTGCCAACCTACAAGCCCGAGGAGGCGTTCGACTACAACAAGTGGACGCCCGACTCGGCCCTCTACGAGGGACTTCCCATGATGGACAAGCAGGTCGAGATCGACGGCAAGCAGTTGACCTACCAGGACTTCAACATCTCCGCCCTCACCACGGATCAGTTCAAGGCGCACTACATGAGCCTCCCCGAGTACTTTGACTCCAACGGCAACTTCATCCCCACGGATGACGAAGTCAAGGCTTACCAGTACGACTCTCCCTCTACTCCTCATCACAGGACACCTTAAAATGGCTGGAATGTTTCCCACTAACATAAGAACGCAGAGCCTCTATGGTCTCTCTCGCCAGCAACCCCGACTCGGAAGTCCACGTCCCCGCCAGCCATGTCAGTAAGAGAGCCTTCCCTGACATGTGCTTCTACGACAACAGGCTGCGATGCTCCAGCAGCTGCACCAACTACGTCCACCGCGGCGTGAGACAGTCCTTCAACAACAACGTCTACGGATACTACCACTACGTCTCGGACCCCCAGTGCGGTGTCGGCTCCATCAGCAAGACTGTCTCTGTCACTCACACCTCCGGCGTCACTATTGGAGGCACCATTGGTATCCCCGGTGTAAGTTTTCTTCTCATTCTCTCCTCTCTTTGAGATAGAAATTCCAGTGAATAAGGGTTTTCTGCCTTTTGATTCAGAGCTCGTGAGGTTAACCCAAGGATTCTAGTTTGGTGGAGAGAAAACTTGGACCAAGGCTGTCTCTACCTTCCTCAGCACTTTTGGCCTCAGCATCGGCCACACTCCCGACAGGTTAGTAGCATCCACAAATCTTCCCAAGATAGTGATCCTGTATACTCACACACTTCGGATTTTAAAGTGTCACCACCGGTATCAGCTACTCCGGTACCTGCGGCGCCTTCAACGTCTGCTTCCTCTGGGAGAGACCCCACTTCAGCGTCGACAAGGGTGTCATCGTCGTAAGTAAACCCCCTTTGGTATCATCGAGAGAGAGCTGATTCTGACAAAACAGACCCAATACATCGACGCCAACTCCAAGAGAGCCTGCAAGGCCCCTACCGTCACTCCTTACGAGGTCCATGCCGTCCACACCGCTCAGGATGCTGGTGGTGCCAGCGCCCACGGACTGTGCTACTCCATGGCCTACCACGGATGCGGTGGCCGTGTTACTGCTTCCAACCAGATGATTCGCTGCCCTAACAACTACTAGACTTTGGGTAATACCAAGTCGTGGTAGTAGCAGTGGTGGTGTAATAATGGCTGCTCTGTCCTCGGGAGTTTGCACTGACTGTGAGCGGTATACTCTTGAGTCTCCAGTCGCCTATTGTTCGATCCCTTAATATGAGATACAGGCAGAGTGTGGATTACGAATTGAGCCTCATGACGGACTTGGGGCTTTGTATATGCTTATGGTACATATGGAAGAGACACCGTAGTATCGGGAATATGCGGTGGAAATGGAGGCTGGTTTTCAGTTCAGTATTTAGGATTCCAACACTTAGATATAGTTGACATAATAATCTACCTCGTGTATGATTTCCAAGTTTTATGGGAGTACCTGGTTGAAGACCTCTGACTAGTCTGGATTTATACGATGAGTTGATTGACTAACACATAAACGGCTGTATGTGAGAGAGTCTGAACGAAGTAACCATCGTTGACATTTTCGAGCCGCAAAGACATCGAGAAACATGTCGCCGCCTGTTATTTCGGGACATGAAAAGGAAGCTTCATTGCCTGTCTTATCTTCGTGGGCACTATCACATCTCGGAAAGCAGGGCGCAAGTTCGTAATGACAAGGCAATTACAGAGGAAATGAGATTTTGCTTATTATCAAGCAAGAGCAGTACATATATAGAGAGAATCGGCAATCTAAATGAGAACTGGATCTTGGTTCTTGACTTTTAGTGAGAGACTTACTCGTTGCGTCGTTGCGGAAGTCCCGAACCGTCACGTCATGTAAGTTGAAGTGGGGCCGATTCCGTGCCGGAGCCGAAGGGGCCGGCGACTCGGTGTCGTGAACCGCGTCTAGAGCCGAAAGTCACCCTACTTATGGCCGAACAATAAGTCATAGCTTGGTCCTATCAATGAGGCGACGACGAGAGCACCACTTTTTTATCTGCGTTGTTTCATATCGCAAAATAAGAGACGTGAGCATTATATTCCAAATACATACGAAAGTTCCCAGTGGTTCGGCTTTACAGCACCACAAAAGTGGATGTGGATGAGAGAGCTGTCATCAGACATCAGGCAACTTGGCGCAGAGCTGGATGCCAGATGCAGATGGCGGGGAAAGGGGACCGCTGCTAAAGCACTGGATGCTGTGTCACCAGCACCCGACCTCATGGCAGTTCCCCCCCCACAGGCGAAGGGTTCCGCAGCGCCGGAATTTTCTCGGTAAGGTGCTGCCTTCCTCCAGTGGTTTCCCAGACAGGCCAACCAGACGAGAGGCAAATGATGTTCCTTTGAGCGTCAGCTGGCAGCGGCGGCAGGTTCCCCAAGGCACTTTGAACGCATCCTGCAGGTGACCCGGACAGACGGCAAGTGGGTGACAAAGCCGCCTACCGCTCTATCGGTACCCTCCCTAGCTCTTTTTCTATTGTTTCTATTCCTCTTATTTCTATTCCTGCTATTTCTATCCCTCTTATCCCTATTCCGATTCTTTCTTTAAAGAGTATTCTCTAGTGAATGTACAAAGGAGAGAAATAAGTAGCAGAAATAATAAAAATGATAAAAAGAATAAGACCATTAGGCATAATAGGCAAGGTAGGTCAGTAGGCGTTGTAATCTTGTTGACTACCATCCTATCTTGTCACCCACTTGGACGACTTGCTTCCTCCCCACTGTGGAGCGTTTACTAAGGTACCTTGGTACTCACCTCACAGCGGGGGCGGCTGCTTGCGGTCCTGGAGTCCTGCCAGGTGGGTGCTGGTCCAATTTGGGAAGCCTAAGCACCTCATGCAGCGTCCCACGTCTTCCAACGTCCTTTGATCCGAACAGCAGACACGCGAGGGGGAGGAGAATTTGATTTACCATCGGCAACCCAGTGGTCGTCCACAAAGGGGCCGGGTTTGGTTTCATTCTTTGGCTGGGGCTTGGTCGACGGCGTCCGGCTGGCTCGGTCCAGGCCGTTGATTTGTGAGCCACTTGCGCTTCCCCGGCCGACGCCAGGCCGCTCTATTTCTTCGTCCGATGCACCTTGGACTTTTGACGAGTTGCTTCTAATCGATTGCTAGGTTTCGTCGGGAAGGTGGAAGAGTTTCGTGAAAGAGTGGGAGGCTGGAAGCTGCGCAGGAAACAAATCTGACCCGGCAACTTCGCCAACGACTGATGCTTTCAAGAACATGAAGCTTTAGTTGAAGCCTTTCGCATCAAATTGGAGGCTCCATCTACACAGTCAAACCAACGACTAGCGGTGCTTCAGTGACAAGCAGCATCGTCATTGCTAGTGTCATCTGAGCGACTATTCTCCAACACGACCGTGAGGGGTTGTTCCTCGTTCCCGGTGCAGATATAGCCTGAACCAAAGTCGAGCATCGTCATTGAACTTGCGCAATTCAATCCGGACTGTTGAAGAAGCCTCAAAAGTTTTTTCTCGACTTCGCGGACGACTACTGGAAGACGAGATTTGCTTCTTGTTGCTTACCAACTCTCAAGCAGCAAGAACTGGCAACTCGGCGACGGAAGAGAACAAGACGAAGAAGACCCCCGCACGCCAAACAGACCAACCGGACCCCAACCGCCGCAAAGCGACCCCCAGGGCCCCAAGCCTGACAGACTTTCCGCTGGTCCTGATCGCCGCCGTAGTTGCTTGGCTCACAACTGGGCACATGTTAGTCAGTACACGATAACTGGGACTCGATAACAGTAACACGCAACCACGATCCAGCAAGGTTGCGAGTTTCAGACGCAGGACGGTAGCAAGGAATACGGGCTCTATCCAGTCTCTCTACCTCTGCGGCCGTTACTGCTTCCTGTTTCTCATCGCCTGAGGGAAGAAAGAAGAGACGAAGCAAGTACCTTGGTACGGAGTTTTCGCACATCTTCCTCACTGGACCCCTGGCCCTTTCTCCAATTAACTCCATGTCATCCCGCGGGGGAAACTGAAGTGGACGATTTGTTACCCACAATTTCCGGCTCCCCCTCTTTTCTCCCTCTTCGGCTCCAGTTCTTCTCTTTGACCTCCACTCGTGGAATGCGACTGAGACTATCTCTCATGCTTCTCAACCTTGAACAGGCACACCATTGATGATCAAGCTGAATACCGGCATCTATACAGCTGCTCGGGTTTGCTGAAGAAGTCTACTCCAAGGCGGTTGGAACATCGTTACATCAGTATTCAACGATCCATCCATCCATCCGCCCACCCATCCAACTTCTTCATCAACCTTAGCCTCCGTGTCTCCCCGGCGTCTTTCACGAGCAAAACCCGCGCCAGCACAACCCTCACGCCGAATCAGTCAGCCGCCAAGCGCATTCGAGGTGTGTCGCAACTCGCAACCCACACACACACACACACACACACACACACACACTCCCAATCCTTGTGCCCTGGCCTGGTCTTCCTGTACAGCACTCTATACGGAGTACATACACCTAGGTCGCATTAAGCGCATGCCAAACCGGTGCTCGATTCGTCCGTCCAACCAGAGCCGTCCATTGCCACGTTGTTGCGATATTCCCCTTCGCCCGAAAGGCTCACTCACAATCACAAACGCCACGTCCACGACCCCGTGGGGTTCGCAGCCTGAATCGGCTCAGCCAAGCACTTTTCCCCAACCCCAAGTCTACGGATACCAAGACCTCAAGAGTACTACAAGACAAATCATCTGCAACCTGCGCCTGCACCTGCTTGTGGGTCCTGACGTCGGATTTCCAGAAGCGCCCATTGCCTTCATTGCATCACACCCTTCACTCGCTCACTCACTCACTCATCACTCACTCGGTCATCCTCTCACGAACCCGCACACGCGCACGCTCACACTTTCTTCCTTCCCTCCTTCCGCGCCGCCGCCGCCGCCGCCTTCATCGTAGCCGACAACCCGTTTACTCCCAGTCACATCGAGTCGCATCCAGGAACCAGTCCTCGAATTCTATTTCCTGCATCCCCTTCATCCTGTCTCGACTCCTCTTTACTTCTCGTGGTCAACCCCAGTCCCTTACAGTAGTAGCCTGTGGATACTACTGACAATCCGATTGTGTGAAGTGTAACAAGGTGAGTGACAGGTGCCCATACTGACCTGTGCCTCTGTGTCCCTGCTTGTCCTCGTGCTAGACAGGTGCATCTGACGGATGCCTTCAACGAGTACGGCTAGGCAGCGTGTCTTGACCAAAGAGCCTACCATGTCTAACTAAGTTACTGTACAGAAGCCAAGTTCAACTTGATAGACATCAATCTCACCGGCAATCTTTGCCCCAACTACGTTCAACATCTTCATCTAAAAAGATAACCAGCGGCCGCAAACAACTGGTTCGACTGCGCCGGTAGGTAACATTGCTTTCCTTTCCCCTGTCTTGCTTCGTCTTTTATCCATAAAGTCTCGGCAGATTACGAAACTGGCCGCACCCATATTATCATTTCGCGTCGGGCCTGCGGAGCGAGTTTCACAAGCCAAGCTCCCCTCTGCCTCCCAGGGCCTGACCCAGCCAGCGCGGATTTCCCGAAGTGCCCGTCCACTCCCCATTTCCTGTCTTCTGCCAACCCAATCAAGCGCTTGCGTCCGGCCTTGCGGTGCGATGCCTCGAGACCTCTGTTCCACATGTGAAAGGGCGTCCTGTTTCCTCGAGATGAGACCCCGGGACCCCAGAGTGAACTGGGTATCTGCATGCTAGCCCCATCCCAGTCGTCTTTGTGGGGGGTTCCACTTGATCCCATCTCGTCTGTACTTCGTACCTATTTCATCCGCCCTACAGATGCGCCTCTCTCTCAGTATGCTAGTGCCTACCACCCTGACTTCACTTTCACTTTGTCAGCCTCTCCCTCTCTCCTCCGAACTTCCTTAGGCCCGTTGATATATCCCTAGTCCATTCCCCTTCCCGTAGCCGAGCTGTCTCCTCTTTTCTCTCTTCCCTCCCTCCCTATCTACTACACCATCCTCAGTCGTCCAGATGTTGTAGCATTATCTAGTGTAATGCCACCTTTTTGCTTCCAAGACTGCCACTACTTCTACCGCACGGCGCTGCGCGGATTGAACATCAGCACCAACGTCTCGCCTCTCTACGCATAAGAAAAGGAGTCACCCTCCGCTAATAACCATGCCCACTCAAGTCAGAATCTTCTCGCGACCCAGGCCCCTTGGTGAGACTCTCGAAAAGGCCATTCCTCCTTCCTCGGTTCCCCTTTCTATTCCAGACACGTCAGATCTTTGGAAACAAGTCGAACCGTCAAAACCGAAGCAGAGCACAGAAGCCACCCGCTCTATGGCAGTATACACAGACAAGTCCGTCGAGGGCGGTGTCACATTCGCTGCCCAGGAAAAGCTCAAGCATCTGCCTATCCCCGAGTTGGAAGCTACCGCCCAAAAGTATCTCACTGCTCTCAAGCCGTTACAGTCTGCACGAGAACATTCAGAGACCAAGCAGGCGCTACAGGACTTCCTGAAGCACGATGGCCCAGCTTTGCAGGAAAAGCTGAAGACGTACGCTCAGGACAAGACGAGTTATATTGAACAATTTTGTAAGTACACTTACACCCCACGTCTCAATTCTTGACTGACAAACTATCTTCAAGGGTATGATTCATACCTAAACTTTGATAACCCGGTTGTCCTTAATCTCAACCCGTTTTTCCTGCTGGAAGATGATCCCACTCCTGCCAGAAACAACCAAGTGACCCGAGCGGCATCGCTCGTGGTGTCAGCCCTGGAGTTTGTGAGAGCAGTCCGCAAGGAGGAATTGCCTCCAGATACGGTTAAAGGCCAGCCTCTTTGCATGTACCAATACTCTAGGCTCTTTGGAACAGCACGTGTACCCACGGAAAATGGATGCCAAATCGAGCAGGACCCGGAGTCAAAGCACATCATTGTCATGTGCCACGGCCAGTTCTACTGGTTCGACGTTTTGGACGACAACCATGATCTCATCATGAGCGAGAAAGATGTGTCAATCAACCTGCAGACCATCATCGACGATGCTGCCCAAACACCGATTCAGGATGCGGCCAAGGGGGCCCTTGGCGTTCTCAGCACGGAGAACCGGAAGATCTGGTCGGGACTGAGGGATGTCCTGACCCGGGAGGAAGGTTCAAACAACGCCGACTGCCTGGGCATTGTGGATTCGGCCCTTTTCGTTCTGTGTCTCGACTACACCGAGCCGGTTGACGCCGACGCTCTTTGTGGTAACATGCTGTGCGGCACCAGCTTGGTCGAGAAGGGTGTGCAAATCGGGACCTGCACCAACAGATGGTATGACAAGTTGCAAATCATTGTATGCAAGAACGGTAGCGCCGGAATCAACTTTGAGCACACCGGTGTCGACGGTCACACGGTACTGCGTTTCGCCAGCGACGTGTACACGGACACCATCCTCCGCTTCGCCCGGACTATCAACGGTCAAGCCCCGACCCTCTGGGCCACCACCAGTCCGGACCCGGCGAAGCGCGACCCGGACAGCTTCGGCGAGGTCAACACAACACCGCACAAGCTCGAGTGGGACATGAATCCGGAGCTCAGCGTCGCCGTCCGTTTTGCAGAGACCCGTCTCGCAGACCTCATTGAGCAAAATGAGTTCAAGACGCTCGACTTTAAGCACTACGGCAAGAATTTCATGACCTCGATGGGCTTCTCTCCCGATGCCTTTGTGCAGATGGCCTTCCAGGCTGCCTACTACGGGCTTTACGGCCGCGTCGAGTGCACCTACGAACCCGCTATGACCAAGATCTTCCTCCATGGCCGCACCGAGGCCATCCGCAGCGTCTCGGACGAGTCAGTCAACTTTGTCCAGACGTTCTGGGCCGACAACCCAGCCGAGCACAAGGTTGAGGCCCTGCGCAAGGCATGTCAGCGACATGTCAATAGCACCCGCGAGTGCGCCAAGGCAGAGGGCTGCGACCGCCACCTCTACACCCTCTTCTGCACCTGGCAGCGCTCTATGGACGACGAGCTCTCTGGCAGCTCCAACGGCTACTCGAGCCCCATCGACGCCCTCTCCGAGCAGGACGTCAGCGAGTCCGCCGTCGGAAGCCCCGGCCGGGACTCGGTCCTCTCCCTCAACGGCGCCGAGCTGCAGTCCTCTTCTACAGGCCGCGCTCGCGGTGACAGCACAAACTCGCGCAACGGCAACAACCAGGCCTCGATGCCACAGATCTTCGCCGACTCGGGCTGGGACAAGCTCAACAACACAATCATGTCAACATCCAACTGCGGCAACCCCTCATTACGCCAATTCGGCTTCGGCCCCACGTCGGGCGACGGCTTCGGCATCGGGTACATCATCAAGGACGAGAGCATCTCCATCTGCGTGTCGAGCAAGCACCGCCAGACGAAGCGCTTCGTCGACACGCTCGAGAGCTACCTCCTCGAGGTGCGGCGCATCCTCCGCATCACGTCCCGCCGCGGCACCGGCGGCGCGGGCATGGGCGCCGCCAAGCAGACCCGCGCACGCGAGCTCGATCTTCAGGCGAGGCCGAAGCCGCCCAAGGGGATCAAGTCGCGCGGCCGCCTCATCACCGCGCACGACGCCATCAAGCCCTCTGTCGCGAGGTCTTCGACGGGCACGCAGTCGCCTACGGAGGAGAGTGTTACACTCAGCGAGGATGATGAGCTTGGAGGATGTAAGTTGCTCTTTTTCATTCCGTTTCCATTTTACTTTCAATGACTTTTGCTGATACTTAATGTGATTAGACGGCTTCTTTGACGCAGGCATGCTTCTCCAAGCACTCAAGGCTCGCGGAGAGAACATGGACCCCGGGGAGACGAAGCCCTCTGAACGCGCGGCGGTACAGGCGCGCCGGAGGGAGATTGGGAAAAAGCTGCGACTGATTGACTATTAGTGTTGGCCCGGATGGGTGGATGGGTGGATGGGCAGAAGCATCGTGGGACCGTGAATGCCCCGTAGCACGTGGAAATGCTGTGGAATCTACTGCGTGTCTTGAGCTGGTCTGTGTTGGTATACACGTCAGCAGAGTAAGGTCTTTCGGCCAGTACGTTTTTCGGTACTCACATATTGAAGTGCGTACATAGGATTTGATCCCCTCGGATACATAGCACGCGAAGCAGGGAAGAAATCTAGATTGTGTTTCCAAGCCCCGAGACTACTTCTCGCGCGATCAAAGTGACTTCTGGACATTTTACTATTTCTATATCATCCATCTCCCTTATTTGGTAGTCGGCCGATCCTCAAAGTATGGTATATCAACCAATCATTTTGGGTTGATTGACGTACAAAGGCGCAGATATCGCCTCTAGGGAACATGCCTGTGATATCTTTACGCTACTCAATAACATTTTCTAGCGAAGTCTAGGTCCGAGAAGTGCTATCATAGGGTATCTCACCCTACCAAGCATGTATTCTTCATAGAATATACCATGGGAAACGTGGGAGAGGGGCAATGATAGAGGTAGTTTTTACAAGGAAGGGGAGAGAGATGACGGTAGAGGTAGTTATTACAAGGGAGGGGAAAGAGATGATAGTAGAGGTACTTATTATATAGAAAGAGAGAGGGGTTATAGCGGAGGTGGTTGTTAAAAGGAAGGTAATACCTAACCTTTGACCGGAACCCTGTTTTGTTGCCGACTCTTGGTACACTCCTTGGTATATTGGTTTACAAACGTCGCACAAAACTGCTCTACCTGCTGTGCCTGCTGCGTGTCGGGTACGATATTTACACGTTTTGAAACTTTGTGGACCACGGTGGAACGTCCCTTCAGTGTGATAGGATCAATTCTTTTCATATCATCTCAGAATCAAAGAAGACAAGAGGATGAGCCAACCTACCAAGAAGTCCATTATTTCCCAGTTAAAAATCAATAAGTTCATACCTGTATCTCTTTGTAAGACATCAATCTTCATTAGAGTATAAATCACACAGCACAAGTCTAGTACAACCCCGACACACCAGATTCCCTACCACGGCAATCGGGTAGTCGCTTCAATCTCTGTGTAGCGAACCACCTCACCGCTCCAGGAAGAGAAAGCATTCCCAGATAGAGCACACGAAATTATACACAGAAACATACACGCCTCATGTCGTAACAGCGACGATCAAGATCGACAGAAGCATTCACCGCCGCACAAATGCAACTACGCAAGCTCGTGCATCTGCCCCTTGTGTCCATCACCACTAGCAGGTGCCTCGTGAATAGTCGGCTGCGGCTGCCCACCACCGCCGCCAAATTGCTGGAAGCCACCTTGCGTATGGTTCGGGCTGACGGGTCGCGTGCTGAGGCGGTTGCTGTGCGTTCCCTGAGACATGGCACTGGGGCTCGTCGTGTCCGCACGATCGGGAACCGCCATATTACCGTTGTAGTAGGGTTGCTGGTAGCCGCCGCCCTGTTGAGGAGGAGGAGGTGGCGTGCTGCCGTAGTTTTGTTGCGGGTATCCGCCCTGGCCGTCGTACTTTGGCTCGTAGTAGGATTGCGTCTGCGTTTGGGCGCCATACGGTGCCGGCGAGCCTTGGGGCGCTGGAGCGTAGCCCATTGGGGGTGGTTGATGCTGCTGCTGCTGCTGGCTCATCATCGGAGGTTGACCCTGTGATCCGGGTCCGGGTTGGGGTTGCTGCGTCTTCTTCTTCTTGCGGAGAATAAAGAAGATTCCAAAGCCGATGAGTGCGAGGACGGCGATGCCACCGATGACGCCTCCGACGATGGCACCGACGGGGGTTGAGGACTCGCTGTTGTTATTGTTGTTGATCCCGCCATTATTGTCATTGTCGGGAGAAGTAGTGATAGAGGGCGCGGATACAGAACCGCTGGCGGTGCCTGTGATGACTCCGGAGCTGGCTGGTCGGATGACACTGCTGGATGTCGTATCGTCTGTCAGGGCTAGCGGTGTCCAGTTGCGCGCTGGTCCGCCGGCGTAAGTGGTCGTCGCGGCTTGCGGGGTCGAGATATCTGCCGTATTGCACCAGTAGTCAAAGATGCCGTCTGCAAAGGAAATGGTGTTGCAGTATGGCCGAGCAGTATTGGTACTGAAACGCGATGTTAGTCTTCTCGAGTACTTATCACGTCTGGAGAAAGAGCCAGCCTCGAGATCATACATACCATTTCAAAGTGAAGCGATCAACAAGACAGCCACCATCACAGAGACTAGACGACGAGACCTGTTTAGAATCGTAGCATGTCCGCCGGGCACCACAATCACTGGCGTCACAACAGGCAACTCGGCCGGGGGTATTTCTGTTCACCGATGTGAAGAAGATGCAGCTGGCGGCGGTCCCGCATGTGTATGCCGCCCCGGCACGCCCAGAGATGTATCCGCAAGTGTTATCTGGCGCAACGAGAACTGTGGTCGTTGTTGATGATTGCCTTTTTCTCAATTCAGCGTAAGCGGGGGCTTTGGTCGGCTGAGGGCTGAATTGGTCGAGAGGAAAGTTGAATGAAGTGGTAGCCTGGGGGAGTTCGTAGATCTTGGCATAGGCAACGCTTGAGAGAGCCGCCAAGCCAGTGATGGACTTGAATGTGTTCACCATGATGATTCAACTTTGAATAGTGTCAGTGAGACTGGCGAGGACTTGATCAACAGTGTTGTGCGTCAAGTTGACCCAAGGGTGACCAAACAAGACAGAAGAGAAGAGGAGCGTGGCCCGTAGAGCGGATGGGCTGAACGCCATGTTTATAAACCTAACCCTCGTTGTATTCCTGTATCTGTTTCCATCGTTGTTGTTCCACAAAGGGCGCCCTCGGGGCACTGACCCAAGGTACGAGTTGTCTTGATAGTGAGCTATGAGGTGTAAGCACCGCCCGGGACCGGTTCATGCTTGGGTTGACTTCAAGAGCAGATCCGCGAATTGCTCAGCCCTAGACTAGCTAATGAGCTTAGGTTTCTGGGAGGATGGGCTAGCCAGGCATCTGGGGTCCAACCAGGCCAATCGCAGAAGAGATAGACCATGGTGGCTTGCCAAAGCTGAATAACAAGAGTGCATTTAGCGTGGGCGGAAAGAGAGGGACGAAAGCCACTGGAACTGCTGCACCAAGGGTGAGCAGGAAGAGAATAGCGGGGGAGGCGTGGAGACAAAGACATGGCAGAAGAATAGAAGCTGGGACAAAGTGTTGTTGCGCAGGGAGGATAAGACGTCCCAGGAATAGCAGATGATTCGGTCCTTCGAAGATACTTCACCACGGAGTCTAGCCAAACTAGAGCACAAAAGACTCGCTGGAAGCGCCATCAAATGGATAAGACTGAACAGGGATTGGCGGCTGTCGTGCAAGTCTGAAAGCTATGGCAATACTGTTGCCTAGATCTAGGGTCTTCTCGAAGAACATATGACGAACCTTGATAAATGGGCTAGTGGGGTCTTGTTCCCTCTCAAGAGGGCGCCGAAGTTGAAGATCGGATCCTTCCTCTCTGGAACCGAGAGTGCCATAAGCATCAGACCTTGCCGTTGAAAGTCGGGTTTCCCGTTGTTAGCGTGTTGATCGGGGACTATCCGGCGTGTGAGTCTGACGCCCTTAGGCCATCGCGGACTAGTTTTCGACCAAGGTATGCTGCACTAGTCCTCTCTCGCATTTGCTAATTAGACAAGACCACCGCCTGAAAGCAGGCTTCAGCCTCGGGCCTGTGCGTTTTTCTCTAGGTCAGGTTGAGATGGGGAAACGGCCCCATACCTCAATTGATTTCGAAATCAGTAGTTAATACGCGACTCTCCGGTCTTCTTCGTTGCCGTGTGCGTTGTTTGCCTTGTGCTTATTTGTTCCAATTGCCCAAGCGGATAACTAGCGGCTCCCGCCTGAACACCATCGGTGCTATGAGACATATGCTCCGTCTGCCATCCGTTCCCAAAGCGGGCATGTGAGAGAGAACATGTGAAGAACGATCAAGACAACAAGTCTCGCCAATCGGGGATGTCTATCGAGATTTGGACAGGCTGGCCGAAATTTTGATGGCTAAAATAGCACCACGGCCAGGCAAGTCGTTGAGAGGCACAGAGGACTGTTAGAGAGATGCTTCGGGGAAGTCAACAAGAGGTGCAGTGAAAGAAGAGGCGTGAACCCTCTGCTAGCCTCCTGAAGAGCTCTTATCGGCACACTGCTCAAAGCTCTTTCTTGTTGGGAACATACACCCGTGGCGCCCAAATATGTGTCTTTCCTCGGCAATGACAACTGCCATCGTTACTTCATCGGAAAGGGCCCCATGCAGTGAATTGATAAGCCCTTTTCGGCGGTCGGGTTGAACCGCAAAACAAGCTCTCCGCTGCTGTCATCAAGCACATCGCCGCCCAAGAATCGAAGACAGAGACAACTCCCCGCCTGAAATCATTTCCCTACTAAGTAGTGGTGTTTGGGTCATATTATAAAATAGTGTCAGAAATCTACCTGGTGGTTGTCCTGCTGCTTCTCTAGTGATCGCTATAGGAATCGAACCTACACTCCGTAGAGCTGCCAAAGCGATCTTTGAGACCGAGATCTAAGGAAGTAGTCCCAGCGTAAGATGGAGGTTTTTCATCATTGAAGATGGACATAGCCCATTATGGAAAGAGGGAAGAAGGTGATTACCGCTAAGGAGGTTGGAGGTGAAGAAGGGATCACCCCTTGGGGGAGGGAAATGAAGCAGGGTATGAGCTCGAGTAGAATGTAGATGAGGATACTGTAAGAGTCGTGCCGCTGTTGCTCAATCGTCTTACTAAGTCACAATCATGGTCAAATACCTCGTAAGTATGGTTGACACTCTCAACAGGCAGTGCGCCCTCCTCCTTCTCCCGGTGGGCTGGAGTCTTGTCAACGTCGTGCGCCAGGATGCATGGGTAACTCAATGAGAGTAGCATCCGTGGTGACTAGGTTTGGTGGCCGCGGCAGGAGTAGGGATAACGACGACGGCGAGAGTGAGGGTTGACAACGGCGGCGAAAGTAGGGTTTGTGGTAGCGGCAGATCGACCCTGTAGCTGACGTTGTGTATTGGTTAGCATGGAAGAGAGACAATTAGATCGATGTACACTTACATTCAATGGTCGTATTATTCTCGATCTCTCCACAGTTACCATTGGACCGGAAAGTTCAAACCCGGGCGGGAGTACTTCGAGTGCCATGGCAGAGCCTCACACGTGGCGCTCGCAACTGGGCCTGTCTGCGTCATGCCTTCGTGCTCGAAACCTCGGCTTTGAAGAGGTCCAGTGAGAAACACCGTCGCTAGTAGCTGCGCGCGCGACAAGAGGCCTGACAGTTGTCTCTACTGTGTCGCGATCGACAGCGAAATCGACATTGGTCAACGTCAGAAGCTTTCTGTGCTCTCGAGGAGGCCCAGCGAGGTTGTGGAAAGCTTGGACGTCGAGGGGTCTGTTGTTTCAGGCCATTCTGATCATTTAGATGTGACGATGGTATGGTTCAACAATAGCGTAAGGATTTCAACGCTTACTTTTCTGTCGGCTGGATTCTGATCAATAGCTTTGGTTTAATGGTTGGGTTCTCGAACTGAAAGCGTAATTTCCGAGTGCGGGATGTGTTGTTGAAGTAGAAGTAGAAGAATAGAGTGTGATTGAAGCAAGGTAAAATCGTGGCCTTCGTCAATGGAAGCTATCAACGCAGGGAAGAAGCCGTTTCTCTTGCTGGATATAGGTAGGTACATTTCGTAATCGATCGTAGGCCACCTAAGGTACCTTATTAAGGTACCTTCCACCTACCTAGATACTACAGTGTTGATGTTAATTTCACGGCAGGTGCGCTCTTCCATCTTACATCTTGGCCCGATACTCCAGAGGCATAGCCTTCTTTAGTCAGAAATGAGATTCCAGCGGAGATATCGAAGGTCAGAGGAGTTCATGACCAATAGCCCACATCAAAGAGAAAAAAGAAAACCGGGCATGTTTGCATACGTATTGACGACTTAGACTACTGCAGCGAAGATAATCAAGACAACAGAGTGACTATCTAGGAATATTCCCTCCCAGAACAACAGTAGAATAGATCTCTGCCGTGCGCACCCCCCTTTCCGGGTAGGAAGGCGGGCTTGAGAGTGGAAGCCACCTTTCACTTAGATAGTGCGCTATTGCTCGACGTCCCTCGGTGGCTCGCTGGAAGGCAAGGATGCTTTGTGATTGGAGGATAGCTCTTTGTCTAACCACTTTTGGACTTGGGCCCACTGAGCGCTGTACTCCACTGTTAAGGTTCCATTCCCTACATCCTCGATCGCCTCTGCACCTACTTGGCCCACCGATGGATCTCTCCAAGTCTCGGGCCTCGAATCGGCCGAGAACGAGGCATCCGGCGTAGTCAGGGATGGAGATGAGGCGATGGAAACTTTTCTTCTTGACTAGTACACCGGCCTCAGTTGCATAAGAGGCATGTTGGCTGGACATGCTATGATTAGTCGCCGGCGCCAGCGTTGTCTGGGTTGCCTAGGTGCCATGCCTGAGATATTTCCAAAGCTGTATTGCCGTATCTTTGGCACAAGAAACATGAATCATTCACATGGCATGATGTATCACGTTGTATGGCAAGCGAATTTCTGTCACTCTCTGGGAGTCGTTGTTACGTGTGAGAGGGCCAATACCTTTCAATCTCGATACTGATCAGCTACTACAGCGACAGGAGAATGGCATCCTAGTGATCATGTTGGAGCCAATGCATCCAACACGAGACGAGATCTTGAGCACCGTCCTCAGACACTCGCTCATCACAACTAAAGAATTAGGCAACGCTCTGCTTTAGTTATCGGTAATAAAAGACCAATGACGTTTGTAAACGAGAAAAGTAGGGATGAAGAGATGGTCGAACTTCGAATTGGGCGTGAACATATGCCCATCGTTCTCAATGGACTTGAACCACTCTTGCAACGGCTCAGTCAACCTTCTGACGTGAGTCCGAGGAAAACTATGGGGAAAGAATACTGTCTCAGGTCTTTTGTCGCTTTCAACCCATACCAGGATTCTAGAGCTAGGTTGAATAGCATACCTGCTGTGTCCAGCATTTTGTGTGGCAAGCACCTCTACCGCCTTGCTTCTTTTCCCCATGATTAACACAAATTCCACCGCGCAGGCAATTCAACTTCCCATACTTCGAGAGGTGACACCATTCTCTCTTTTTCTGCGGGCACTACTTATCTTCCTTCGTGAGTCCTACCCTTAGACTTCGGCTTTGAAGCGTCGTTTGTGCTTCGGCAGCTAGCGGTCCTACTATCGTTTTCCTGCGTGAGACTGATCATAGATCAAGGGTAGCGAAGAAGAGCCATCATGTGGTTCTCATCCTGCTCAAAGGAGAATGCGATTTGGTCGGAGTCGGCGTCTCTCTGCTAATGCTGACTGACCCAGTACCGGACTCGAGCCCTCCAGGGACGCATTACACCGTACACGACTTCTACTTGTGTGCTGACAGGCCGCCAACGACGGCGACTACATAGGAAGTCTGTGTCAATGCCCGAGCATAACTAGGCAGGGGTGCTATCGACCCCGCGGTGGACGTTAATACGAAGGCTCCGCGGACGTGAGAGCGGACATAGCCGATCTAGCTCATGTACTCAAAATGAAGGAAAACGCCGTCACTTATAAGATAAGGGCAAAACTAATAAGGCACCTATCGCAAAAAAGGGACGGGTTGCTTTGACATTTTACTTACCTATGTTACTGGGCTATTTTGACTCTATGCTAACGCCAGCAGACTGATCTCAGCCAGCCAGTGGGCGTGATGACATAATCAACAACACTCAAAGTCAGGTACGTACCTAGCCGAGGGAATCATAAATCTCCCCATTGGCTCCTGTCTTTGTGATGATGGCGTGCATCAATGCCTCTCATAGGTACATGTAGGTGAATATACGCCTGTTTGCAAGACCAATCCTGACCATAGCTTCCCATTTTGTTTTAATCGACACGCTACGACAAGAAGCAGCGACGCGCCCTTGGCGATCAGATCTTACCAAACTTTTCACTTCTACTGATTCGACTGGCCGAGCCCCTCATGACGGCTCCCAAGCTCTTGTGACGATTCTTGTTCACATCCCACTCACCAGGCCTTGCCATCTCAAGGCATCAACTCTTCAGAACACACCGGAGACTGGAGAATTCAAAGAGAATATAGAGGCCATTCGACAGTTCATGCCGCCGGGTTCTCTTCACATGCCATGTCCGACCTGCTTCAACTGATACCTGACTTCCCTGTTAGGCAGTTTGCTGGACTGCTGCAGACTCTGGAACGCCATCAGCTTTCCGTCACAGATTTACTAACTCAGGATGTCGTTGACATAGGCAAGCGCACTCAACTGCCTTTGCTTGACATCAAAAGACTTTGCGCCGCCGTCGTCGATGCCCTCCACCGCGACTTTGGTTCTGCCAACGAGCCGCCAAAGGCTAGCCGGTTTCTCAAGCGCTCCCTGACAGACCTTGAGAATCAATGGTCTACCATTAGCACTCTAGATGACTCTCTCGACCGAGCTTTGGGGGGAGGAATCCCAGCCGGTTATGTGACCGAGATTACGGGCGAAAGCGGCGCTGGAAAAACGCAATTTCTGCTCTCCTTATTGCTGGCCGTTCAGTTACCGCCGCCGTATGGCCTGGGGCGCCCAGCCATATACATCACAACGGAGGCTCAGTTATCCACCAAGCGTCTATCGCAAATACTGTCATCCAATCCGCGGTTCGCCGACCTTTCACCGGAAGACAAACCGTCTCTAGACGGTATCCTCAGCACTTCAACACCCGACCTTGAGTCGCAGGAGCACATTCTTCAATTTCAAGTCCCCGTAGAGGTTGAGAGGCGGAATACTGGACTCATCGTCCTCGACTCTGTCGCCTCTAATTATCGAGCCGAATTTGAGCGGGGGGCTCTTGGCAATCATGGATCAAATATGGGAGCTCGCAGCAACGAGCTTACGCGACTTGGAGCCTTGCTTAGAGAGCTGGCCCAAACATACAACTTGGCTGTTGTTGTCGCCAACCAAGTCGCGGATCGCTTCTCCAGTCCTTTCGCGCCGGTGGCGACCCCTAGAGCGGCGCCTACGGCTGCTGCTCCGAGTTTCACCCAGGAAAGTCCACTGGCATCACGGAGTAGAGGGATGAGAGCTTTCTCCCCATCGGCGGTGGAACCGACATCGTCCATAGCTGAGCATGTTCGTTCTAGCATGCCTGAACCTCCCGGCCTGGATGACTTTGGCCCGCCTGCGCCTCCCGCGCTCGCATTTGACCACCAGCAACGGTGGTTTACGGGATGGGGCGACGATCCGTTTGCTGAGTACGGACTCAAGACGCCCAGTCTAGGTCTTGTGTGGTCAACGCAGATTGCGTGCCGCATCGCCCTTTTCAAGAAGCCCGTGTATGGTGTGCATCGGCACATAGAAGATGAAGCTGATGATCGAGGTATGCCGGCGCTCAAGAACTGGCGACGATGGATGAAAGTGGTCTTCGCTCCTCACGCGAGAGCTACGGGGCAGGGTCTGGATGGCGCTGTCGAGTTTTCAGTGACCATGGCTGGACTAAAAGCTGTGATTAAAAAAGAGGCCGATGACGACTGAAGCGGCAGCTTCCTTACAGACTTTGATATCATGAGCAGTTTCGCTAGTGGAGGAAAATTAACTGGCAGGCAGTCAAAATCAACGATCATACCACCGCAGAGATGCAATTACCATTCAGTGATGCCTACTGGTCATCATCGTTTCGAAATTCGAGGCCACTCAGCAATAGTTTGGCCCTCATCATCTTACAACGCAACGGAAGTAGACGGTGGTGCGAAGTGATGTGTCCATGACAGTCAGGACTTCTATCTGGCGAAATAAGTTTCAGGAGGGAAGGACAAAGAGATTCATCACCTTTAGGGTTGACAGTGCTACCTTGGTGTTCCTTTTCTGACAATCATCAACCGTGTCAGATATCATAAGGGAATAAAAAGTCAGCCAAGGTTTGCATGTGTAAGTAGATATGCGGGATGAGTGAGGTTGAAGGCCGGAGAAGCTCCACATGAACCGTAGAATGTGGGGTCTTGACACGAACGGCCTCTCCCCCAATCCGATAAAGGGATACCTGTCAAGGTCTCTGCTCTGGAGATATCCGTATTGTTCAAGACTTGCTTTATGTGGTAGTGGGCTTATTGAGCAAGGGGATTGGGAGATGATAGAACCGAAATTGATGGTTAGAAACGAAACAAGCTTTCCAATGTTGAAAGAGCCCCCAAAGGATCAAATACCACCCGACATTTCAGAGGAAACTTCCGCCGCAGGTCGCAGCTGCTGGCGGAGGCGTTTCATGGAAGACGAATAGCACTTGACCCCCTGATATTAAGGACTGCAGGAACGAGAACGGACCCCGGCACCTGCTTACGTACTGCATCCGAAATCCGATGTCCCAGAAGTGTGGAGGCGCAGACACCTGGAGGACGCCACTGGATAAGGACAGGCTCAACCTGTCGTCCCTGCCTTGCCTGCCTCTCCAAGGGTCACAGAGGTGTCTGAACAGCCCCACTCGAACCGGTCCAGAACACTAAAAAAGGTGCATCACGTGCTAAATCCCGTGTCTTCCTAGCCTCTTTTAAAGGTTTCATTCGTCGGTGACATCTGACTGCTCAGGTCGACGTGGGTCCTTTTGTTCCTTCTGCCAGGCGGTAACCCAGTGGACACCGCACTGGACATAGGACTCTGGGCACAGGACACCGGGCACTAATCAGAGACTGGCACCCGACTGGTACTCTGTACACCGCGCTAGAAGCCTTGACGTAGCAGCAGCCTGCATTTACTCCATCCGACTCCTACCACCTCACTTGACCTGTCCTGACTTTGGCTTTGTTGCTTTCACAACCTGGAACCTCACCACGACACCACCGAAATCCATCAACCTCCCAACACCTACACAACGCCCATATAATCGCCCAGCGCGCCTACATCCGCCGCATTTCTCGATCCCTACCAGACTTCATCAGACCCCCCGCTATTCACAATGAACCCCGAGTAGTACGTTGCCTCAACCGCCTCTTTGCCTTGCGAAACGAGGAATCCCTCGGGAGTCGCCGCTCAGCTGACCTTGTTCTCTCTCACAGAGTCTCCCCCCTCATCGATATCGACTTTTCGATCCTTTCAGTCTTTTCGCTGCCATGTCGCGCAAAGCGCGAAAATCGCCAATATGATTGAGATTTGGCACCGATACTGACCCGACGCCAGGTACGACTACCTCTTCAAGCTTCTCCTCATCGGTGATTCCGGTGTTGGAAAGTCTTGCCTTCTGTTGCGATTCGCCGACGACACCTACACCGAGTCCTACATCTCCACCATCGGTGTCGACTTTGTATGAAATCCCCCGCTCTGCCGACGGCGACCGATCGCCTACTGACGATAAACCTTAGAAAATCCGCACGATAGAGCTTGATGGAAAGACGGTGAAGCTGCAAATCGTGAGTTGATCCTGGTGGAGAATATTCTCAAGGAAACGAGGCTGTCGCAAATGCTGACATTTTGTCTCCTTCGTAGTGGGATACTGCCGGCCAGGAGCGTTTCCGCACCATCACTTCCTCCTACTACCGTGGTGCCCACGGTATCTGCGTCGTCTACGATGTCACCGACATGGACTCTTTCAACAACGTCAAGCAATGGCTTCAGGAGATTGACAGATACGCTACCGAGGGCGTCAACAAGCTGCTCGTTGGCAACAAGAGCGATATGTCCGACAAGAAGGTTGTCGAGTACACCGTCGCCAAGGTCAGATAGCCCCCGCCGGCTGTTGAAGCGCCACATTGCTCGACAACTCCCACTTGAACTGTCAAGTTCTTCGTTATGACCATCTGTTTGCTAACCCTTCTACAGGAATTCGCTGACAGCTTGGGCATTCCCTTCCTTGAAACCTCTGCAAAGAACGCCAGCAACGTCGAGCAGGCTTTCCTGACCATGGCCCGCCAGATCAAGGAGCGCATGGGCAGCACGACCGCGAACAACACGAAACCCTCCGTACAGGTTGGCCCTGGCCACGGCGTCTCCTCGAACTCGGGAGGTGGCTGCTGCTAAATGTGTCGTCCCTGATTTCTACGAAGCCCGCTTTCCTTACCTGTGTTCTATGGCATTTTACGGATTTTTCTCGGCGGAGGGGATACAGCTGGGCAGATTGGGCGAGGAAGGGAATGCACAGCTCATGACGGTGTAGGGATCACATTTGGGTTGGACGATGCTGTGTCGTTCGCTTTTCTCTCCTTCCGCGCAAAGGCTGCTTTCCATACTTCTACGCATAGATGAGTGTTGATTTGGTTCGTCCCAGCTTCTTCGCACTGCACACACACACACACACACACGCAATCGACACAAGATACCTCTGTAACTGAACCCAGGACGTTGTTCACGGCAAACGACAGGGCTTCTGGTGCGTGACGGCGACTCAGAAGCCAGACTCTGGGGCGTTCCGTGGGAGACTTCTAGGGACCTCACTGAGGGCAGACGGGATAACAGGGTTAGCTCGACGTGTGTTACAAGCGTAGGCTTTGTGTTGCCGGCGCGCGTGTACTTTGCAATCAAGCTTGGTTGGCCGGAGGGCGAGCACATAGGCAACGCAGCGGGCCGTACGTATGGGTGTCTGCGCAGTTGTCCCCAACTACATGTCTTCTCTTTTTTTTAGTTTCCCCTCCTTGGCGGCTGCTGCTTTTCTGGTAGATAGGGTCGAAGTAATGGGCAAGTGACGTTTTCCTTCTTGATACTAAGGCAATCCTGGGAGGTGATGAATCCGTTTGTATTCCCATTTCGTGAATGGGTGAACGAGACCCTGCAGAATCTAGGCCGTGAGAGTCTCAGTCTCAGTCTCAATCAGTTCAGGCGTTTCCCAACTCCGTCAAAAAAAAAAAAAATCACTGCCACTACCACAGAGCGTTTGCAAGTCGAACCAGACAGAAGTAATGACGTGCGGCGGACACGGGGGTTTCGGATGGCCCGGTCATCGGTCATCGGGTCCGCCTCACGTGGGATGGATGGGTTCCTCCGCTCCTCTTGCCTAGGACAGGCAGTAAGTGTGTAGCGTATGGTGCTTACCTACCTTACCTAGGTTCTCCCCCAAAACATCCCACGGGGAAAAGGGGTGGGAACGCACATGACCCCCGCGCGCGGTCACATGCGTCCGGAATGACTCTGCTATCCGATAAGCTCAACGACATGACATGGACCACTAACTAGCTACTGCTTAGCCACACCACATCCCTCTGAATTGTGGCGACGGAGACGGGTTTGGAGGAAGGCGGGATGGATTGAGGTAACGAATTTTAGGGACTTTTGTTGAGTGTTTAATTTTTTATTTTTTTTTATTTTTAAAAAAAATTAAAAAAATTCATTCGAAGAGGATGAGCAGTGGTGTTCCTCGGGTTCAAGTGCGCAATGATGATGGGATTGGGGCGGCGGGACCTGCGATGAACTCGATCAGACTGGATTCATTCAATAGCCGTTATTCTGGCTGTGGGTTTGCCAGGGCGTCCATGAGCGATCGTGAAGATGCAAAGTCATCTAGCCTGCTGCTATGCTACAGATTGTACCGATGCTAAGATTAAGCTTTGCCTTACCCGACGTTCCAGCATTCGTCAAGACCTCTCCTTTCCATGTTCGGTCTCTCCAAGACACAAGACATGAGTCGGCCGGTCCTTTGGGAGCAGTATCATCGCAACACTACAACAAAATAAAGAATGCATACGCTCTGGAGATTTTCATTTCGTATCTATGGGAAATCTATCCCTGGGTATTGTCGGCCACGACTTGGGCCGAAAGATGGTGCAGATGACGCGCTTTGAACTGATGATAAGAGCAGCGGACAAGATCATCGATCCTAGAGCCGAGCAGCAAGTATCCATCCATCTGCCCTCCGCCCTCCCCCCTTCCCCTTCGACATGATGTGGCTCTTCTTCTAACATGATACAACTCCTTATGCCATGGTATTGAGACTAAGCATGAAACGTCGTGATGGGGTCATTCCAAAAAAAAAAAAAAAATGCATGGCCCTGCAGATACAAGTAACGGTACAAAGTCACGGAGTGACTTATCAGGCCAGACCGAGAAACTTAAGGGCCTTGCGGCTGTTTCCCTTCCGGACCTGATTCTTCTTCAAGAACATGGGCATCAAACGTCTTTCCTCGAGGTCTAGATCGCTCTCGTAGTCCATGTCGACGGTTAAGATGGATGCGGCATCGCCGACGGTCTTTCTGTCGCCTCGTCGTGACTTGAAGCGCCGACTCAGGATTGTTTCTGCAATGGAAGAAGGTCGGGCTGAAGTTCTGATGGAGCCTGATGCCCTATTCGCGGCCTTGCGACCACTGGAGGATGGCGGAGACATCGGGGGGCTCATAGAAGCCTGAGGGAATGCCGAGAAGTTCCCGGATTGCCGCTTGCTCTTGACACTACTCTCTTCAAGCTTCTTGCTTTCTTCAGGCAGGTAGAACTTGGAGATGTTGATCAGAATCTTCCAGATGGTGGAAACGAAAGTCGCAACTTCCGCTTCGGTTGCGGTGGATGTGAGAAGAAGGTTGGCCTTGGAAACCGCCAGCCCATCTCGCGAAGATGTCGATGCAGCAGATCTCGAACCCTTGGACTGGAGTGAGCTTGAGCTCGAAGCCAAGTCACTCACAGTAGAGATACGCCCCAAGGAGCTACCTCGAACATGAGTGAAGGGAAGTGGCTCCTTGGCATGGGCATCAATAACCTGTGCAACTTTCATCAAGTCGACGCCGACCAACTTCTGCAAAGCGAGGATGGTGGCAAGATGGTCCGGAGGATAGTCGAGAATCAGAAAGCGGACTTCGGAGTGCGCAGCAAAGAAAGTCTCGAGATGAGGGATGATAAGCGTCGCCAGAAGGTATGAGTTGGTGAAGGGGTTGTCTTGAGTCTGGTTGGCCAGCGGCTGTGCGGTGAAGGACTGCATCGCATTTGCAATGAGATATCTGAGCAGTTTTGTTAGTCAGGTGACGAAATAATCACGCAAAGCAAACAACTCACCGGAAGTCCAGCCTGCCGGTCCTTGAAACACCGCTCGACTTTGTGCCCAATTTTTCCAGCTGGCTGGTCACTCCAGAGACGAATGTTTTCTTGACGCCACGTTGCGCACCTATGGCTAAAATTTGGTCTATCCGGCGATTGTCTTTCCTTGGGCTTCCACCAGGCTCAACGTCCCGGAATATCGGCTTCCACAGTGCGTCCATCTCGGGAAGTAACGGAAAGTTGAATTGAGAGAACCCTCTTCCCTTGGGCGGGAAATAGATGTTCAGCACTGATCTGAGGGAGTTCTGCATGGCTACAGCCGTCTGACCGTGCACAGCGTTGAAGTCGTGGAACTTATCCTCCGACTCGGACACCGTGGGCGGAGGCGTATGCGCAGGCGTCGGCAAAGCTGATCTTATCACAGTCCGGGTAAAAGGCTGGACTGGCTTCGCTGTGTATGTCGGACCCTGGTAGGAGAAAGGATCGTACTCTTCTGTGCTGACCTTCGTCGTAGACGTGAACTGAGTGACTTCAGGTTCGGCCAGTTGCCATGTTGGAGTCTGTGGGGTCGATCTGTCGCCATCCGCAGTAGACGTTCCGGAGGAAGCAGAGGAAGGCAGTGTGACTGGATAAACACCTTCTCTGAAAGCTTTGATCATGTATTCTAGGATGGGGTCTGGACTATCGTCCTTGAAGTGGATGACTAGATCCTCATAGAAAGGCAGTACAGGTCGGAATGGCGTCTCATTCAGTTCGACATCTTCGGCATCGGTTCCTCTGTCGACATATTTCGACCTCGACTTGGTGTGCCGACGTTTGCGTAACCTCTTCTCGGACGGTGGAGGGGGAGGCAATGCTTTGTTGACTCCCCTGTTTGGCCTGGCTGCTTTGACATAGATTGTCTTCGGGCCTTCGACGCGCTTGGCGCTACTTTCGCGTTTTTCGGCATCTTCGATGAGTTCGACTACCGACACAGGGCGGCCCTCGGCCACCTTTTCTGCAGCAGTCTTCTCAGCGGAAAGCAACAATTGCTCAGTGGAGGGCTTCTCATTGTGACTTTTCTCAGCAGCACTTTGCTCCTTAGGCTTAAGCCGCATGAGAGTGTCCCTATAGCGAGAGTTGCTTCGATGGAGATGGCTGATCGATTGAGATCGCTTCAAAGTCCTGGAAGAGGCGGATGATTTCATGCGGACAAGTGATGCTTGTTCAATATATATCGGCTCTGTCGAACGGATGCTAAAGACGTCAGATCTGGGAGATGCCACGTCGAGAAGAGCAGGAGCGTTGGGTGAAGAAGATGAGGATACATCATCCCGCTCATATGCCTCGCCCACACAGCTTGGAGACCGAGGTGGAGCAGTGACGATGGGTTTCCCGTCACTATCAAAGCCTTCACCGGAGACTCTTTCGAGCTCGTCGAAATTCGTGATGGCGAGTCTGGGTGTTGGGCCATGATATTGAGTGGCAGCCTCGACTTGTCCCTCCTCCTTGATATGATCTTCACTGAACTGGCCACCAAAGACGTAAAAGGATGCCATATCACCAAAAGTATCGGCGAAGCTATACATGGGCAGGCTCATGCTTCTCGGGCGTGGACGGCCGGCGGAAGTGGTGAGATCGATGTCGCTGGAAGGCTGTAAGTTTGCAGTTTCCCGGTCGAGAGCATCGGCAGCACGCATAGCTCTGGTGATGGGGTCTTCGCTCATTTCCTCCGAGATATCAAGGAATGAGCCGCTTGAGTTGACGGGGTCCTCGAGGCCGGCAACGCCACCTTTAACAAGGTCGTTGAAGATTGCTTCGGCTTTGGATATATCCCCCTCTGTCTCATTCCGAGAGATGGCTCTGATGCAGACCGTCTGCGCGCTAGGCGTGCCCCCGTTCATGAAGACCAGTCTCTTACGCTTGGGGGTCGAATCCTTCAGAAATTCCAAGGCGGTGTCCCTTCTCTTGGTGACAGCATTGTGGACTCGCCTAACAAACTTGCGCGCTTCAAACGGCTCGTCGGGGCTCTCAGGTTCGAGAAATTCCTTGACGCTGGGGAGGATAGCAATTTGCGATGATGTAGGTAAAAGACGGAGCTGAGTCGAAACGAGGTCGTGAGGGCCCTCGAAGGCGACGAGGCCGCCATGGTATTCGGCAGGCTCGGCCATTGAGGATAAGTCGTCCGGGAAGACGGAGATAGAAAGAGGCGTGGAGACCGCGAGTGGATGAGCTGATTATGAATTATGTTGTGGTCGTGGGGAGGAGGTGAGACGAAGCGTTCAAGTAGCGCAATTGAGTGTATTCGATTGTCGGAAAGGTCTTGTTAGCGAAGTGAAGAAAACGTCGATAAAAGGCGGAAGGTGTGAATCAGTGCAACCAGTTGCCGATTCTCCCACGTTGGCCAGCTTCGTCCAGGTCAACAGCAAGAGCGGTGACGAGCCGAAAAAGAGAAGAAAAGTTTGGATGCGAGTAATGGAGAAACTCAACGGCCATCGGGCGGGAAAAGTATGATGGGCAGGTCTGGAGAGAATAAAGACGTGTAATGGAGTAGACGTAGACGTAAGCGCGGCCGGCGGCACAAGGGCCAGAAAATGTGGCTTGGGTCTATCGAGTCGATGTTCCTGATTTAGGGAGACAGGAGAGAGAGTGGACAAATAGTTCGCGTTTCCAAACTACGCCCCAAGCCGCTAGTCCAGTTGGCAACGACGAAGTGGCTTCCCGGCGAGAAAAAGGGGATGTAAGGTGGAAAAAATGACCGGATGTCTGGGACGGGATGGTGCGGTAAGCTTGAGGCCTTGTTGGGGTTGCCTAGATGGAAAGATGCGTCGTCTTGTCCGGATGAATGAACCATGAAATCAGGTTAAGGCTATACACCTTAGCCAAGCATCTTATGACCAACTTCCAGTCCAGTCGTGGTGCAATCCAATGGTGTGCTGCGGGCTGCCAGTTCTTGATTACCTTGGGCACCTTACCTTCCACCTGAGGAAGGACTGGCTGGGGCAACGGAAGGCGGCAGACGGCAGGAAGCAGGAAGCAGGAAGCAGGAGGTGTCGTTGAATGATTCCTAAGGTTCAATGTAGGTGACCCTCGTGACGCCGGAACGCTGGAAGCAGAAACGGAGGCGCACCAAGAAATGAAATTGAAAAGGTGAAGACGAAACGGCGCGTCTGCTCTCAGTGTGGGATATCGGAATTGGTCTTACTTCGCCCTTGGCCAACGCTCACTAATGAGCTAGCTTGACTGCGTGCGTCCCTTAGTAAGACGGTAGCGTTCAAAGACACTTCAGGTCGAGATGAGTGACTGGTGCCAGGTCTGGGGCGTTTAGTCGAAAGGTTTGCGCTACTTACTACTACCTACTTGTCTACCTTACGTAGAGCTGGAGGCTTGAAGTAAGCTCCTCGGCGCCTTCTCCCTGGTCGTTACTGATGGCTTGAGACTAGTATTCAAATCGATAATCCGATTTGACCTCAGCGTCGGGTGTCGCAGAAGCCAGTCCGTCGGCGTGTCCAGCTTCGGGGAACAATGGCAGACTGATTTGGCAGTTGTGCAAGCCGCCGTCACTTGCATCATTGATCGGCTAAGCCATGTAGCCGTTTGACGAACCAACCATGGTAGTCTCGTATCGACGGTATCAGTATCTGAACGTTGCAACTGCGGGCTGCTAGCACGACGAACGAAACAAGCGAAGCGAATGTAACACAGAGTCTACGAGCCCTCTGGGCTGACAGCTTCCTACTGCGTACATAGTGTACACAGGAAGACTAGGTTCCTTGCGGGTGAGGTTGCGACGAGTCTGCGTCGGACAAACAAAGTTGACCAAACAGAAGCCTCAACTTCACCCAGGGTGAACGGACTGACCTACTGCGCAGGAACGTGAGTGCAAGGCAAGGGTTGTATTCATCGCCCAAAGGGACGGGGGCAAAGTTCCCCATGAATGCCGTCCCATAGTGCCCGCAAGGCAAGATACGACCCATGCTCTCTGCAAAACCACAGGGCAGCCCGTGCAAGAGAGAAACAAGAGGCAAGATCGGGAGGTTGAATGGCTTAGGAGGCTGGAACAAGGGACGCCTGGATGCGGCACTTTGCGATGATGGATGGCGTTCCTGCAGTCTGGCCACTCAGCTGACGGATGGAGTGGGAAATGGGTCTCCGAGACGGCGGCTGGCGGGGGCCTCTCGGGTGGCTCAGGGTTCAGGGTTCACGTCAGGCGGGCAAAGCGTGGATGAAGCAGGGGCTGTGAACAGGGGTACATGTACTCGAAAAGGAGCCTTGCCGTTCTGGGCGATCGACGACAGGCCTCCTGTTAGTCGGGGGAAAAGGGCCAATCGGCAAGGCAGGATCTGCTCTCGCTGTTTGCTTCCTGCCAGTTCCTGCTTATTTCCATGCTGCTTACGGAGTACCTTTCGTTCGTTTCTCACCAAAAATTCCAGCGAAATATGCCTACAGTAAGGTAGATTCTCACACTCTTCTGTTTGCCCTTCCGCCCCCTGCGTCCTGCCTTTGCACGACATACACGTGTCTGCAGGGAAATCCTGTTCCTGCATAGGTTGCGTGACAAGGGCTGTAGCCTGTTCGTCTGGAAGCGTTCCTCGGACCTCATCTCACCTCTACCTGTCATATGGTGTTTGACAAGCTTATCATGAGACTCGAACATTTGCAAAAGGCCGCTGTTCGAATGCCGCCCATCACCACCTCAAGGTAGGTTTCCTCAAGAAATTGGGCAAATTTTACCATCGATAGGACAAATCTCGACAGAGTTTCACGTTGGAGCCCCCTTTGTGCGTCGCAGAACCGAGGTATTCGTCCTCAGATCCCCGACTCGCGCCACCAATCCAACTCTATCCCGCATAGTTGCTCCCTAGCCAGAACTCTGTGCCATACTACGAGTCTACGCGCTCCTCCTCACTCGCCATCTCCACACGCCGTCCCAGTCTACCCGAGTTTTCGCTCTTTTACGAGCAATTAGGTTGGCCAACCGTGTCACGGACACGCGTGCAGTCCACAATACGAACAGTTGCTGTCGGCATCGGGGAATAACCCTCGTGCCTCCCCATCAGTCTCTACTTTGGCATGGTTGGATTACTAGAAGGCATCTGAGGAGACAAGTACAAGGAGGCAAATATTCTACGACACCAGACCTAATAGAGTCTTCGCATGGATTCGTCGCTTTGCCTCCAAAAGATTCACCTCGACTTTACCTACCACAACTTATGACCCGTGGTTTCAGTAACAAACCCGCTCCGTTCATAAAGGATGGAAATGCAACGGATATTATTAGACTCTATGTTCCGGCAAAAAGCCATTGGCTGCATGGACCTTGCTCTTCCTTGGGCGCCGGCAACATGCCTGCATAGGCGTCAATATGGCCTACATTATCGTCCATCAGACTTATCATATGGGTCCCCGTCAAGAACCTGCGCGCGTAGAATGGCCTCCACAGAGATAGGCACGACAGGAAGCCTAAGCCCAGGTGCTATCTGACATTGTACGAATCGACTAGCAGATCAGCTTTGTGCTCATACAAAAGCATACCAAGCTGCCTCGCCATTCTGGGATGCAGCTTACTTCTTTGCCCCCCCTTAGGCATATTTGTAGGTCCTTTCACTGTTTACTGACTGCCTGCGGCCGTCCCACACAAATTGCTTTTTCGTGGGCAAATTGAAGAGGGATCTGCCAGCCTTGATTAGCGCCGCTCCATATCCCAGCTGGGCAGCAGATCGATCTTCGATAATCCACAACGCGGCGCCTCTGGGGCCTGTCCCGTGTTCTCGGATCGCCAGGCAGTACGTTGCTCTAAAGGGCTGGTCCAGCCAGGCTTTGAGAGTTCCCCACCACCATTTCATCGTCGCCCTTTGAGTCAGTTCCTGCAGTAACGGGACAACTTTTGTCATCAGAGGGAGCGGTGAAGGGCTTGAAACAGACTAAATGCGGCCTTTGTTGTACGGCAGACAACCTGAATCGTTGAGACGGCGGCCACTGATCACAACGTTGCCTCGATTGGGACTACGCCAACCGCCCTAGACTCTTTGATATTCCCCACCACGTTTGCATAAGCTGTGTCTTGCATCACCTGCAGCATATGGTCTTTGTGTACCGCTTTTCCTGCATGACAATTTTCCGGCGGCTCACAGACTGCGCTGCACACGTGCACAAGTTTAGGCTTTCAACGAATTCGAACGCGTCACGAACCCCACGCCTGGCATCAGCGATCTAGACAGGACGTCTTGATAGACGCGTCGTAGGCCTTGAAAAGAAATCAATGCGTTTTCACTCCGCGTCAACGTATCGGCGGGACCCAGCAAGCCGAGGCCACGGAGCGGCTAAAGTGTCTCATCTATAGCCGCACTTGGGGAAGCCTAGATCCCTGATCTGCCCGTGCGGTTTGATGGGAAATGTGGAAAACGAAGAAAGCAATCTCTTTCCGATGTCTGTGTTTCATCTGTTGGCATGAGGTACCGAGACCTTTCCATGGCAGTCTGTTGGTCGATCTAAAGGCGTCTTTACCTGCTGTCAAGAGCTTCAAAGTTCGAGACTCCCGCGGCTCTTCTGGTTGCACAAGCCCTTCCGCCGGCAGTCTTAACCCCCTGATCCGTACATTGATCGCGGCCGGATTGAAGAAAGGCCCATAGCTCCCCAATCTTATCCAGGATTCCCTTGGACGGACAACTCAGCTCAAGCTTGGCTGCATCGTAGTTCTGGCCCATCGCCACTTTTTATATTGCGATAGCCCAGGCTGGCAGCCAGGCGTCACCGTCTTTCGGTAACCTCGCATGCTCGCACGGGCTGGCAAGCTATTGAAGCCACTAATTTCTCTTGGCTATTTAAGCAGATGTGCTTGAATACGATGCAGCCTCTTAACCAGCCACGGGCTTTCAAGTGGCACTTGCTGGCGTAAGTCTTGAGCATCGTCCGTCACCGTGGACGACCTAGTACGGCGGGCATCGTTCGGAAGACTGAGCCGGGTGGCCGGGCCGCCAATAAGTGCCGAGCACGGAGACAGCCCCCGAATTTTGGGAACTCGGACGAAGAGGTATGCGGATTTGGAGACGGCGTTTGAATTATCGTTGGTATGGGGTCCTCTGTAAAGTGGCACGGGTGCGCCAGACCACGGTGGAGACCATCACATATCACGGCAGCTCCCATGAAGCAACACGTGGAGCCCATCCGAACCAGTCATTCTAGTCAGTTTTGTCTTGATGAAATCGGCGACAGGCCAGCGGACAAGATACGCCACGGATCGACTGGCTGCATGGAATGTTGCAGATGTCGACATACACCGCATCTCCCGTCGAAGAGAATATTAACATCACTTCGAGAAGGATGTTGATATCCGTGTCCTTGGCACTCTCAAGTGATCATCAGAGACCCATGTAAGATTCTGACAGTCTGCCACGTCATTTGAACCCTTGCTTTTTGTCCGTACGGCTTTGTGAATGTGATGCTGCCAATAGAACCTTTCTAATGAGAGACTCTCTAACAAAATTCACTATCTCGGGCAGGCCGAGACACCGATGGCATTGCGGCAGTATGGGTGAGGCGGTAGTGACGAGCACACGCACGATATGATGCTCTCTTCAAAAAAACAGATCGTCTTCGGCCAGGAGGAAAGGTAAAGCGACCAAGTTAACGAATCAGTAAGATCACCAAACGGCAGAGAACATGAGTGAAGGCCACAGCACACATTCTACTGCGTCGCCGTCTGGCAATAGTGGAAGTGGGGATGAGATCTTGGTGGTGATGTGATAGAAAGCCATTCCTCAAACCCGTTGAGTGGTGTTTCCAGATAGAAATAAGTAAACCTCACATACCCCGGACTTGAAACACTCGATGGGCAGACTACCTTTAGTCATTATGCATGTCCTGATCTCCACGCCTTCTCGAGAGCTTGTGAAGTGTACGGCGTGGTCACATAACGTTGTCAAGCTCGCTATACTCGGGAGGGACATAAGACATTGCTTCACAGCATTGGCGTGAAGATACGGCGGCATCAGAATGCAAATCAAATTGCAACGCCATTTCACCTCACTGACTAGACTATACTTTTTAATCATCCTCCATCAGCGCAGCCAACTCTGCTTCCTCTTCAGCCGTCATTAAAGGCTCCTTATCATCATCCTTCTTCTCCTCGTCGCCCTCTTGTCCATCAACAGCCTCAGACGCAGCCCGGATCTCCTCGACCGCCGCGTCCAACCCCTTACGATCAAGAGGCCACGTCCGCAACGTACAGTCGATACCGACACTGCAAAGCACATCCGTCGCCGCCGGCGACGCTGAACCCCGCAGGACGACGAGGTCGGTGATCTCGTCAAAGTGAGCGTCGAGGAGGGCGTACAGCTGGCCCGACGTCCGGTCCCAGACCTTGATTTGCTGGTTGATGCCGGCCGTAACGACCCAGTCCGGCGTGAGCGCCACGGCGCGGACAAAGTCGCCGTGCTCAAAGGCGTCTTCTGCGGAAAAGGACTTTTCGCGGAGGAGGCATTTGGCCGCGCCGTCGGCGCTCGCGGTCCAGAGGTCGACGTCGTCTCCGGTGACGTCAAAGAGGACTTTGTATACGCTCGTTTCGTGCTCTTGGATCGTGAGCTTCTCTTCGCCCGCGGTGGCTGCGGCTTTCTCTCCGGCAGGCTGGTCAAAGGGAAGCTGCGCGTACGAGTCGAGCGTGATCTTCCACCGGCGAATGTGCGGATCGCTGCTGGCGCTGACGAGGACGATCTCGTCGGCGGTGCTGAGGACCGGGTCGATGGCGAGGGACTGCAGCGACATCATTGTGGTGGTCGGGTCCTGGAGGACGTGCAGCTTGCGCCCTGCATCGGCGTCCCAGACGATAATCTTCTTGTCGGCGCCGCCGCTGATGAGGATGGTCTTGTCGCCGAGGCGGCCGCAGACGAGGGCTTTGACAAAGTCGGAGTGGCCCTCGTACTTACGGCCTGGGCGGCGCGTCGCGACGTCCCAGGACCAGATTGCCTTGTCCCAGCTGCCTGCGAAGAGGGTGTTGCTGGAGGCGCCGCCTGTTGCGAGGCATGTTACCGGGACGGAGGGGCCGGTGTATTTTGCTGTGGTGGTTCGTGTCTGTGATGTGGTGAGCCCCTGAGTTTGAAGAGACGATCCGCTCACTCTAGCATTCTGATGGAATGGATTCAAAGTAGCCAAGGAGTAAGAACCAGGGGAGTCCCGCTGGATATATGAGAGAAGCTTACCTCGGTGTTCACTTTGGATACCCGTCCGCCAGACTCTGCGACAAAGACGGAGTTATTGGACTTGATATCCTCGATGACGGCCAAGAGCTTGGAGGGCATGCGCAGCGGGTTGCCAAAGGTGTTTCCCTCCTTCTTGGCACGCTGCTGGCGCTTCTCTTGCTGAGTGCTGTATAACTGTCAGCAATGCTCTTGGTACCCTCGTTTCAAAGTACGCTTACTCCGTCTCGAAGAAGTTCTCTTGGTTGGTTGACTCCATCTTGAGGGGTATTTCTCACGATCGCCAACTCCTCGAACCGTTCCTCTTGATAATTGCGGGGAAATGCGCACACGTAGTTCAGTATTGAGAAAAACGGACGACCGAGTCGGTTTATAGGCAATAGAATGAGTTTTGGGAATTCTGATGCCTAATCTAGGTAACTCTTCATGTCGCCCACTTTCACTCACAAGCTGTATTTCTCATCAATTCTGATGCCTGCAATGCATTTCTGTGAGTAGACTGACAGGCCCTCCACCTGTCACCAAGTGGTCTCACAATAGCAAGAGACCGCAACTGAAGAAGTACGTACCTGGCGGGGTTCGTTCAACGACCCCTGTCCTGCGCCTGTCAAAAAGTTGCTTTAATTGAATTCGCGACGCGTCTAAACGCGTCCCTCTCGAGTGCCTCTGTCCCACCATCACCACATCCATTCTGTCAAACACTCATCTCCAACCACACGACACCAATTGACAATACCACGACTCTTCGATCGGTCAGCTGCACTTATCACCCATAATCACCATTCTTTCCAAGACAGAAAGGGTTCCAAAATACCCATGAACAAGATCTAAACCACATCCCACACACCAATCCCGAAATGGCCTCCTCTCTCGCCCCGAAACCGCGGCCGAGGCCGGCGCACACAACAGGAACAACCCGTCTCGCCTACACTCCTTCAGGTGCCCGCCTTGTCACCGTCGGCTCCAACAATACGATCCGCCTCTACCGCACCCACCACGATGGCGAGCCGTTCAACATCGACGACTGCCCCGAGCAGAACTGCGCCGTCGCCGCATCTGACGCTTTCTTCGTGGTCGGCTCAGAGGACGGCACCGTCAGCGTCTACTCGGTCGAGGACACTACTTTCGAGCGCTTCCTCACACGCACCTCCCTACCAGTCCGAGACGTCGCTCTCTCCCCCGACGCAAAGTGGTGTGCCGTTGCCAGCGACGAGCTCACGGTCAAGGTCGTCGATACCCAGGACAACTCTCGCATCCGCGTTCTCAAGGACCACGGGCGCCCGACGAAGCACCTAGCCTTCGACCCCAAGGGCGGGCTCTTGGCGTTGGCGTGTACAGATGGAGTCATCTACGTCTACTCCATGACGGCAGAGACGCCGGAGCTGATCCGCAAGGTGGACGGCATCATTGGACCTCTCGACCCCGAATCCGAAAACTCAGCCAAGATCGTGTGGCATCCAGACGGAAGGGCATTTGCGGTGCCTACACCCATGCACGATGTTCAGGTCGTGTCCAAGAACGACTGGGAGAAGCAGCGGACGTTTGCCAACGGGCATTTGGGTGATGTCACAGCGGTGGCGTGGTCACCCAACGGCGCGATGCTGGCGACGGCAGGCAAGGACGGGAAGCTCTTGATCTGGGAGACAAAGACACAGAGCGTGATTCAAAAGTTTGACTACAGCAACGTCATTGACATCACATGGCATCCCAAGGACAACCTGCTGTCGTTCACGACGTCCGACGGCGAGGTCTACATCTACCCCAACCTCATCACGGAGCAATTCTCCAGCTTCCTGCAGCTGCCTCGCCAGCCCGCACCGTTCATCCACGATCCCCTTTCCGAGATCTCCAACAACGCCAGGAGACCAGACGCCAATGGCAAGGCTGCCATCCCGAGCCGGCCTCGCCGCGATTCCCTGGGCAGCCTTGACTCCTTCCTCAATGGCGAAGACGGCTATGATGACGGTGATGGCTTTGTTGTTGACGATGACGGTGCTGGTTACTCGACGGGGCAAAAGAGGCCTCTTGATGCCGGCGGCGACGACGGTGATCGCGCGAGCAAGCGCCGCCAGCTCGCGCTCAACTTCCATGAGGCCTTCCAACCAGGCTCGACCCCCTGGCGCGGAAACCGCAAGTATCTATGCCTGAACATGATTGGCGTCATCTGGACGGTCGACCAAGACGGCCACAACACCGTGACGGTAGAGTTCTACGATCACGAGTTCCACCGCGACTTCCACTTCACAGACACATTCCTCTACGACAAGGCCTGCTTGACGGAGCACGGCGCCCTATTTTCATGTCCACCACAAGAAAGCACGCCCGCCACCATCTTCTATCGCCCACACGAGACGTGGACGCAGCGGACAGACTGGCGGACCGAGCTGCCCAAGGGCGAGGCTGTAGTTGCCATGTCATTGAGCGAGTCTTTCATCACAGTTACCACAACCGCCAACTACGTACGCATCTTCACCCTCTTTGGAGTGCCGTACCGGGTATACCGGCCCAAGAGCACACCCATGGTCACTTGCGCCAGCTGGCGTGACTATGTCATCACGATGGGCAACGGCCCCGTCGGCGCAGACGGCAACGCCCGCCTCCTGTACACGATCGAGAACATCAAGCGGGACGAGATCTGCCAAAACGAAGACACCGTCGCACTACCCGATGGCGCGACGTTGCAGAGCGTCTTCTTCTCAGATGTCGGCGTAAGTTTACACACCCCTCCCCTTTCTTCCTTTCGGACATAAGAATGCAGTTTCGCTGACAGGCAGGGTACATCGACTCAGGATCCTTGCATTTATGACTCGACAGGCACTCTTCTCACCCTGCTTCACTGGCGGAAACCCTCGCGCGCCTGCTGGGTGCCCCTCCTTGACACAAAGCTTCTCCCGCGTTTAGCGTCGGGAAGGAAGACGGAAACCTACTGGCCCATTGCGGTAGCCGACAAGAAGTTTCACTGCATCATCCTGAAAGGCGGGGATCAGTACCCCTACTTCCCGCGACCGCTGCTGTCCGAGTTTGACTTCTCCGTGCCACTCACCTCCGCCCCGGCCCCGGCTCCGGACGCGGAGGGTGCGGAGGGAGAGAACGGAGATGACGAAGAGGACGAGGGTCGTCGCGAATCGCGCAAGCTGGAGCAGAAGCTACTGATTTCCGGCATTCACTCGGCCCAGTTGCGCGACCTCATTGACCACACCGATGCTACGCACTCTCAGAAGACGAGTCTGGCGCGGCTGGAGCTCGAGCTCGACAAGACGCTGCTGCAGATGCTGGCCATTGAGTGTCGCGAGGGCGAGGAGCGCGGCATGCGGGCGCTGGAGCTGGTGGGTCTGATGCGCGATCGGACGGGCCGTATGGTCGAGGCGGCGGGTAAGGTTGCGGAGCGGTACGGACGGTCGATCCTGGGTGACAAGATCCGCGAGATCGGAGAGCGGAGAGTCAGTGGGATGGATGTTGATGATGGCGATTTTTAGACTTTTTCTTTTTTTTGGTCATCCATGGCCTTGGATGGTCGCTCGGGAAGGGTTACTCGGGAAGGGGGCAACCCCCGTCACTCCCCATGTCGGGAATTGGGTTTCATGGTTGTTTGGATGGGTCCTTCCCGTCAGTATAAGGAAAGGCGTTTGGATGATGATACGATAGTGACTACTTGATGGTCTGCGTTTGTCTTTTTTTCCAACTCCGCAGACGTGAAATGAATGACTAGCTAATATAAAGGCGCTATCCGCACGGATAGAGGTTCTTTTTTCTTGCTTTTGGGGGGACCATCGTCGTCCATGTCGTGTTCCTTGTAAAATGTCTAAAATACGGAGTCGCGATAGAGAGGTATGAATAATACGAGGAAGAAGAGCGTCGTGTTCTCCGCAAGGGAGGTAAGATATCACTGGGGAAAAAAGGCGGAGATCTGTCCGTATCATGGTTTTCGCGTGTGTGTGTTTTTGATGAGGACGTGTCGCGGTTCATCTCCCATACGTGGAACTCTCTGCAGCACAGGCACAAGGGCGGCACCCATGGCACCGGTCCTCGCGGACATTCCGAGCTGATGTTTTCCTTGGATCAGAACGTAATGTCGATATTTGACTTTGAATGGATTTCTTCGCACTCCCTTCCTTAGACATTAGGTTCTTCCAGAGAGTACCCATCCAGAACTTAGAAGGGGCCCCTGGATCCCCGGCCTCGAACGGCATAATGTCGGACGTGATGGGTGCATAAGCCCAAACACTCACCTCAACCCCCCGGATCCGAGACTCCTCCGTGGGAAAGTAAAGCAAATCCGAAGACGAAATGGACCAAAGCGAAGACTCGACCACAACACGTATCGACTGGAACAAACAAGAAGAAGATGTCCACGTGTCTCTTGGTTGGGTTTGGGCTTCCATCCTCGTGCTGTAAGCAAGTATTTCTTGCGGGACCCTGGTCGAGGCATTCGCACCACCACAATCTCAACTTCTTTTCGATTAAGTTCAAGATTGAAAGATGTGTTGTCCCAAGCCATGCTGCCTTCGTGTCATGGTTCTCTCTCGGCAGTCCAACCGAGACGCCATGGTCGTTCTTGGAAGACTGTCCCGAATTCCCAGCATCACTCTTCGTTACCGTGTGCGCGGGGACTGTGGAGGAGGAGAAGCGGAATGGGCGGCAAGGCGCGGCCCGGATCCGGTACACGGTGACTAGAGCTTGGAGGTCGATGGTGTATCCGTCCCATTGCCTGTTGTTTTTAGAGGCCTAGGTGTCATGTTTGGCCGCGAAGACGGAAAAACATCATGCTAGTGTACGCACCCATCAACGCGTTGTGGGACGCCGCCATTTGCTTGCATGCATGTTGTCGTGATTGCGACATGTTACCCTGTCCTATTTGCAGAACAGCCATACCGTAGTAAGACGTAGGCTACCCGCGGGATCTGTCCGGTGCAAACTAGGCAAGGGGGCGGAAGGATGAACAACCATACCCGGAATACGACAGGGGAATGCAAAAATTAGAGTTCGAGTCGAATGGGGTAGATCTCGGTCGTGGGGTTCTTCTTTGGCTTCGGATGTGTCGTTCCACGGAACCAGTCACCATGCTGGTGTAGAGCAGGCTCTTGGAACTAGTCTGCTCTGGGCCTCAATGCGGTACCCAAAGGTGCACAGCGATTTGCTTGTTGAAGAAAAATTTCAGTCACTTGAAGATGAGACGAGAGGGACACCATGAGCTCTGGGTTGAACAATTCTCAAGGGGCTCCCGGAAGCTAGTTGTATGAGTCGAACTTCTAGAAGCTTGGCGATTCGCCGTGAGACGAGCGTCGACGTTACATCTTCAACGTTCTTCAGACAATAAGAACGCTTACTGCAGAGAGAGTTCGCCGGACCCGGGTCGCGTTACATCAAGAGCGGACCATGGAGATGGCCGGGGCCCTAGGCACAGGTGGTGGTGTACGGAGTAGGAGAGCCAGTACTGGTCGAGAACAATGTCGGATCGACAACGTTGAGGTGCTCGATCTAACAGTTGCCTGTAGCAGCTTAAATTCTGACATGATGAGTGCGTGGTCCAGCAAAGTGTCCGGTAATCACACAAGGCTGGACGGATAGCGGTTCCGCTGAAACGTTGGGACTGCAGTTCGTTCGCTCAGGCCGCCATCCACAAACTCCTTCGTTTGGAAAGAAGTCAAAAGCTGGTGCAGGTGGATGCAAAGAGCTCTCAGGAAGGATTAGAGACTTACCGGTTATGTGGCAGTAGCAGTCCGTCGTCGGAATGACCTGAAAATGACGCTCGCTGGAGGGCACCATCCACAGGCGCTTTTGAGATGAGGAAGAGTTTGCAGATGCGGATGTCGACTTGTAACGAGGTCAACGTTTCTGCGCTGAAATCACCCCCTAAACCTTGTTTAGCTAAGGGCACCCGAGGCTCAAAGGATGCGCCAAGACAGAGCTGAATGGCCGTGACATCTTGTGTTCAAAACGGAAGAGTATAGCAAGCTTTGAGGCGAGAGCCGGAGGAAATAGTCCCAGGCACGGTTGAAGACAGTTTTGAGCATGTGAATGTGACTGTGTCTGGTTTCGCGGGATGAGGCGACACAATTGTACTCAAGGACCGAAATGCGTGCCGTGAGGAAGCTGCTTCTAGTGCTCAATGCTGACTGAGCGACTGGGGGAGGGGGTTGCATTCCATTTTTCTTCAACGTTCGGAGGCACCTTTGTCTTGGCCCATTGCAATGCAACAACTAGCTGGTAGCTTCGCATTTTTTGCAGGAGCTTCTAAGACGAGTGTTGTCCGCGGTAATAAACGTGACAAGCACACGTCGTCGTCTGGATTTGGACCAGGGCAGGGGTTGGAGGGGAAATTCAGGGCTTTTGCTCGACGCTTTGTCCCTCGGTCGACTATGGCTGGCTGGCTGGCCCCTTGTCGGCCCGGTCCATGGTCTCCAGCTCCTCCTTTCACCTGTCGACGAAATGTTTGCTGTGATAATCCAGAGGCGAGGGAAGGCGTGAATAGCGAGACATAAATCGGATAGTCTGCGGAGAATTTGGTATAAAGACGCCGATGTCCTCGGGCTGGCGCTGGCTGATTCGATATTGAAATTGAGGTGCTAACGAACGATGGGCCATTTGATGTTGAGTAGGTGCAGATCCTTGTTGTCGCAAATCTCCTTAGCCTCCCGTAAGCACAACATATGGTAGACAAGAAGCTCTCTGATCGCTTGTTAGTGACTTCCTCGCTGCTCATGTCAGCTCTCAAGCAGGGTACAGTAACTAAACAGTTTTCGTGGCTGTCAAGTCCATCGGGTACGGCACAGGGGTCGGCACATGCCTGCTGAATCTTGATTATCCAATCTTGAATCTGCGCTTCCAATTGCCTCCTCCAATTCACCATGGATGGCATGGATCCAACCTCTTGAGCCCTTGGTTCGTGATGAAGGCTGTCACGGCAGGTGATCAGCATCTCCAGAGCCTCCGGCCAAGAGCAATGCGATGCTTGTTCAGATCGTATTTTGACCTATAGGTCTCTGTGCGTTCCTCCTTGACACGGAGTGATCATTGCGTGTGTACTGCATCAACGGGCCCGATTGTCAACTAAGGCATCTAGGCACTGAGCCCACGGCCATTCTGCTAGGGTGGCCGGCTGGAGGCGAATGGCTTGAGTGTCTGCCCTAGCCTTCTCGCGCGGATTGTGGATATTATCGCGAAGAAGCGAAGCCGTTGAAACAGAAGTGCACCGTCTGGCCGGTTCGAATCTTCCGCAATTCCTGGACTGGCTGTGGCCCTGCGTTAGCTGCCACAAGCACCGCACCACCGCTAGCTCGAACCTTTGGTTAAGATGACGGCCTGCTTTGAGCGGCGGGAAAGCAAGCTTCATTGGGTGAGTGGCAGAGGCCATCATCACGCCACGGTAAGACACAGGAAGCAAAAGGGCTTGCGCAAAAGCCGCTCTGAAGCACTTGCGTGGTCAATTTGATGAGGACAAGCTCTCCACATGCCACATACTGGACCGTTCGCAGTACCACAGAGCACAGGCCCGAAGCGAAGACAGCCAGGCACAGTCGGTTTCCAGGATAGTCGACAAAGCCCACGGTTGATCGAGATTTCACACTGCTCTTGGGAAGCAATGCAGCTCCCGACTGGCTTGTTGGTTGTAAAAGCATCTGCTCGTGTCGGGGACTAGGCCCTGGGACGGGGAGCTTGGGGACCTTCGGTTCGGTAAGAGGCCCGCCAGTTTCGCTTGTCGTCTCCCTGCCGTCGAACGGACACAGACGTGACATGTAGTTAACGAACCGGCTTCTTTAGTTGGACAACGGATAGGCTAGGCTGGTGCTGTTGAAGCAGAAAGAAAGCACAGAGCATCTCGGTAGCAGCATGATCCAGCCCGCACGGCTTGTCGGAACCTGGCGTGCCCCAGTGTTTGCTTCTGCGTCGTGGTGGTGGTGGTGATGGGTAAAGGGTGATGGTTGTGGTAAGGACTGAGAAGAATCTGTTCCCTCTCATTTGGGTCAATCGAAACCTGATACTGACCCTCCAGCTGCAGCCGGCCAAAAGCTATCGGAGGGGGTCTGCCTCGCAGTTTTGAGCATCGCATCTCATTCTCAGCAGCAGACGGGCTTGGTTTGCTGGGATGGTGTCGTCTCCACCCACACCCCCTCCTGGTCGCGGCCGCATCTAGGCATATGGGAGACGGGGTTGGCTGGAAGACTATGATTGTCGCAGATGGCAATCTTGTAGCTTCCTGGACCGGGCGATTGGAGAAGAGATCTTGAGCTGCATGACTGAGACAGCGTGTCAGAGAAACGAGGAGTTGGGGATCGAATGACGGGAAAAGAAAGCAAGAACGGACTTTAGGGTGGAGAGGACAGTCTAAGGGGCACGGGAAAGCGTGAACGGATACATGATGTGCATATCATGGCGTATCCGAAGGTGACATGCTGGGAAATCGACAGAAACGTTGGATCCGTTGTGCCTACGTCCAGGCTAATGCTAGGGGAGTCGGTTGAGATAAACAAAAAGCACGGTCCAGAAAATGACTTGGTGGAGGATGAAATTGAGGTGCTGCGTTTATTCGAAATGTATGGGAGTGAAAGGCCGCTCAAACTTCAGCTCCAGGCCCCTGAAAATGGCATTCAATCGAATTAGAAAGGACGGCGAAGGAACGAAGCTGAAAAGAAAAGGCCCAGAGATGGGCTGCGCAAATAGGAATCGAGACCACATGTACCGAAGAGTCAAGCCCCGTGGTGTCTGACTGTTTGTTTAACGGAGGTATAAAGGACACGAGGCAAGGAAAAGCAAGGCAAGTTAAGGTAGGAAGGTGTCTCGTGCCGACCCTTCCCAATACCATCGTACCCTGAGGTGTCAAGTTGGAAGGAACACATCTCCATTCACCTTAGCTCACCTACTGGTATCTTGTGTACCTCAGTACTTGATTGAGGTATCCAGGGCACTACCTGCCTTGACTCTGCCTTGACTGGTACGGGACATGCAAATACCTTTTCTTTCCTTACATCCAATGCTAGCTGCCAAAGGTACGACACTACGTACTTGGTAGGCAAAATATGCGAAGCTTACAAATCAGAGAGAACCAGTATAACGGGATACATTGCTTGGTGAGGGTCTCTTGGTACAATGTTTCCGACGCGGGCTGATGTCTTGGCAACTGTAAGTCGACAGTTGACTCTAAGAGCTTCAAAGCTATGGAGAAGCAGACGCGCAGCTAGGCCAGCTAGGCAATCGACAAGCAGGTACGCCAGGACCACCCACTTGATGCCATGACGCCGGCTCCGACCAGCGGCTGAGTGGAAGATGTGTTGCTAAAACACAGTCGAGTCGACGGTCCAACATCCGGCGGTCTTAGGGTTCCTTACGGGCGGGCGCTCCAGAGACCGGGCCGTGTCTTTTGTACGCCCAAGATAGTGTACCTCTAGCTCGCTCATCATGGCTCAAACCGTCAATCGAACTTCTTGTCCAAAGCAACTGCAACCTCATGTAGCAGTTGACCTGCGGTCATGCGGCTGTCAATGCAGAGAGTGCTGCCCAGGCCCCAGAGATATGAAGTTGAATATGAGAAGCCGTGTGGTACTCTCTATTTGTATGCATACCTTAGGTACTCGATGGGACACCTAGCAGGGCAGGAAACGGCAGCCAAGGACAGATAGGCGCGGACTAGGCTGGACGCAGGGTACTTGATCCGACGTCACTCGCTGCCCTATCTCACTACCATGTCTCCGACCGGCGTCGAAGTTTGTACGACACTGTTGCGGACCCTCATTCTCATCAGTGGTAATAAGAGACATGGTCTACCTGATGTCATGTAGCTCTTTGATGCTCAAGGTATTGTGCGGCTGAAGCTCTTTGTGCTCCTCTAGACTGGTGGCCATAAGCAAGTGACTGTGACTAAGAGTATCAAGAGCTTCGCCAATCGAACGTCTGGACTGTTACCTGGAGGATGGGGAAATGGCGATTTCCTCCCTGCCTGCAAATGTACTTCATCATAATGTTTGACGCGTTGTGAATTTGAATTGCATGATAGCAAAGACCTGGCAAAAGAAGAAGCAAACTTGGCCAATTTTGGAAAGAGTCTCGTCAGGGGTTCAGACATCAGGACTTTGCATTTCATCTCATCTTGACGGGGCTTCAACGCCTCTTCGATTCAGATTCATGGCGCACGTAGGTAGCTACATAGATACCTACCTACCTTACTACGTCGACAGACGAGCCAAAATCTGACGCTGAGCGGTACGGGATCCCGGCGGACGCTATCCATCTCAACGTGCGTTGACTGCCCACAGCAAAGAATACAACACAGGTGTAGGTATCCGTCCATACTGACAGGCACGGGATGATACATGCAGGAGAAGAAGCCTTTGAGACTTTGAGTAACTGGCTGGCAGCTCATCCATCGGCCTTAACCTTGTTCCTTTGACCCTGTTCCGGAGAATGCCACTAGGGACCCCAGCATCTACACCCACATCCAATTCCCTATGGGAGGGGGTGCGCCTTGAGATCCCAGCGAGGAGAAATCGGCCGTCGACCACCCCCTCCAGCCATATCCACCCACCCATTGGATTGAATGTGACCTTTTCCTGCTTTCCCACCTGTCCATTCCCATTTTCAGCTGGCGGGGACCGGACACCCCCTTCCCCCTTCTCTCCTGAGCTTCCACGGTATCTTCCATTCCACATCTTCTGTCCTGCCGTGCCACCTGCCGTGTTGTGAGTAGCAGCGTGTGTATGTGTGTGTGAGCGAGATGAGAGAGAAAGAGAGACAAAGATAGCGCGTGTGTGTGCCTATGTACGAATATGTCCCGTGTTTTTTTTTTCTTTTCCTTGGTGAGTGAGATATCTGGAGTGGGATAGGTAGGTAGGTATCTCATGCCTGAGGTGAGGTACCTAAGGTACTGTACGTACCGGAAAGAGTGATTGCTCGAGGTGGGAAAGAAGAACTCAGTGACCGAGCAGGAGCTCTCCCGTCCTCTTTTTGGTACTACGTATGTACTTCGTACCCCTAAATTCGCTGCTGCTGCTGCTGCTGCTGCAAGGTAAAGCGACCTGGGCCCGCCCCATGCAAGGTCGTCCATCTCACACGCCCGCGGATGCCCTCCCACCCCCCTCCTTCAGCCCAATCAGCAAGCTTCCATCAACAACGACACTTTCCCCGACCTGAACATTCTGAACATCCTCACTTGGTGCTCCTGGTGGGACGGGCGCCACACCTCCCTCCTTCTCTCTCCCACTTTCGGCCATTTGACATTGGATACCTAAGATCCCTTTTTTTGATTTCTATTACTTTCGCCTTCTCCTTTTCTCCCCCCCTCTCATTACATACAGATACTGTTAACGTGCTTGGGCTCAGCAATCAAGCTACACAAGAACCACTCGACGCTCGCACTTCTTCTCCCACACATGCTTCTTCGGCTATCTACTGTCCTTGCTCCCTTTCTTGCTCCTTCAACCTTGACCCGAACACGACAAAAGGTACCTCCAAACTTTGGGTTTACCAACTGACTGACACCTCGACGCCGCAGTTAGACCGGGGCCACTCACAAGCTGACTGCTGGATCACAGTCTAAAGTACACGCTACCTTACACCATCCCGCAATTCTTGTGGCACTTGCTCTCCTTAATCAGGCCTTCTTTCTTCCTGTGTTCTCGCAGATCCAACCGACTATCGATCTAGTCGAGCCACTTTAAACCTTCGCCAGCAGCAGCACAAGCACCACCATCAGCACCACCACCCACCCCCAGTCCCCCGTCCTTGTCCCTCATTCGTCGTCATATTTCCGGCGGCCCTGGCCTTCGGCAACCCTTCTCCTTCTCTTCGAACTCTAGAACTTCGACACTTCCACTTCCATTCTCTCGCATCCCGCATCCCTATTTCGCTGAGAGTACCGCCACCCATCTGGACGAGGAGAACACCCCGAACCTTTTTCTTCAACTCTGCCAATCTGGACACATTCCAGCAGATCCATCCGTCTACCTAGCAGTCCCCCGACGTTGGAAGCCTACCGGCAGCTGGAACAAACACCTGCTGCTGTTTAACTTGCCTAGCAGATTCGAACCGCGGCTGGACACTCCAATCCCCAAACCGCTCACCCACTCGCGCTCGCCTGCTTCAACCATCGTAGCTGTCGTTTCCCGCCAATTCAATCCAAAGGAAGCCTTCTCGCCAAGCTGTCGACGGGCCTGGAAGACACCACTCGACACCAGGATCAATCCTAAATAATCACTTCCGACCCCGACCCTCCCGCGATAGACTGATCCTATTGTCTTTCTCTGCGCGCATCGCTGCAGAACCCGCCCGCATCGCCTTTACCGTTCTGCGAAGCCATGAGGTGAGACAAGCCCCTCAACCATCTCTTCAAACCCACCGCGACCGCCCTTGATGCCGCTCCAACTCTTTCTCCTGTCTTCCCTGCCATTCTCAAAGCCCGCATTCTCTTCGCAATTTACTGCGCCCTTGTCTCTAGAGCTAACCGGATCCTTGCGTCTTACAGAGGGGATGGCCACAGTGACTGAGAGTCCGCAGAGAGCTCCTCTGCCTGCTAACGGTCATGCCGATCTGATTCCGAATCGCATTGTACCTATCCCAACCCCGACCCCGACCATCCAAATGTCTGCTCCATCTCCCGGTGAGCCTATGGAGATCACCTCCTCCCACAACGCCAGCACTACCTCTCCTTCGAGCAAGCACAACGACACGGACGCCAACGGCGCATCCAAGCACACGTCGCCTACAGACCAATCTGCGAATAACTCGATCGCCATGCCCGCCGCGCCCGCAGCAGCGGCCGCGGCTGTGCACCAGCCAAAGATTGTGCAGACAGCTTTCATACATAAGCTGTACAGGTGAGCAGGAACCTAGAACGTTGTTTAGTAGAGATGCAGCTAACACCGTTCAGCATGCTGGAGGACCCAAGCATACAGCATCTGATATCATGGTCGGCGAGTGCTGAAAGCTTCGTTATGTCACCGTCTGCGGACTTTTCCAAGGTTCTCGCGTAGGTTGACACGCTTTCGAATATATCCTTCACCTACTGACTACCGACTAGACAATATTTCAAACACACCAACATATCCTCGTTTGTCAGGCAATTGAACATGTACGGGTTCCATAAAGGTTGGCTAACATCTCCTTTGACCACAAAATGTCCCACGCTAATTGAGGCAATAGTGAGCGACGTTTTCCACACTACAAATCCCGAGACCGCCTTGTGGGAATTCAAACATGGAAATGGCAATTTCAAGCGAGGCGATCTTGTTGGGCTACGCGAAATCAAACGACGGGCTTCACGCCATGCTCTTGTTCACCGAGAATATCCCAACTCAAAACCGAGCCCTTCCCAGCCTGGAACACCTGCGGAACCGATGCCTCCCCCAAGCGATGGCTCTGAAATGCGAATGCCAGGACTCGAGCATACGCTGTACGACCTCAGCATGCGGCTGCAGAGAAGTGAAGAGAATGCCCATTACATGCATATCAAGCAGCAAGCGGTGATGGAAACCATGTCACGACTGCTCCACTTCAACCAAGAGTTGTCGAGGACGGTGCTCAGCCTCGTTCCTAGTCCCGAGAACCCAGTGCACCGGGATGGTGAGTTACATCTCTTGCGGTCCACGTAGCTGGTAACTAATACTACACGAACCAGTTCTGAATCTGCAATCGGAAATGGCAAGACAAGCCGACATGCTCCGAACTATTGATGATCCCCAGGAGTCGCCATTCTCGAGCAGCCGATCATACTTCACCAACGTGGAGAATGCACCGGTTTCGCCGCGGCAGTTACCCCAAGATGACCCGAGACGAAACGCGAATCTTGCTGTTCCCCAGCCCAGAGGGCAGAATTTCTACCGGCCTCCTGTGCCTTCGAATCTTTCGATCAGCACGCGAAGGCCCTATGGCTCCATTGGTGGTGGATCGGTTGGCGGTGGTTCAGTGCCACAGGCCTCATCTCCCTTGCGGGGGGCGCCGCCTCCACCTCCTCCGGGGCCGCATCCCTTGGCCCAGGTTGAGCCGCCTCCTGGAAGTCTAGCAAGACGTCACACATCGGCAGATATACGGGCACACGGCTGGCAGCCCAGTGCTCCGCCGCCGTTTGCTTCAGGGCCTCCATCAGGACCGCCTTCTGGACCTTGGCCATCTTCGCCCAGTCGACTCGCGCCGGAGGACCAGCGCCTCAGGGAGTCGTTATCCACATACTCGCTGCAAAACGCGACCCAAGTACGGCCTCTATCGCGACCGACCACACCTCCTGGCGCGCCCTTCTCGAATGGTGGTGGTGGGGATACCTTTGGCAACTGGTCATGGAACTCGGCCAACCGGGACAACAAGAATTTGGCCATTAGGGACCACTCAGGGCCACCCACGCGTCGCGGAAGTATGGCGCATATCCTCAACCCGACTGACACGGCTGAACGGGACGACGAGGACGAGGATCCCCGAGGCGACGATGATCGGAAGCGCAAGCGTATGCAGTGAGCAAAGCAATTGCCTTCCTCTGGGTCATCCGTTCAATCTTTATGCATGGCACACTCCTCGGACGCGTGCCCGTACATTCCTATATCAGATAGACACATCTATCCGACGATTTCCTGGAAATACTCCTTCCATTGTATAGAAGAAAGGTCGACTACACTCGGGTCAGTACACGATTTGCACAGATGCATATCTACAACCAACATTTGAGGATCGAGACCCGAAACACACACGAAGCCAACGGCCACTACATAATACGATTCACCCACGGTCGACCTCGACTTACAACCGGATTTCTCAACCTTTCACATCATCGAAAAGTTCAACATTGATATCAACCATGTGTTACTTACTGCGTCACGGCCGACTTGCGTGAAGCAACTACGTACTATAAACCAGCACCCCTAGTAATTCAGCGTCACAATGGCGTCTCATCAAACAGAACAAGTGCGGATCCTACATCTCATTTCACATTATTCACTCTCGGATGGAGGCTGTGTATTTGCGGTCGGAGCTCAGGAGACGGGATACCCAAGGGACGTTAGGCGGCAAGGTTTGTTAAGATTTGTCCAAAACTGTCCACATCGGGTGTAATTGGCGACAGCTGCATTTGGGATGCGAGAGGAATGGGGAATCATTCATTATAAAAAAAACGTGTTCACATCTGACTATTGAGGTATTTGGTCAGGAGCAGCAGCTATGTGTGGCTTGTAAATGACCTGATGGCACATGCTCAACGAGCCTTGGCTAGATCTAATGCGAAGATGCAGTGACCAATACTGTGACAACCAGCCAATCTGCGGCAGTTGTGTGATTCGACAGTTTCCGAGACTTGTTGCTGATGCCTACCGCACATGCAGTCCCTGGAGGGTCTCAAGGGATGAAGGCGGCGTTCTTGGCGAGATGATGTCCCGGCATCTCGGGCTAAGGGAGTCGCAATGTGTCGCCGATCCGCAGTCTGCTCTTGTCATGTGCGGAACTATGATTTCCCTTATGCCACTGGTATCTTTTGAGCGGTTCCGACGCCGCCTTCTCCCGCCGCCGCCGCCGCCGCCGCCATCTTGTTTTTCTTGTTTTCCTTATTCCGCTTCTTCTTGTTCCTTTTCCGTTCCCTGGTGGCTTCGTCTGTCTCGGGTCGCTTATCGGTCTCCTCCTCGGCGGGGTCTACCGCCGCTATCACCTGGATTGGACTGGGGATCTGAGCAACCTCCTTGCTGTCTTGGTTGTCGTCGTGGATTTGATCTTCCGTGTCATCCGATCCGCCCTCGCGCATCTCGATATCGCCACGTGCCGCCGGGTGTACGAGCGCCTCGGGTTCAGCAGACTCCTCCTCCTCCTCCTCCTGACGGACTTTGGTCTTCTTCTTCTTGCTCTTTCCCCAGCTGCCTCTCCCTTCCTCTTCATCGCTTTCGTCCTCTTGTAGTCTGCGCTTCTTTGAGCGCCGCGGCGGCGAGGGTTTTCGGGTCGTCTGCTGCGCGACCTCCTCCGCGTTTGCTGCCGAGGAGGCGGCGGCTTAGGTCCCGTGTTGCGGCGGAGGTGGTCTCGTCCGCTTTAGAGGTCGCGAAGCCGAGGCCCGTGTTTGGGTTTTCGAAGCGGAGGTCTGCGTCGTCGGCTTGGGTGCGGCGGGTGGAGGACGCTGTTGGTTGTGATGCGGTGGTTGTTATGGTAGGTTTCGACATTGATGAAAAGGCACCTGGCGCAGCGGCGTTGCTGGAGGTGGTTTCTGATGTGGATTTCGAAGAGGATCGTGCTAGAGAAGGGTACTTTGCACGCATAGAGGTGAGAAAGGTTGCTTGTTTTGCGGAGGCGAGGGAGATGCGGTTGTAGAGGGCGTTGAAGTCTGCCGAGGCGGGGAGTTTGGGCGCTGCCGCGGAGGCGGACGGCGATGTTGGCGCCATTGTGTGTGTATGTGTGGGTGTTTGTTTGCAGATGGTGTTGATTTCTCGACGGTGTGGCGATTATGTGTCTCTGAGTGCTTCAAAGACTCGAGGTTCTGGTCACACGAGTGCGTTGGCGATCTCGAGGTTGCGACAGGTTGAGGCTGTTGACGATCGGCGTCTAGAAGATGCACAGAAGCGACGGGAAGGACGACTAAAAAATTTGGGGACTGGGGGAGTTTGTTGGCTCGTGCTCAACGTCTTATCGTCGTCTATCTTAGCGTGGATTTTCGGGTGCGCGGGCCTAGAAAATCGAACGAACAGGGGGAGGGGAGGTGTTCTTTGCTGCGGGCAGCGATGGGTGCAACCTTCTCCACAAATCGAACGTTGAAGGATCTTTTGCAGCGTGACGAGCAGGAGCGGGCAATTTTCGTGATGTCGGCCCCGCTCCGGGTCCGGGCCGAGAAAGGGGACGGTCCGGAACGGAGGATGGTAGTGCATTTGATGCAGGTCCCAATCCACTCTATTGACAGCGGCCATATCCTTCTTCCAGCATCATTTTGAATCCCTGAGTATTGTTTGATTGGTGAAGAGGATTTTAGGATCTAGGGATGAAGTATATTTTGGTGGCGTATTGATGGAGCCGAGTTCGGCTAGTGAATAAAACCTGTATATCCAGAGTGCTGGGGCAACCTCGGGATATGGCTGACCTGCATAGAACCAAGGAGGGATAATCGAAGACGGAAGGGCGAGGTGGCTTTTATCCTAGGCCCGATAAGAAGGGTGGTTCTCAGGATCCTAAATCGCACGCCCTTTCGAGCTGTCGCGAGGGACTCTGGAATATCATGAGGAATCGCTTGCGATAGAAAGTCCCTTGAATGGTATCTTTAGAGCAGCCCCTCAGTCAATGCGGAATCTCTGAAGTTGAAAGGGTACTTGGCTCTTTCCTCCTTCAATCCTGTCACTTCAGTGATTCGAGTGAAATGGTTGAGGGGTTCTTGGGGGAAGACCCGAGTGTGGATCTCAGTCTCCTTGATCACTGATCTGACAAGTGAGTTTTTGGCTCAATTCCTTATAGGGGAATTTCATTTTGTATTTCGTTTTTTCTTTTCTTTGACTTACGGTCTTTCTGGCTCCCATTTCAAGCGGAGTTTGTCTGTATCATGGGTTCTAATGATATATCCGCGCGGCGAACGCAAGAACGGCTACGAAAAAATAAGGTGCCCACGACGGGAATTGAACCGCTGAGGAATTTCAACATCCAAATACTCGAGATGCTGAGATTCACGCAGGGAACATGACAATACTTGGTAAAACAGCCAAAATAAAATTCATGCGAATGACAAAATGGCAAGATATGTTGCTGAAGTGCGACGCCCCGGGCGAACAACAGACTTTGAATGGCAAGGTCGTATGCGTCAGTGATGAGAAGGCACACTCAAACCTTTCGGCCAAGTGCACCCTCTCACTACCCCGACAGATGCTCCAACTTGAATGGCTATGTAGGGTGTGGACTGTGGATGGCGGCCATGGGATGAAAGGCCGGGGGCGGACGGAATACGCAGGCACCGATGGCACAGAATACCGTCCAGCCGCCTTCGCGGAAGTGAACTTCACCTAGGAGGCACTACTGCGGCTACTCATATCGATTATCTACAAATCAAATGAACTTGTGCGGGCTAGATTATCTCAGCAATGCAACATTAGTTAATGGCGATGAAATTGAAGGTTTGAATGATTCGAGGGACACGTGAGATGGAGCTGGAGCAAGACTTTGCGCAAATTATTCCGCAAACATGATGATCGTGGCCTCTCAATTCTGGCGTCTTAATGTTGCTGAGGTCCCCGATCAATGTAGTTCGAATCGCTCGACGTTTACGGAAGCGCCATCCAGCTTCATTCTAACCTCGCCATTCATCATTCCGCCTACCCAACACGTGCCAACCAAGCTCCAGGTCGCTTCACCTTCAGTCTTCCTCAAGATGACAGGCACAGAAGACCCTTTCAGTATGCACACGACATCCCCAGCTTCAGCCATGTTTTGTCGAGAAACGCCAATGTAGCTGTTCCCATCTCCGCCGATCTGCAACATCCCGCGGTCACGCCAGTCCCAGGCGGCCACACCCGACTTCACCTGGTCATGTATCTCAGGTGAAAGGCCATCCTCTGGGTTCCATTCTACGAGCCTTTCCAACCATGGACCGTCGATGTCATGACCGGAGATGAATGCCTTTGAGATGCTGCTATTGAACGCCTCGCTGTTGCTGTCGTCTAGGCCGAGTAGCTCAAACAGGCGCTGTCCTAAGGGCTCTTCTGCGAATTCTCGATCTATATACATCAAGTGAAACAAGAAGCCGAGAGCCATCTCAGCTCGGGCTTCGGGATACCGAAAGAGGACAGCTTCACCACGGCCGCCTGATTCGAACACCGCGCGAAATACGGCTTCCTGTGCAGTCATTCCATTTGGAAACTGATTATTGCTGGTTATCAGCTGTTCGATGAGTTTGACAAGCTTATGCCCAGTATCGAATAGTGTTGGCTTCGGCAGGTTGCGAAGTACCTCGCCGATACGAATGCCGGACACCAGTAAGTGTCTTTCGCCCGAGATGTTCGCATCTGGGACATCTGACCCGAAAACTCCATTATCAGCGTCTCCTGTGATCGGCTCAAACGACCTGTTCGGTTCACTCCATGCGTGTGGGTAATTCGGAACCCACGTCGGAAGGTCTGCCGTGACAAGTGGTTGAGTCGCGCCCGTAATCATGTGTAGGCCAGCCATTGGAAGTAGTTCAAGCTCTTTGCCTTGTCCTGTTCGTTTCCAGAATGCAAGGTAGTGAGCAAAGTACTCGACATACACCGAAGCGACCGAGACTTCCGGACTGTAGTCGGGAATGAGGGGCAACTTCGTGAGACCAAGCAAGCCGTAGATGCTATCCTTGGGGTCGGTGGCGGCGAGGGTGTGATTCCAGCTCATCAATTGCCAGCCCCAGCTCTCCCACTCGTCTGCACCCAGCGTTTCTGGTCTTTTGTGCAGGTGCTTCGCCTTCATTAGCCGCATGGGATTGTGCCATGGCACCCTGTCGGACGACGTGATGCTGAGCCAGACAGACTCTACCATCCATGGAGGCTTCTGCAAGTAGGTTCGGACCTCTTTCAGTCTCTCAATCCAACTGCATGTGAGGTAAAGCGCTATCCAGTCAACAGAAGACTCCCCAGACAACAGGACCAGGTTCTCTGCGAGAACAATCTCCTGAACGACCCATACGCGAAACCAGTAAGGTAGGTTGAAAAGAGACCGCATGCTCTTCCACGACTGATTGGAATGCCAGTCGTTTTCAGGTCCTATGTCAGCCAAGATGAGCTGTGGCCAAGCTTCCATCCAGCTGATCAGTTCGTGCGGTTCGGGTCCTCCAATGTGGCGTCGTCCTACGACTTTGTCCATTTCATGAGCCACCAAGTTGATCGTTTCAAATGCTGCGCCAATCTCCTCCGTATCCGTTCCGAGCCACGAGAACACAAGCTCGGCACTCGAGTAGGCTCGACGCATCAGTTGCACTTGCTGATTTCGTTCTGCGACATCTTGTTGGTTGATGCAAAGGGCATCCACCCAGATTCTAAAGCCTTGCGGACGTCGGCCAGGAAATGTGTCTATCCAATGATCTTGAAGATGCTGAAGAGCGTGGAAGAGGTTCTTGGTTGCTTGAAATTCCCGGCCGTTCAAAAGGATTGGCTCAGTGATGGAAACATCTCCCCAGACGTACGATAGTGCCGTGTAGGCGGGCTTTTCGTCGAGAGATACCGAACTCAGTCTCAAAGATGGCTGACCAGAGAAGCTGACATACTCGAGAAGCCTGATTTCTGACTTGCCAGCATCGAGGGGTTCATACAGCGGCATTGCTTCCTCAAGCATCTCGCTAGCTTGTTAGGCCCCTTTCAAGTGGCACACGGTAGTCACCTAGTCGAGATTTTGACTGACATATTCCATTGTGGTGTGCCTGATGAGGCCATTCGTGAATAGATGCCTGCTGTCAGATACATCTCGCGGGGATTCGTCCTATTCAGGCAAGGTGGTCGACGAGAGGCAGGGGAGTTGTGCAGGCGCAGATGGCGTTGAGACTTGCTTGGAACAGGGGAGGTCCATTGGCTGCACGAGCCATTTGATGCACCTGCAACAGCCGCCACAAGGCGGCATCGCCCGAGACCTCCCCGCGGACCATGACTGGGGTCCCCTAAGACACCTGGAACTCAATTGTGGACGTTTCTTCCAACTTCACATCGCATCGGGGACACCCCCTCGTTTCCTACACCAGCGCCCATCATGCCGCGTAGCCGTGAGAGGTACGGCAAACCTTCAAGCTCTACAGGTACCATACCCGTTGAATAGCCTGGAAGCAGGTTGTCCCATAAAGTCTGCCTCAGTGGCTAGAGCCTAAGCGCATCTTCAATTGGCGAGAGTTGAATGTGGCTGAGAAGTTCTTCATTCGCCGCCGGCGGCCGCCGCCATCCAACCATGTATCAGCCACACTCTCGATTTCGAAACATGCCAGGGGATGGTTTGGAGGCTCTTGATAAGAGTTGGGAAAGAATTGGGGATCGAATAGCTGCTTACCACCGAGGCGTGGCAGTTGGATCCTCGAGGCCTTGGCTTGAAATTGAATGCTGCAACTTGATCTGCCATTCCTTCAATCTTCAAACAAGCTGCTAGGTAACTGGTCAGCATCCTCGTGTAACATTAGCCAATGTAGCACCGAGAAGAGAGCGATAAACCAGGGTGGTGGCAGAAATGTCCCTCATAACGCGATGTATCCCTCCCTCTCCAGGGCCGAATCAATCGAGCATAGTGAGCGGCTCAGCAACCATCACTTCATTGCTCGCATTCCAGCAAATCAGAATACAGAAACACCACTTGTCCAAACTGTGGCTGGTTGCCTGTCGTTTCTGCCTTCAAGCAACATGTCGGCCAACCAGCCAGAAGCACTAGCCACATCATGCACGATGAAGCTTCCATTGAAGCCCTTGGATTTGTTAGCTGCAGAACACCAGCCACAATCACTCCGGAGACAGTAACGGACTTTCCGCAGTGGCTCCGACCTCAACCGCCGGCAGGGACCTCATTTCCCCGACAAGAGACATGTGCAACGTCTCATTGAATGCCGGTGCCGTGTTATTAGCGTCTTGGAGACCTCCGAGAACCATGTGGTGGAGCCTACGAAATTATCCCTCAAGATCGCCGTGGCTTATACCATGCACGCTGGGCAGTATGTGACCAGTATTCTTCCCGGCTCCAAGAGTAATCCTCCCCCGGCCGACACACGAGCTTCTCCTTGAGGAAGGTGTCCAGTGTCTTTGCATGTTCTCGAAGGATGAAAGAAGACTACCTCCAGGGCTCTCGAACGGGGACGATACCATGAAAGGCTTAGACAGCCTCCCGACTTGCCACGCACCGGGTTTCTGGGACGCTGGAAGTGGGTGTGACGGCCCGTAGCCTTAGGAGAAGGAAGTCAGGTTGGATCCGGTACGACAAGGGTGTGTGAAGCAGTATGCGAAGTTGGTCATCTCCAGTCTGGGGCAAATCACCGGTGACGGTGGGATGGCGGTTAAATCGAGTCCATGTGCGAACGGCCGCGGGTCGCCGGCGGACCATTGTGTTGTTCTTTCTGTGTCGAGCTCAATGGCTCTTGCTCAAGTCAATTTGGCTTCGAGAAAGCATTGGCAGTTCGCCAGTATCTCATGTCAGTCCCAAACCCGTTCACCTTGACATGACTGCCGTTACATACAGCCTTTCCAGCCGCACTTGGCCAAGGTTTCGATCTTGTATAAGACCCTCCTCCCACCAGTATCGCAGAGCACATTGACCAAGCAAGTCAAAATCACCGAGCTTCAATGTAACAACTTCATTGAGGAATCTCATTCATTGCTCTGACTTGCGGCCATGTCTTCTCCTGGTTCTAGTCCTGATCACGGGGTGTAAGTTGAAGCTCTTTCTCTCCATTGAGAAGACTGTGTTGACATTTCTCTGAATTCAGTGGTGACACTCATCCTCGGATCAACCCTCTTGATAGTCACATACCTCGACAATCCCAGTTGGCTCGGTTTCAGCAGGAACACCTTCAAGACGGCAACACGCTCGTGCCTCTTTCCCACAATCCTCGGGACTTGAAGTCTGCCATCAATCACCACAAAAGCCGAGCAACTAGAGCCATCAAAACCTTCCAGCAGAGCTTCACGAAACACAAGTCAGACGATTCAACGGACTCATCAACCAACAAGCCCAGCTCTACTGGAGTAAACTACGGGAGTGGCTGAAGTCGGACTACCATACGAGTGCTAAAGCGGAAAGCTTTGGGTAATTCCGTACAAAACACTTCACCTAGATCATTGCTCACGCATTTGATGTCGAAGAAGCACGGAATATCTTTCCTCAGAGTCAGGAGAGACGCGAACTGCAGGTGGATCTGCACCGCGGCATCAGTGTAAAGATTTATATAGGCATAAAGACATGAGGGAAGGTATCACCCGAGAAGAGTTGAGGCTTTGGGCTGTTCTAGTCTCCGATCGATCCTAATCTCAAGTCACCTTCTTTACCCTATGGCCGCGACGTCCGCCAGTCTAAGCATAGACAAATATTCGCCCGTGATGTTTGTAATTGTGAACAGACAGAGGGCTGCATCTCAAACGGACAGAGGGGCTATAGTGCACATGCGCTCTCTTCATGGGTTCAATCACTTTTTGAATCGGGCAGTTAGCATGGACCTCGAACAAATCCATATCGCTTTGTTTGTCACCAACAATGTTTTCCTAAATGACCCCTGCATTTCCGCCGTTCCGGCCAGATTAGGCTCAGAGACCGACCATCCAAGTCGGTGCACACACAAATGGGTTGACCAACGAGATTCAGTCCAATCATTCGATCCGAACGAAATCCGAGAAACCAACGAGTGGAGTTGCTGGCGCTTGCGCCGTACGGACACCTTCTTGTGGATACACAACCGGGGGTCACCTCGCTGCCAACAGCTTCGCCCAGGAAATAGCATTTAACCCCGTCTTTCCCCTCAATCTTGATCCAGTGTGCCCTCTTAAAGCCGTTCTCTTGTTCGGGCCGACATATGCAGACTGCGCAATCTTTAAGCAAACTATGGCCGAGACTAGAGACAGTGTTCCGGAATATGTACGATTCCAACCTTGACAGAAGTTCGAATACATGATCCGGGCTAACATGGTAGACAGAATCCTCGAGACAACGACGGCGCCTCAATTACAAGTGGCAATGTTAGTATCTCATGCAAAGATAGTTGGCTTCCGCAATGTTGATAACAAACAGTCTATCCATGATTCCCTATTTTCTTTGCGGTCAAGTATCCTTGATTATCGCAGGGAAAATGGACGCACGTATCATAGGGTCAGTGATGGGAGTAAGTTTGTCTTGATCCTTAGCTCAAAAAAGTGTTTATTGAGACCATAGAACAGAGTACTATCTTCCTAACGATGAGGTGAGATATCTTTCGTATCTTGAGGAGTCGTCCTGACTTACTTGAAATGCACAACGCAGACGGAACAGGACCGTTTAGGTACGTGTCAGTCTGCTTCCTAAATTTTGGACGCGCAATCCAACAGCCCATTTTAGATTTCGCCAACCATTTGTGGATAATTACCTGGGATGGGAAGCTATGTAATTGCCCTAAAGTCGAGGGCGCCAGGCGAGTCTTGGATGTTGGAACTGGGACGGGCATCTGGGCCCTTGATTATGGTAGGTGGAACGGCTTGAGAATAAATTGACGCGGGTCTCAAGCTTATCACTAACGGTTTAACAGCGGAAGCTCACCCCGAAGCAAGAGTATGTCAGAGACACTTTTTTCCGAAGTACGGAATTTCATTGACGAGGCAAGCCAGGTTATCGGTGTTGATCTAAGCCCTATCCAACCCATCTAGTGAGCAGTTCTTCGTTGGCGGCATGAAGGGAGCCATATTTTGACCATTTTTCAAAGCGTTCCAGTCAACTGCCGCTTTGAAATCGATGATCTTGAGGAAGAATGGACCTGGACAGAGCTCTTCGACTTCATAATGATCAGATCAATGGTTGGAAGTTTCAAAAGCTGGTCCGACACCATCAAACAAGCCTACGAGTAAGTGCTCCGCCCTAGGGCATGTGTGGGATTCTGCTTTAGCTTACGACAATTCTAAGCAATCTGGAGCCGGGAGGGTATCTCGAGATCCAAGACAACGAGTTTCCCATCTTCTGTGATGATGGTTCCATGCCTGCAGACTCTCAAGTGCTGAAGTGGACTCAGCTCGTTATTGAAGCCACGAATATTGTGGGGAAGTCAATGACCGTAGCGCCTACCTTCAAGCAGTTGCTCGAGGATGCCGGATTTGAAGATGTCCAGGGACGACGAGAGAAATGGCCCATTAGTCCGTGGCAGCAAAAGGATTCGAAACAGAGGGAGCTGGGAATCTGCTGTAGAGCGGGTACCTTAGAAAGCCTTGAGCCGATTTGCATGGCCTTGTTCACACGCGTGCTTGGCTGGAGTCGAGTGCAGGTTTTGGTGTTCTGCGCAGGGGTCAGAGAAGAATTAACACACCAAAGGGTTCACGGCTACTTCAATGCGTAAGTAGTCTCCGACTGACATTGGCCCGTATAATTCGGGTTAGCTAACCGCTTTTATTAGGTACGCTGCCTGGGGTAGAAAGCCTGAGACGAAAGCAAGGCCAGAGACTACCTAGTTAGACACGACACAACATAGTGCTTCTTATTTCATAGTACCATCTAGAGTTCGTTCAGAACCAAAGCAGGCTCCAATCTTGATCACTGTGGGTTGTAGGTAGACGGCTGTTGAAGTCCAAATATTGCAATATTTCAACCGGTAAAATAAGCCATATTGGAGCTCCGTAAGAATTCAGGAGCTTTAAAAGAGTCCTTTGAATTTGATGATGTTTCTGTAGAGGGAGGGACATCGCACCTACCAGCTTGGATAAGGTAAACTGAATCTAACCCCATGTGTTATGGGACTCACTTTCTTGATCCTTGTCGAATAGCTCGCCAATATGCAGACGATATTTGACGAAGACAGTGCAGGCCAATCACGGAGTAGAATAACGCATCTGGAAGCACCTGCAAGCGGGTCTGTTTGTTGGTTGTTGGAAGTGCAAAAGAAGGATACTACCTCGGTCCCAACAGCCACGACGCAACATTCGACTTTCTTTCTTTCCCCTCAATCTTGCCAACTACACCCCAAGCCTAACACTACACCTCGACAAAACCAAAGAATTTGGCGTGACTTGATAGGAAAAGATGGCTGAAAACGCTCACAATCCCGCTGAGGTGAGCGCAAAGCCCTCCGTGTTAAGATTCGATGGATTACCATGCTAATTCTATCGATAGGATGACAGGACTGATGATGACACCTCATCCATAGGCGGATCTGTAAGCGAATTGAACTCTTGGATAAGATATCCCGACTCACAGACAATAGTCTGTTGAAGAATCGACAGCTTCCTTACGATCCAGCATTCTGGACTACCGTAGAGAAAACGGCCGCACATACCATAGGGTGAGCGATGGTAGTAAGTAGTCCTCTGCGGCTTTGATTCTTGACCCATCACTTACAGGCTGTGTGCTAGGCTACCTCGCTCCCAACGACGAGGTACGTCATAGCTACCATAACGTGTGAGAATAAGGTGAATGCTGATCCACAAAGTAGCAAGAACAGGACCGTCTGGGTAAAATCTCAACACGAACCCTTCTCAAGAAGTATCCGTGGCACTGACTACCATTTTCAGATTTCTCTCATCACCTGTGGAAGTTAACCTACGATGGCAAGCCATGCAATTGTCCCAAGAAGAATGGCGCCAAAAGAGTTCTTGACGTCGGGACCGGGACTGGTATTTGGGCTCTTGACTACGGTAAGTCCACCGAGTAACCCGCAATATCTTGTGACTATGCTAAGCCACTGAAGCGGATGATAACCCGGAATCATTTGTGAGCTCTCTCATCGTGCACCAAATCATGATTTGAGCGAACCTAATCAAGAAAATGCAGGTCCTCGGAGTTGACCTGAGCCCTATACAACCTAAATTGTTAGTCAACGCTGATCTGCTGAGCGGAAAGCTAGCGTACTGACGAAACAGCGTCCCGCCGAATTGCCAGTTCGAGGTCGACGATATCGAGAAAGAGTGGACTTGGTCAGAGGCATTCGACTTCATCTTTTCTCGGTCCATGAATGCTGCATTCAAGGATCGTGCAGATTTCGTCGCCAAAGCCTTCGAGTAAGTCAAAAAACTTCATGACCACACCGCCTGAAATTGGAACTAACACTCTGGGAACACAGAAATCTTGAACCTGGCGGATATTTGGAAATTCAGGACAATGTCTTCCCTTTACTCTGCACCGATGGTACTATGCCGGAAGATTCACTTATCTACCAGTGGTCGAAACTGATCATGGAGGGCACTGATTTGATTGGGCAGCCGCTTAATGATGCTCCGAAGTTCAAGAAGATGCTCGAGGACGCTGGGTTCGAGGATGTGCAGGAGAGGAAGGAGATCTGGCCGATAGGCACCTGGCCCGAGAGGGGTACCAAGGAGCATGAGCTGGGCATGTGGTGCCGATCTATCACCATGGAAAGTCTGGAAGCTCTCTCTCTTGCTCTATTTACCCGCGTTCTGGGATGGTCGCGGGAGGAGACTGTGGTGTTCTGCGCCGGAGCTCGGGAAGAGTTGAGGCAACAAAACATCCACGCCTACTTCGACGTGTAAGTATACATCCTTGCTTTTGGTGAGATATATTGACTGACATGCCCTCTAGTTATGCAACTTGGGGCCGGAAGCCTGAGAAGCAGGATGAGTCTCAAGAGGGGCCTGCCGGTGTCAGTGCTGTCTGAATATAGCTGTCACAAAGTACGTAGCAGGAAGACCTACTCTCAGGTAGACGAGAGATGTTCTTACGGTAGTGAATGCTTTGGAATGTCGAGACTTGGTCTCCTAAGCTGATGTTTGGAATTTGCGATGGTAAAATTACGATGCCTTCAGTTCGACGTTTCCATGAAAAGTGAGTGACAGTAGAATCCGCCCCTGATACGTGATAGAAATTGCCCTAGTAATAGAGAGGGGGGAAGTGGAAGATCACTATGTCATCCACTTATACCGCTGGGCGCTAAATGCATCCTCGGCCACGCAGAAACAGCCATCGAATCTAGCAACCTGTTTGCACTCGAGTGAATGAAGTAATCGTTTGCCGGTCTAGGTCCTCTAACTGTTCTTCTACTGTTCTAAGGTATGTTCTTCTTTCGAAGAGTATTCCCTGATGAATACCTGAACAGAAGAGGAGAGCGATAGCAATATTGAAGATAAGAGATATCCCTAAGAGAAAAAGAAAGCTAGAAAAAGTAGGTAAATATGATAACCTTTTGTTGACTGGTATCCTATTTTGTTACGCATCCGGCATTCTAACTTGGAAGTACTCTGGTCAACCGGGTAAATTCAATACTGGTCCCGACCACCTTGCATATGCAGGCGAGCTCAGTTAAACGGTTTGACCCAATCAAAAGGTGACAAACAAGAGTTCACTCGATCCAACAGTCCTCGGAGCGGGGGGTGGCGGATGGTCATTGGAAACCAACGAGGAGTCTTCTTCTGCTTCAGGAAGGACACAAGGAAATATTAAATGGGACTGTTTCCCCTCATTCCGAGGTATGTAATTGTTCAACTTACTTCACTCTTGCCACGTTGATTGTGCTGTTGGAAAGCTATCTGTATCATTATGGCCGACCAAACGGCGCAGCTTGAAGCTGAGGTAATGTGTATTGCAATCGCGCATGAAGTAACTTACACTGACATTTGCCAGACCCACCACAACGACGACGACGACACCCATTCAGACAGCAGTCCTGTGAGTTGAGTCATTTTGATGGATTAGGACAAACTGATACTAATCGTTGGTAGTCATTTGAAAGCTCGCTGGCTTCTGTACGGTCTAGTATCCTCGATTATCGCCGTGAAAACGGTCGCACATACCATCGACTCAGCGACGGAAGTAAGAGGCCCTCCACTATGTCTGAAATGGAAGAGACTAACGAGTTGTCGTCCTATCATAGAATATGTTCTCCCTAATGATGAGGTACCAATCTACAAATTGCGTGGTGATGGAGTGTAGCTGACTAAGGACTTTCTCAGAGGGAACAAGATCGACTAGGTAAGAGCAACCACATTCTACTAGGTCATTACGTGAGGTTAACATTTGCTTAGACTTGACACACAACCTATGGTTGGCGACTTGGGACAACAATCTTTGCAATTGTCCCAAGAAAAATGGCGCCAGACGAGTCCTTGATATAGGTACCGGCACAGGGGTTTGGGCACTGGATTATGGTCAGTAAACCATCACGAAGCTTTGCGACTCTTTCTAACTTGATGGTAGCGGATGATCATCCTGAGGCTACTGTATGAGCTACTACTGTAGTGTAACTGAATCGAACAACCCGGCTAAAGCAACTACAGGTCATTGGCGTGGATTTGAGCCCAATACAGCCTGGCTTGTCAGTACTTGCCCGAACCAGGAACCAAGGCCAACTTCTGACTGACTTTATGCAGTGTACCGCCCAACTGCAGTTTTGAAGTCGATGATATCGAGAAGGAATGGACGTGGTCGGAGGAATTCGACTTTATCTTCTTTCGATCCATGATCTCAAGCTTCGCTAGTTGGCCGAATATGATAGCCAAAGCCTACGAGTAAGCGAAGTTGGCATCTAGATGTTGTGGTTGATCATCATGTTGATATCGTCGCAGCAATCTCGAACCGGGTGGATACCTAGAGATACAGGACAACATGTTTCCTTTGAAATGTGACGACGGCACTATGCCGGAGGACTTCAAGCCCTTGAAGTGGTCCAAGTTACTTATGGAGGCGACCGACAAGATCCAACGACCGATCACTGTTGCCGCGACCTTCAAGCAGCTGGTTGAGGACGCGGGATTTGTCGATGTTGTGGAGAAAAGAGAGAAGTGGCCCTTCAACCCTTGGCCAAAGGATGAGAAACTGAAGGACTTGGGCTCATGGAGTCAAGCTTCTACCATGATGGGTGTCGAGGCCATCTCAATGGCTGTTTTCACTCGCGTTCTCGATTGGAGCCCAGAAGAAACGAGTGTCTTCTGCGCGGAAGTGAGAAACGAACACAAGAAGATTGGCGTTCATGCATACTACGACGTGTAAGTGCTGGAGCTCAAGCCCGTACTCAACTAAAAACTTTTCTAATGAAACCATCAGATACTCTGTCTGGGGCCGGAAACCTGAAGCCAAGGAAGAGGAGAATCAGCCCAGTACTTCTTGAAGAGCATACATGGCACACTTTCACTACCGAAGAAAATCACCATCATTCAAGACTCATGGCTCTCATCTGACCGGGCACTCAAACAGAAATTGACCGTGACCGCACTGATCTGCAGCCGTATATACCAGTCATCATAGAGCTCGGGAGTAGTTGCGCCCGCAATCCGGGGCAGGTGATGTGTCCAGGCATTGATGATGTGCCGAGTGGCAAGTTCCCTTGCAGAGCTATTGACCATGTCAGAAGTACCGCCGAGTACCGAGCCTTGGGGACGTCTTGGTCTCCTTTCTAGACCGTAGATCTTTGTCTGGCCAAACCGTTCCCCGAAGCTGAATTGATGTGAGCCTCAATTTCAGCACCTCGCCTCAACGCCCGTAATGATGCAGACTGCATGTGACCGCACGCATGCAGCTTTTGTAGCCCGCAATGATGCATCTTGATCCTTCACATTCTTTTGCTTTGGCGTGCGATGAAGCACCTGCGTGCGAAAGACAGGTAACTCCACACATCCCATAATAGTATGTTCCTTCTCCATTCCATTCCGCCTTGGATATCGTGGTGATTCCTATCGACAAGTACCCTACTTGGCTGATTCTCTGATGATGAGTTGACAAACGATGATGCGGTTCCGAGAAAGATTGAGTACGCTTTATTGATCTCTGGTTATCTCCACGTCCCACGAAAGTCGCGATCTCAAGTGTCCTAAATTGGATGGCTCTAGACTCTCTTGCTTTTCACTCAGGATGGCGACCAACCTATGCAATAACGGACAAATTTTACATTTAGCCAACGCATGTAGGTTTCATTTTACGTAAATGTCTTGGAATCTGCAAGATCTCGTTGTACCCTGTCATTCCGCTGACCTACCATCCAGGCTGCTTCCGCAGTCAAAACCCCGGTCAGTGTATGTATGTTTGGGAGCCAAAAAATCTCAAAAACCCGATGCTCCGAGCCATCTCATGAGCGCATGGGTCTTGTGCTCGTCGCCGAAGCACCTGGGGAGCCGTTCGTGCATAGTCGCCTCACGGCTCTCAGCTGGCTTGTAGTGCCGGAGACCAATCGCGGAAGACGTTGAAAGCGGACGGGCGTTTGACACAAGGCACCTTTGCAGAGCGGGGGAAAGGGAGCAGTGCTGCGGGCGTAAAGTCCCAGGAGCATGCAGCCAACTACACATCACTCGACAACCACCAAAAGATGCCGAGATCTTAATGTTCGACTTTCAAGCCAAGCCTCCTTGGATTCTCATTTGACTAGCAAAACCCGAGTTTACAAAGTTATGGCTCGCTCCGGCCAACATACCTCGTATAAAGTACGAAGAGTGCGCCAAGTTTCTTGCGGAAGACGATGTCACTTCCTGAAGTTATGCGTTCTTTCTTCTTGAAGCCGAATTTAGGTACAACCGCCATCTAGTACGCCTTATGGACACTATATCTAACCGAAGTGTCGCGAATGGGTACGTAAGTCCCACGGTCTTGCCGCGAAACATATTTGGAGTCCTTGTCATGAGGACATCGATTTGATTGACTTTATTCTAGCGAATTGGATATCCCCAACAAAACTGAACGTAGAGAAGAGGCCAAGGTCCTCCAGAACGAGCGCACAACCTGGTTCTTGGCGGATCGTGACGATCCCTTGCTTCTGTTGCAGCAGCCAACGGAATCGGTCGAACGCCAACACGTTGCTAGAAGATCCGCTATCAGACAGGTTTTGAACAAAACTGGAAGATGACAAGGAGTCATTAGACACAATAGTCAAGGGATCTCTCATATAGGCAAAAAGTGATGTGGTCGGCTACAATAAATTAGGATAGCTACGGGGCGACCAATGCACAAGGCTTTTAGGTAAGACTGCGTCCGCGAATCTGTCTTTTATTTCACGCTGACGCCTCAATAGTTAAGAAGATTAAAATTGATTCAATTCAGTGGTTGTATGGTTGATTGTATACTTGGCATAACGACACGGCTCCTGTTACTCGATTCTGTGGATCACCACCGGAGCCGGACTCGGGGCTCCCGTGATAGTGGGGCAAGCCGGCCGGGCCATACGGACACGACTTTGCCACAACCCGATGCGTCTCTCTTCATCATGGGTAGTGTTCCCCGGATTGTGAGATTTTGTAAGGCATTACTCTAGCCTCATTAGATCAGAATATACCAAACAACTAGTCTTTTTGGCTTTAGTTTCAAAATTCCTGACCGCGATCGACCTGACGAGTCCCTTTGTTCCCACCTGACTTTGGCAAGATGGTCTTTCAGCAGTCACCTCGTTTTCTTATCTTTGAAAGAAGAATTTGGTACGTTTGGAGCTTGCCAATGACATACGTCTTCATCGCGTATATGTCTAGTTTTAATTACGCTGAAAGCATCTGGGGAGTTGACTTCGACAGCAGCGTATACCAGCAACGTCTAGTTACCATTTTGGTTGCATTTTGGCACATTCTGATCGTTGACCTATGAGATTAGATAGTTGGTAGCAACGGGAAGTCACAAAGTTGAGCCTACGTGCTGACTCGAGACGTCCCAAAGTACAGCTAAATTCACGGCATTCTTGGTAAGGCCGGTCCAACTTGCTATCTCAGCCGTCGCAGATGATCTGGGGTCAAAACCTTCAAGAGCTACCGGTAAAGCGTGTGATAATAGCTTTAGAGCTTATTTTTTCACACTAAGCATTCGAATCAGTAAAGCCGTGGTACCATTGACAACACGCACAGATTCCTGACGGGGCGCTTTCGTTGGGCTTGACTTGAGCTTGTCAAATGAAATGAATCAAGGAAGTGAGCGGATAGATGTCACGTCTGTCGAACTGATCTCGCGCTGCCGTTGTCTTGCTTTTCGTCGTGTACCTAGACGGCCTTTGGTCGACTTTTGAAGCGCAGAAGTGGCGGCTGTCCCCGAAATTCCGACTGGTTCATGGAACCACGCCAACCCGGCATGGAATGATGTTACTTGTAATTCTCGATGGGTGCGAATAAGAACCGGGACCACGGGAATGCCATGGTGATGGCTTCGCCTCAATCCGCCGAGTCTGTTGTTTGAGATCGAGTTTTGGGCCGGTCGAACTATCAATCCACCCTTTGTATCTTTGAGAGGTGCTCGACAAGCAGACGTCACCACCGCTTCATTTGGTTTGAAGGTTGGGATTTGTGACGGAATTTGACACTCAAAGAACCGAGACCGATGTCGAAAGTCGGAAATTCCCAATTTGAAGGAGGGAGGCAAACCTATGCCAGAATCCGGATTTCTTGATTCTCGCCAACTCCAGTTTCCTTCCAATTTCCCAAGCCAACGATACCAAAAGAAGTGCTGTGAAGGATGGAAGATAATTAAATATGGCCGAGCCGGCCGTGTAGTTGATCCATCGTTGCGTTAGTAAGAGAGAAGAAAAGGGAGGGGAGACGATGAAGCCCACAACTTCCGGCTGCTTTGGCGAACCATTTGAAGTGCGAACCATGCAACCCATCGCCAAACTAGAGGCGGAATGCAAAGCTGTCTGGCCTAGAGCCATCGGCCAATGTAGGCGCTGTAAAATCAAGCGGTGAGAACGGGCTGTCTTGTGTAACCCCAACTCCCGCCTTTTTGCTGTAGGCATTTTCGGAAAAAACCAGGCAAGCGCTTGCCTACGTTGAGGCGGCCGCTATCAAGTAAAAGCCGCAACCCTCCCGCAGCCCCATTACCGAAAAATAAGCCACAGGAACAAAATCGCTGATCTGTTGCTGACGTGTAAATGGAGCCCGCTGTTGGTAAAGTGATATGATACGCCGGATCTCTTACCGAAGAATGAGACAGGTCGACGTGGCATGTATTCTCGATGCAAGTGAGGCTGATGAATGACAGCACTGCCCTCACAGTGTGGGAAGGATCTCGTAATGAGTGGTTGTTTCTGAGGCCGGAACGGAGGCGGAGATGATGCTCATCTTTCTCCATTGGCACCCCGCGCTGCCTGATCATATACGCTTAATCTTGCCTGCGCTGCTGTTTAGCTTCGACGCCTTGTAAGCTGTCGCGAACCACATGAAGGACGACGTGCCTGAAGATCTAGGAAGAGCGCAATCGTCTATCGGGAAGAGAAGACCGCGTACGCCAATTTCATCCATTGAAGAAGCATTATATCCTCACAGAATCCCCGATGGTCATGCCGGCAGCCCATCTCCAACATACCAACTCCGCAAATACAAGAGTCATTCGAATGAATTTCCACTTGGACTCTCACACGAGGACGTTTTCGGCAACTAACTCTCAATGAGTGATGCGATCACCTATGGTCATTCAAGATACGCAACTCGTCACCACCTCATCAACTCGCAGGGGAAGCTGCTCAACACATACGTCTAAGGCTAAGTTGTTCTAGACGGGGATTGGGCAATTCATGCGGATAGACGGTGGATATGGTGAAGGAGTATCTCACGCGAGCTTGTTGGAGATATACAGCTGGTGTAAAGCTTGAAGTTGTATTGTATCTGTAGAACTGGGCCAGACTCTGATGAATTGGCGATGCGTCACGTTAAAACGTAATAGCTAATGTATCAACTTGAACACCTTAGGAAACCAGAGAAAAGCACGGAGTGTACGCAATTCGCAGCCGCAGAATGGTCTTTGAATGACTCGAGATCTTTTCCCATATATCCGTCATGAATCTCAATCTCCTCGTACAGACGCTCAGGTAGAACGTAATCTTTCCCTCGTCGCACACACAGCTTCCATTTTCAAAGCAGAGGTGTAGCCCGGTCATTGGCGATGTGTGTTGAAGCGCATTCAATGACACTCAATTTCACGAACATGGCCATAGACTCCTCGCCATGACTTCGAACGTGATGGTGTTCTGTCCCTTCGAAGTGCCGCTGAAATTCTCCAACATAACCTACCTTATCCTGGCACACCTAGCCAACAACTTGCGACAACAAATCCAACAAGTGACATTACCTTACCTTACCTTACCTTACCTTACCTTAGTGTGAACGGCAGGCTTTGGATGAACATGGGCACAACCTAAGGGGATCTTGTAACCAATAGACGTTGGTACCTTGCACTAATCCATCCACCACTGGTTGGGCACCTAGCTTTCGCGGCAGAACGGTCGCTGCAGTGCCGCTACTCGTGCCTCGCCCCCACTGTCTGTGGTTCAGTTCCATCACCCACCTCCGCTGGCGTGAGTGTAGGGAACCGAAATCGAGAGTCGAAAGGGGGCGTGTGCTTCAAATTGGCAACTGCTGCCTCGTGGGCGCCCCGTGGGCCCCCCGTGCACTTCCAAAGTAATTCGTCTCACTGCTGCCTCATTCCCATATTCGGACCTGCTGGCGACCGGGAAATGCAAACAATTCCGGATTCGCCATCTCAGGATCTTGAAGTCGGAACATGTCAAAATGGACATTTGGCTCGCTGTTTCGCCCTCACGACCGCCAAATCCAAGATCAGCATATAAAGAAACTCGAGGTCCCAAAGATTTAGTTGAGCATGCATCAACAATCGAAGCTTCTTTTCGGTCAATACTTCCACCATCGAGGAGGGCCTCAGTCAAGCCGATCTATTGAGTAATTCTGGCACGTGCATTACTAGCGAACCCCAAGAAGCGCCAATCAGTCTAAATCTCTTTACTATGGACAACATCTCTACTCGTGCCATCGTGAATGGGTATGAGTTACACACTTTCCCTTTCGTCATGATCAGGACAACGCGCTCCACTATTGCGGAAAGCCTACCGAAGCTGATGCAGGTTTCACAGGGACACCTCAGGAAATCCCCATGGGTCTCGGGTCCATAAAGCCAAAATGCACGGCGCAACACGACTCGAGTCGTTCCTCAAAGACGACGGTCTGAATACGATGTTGCCCTCCGTGACAACTTCGACCGAAAAGTCTCAAGCCGAACATGTAGCCAAAGCAAATCAGAATATCAAAAAGATCATGGCCAACTGGGATAAGTAAACAGCAAGTGAATAACTTTATGGAACTGCTTGATATCTGAGCACGTGTGTTGCTGGATAGGTACGTTCCCAACTACAGGGCGGCGGCTGAGTTGCTAATGTCATCGTTGTAGTGAGCGGATCACAGAGATTGATTTTCATCCGACTGAAGGAAGCTTATTGCTGAATACCTACTTGAGTACTTAAGGTAGTCTTCGGGACGATGCCCTCCACCATCCACTGTCGATATGGATGTCGACTGTCCGAAGAGCTGCAGCTGTCTTGATGGCATGTGGGGTCAAACATGGAACGGTACCGTGGTTCCACTTGTCCCAAAGGTTTGGGCCTACCGGGGATACACAGGGGTCTTGCGAAACCAGAGCCAAGTCGAGGTACTACCCAGGTTCTTGTACTTAGGCCCTGGGCTACGTAGCCCAGGTCTGCTCAATGACGATGAGGCACATGCACAGTAAAAGAGTTACCCGGCAGGTCTAGAGCTCCAGTGGGGTACAGGCTATGTATAAACAACGGCGCGAAGTAGCGGGGAGATTCCTGGCGCACCATCAAGTCACTTCACCATCAGGTACCCGTACCTTAGCTTACATTACTTTCATTACCAATATTACTGCAGGGAGACCTGCGCTCTGCTCTCTCTCCTCCGTATACCTCACTTGCTCTTGCATATCAGTTTGTTGCCCTTTAAATTGACGTCCATGTTTGCATCGCAATGCCATACGATCAAAGTGTCAATTTGGATGAGGTTGCCAAAGTTGAAGCACGAAGACGTCCGCCACCAACCCGGAAATCATGTAGCAAGTTGAGAAGAAGTCGTAAGAAAGCGGCATAACAAATAATCAGCCTAGGTAAAGACATTAGTAGTCAATCACGATAATGGGATTTGTTTATGAAATGCAATGATGTAGCTGATGCTGAGAAGAACCGTGTAAATCTACCCAGGCGTCATCACCAAGTGCTTGGAACATCATTGTGCAAAGTACTCGTCGATGACAGTGCCACTTTATCGATCAATCAATCGGGGTAGAAGATCAAGGGCAGTACGGCGTTGTTGTGATCAGGGCCCAAGAAAAGCTCCGTGATGCGATGGCAGCATACCTAGTCTGGGATATGGAATTTTTGCTTCATGAGCAATGGTGCATCATGAATACTCGCGGGTAGGAAAGAGACTGACAATCAGCTGTAAATCTAGCACCGGAAGACGATAACAACGGTTTTAGTCTTGAGAACACCTTAATCAGCCTTTGGAAGGGTTCATCAAACCTTGACCCCCCGAGGCCAGGCTCGTCGGACGTTACTAGCCCGACAAAGCTCGCAATCGCTTGTAAAATTTGTCTGGAGCGGCATTACTGACCAGCACTCATGCTTACTTGAGCTTGGGATAGCCACTCAAACCGAACGGCGTCGTCAGTGGAGGCAGACCAGCTGGATCATGCACACGTGGCCTAGCCCCCGACTGAAGTGCGCCGCAAGTCCGGGCGTGGGCGGCTCGTCTTGTCGAAACGATACCAAAGTACCATTGTACTCGGCCTGTCCTCGAGGACTTACCCAAGATGGATGAGAAAACTGTACGAACACTCAGGGTGGACGTCGGCCTTGGTGCACATTGACAGGACTTGAATTACCCTAGGCGCTTTGGAGTTGGGGTAAGGTACTGCGTACGACTGAAGCTGACACGGCTGTCTGATCAGACAATACCTTAGAATAGAGCCTAGGGTGTATAACAACCTTAGCTGATAAGTGTAGATAAGATAAGACAAGATAAGATATTCCCTACACCATCAAATCCCTGTAGAATCACTGCTTGGCCTGAGGTGGTTCCTCTGAGGTTGCCTGCTCGATGCCTTCTCGGAATTTGCCGTCATTAGCGTTGTTCCAACGCTCCCTACCTTACCTTTGTATTTTTGTACCCCTGCCCCGCACCCCTGCACCCCCGCACACACTGCATCCCCGCACACACTGCATCCCCGTTTAAGTGTTGGACTGGGTACTCCGTACCTTACACCACCTATGGGAAATCCAGAGAAAATGAGAAGGTCGACATTGGAAATCGAACACTGCCGTCTTTCAACGCCATCTCGACTATTTCATACAAATACCTTGATCTCCCGACAGCTCTCTTAAAGATGTTTTCTCTTTCAACATTGACACTCCCACAGACTGTAGCTTTACCAGTATCTTTTTGCCATCCCGGTCATCGACCCTGATCAGGTAATCCGCTAGTTGCTGTACACTGCATATCACCAAAACCGCAATGGACCCAGGTTCTGACAAGTCCATCGTCCATGGGTACGAACAATCTCTCTATTCTTATTGGAAACCGCAGCATCTGAATTCTTCCAGGATCATCTCACTGAACCAAGCTAATATTACCTCACGCAGTGACGACTCATCCTCGGGCCGCAAAATCACCAACAGCGAGGAAACCTTGCGTCTTCAAAGAGAACGACTTTGCCTTTTCGCACGCGACAGCGAATGCCCTAGTCCGATGCTGACCCATATGATGGGCTCGTCTGGAATTTCAATCAAAGAGAACCGCGGGCGCAAGCTTCGTGAGGTAAAGAGTGCCATTTCAAAGGTTGAGAAATGAAAGACATAATTTATTGAACCTTTGGCTGTGGGTGTAAGCAAGCGCACATCCAAAGATTGAAATGTAAGTGTGCGAGATTTGCCACAAGAACGGATTCAAAGGATTCTCATACGGCGATGCAGATTAAAATGATTCACCGCTAGGCGCTCCAAGTAGCTCCAGAGACTGGTGCAGACGCTCGGAAGGCGGGAAACTCGGCATCCCAAGAGATTCCAGCCCCGCTGCGCACCGTTCCGGGTCCCACTCCCCTCCGGTATTGGACTTTTACCAAGCCGGGCCATATCTCCAGTCTGGTCCAGATGCGGGGTGGGACGGTGATACTTGTGGCAGGGCTACTTGACTATTGGTACTTCAGTATCTACTGAGGTACAATCGAGGCACGTTCAAGGCAGTCGAGAAAGACCGCTGGCATGCGGTCTTTCAATCTTGTCTGACCAAGTTCTTGGGGCAATTGCTGGCCAGTCATACCAGTCAATGGAAGCCAGAGGGAGGGATTCTCGAAGACTTCCTCAAACGGCAGGCCCCACTTGATGTGCATTAAAGTACGGAGTATGACTTGTTCTATCGCCCCTCTTTCTGGCGCCTTTCAGGTTCGCAATGACCTCGGTCGGTCTTTGCTTTGTCCCAAACGCGACGTGCAACTCGTCGACATGCAGCTTTCCCTCCATTTACGACACCTGGACATAGTCTGATAGGCACCTTTCTTCTCTACCTCTGGGATATCTTTTTGCCGACTGGTTTCCGGGGGCTTTTGGTGGTTGTACTTGCCTTACGATCATCACATCTGCGTCACTGGCTAGGAGGCTGGTAGATGTCTAACAGGCACCAAAGTGCTACGAAGCTTCTTGAGTATCGCGAAAGACAGCAGACCCAGTAGTGGGTGATATTTATCTCATGGTTATTTAGATTTTATACAGTGCTAGTATACTCAATAACAACACGAAATATGCAGATCTTTGCGCTTAATATGCTCTTGAATTATGTGGCTTTGTCAGGCTTTACTGGCGGAAACAACCATCTGAAATTGTGTCGGGCGTTCCAGGGAAATCACACGGTGCAACAAGCATACAATACAGCTACGCAGTTCTCAAACTTTGCCCTGCGCTCGCGCTCGATCCAATGTAGTGATTCCATTACTTCTAGAAAGCAGACAAGGAGCGCATTTGAATTATCTTGGTCGATGTGGTCATCTTCCCACACACCTGAATAATTTCTCCCAGTCTCCCCCCTCCCCCTCCCCCTTCCCCCATCCCGGCAGCCCGCAACTGCTAGGGGTATCCAATGGTAAGGTAGCTCGCTGCATCCCGTCACAACATCACAGAACACCTCACACAAGCAAGAACCTGGCATATCCTCTGATATGTATTACCTTAGCCCCAAAGTGGATTGAGTGCATCAAATCAAAGAAGCCAAACGGGCCACCCTCCTACGTCTACCTCCCCACACTGATTTTTATTTTCGCATCCACACATACCCATGTTCCTATCGATCTACTTAGTAGTACCTGAATTAGCCCAGCCTCTGGCTCTAAAGTAGCCCAATTGAAGTTTCTGTTTTTGTATGGGTACGTTCCGATGGCCTAGCCCTGGATGAGGATGCCGAGCAACTGTTCCGTAGTAGGTCGGCTGCCGTTAACACTAAGGCGTCAAGGCCTGGAAGAAGTGGGGTTGATGGCATGGCTGGGGGAACTTGCACGCGTTGATGAGACGTGCAACAGTTGATGCAACAAGTCCGTAGCAATCTATCTACTGGTTCGCCGCGCCGTTCCAGCTACCTCAGCTATTCCTGAGGTCATCTTCAAATTTCCATAAGACGATGAACGTCCCCGACCCGTCGCAAACTCACATTTTCACAAATCGCGAGTTCGTGTTTCGATCATCTTTGCATTTGCTAGGTATTGTCCACGGGGCGTTCTTTCTCAATACATTGTTGTCATATCCAGCATATTGTGGACCCTTGGTACCTAACACCGTACACTGCCAGAATGTACGCAGCCTCAAACCAAGCTACTGTCAATGGGTATATCATCCGCCCTGTCCCACTTCACTCACCTACCCAAACGCCCTCATATCTTTTACCGGTCTCCTATCCCCAGCAAAGCTAACGTTCTCTTTCCTCAAGGGATACTCCTCCTCCTCGGACTGCAGCTCAAGTCCTGCAAGACCAGCAGCTTCGACAAACCCGAATCCAGTCCTTCCTTGGGGACAACAACGGCCCCAGGGCCATGCTTTCTCAGCCCTCCACCTCGGCAGAGGATTCCATGGCCAAGCGTCGGGCCGAAGCCGCCCACAAGATTAACGACATCATGTCAAACCTCGACGGCTGAAATGCATTGATGAATTCGTGAAAGCCTCTTAAGTCTTGGGTGTTGGCAGAACACGCTTGTCTATACCATCCCGCCAAGTGCGTGCCCATGCTTCTGACATGAAGGAGATTTATCTGACAAGTGCGCTAAGTAGACCCTGACCAACCACCACCAGACTGCAACTTGCAACACAAACCTATGCTCGGATCCGACCAGGGCAAAATTCGCCGCAGTTTATACCGACACACCGATTGGGCAAGTCCCGGCCCCAGTAAGCCCCATCCTACGTACCATTTCGGCCCGCTGCTTCGGCTCCGGAAAGCCAAATAACTGGAGAACGGTACCGGGCCGGTGAAGTTTCGTGCCAGGCAGCTTCCGTGACAGTCCTTGTGCACATCACACAAAGCTGGCATGGACACATCTAAGCTTATGTGTACCACACCACTACCTTGCAGTGTGGTCGGTACTTGCAGCATGTTTCGTACATCTAGATGTACCTCTCACGTCGCTGAAATCCATTGGCTGCGCCGCGGTGCGAGCCCATCAAATGGCTGCAGCCAGCCAGGCGTACCGGTGTGTCGGTTGCCTTACACATTCCTACCCCCAGTGGTATCCCGTCAGGCGCCCCAGCAGTGCCGCGCAGACGGGAGAAATACTAAAACGGATGCCATTCCCCTCCACCCTCGAACCCTCTCAGATTGACCTTTCATCACCTCTATTTTCCTATTCGATACATTTCCTCCCGTACACGCCTTCTCGATCCTCCGAATTCGAAACCAAGCCTGACTATTCCTCGGAGTTTTCCCCCACACTAGACTTCAAGTCTAGTTCAACCCAAAAAAGCCACCACCACGGGTTGCTACAGGCGACGACCCTGTCAAAGCGCGCCTCTACCTCTTCCCGAATCCCACCGACTTCGAAATACCCGCATACGATTCGATCTACGCGACGTCAGATCAGGGTGCAGATGTCACCGGTGGGAGAACAGAGTTCATTGGCCAATACAGGGTGGAACATCACATCGGGCGGTGGGACCTCTTCAGAGAAACAGAGTAAAGTTATATGCATGCGATTAACATTAGATAATACAACAAAGAAATTGAGCCGGCCCTTTGAGCCCCCCTTCACACCAAAACGCCGTGGATATCATGCAGTGCCCATTGTCATTCAGTCGTTAATATTTTGGTGTTGGTTCAGCTCACGAGGCCCTGGTTTCCCGCAGAGAGAGGATGTAAGGCAGATCGGTCGAGTCCGTCCGCGTTGCGAGTCTAATGACGGAGCCCGAGGCGGAACTTCCTGATGCCCTCGATCGTAAACTGACGCTAGATGAGGAATGGTTGGGACCATACGCCGGTCGAGTCTGGGCGAAGCTATTCATGCTGGAAGATCTCGATATGGCCCCTCTCAGTGTACCCAGCGGAGTAGCTGGCGCGGTGCGATATTGAGCCCACGTATTTGCAGAGGAGTTGCGCGCGTTGACGGTCGGCGCTCTCCTGTCGTAAGAGCCTTGCGTGCTCTGTGTCGCAGAACGGGATAAGCTGCGTGGGGTGGTAGGGTTTGTGGCCATGGGCGCATCATTGTCAATGTCGCTTTCTGAGCCTTCGCTGGGCTCGTCCAGAGGACCAAGAACTGCCGGATCGAGCGGTCGCATGCCGCGTAGTATCGCAGCAAACAAATGCATCAACTCGCGAAATTGGGCGTTCGAAATAGCCCGCGTAGAGAAGCGCGCATGTTCGTAGGTGGAGAGGAAATCGGCGGTTGTCGCATTAAGCGAAATTACCCCCAGCTCAGCAAGGTGGCCAAGGTAGTCGCGCAAGCTCATGGGTAATGGGCGCTGCAGCAAAGCCACCGCATCGGCATCGAGCATCGGTGGTTGACTGAAGGAGGTCGGATCGGGAGGAGCCAGTGTCAAGGCTTTTGCTTCGATGAGGTTCGGGAGCTCGGAGAGAACTGTGCTGTACTGTAGATCCGGGAGGTCTAGTGAGTTGGGCGATGACCAGCCGTAGTGTTCGATTTCGCCCCAAACTGGCCGTCGAGGAGGCAGCGCAATGCCAGTCTCCTTTTCTGTTGTTGCTGGCTTTTTCAAGGTGGGTAGCTGAAAGCGTTTCCTTGCCGCGCTACCGCCAGAATTCTGCTTCTCGACCAGTACCTCCTCCATATCGCCACCCACCAGATTCGTCTCGATGCGCGGCCTGGCGTCATAGGCAATGGCTGCGCTGCGCTTCAGGTCGGCAGTGATCATTTCGTGAACCTTCTTGTTCACGTCGCCCTTCTCGATGGGAACCCATGGCTTCGGTATTGAAGCGAGGATCGTTTTGTTGAGATATAGTCGCGTCGCGTAGATGAAGGATACGATCAAAGTGGTGAGGACCAGAGCGGCGGCAATGATCCATATATTATACGGCTGGTTGTTCGAATAGGCCTGGTAGATGGTGTCGCCGGGGGTTACGAGGAGGAGAAGGGCGAGGAGGAAGCATAGGACGAAGTAGAAACTTCCGTATATGAAACGGAATATCGCTCGCGGGGAGAACATTGGGGGCGATTCGAAAGGGTTTCCCAGCGTTGAGGATTCAACCCGGGAAGCGACGAGATTTCTGGTTGAGGATCATGGACCGACGGGCCAGTGCATGAGGTAATGTCGCAATCTGGAAAAGCATGGCTGGGCGGAAGAAAAACCCTATGCGACGAGGTAGAATGTAGCTGTAGCTAGGCTAATAAGAACAAGTGTGAAGTCTAGACATTACATAGGAGAGAAAAGAGTATAGTACGGTGGAGGGAGAGAATGGAGGTTGGTGAATATGTAAGTAGACAAGAAAAAAAAGGTGGAGGTTGCGCTCGCAGATGCGTGAAGATGACGACGAAGAAGATGATGGACGGGGGAAACGAGAGGTTGGTTGGGGGGCTTTCATTTTGTTTTAGCAGTGCCTTCCCGGCCACAAAGCAACAAAGCTCAGGTGGGGGTTCCTCCATGCGGACCCCTGTAGTTTTTAGGTAGGCTTTCTATGCTCTAATCCAAAATCCGGTTTAGCGGCAACAGCGGGTGGGCGGCAACGGGCACTAACTTTTTGCATTCCAGGCGCTCAAAGACAGATGCACAATGGGATGAGACGGAATGGGAAGAGAGGAGAGTCTTTGGAATGGAGGAACCTATTTTTTACCTGCCGTGACGCCGCGTTGGCTTTGGGAGACATATGAGCCCCATGACTAAGGTAAGGTAAGGTAAGGTAAGGTAGCGCCTGCTGTCTTACACGTGCGCCAGTGCCCAATCGCGGGCATCCAATCGTCTCGTATCATTGCTCTCGACTAGCTCAAACCGATGAGCTGACGCAGGCTATGCCGGCTTGTGCGCCTCACTTTAACATGTGATGAGACTGTCGGTCAGCTCTTCTGTTGATACAATCATGATTGTGCTGCAATGTTTTACTGCTTCGTGAAATCTAACTATGATACACGTCGTTATGCCGTTATGCGTGTGCCTGTTTTGCCTACCAAACGCCCCTCACAATTTACGGTTGTACCGTGATACCACGTATGCCAAAGCCTGTAACTAGCGGGCTTGCTGCATCTCGGGACCTTGGGATCCGACTTCACTCGTAGGAAGTGCCTGTTGGGCTGCCGCTTCCTTGGCCAGTCTGATATCCGTGCGAGTCAACCTCAAGTCGCTGCTGTATCGTTCAAACTCCGCAATCACTTGGGCCAAGCCCGTTTTCAAGGCTGCAATCACTGCTTCCACCTCTGGCGCAGCTCTGTCCTTCTCAATATCTGTCCAGTGAACGGGAAAGCTGTCCTTGAATGCCTCGATCTTGGTGATGACGGTTGTAAAGGTGCGGATGATGGTAGGAACGTCCTTTTGTACCCTGCCGTAGTTGTCATCATTGAGACTGTGAACGGCCAACCAGCTGAGCACATCAACAGCGTTGACGTATTGGCTTAGCTCTGAGTACGGCGTTCCAAGAATAACGGCAGTGAGGCGGTTGCGGAACTCTTGGCGGAAAATCCAGCCAACGTACTCATTGCCAATAACCTTCAGAGCCCATGTCTGGAACTGATTCATCAGCTGAGGAGACGACAGCGCCTCCTGCTGCTCCTTGCTCAAAACCTTGTCACGGGCCCCGCGCAGCGTCTTCTTCGCGATAGGGCTCAGCTGCGACACCGGCGAATGGCCGGGATGACTTCCCACCTGGGTCAGGGCCTTTTCCAGCTCGCCGCGCATCGTCTTGTTCGCGGGCTTGCTGGTGAAGATAGGGTCCTCTTTCAGTGGCGCTGAGGACCGAGCTCGAACTTCCGCAGCCGGTGCTGGGGCAGCCGGCACAACCGCGGGCTTGCCGTACTCATCGATTCTTTGTTCGATGTTCTTGATGGTAGTAAGGCAGTAAACGAATATTTGAGACCACGTAGAACCATCTTTACGGTCGATATCCATGAAGATGGCCTTGCGTCTGCCTTCTTCGTTGCGAGCAATGTATGCTAATTCCCAGAGGGCAAAGCACTGTCACTGTTAGCTTGAAGATCGGTGTATGCTGCCTTTGAATGTACACTTACCCGAACGGAGTCCTTCTTGCTCTTAAGACCGTTCAGAAGACTACCGTTTGGATCCTTGGACTCACTCGTGAGAGGTTTGCCGTTCTTGAGAGGTGCCTTGACCATGAACATCGAAAACGCATGGTTGGCTGTCTTCCAGATGGCAGTGATCAGGAAGCCTGCAACGGCGCATCGGTACATCAAATAGATGTCTCCAGGCCACTGAGGCGGAAGCATGTTGGTTTTGGGAAGGTTGTAGAAGGGTCGCAAGAAGAACAAAGCCCAGCCCCAAAAGAACGACCGCAGGGCCATGAAGTATACCACGCCGGCGACAATGGTGATACTGATACTTCTGACGCCTGACTGGATGAGAATCGCGGGAACTTCGCCCAAGACCTTATTCAGCGAAGCGTCCCCAGAAACCTTGACTTCGCCCCCCTCGGACCGCGCGACATCGATGATGAGCTTGTCCTGGTCTTGATAGAAGTGGAAAATCGACTGAACAGCGGCACTGACGGCCATGTAGCAGAAGAAGATCAACGTTCTCTCATTTACGCGGGCGCGGTCCCCACTATAGTATGTGACCCATCCCAAGTTGGCGCTCTCCGGCAGAGCCCAGAGGTAAACATGACTGAAAAGCGCGCTCGAGAAGCCGTAGAAGAGAAAAGCCTCGAGGGTATGGATGCTAAAGAAGAACTGCGCGAACGCGTGGAAGGTCGAGTTGGAGGCGCGGGCGCCGACGTGGTACTGGGCGATGCGCAGGATCAAGATCGAGAGACCGCAGGTGAAGAGGAACAGTGTTCGAAAGCCCGCGGGACCAATGGGAAACCAAGACCAAAAGTCTACGAGATGCAAGTTAGTTGCGAAGATTTGCAAGCTTGCATCTTTAACGGTCACCACTCACAGGAGCTCCAACCCGAGAGAAGGATGGCTTGCAAATAAGAAATGGCAAGCAGAATAGTAGCGGTAGAGGAAAATCGCCTGTGCAGCGCAGGCTGCAGAAAGTCCTTATACGGAGCCCTTCTGACTGTTGCCGGTGCCATGCTGAAGGTGCATGGTCATCGAGACCGAATGTTTTGGAGGGTGAGGTTGGGCGAGGCTGCACTGGGACTTGTGCCGTGGCCAGGATCTAAAAGTAAATAATGTAAAAATCTCCAGTACAACAACATGCAGCTCCCGCTTGAGCTTGCTTGAGGTCCAGGGAGGGACCCGCCCCTACACGCTGACTGAGCCACATGTGTCACGTGGCGATAACACAATCAGGCACCACAATTGCGAACCGGAGCTGATTGGACAGAACGTGGCGCCCTTACGTAGTGTTCCAGCCACAGCCGACGACGACATGCAGGTTCCTGACCATCATTACGAGACTATCTTCCCCAGACATCCTGACTGATACTTACTGGTCAAATAGATACATCCGTGAATCAAAACGACGCCGTTCCTTTAGTCCTCTTCATTTGTGAATACTTTGCCTTCGAAATCGCAATCATGTCGTACGACCAGCTATCTTCGCTCGAAGCCGGCCGATCGGGTCGTCAAGGCGGATACACCGACGATCCCGAGTTCAAGCAGCTTCAGTCCCAGTTGACCAACAAGATCTTCAACCTGCGGCGCAACATCCAGCAGCTAACTACCGATGTCAACATCCTCGGAACGAAGCGCGATACACCCCGTGTTAGAGAACGAGTCCACGATCACCTCGAGAAGACCCGCGACCTGTGCAAGGAGATTGGAGATGGCGTGAAGAAGCTACAGACATGGGACGATTTGACGGTTCGTACTCTACAGGCTACTTGTGCATAGCCGTATACTAATAAACCCTGTGCACAGAAACAACAAAAGTACGACCAATCCAGAATCTCGACCGACTTCCAGAACGTCCTACAAGAGTTCCAGGACATCCAGCGCAAAGCACTCGAGAAACAACGAGCGTCCGTCACAGCTGCGCGCGCAGCGACCGAAGGCGAGGGAGCGGATGCGGCGGCTGGATCCGAGGAGCGTCTCGAGCTTCAACAGCAGCAGGAGGTCAGCCGCCTGGCATCACAGGACGAAGTAGACTTCCAGGAAGCGCTCATTGTCGAGCGTGAAGAGGAGATCCGAAACATTGAGCAGGGCGTCGGCGATCTCAATGTGTTGTTCAGACAGGTGGCTCAAATTGTGACCGAGCAAGGCGAGCAGCTTACTTCTATTGCGGATAACGTGGAAGATGTGCGTGACGATACCCGGGGTGCTCAAATAGAGCTTCGCCAAGCGGCGAGACACCAGAAGGCGGCTCGCAACAAGGGGTGTTGTCTGATGCTCATCCTGGCAGTCATCCTCACCATCATCATTCTCGCAATCGTATTGGACTAGCACGGCATGGGGGGTATTGGGGGTTTCTTTATTTGATTGCTGTTTCTACATTGGCGTTTTGGTGGCGTTTCGCGAATATTGTACATCAGGCGCCCAAGTACAGCTAAGGATACAATCTGGGACAGCGTGTCTTCTCTCTCTATCATCGCCATGATTTTTCTCCCCGAGACTACACGCCCCGCAAGTGAAAGCGCTCGTAATGAGGGCTCGGCCTCCAAGGGTCGTGTTTGCCGCGTACCTTGTCCATAATTTTGACAGAGATCTGGGAGAAGATCATTGAAGAAATCCAGTAGACAAATATGCCTGCAGGCAAGTTGATACAAAGCGCGGGAATCAAGATTGCCGTGAAAAGTAGACCTCTTTGGAGGCGAATTCGCCATCTCAGACCCGGAGGCACATTCTGCTCAGACGTTGAAAGGTTGAATACATATTTCCTCATTTCGCCTTTGGGCATCGTTAACCAGCCCAGAGTGCCCATCAGCATAGCAGGCAACAATATTGTTGGATCGGCTACCGTGAGGTCGGTAAACCATAGCATGCCACCATTTGCCATGCCTTCCGCAACATAGCTTAGTGAATCCAGGTTGCTAGATACAGCATCGGCAGATGAAGAAGCTGCTGTTGATGCCTGTTCCGACACGAAAGTCGAGGCGACACCGGCCGAAGCCTCCTGATTCTTGTAGCTGCCAGTGAGCAAGGATAGAATTCCGCTGTTTGCACCACAAAGACGCCTCAAAGATTCAGACATGAGATACCATATGGGCAGGCCGAGTGCTGGGGCCCAAGTCTTCCAATTCTGGGCCCCTAGCTCTTTGAGCATTCGCTTCCGAATCTTGGCTAGTTGTATGGCCCTTGAGAGACGGGTCCCACGAACTTCGTGACTCCAGGCGGCCATGAATGGTGCGATTTCTCCCTGTCTTTCAACGACGCGTCTGGCGTAGTACTGAAGCGGCGCTCTGCACAGAGAGATGAGCAAGGCCGAGAACACGATGGTGCCTGTCCAATTTCCTGTCGCGTTCATCGAGTGCAGCGAGACAACGGCTTGCGAGGTAGCTTCGACGCTGCTGTTGACGAGCCCACCTAGGCTGAAGTTTCTGGCACTGATTGTTTGTTGAGGTGCTCGTACCGTCCTCGAGACAAGGTGTGGGCGCAGAGAGGCAGCGAGTGGCCTTGCTGATGAGAAACCGATGGATTGCCGCAGGCCGGGTGTGATGGCGCAACGCGCCGCTCTCAGGGAAGCCATGATGAGATGCTTATATGTTCATCAGAGGGCATTAAAGGGAACACTTTCTTCGAACGCTTGCGGCGCAAGGTAGTGGCCCTTGAAACGAATGATGCGGGCTGGTCAAGGGTCGTCAAGGAGCTGAGGCTAGATTTTGTCAATAGCTGATCATGAGAATATCTTAGTTGACATCGGACTTTCAGTGGCCAATTGAGAGAAGCACCGACGGGTTGGTGCACGGGCCATTTTGATTCAACGGGCGCGGCTTGAGCGGATCTACAGCTCGCCGGGGCCGGAAAAGACCAGGACCCTTTAGAGGTGGGGGTCAACTGCCCACTGTATTCGTACCGCTGCAGCTTCCCCCGCCCCATTTTCTAGCTTGCAGTACAACCTGGCCAGTTTGCGAGTCCCCTACCTCACCATAGCATCCCACGACGTCAACGGGCAATGCTGAAGCTGGACTTGACCGACGCCCCCTTCGGCTTCGACTCGCCCTCCTTTTTCCACCTCGACACCACCACTGGTTTCCGAGTTTGACGAAACAAAAACAAAACCTACTCCTACGAGTTCTGCGATCCCTTCACCCCCGATGCCCGAAACCTGCTCAGCGCCGTCTGGGCAGACGCCCTTCTCTTTTGGCCTCGATCCCTGGACCCTAGCCTACGTCGTTGTGCCGATCCTCGCTTTTACTCCGATCGCGACCTACATCATGTTTCCTCTGCTGATGAAAGGCATTGGTTCCCTGCTGGGATGGTACCTACGAAAAAAGACAGAGGGAAGGAGAGCACAGCTCCTGGAGCTCAAGACTGCTGAGCAACAGTCATTCAACAATACCCAAAAGAGCTCCAGCAGCGGAAAGAACAATGTGCAGGCACAAGCTTCGGGAAGCTCTGATAAGAAGGACTCAGAATGGACTGGGGTCGTTGGCTTCTTCCACCCCTTCTGGTACGTCGTAACGATTGTGAAAGTCGCCAAAAGTCAGGTCACTAACAGCACCCAGTAACGCTGGCGGAGGAGGAGAGCGAGTCCTTTGGGCTGCGATCAAGACTACCCAGGAAAGATACCCCAATGCACTATGTGTTGTGTACACTGGCGACCATGAAGTGAACAAGCAGGCCATGCTTGAGCGTGTCAAGGTTTGTCTCCCACTATAGAACCCCTCTTTCCTCATACTAATGACATGTCTCAGACTCGGTTCAACATCGACCTGCATCCCCCGACCATCAACTTCCTCTACGTCAGCACAAGACACCTCGTTCTGGCCTCGACATGGCCTCACTTCACCCTCCTTGGACAGTCGATTGGATCTGTAGTGTTGGCATGGGATGCCTTCCAGCTCCTTGTCCCTGACATCTTCATAGATACTATGGGCTATGCCTTCTCTCTGGGACTGTGCAAGTTGCTCTTCCGCAGAGTCCCTACTTGTGCTTATGTCCACTACCCGACAATCTCAACTGATATGCTGGAATCACTGGACCCCAAGGCCGAGACTGGAAGTCAGGGCGTCAATGCCGGCAAAGGCGTTGGTATCCGAGGCAAGGTCAAGAAGTTCTACTGGAAAATGTTTGCGGCCTTGTACTCCCGGGTTGGATCTACCGTTGATATTGTCATGACAAACTCAACCTGGACGCAAGGTCATGTACAGAAACTCTGGGGCCCCTACCGTCAGGCTAAGGGAAGAAACAACCCTATCGCTGTCAACTTCCCACCTTGCGCTGTCGAAGAGCTCGAGGAGGCAGTAGAGGTATCCGAAGCTAGCGAGCGAAAGCGAGAGCAGGCTTTGGTCTACATTGCCCAGTTCCGTCCCGAGAAGAACCATACCCTGGTCATCCAAGCTTTTGCCGACTTCCTGAACACCAAATCCGAAGCCGCCAAGGACGCGAAGTTGGTCCTCATTGGTAGTGTCAGAGACGACCACGACTCCAAGCGGGTGTATACGTTGCGCCTCTTGGTGAATGAGCTCGGCATTAAAGACCGTGTCGAGTTCCATCTGGACGCTTCGTGGCCCGAGATCTTGGACTGGCTGCAGAGGGCTTCTGTCGGTGTCAACGGCATGTGGAACGAGCACTTTGGCATTGGTGTCGTCGAGTATCAAGCAGCCGGTCTGATTTCCGTAGTCCACGCTAGCGGTGGTCCCAAGCTGGATATCGTCATTGAAATCGACGGCCAGCCCACTGGTGAGTGTTTACATAGCCTTCTTTGAAGTTGAAAACTAACCTGCTTGTAGGTTTCCACGCTACAAATGTCAAGGAGTTCGCCGAGGGCTACGAAAAGGCCCTCTCCATCAAGGACCCGCTCCCTGTTCGCCTCCGCGCACGCCGGTCGGCCAAGCGCTTCACCGAGAGCGAGTTTGACGAGAAGTGGATCGCCCAGATGGAGAAGTTGGTGGCCATGACGCCCTAGATGCATTGTTTACTCTTGCTTGTATTTCTATATGTACTTTGATAGACTCGAGGATACCCCTTTCCTTCAGATAACCTCAATAAACCTGGCTTATGTTGCATATATAAATTTCCATCATCTTAACGTAAGCGTGATATATCATCTAAATCGTCTACACCACAAACGCGCCACTGTTCTTCTGCCGCGGCTCGCTCGCGGCCTCAAATATGCCGTCTTCAAAGATGATACCTTGCACAGCGCTCCGGCCCTCGGGCACCCACGTCACGTCGTGGCCCTTTTCGAGCATGCTGGCGACGGTGTCGTTGTCGAAGGCGTACTCGAACGTGACGGTGTTGGGCATGAGCTGGTCGTGCAGGCGGGGTTCGCGGAGGGCCTGCTTCATGGTCTGGCCGTGCTCGAGGACGTGCCAGGTGACTTGCGCCGTGGAGCTGATGATGCGGGAGCCCCCCGCGGCGCCGACGGTGACGTAAAGGGAGCCGTCTGGGTGTTCAACGATGACGGGGGTGATGGAGGAGAGGGGGCGCTTGTTGGCGCGGACGAAGTTTGCGGGGGAGGGTTCGAAGCCGAAGGCGTTGCGGACGCCTGGGATTGAGAAGTCGTTCATTTCGTTGTTGCTGGTTTTTGTTAGTGAACGGAATCTACGGTGAGATGGGATGAACAGGGGAAGGGAAACTCACAGAATTACACCGGATAACGGGTCCATGATTTGAGCTCCAAAGAGGAGGTTAACGGTTGTGGTCAGGGAGGTGGCCATGCCAGACTTATCCGCCGTAACGATATGCGATGTCCCGAACCCTTCGCTCGAATACACGCCCTGCGGATCATACCGCTCAACCGGCTGCGTCTGGTTATCCAGGATCCTTCCGCGGATATCCTTTGCCGTGGCCTCGTCGATGAGGGTATCCTCAAATGGGCCGATCCCTTCCACGAAGTCCGGGTCTCCGAGCAGGGAACGGGCGCCATAGGCGAAGCGCATGGCCTCGTCGAAGCGGTGGACGCCGAGCTTGGTGTCGGCGGACTCGGCCGGGTCGAACTGCTCCATGATTTTGAGGGTGTTTAGGCAGACGGCACCGCTGGCAGGGGAGCCGACGGAGGTGAGGCGGTGACCGCGGTAGGTTATGGAGAGGGAGGGGCGGGTGACGACCTTGTAGGAGGCGAGGTCTTCTAGGGTGAGAGTGCCGTTTGTGGCGCGGACTGTGGCGATCATGGACTCTGCTATGGGGCCGGAGTAGAATGCTTCTGGGCCTTCTTCTGCGATCTTGGCCAGCGTGCTGGGTGTTTTGTCAGATTTGAGTTTTCTGAGAGATGTGTGAGTGGGTATGAGGCTTACACTCCGTAACGTTTGCGGTAGATGGTATCACCAAGTTGGAGGAGCGTTCCTGTTCAGTGTTAGTTTGCTTTGCCCTTGTTACTTTCACTCAGGGGATGTTCGAGACTCACCATTGGGAGCAAACTCCTCAGCCCAAACTGGATCTTCAACGAGAAAGTTCCACTGCCCTTTGATAGCGGCGTCCATGTATCGCACCAAATCCGAAGACACTCTGAAACCCGTAGTCGCCAATCTCGCAGCTGGAGTAACGACACTCTTCCAGGGCAGAGACTTGAAGACAACCGAGTCAGTAAGGAGAACCTCTCGTCATCTTTACAAGCTGTTCACTTACACCGTACTTCTTGTGGATGTATTCTAACCCACGAACCTCGCTCGGCACACCGACGGCCAGGCCGCCGTAAACGCTGCCCGCGATGTTGCCCTGGTACATGTCCTGGAACGCAGCAGCCGGCGCAGCCTCTCTAAAGTCCACAGACTCGTAGTTCCCATCGGCGTCTCTGATGACAACGAAGCCGCCGCCGCCGATGCCGGAGTGGTACATGCCCACGGTTCCGACGCAGAAGGTCGTACCGACGAGCGCGTCTACGGCGTTTCCCTGCACAAGGGTCAGTCTTGTATAACCTTACTGGAAAACTATAAGAAGGGGAGAGAAACACATACACCTTGCGCAAGTAGATCACGGCCAATCCTACTGCATTCAACCGACTCACTTGCAACGGCACCAGTGTCGCCAGCACGAGGGTTAAAGACGAATTCCGGTATCGCTGCGGCCGAAACTGAGCGGCATTCGGCCAGCAAGAGCAGGGAGGCTGAGTAATGCCATATTGACTTGGGAAATGTCTCTATTCTCGGTTAGTCTCTTTTCGAGATTTTCAGAGGATGCTGATCTCTTCCACTGAATGGGATGAACTCACTCATCTTGAATAGGTGGTTACGTTCCAAAGGCCGGGCGGCGGTCTGTGGACTCCAACACGGGACGGTACCTCCGAGACTCAACGTGCACAACGGCCGAGACTCCGATAAGAGATAGCGGAAGGGATGATTGAGGGACTCGGCACCTCAGGTGAGCAACTTTCAGCGTTGCGTCTCTTATCTACCACGATAAACAAACCTCCTATACCCAACAGATCACCAAGACAAGAGAGAGGGATGTGAGTAAGCTGGAGACATTAAACGCCGTAGTCGGGGGAGGGCCATGACTTATTACTACTGGGTCCCCGGCGATTGCGACAGACCAAGTCGCTATTACCAACTTGGTCCCAGCCCCAGATCCGGCAGGCACAACTGATAAGCGAGTTCTGGGGTCCAGCGTGTGGGCCTCACTTACTTACTTACCTGAGGTAACTTACGTAGGTACCGACTCAGTAAGATACCTCGAGGTGTGGTGGCACTTAGTGGGCGAGTGACAATTGAAAGTGTGCCGCATGATAGCAGTCATGCTTGGTGCTGCCCCACACCACGTCCCAGGGACGCCAATCAGCGACGGGCGAATTAAGTAATTCTCAGCAACCTTCAGACGGCCGACAACTTTTTTTCACAGGTCGCATGTCACAAGCTTCAACTTCAGGTGTTGGACTTTCATACTTTCATCTTACACCATTTTCATGTACTTTCAAGCTATACTGTGACGCGGTACTCTTAGCGGGTCGTCTTGTCTTACCATTGGTGTATTCCAAACATTGGCTTGAGGCATTCAATGGGTTTGCCCCTGCGGCTCCTTCCGAGACTCACTTCATCTTCAATCCGTCCGGCTATCAACGCCCTCACGTTCACCCGGGCCTCAAGCTCGGCCCCGGCAGCAGCTCACCGGCCACTTATTCGCAGGGTCATTATGTCGTCAACAACAGAGACGCCTCAGGCGGCGACAGCGGCACCAGTAGCAGCAACAACAGCAGGAGAGTCATCTCACCAAGGTCAGGCACAGGCGCAGGGTCAAAAGAAGTGGCAGAACGGCGGCAACAAGCCCAATGGCAACAAGCGTTCGTTCCAGGGCGGCCAAGGAGGCGGAAGGGGCAAGGACAAGCAGCGCAAGTCGAAGCGTGAGAGGAACATCACCGAGGGGTCGTCCGAGGAGGTCTTGGCGTTCGACGTGCAAGCGCTCATCGCATTGCGCAAGGAATCACTCCCCGATGCGCCAGCACCGGCACCGACGGTAGGCGAGGAGGTAAAGGACGGGGCACAGAACGGAGAAACACAGGCCGAGACTCAAGCACCCTCAGAAACCCTCCCAGAAACCTTTACCGAAATCGAAGTCGAAGTCCATGCAATCTCCTCAACGGGAGACGGCCTCGGCTTCCAGCTGGGCTCGACCTCGACGCAAGTCTACGTCGTCCCCTTTGTCGCACCCGGCGACATCGCAAAGGCAAAGGTCATCAGACACGTCCGCGAGGAGTCCTACTCGGTAGCCGACTTCGTCTCCGTCGTCAAGGCGGGCCCCCTCCGCGACGACGCCCGCGTCAACTGCAAGTACTTTTCCCAGTGCTCCGGCTGCCAGTTCCAGATGCTCGACTACGACACCCAGCTGGCGCACAAGCGATCCATCGTCGACAAGGCGTACAAGAACTTCTCCAACCTGAACCCGGAGCTGGTCCCGTCCATCAGGGACACCATCGGCAGCCCCCTGCAGTACGGATACCGTACCAAGCTTACGCCGCACTTTGATGGGCCCCCTGGGCACCACAAGAGGAATAAGCCCAAGCAGGCGTTGAGCAAGGTCCCCGAGATTGGATTCAACGTCAAGGGCCGCCGCCATGTTCTGGATATCGAGGACTGCCCTATTGGAACCGACGCCGTCCGCCTGGGCATGAAGCGCGAGCGTGAGCGTATTGCCAGAGACTTTGGCAACTTTACAAAAGGCGCCACGATTCTCCTCCGCGAGAGCACAAAACGCTACCCAAAGAAGGTCATCGGCAACGGTAACGCCAACACCAAAGCAGCCACGGAAGAAACATCCACGACAGAGGAAGCATCAGCATCAGCAAAGGAAGAAGCAGAACAACCCCCCGCAGAAACCCCCTCCGACGCAGTCCGCGTCGAGACAGACGCCCACGTAGACATCAAAACCTGCCTCTCCGCCACGGGCGCAATGTCGAGCGAGTACATTGACAATTACCTCTTCACCAACCCCGCAAACTCCTTTTTCCAAAACAACAACTCCATCCTCCCCAAATTCACCCAGTACATCCGCGACCACGTCATGCCCCCGGCCGGCCCCCATCGCGACCGCATCAAGTACCTCATCGACGCCTACTCCGGCTCCGGTCTCTTCACAATCACCCTCGCCTCCCTCTTCACGGGATCCACGGGCATCGACATTGCCAAGGACTCCATCGAGTGCGCCCGCAAAAACGCCCGCCTCAACAACCTCCCCGAGTCGCAGTGCAACTTCCTCGCCGCCGACGCACCCCAGCTGTTCAAGCAGGTCACCTACCCGGCCGACGAGACCGTCGTCGTCATCGACCCGCCGCGCAAAGGGTGCGATAACGATTTTCTGAGCCAGTTGTTGGCATTTGGGCCGAGGAGGGTCGTGTACGTGAGTTGCAACGTTCATACGCAGGCGCGCGATGTGGGCGTGCTGGTGCGCGGGGACGGCGGGGATGGGACAAAGTACGAGATTGAGAGTATCGTGGGCTTCGACTTCTTCCCGCAGACGGGACACGTCGAGGGTGTGGCGGTGTTGAACAGGGTCGAGAAGAGTGCTTGATTACCTATTTTACATTGCATTGGGACGGGTTGGGATTTCATATAACGGGAGAGTATACAAAAGTTTGTGATACCAGCATTCATTGGTCTAATAATTCAAAAGAAAAAAAAGCAACAGCCACCAAAGTATAGACGTGGCATGGGATCGTTCTCTCAAAACATATTCCCAAGTCTTTTACCGTTTTATTTCGTGATCCTCTTGTTCTGTCTACTCTTGTATGAGGTTCTGTCTGTACACAACAAAAAGGAGACCAGGTCTTTCAGCCCTCCAGTGCCCGATTGTCCTCTAGCAGAATCTTCAAGGCCTGCACCAAGACCTCAACCACCTCCGCTCGCCGACTCTTCTTAGCGGCCTCCTTGAGCCCTTCAAGACCGCCCTCCTCAATAATCTTCTTCCGCGCATTGGCCCCGGGAGCACCCTCAGCAGCCACCATATTGTAGATGATGAAGCCGGCGCGGTGCCGCAAGTCCTCATTGTCGTCGGCGCACATGTCGAGGATGACATTGACGCCCCGCTCGCGTTCCACAATCGCTTGGACGACGTTCTCGTGGCCGGTGAGAGCTGCTAGAGCACCACCTGCTGCACTGCGCGTGCCCTCGTCCTCGGCGTCCGCCAAGGCGAGGAGAATGTGCAAACGGCCCTTTGCTGCGGAGCTGCCGTCGGCATACAGTGCCAGGCCTTCCACAGCCTGTACGAGATTGCAGATAAGCTCAACGGCGGCCTTTGACACGCGGGGATTCGAGGAAAGCAGTTGGTCTTCGATCTGTGGCCATGCTACCCTGATAATGGCTCGCCTGGTATCGAGGTCATCGGTCGACGCGAGGTTGGTGAGCGCCATCAGCGCCTCAAACGTCGGAAGAAGGTCACGGTGCTCCGCAACTGGGTCTGTGGGAATGATGGAAATGAGAGGGCGGATCGCAGAGCTTTGCGGGTTGGAACGACTGCCGCCGAAAACAAGAGCCGGGTTGGTGCTGATGAGAATGCGCGCCAGGGCTTGCGCAGCAGTGCGACGGCCGGCGGCTTCGGACTCTGGGAGCAAAGCCCACGCAGCCAAGAGAAGCTTGACGGCGCCTTGCTGAGCAAGCTTGCCGCGCAAAGATGTCGTAACTGAAAGAGAGTAAATGATAGCGACAGTGAGTGATAGTGACGCGGCCGAACCACCCTTGCTATGGGTTACTAAGACCGGTGTGACCCCGGCCTCGAAAACGCGCCGGCATCGTTCTGCCACATGGTCGTTGTCGTTGAGAGGATCGGGCCCGGCAGACTTGCCAGCGGCGGCGGCGTATGCCTTGAGCTGGTTCATCTTCTTCTCCTCCTCCGATAGGTTGGGCTGGTATCTGGTGAGATTCACCAAGATACTAAGCGCCCCGTACGTTACGGGTGATTTGGCCGGAGCGTCAGCCAACGTCTTGACAAGTTTCTTTAAGAAATCCGCATTCCCTGCCAGCTTTTCCTTGATGGCGGGCCGGATCGATGCGTAGGCCAGCCCTTCGATAGAATGTTGGTGTCCATGGTCGTCTTCGCTGAGGAGCATGGAGGTGAACCTCGTTGAAAGCTCCTCGATGGTTGTGATTGCGGGTGAAATCTTCCCTTGCCCGTCCTCATTCAGCGCCGGCGCCGTGGGCACTGCCTTCGTTCTGAAGTCAGTCAGATCTGTGATTGGACGGCTTCACGTCCGTTTGTTGATGAATACCATACCCTCAATTTCGCCAGGATAACCGCTGCCAAGTTTTGGACCTGTTCCGAGTGCTTGCGCATGGCGACGGAGCCTTCCTTGATGGAATATTCGGGGTCCTGTGACATTTCCTTGGCAATCTCCTCGGGATCCTGGTCGACAACCTCCTCCAGCCATTCGGTGCAATACTTGTTTACTGCATCACGGCACTGAGAGTTCATGCATGCGGCGTTGAGCATCTCCAAGCAGGCAGTCTCGACCTTGCGGCTCTTCCACTTGCGTCTCATCAACGGGCCGAGGGAGCTCAAGAAGCCCTCGCTGAGGAACAGCTCCGATGTGAGGTCAGGAACGACCGGGAAGGTGGAAGCAGCCACACAAAAGGCGACGATGTAGTCGTCATAAGTGCCCCTCTTGATCTTGTCAAAAAAGAAGTTGGAGAGCTTCTTGGCACCATCGTCGCCGGCGGCCTTGAGATAGGCGGATGTAGCGATAACGGCGTGCGCGCGAACAATCTCGGGTTGTCTCATGTCGAGATATGTCAAGATGGTGTCGACGCAATCACCATCGATGAGTTTGCATATCGTAGGGGCACCGGTCTTGGCCTGGATGAGCTGAAGGTCCTCATTCAACAGCTTGGTGAGCTGGTCGAGGTCGCGAATGGTTTCATCATCCTCCTGGCCGCCCTCCATTAATCGCGCAAGAACGAGAAGGGTCTCATCCTCTCTCGGAGGCGCCGTGGTGGGAGCGGAAGCTTGGGTGACGGCGGCCATTGTGGAAGTTGTTCGCTCAGGCTGGAAAGCGGTTGAGCGAGCTGTGATAATGTATACTTTGGTACCACGTCAAGGTGTGTTGTTGAGTGAGTGAGGAACGGACAGACCTGGGACGGACAGAAAAAGCCTAGAACAAAACGGGGCGGAACGGTTGATATAAGTAGGTACCTTGCTGCGGTGGTTAGGGCGGCGGCGGCGACAGCGGACTGTGCGATGCGTTGGTCACAAGGTAAGGTAAAAGGTCTGTCGATGACAGAGGCGTGAGGTGGCCGTGGAGGAGGAACTGGGTAGGGTTGATTGCTAAGATAAGAAATGGCAGACGACAACCCCAAAGAGGTTTCACAAGTGAGACTTGTCACTGGTCAGTGGGTGCGCGTCGATGGGCAGTCACCAGTGTGGCAGTCCAGCAGGAAAAAGAATGAGGTGTGAGGTGCACAGCGCACGTAGTTACTGGTACCTACCCGTATCTTAGGTTGTCTACCTAGGTACGGGGTTTAAGGTAAGTGGGGTACGTACTCGAGTCGTCGCGATTTCATACGGGACCTCTCTCGGGCTTACCTTGGGCGCCTTATTCAGTATCGCCGTGCCACCCAGAAGCCCAGCCCGTCTGGGTAAGTTCAAGTACCAAAGAGCAAGGACTGACAATGCAATGGAACCACCGCTGGACTGTTTCTATTCAACCGTCAGCTCCTGATACAACGGACGGGCTGACTGTTGCAATCTACGGTGCTCCCATCTTTTTTTAGGTGCCACGGGTGCCCCTCCTTGGCTACCATTTGTAGCAGACCACACCCCTCACTGCGTACCCTGCCCGCCCTGGCACAAAGACTGGCGACTGACTTCCAGAGAGACTCGTGTCACTCTCTCGAGCCTCAACCATTGGAATCCAACACTTACACCGCCCGCTGCGCATCGTCGACAGACTGGGTCTCCCCACGTTCCTTGGCTTGATAGACAGTGAGTGCAGTAGGTAATACGCAGATAGTAAGTGCTTGCCTACCTACGTCATACTCGAGACAAGTATATCCCACTAAGGTAGGTAGGCTTGGAAGGAACAATGAGTTCCCGTTACAGGGGAGGAGGAGCGGGGCGGGATTGCTTGAATGTGCTTCACAGTTGCAGATGGGCAAGCACGCAAGCAACAGCAAGGTGCTATTATCCTCTAGCTTACCTCATCAAAATGGAAGCAGCTCCCCTCGAGCGGGTGCGCGTCGATCGTCTCTGTCACTCAACGCGCCCCCCACGTCAGGAGCGCGTCTAAATGGAAGTCGCTGCCGCTTCCCCTTCGGAGCCTCTTCCCCGTCGTCCCCGGTCCTGTGCCGTCCAATCAACTTTGGCAGGTTTCCCTACCGTCCAGTGTGTCGGAGCACAGGCCAATTTGAAGCCCCGGGCACATGGGTTACGGATATTTCTGGATGAAAGCTAGCTTCGTTGCATCACCACACCTCACACAAACCCCTACCTGCGAGACAGAGAAAAAAAGAAGAGCAGCTCGCCCTATCTTTTTTGGTGAATGATACTGCGCCAAGAGACCAATTCTACCCGCTTGGCTTCAAGGGCGTAGGATCGGACTGGGTCCGAATCAAACGAGGTCCCTGGATAGTCAATACAACCCACAGGCTTCCAACACCTCTTACAGTCAAACCGCAGATGCTCCGCCCGTGACACTCTCTCGCGACCAGGCGCCCGCCGCCCTTCGAGGCCATCGTCGACTACCGCATCCTCCTCCGCCATGAACGCCGTCGACGCTTCGGACCACTACGAGGTCTCCTCGCACGAGGCCACCCCCTCCCTCCTGTCCATTGTCATCGACACGAACCCTCGAGCCTGGGCCGCCCTCAACGACATCCTCCCACTCTCAAAAGCCATCGCCAACATCCTGGTCTTCGTCAACGCTCACCTTGCTTTCAGCAATGCGAACCAGGTCGCCATCATCGCCTCTCACAGCAACCGTGCCGTATGGCTCTACCCTTCAAAGCCTGGCGCCGCCACAAACGGCAGCGCAAACTCCGAAGATGTCGCAATGACGGGCGTCGACTCCTTTGCGCCGACGCCAAACCAGTCTTCGGCCAACAAGTTCCCTCAGTTCGCCCAGATCGAGGCCGCCGTCATGGCCGCGATGCGCCAGCTGGTTGACGCAACCACCGAGGCCGACCTAGCCTGCACGACGACCCAGCTCTCGGGCGCCCTCACCCTCGCCCTCACCCACATCAACAAGACCTCCCTCTCCCTCAACGAGACCAACAAGGCCCCCGACGTGGCCCGCCCGACCTCCTCCGCCCTCAGCCGCCTCCGCGCCCGAATCTTCATCCTCTCCGTCTCCGACTCGGAGCCCGTCCAGTACATCTCCACCATGAACGCCGTCTTCGCCGCCGCCCACTCCCAGATCCCCATCGACACCCTCGCCCTCTCCGGCGACGCAACCTTCCTCCAGCAGGCGAGCTACATTACCGACGGCACCTTCATGCAAGCCGCCAGTCCCCGCGGCCTCCTCAGCTACCTCATGTTCGCCTACTCCGCAGACGCAGAGGCTCGCTCCTCCCTCATCCCGCCAACCCATCACACCGTCGACTTCCGCGCCGCCTGCTTCTGTCACGGCCGCGTCGTCGATACGGGCTTCGTCTGCAGCATCTGCCTCAGCATCTTCTGTGACGTGCCCGAAAACTCAGAGTGCCTAACATGCGGCACCAAGCTCTCCCTCGGCAGCTATGGCGCCAAACCTGCCGTTATACCGCGAAGGAAAAAGAAGAAGAAGAAGACGGTCCTGGCGAACGGCCATATCAGGGAGGAAACGGGCAGCGCGGCGGGCACCCCTCGTCCGGGATAAGGCACATAGCACAAAGCATGGACATCGTTCAAGGAATGGTAAATGCGGGCTGGCCTTGGCTTGGAAACATCACCAGGAGTGCGGTGTAAGTGATTCATAGGCGGCCAGCACGACACGATATTGCTAGCCTGCTGCCCATGGATTTCTCAACTTGGATGCTTTTCCAAAGATTCAAGGTGGATTCAAATCGCGAGTGGCACCCAGTTCCTCGACACTCGTAACGAGTAACGTAGTCCATCGCATCAGGTACCAAGGCGTGGAATCGCATGGATCTATCTCGCACTTTGAGGTCGCTCAGAGTCGCACGGCATTGGGCAGATAAAGGCTTATCGTTGTAATTGGACTGGATCGGGCGTTGAGGACATATAATAGCACGATAGAGTTCCCTCCACAGAGAGGATGCAATTGCAATTCTGAACAATGGTTCATAAACGTTTTATTTCTTTGGGAAATCATATGCCTGAAGCATATTTCTTGTTTACTACCTGTATTACCCTCCAGATAATGCTCTAGGAGGAATGCATGCTGCACTGAGAAGGGGTATCACTACCAAGTAAGAATAACTACAACCGCTCCTGGCTCTCTCAGGTCTAGCGGTGTTGCTGTTCAACTCTGAGCCATTTGACCATGAAAGTGTACCGTCTAAACTCACCATTTTTGGTTATGCTCATCCAACCCCCGGCCAAGCATGTCCTTGTCCCTGCGTTCATATGCCAAGATCAACTCGTATTCTTCGAGCGCCCCGCGTGACTTGAGCCGATTCTCCAAGACGAGACATGACGCACACGGGCTCCTTGTCGGAACCCCCCATCGAGGCGAGTGCGAAGGAGTCAGTGTTGTGGGCAAAGTATAAGTAGTACCCTGCCCGCGTCTTCTTGACCGTCATCACACCAATCGCCCCGACTGAGTTGCAATTTTTGACGCCAGGGTGGCCCATGAAGTCATTCGTGATGAAAGATTCCATAATAGCGTCTTCGTCCCACTCTTCAATGTCTCTGCCGTTCGGCCCACGACGGGTGCTGCTATAGATCCGTTCGGCGCACCGCTGAGACGCCATAGTGGTGGCCATGTGCTCTCCCGTACCGCTGGTCACCGCGGCAACACTGACTTTGTCTAAATCTTCCGGATCGCAGGGAACGACAGCAGTACCGATGCCAACCAGAGCAGCGGGGCCTATACGTCCGCGATGCTTCATTCCGATGCCTCCAGAGGATGAACCTGCCGCAATGTTCCCTCTTTCATCGATAGCTATGGCTCCAACAGTGTCGGTAATGACGTCCTCATGATCCAATTCAGTCGCAGAAAACGGTCTCTTAAGTCCACGAGGGCTGCAACCCTGCAACTGTGCAATTGTGCTGGCATGTCTAGCCCCGTCTGTCCACTGAGACGACATTGTACCGTCACGATTTCCCTCTTCCGCTAAGTGGCTGGAAGAGGACGTCAGAGGGTCTCTCCCTTGGAGTATGTGAGGCCGAGATCTGTTGACGGAGGGTATTGAGGCTCCAACGTGACTCAATGGGGACCTCTCAATCGTCGCTCTCGGGGGTGTAATCCGAGGATAGCCCTGCATCTGCTCGGGCACTGGCGAGCCTCGGTGGGGTGAATCTGGCTGGCCCTCGTTCCATGTTCCATTGAGAATAGCATTGGCATGGTCTCTCTGCTGGCTTTGGTAGATCCGGGAGGGAACGGTTGTCGGCATATTGTCATACTGTTGACAGTTCTCAGCTGGTTCCTCGAGTGTTTTGCGGGCGCCTGCTTGCTTGACTTTGTCCTCCGCTCGCTTGAGGTCATCCTGCCAGCGCAGGAATCGATCCCTCGCGTTCTTGGAAATTAGGTAGTCATTGGGCACGATTTGCATCCCATTTTCCACCGAGAAGTTTTTGGCGCCCTCTCCTACCAAAATATTTGGTGGTACTCGACGCAACGATAACGGCTGGTTGCTTTTGTCCAGAATCAGTTTTGCGAGACAAATTGGGTTTCTAATGTCTGTAGGATTGATGTCAGTCATGGCCTCGGCTCTATAGATCATGAATTGACTAACTGGGAACTGCTCCGCAGGCACCGCTTCTTCCTAAATGGTCAACGATAGTTGCATCGCATTCCACGGTCCCGTCCATTGACAGATTAGAGCCATAACCGGCATTGGTGATCTCTTTGTCTTCGAGGACACGCAGGGCAGCTTCGACAGCTTCCGTTGCAGTGGCACCTGATTTGAGGAATTTCATTCCCATGGAAGCCGCACTGATAGTGTTAGCATTAATTTCATGAAGCTCTGGGAGTCAACGTACTCGCTGCAAGCCTCCAGATGGACTCGCTCGTTCTGATGACTGTGAAAGCCGGCGCCGGCGTGGATGAAAATAGCACCCGTAAACTTTCCTTTGTGCTTCCGCTTGAACACTCGGTCAACTGTGCCATCAGCGCCTCCCACCTTTTGGGGGCGGGTGTTTCTGTGACCTTGGACGTTGGTGGTTTCCGAAGGGTTTGTTTCACGTCCCGCAGCTGTGGTGGCTGGGTTGTGCTTGATCTCAGGGGCCAGCGGTTCCATTCCACTTTTAGCCCGGCCGGGCTTGGTATTCCGAGCCCTGGGAGTTCCCCTTCGGTCGCTGGCGCGGAAGACACTTGATGGTTATGTCTGTGGGGATGGTTTTGCTGGCTACGAGCTTGTGGTTTGCATTGGCTGCAGCGCAGTGTGGCCTTGAGTTCAAAGAAAGTGATGCTCAAGTGTGGCCTGGTAGGAAATGATAGTCGATAATTTGGAGATAAAACTCGAGGTGACGGATTGGTTAGTCGACGGTGTTATTGAGAACCAGGCCCGAAGTCGTACTGTTGAGACTTGACGGCTGTAGCAACTAGCCAAGGCACTCCGAATGATATAATGCTAGGACGCAACGATGTTTGAAGGCTTGTCCCGCGGGGCCGTTCGACTACCATCCAAGAGATGGAGCGGAAAGATGGTCTTAGGTAAAAAGAAGAAATAAGGCGTGAGGAGTGTGGCTTGGGAGAATCGCCCAGGAGAAGCTGCAAGACTTTGAGGTCTAGGGGGGTTTCCGCATCAGTTCAGCAAAGCCGAAGTGCCGACTATTGAAGAAGGAAGGGTCGATGGTGCAAGGCGGTTGTAGGGCATTCAGTGGGACTTAGTGTGTCCAGGCTCTTTCCTGAAGCCACGCGTTCGCTTAACAAGGCTAAAATGAGGGAAAACAGTGAGGTGAGTTCTTTCGGTTGAACTGCCAAATGAGGTATCAGAGCAGATGCCTGATCAATGTTGGAGTTTCCAGCACAGGTGAAAAGGACCAGACTGACCCCCAGCGAGTCTGAGATTGTAGATGTCTTTCACTTTGTCCAACCGCATCTAACTCAAAAACTCAAATAGACGGTTTTTAATCTTAGGCAGAATAGAGGCTCCCTGAATTTCAGTTCACGTCAGCAGAAGAAAGGCTCTATATTTCTTGATAGGCCTCGCGGTATGAGCGATCAAGTGTCGTTGAATCTCGAAGAATATCCAGTACAACTTGCTTAGCTAAGTTGATTACAGTGTTGGATAACAGTGCACACAAACATACACCGTCTTTCCTTCCTGGATGTCTTGGTGGGGCTTAGTGGTGGGGCACCGACCTCTCCCATGGCTGGAGAATCCACCCACTCTGATGCACAGCCGCAGGTTGGGAGCTTCCATCGGTGACAAGGCACACACTTCCGGCTACCTTGGGACGTACGTCGTAATCAACTCCACGACACATCCAACACATCGACGGCCTATTCACCCCTTCATTGATGCTACACCTGAGCTAGAGTCTCCCTGAGCGCATCCGAAAACACATTTACGATGGCGAACCAAACGCCTGCCGTTGTCATGGACAAGTAAGCCACCAATGTCACCCTGCCCCGCATCCCCCGAGGCAGACGTCAGTGAGACCATCGCCAGCTAACAGGTCTTCAACAGCGGCACGGGATTCTCGAAGCTCGGTACGCCAATTGAACAGCTCTATCACGCGTATCCCGATTCATATCTCTAATGTCTTAACTAGGTTTCGCCGGCAACGACTCCCCGTCCTTCGTATTCCCAACCGCCATTGCGACGAAAGGTGCTACTGGAAGTGCAGGAGGAACGGGCTCCGGCCGTCCAGCTGTCGCGAATAAGCCATCCTTCCTGACCGGCGGCGCAGGTTCCGGCGGCCATTTGAACTCAAAGCGCGGAACCGAGGACCTCGACTTCTTCATTGGTGATGAGGCCATTGCTGCTTCTGGAGGACCTGGTTAGTTGGATGCGACGGACGTGTTCTTGGTTGACAGCTACTGACCAAGATTTCAGGATATGGTCTTCACTACCCTATTCGCCACGGCCAAATAGAGAACTGGGTTCGTTATATCAAGGCGTCAACTGTGCTGGGCTTGGGCTGACCGGTTGCAGGATCACATGGAACGATTTTGGTCCAACTCCATCTTCAAGTACCTCCGCGTAGAGCCCGAAGATCACTTCTTCCTCCTCACCGAACCGGTACGATACGGCATGCCTTACTATAAGCAGCGGAGGAGTCCAAGCTGACTTTGTCATAGCCCCTGAACCCCCCCGAGAACCGCGAGAACACGGCCGAGATCTTCTTCGAGTCCTTCAACTGCGCCGGTCTGTACATCGCCGTCCAGGCTGTGCTCGCCCTTGCCGCCTCATGGACCTCTTCCAAGGTCCACGACCGATCTTTGACCGGTACGGTCATTGACTCTGGTGACGGTGTTACCCACGTTATCCCTGTCGCTGAGGGATACGTTATCGGATCCTCCATCAAGTCGATCCCCATCGCAGGTCGCGACCTGACCTACTTCGTGCAGTCGCTGCTGCGTGACAGAGGCGAGCCGGACTCGTCGCTCAAGACGGCCCAGGAGATTAAGGAGCAGCACTGCTACGTCTGCCCCGATATCGTCAAGGAGTTCTCTCGCTACGACCGGGACCCCACCCGCTTCATCAAGCACCCGGTGCTTCACCCTGGTGGCCGTCAGGTCTCCGTCGACGTCGGATACGAGCGTTTCCTCGCCCCCGAAATCTTCTTCAACCCCGAAATCTACAGCTCCGACTTCCTCACGCCCCTCCCCACTGTGGTCGACAACGTCATTCAGGCTTCCCCTATTGATGTGCGTCGTGGTCTCTACAAGAACATTGTCCTTTCCGGCGGAAGCACCCTGTACAAGGACTTCGGTCGCCGCTTGCAGAGAGATATCAAGCAGCTGGTTGATGCCCGCATCCGAGCCAGTGAGGTTCGCAGCGGTGGTGCTAAGTCTGGTGGCTTGGAAGTTCAAGTCATCACGCACAAGAGGCAGAGACATGGTCCCTGGTTCGGTGGCAGTTTGCTGGGACAGACCCCCGAGTTCCGTTCCTACTGCCACACCAAGGCTGAGGTAAGCCTTCCATTCATTCCCATTTTGAGCGCTTTAGCTGACTTGCATGACAGTATGAGGAGTATGGCCCGAGCATTGTTAGACGGTTCGCGTTGTTGGGCGGCCCTGGTGGTTCATAAATCTGGGGATTTTTGCTATAGAGACTGCGAGCCAATACTTATCTCCAAAAGGCTACCACCACCACTATTTACGAGAATCAAAATCATGACCACTTCCCGCCACGCCTTTTTGCATGGGCGAACGAGGAGCTGCTCGCGCTCCGTAGCTGGCATGGGTCCCAAGAAAACTACCATGTGTTGTGCCTTGCCGTCTTGTCTTGCTCTATCCTCTTGATATGCTTTCCATGAGAGCGGACTACCTTACTGCACACACTGTTTGGCCGACACAACTCACCAAGCTATGTATAAATCTATAGCTACGGTTGTAATTGAGGCAACGTGCAGAGTCAGCATAGTCGCTGCAAATTGGTCGTTAACTGTCGAAACTATGAGCAGTCGCTAGATGAGATGGGCTACGCTCAATCTCTCTCAAGGTCCTGATCATGCAGCTCACAATACAATTCAAGGTACTTCGTATCAGCTGAAAGGTCCTATTGCCCTGCGAACATGTATGCCAAGACTGATACTTGTGAGCATTTACGGGTTGAACCGTGGTAACCATCAATATGTGGTCATCTGTCTTACAGTCAAGAATAGCAGAGAACGGCCAATAGTCCATTCAAGCAATCTACACTAAGGCGAACATTTGTCACGAGCGTCACAAGCTTAAAGAAGACTGCAGAGTGTTTTCAAATTTGTTCATTACTCGTTTCCAATAGAACGAGAAAGATATGTATCATACACGCTGAACTCCCTCCCAGGTTAGGTATCCTAAACAAAAGCCCCTTTGAACAAAAAGACGTCAAATATCATCCACTCGCCCGCCGTGAAACACAACCACTGCCGCCGCCACCCAACCGCCGCCGTTAAGGCTCCAACCTTTTTGGTCTCTCAAGAGTTCACATTACGCCCCCACAACTTTTTTTTTCTCGAGATCTGTCTCGTTCGTCTATTTGCTGGTGTCGACGACGTAGCGGCCGGCAATCTGGCCCTTCTTCATCATATCAAAGACCTCGTTGAGCTGGCTCAGGCCGACGGTCTTGAAGGGTGCGTTGATGAGGCCGCGGCGGAAGAACTCGAGGGCCTCGGCGGTGTCCTTGCGGTTACCGACGTAGCTGCCCTTGATGTTGATCATGCGGATGACGGTGTCAAAGACGGGGGCGCGGAGGTAGGCGTTGGCGGGCAGGCCGATGCAGACGACGGTACCGCGGGAGCGGACGTACTGGGTGGCCTGCTGGAAGGGCTTCTCGCTGACGGCGAGGAGGATGACGGCGTGGGGGCCAAGACCCTCGGGGGTGGCCTTCTTGACATCCGCGACGAGGTCGGACGAGGTGGTGAAGTCGACGTACTCAGTGGCACCGAGCTTCTTGCACATCTCGCCCTTCTCGGCGCCGCCGTCAATGGCGACGGTGTGAATGCCCATGGCCTTCGCGTACTGCAGGGCCAGGGAGCCGAGACCGCCACCAGCACCGACGATGGCGACCCACTGGCCGGCACGAACGCCGGACTCCTTGAGACCCTTGTAGACGGTGATACCGGCGCAGAGGACGGGGGATACGGCCTCGAGGCTGACGTCCTTGGGGATGCGGGCAACGTGGGCGGCCTTTGCAATAGCGTACTGCTGGAAGCTGCCATCGACGGTGTAACCGGAGAGCAGAGCGTGGGGGCAGAGGGGTTCGTCGGCGTCCTGGCAGAAGGTGCAGGCGAGGCAGGAGCCGTTGAGCCACTTAATACCAGCGTAGTCGCCAATCTCGACATCCTTGACCAGTTCGCCGCGCGCAACGACGACGCCGGCGCCCTCGTGGCCTCCGACGAGGGGCATCTTGGTGTCGAGGGGCCAGTCACCCATCATGGCGTGGAGATCGGTGTGGCAGACACCGGAGTACTTGACGTTGATCAAGACCTCATCAGAGGCGGGCTTCTGGACGGGAATCTTCTTGTAGACGGCGGCTAGAGTATGATGTTAGCGATATATGAACGAGCTATGAGGAATGCTGTCGTGACATACGGCCTCCAGTCTTCTCGATAACCTGAGCCCATTGCTCGGTGGGGATCTCGGGAGCGGCCATTATGATGGTATGTGTTGGTGATGTGTATGTGGGTATGAAGATGTCTCTGAAGTACAGATGAAATCTGGGATCTTCCTGTGAAGTAGAAGAAGAAATTGGAATGTGAGATGGAAGGCTGTTGAGCTTGGATCGCTTGATCTGATCAGACGGGAATCCAGAGCATGGCGACGCTGGTCTTATATAGAGATGAGAGCAACATCTTGAGCATGGCCAGGAACGGTGGTATAAGTGAGAAGTGGGGGTGGTGGTGAGGGTGGCAGTGGTCTGCTCTCCAACAGTTGGGGGAAGCTCGGTACGGCACCGGACGGTTCACGTCAGGGATGGACGTTCTGGGCGAGATACTTTGGTACATCTGTCATGTCAAGTGAAGCATGGCATGGTGAAGCAGTACCGGAGAGAAGGATAAAGTGGGTTGAGACTTCCAAGCTGAGAGGAGGCAAAGCAGGAAGGACTGGGAAGAGACGACTCGGACGAGTGAGGTGAGGTGTGGTATCAGGGCCGACTGGGCATCCACTGGACAAGGCTAGAGCAAAAAACGTATGATGTTGACGACAGGCCAGGAACCGCAGTCTACGGAGCTTTACCCCTCACAGTGGCAGAAGGAGTTCGAGACACACCATACAAAACTGACAAAGTGACACACCCAGTCGACACCCCCAACTTTTGCAATGGAAATGTGAGGAAAGCCAAGACCACGGCCGGGTCCCAGGTGGGCCGGATCACCGCACATCAAGCCCAGCTCTGAGAAGTTGTTGGAGAACCCAACCTAAGGAGAAAGGGAAGAGTTGTTGGTCTCTCTGCCCGGAGACTGGTGCCATGTAGGCACAGTACCTGACTGTGCGGTGTACCTGGGTACGTACTCGTACACGCGCGGGTTGGGGCTCCCGCCGGGTTCCATTCCACGGCGGCGCTTCCTGCACGTACCGAGTCGTTCTCTGCCTGCACTTGCAGATTCGACGCTCGCAGGAACGGGCTGCCCGCGGTTTCGCTCCCCCGGGTTGGGGGAGAAAGTTGTAGTGCTGCTACTGCTACCTTGGAAAAGAAGGCTAGGTACAAAGGGAAACATTTACGCAGTATTACCCCGCGCGGTGTTAGGGCAAGCGGGAGCATAAGAGCACGGCGGTGTTGGACCGTGATTGGCCTCAGAGGCAGCTTTCCTCAGTGCAGAGGTACCACGAAGAGGTACTTGAGGCACGTTCTAGGATGCATCGTCGATGCAACGGCTGCTGTCGACCGAAGGCGCGGATAGCGGACGACGGGCTGGATATGCCATGAGGCGCCCCCTGGCACTTGGGGACCCTACACACGCACCACTATACACAGTAAGGTAAAGTGTGATGTGGGATGTGTGTGAGCTAGGATCAAGGGCGTTGGTGCGTCAGGACAGCAGGCATGGATAGATGGAAGTTTTGGTAGTGTACGTTCTCGACTCTGAGTCTCGAGGCTTCATTCGATCGAAGTTCTTGTCCATGGCATGGATAGGGGGAATGATTGACGAAGGAACCGACAACTCCACCTGACAGGCGCGGATTGACGTCGGAGCACAGCGCAACCCACAGTGAACAATATCGAGACGAGTGGGGAGTGGGCTTCGTTTGCAGCTCTGACTGTGAGCAGTGAGCAGGGTGGAACCACGGCCGTGTTGAGAGTTCCCTCTTCTTCCTGTTCTTGGAAGTTGAAGCATCTTTGTTTGGTCGACGGCCGTCGCCGACAGGTTGGGTTGGGTTTCGTTGGCAGGTCCGTACAGTAAACTGTATGTGTCTGCCAGCTTCGATCCCAGTATTACACACCGTCCCATGCCTTGCCAACTTGCTTTCCTGCATGTTCTTTGTGTCTGGACTGGATCGGCGGACCTGATCTGATCTGATAGATACGAGACCGAAAGTGACGGCGAACATGCAGGCGAGACAGCCCGAGTGAGATTCTAGTAGTATCCATCTTGGTTCCATGATGATTGTTCCGAATTAACGCAGTTGCGAGACAGGGCCGATGAATTGCATGTTGCGGTGTTGCTGAAGAGATTTTGAGCTGTAGGGCCGAAGAACTACCAGAAAAGCACCAGATTCCAAGCTGAAGATGGAGAATCACGAGATGGGACGAATGAGATGCGGCCAAGGCCACGGCAGGCCCGCGCCACAGCAGTGGGAAAACAGCACCACGCAGAGCCCATTCCCCATTTCGGGAGCTGCCGGATCCATGTCCAGATCCTCGTCTTTTGGTGAGCCTCCTTTTTTTGATCTGGGATATTCTTTTTTAATCCCTCCCTGCCCGTTTCCACTTAGAAGAAGCTCCCGCAATGAACAAATGTTGCTCGGAGAGATTGGGAAAGAACAACAGAAGGTCCGTCATATCATGACACCACTCGCTTGTCCGGAAGGCAGGAAGCGCGGATAGTCGGGATGCGCACCTTCTTCCCCACCCTACGAGGTACTTCCATTGCCTTAGTCATACTACGAATACAGGGCACTGAGAATAGGTAGGTACTCTACAATCTATAATCTACCTTGGTATTTGGGCCATTTGGTGGTGATCGGGCAATAGAAGCTCTGGTGGAGATCGACTACCTTACACCTACAGGGCCCAATACCCTTTCGCTGACGCCCGTCGCCGCAATCTCTCGGCATCTGAACGGCCCTACTGGAGAGAACCACCCAACGCCGGGCATCATTCGCTACATTCTTCCACACACCACCTCATGCCGCACACCACCAAACCCGCCGAAAACAGTCCAGCCGCCTTAACCGTTCCAGGGGTCTAAATCCCGCCCATCGACGGTTCCGTCACTGTTCATCATCAACACCACCATCTCACCGTGCAATTCACATGCTCCGTGTCAACGTCTGCTCCTCGATGCCGAATCCAATATTGACCCCTTTCTGTACAAAGCTCCAAATGATGCGCAATTTACACCCATAAGTTTCAGCAAAAGCTGACTCTACGTGGCCTGACAAGCGCCATGCAAATAATCAGAAGCCGCGCTTCTAGAAAGGCAGCCAACTCGAGACGAGCCTGCCTAGGTCCTCGTGGACATTGCCTACTGCGTACCATGTTGGGAAAGGCGCAGCAGCCGCACGAGTCTTAGTCCGAAGTCGCAGGGAGGTGGCTGCGAATAGCTTCAGAGTCCTCATCTCCGTTCGCCCAGAGCGGGACCTGCGGATCATGCAGCTCGCAACCCCTACTCAATAACACCACGCCCAGTACGACTCACGATGCGGATACACGACACACATAATCCCTGAACCAGAACAGAGGTAGGAAAACAACAAAGCATACGCTGCCTCAACACTTGGACTTACTGCTAATACCCTAGCTGATAGGACTATGTCCCCCCACAATCCCCCGCCCTTGGTGCCACTTATTCACGCCTCACGCTGCACCTTCGGCTGCAAGCTCGTTGCTCATGCTATCTTCCCCCAAACTTCCGCAGCAAGCTGCCACCTGCCTGCGAAACCTCCGCCGGCATACTCCAATAATGAGGGCCAGCCTCCACACCTTCGCTCGAAGGGAGCTTTGCAAATCCAACCTCCTGACGCAGACAATGCCCACTGCGTCTGACAGAGTTGCCCACAAGCGTGGCGGCTACGGATGGGGCCCCGCGATTCTCAAACGCTCCCCCATCTATTCCCCGCATGCCACCTACGAATAGCTGAACCTCTCACACAAACAGTTGATCCCATCTTGCCTCAACACGCTCAGAACCCCAACCAACCACCCTTTCTACTTCTCCAGCTTTGCGGGGAAGCTCCTGCAGCTCGAAACCCTCGGTCAACTCCCTTACTTTACCTGCCAACAACTTACACTGTGTGCCGCGCACTTTGTCTCGAGACCCCAGTTAATGCTGACGCCCGGGTTCATCCCCGGATCCGGTAGTGCGGCGGCTTCAAGGACGAGCGGAGGGTTGTTTTATGAGATTACCGGTACTCTATGAGTTTCGGCCACCTCAGTCAGTTGGGGACGGAAACAGACGCCCAGTTTGCCCCGGAAGAGCGGAACACAGTACCAGAGACATCTGGCCAACGTGGAGAGCAGTAAATCTGGGGCTGAGGACACCCCGCGCAATCCCCACGGGCCTCGATGAACCACGCGGAGAAAAGTCACATTCCTTACCATCGAATCAGGCGCAAACTCGGGGCTTCTGGCAGTAGCCGAAATTCCGAGCTGGGTAGTCATCTGTCACCAAAGTTTCTCGGTCCCGTCGAGAAGCTTTTGGCAACAAGATATCTGCTTCTGGCTTCTTATTAAGTTCGATCGCCAACACTCAGGATTCGAGGAATGAGGAGCGGACAATGGAGCTTAACGCGCATCAGTTTGTCTCTCCTCTAAGATAGCGGAGCCCCTTATTTCCTTCCTCTCATTTTGCGAGTGGCAGCGACACCGTTCTACCACTGCTCTGGAGCAGCCTTCCTTGAATGCCAACACACAACTGAGTGTGAGGAACACCACGGGAATTCATCGTCAGGTACAAGAAGTGATCACGAATATCGAGACTGAACCTGGGCTGGAGTTTTACCTGCAAGCCTACAGGTACCATTCGAAGTGGTCGCCATAATTTCTTGCTATCCTTTCGACATTGTGACAAATTGCTTCATCTCAAGTGCAAAGGCATGCCGTTTACGAGATGAACGCTCCAAAGACTGTGCACTGTCCGATCTAAGACTGACACAGGGTTCCAAGATGGAGTGAAGACGATCATAATACCATTGGTGATGGCAGGGCGACATCGTTTCCTTTTCGAGCTGATCATAATACGACGGTTGCACGATACCTTGACCTGAAGATTTGACAGGTGCGACAACGCTGAAGAGTCATGGCAGTCCAACCAGAGGGCAAGAGCGGTCTACCTTAGTAGTCTACGCTGTGACCTGTCCAAGTTTGACGCAAGGCAGCCCGAGCTGAAGTTTCTGCTACGATAACCGCTCTCATCTGGTGCTGATGTCAAAGCTGTCACGTACGCCACTTCCGTGTTGTCAAGATACACAACTTGGCACTGAAGGGATTTCGCCGACTGGCTCGTGAAGTTGATGAACCTGGATCTGATCTCCCGCCTTTGCGGGGTCCGTCAGGGCTTGTGTGGGGAGCGCGCTGATTAGATCCATGGGTCATAGTTCCGCTTTCGAGATCCAGACTTCATCCAATAACTGAGTAGGATCGATAGCTCAGTGGTAGAGCGAGAGATTGCAGTCATACGCAGTTTATCTCTAGGCCCCGCGTTCGAATCGCGGTCGGTCCTGTTCCTTTTGCTTTTGCGAATATCTTACTCTCGACCCTCGGAATTGAGTATTGGAAAGCTTTCCCTAAGGCCCGTTATTATTTTGCTATTCCCAACTGTTGTTCTTGGGCTTGCATGTCAAACATGCGTCCGGACATGATGGGACACCGTCCTGTCCTCGCATCGGAAGCCGTTTAGACTTAACGGAGACATTCGCCAGTGTCATGCGGGGGCTTGGCCGAGTCCCCCCGCCTTTACAGCTCACCTTCTGCGTTGTAAGTGTCGGAACTTACGGGCAGCCCAGACGATTGACGCTGATTTAGTGACATTGAGACAAGTGCAGTTGCATGGCAGATCCTGGGATGGTCCGTGTAAGACGCTCGATCACGATGCATGAGCCAGGTCTTCTAGCCAATCGTCTTCTCACCTGAAGATGATGACCACCAAGTCCAAACGAAACAAGTGAAGGCATACCCCAAGTGGAGGGTCGAACCTAACCGCGGCCTGAGCAAGCACACTTACATGTGCCGCTCGGTGAGGATTGAAACAGCTCAGTTAAGACGATGCTGCTCCTACCTCCTGCCCAGCCCCTCGGTGCTAAACATCGGTTGTTCCTAATTGCAGAAATTCTACAGTTTTGAATTTACAATTCGATCTCTAGAACTTTTCCTCTCCTCGAAACCCTTTCTTCATCTGTCCCGGAGACACCTGTCATTACAGGAACCCTCACTTAGTGCAATTGCTAAGGGATCCAACTCGCACTATCATCAAGATGGGTTTACTCGAGAGCTTGACGGCGGCTAACCCGCTCTACATTGGAGGCTCCATTTTTGGAGCCTACCTCCTACTCCTGGTGTTCTTCAAGGTTAGGATGGAATATCTCCTCAGCAAATCTGGTGGTATAAGAGCTCCAGTCATTGCTTCCAACCCCTTTACAGGTAATAACGATAAGGTTCCTCTCCCCGCATTCGAGAGCAGGTAGCTAATTAATGCGAAGCCATTCCGGTTTTCTTGCGGATTGGACGTTATCAACTCAGGCACCAGCTCCTCGAGGGATTCAACACTCTTTTCAGCGTCGCTACCCCCGAGTCTCCGAACACAGTCGAGATTGGCTTCACGGGCAAGCTCCGCTTCCTCATCACCAGAGAGCCAGAGCACATCAAGACTGTTCTTACCTCCAAGTTTGCCGACTTTGGAAAGGGGCCTATGTTCCATCAAGTCTGGTCTCCGTTCCTGGGTGACAGCATCTTCACTACGGATGGAAAGACATGGCAGGATAACCGGAGCTTGATCCGGCCCATGTTCATCAAGGATCGGGTTAGCGACTTACACATCTTTGACAAGTGGACCAACATCATGATGGACAAGTTCCCGGCGTCAGGAGTCACCTTTGACATTTCGGATCTGTTCTATCGTATGACGCTCGATGTGACGACCGATTTCCTGCTTGGACATGGTGTCAACAGTCTTGGCAAGTGAGTAGACCACTTGGACCTGCAGCCGGCGTCGACGCGATGCTAATCTACCTGACAGCCCGAAGCATCACTTTGCACACGCATTCAACGAAGTCCAGAGCTATCAAATGTTTTACACAATCATGGCGTATGTATCCTTGGCGAGGGTGAATAGAATCAATCGAGCTGACCCAATGCTAGACCTTTTGAGAACATCTTGCCCCACGGAACGTATAAGCGCGGCATCAAGGTCATTGAGGAGTTTATCCACCCTTTCATTCAAGAGGCCTTGGCCTTGCCGCCATCCGAGCTCGAGAAGCTCTCCAAGTCTGACAAGGACTTTACTTTCCTTCACAACATTGCTCGGTTCACGCGCGATCCCAAGGTCATCCGCGACCAGCTCGTTGCTATCCTCCTTGCCGGTCGTGATACCACTGCTGCGACGCTCTCGTGGACTCTCTATGAGCTTTCCCGTTACCCTGCCACATATGCCAAGCTGCGCGCTGAGATTCTGACGACTTTGGGGCCGAAGAGGGCACCGACCTATGAGGATCTCAAGAGCATGAAGTATTTGACCAATTGCCTCCAGGAGACTCTGCGCCTGTACCCCGCGGTGCCTTTCAATGTGCGCTCCGCGTTGACGACGACGACCTTGCCCGGCAGGAATGGCAACCCCGATATTGCCGTGATCGAGGGTGATTCGGTTGTGTACAGCACGCTCGCCATGCAGAGAAGGCGGGATCTTTATCCTGAAGTGTCAGAGACGTTTGCGGACCCGGCTATCTACAGCCCCGAGAGGTGGGAGCACTGGCAGCCGAAGCCGTGGCAATATGTGCCGTTCAACGGTGGACCGAGAATCTGCGTTGGACAAAACTTTGCCAACACGGAGATGGCTTATACGAGTGAGTGCCCATGCTCATCCTCTCCTGCACTTCTGTTTTTGCTCAGGCCGCGTACGATATACATGGTGATGTCGCTGACCAAATGCTAACATCGTACTCAGTGGCGAGAATCCTGCAGAAGTTTGACAAGCTTGAATACCGCGGAGACTGGAACGCGCAGGTCATCAGGGCCGAGATCGTCGGCGCGCCGGGCCATGGCGTGCCTATCGCGCTTTTCGAGGCTGTGGATGGGGAAATGGCATAATTGTCAAAAAGCCGCAAAGCCAGTAGCGAGTTTTCATAAGTTCTCTTGCAACGATGTAACGAAACAAAAATCTAAAGGGCCGAAGTGGCATGAACGAAAATTAAATCACAAAAAAGGACTACAGCGAGCCTGGACGCGACACACTGGCTGGCTACGTGTTTGGGACATGGGGGTGGTGGGAGCGAAGGGCTTTTTTTTAAGGTTATGGTGAGATGAGGATGATCGACTAGGAGGGAAATAATTCTGTCGATAGTTTGATCGATTAGCGAGTCGCCGAGTCCCTCCGCGGCATGGATGTCAATGAGAATTTTTTGGAGTTTTTGATACGCTTCATGAGGATCGTCGTTGCTTTGCGCGGCATAAGCACGCGGCTATTCTCTTTCTCTTACCATGGCGTGATACGGCAACATTGAATACGGAGTAAAGTGACAGCGACTGATATCAAAATCGGTTGTCACATATCTGAACGCGGAGTGAGCACGTCTTGCGTCGCACCCGTCCGGATCTAATTACCACCAGCCCGAGGGCCCAGGGCCGCAGTGGGGGAGAGAAAGAGAGAGAGATTCTTGGTTACGACATCGGCGGTCAACCGCTGCGGTGGGAGCATTAAAGAGCGACAGGGGGCCCTGGCAGCAGCTCATTTCCATGACCCGATTCCGACTCGCCGCGTCCCAGTCGTATAATGAATGTCACGTATCTTGTGACCTACGCAGTGAGGTACCTAGCGGACGGCGGTGCGGGCGCGGGCGCACATTTAACGAGGGAGGTAAGATGGCACCAGAAGATTGAGACACAAACGTCGTTTTTTGCAGATAGCGGGAGACGTGTCTGCTAGCTAGGGGTGCGCTGTCAATGTTGGTACGTCAAGGGTTTGGATGTGAGAGATCTGAAGGCTTTAGAGGACGTGTGCCGTACGATGTTGGGGCCTCCTTCAATCTGTGCTTAAACATGAATAGTAAAGAACGGCCGGACCCCCTTTTTCTGAACGGACGCGGGGGTGAATGATGTTTGGGTTGATGGCTGATGGCTGACGGCCAGACGTTTTGATGTTTGCTTTTTCGGGACAGGGGGCGTTTTCCCTCAGGGTCTCGCGTCAATTGAGACGGGATCACGGATAGACGGAGAGGTTGAAGTTGGGGGTTACTAGCACTGGGCTTGGCCTCTTGGACCTCCTCTCGAGCTTTCTCTCTCGAGTTCAAGCTCAATGGCTGTCTCTCTTGAAGAATTTTGGGCTAGCAGCAAAATGATCAGTGAGACGTTCTTGTGGAAATCACCTGGGCTATGACATCAAGAGAACAAAGGAATGATGGACTTCTTCATCGTAGTCTTGTGAAACACGCCCCATTCGAAGAATTCCTTTGTTCTCTCTTACTTATGGATTGCAGTTGGTACGTCAACGGCAGCGACCGAGTAACACGAATGATTGAGTTATGACCGCTATACAGGAATGTCTGGCTGTCGTAGAGACGGTTATAGAAACGATTGTTAGAAAGTGTACGGATACTGCCTATGAGAGGTGAAGCTTCGGTGTGACGAGATTTGTGATTGGATCCTTCCCGCCAGACCGCCCTTCAATAACCCCTCCAGCTGGTGGGTTGGAGTGACCCGTTTAGGGAACAGAGTAACAGGGTTTATTCAGAAAAAGAGCAAATCGACCCAGTTGGTTTGGATGCCCCCCGCCTGCCGATGGTCTCCTCTCATGCTCTCCCACACTGCCATTGGTGCTTCAACTGGCTGCAACCCCAGTCCAGGTTCTGCTCTCCCACCTCAGCTCTCCCGCTCCCACCTGCAGCAAGCTGCGACCAACAGGCGACCGTCCTTCCCACAGGACCGACAAGCACAGGGCAAGGCAATCCAGGCACCGCACATCACTTCCTTCCCACCATCAGGGCCCTTCCCGGCAGACTGCTCCTTCGCCCAACCGGCTCCAACCCTGAGGATTGACAGCCGAACCTGCTGCTGCTTGCTAGACGTTGGAAAACCGTCCATCCGCAAAACCTCTTCACTTTTTTCGGCACATCGCGTCCTTCCCATTCTTCTTCACGCTCGGATACCTGCACCATTTCTTTCTTTTTTGAACACCCCATTAATTCCTGCAGGGCTTGGGGAACGTTTGCCCGCCTGATGTCACTGTACGTTCCCTCCTTCTTCATGCACAATTGATTGTCCCGACCAATTGAGTGAGACACAGAAATTGACCTCTTTCGCAGCTTTCCATCAGCCACTTAGACATTCACTGCCAGCCCGACTTTTTCACCTTCTCGACTTACACCGCTCGGCGCGCCTACCGCACTAATTTTGCCAACTCCTACCTATCTACCTACCTACCTTGCCATACTCTCCTTTGGACTTGCGATAGCGAATATTGCGACAAACGTTCTTTCTTTCACATTCTCAATCACGTCACCGACCTACCTGGGGGTGACCTCCACGACCTAATTCTGCTCCGACAACTCGTAATTCCAACCTAATCTTGCGACAACGCTCGCGAGCCAATGGCGATATAATGAGCGCGACTCCCACGAACCGGCTCAGACTGACGCCGGGAAACTCCCCTTACCTTCAACAACGATCTAACCGAACCCCCATCCGAGGGCGCCTACCCCACGAGTCCCGGCTTTCCCTCAAGCGAGTCATTGGCACCACCTGCGCTTCGCCAACAGGCTTCGATACCGTAAACTCCTCCTTTGCCTACATAGCAGGCGGCGCCGTCGTTGTTGTCGATGTCGACGGTGAACACTATGCTCAGCGCTTCTACCGAGCTCGCCCGACTGCGACACCCGTGTACGGCTCGACGACCTTACTGAACAACTACTCAGCGCCTTCAACGCCCAAGGCCAATGACAGCAGGAATCGCGCCGCGATTGGGATCCGGGAATCGCAAAGTTGGAACGACTCGCCTGGATCAACGTGGACCAGCCGCGAGCGTATCAAGGCTGCGACGTGCCTCGCGCTAAGTAGAGATGGGCGATATTTGGCAGTCGGAGAGACAGGTTACGCTCCTCGCGTGCTCATCTTCAACCTCGAGGACGCATCATCTGATGTTCCATTGGTCTCCATTAGCGAGCATGGATTTGGTGTGAATGCAGTGGCATGGTCGGCGGATACCAGGTGGCTTGCTTCTTTGGGTACGGCCAACGACGGCTTCCTCTACATCTGGAAAATCGACCCTCGTACTGGCGCTGCCAAGTTGTATCAGCAAAACAAGTGTACCTCCACTATCAAGGGCATGGTTTGGATGGGCAGCAGCCTTGTCACGCTCGGCGTACGACACATCAAGATTTGGAAAGTCGAGGAAACTCAGACCTCTTCCCCCTTGAAGACAAGGTTCAGTGAGGGCATTTCCACGCCCCAAAGAGTTCTCAACGGCCGCAACGTGCTACTCGGGTCGCTCCTGGATGGTACCTTTAACTGCGCGGCGGTCGTCGACGAAACGAGCATAATCATCTGCTCAGAGGCTGGCGACGTCTGTGTCGTGGAGGATGACGGCAAACAGACAAAGCTCGTGAAGTCACTCACGGTCGATTTTCCGATCACTTCCATCACCATCAGACATGCCACTGCATATCTCTCCGGAAAGGAGGGCCAATTCGCGACTCTCAGCGTCAAGGCTGTCCTCGACAGTCTCCCAGACGGTGTTCTATCGAAAAGCATCGCACCTGCTGGCCTCGTCGCCATGGGGTTCTTGACAGAAAACCTAGTAACCATCGACGAGAAGCACACCGTAGATATTTGGAGCTCGAGCTATCAGCCGGGCCAAACGGTGGACGACCCTTCACACGTTTCTATACCAGGACACGGAGACCAGATTTTGGGCATTCAATCAATGTCAAAGCCCAACGACCAAGGTGCAGATTTCTTTACGTGGTCCGGGTCTGGCAAGGTCATTTTCTGGGATATGAAGGGTAAGATCAAGTGCTCCCTAGATGTGCCCATTGAACAGGTCATCCCTGAGAGCGAAATGGACCCCGTCAATCAGCTCAATGTGGTCCGAGCGACCAGGGCTGGGAAGATGCTTGTAGCAGCCGACAAGTTTGGCGTTCTCAGAATAATTGACATGTCCACGAAGGAATGCCTGCTGGAGACGAAGGCTCATTCGTCCGACTGTCAGGGCGTCAGCATCTATGAAGACGACAATAAGTTCCTTCTAGCTACATGGGGCAGAGACCGAACTGCGCAGCTATTTCACCGCACGTCAGGTGGAGAGTTCCGGCACTTCCAGACGCTGGAATTCGCTGCTAGGGTTGTTCAAGTGCTAATCCAGTCAGAGGACAAGATAATGACTTGTTCCATGGATAGGACACTGCAAACCTATGACATAGTCTGCAAAGAGGATGAGGAAGACGAGCTTGCTGCTCTCCCTTCCAGAGCAAACACTCTGAAAGCAGCCCCAACGTCGTTCGCTCTGGGCCAGGATGAAAGGACTGTATTCGTCTCCATGCTGGATCGGTCAGTCTGCCAATACGATCTCTCCAATGGTCGACTCCTCAACTGCCTCAAGTGCGTTGATGAGAGCGGAGCCGAGACTGCCATTTTGGAGTCTCTCATTTTTACTCAACCTGCCGGGAAAGAGTCGGGCTTTTTGCTGGGCATATCGAACACGGACAAATCCGTCCGTCTTTACGACGCTCATTCCGGTCACTTTGTAGACAGGGAATGGGGCCACACAGAAGCCATCAACGGTGTCACGTTGACCGACGATGAAGATGGCTGCCAGAGGGTCATCAGCGTAGGATCTGACGGGACCGTGATGCTTTGGTCTATGGAAACGGACGACACAGCTCGTTTATCTACAAGCAGAGATCCATCCCCGATGAAAGACGGATCCGCTTCCACCAGACCACCACTGCGACGAGTTCTTTCCAAAGCAGAATTGGCCGAATTTCAGCGTCCTTCCTCAGCTCAGGGCGGCCGACGATCTCCACCCAGGACCATTCGAAGTCGGACCTCTCGCTATGGCCTGAGCAACAATAGCGTGAGCACGCCCAAAACAGGCATGCAAAGCAGTCCGCTAGCTGAAGACACACCATCACGACGCTCGTCCGGGTCTGGCAGTCCTCCCATCAGTCCGAAGTCGAGGGCATCTAGGCGACCCTCGCTTCCGTCTTTGGGCCTGCCACCGAAGAAGAGCTCGCCCAACTTGCGCGGATTTGGCAGCCTCAACATGGCCACAGAGCAGGCTTGTCGTACGCTGAGGGCTTATAGAAAGAAGCTTTCCTCTACGGAGCCACTAAGCGAAGACGTCATCTTTGAGATCGACCAAGAGCTGCGGTTGACAGCGGCCGCGCTCGGCGATAGGGCCACGAGAACCAAAGCAATGCACGACTCAGCTCTCCTGAGCGGTCTCCTGGACCAGTATGAGGAGCGTCTGGCCTCCATGCTTGACGAAAAGCTACGGAACACCTTCCAAGGAAGAGAGGTACAAACTCCGAGCGAGGAGCGAGAAGAAGAGCTCCTCGCCGTACGGCCTGACACAGCCGGCGGCGAAGCCACCTCTACATCATTCCCTTAACACACTCTCATTGTATTTTTACATCAATCCTTCCGACCGAACCCGCATTGTACAACACTTGCTCGATATAACGGCGTTATCTGGAGAAGAACCCTGGCGTTTGGGAGGGATTAATCATCGACCTACTCTACAGCACAAAGTCCAAATATGCTCAGCCTTGGACTTTTGGGATATTGCACGCGGAAAAGGGCATCATAACCCCTATCTTTAGATTGTCGGCAAATTTTGTCTATTTGTTTATTCGTCATTCTTTCGACACAACACTAGCGACTTTTTTTCTTTTTTTATTTCTTCGATTTGCGAGAGCGAGAGACATCCGTCACATACATTAAAAGATCACGGAGTCCTGAGAGAGCAGGGGCGGCGAACTGGAGCCAGGAGTTTTCAATGTGCCCAAGGACCTAATGGGACAGAATAGCAGGAGGGGCCTGGGGGGGTCAGGGAATTGGGGGGATGGCATACTATTTACACTACACCCGGGGGTGCCTTACTTTGGACACCGTGGATACGAACAAAAGGGGACGAGGAAATTTGGATGCCGATTTTTGGCGGCTTTTTGCAAACTTGACTACTTGATCCTTTGGGTCTGCTCTCTTGGGTTTACAGCTCTACATATTTGCCCCCCTTTTCTTATTCTTCGGGGCGCGGGGAATACAACATGACGAGGTGTACCTCGTCATTGACCAACTAAAACTACGTCCTGGTCCATCTACAAATGAAGCCGCTTTAAATTCATGTGGTGACCGACCAATCCAAGCCAAACTACTGCGTGAGGTCAAACATAGCTTTCCCCTGAATGACTGGTATGACTTCGAATCAAGGTAAGGCAGTGTGAGATTCGCATCGAATCGTGTCATGCATATAAAAAGTGAGAAATTTAAAGTCACCCTAAAACTACCTCATCTCTTGGAGCCAGGTAGCAATAGCTTGCCTGCCTGAGGTACTACCTTGGGTCCCGGTTCAGGAGACATCGCGGTTCTCGCCAATGCCCCCTTCCCCCCTCCCTAGCACCTTCCTCCTCCTGAACCTTCATCCGATAACCTTCTCACCACAACCACCCGAATACTCAACCCGAATAACCACACAGAGAAAGCCTTCATATACCCCCTCAACTCCATTCCAGTCACCAGCCAGCAGGCGCCCGTCTAGGTCGACGGGTCAGGTCAAACTGGCTGGGTGGTGGAGTGGTTACTGGTCAACATCAATTATCTACGCCAACCAGCCTACTCGACGACAGGCTAAGCGCATACGAGAGTACCCGAGTTCGAGTCCCGGAATGAGCACCAAAATTTCCCAGCATGAGCACCAAGAGATGTAGCCCCCAGTCCAGCACCGGGGGGGTGAACTCTTTTTGTCTTTTTGGATGATGGGAATAGTGAAAAGTCTCTGTAAATTGCTTCGCGGAAGAGGGAAAAAAAAGACGGTGGTGCCGTGTTCCAGAAAATAAATGTTTTTCTATCCAACGCCCGCGAATGAATCTCCTTGTTCTGTCTGGTTCCATCTGCCCTGCCTTGTAAACCCACCGTGTGGTATGTATGATCCCACCACATCATCGTAATCAAACAGCGAGTCCCTCTTCCAATGCCTCGTCCCGCTCCAGCTTCTCGAGCCCCGTTGCCACGGCACCGTATACGCGCAGAGGGACTGCGACCTCGAAGCTCTCGCACGCCAAGTTTTCTACTGCCACGAGCACTAGACCTCCGCGCTCGTCCCGGGATATTTCTTCTAGTAATGGATGCGTGCTAGGCGCCTCACGCTCCAGCTCGGTCTCCTGGCTCGGTACCACGAATTCCACGCGGATCTTCCACTCGAATGAGATGCCTGTCGTGACGAACTCTGGTGTCGCAGTAATGGGGATAGTCGGAGTGAAGACCATTCTCCGCGAGTAGAGCGTCGCCTCCGAGGCAGACACGTGGACTTTCCGCGTGACGCGGTGAATCGAGGCTTCTGAGCGGATGGCCAGGTGCGGCTCGACTCGCTCGGCCGACTCGAGACAGGAATGAACCGCGTAGCAGGGGATTTCGGCATCTGTGAAGTCAATGGCCATAGTAACGACTTCGCCCAGACGGTACGAGGGGCGCGTAAGCATAACGACACCCACCCGCTGTCCGTTGCGGGCAATCTCGAAGCGGTTTGGGCTTTGCTGACCCTCGGAAGTCAAGTTGCTGCGCATGATGGCCAGATTAATGGCCTCTGTGGCCGTCGTCGCCTCCTCAAATACTGATGGACGTCGAGAGCTGGGGTATGCTGTCGGTGATAGCAGCCCTGCGTTGGATCCCTGTCGCGGCCTTGTTAAAAGCTCGTCGACATATACGAGGAATTCATTAATTGTTGCGTCTGTCTTGGTCGATTTTAGCTTCTTGATCTCGCTGAGGGTCGATAGTTTGTCGACAGTCTTGATTTTCGCCTGGTCGCGAAGTATAATGTACGGATTCATGAGATCATGACCAAGAATTTCTCCATGGCTGTTTACGCTGCCGAGGACCCGAAAGGGGATCTCAACGGAGCGCACCTGCTGCTCTTTAGAGCCACCTGCTCGCTGTGTACCAATCACTAGATTGTAAGATATCTTCACCGCTTTTCCCTTATGTGTCGGTGGTAAGCCCTTTGGGAGCTGAAATGAATACTCGAAAGCTTTGTGCTCTCCGGGGGCCAGGTTAAGGTCCACAAACAAGATGGACTGTGGAGTCGAGAGCAGAGGGACAGACTTGGCGCTGGCGATGCCGCGCATATCTTTAATGCTGCTGACCTCGCCGGCTCCAAGCAGCTCTCCGATTGAGTTGCTGATACTCCCCCATCCGAAACTTCGAAGCAGTCCACTATCCCGTTTCGAAGGCTCCACACCAATGACACCACCTCCTTGGCCGCCGACAACGGCCTTTCGCTTGACTTGTTCAAACGGCCCGAGGTTGATGAGTGAGCCATCCAAGGTGAATGAGCCTTGAATCTGAGCGTAACCCATCATCAACGATTCGGGTTGCCTAGGGTTATGTGAGGCAAAGTTGGACGACTTTCGGAAATGCGGCGGCCGCATAGGCCCCCGCGTGGGTTGAGTTGGATATTCAGATGCCAGAGTTTCCGTAGAGTTGTTGCTCATTGAGTAGAATTCCCCACTGCTGCGTGGCGTTCCTCCGCCCATGCTTGTCGTCGAAAGTATTCGCATGGCTGGTGTAGGATGCTCGATGGGGTTGGTGAGTACGCCATCTTTATTCCGTATAGCTAGGGTTGGAGGTACTTCAGTGTTTGGACTTAATAGTCCATCGTGGTGTGACGCTACCGGTGTGCTTTGCGTGTCCGACAGTGGCGACTGGACCATTGGAAACCGAAAGTCGGCCAGCGCGTTGGAAGGCGATCTCATGGGACGTTGTGAACCTGCCACGCCAGGGGTATTCGGTGCGGTCGAAGATCGCGAGTTGGATGGGGGTGTGTCGGAAGCGGATGTCGAGTTGAACAAAGGTGAACTTATGTGCCTCGGCGATGCTGCACTGGAGTTAGTAATTGCACTCTGCATCAAGATCAGGAACCAGAATACTGACCAGAGTGAGGGGCTGTGAGACCGAGCCCCAGAGCAGCTCCCCGAGGCACAATCTGTAGACTGGATGCCCGAGCATGACCGCGACCAGGCCGATGCGCCTTTACGGAGCTAGCGTTGCTCTGATTGTCGTCGGGTACGGTGCTTGTGGAACCAATTGACACAATGGAGACAGACTTCTTGTGGCCGTTGCCACGGTGCTCAAGGGCACTAGGAGGATGCGATGGTGTCCATGGCACTGAACCCGCGCGGCTTCGCGATTGAGCGACTGGTACATTGAGGGATAGAGCAGACCGGTGACCGCGGGTTTGAGCTGAGTTCGGCGGGGTCAAGCCAGCGCTGGACTTGCCTCTAAGTAAGGGCGAGACATGCCTCGGTCGGTCTACAGGTGCGAGTCGTTGGGACTGCCGTTGCTGATTCAGATCTCGAGCAATGTTCTTGAAGGTGATGGTGCATTTGATCTCCTCGCCAGCGAAGACGGTCTGGTCGTGCCAGCGGATAAAGACTCGAATGTTGCTGGAGGCCTCTGGAGACATGATGGCGCTCGTCCGGGCGGAGGGGAGGGGAAAGGATCGATTGAGGTTGCAACGAATCAAGTAGTCATCACATGTCTGGTATCAACCATCGTCGCGTCTAAATTCGTGGATTGGAGATGGACAAGGAGTCCTGACAGGTGCATTGAACGTCATGGGCTCTCCGAGTTGGCGGGAGATGGAAGTTGAGCGAGCTGGGCTAGCTCCAGCGTTGCTGCGAGTCGGGCGGGCCCCATTCGGCGCGCGCTGCAGGGGTGGGATCCACGTCCCCGTTTCCTTTCACAGTTCTAGCGTCACTGTCACCTCGGCGCCTTACCTCAGCAGTCCGGCCCTCTGATTCGGGGACGGCAAGCACGGAAAGCGGAGCGGTACGTATCCACTCTCTTGAATGTCACTTACACGATCTCAACACCACACCTTCAAGGGATTTTAATCAAACTGATCGCTAGATATTTGAGCATTCATACCGTTTCTACATTGAGACTTCTCTCGACGTTCTTAAGCTTCATGTTGCAGAAGTCCTCAAAAAGACCTAATTCCATTCACTCCAGACCTTACCCATGGCTGGCTGCTGGATATCTCTTCGAGCAGGAAGGAGGCAGGTGCATCCTGAGCACACCTTCCACTATGCTTCAGAAGTCACCAAATTGAGGCGGTATTCGTATCTACAATGACGGAAGGTATGATACGGGAGGCGATTGGCTTCTTTTCTGCACCTGCCCCAGTGTCATCTCTTCTACATCCTCTCTCGGCCATACTTCTTCCTCTTCTACCAGAGGCACTTCACAAATTATTTTCCATTTCTCTTCTCCATCCCACCCCAGTCCTTTCTCTGGGGGACTCACGATTTCACATTCTTCTACCAGTATTTTGTTCAAAGGACAAACGTTCCAAGGCTGTGTGGTTTTCTCTGTTCTTTCTTCTTTCCGCCTCCAAAATCTTCACAGCCATTCAATTTATGCTCACAGCTTCGAACAGCATACCCTCTACATCACAAATCGAACCAATCGAACCAGGCTTCCTTTCAAGATGGCCATCATCGATACCCTCCCCGCTGTCAGCGTTTCTGTTCGCCTCAAGAAAGCCTACCGAGACGCTGACGAATACCCCGACCCGTATCCGTACTATGAGCATGAGAGATACATGAATGACTACGAGCAGTGTGCCCGCAACTACATTGAGAGTAAGGAAGGAACCGAGTTCGCAGTCCACGTCAATGTATTGGACGATGCCACCATTGATCCCTGGGTCCATCACGACGAAGGTTTGGTTTTCCTTCTCTTCCTCGACGGCCACTTCATGGGAAAGCGATTCTGCTACGATGATGACTTCAAACATGGAGGCTGGCACTTTGCCTTCAAAGGCAAGAGACATCCCAACCAGGACAGAACTGCCATGGTCGAGAGTAACTTCAAGTTCGAGACGATTACTGCAGGTAAACCCACCCTCTTACTCGACTGTTGATGAATAATAGATGCTAATCTTTCTATAAAGTTGACCAGGACGCTACCGATGGCGAATTGAGACGTGCCAAAGATCTTGGCACAATCGAGGTGCGCGTCAGACTTGCCAGATTCGCTGGTGGTCCATGCCGCAACAGACGTGTCAACTTGGAGAGACCGTTGCGCGAGCCGGAGTACAACAAGTGCGAGATCTCAGAGGAAGCTATCAAGGGCCGACCTATCTACCATGGCACCTCGTATGCAACGATTGCCTGCCGAAAATTTATCCATCACACTAACCAAGTCTTCGCAGCTTCACCCCGCCGGTGAACAAGAGTCTGCGACCTCCTAGCTTTGCCCATCGAGCAGCAATAGAGCGAATTCGCACGGGTCCCCTCTTCGCGACCTACACATTCAAGTATCGCTCGCGAGGTATGTACCTATATGTAACAAGCGTGCCTTTGAAAATGATACAGGACTAACCGTCATAAAGATGCGCTGAAGATTGAGGAGATCCTTCACCAGACCCCCAGCCCGGAGCCTGCCCCGGTGCCTTTCCTCCGTCAGAAACCGGCCTACTTGGGAAAGTCGAGCCTTCCTAGATTCGAGGACCTTCATGAAGATGAGGTCGAGCGTCTTGCTCGAGAGAGACACCAACAGCTTCAAGTAGGGTGATGATTAACTTTATAGGGTTCATAGACTAACATCTCCACCAGGCCGAGCAAGCGCAGCCTTCGGCTCAGAAGAACAAACGGAGCTATGACGACTTCTGTGATCTTATGGATGGCGCTGATGAGCAGTCGGTCCGTCCTTACAAGATCATCAAGCTGGGAAATGGTCATGACGCTATTGATCTCACGGGCGGCTGCTAGAGATGTAGGCCAGGAGATCGTGCGTTTGTTGTAAAGACGGAATCATCACAGGATGGAGGTCACTGGAAGAGTCTTGTTCGTCAAATCAAGCCTTTTTTGGGGTGGTGAATTCACAGGCTGAACTTCACTGTAGTGAATGGAGGGCCCCAAATGAAGACAGTTTGAACGGGGGAGATTGTTTGGTTGAAAGGAAATTGACAATGCTTTGATAGAAGACTTGGTTCGAGGGATCAGGTGGAAGAGTAGTGGGACTCATATCCATTAGAAACCTCACTCCCGGACCACCATGAGTTGTGTTACACACAAAAGTTCTCAAGTATGCAGGTGTTTTGTTGTCGTTCTATGTGACTTTGGGTGCGAGGTTGTCCACAATACCGATCCGACTACTGAAGAGTCTCTTCTCACATTCGTGAGAGAGGTGCTGTGGTGGGGCAAATTACTGATACTATTACTATAGATCTCTGCACTGCTGGCCCCTTCATCATACGATGGCTCAATTAGGCCTCATCATTTGACCTAAGGCAATTAGGCATGTCCCAAAGCCCGCCAGCGAACTTTCCGTCATATAGATACCCAGGATTCGAAGCATGGAAGGCAGAAGGAATATCTTAATTCCCTTCTACAGGAAGGTACACCTCAGGCCTTTATGGCTAATTTGACCACTAGCCTGCTGCAGGTCGAACGTTTCCAGTCACAACCCTGCCTCGTTCGTCGATCTCAAGTTGAGTTGAGTTGCAGAAGTACGATCACACCTACAGACCACGAGGATACTTCTCGTTCAATAAGCTAGAGCGATGGCAGGTTTCGACTTCAATATCAACATGCGAGTGGTGGTTACCGTCGCTGGTGCTCCAGCCCCGGAACGAAATGACGCGACAGCAGAGAGCCTCGAAAATAACGCCCCTTTCAGCTGCAGCAAAATCATCGCTGTCAAGGAGGGAGCGAAATTTTCGATTCTGGCCTCTCCTGGCTCAGGAATTTGTCAAATTCTGGCCAAGGACGAGGGGCTGATGGTGCTGATCCATCTTGACGACACTGAGGTTCTTCGGCGGTTGTATACGAAGACCATGATCGATGCCCGGTCATCGCGCCGATTCCCCATGGAGTTCTTTGGAGTTACGGGAGTGGACAGTGGAGGCCGACAGGTCTTACAGCCCTTCAAGTTTGCCACGGCTGGGAAAGATGGCAGCGCGATTCGAGGTACCATTCGCGTTGATTTATATATCGTCAAGCTACTTGGTTCGCCGGAGAGGATGCGACTCGACGACATGACTGCATCCGGATCATCAGCTCAGATCAAACAGTAAGTCACAAGCAAGGCCTTGTCATATATGCCAAAGAACGTTTAATAACAGCGGAATCCAGCTTGGGACCTGGGAAGAAAGTCAAGAAACCCTTGGCGGCGGACACATACGACGTGAAGCGGCTCAACTACGAGCGTCCTATCGCCCGGTTCAACTTCAGATATGGTCCAAGAAGTCTGTCAATTCCTTAATCGATTTGAACTTTTCCCCAAGACTGACTTTATCCAGGAAATTTGCCCGTATACAGACCCAAGGACAACAATGAGAGCAGTCGCGGTGAGGGCTTGATCAGCATGTCCAAGAATCCAGCTCTTTCAAAGCAGGGGCCAGGCGGAATCAGAGGCGCTGCCGCCAAGAACCCCTCCTCTTCATTGCCTGCGAAACTTCGTGGTCTGCCGGTAGCCCCTGCACAGACACAGACAACCACGGGTACAAAATCTGCCTCGACTACTACTGCCTTACCCGGCAAGGGAGACAAGCTCGACCCTCAGCTGAACAGACGAGTTATTCCCATCCGACCCAAGCTTCCACAGCCCGCCGCGGAGGAGCAGAAGCTTCGGAGAGAGATACCGCATGACGAAGCCGTCTTGATTCAAGAGACCCAGTCGAAAGACGCTCAACTCGACAGAAAGAGGTCTGCCGCGGTGGCTTTCGGCAACGACTCACCTTCTAGACCCAAGAAGTTTCTCGCTACTTCTACATACTGAGAGTTTGAGGCCACGGCTTGGATGAGAGACGGTATCCGAGGTGAGGTGGAAGTTCTTCGGCATCAAAGCGGGAAAGGAGCAGTCAAAATGAGGGATCAATGTCGACGAGCGAGCTCCTACAAGCCTTTCGCTCAGTGAGGAAGAGAGGCCCAGTTAGATAAGTCGGCTATGTTAATAACTCATGGGATCTTGCTGAAGGAAGCAAGGTTGACTTTGAAGGGCGAAGTAGGTGGATCTCGTGTGCATGGTCGGCATAAGTAGCAATGAATACGAGCTGTTGCCACCCATTTTGACGCTTCCTGTGGTTAAACCTTGTGCAATGGGCGTAAACTGAAGTTAAACTGTGGCGTGATGAGAAATCAGAAGTCATGCGTCTGCTTTGCTTCGGTGACGGCTACGTCCAGTAATGTAATCCGGCAGTACCGGACTGGCAAGAAGCCTCATAAGGGAGGCTTTTGTAGCGTATTGAAATTCCTTGGTAGCCTATGTGCTCTCGGGCTCAAAGCCGTTACATCAATTATGATGAACTACGTTTAGGGATTGTCATTGAGGTATGTGGTCTGCTTATACATCTTCTTCGAGGCGCGTCTTCTGCTTATCCCGTCATTCTGGCTAAAGGTAGTGGTAGCAAGGTGTCCATTCATACGCTTACGAATGACCGAGCGAACGGTGAGGTATAATTTGAAGAAAATGCTTTCCCTCGTTGTTCTGTGTCTATCACAGCAAATACGACCTGATTCTTCTCTCGCCCCTTTTTAATATGTATCGTCGAAAGACCCTCCGCATCACTGGCCCACATGGCCTTCTCTCATCAAGTCTGAAAGAGATACCTGTCACAATCCCTTCAATCGTCGCTGAGATCGATTATTCCATCTGCGTCAACCTTGTAGATCTTGCGTGGGCGAGAGTTGGTCTCCTCGTCCGCTTCGCGCTTCACACCGGTTCCAGGCTCTCTCTTGACGTGGGGCTGATGAAACTGTCAGTTTGACATAACCTTAGGTAGGGAATCACTTACTTCCAGCTGCTCCAAACGCTCTTGGGCAAGTCTCATGATATCAGCTAGCGGCAAGTTTGCCACGGTCTGGGGCGGGGGTGGAGGAGAGGGCTCAGGAGAGGGGTCCGAAGAAGAATCTCGAGGAATGATGCCATCGATTTGAAGAGAAGTCTTAGGCTTGTATCGGAAAAAGAATCGAGCGATTCGCTGGGATCCGTCCCTGGCCTTAAATTTTCTCTTCGTTTTCGTTGCGCCGGTTTTGATTCCTTCAATGAAGCTTATCACCACACAGTTAGCAGCATTATCGGATGATGGTATTGGGCTCCTTACGATGTGCTGTGTGATATGCTTCTGCCTTTGAGTGCCATCTCAGAGACAGCCCCTAGGTTCTCTACTTTCCTTGCTTGTGCTGAGGTTCTGGGCTCCCAGCCTTCAAGCTTGACGCGGAACACAGCCACTTCAATAATGCCGAGGTGTTCCGGAACGGTTTGATTTCCTGATAGCTCCTCGTTGTCCCCTTCGACTACGTCATCAAAGTCAGCGGCTCAAGATCGATGAAAAGAGATGGCGAGGAAAAACCTGTTCTGATGGACGCAAATTTGAAGTGCCTTTTAATCTTCTTGCCAGGTGTAGTATACTTGTCACCAAACTTGTCGGTGGTTGAGACGATGGTCTGGTTGACCAGTGAATCAGGTCCACGGTAAGATGTGGTGATGTACTGGCCGTCAATGTGAAGATGTAACGCAAGCCAGTTCTTGCCATTGATCCAAGACCGGCGGTTCCGAATTTCTTGGTGGATAGAAAAGCCGGCATCGACCTGGCTTTCAATGACTTTGGAGATCGTATGAGTTGCCGAGCCCCGAGATGACGCGGATTTCGGGGGATCTGGATCGTCGTACTCGATGCAGTCTTCCTCAGATCCGTTGATACGGATGGAAACCTTGATCTCTGGGAGGCCATCAATCACCGCCATGATGACTCCGAGTCGTGTTGACAGGATTGCGTTAGGAGAGCGAGCACGGCCTCTGGAGTGTAGCGAGCCGCATACAGATCCTGAAGACTTCCGATTAGTCTGGGCGCCTGTTTGATGGATGAGTAGTGTTGAGTGAAGGAGGAGGGTGATAGAAATTAAGAGAGTATGATGGACGAGGAGGGCAGAAGGAAGGAGGAGGGTAGAAGGAAGGAAGAGGGTAGAAGGAAGGAAGAGGGTAGAAGGAAGGAAGAGGGTAGAAGGAAGGAAGAGGGTAGAAGGAAGGAAGAGGGTAGAAGGAAGGAGGAGGGTGGAAATACGGGGCAAGGGTCTAGTCCATCAGACGGAAGGTGCCTTGGAGGGCAAGAAGCAAACCCGCTGGAGCAATAGGCACACCAGCGAGACAATGCCAGTATCAGCACCTCAAGGCGGCCAAATTCGACCGTAATCCATCATAGCTAGGTGCCGCGCGGATTCAATCTTCCGTGACTCAAAAAAGGAGTCTCCCAAACATAATCATGACAATGGCGTAGTCGTTTTGCAAGATCATACATCTAGAGGACGACCAAGTGAGCCATAGACACCATCCTCGCCTCAGGTTCTTCGCATGAGCCGAAATCCTTCGCCTCGTCAGTGAACAAGTGAAGGTAAAACAAGAACAGCACACGACCAAATAGTCAAGGCGTGTGTTCACTACATACCGGCGTGCATCCATGAATAATCGCAAATCTGCATAATACACTAAAGCCCGTCTGGATACATCAAAAATGAATTCACCACCGTTATGGCTACATGTCTTGGCGGACATGCTAGGATTCGAACTCGTAGCCTGACGTCGAGTAGGCTGTGGGCTTTTTTTCTTATTGGATCCCTATCCTCTCCACCACCCAGCCAGTTTGACCTGACCTACCAACATAGACGGGCACCTGCTGGCTGGTGACAGGAAGGGGCTTGACGGGGTCTATATGGGCTTCTCGCATGCTCTAGACGGTCTTGACTCCCTGGCCAGTCCCAGCGATCTTTGGTAAGGTACCTACCTTACCGCAAGGCCTTGGCCATGTAATGCTCGACCAATCTCTTGATTTCTCCCATCTTGTCATCTCTGTTACTCTTTCACCCCAAGTGCTGGTATTGAAGAGGACAAAATATGTTATCCGGGGAGCCCTGCTCGCCGCACAATACCTGAAGCATCACTTTACTGCTTTTCGGCCTCGACACGTTATAATAGGGGTAAAACTCTGCTCTCAAAGTGATTATGATAGTGGTAACAATAGCAACAGTAAGAGCAATAATAGGAGTAACAGTAGGAGCAATAGCAGCAGTGGTAGGAGTAGGAGCAGTACCTAATGAAAATGGGAGAAATAGAGGTAAGGTAATGAGCGGCAAGCTGGGTATCGTGTCACCCAGTTGGAGCTTTCTTGGATGATGGGCCGGTGGCTTGCCCGAGTCCACTCTTGGCCGTTGGTGCAGCGGGATCTACCCGCCCGCGTGCCCCGGAGTTATTTAGCGAGCTTTGATACCCCGAGCAGACTATAGCCCATATAGTTCATCAATGGAGGAACGCGGGAAGGACCCGTTTACTAACTGTAAAGACGTCGATTTTTCTTTCCGTCCTTACACTAGAGCAACTCGAGGCGGGCGGTTTGTCTCGGCCAGCAGTATTTCGTAGGCATTTACGAAGCTTTGGCGAATGAACATGTATCGGGAAAATGCCAGCTCCTTCACTTACAGTTGGCAGCATGCTACCCCACTTCTGCCTGAACAATGAAGAACAGCCAATCAGGCAGCGAGCGCACATCAATGTAAGGCAACCCCCACCCAATAATTGCCTTTTCAGTCGTGTTCGCACCTTCTTCCTCCCCATCTTCATGTGGGTCTAAACGACTCATTCCAAATTGACTTCATTCCACTTTTCTCTCATCATCGTACATACGCCTTACCTTAAACCAACGACAAAACCACTCGGACCACCACCTTCTTCTCTGTCGGCGGGTCATTCAAGTGGACTGGTGAGACTCTGACGCAAGATGGCTGTCATCGACGAGCTCAAGGGTGTGAAAGTCACCGTCCAAGTCAACGGCCAGGAAGCCGTTGAGTACGACGACCCGGATGGCTTGGAGAACGATGTTAACCGCAAGCACGCAACCCACCGTACCTTCAACTACATCGAGTCCAAGGACGATACCTGCTTCACCGTAACGTACGAGGTTAATAACATGCACCGGTGGGAAAGCCCGAAAAGCGCCTTCTCACTCTACTTATATGTCGACGGCAAGCGCATGGATAGTGTCGTTTGCGAGGCGAGTCGCTTCTACCCATTCGATCCATCTTACAAATGGAGCACAGTTGTTGAGGGTTCTCGAGAAAGCTCAAGGGACCCCTCTTTTGATCGTCTGAGCAAATTCAAGTTCTCCCAAGTCACTACTGGTAAAGTTGTCACATCTTGGCGGTGCCATTAGTATGTGTTTCGAGTATTGACATGCATCTCAGTTGACGATGCCACCAAGGAGCGCGTCGAGGGAGACTCTAAGAAGGCCAAGTCCCTCGGCGTCATCGAGGTCTTTGTCTATCCCTTGACCATCACAGGGCCTTCGTACTCGTCAGGCCACGAGCACTACCGTGACAATCAGAATTCCAGTTTTAACATTGCGGAAAAGGCGCTCAAGGGCCGCGCAGTCTCTCACGGTACCTCGTGAGTTGCATTCTCTCGCCATGTGACAATTCTGCCTGTGCTCACATGCTTCATAGCCTCACTGACGGTGGATTTGTTTCCAAGAGGAAGTCAGTGTGCGCAGAATATCTCAACGGCGGTAATCCTATCGCGTGCTTCATGTTTAAATACCGTTCCAGAGGTACGATGCGATCAGCAAGTCATCTCTCTGCTTACTTAGCTCACACTTTCTCAGATGCATTGCAAAAGGAGCTCATCATTCCTCGGTCTCCAAGCCCCGAGGCCATTGACGAGCTTTCTGAGGCCGATATTAGACGGTTAGCTGCGGAGCGTCTAGACGAGATTAACGTATGTTGCAACCTTACCGCTTCATAGAGAACCCAAGACTCACTTGTCACAGAATGGACGTCGATCTGGCACCGTCAAGCAAGAGAGAAAGGGTCCTATCATTAAACGCGAGTTTGCCGAGATCTACGATCTCACCGAGGAGCCTGCCAAACGCGAATGGAAGAAGATCAAGATCGACGCCAACAGAGAGGCTATTGACCTCACCGACGACTAGGCCTATGAGTTTCTTGAATGTACCTCCTTGGTACTTGTTCTTCGCCAGTCCGCAGAGAACGACGTCACGAGCCCGACCCTCAATTTTCGGCGCAACTTTGCTTTCGGGGCCAAACAGCGTATTTCGGTTTTTATTAAGTAAAGCTCAAGGGACCTTATGATTTTCTTAATGGCAGTCAGGGAGCATGGGAGTATCTTCAGACTGGAGAGTTGAGAATGCCAGTCTCGCCATGGTTATAATGCGAGCAGCTTATTGTGTCTATGATCAGGAGTTCAGGGGCGAAGCGCCATTTTATACCCTCTTATTGCACTTTATCCCACCCCTCGATAGGTAGTCAGTTCTGAAAGGGGAAATCAAACGCAAATTTGCTCGTTTGAAACATCAAAATGAGAATTGATTGCTTTTCCAGTCTGCCAAAATCCTTCTTCTGCCTCTGTGCCCGTGACATACAAACATTTCTAACCATTTCCCCCTTATTCCATGACTACATCTTCATCTTCCTGAACATCCATGCTTTCTTGTTTTGCTGCAGTCTTCTCCGCCTTGAGTATTCTTACCGCCGCATCCGCGGCTTTAACCTTGACCTCATCTCTAGAAATCCCACCGTCAACCTCGACAACGCACCGCTCGCCAACCATAACCTTGCACGAGAACCGCTTCTCGCCATCGTCAACATCTTGCACGTCCAAAACGTACGTCACAGTCTTATTGTCCGCCAAATGACCCAACTCTTCCTTGGGATGCAACACGTGCACGCCATCTCTTAATATGCGATCAAGGTACGCCAAAATGCCGAACCGTTCCACGACACTAGCGCAGACGTCCAGGTCTCCAGAGTCGATGTAGACGGCACCGAGGAGGGACTCAAAGATGTCAGAGTAGAACTTGCGCAGCTGCATGCGCGCCATGAGGGCCCAAGGGTACGTCGTGCCGCGCTCCATCGCCTCGACCATCTCGTCCCTGAGCGCGGCGTGCCGCTTCGTGACGTTGAGCTGCTCGAGGCCGATGGCGGGGGACTGGTGGCGCATGAACTTCCATAGGGGCAGCGCGAAGCGCGCGTGTTGCAGCTCGGGCTTCTTGTTGCTGCTGCCGCTGCTGCCAGCTGTGATGATTACCTCGTCCTGGCTGACTGCTTGTTCCAGAGCTAGGAAGCCGAGGAAGTCGCCGTTGACCATTGCTGTCTTGAGGAGATGCATCGTCTGATGTGGGAGAGGGGGGTCGATAGAGAAGAGGCGGTTGACGATGATGTAGTCGAGGACGGAGTCGCCGATGAACTCGAGACGTTCCAGGCAGCCCAAGGTGTTGCCGAGGCTGAAAGAGGCGTGGGTCATGGACTGGATCAGTAGAGACTTCTTTTTAAACTCGTAGCCTATGAGCTGCTCTAAGGGCTGGAGGGTAGAAAGGAGTTCCACGTCAGGGGGAGCGACGTCGTACAAGGCCTGTCTGCAGTCGTCCAGGGTCTTCCACTTGATTTGCTGGAGGAAGATGGACATGCATTTTAGCGCTTTCGGGAGACCGCCGTCAATCATCGAGGCCCCGATAAGTGCTTCGACGATATCTGCGAGCGTCTTGGTGGAGATCTTCCTCGTGGAAGGCTCCTCACCGTGCTGGAGTACATCCTCCACGTAAATTGGGCGCCACTTCTGTCCCGTGAAGGGCTTGGTGAGGATGAATTTATCGAGGCCGTGCTTAATGGCCGCCTTGCAGAGGGTCGAGTTTGCAACGATGGCGTCTTTCTTGAACGACAAGAGCCGTTCTGGCCAGTCCGGGTCTGGTCTCGTGTTAACTCTGGAATTCGGGCACAGCCTGTTAGATTACTGGAGGTGGACTTACTCAGAGCGGCCACATTGATTGTGGCGGAGAACTTGAGAATAGAGTCGCCTAGAAACTCGATGCGTTCGTAGTTTGTAGGTTCACACGCGCTTCCCGCGCTGATGGCTGTGACCACCAGAGACGGGTCAGAGATGGCGAGTGGTCTCAGCACGCCCATAGATAGCTCTCGTGCCACCAGGTAGGTCTCGATACGGTGCAAGATTGATGGTATAAGCACACCGAACTGGGCATACTTGGCAGGGATGTTGTCCACCTTTGCCCACGACATCGGGTAGACTCGATTATATGGCTTGATTGTTGCTGGACCGTGACTGGGGTCGCTCTGTGGCCGATGAAGGAAGTCCGACCTACGGGACCACTTCTTGAGAGCCAGGTAAGGTTCATCCTCTGGTGCCTTTTCGAATTCGTAGAACATCTTCTGTACAGTTTCGGGTGCCGGCTTACGGGGGATGACATTGTCGTATAGATATGGGGAACCAGTCTGGTCGCGTATGAAACAGGTCAGATCGTAGTCTGACATCGCCCCTGGGACGAAACCTTTGACGCCGATTTGATCGACGGACATGTCTCCAGCATCAACTGCACTGAACCTTACGATCTGCTGGAGATCCGCCGAAACCCAGCGGTGACCGTAAGGCAGCGCAAGAAGTACAGCTGTGTCATCATTGCCGGTCAACTCATCAATGGGAAGCTGATGTCCAAACTCAATTGACCAGGTGACGTTATAGTCCAGATGGATGGGTATCGTCTGCAACCCAGGGACCCATACGGGAATTACCATGTCGTACTCTCCCTGGACAACCCCTTCCGAATCCTTGAGCATGATCCGAGTTGCCCTTAGATTGTCACCAACTTTCCAGGCCTTGGCGACTCCAATCCAGGCATTGAGTAGACCGTTGACCTGCAGGATGGCAGCTCTTTTGTCTATTCCGGGCACGAAGTCCTCTGGCTTGAAGGGCAGCAAGTTGTCGTTCACAAGTCCAGCCTTGTATAGGTTGCGATAGGCTTGGAACGCAGCGTCTTTTGTAGCATTTTGCTCTGATTTCCAAGTCAAGTGACTCTCGGTGCTGCGGACCGAGGCTGGTAAATAGCTCGGCAGGTGAACGGTGGCCCGCAAGTCTGGCGCGCCATTTGTGTTCGTCTTGTCGATGATGTAATCTGGCCGCCAGTCGATGAACTCTCCCGGGGATAGTATTCGGCAAATGTGGTCGAGGTGCTGCTTTGCGTTATCGAGATCCAAAACAGCCCCAGTTTGTTCGATCTTGAAGATCATCTCCTTTGGTTCCTCAGCCTGCTCGATCTCTTGGAGATGTTCAAGTTCTCTCTCTTGTTCTTCGTACTGGGCTTTCATCTCTGCCTCCAGGGTCTCCCACTCTCTCCTCAACGGATTCGAGCTATCAAGTAGCATGAGAAGCTTGGACTGCTTTTTCCGGGCCCGCCCGCGACGTTGGATGAACGACTTGAGATTCGGCGGGGTATCGAAACAGACAACCAAGTTGCAGGCCGGCACATCAATGCCTTCTTCGAGTACACTGGTAGCAACCAACAGGTTGGTTCTCCCGGATCGGAACTGGTGTAGTGACCGCTGATCCTCCACGCGAGAAAGGTCCCATATATCTTTCTTCTTCGCTTGGAACTGTGACGTGCCCATCATGGCCCCGATTCGATATCGCTCTCGCAGCAGGTCATGCGATGTCAGCACATGGCATAGAACTGCAACAGTTGCTCTTTCTCTCGCGAATATGATGCCAATGGTGTCAGACTTATCCTGTAGTAATTGTTCAATGACAACGAACACCTTATTCGACAGAACAGCACGGCTGATGGCCTCTTTCGATGGGCACTGGCAATCGACTTGACTGAGAACGTTGATGAGGTATTGTTTCTCTTCATCCTTCCAAGTGTCAAGCCAGACACTTTGAGCCCTGACTGCGGCTCTGAATCTTGAGATCACCTCCCAGATATAATACTCTGCAGCCCAGGGTCCAAGTTCGTTGAATATCTGATTCGCTTGGCGGCCAAAGGAAGTCATTTGGTTCTGGATGTACGTGTCGTGACTTTTGAGAACCGCAATGAGTTCACGCTGACTGCGATCTGTTCCCTCCGCTTGTAAGTGTCGAATGAAGGGATCTTCCGAGATATCGAGAGATTGTATAGCCATCCTCAAACTTCGCAAGCTGTTGGGAATATCGTATTCGTTTCGATTTTGAAAGATTGCGGATGCCAGCTCTGGCTTGTTAACAGCAGCAAGAAGGTCGTCTCGGTGCATCGTCGGGCTCTTGCAAACAGCGTCGAGCGTGGCTTCGAGGGTGTTGATGCTTTCGACTTTGGAACCGAAAGTCGGGCTTGCTGTAAGACCTAGGATATGTGGAGTAGGGCGGCCTTTTCGTTGTTCTTCATGGTAGAAGAGTGACATGATTTTGCTTCCTGGAGACTTCCCGACGCAGTTGTGAGCTAGTTCGTATCGATCAGCCTCTGCCACTTTCGGAATTTCTAAACCACAAACCTTCGTCAAAGACTATCAGCGATAGTCTGGAAATAGGCACGAATGCGTGCGACATCGCGTCCAAGAGGATTTGGTACGTCGACACAACTATGCGCACATTGAGAAGAACTGCATCCCAAACTTGCTGGTCGGACCATGAGTCCACATTATCGTCGCCACTGAGGAACTTTATCTGAACCTCTGGTATTTGGGTTTTGAGAACTTCAAACTGTTGGTTACAAAGCGATACCGTGGGAGCTAGAAACCAGACAATCTGTATAGTTAGCCTAGCAACAGAGATCCGCGGTGGTCTTAACGCACCTTTTCGGATGACGTTCTCTCTAATTCAGCTCTGATTCTCAAAACAGCTCTATAGAAGCCTCTATCAATATCACGAAATTACGCTTGCTCGTAAATATTCCACTTACACTTGTGTTTTGCCACTACCCGTGTCCATCTGTCAAGTGTTAATCAACCCATGGTATCTTTAGAACTGGATCCACAGGCTCGACGAGACTTACAGCAACGATAATGTTTTGCCGCATGCTCTCGGCAAGCATTTCGGACTGGTAGGCCCTCGCATTCATGATGACCGAGTTGCCTGAGGCTGGCTCAGCTAGAGGCGAAGAGGCCTCATTGCTCAGGAACAACTCCTCGGCGGCTGCTGAGAGTGCCTCCTGGTTATGAGGCCCAAGGACCGGCATATTGGGAGGTACATCATCTTGCACAGGATCTGCACCCTCGCCGGAAGATGATGGTGAATGGCTAGTCATTGTTTGTATGGTTCTAGCGTGGACCTGAGGACCCAGTCCTAGGGTCCTGACCACGGTCTTGGGAAGCGCGGTACTTCGGGAGAATCCAAGTAAGCCAAGAACAGGTACACCAACACGCTCAAAGTACCGGGGTACAATGACAAGACTCGCCAGGCAGTGGGGTGGTCGGTATGAGTCAAAAAAGGTGTGTAAGGTTAAATGACGCGGCTCAAAACGGAAAATAGGCCAAGAATTCGTGTGACGCGGGGACCAGGATTCATGGGGCTCGATGCACAGCACTCTGGGGCGTCTGCGGATACAACTTCCGTGTATTCGTACACGTAGAATTTGCCTAACGCGATGGGTGCGATGCATGCGTGACTCGGCGATAAGTGCCTGATTGCTGACTTGGATATGGCGATGATGCCGTAGCGGAGGCATAAAAGTTTCTGAGAGGTTGGGGTCCCTGCGAAGAATCACGTCGCAGTGGGTGCCTGGAGGGCGTTCGGGAACGTGTTGCCGTTTGTTTGCTTCTTTTCTCGTTGCACATGAGCAGAGAGGGAAAACGAGACCTCGAGGCAACACGTATCCGTGGCATACTATCCATATTTGCACTCGCAAGCCAACACGCACTGCAACAGGTCGGTTCTGTTGAGTTCAGGGACTCTGCAGGAGGCCGGCGGCCCACATCTGCGGAGGACGTATACCACTTCGCAACGCAGTTACGCATCGTCTGAAAAGAATCATCTCGGCGCTTGTATAGTGAACTTTTGAACGGAGACACAGGGATCAAGAAAAGGCGATGGAGCGAACGACAGCCTTGGGCTCCGGGAACCCCGTCCTAATCTCGAAAAGCCGAAGTCTTGCTTCGTATCACAGCTCCGATTTGCTTGATGGGCATAGTAAGACTCGGACGAAAGAAAGAGCGATCTGACATCGGCCCCCGCCCAATCAATTAGAACTCCCAACCAGAATGTGGAAGATCAGGTACCTATCTTGAATCTTCCGGTACCTTAATCCGTCGTGACGGATAATTGATTACTGGCCTGGAGTCCTGGACCAACAGCTGTCATTTAGGCTCGCTCATGCTCCGAGAGTTCCCACAGTCACCCGCATTCACCCCGGCTCGAATATAGGACTAACCCAACCGGGGCCGATGCCGAATTTGTCGGTCTTGATTCTCCGGAACCCGAGGCCTACATAGCCACCCGCCCGGACTCTGAACAAATCCAGCATTGTACACGCAGCTAGTTGACGCCTCCAGGAAAACGTGCGTCAGTACCTTGCCAGGCAAAGAACAGGAATATCTTTGCTTATGAAAGCAACGCGGCATCGGCTTCGGATCGTGAGCCAGGCCTTCACCTGAGAGCCTGCTTCCTTCCGGGGTTCTACATCGGACCATTCAAGGTATTACTCATCTAACTGGATTGCCAGTCTGTAGCTCTATTGGAGCCGACCTGGCTTGCAACCTCAATTCCAGTCTCTGGATGCTACCCTGCTCTTCAATTGAGAGCAATGTGGCGAAGTGCAGTAATAACTGGGTCATCCGGGCCTGCGTCTCCAATGCAATAGAGTCTTGTTTGAACTTTTGTTCGATTGTATTCACATGACGGTGAAAAAAATACATAGCCGCATGTTGCAGATCACCTCTTGATTCGTAGAAGTTCTAAAATTCGAAGGTTGTCCGTTGAAGTTTACTTTGACTTGCTTGGTTGAGTTGCAATGCTGTGCCTCCCAGGTGCGATTAGCTTAATGCAAGGCCCTGCTACTCGCATGCGGCTTACTTCTCCTCAATTAGTCTAGACAACAGTAGACCACCGCACGAAAGTGTCATCTGCCTGATGATTAGGCACTCGAGGCACACCCGGTGACCGGTCCCAAAATACCCTCAAGCGGGACTATCAGGTGACTATGTAGGTTGCTGCGGCACAGCAACTGGCAAGAAGTTTCAGATCGTGGTAAGCCAATGAACTGGCTGCCAGAGGCGGCCGACTGTCGCCAGCGATTCTCTTTCATTTCGGCAGTGACCGTCTTGCAGCTGTTGCCTGATATATGGCTCCATCCAACTCTCTGATCAAGATTTCTTCCATTGATAATTATCAAGCGACGCCGCATGTCAGTCAAGTTCCTTTACCGATATCTGCAGTTCGGGCAACGGCCATGACAGCTTGCATCTTTCCCTGCGAGGAACTCGCCAGTCGTGGCCAATCTGCAACGATACCCAATCACATGTGCAATATATCTCTTCATGCCGTCATTGCAGGTCATCCATTGAGTCTAGAGCTCGGAGTTTTCGTGTCCCCATGTCTCTATGCTGTTCTATGATACAAGGTAAGACCGTCCTAGCCATTGCGCACATTACAAATTCGTAAGATAGTCCTCAATCTCCTGAGGGCTGAGCTTTCTGAAGCGAGGGCCCTTGGCACCCTCAACACCCTCGATACCGAGCAGGTGGTCTGCAGGAGGTCCGATGATGCCTATACTTCCAGTTAGACGCATTTTCGACGACACGCCTTGAATACTTACCAATCTCAATGGTATCTCCATTCATCTCTCCCTCAATGGTCTCCTTGAGCGTAAGCAATGCAATGTGCACGGCGTCCTCAAGCTCCAAACCCTCCGTGTATCTCTTCTCCAGGAACGTCTTCGCAGACGTAGCGCTCTTGCCAATCGCCGTCGCCTTCCACGGGAAGTAGCTGCCAGAGGGATCGACCTGATACAGCATGGGTCCACCCTTGAGAGTACCACCGGTCTTGCCTGTGGGCTTCTTCTCCTCGCCTTCCTTGGTCTCGGTCTCGTCCTCGGGCAAGATACCCTCATCCCAGCCAGCAATCAGCAAGCTGACACCGTAAGGTCGGACACCACCAGACTGAGTAGCCTCCTGCATGACGCGGGCAACATCTTGCACCAATATCCGCGTAGGCGGGTACTCATTGTAGATGCGCTTGTAGCCGGTGTGCGATACCTTGCGAGCCTTGTCCACCAATATTCTGTAGTCGGGGCCCATGCCTGAGTACACCATACCGATGTCGGGGGTGACGAGGCTGATCTTGGACAGCGAGCTAGGGTCGGCAAGGGGCGATGATGACTTCTTCTCGGTCGCAAGGACGATACCGTTGGTGGCTTTCGAGGGGTTAGCATAGGCTGCGGAAGGAGGGGCAAGTCGACTTGCCTTTGATACCGAGGGCGGTGACACCCTGGTTGACGGCGTTCAGAGCATACTCTAGATGAATGTCAGTCCTACTGTTCGAGGGTTCGTGGCGTTCCTGAAGCTGGGAGACATTGGCCGGTGGGGGTTATGTTAGAGCATACCGATCTGAACCAGCTTGCCGCTATAATCCATTAGCATGCGGACGTCATAGGTTGAAAAGCATATAGAATTACCTGGGCGAGAACGTTGTCAGGGAGAAAGAGTAACGGTCGGCCATTGCTTGATTATTTGATCGTGCAGTCGAGATGTGATGTCAAGTATAGTGGTCGGGGAGGATGGTGGGTGGGTTGGCTGCGGTCAAACGAGGTGAGGCTGCCAGAGCTCAGGTACGAAGCTCTCCCTCCCAGGCAACTCGCGCCGCGTCAAGCTGCCAGACGCCGGACGCCGTTCGGGAACTAGCAGCACGTGACATCACCGGCTCAGTTGTTGATCCGGGTCAGACTGCTGACGTAACCGAGGGGCGCCGGAAGCTATGACCACCTGAAGAAAGCTCACAATAAAGTGCCTGGTGCTGGAATATTCTTTTTCGCTCTTCATTTGTCCTGTGCCCTCCAAAAGATCCTATTCGCTTGGCGCAGCTTCTCCGACAGGCACAGCTCTCCGAAAGGACAGATCAGGCTTTCGTACTGCCTACGCTAATTCTTGTCATGTAGGCGCTGCTACGCTTGGTCAAGTTAGGCCAAGTTTCCAACCCCGAGCCAGCCGGTCTTTCACTGCAAGTCTTCTATTGTTTCCCTTCCTCTCACAGCACAGAGTCACTCCACCTGCGCGATACGGAAAGCTCAATGCTTTGAAGACGCATCAAAGCCCAACGTCTACAGCAATCAAATTTTCCACTGTTCATCATGGATGCTGCGAAGCCTCACTGGAATTGGCCATCTGACCTCCCGACGGGAGGTCCCGCGAGCAAGAGCCATTCTGAAGCCGATGTACCCGAGAAGACAGAGCCTATAAAGTCTGAGGGCCATGGCCAACAGGACAGAGACCAACCCCAGGAGCAACCTCAGTCCTCGCCCAAGCAAAGATACTACGGACCGCGAACATGTCGCATCTGCTTCGAGTCGGTTCATCCCACTTTCGAAGAGCCAAGCGTCATGAGCGGCTTCATGAACTCACGCCCACGACCTGTTTACAAATCCGATGATCCCGACTCTGGACGACTCATCTCACCATGCAAGTGCAAGGGGTCTCAACGCTACGTCCACGAAGGGTGCTTGCAAGCTTGGAGGTATGCAGACTCGACAGCTACGCGGAACTTCTTTGCATGCCCCACATGCAGCTATTCATACAAGCTGGAGCGATTATCTTGGGCGAATCGTTTGCAAGGGACCTTTGCGCAAATAGTACTAACTATCCTCATCTTCATCGTTTCGGTCTTCATTCTGGGCTTCATTGCGGACCCGATTCTGAACTTATGGACTGATCCCATGGGCGCAATCGCGGATATGGCGGCGAATGTTCTCGACGACATCGAAGCAATTCACGAGCCTGTACCTGAGATGGGTGCGGAGCCTGGAACATGGCTGGAACACTTCCTCAAAGGCTTCTTTTCTCTTGGACTGCTTGGGTTTGTGAAGTCTCTCTTCGCTCTGTCACCCGTCCAATGGTGGAACTTGAGATCCAGCGGTATCCTCAGTACTTCTGGGCGTCGAGGAGGGACTGGTCGCGCGCGTGTCGAGAACATCAACTTGGGCTTGGTCGTCATTGGTGCTGCGACCTTTCTGTGGGGAGTCTGGAAGGGCGTGAGAAAATTCAGTGCTTCAGCTCTGCAGCGTGCGAGCGACAGAGTCTTCGATGTGGGTGGTGACGATGATGAGGACGAAGATATCAAGGAAGACTAACATAGGCCGGAATGTGGAGAAACGCAAACATTCTTTATTGCTCAAGAGACAGAACGCCTGCAGCGCCATGTGTCACTTAGCCCGCGATGCCACCCGCACACTCTTAAGTTGCCTCGAAGATTCTCTTCCATATCGTGTCAACTAGTCTGTGTGCGGAGAAAAAGTCCCTGCTCTGTCTTTGAATTGAGCCGTTTTGGTTAAATTTACTTTGGACGAGCGGACGACATCAACCTGCTATCAATCAATCAACATTCTGTTGGCTGACCATGCCGACGACAACTCTCAACATCCTTTGAGTTGGCAAACGCGCAGGCTGATACACATATGTCTCATGGATTTATCTATGGCGTAGTTGAAGAAATTTGATAATGACGAAAGATATGCATAAACTTCTGTGTGTAACACTTCCACCCCTAGACACTGATGATGAACCGTATGTCTAGTGAAGGTTTGCAAGGAAGAATCACGTCGAGTGTCGGGTAGTTCTTTTAAACAACCGAATCTTATTTACCTCGTAATTTACAGCTCATGTTCAGCGTTACAGCACCCCGCATAGAGCATTGGGTTTGACGTTGCTTTGGTGGTGGGGAACCAGCGCAACCCTTGACAGGAGGGGCTCAGGGGACTCAGGGATCGCCCGACCGGACAATAATACCACCGACCGGACCAATGATTGATGGTTTTCGGCGCGGTCCAGATCTAATGCTCCCAGAGTGGACCTCGAATTAAACGAAGCCATAGTATCGAGTTCGTGTTCACCAGTCTATACATTGACCGGCCGTCCTCGCCCTTGCACCACTGCTTCCCTTACAACCCTTTCGCTTTCCAAGGTGTCGCCCAGACTTCTCGAGGACCGGACGTGATGCGCCTCTTTGGATGACGCCCTTGCGAATACCCCGACGATCCTTGATTTCGACATTCCATCACCCTTTCCTCCCTCCTTTCTGTGCCAAGCCTCTAGTCGCAACGGCCACAGTCAGCGTCTTCTCTCGTGTTCGAACACCAACGAAATTTGTCCTTAAACGACCGCCATTTCCGGGACATCGAGGCGTCGCATTTCGACGCTGGTCCAGCCGCGACAATTCTTTCGATCGTAGGCCGACGAGTTCTCCCTTTGAACCAATCTCCTAATTCGACACGATGCATTTCGCATACCCACCACGAAAGAGCTCGAACCCGCCTCCCTTCAAGGCGAGATCCTCAAGAATACCACCAGTTCTTCGACGCAGCAGGCTCAAGGCCATCGCAGCAGGCGCCCTTGTATTCTTCGGCTTCATATACCTTCTCTCTGGAGCCTTCAAGTCACCCAGTGGCCCTCGAGTACCCTCTGGCGACCCACCAGCGGTAATAGTGACGGTGCTGGATGAAAACAACTACAGCAATAAATATCTTGCAAGCATTCGCGACAATAGGAAACAATATGCGCAGCTACACGGTAGGCATTCACTGGTTCTTCTTTGTACTGCACATGCTAATAGCTCTTGTTTTAGGCTACGAGGTGATGTTTGTAAAGGCGGGCGATTACGATCTGAACGGATCTCCATCATCATGGAACAAAGTGGTGTCGCTGAGGCACGCAATGACAAAGTTCCCGGAAGCCAGATGGTTCTGGTACCTCGATCAAGACGCTTACATCATGGACCCGGAGACGTCTCTAGAGAACCTGGTGTTGAAGTCGGACATGCTTGATACTTTGATGGCCAGGGATCACCCGGTTGTGCCCCCTGACAGCATCATCAAAACATTCCCTCATCTCAGAGGCGACGATATCGATTTCGTTGTCACGCAAGACAGGGAGGGTCTATCTTCGAGCAGCTTCTTCATTCGGAATGGCGAATGGGCGAAGTTCTTCATCGACACCTGGTTTGACCCGCTGTACCGCAGCTACAACTTTCAGAAGGCTGAGGGTCATGCTTTGGTAAGTCCCTTCCTTTTTCCCTCTTGTTTTTGCCTATGAGCCAAGTCTAACCATTGCCTTAGGAACACATTGTACAATGGCATCCTACCATCCTTTCGAAACTCGCCATCGTGCCGCAGAAGACGTTCAACTCTTACAATCGATATGACAAGGGAGAGATCTACAAGGATGGTCACTTTGTTGTCCGCGCAGCTGGTTGCACAAACACTGGAGAGCGGGCTTGCGACGAGGAGCTAAGCAGTTTCAAGACGAAGTGGCAGGCGGCCTTCAAGGCGCAGTAGACGGAGGGCTAGAAGAGAGCAATGCTTGTCCTCGCTAGAGGAGGACCAACGCACAGAGAAGCTCCAGGCGTTATATTCCCCAGGAAGCATGAACTCGGCATTTCAAGTGTACAAGAGCTGGACGAGGGCGTTTATTTGGGTTTGGGGAGACCATCTCATGAAGGAATTTTGTACGGGGGTTAGTGACAGATGGTCAAGAGCCTTGGAGGCTACCCGGTTGCATGAGCTTCTCGCACGGCGCTCATGAGGGTTGTTATGTTTTTTTCTCTCTTGATACTTTCGAGATGATGACTCGTTTTGACGACCGAAGGCTTGCGTCTTCTTGTGTTTTGTATACCATACCGATAGACATTGGCCATCCTGCCACAGCGCGGATGCTAATACGGATTTTGTTCGCAAATCTCCATACCGTTGACAAGCAATTGTTCTTGGCCGCGATCAGAAATGCAAGATCGTCTCCACTTGGGCCAACTTGCCCCCATGAGGATCTCTGACTGCCCTTTACTTACAAGGGGAGTTGGACAGGGAAGGCGACCTCACATCAACCAATGAGAAAGAGTCTAGGCGCAAGTTGTTGGTTGTCGATGCACGTCTGCGATTCGGCTGCAAGATTGTCGTCCGCTAAGATCGAATTCCCAGGCAGCGCCTGGGGTTCGCTTGGATCTCTCGGACGTTGATGCTGTCGATGTGAGGCAAAGCGCATGGCTACTTTGTCGAAGCTTACTCACCAGGACACTGGTTGACCTTTGACATTGTGGGCATTGTGCGACCCGAGTTCAAGCCCAAATTGCTTGTCATTCGGCATCTGTGCTTATCAGTATCAGCCCTTATGCGAAGAGGGAGATGATGACACTCAATGGTTGGATATGCGACTTCCAGGTGTATCCGGGGCCATTGGATCAAGCCGGGTGACGGGTGTCCGCGGGCCCGATTCCGCCCCGCTATAGTGGATCTATTTGCTCCGGGACAGTCCGCGGACGGACAGAGTTGAATGACCTTCCAAGGTTGCTTTGACAGAAAACGCCCCCGAATTATGCTCTGAGCATGGAGGTTTTCTGTAAAACAAAGTCACACTTCTTTTGAAAAGAGGAGTCAAGGTAGCAACAGAAGACTGGCGATCTGGACGCAAAGTCATGCGTGCATCGGACAGGCTACCCAATCGGCCGAGTCTGAAGGCCCTCGGTTCGCGTGAAAAATGTCGTCAGGTATCGGTCGCAGCGATAAGATGACGGGCACGTCGCGCGGTGCGGACTGCCCCCTTTGGGACTTTGGAGGTGGTGTTCATCTTTGGCTGCTCCACCTCGACACTGACACCTCGCGTTGGGGAAGACCCAGCTTAAGAGGAAGCCATCGGTTCAATGTGAATCCTACCTTGTTAGTCAATGTCGCTTCCCCAATTAGACGACGCGGACATGAGCTGTCAAGCTTGAAGCAGGACCCCCTGTCTCTGTGACTTGCCTGAAAGGTTTCGTGGATGATACTGCCTGCAGCCAGATGGAAGCGGGCAACCATGGGAAACAGGGCTCCTCTTGCTTGGAGTGGCGCATGTGACAGACCGGATGGCGGCAATGCTCCCTAGAGAGAAGCGGCGCTCCAGAAGTCCAGAAGGTACTCCGCTATCTTCGCTGCACCGACAGGGGTAAACCGCGCTAAGAAATAATCAAGAAGACGCCATGCCCCACGATTTTCTGCTCCTCGGGATCCAGCCGTTGGCTCTGCTTACCACAGCAGTTGAACAGCAAAGACCCTCTAACCTCTACTTCCTTGACCCCGGTCGCCGGTGATGCTCTTGCTGTGGCGTTGTTAACGTCGGAACCTTCCAAAGTTCCAACTCTTAGCCTTGATCTTCATCCCGTCCCCCAGTCTCCAATTCTTTTTTTTTCCTCTTGAGCCCCCTCGTTCGCATTCTCTTCTACTCCGCGCATTTATAAATCGGAATTCGCATCCACCTGGGTTGGTCTCCGTTTTCCACGATCCCCATCTCCATTGCTTGCTTGTCGCGAATCGTAACACCCCACCGTGCCGAGCTACAACAACGACAGAAGACAAGATGCCCGGCAGCTCCCGCATTCCCGCAAGCTTGCGCGAAGGACTGAACCAAGTCAAGCGTAGTCGGCAAGCGAGTCCCTTGTTGGTCCTGAACCTCGACTTGTGAGTTGCCAATGCTTTCATCTTTCCACTTCGGCATCTCTCCCGAAGTAACCTCGGCATCGGCTAACCTCGAGGACTCCCGGCCTGCAGGTTGCGCAACATCATCTTCTTCCTCTTCGTCTGGCGATGGACGCGCAAGACGTTCCTGAAGCTCAAGGGCCGCGGCCTGATTGGCAGCATCGTCGAGATCTACATTGATATCCGCAGAGTCCTGTATGGCTACTTCCTGCGCGCCCCCGGCGTCCGCGGCCAGGTCCAGAAGCAGGTCAACGAGACCATGGCGAAACTGCAGACCAAGATGATCCCCGCGAACCTCACCCGATACCTGACCCTACCCAAGGAGGGCTGGTCCGAAGACGACGTCCGAAAAGAGCTTGACACTCTGGCGAACATGGACCACACGAGATGGGAGGATGGCTTTGTTTCTGGCGCTGTCTACCATGGCGAGGACGAGCTACTGAAGCTGCAGACTGAGGCGTTTGGCAAGTTCACCGTCGCGAACCCCATCCACCCCGATGTTTTCCCGGGCGTCAGGAAGATGGAGGCTGAGGTTGTTTCCATGGTCCTTGCCATGTTCAACGCTCCCCCCGGCGCCGCCGGTGCCACCACCGCTGGTGGTACAGACAGTATCTTGTCGGCCTGCCTCGGCGCGCGCCAAAGAGGATACTTTGAAAAGGGTATTACTGAGCCTGAGATGTACGTTCTCTCTGTGAGGCTTTGATATTGTAATCTTCTTACTGACGCGCACTAGGATCTTGCCCGAAACCGCCCACACTGCGTTCCGCAAGGCCGGTGACTACTTCAAGATCAAGATCCACTACGTCTCCTGCCCTGCGCCGAACTACCAAGTCGATGTTCGCGCCGTCTCCCGCCTGATCAACAGCAACACGATTCTGTTGGTTGGTTCCGCACCAAACTTCCCTCACGGTATCATTGATGACATCAGCGCTCTGTCCAAATTAGCTATCAAGAAGAAGCTATGCCTCCACGTCGACTGCTGCCTCGGTTCCTTCATGGTCCCCTTTTTGGACAAGGCCGGTTTTGAGACCGAGCTCTTCGATTTCCGTCTCAAGGGCGTCACGAGCATCAGCTGCGACACCCACAAGTATGGATTCGCGCCTAAGGGCAACTCTACGGTTTTGTACAGGTCCGCGGAACTCCGCAAATACCAGTACTACGTGTCGCCGGATTGGTCTGGCGGTGTGTACGGTTCTCCCGGTATGGCCGGTTCGCGTCCAGGTGCCCTGATTGCCGGTTGCTGGGCTAGTTTGATGAAGGTCGGTGAGGCTGGTTACATCGACGCTTGTGTCAAGATCGTCGGCACTACCAAGAAAATTATTGAGAAGATTCGCGAGACACCAGCGCTGGACAACGAGTTGGAAATCTTGGGCAAGCCTCTGGTGTCTGTTGTTGCCTTCACCGCCAAGAATCTCAACGTTTACGACATTGCCGACGGCATGTCAGAGAAGGGCTGGCACTTGAACGCGCTTCAGAACCCTCCTGCAATCCACGTCGCCGTTACTCTACCAATTACGAAGGTCTACGAGAAGTTGTTGACCGACCTTGAGGCTGTTGTCGAGGCCGAGAAAGAAAAGGAGAGAGTTCGCGCTGTAGAGGGTAAGGGTGTCAAGGGCAAGGCCGTTGGTGACTCGGCTGCTTTGTATGGCGTTGCCGGATCCCTGCCGAACAAGAGCGTGGTTGTTGACTTGGCCAACGGCTTCTTGGACTTGTTGTACAAAGCATGAGGAAGGAAGCAGAAAATCGGTTGGGAGTTTGTAAGTGCATTAGCTGGCGAGCATTTGGTCTGGACTCGGGTTGGACAAAGCCCCAGTAACATATAACGGTGTAACATATTTATTTATTCAGCGTCTTTTTTGATTCTCACCGATATCGCTCCCACTTTGCTCTGCTGACCACACGAAGCTTACCGAGCTAATGGGGATTGGCTCGCTGTTACTAGGTCTGTTGCGTCCGGCTCGAGGATCGGGACGGGGCGAACGGGACCCCCACATGTTCAAGACATGAACGAGTGTGTTCGATCGGAGCTTTCCTCTCTCACGGACCGAGTTGTCTCATTTTCTGTCGGGTCTCTATCTTCACGGGCGGTTAGGGTTGTCTCAGGACTACCGCTCTGACCACGATTCGCCAGCAAACGCGAGTGCAGAAGACTCAGTCGAAATCATTGGATGCCAATATCGGCGTTAATAGATCTCGATTACAAGCGGCCTGCCGCGCGGACAGGCGAACCATTTGATATCAAAAATCTCGGTGGGCGCCTTGCCGCGGACGGCCAGCGGGACATCCGGAGCGTCACGGCCCAATTCCGGGGGGTCACCCATGGTATCGTTCTTTGTCTCCTGCACTTACATGCAGCATCCCACACCGCACTATCGAAAGCTTCCGCATTCGCATCACATCCAAAGAGCCCTCTCCCCTTCAAGCTGCGTCTCAAGTCGAGGCCTGTGGTCTTATCGGGGACCGCTCGGTGGCACCGCAACCAAACTCCAAGAAAAACTCTCCCGATGGGACGCCCGCGCTGACTGCCGGCTCAGGGCCAACGAGCAAACATGGCGTCGCCTGACTTGGATTGTCCAACGCGATTCAAGCTAAGATATCTTGAGCGACACGGGAACCATGACTTGGGACACAGCAATTCGAAACGACGGGAATAATGATATTCTGGTCTAGTTTCCATCCCAGGCGTAAACCTTCAGCTTCCCGAACGCGTGTGGCCTCAAGATCGAAACCCTCCCGATGTCATCGCATCCTCTGGCGACGGCCACATCCTGGACACCCTGACGTAGGGGAATCCTACCAGGCGACTTCCTTTTTCATCTCTGCTTCCTTCGGTGACGCATCGAAACGCTACCGATGTGCCGTGTACCAGCCCATGACATTGCCATGCAGACAACTTTGCGGCCCAATGGGACAGGGATGGGCCTCGTTGGAGAAACGGTGCACGGCAGGAAAAGGGCAACTTTGTGTGGCCTCTACACTGCCTTCGCCCGACTACTTTGTACGAGCTACCACCACGTACACACAGCCTGCTGATTTCCTCTTCTCTCGCATCTATTATGCTAATTTCTCCCTCCTATCTTCTGAGTGAGGGGAACACCACATCTTTATCCCTCGCATTTGAAAATGCACTTTTCCGCATCATCCATGCCGCTCGTGGTGTTGCCTCCGTGATCGACCCTTCATACCTTCGTGCTGCACCTTATCAATCCACCTGACGCGAGGGGGAATAGATGTCAACATCTCATTGGGGAGCCCTCTCAAGTGTCCCATCGGCGTCCGAAGAGGGTATGGGGCTATAACTATTCCCGCCTTTTCTGCTGTCTATTTCACCGTCGCTTCGGTCTGCTCCCTTTTCGTCGTCTATTTGCTCGGTATATACGGCTACCCTTCCTATCGCGCCAACAGCCCAATCGCTCCGGTTCCATCCAATCTTACACACTCCTTGTTATTTGCCATCGTACAAACGATCTAGTCTGAGCTTCGCGGGAGTTTGCATGCTGCGGCAGACGGCATATCCAATAACAAAAACATCGGCAACCGGCAACCGGCCATGACTACCACTCCGGCTGGCAAGGCCGTGCGGCCAAGGCTGAACACCACGACGAACTGGTCCCTGCCGAGAGATCAGGCGGGCCGCCCGGACCCGGAAGAGCTTTCCCCGCTGTCACCAGGACGGGCTGCTGGGGAGTACGGCTGGGGACAACAAAAGGGGAGCCATGGCCACGGAAACAGGGCGGATGAGCAGCAGCAACAGCAACAGGGCTGTGAGAGCTTGACTATGGAGACGCTCACTTCGAAACCTCGCGATAGTCTTGGTAGTATGCCGTCTGACATGTTGGAGGAGTTGAGGAAAATTATCAAAGAAGAAGGTCAGTCTTGTTGACTTCTGTATTTTGAAAAGCTAAAGTTTACTGACGATATTATCCAGTTGCCCAAGTCGCTCAAGTCGCTCAACTGAAGACCAATGAGACTGGCATTCCCGTCGACGCAGCTCGGTTTCCCCCCCTTATCCAGCCAGAATCCCGCCTTCACGCCGGCGTACCCCAGCCCGCCGCCTTCCGTCATCGACGCAGGCGGTGCCTCCAAGACCTCATCACCTAGAGATCGCAGTCCGGAATTCGCACACGCAAAGCCCTCGTCGGCGCCTCCTCCTCCGCATCAGCAACAACCGCCGCCAACGACGGTTCCCGTATCTGCACCTCAGTCCACACCGCCCATCAGCCCTCAGCAAAGGGGAGTTCACTTTAGAAAGAGGGCATCACCGGTCATCCATTGCCAACCGCGTGTTGAAACGGACAATGAGGACGAGGTCTCGCCAACTGCTCCTGCGTCGCCGCGAGTTGAGTTGAGCAGTGTTGACAAGGCGTGGGGCGTGTTGTTCGACTCAGAGGGATATCCTACCAATCGACTGAACAGTGTGCTCAGAGGCCTCGCTACCTTTATGGTACGCCATCTGCCCCCCTCTTCATACGTTTCGGTGCGGCTAACATGAACTTCAGGTTACGGAGTTTGGGTCGCCAGACACGCTCGTCGTTACCCCTGAAAAGATGCTGATGCTGTACACCAAGTACAAAGTCGAACCTGAAAGGTTCCAGTATGAAGGTAATTAGCCTTCTCATTCATGGTTCGGAATAAACTGCTGAATCGTCACCAGACATCTTTAGGTCTCGGTCCCAAAGACGCCTTGGAGCGAATCGAGTTCCTGTATCAAGATTTAGACTGCCAATACCACCTCGTCCAGGCCGCACCCAGATCTCACCCCAACATCCCCGGCTTGACCCCCGCAGGCTTCGCCAAATGGATGATCAGCAACATCCTCGCCTACCCAGACCTGGAAGCCAGGCGTCTACACGCCATCATGACCGCCCTCCCTATCAACGCCGATGGACCCCTCCTCAACGACAAACCCGAAAGACTCCCCAGACAGCTATCCCGGCACCTCTTCCCAGAGATCCACGACAAAAAGGTCCGCAAGATCACTGATGAAGCTATGTGGGACTGCCTAGAGGACGTCGCGCCGCCCCTACCGTCCATTCCAAAATCTCGACCGGCTCCGCTACCTCAGGACGTGACAAGACTCCCGGAGGCGAACACGCACACTCGCCGGTCTGGTAGCGACCTCCCCAAACGTCCCGCATCCCTCCCGCACCGATCGAGGACGTACGATCGCGGTGCCCACCGCGTCGAACCGCACCCGGCTCGTCTCCCGCGCGCCAACTCGGACGCGGGCGTATCCTTGCCCAGACATCGTGACTTACCTCCCCCTCCGGTCGGTAGGCACTCAACTTCTCAACGACAGCGGAGTCCGCCGCCGACGAATAGGTATACCGCGTCGCTGCCCTCCATCTCGCAGCACCACGTCAGCGGCAGTGGCGGTGCGGCGTCGCCTTCGCCTTCGTCGTTTGATATCCGCGGTGGGGCTGATGCTAATTACGGGGTGTATTCTGGTCGGGACCGGGACGGGCATCGCGGTTTGGAGTCGAGGGATGAGTCGCCGCGGTCTCCGGGGAGTGGAAGGCGCGGCGGTGGTGATAGGGGTCCTACGTGGGAGGATGTGTATAGTCGAAAGGGGTCTGCTGGGGGAAGAGGGTCAAGCGTTGATGGGGGGTCTCATCGGTCGTTCCGGTGATTTGATCCATGTTTTTTCTGGTCTGAAGACGAGATTTATAGTCGAGGATTCACTGATGATGAAAAGAAAAATGTGGGAGAGAGGTGAATGAAGATATGACAGTAACGACTTACGCCATTTTCCTTTGTCAGGGGATGTCTGGATGAGGGTATTTGGGCCGGTTTAGTTTGATAACACGTTGAATGAGTGGACAGGCTGTATGATTTGAAGATCGCTGTGTCTTTGTAACGTAGCGCTGGATAGATTTCCTTGTCATAAAAGTCTATTTTCCTGATATCTTGTTCCAACGTTTTCCCAACAACGCTCATAGAGTGCTGGGCCGAAGGTGTTCCAAAATGACAACATTCGAAAGAGGACTGGGTGCGCTTACACGACGGTGATAGCCCCCGAGTAAGATCTGTATCTATAACTAACGTATCTCACATACCTAAGGGTTGATTGTGCAACCCCACGGCACGAGACTGGCAGCTTGAAAGGTGACGTCTTTCGTTTCATTTTTTTTTATTTTTTTGGAGCTCTTAGGGCGATGGAAGGTCCCCCTCCTCAGCCTCTTCCAGACTTATGTCGAAGAGAAACGACTTGGTAATGGGGAGATTTTCTTCCCGATTAGGGCATCCCAGAATTCCTAGCCATATCAAGTTGTCGATTCCTACCCCCAAGATAATAAATATTTTTCTAATAAAAATACATTTGGGTGTGATTGCATTACAGTCAAGATCTGTACGAAAACTAAGAAGGGGAAAAGAAAAAAAAAGGAAAGGATGTAGGGAGGGGGATAACTGACCTTATAATTCACGCCCCTGCCCAGATTCGAACAGCGCGCCCCTCGGACCAGCACGGCTTCATTGGAGTATTTGTTTTAGCTTCTCTGCGTCAGAGTGTTAACCACCCGGCCAATCCGGATGGGTGCTGGTGACAGGAAGACGCGTTGGGATGGACTATATACCCTTGGGTTGTGTCGAGGAAGGAAGGAAGGGTGGGGGAGGGTCGGGCGACTGGGGGCTCACCTACCTCTTTGGGGAGAGTGAACGATATGTGGTCCGCAAATGCCAATTACGCCGCGATGAAATCTCGGTCGTGCTTTGTTTTGAGTCCAGTCTGAACCTCTTTCTGTCTCTCCGTTCTGAGGCATGATATTGCTGACCCGCCTCCTTGAGAGACTTTGACCTATCTGGCGTTAGCCATTCCCTCTTGTTGCCAGCATCTCTTGAGCTGTAATGGTGTCATGATGATTATGTTCATAAGTTACTCCTTTACACCAGGGGTAAGAAATCGTACTTTTTTCATGTCCCATCGTTTCCTTAACTATCCATTGCTTACTGACTTATAACTTCAACGCCATCTAGCCGTACCTTTGACTCACGAAGTCCAAATTTGGACTTCCTCAATAAAAAGGTACCTGGAATAAGCTATACTATTCTACCTGGGCTTCTTCGGTCACCAGGAACTCTCACAAGGTGCGTCTGATCCGTCATTTCTTGATTTAAATGGCCGTGGACCGTCAAAATCCGAAAGCATCGATGACAAACCTTTCGTACCCATGTGTCCCTTCTCCTTGTGAGCATTACCGAAAGGCAGCTAGATTCGCAGACCATTTTATATGTGTTGTTATAGATACATACACTTATCTTCTCCCCTTGTTTGGTTCCGTTGGCCCAGATAAACCAACATAGACGTACTTAATCATAGTCTCATGAACAAGGTCTCCTAAATGTTTATACAAACTGCCTTAGCACGGCTGAATGTCATGAGGCAGGTATTTCATTTCGAGCATGTTCATATGCGGGCGGCCCTGAACCGTTGTATTATAAAACCTTCCACATCAAACTTTCCACAATGACAGCCTCTCCCACACCGTTGCGAAACCTACTCAACTCATGGAACCTGTGCAGACTGTGTAATACAAACCTCTCTGGATACTCTACTACCTATCCAAGGTATATAAACAGAGGCATCAGCCCAAAGAACTCCTAAGAATGCTATGCTGTATCCCACTCTCTACACGCACAAATATACCTGGTTACTTCTCTTCGTTGACGAAATCCAATCGTTCTTCCTACCACACACTTGACCATATCAAGCCCGGCCTCTTGTTACCTACTACAATCCAACCAGCATAACCATCTACAATGGCCACTAAGTTCGCCATCCGTCTGCACAACCGCTACACAATCCTCAAGGCCAAGGCCAAGGGTCTCCGCCTCGGCAGCAACAGCAGCAGCAGCAGCAGCAGCACAAACGGCGGCCAGAAACAGTGCCTCTGGTGCAGGATCCTCAGACGCAAAAGCTCTGAGCCCTTCATGAAGAACGCAGACATTCACGAATGGATGTCCTCGGATGAGACCCTTATCGACCACCAACCGGAGATGCAAGTAATCCAAGACCTCAGTGGCAACTTCAACCCCGAAGAGAAATTCCTCTTCCGCGAAGGAGCTGTGAGTCGCCTCTCAGTCAGGTCCAACGCACCCTCCAGCGTCTACTCTTCAGACGACACCTGCGTCGACAGCGACGACAAGAACAATAACAACAACAGCGATGACGACAACGACTGGTCATCCTCGGTCTGCTCCATTGGCGAAGAGGGAGAGGAGGAAACCTTCTACGACGCAGAAGACGGTCTCCCAGAGCCAACTAGAGACATGGTCCCGCTGCCGTCAACGTACTCCCCCTTCGCATCAGACCTCCCCAGTCTCCCGTCCGCGTACTGCTCCCTCTGTGCGTTCTAGAAGAACAGACCCAGGGTTTCTTCAGTCCTCAAAGTCGTGGAATCTCGCATGGGCAGCGAGGGCAAACGGCGGTATGGAATGGCCGCACAACGGACACCGTGCCGCAATTTCGTCGCCTGCCCATGATCCGCCGTCATCATCAAACTCTTCCACCTCCATCTCTTCAACCTCGTCATCTGAGATTGACTGGAGTTGAGCATCATCAACACTACCACCACCGCCGTCATCGTCTTCCACGATGGTCGTGTCAATCTTCCACTGTCGGAGAACGTCATCCTGCTTGCGGAACATGACAGATATATCCCGGCCCACACCTGGTCCGGCCTCACTACCACTGGCGGCCAAATTCGCGACGCAGACATTCATTAGCTGCAGATTCCACTTATGACCAGCCGGAAAGAATTTCTTCATCGTGGGAAGCAAGATCTCCGTCGTCAGTCGTTCCGCCAGGGAATCGGGTGTCTCCTTTGTGTTAAAGATAAAGTTAGGAATAGGTTGGGATCGGGAAATACGTTGGAAGTCCGGGTGTGAATGCCACGACGTCCCCGGCGGCGCATCAGAAGAAGGCCATTGCCGAATCGAGAGTCTCAATGTCTTCGGGTGCGCAATCCATCTCTGACTACCCGGCTCGATCGAGTCGTTGCTGCTTCCGTCTGTCAGGAGATCGGTCCGCATCCGCCGGATGAGAGAAGCAGATATCTTGCGTAGCTCGCCTTCAATCTGACTCATGCTCTCCAACCCCTTGTACGTGTCCTCGATGCTAATCTGTGACGGCACATCGCTCGCGTCCTTCACCTCCGTGTCGTCGACCCCGTGTAAGAGGCCCCATACTCTCTCCCCGATACCCCGTTCAGAACCAGGACCACCGAGCAGCTTCTCCAGCGCGTCAGGCGAAGTCTGCTCGTGGGTGCGCACGTCGTAGACTTTAAGTGGTGATGTCTCCCTGTCGGCGTCGTCGGGTCCCAGGGGCGTCGCGAGGTACTTCTCCTCCAGTGCGCGCGACGTCTTGGAGCCGATGCCGGGGACTTTTCTGACAGAGTGCGCGTCCATGAACTTGGTGATGACGGCATCGTCGAAAGACATTAGCGTCGTCTGGTTACGCGGCTTGTTCACGCTACCCACGAGCTTGCTGAGCAGCTTGTTTGTGGATACGCCGACCGAGGCCGTGAAGCCAAAGTCTTCCTCGAGCTTCATGCGCAGGTGGAAGGCCAGGTGGCTCGCCAGAAGCAGGCGCACGTAGGCAGAGTTGTCGAGGTCTCCTGTGTCGGATGTCTTTCCATATACGCAGCCCGCAACTGTGGTCAAGTCACATAGGAACCCCTTTTCGGGATCCTTCTTGGAAAGGTGGAAGAATGACTCTGACAGCGAGGCCCGGTTGAGGCAAAACATGTTGTAATTGATGATATCCGTGACGTCTGTCCATAGTCAGCCAACTTGACCCCTTTTCCACGTTTCTTACGCGCAACAGCACACACACACACCCATGAAAACTTCATCAAATCCCAACCTCTCCGCCTTGCGGTTCCACGAGTAGCCCCTCATGAAGCCGAAAAGCTTCTTGCTCGTATCCCGAAAGGGCGTCAGGTCCTCGCCCTCGATGATGACGAGATTCGGGCAGAGCCGCTTGGCTTCCGTGATGAGCATGAGCTTCTTGACCCCTTGCTTGCGAGCGACATAGTTGCACGTGGCCAAGATGTTCTTCTGCTTCACCCCCAAGGGCAGTGCCTTTAGCCGAGGGTCTCTGTTCTCAAAAACCGAAGCGTAGAAGCAATCATAGTCCTAGGGGAAGAATTAACGAATGGAACACCATGCTTCCAATGTTGAGAGGTTAAAAAGTTTCAAAAAGAAAAGGGGCATTCTGGGTGGTTGTGAATTTGGGGGTTCACGTACAAAGTGGAGTATAACACGATCATCTCTTCGTCTTGGTGCCCGTTTTCTGGGCAGCTCCATGGTCTTCTGCTTGACTTGGGCTATTACCCATGAGAGTAGCCTTTCTTCGGTCGGCGCACGCCTTTTGGGTGAATCAACTCGATGTGCGTGTGACCCCCACCGCCTCCGGTCCTCTCGGGCGTTGTTTGGTCGTTTTGACAGAAACGGGGTAAGGATCCGGGGATTGGGGGCGTGTGGTGTCAGTTCCATTCATTGTGAACGGTGCGGCCTGGGCAGAAAAGCACGGGGGCGCACGGGATAAACGGTCACTGATCTTACGCCCCGAGTCGCCCGACCCGACAGGTACGGATAGTCCACACAACACCGGCGGCCGCTTCCGAAGGGCAGAAGGTAACAACGGCAGTACCTTTGCCCAGTTGAGGTAGCTCAGGTAAGGTATGGAGAGTTGAGTACTTTCCGTCGGACTTTCCACGCGTGACTTGCTGCCCATCTCGCCTTCCATGCTACCTCGAACTACAACGTGCCAGAAGCTGCATCGTTCCGGGCAGGCAACAACCCAAACGTCTCTCCGAAGAATGGAAGTGCGAGAAGTGCATTTAGTTTCCCGCCTGCGCTTCTCGGCGATGCAGATATCTACAAACACCCAGTCACATCACCCTTCTGATGCACGTCGACTCTTACAGAAACTCTCTGAAACAGCACTCGTCGACATCCGATCAGCATGCATAGCTGATGCCAACAACTTTGCCTACCTTACCTCGGCGCATCAACTGTCGCCCTATTTTCGGATGCCCAGATGGGCGTATCCGAACCACTGCCACCAAAATCATTGGACGCCTTCCAACATACCAAACTGCCAAAGATACGTTCAATCGTCCGAAATGTCGAAATGTTCCAACCACCCGATCTCTTCGGCACCTGCTCGCCCGCCAGCCTGCCAGCCTACCTACCTAAACCTTCACGCTATACACGCATCGCGCGCCCGCCGCCTCCGACGCCGCCGCCGTCCACACTCTGCCAACCACCTCACCTATCACTGCACACCTTCCTAAGTATACACGACCACGAATCGCTCCAAGGCCCATCCCGAACGTATGACAACTAACCAAGACCGCCCCAAACAAGGGAATAGGGTCCCCTCTTCCGCTGCACAACACCCAGCCCGCCAGCCCACCGCTTCCAAAAAAGCGACCCTCTCCCTACTAATAAGGTAGCTTCTCAGAGGAAAGCGTAAAGCGTCACCCCCAGTGGCCCCCCATCCCTCTTCATGCCTGGCCAACGAGAAGCCGTCCATCTCGCATGACAACCCATCCGTAAGCTCACATAGCCCACACCACCTCCACTACCTACCTTCCCTTCCCACTTCCGAACTACAGACTCCAACCGTAAGAAGGTAAGGGACCTTTCCAAAGTTACCACAGGCCCGATAGCTGGAGAGACAAAGAGGGTCACGAGTAGGAAAACCAGTGTGGTATCTCAGGGTAGCCTCTGCGTTGGTCGAACGGGGGGGGAATAGGCAGATTATTGAACCACGCCGCCGCCGCCGCCTCGCGCGCGGACTGAAGAAGTTGAAGAATAATAAGAACCCCGCTTTCCACCATCGTCTGCTTCCCTTCCCTTCCCCCCCTCCTCCTCCTTCAGCTTCCCCTTCGTCTCATCTTCACAAAACCACAACAACTTGCTACTCACACAAGACACAAAAATTCACCAACTACATATTCACACAACCAAATAACCGCAAATATGCAGCCCATGACCAACACCCACACCAACGCCTGCCCCAAGTGCGGCGCCGCCACTGCCTCTACCGCAAAGACCTGCTCCTCTTGCGGCGCTGTAAGCCTTCACTCACCCTTCTAGACTCTCAAACTTGGGCCTCCCCTCACTCATAACCCATCACCTCACCTCTCATCTGAACTTCGCAGCCCCTCCCCCCCCCTCACTTCTAATCAACAAACAATAACACTAACATATGCTTGCTCTACCCATAGACCTGCCCCGCGTAAATCAGTCTTTGCGAAATCGCAGCTCATTAGCGAAAAGCTATGCTCATCGCAAAAAGAAATGTCACCTGACAAGTGTGGTCTGAGAGTTGGACGAGACTTATAGACGGAATGGAATGAGATCAGGAATACCATCACACTCCTTCACACACACAATGCTGTGTTATTGTCGTCATTGCTCATTCAGCCAACAAACGCACGGGGGGTTCGGACAGGAGGTTCACTCAGTTTGAATCATGACCAAGCTCATGTTGGGATTTCTTCAAAAAAAAAAAAAAAAATTTGACGAACCGTCTCCAGAGAGACAAGACTCATTCTCGTCCCCCGTGAGCATGAGGACAAATCAAATCAAATAAATACCCTTTAACTACCACCAAAGCCTTACTGTGTACGTTTTCAACCCTGTACATGCCCATATACGCGTTCCCGTAGCACCGCATAGTCGCCCTCGTCCAGAATATCATAAACAGGGCCATCCCCTTCACCAGAGGCGGGGCAGTGTAATCAACGTGACACCGCTACCCAACTCTGAAAGTCACGACTACCCTAATATCATTCACCTATACGTCCAATGTCGCCTATGTTTAGAAACTCATTACCGTCATGTGCCGTCCTCTTGGTAAAAGACAAAACCAGGCAAGAGCCAGTATAGTACATACCGCGACTTCCATCCCAATAACATCACCGATATAACCCTTGTTGCCTGGGCTACCTTACCTCTTCTTTTCGCGACCTCTCTCTCTTCGAAGTCCGGTGCCTTGCCACTGTACATCTTTCATCTCATCTTTTATACCCCCTGGCACGTGAGAATGACGGCGATGACGATGCTGTAGAGGGATCGTAGCTGATGTCATGTGGATCAACTTTGCAATGGGAACAAGGCGACACGTTTATCAACGCGAATGGCAATAGACGGTCAGAGGCAGTTTGAGTTATCAAAGACCTGGATTGAGAGAATCGACAAGAGAGAAGAAAACGCAGCCAGGAAACACATGTCCATCTCCGCCATCTAAAGCTGCGAGGCGTCAAAAGAGAAAAATAACACGACAAGATTTATGATGTAGCCGGATTCGTCGCAATACTACGGCCAGACAAGCCGATTCCACAGCCGAAGACCGTTGCCATACCGCCGTTCCCCGAGGTTACCAAACAACTCACTGTCCATCGTCACCTAGCAGCTGCCGGCCGCGCCAGCCAACAAGCCATTTCCTCCCCTGACCGTGAGAGACATCCGTAGTAGAAATCCTTTTCCTCGCAGCTTCTTCTCGTGGGGATTACGGCTAGCTGTTGCTTCTCCCAGTCACCGTTCGGCAGGGAATGAAATGGATTCAGTAAAAGACGCCCCGCAGAACCAGATACGGTGACACGCCGATCGATGTGGTGCCAGGTGGGTTATGAGACACAATGTTGAGCAAAACTCCAAATTCCGAGAACCTATGCAGGCAAATATTGCCCCCGCCTTCCAAACCGCCACCAAAAACCCTTTCTCATCCGAAAGTTGGGAAAAGACAATGGAGGCTGGGACCTTGATGATTACAAATGGGGGTTGTGGTCGAAGAGGGAGAAAGGGTTTGGGAAGTTCGCCCATTGGGTATTTAGAGCATCAAGCACTTGTGCTTCTTGCCGCTGCTCCGGCTGCGGGAGAGCAGAGCAGCGCGCGTGGCGTGCTCGAAAACCTCGCGGACACCCTCGTTCGTCTTGGCGGAGCACTCGAGGTACTTGTAGGCACCGATCTTCTTGCGGACTTCCTCACCCTATAAACGAAATTAGCATGCAATCGTGGTAGCGAGAGACGTTTGAGGCCGCCGAGCATCTTGAGATGCCCGAAGCGACCCCCTGTCCCAGTGGGAAGGATAAGCTTACCTCTTCAGGGGAGACGGGCTTTTGGCTGGTCTTACGCAGCTCTTCAATCGTCTTGGAGTCGTAGCGGAGATCCTTCTTGCAGCCGACAAGAATGATGGGCAGACCCTGGCAGAAATGCAGGACCTCGGAGATCCACTATGGGAAGAAGTGCACGTGTTAGCGAAAGTTGCTTATCGAGTGCAATCATTCAATCCGAAAGGGGAGGGAAGAAAAAAGTAAGCGTACCTTCTCCTGAACGTTGTCGAGGGAGTCGGGGGAGTCGACGGCGAAGCAGATCAGGATGACGTGGGAGTCGGGGTAAGAAAGGGGACGGAGACGGTCGTAATCTTCCTGGCCAGCCGTATCCCAAAGGGCCAGCTCGACGTGCTTGCCATCAACCTCGACATCGGCGACGTAGTTCTCGAAAACGGTGGGAACGTAGACCTGAATTAATTGTCAGAATATTGCGGGATCGGAAACGGATTCTTGAATGGCGGGTGTAGCATCGGTTGGCTGAATTGTTGATGGGTTGATGCATCTCAGCCTGGCTTCGTGATGGGGGAAACAGGAGGCGGGAGGCCGCGTCGGCGTGGGGGAAAAAGGGTAATCTTACCTCAGGGAAGGTACCCTTGGAGAAGACACTATTGAACTAGTCAGCATGATGAAGTCTTTGATGAAGAGATATTGTCTGTCTGTGTTTTCATTTTTTTTTCGGCGATGCGACGATGCAGGATTGGTTGTCGCTGGGGCCCAGGCGGAAGCGGAGAGGGAGGCAGACAGACGACAGAGAGCGGGAGGGAGAGACGGGTCAATACTCACATCAACAAGCAGGTTTTACCGCAGGCACCGTCGCCGACGATGACGAGCTTACGGCGGATCTCAGCCATGGTGTCTGTATTGGATGTGAAAGTAAGAAAGTGAGCGAGCGAGCGATGGAGATCGGATTGAGTTGCGGTCGGTTGTGAGGAGGTTGAGCTTGTTGGCGGAGACGAGGAAGATGGAGAAGGAAGAGCTGCGTCGGAAGGGGGAATCTGAAGGTGGAAGAGAATGGGATGGGTAGAAGTAAGGTAAGGTCACAGTAGTACCTTACGGGTGGAGTTCACTTGACGACGACGCGGGTGCAAGCAATGGAATAGCAGGGCAGATTTGTGTTGGGGGGTGTGGTGTGTGGTGCGTGGTGGTGGTGGTCCTGGGTGGTGGACGGGTGGTAAGGTAGGTAGACGAGTGGTGCCAGAAGAGGCGGGAAGGAAGGCGAGAAGAAAAAAAAGAAAAAAAAAGAAGGGAGCCGGGCCAGCGAGAGCGAGCGGGAAGACCTGGCACTGGCAGCTGCAGTGGGAAATGGGGGGAAAGGGAGACAAAGATTTGGGTGGAGGACAGGCCAGCGGACAGGGTGCAGGCGCAGACGCAGGCGCAGACAGGCCTAGTTGACTGCGTAAAAAAAAAAGGCGACTAGGGGGAAACGAGGTCTCTGTACGGTCCAGGTACCTTAGCCTTTAGGCAGGGTAAGGTACCTCGTAGGGAGGTGCAGGTGCAGGCAGATGCAGGACAGGACGGGATGGTCTGGGCTTGTTTATCTGGCAGTGACTTTGTTGACTTTCAAATCCCGTGTCATCTGGAGGCACACATACACAATCGCTGGATACCTACTGTAGAATATGACGGGGACAGGCAGTCATGAGAAGAACAGCACGGAGTAAGTAAGGTATGGGGGGCCAGATGGGTAGATAGGCAGGAATAGAGCAAGCACAGGCAGAGAGCATAATGGAAGCAAGCGAATTGCAGTACCACTCGATATTGACATACCTCGGATAGCAACTTCAGTTGTCGGTACCTTTTGATAGTGAGATGAGAAGGGGGTATCTTAACCTGACCTCAAGGTAAGTAAGAGAAGATGCAGAGTATCAAGTGCTGTTGTGCTGATATCGTGTTTCCCGATACCCAAGGTGAGGAAGGTATCTAACAGAGTAGGTAGATCGGGTACTTTCCCCTCTGCCAGGCGTATGGATGTGTGTCGTAATCCGGTCACTGGTGTGTGTTGCCCAGCTGAATATTTGAATTGGAGGCGAGGATACGGTAACGGTGACGGCGGATGGGGCCGGGGAACTGGATGGACCTCTCTGCTCTCTCCTCTCTCTCTCCCTCTCTCTTCTTCTCTGTGTGTCTCTCGCTCTGCTGATTGTTGACCTCAGTCTTTCATCTGACTGGTTTGTTTGACCGATGACTGGGCTAGGCTGGCGGGTTGGTCTGGCACTGGCAGAGGGACGAGACTGCAACGGGGCTGTCCGACCAGTGAATCCCAATGTGATGAGAGGGAGCCGGGACTGTTGCCCGCGTCCTTGTTTTTTCCCTACCTACCCTGTAAGTTTCCACGAGGCAGGTATCTTTTTGCTGCCGTCTCCATATAATCAGTACTTATTTTCTTCTGGTTGGCGGGTGAGTGCGCGCTTGTCCTTATTATTAAGGTACAGTATCAAGTCCTGAGGCAGCCACACAAGGCGAATTGAATCGCAGGTTGGAAGGAAGGGGCCGTTACGGATACAGGGGGCGGGGTGGCTTTTTGGGGGCTCCTCACCTCGGTGTCTTTCAATTGGGTGGCGACTTCCACTACTGCGCCGTCGTCTGGCCCCTGTCTTGCTGGCCTTGTGGGAATCTCGTGCGCTAAACCACACCTGCCAACTGCTTAACAGCAAGGTACCACCTCACTGTTGTTGACGCCTATATGGACTGCTTCAGTGACGTAAGGCATGGAAGGAGGAATCAGCAAAACTGTTGACGATGCTGACCGGTCTGAAAAAGGACAGAGAACGTGACTGCAGATGTCGGCAGGCAGGAGAGGCAGCTACCGTGCTTGCGTGCCTCTGTCAGATCTGTTGTATCGGTAGACAACCTGGAGGTACAAAAGGTAAGGTAGGAAAGAGGTGGGTGACAGATGTGGAAGCCGAGAGTGATGCGATAAGGATAAGGCAGGGTAGCTGCGTCGATAGTGGTTGATCTGCAATGTCAATGTTTGGTCGCCAGGCGTGCCATGTTGCCAGACAACCAAGACCATTCGCGATCAAGGGAACCGGTGACGAACAAAGCCTTTTTGCGAAGTGCCGAGCTGACTGGCCTTACCTGTCTATCCATCCTCCAATCCGCGTATACCCCTTGGCTTCTCCTCCGTTTGTCGTCCTTGCCTGAGAGCAAAACCTGGTCTCATCCTCTCGTTGGCATCGCAGGCTTCTTGCCTCGTCGGTTCTGATCCTTCCAATATCCAGGACTCTTCACCTCTCCAGGCACAGGTCCAAAGACACACCAACCAACGACCAACGATACAGCAGTGGGATCCGGTCCTGCAAGTGCCAGCCTCGCCCCCGACATCCCGACGCCAGTTCTTTATCGTCTTACCTTATGTCTTTGACGTAAACCCCTTTTGCGCTGATGTAGTACTTAGACCCAAGCATGAACACGACCAAATCCATCTCGGGGAATCGGCCAAAATCGCTATCCCCAGGGTCCAAGCTTGGGCTGAAACCCGATATGCAGTGGCCAAGTCAGATTGACATTCATTCACATTTCCGCCGTCACAATAAGAGGTGACCACGGACAAGCCAACAGTTGCCAGTTTCGTCAACAACTATGACAAGCAGTTGGTCGAACAGCATGACGACTTGCCAAAGTTCGCCGCCTCAGCCCGGGAACTGCTGTTTTGCTGATTCCTGAGGGAGCCAAACTAACGGACTGGGTATCTCTTAGTCTGATCTTCCCATCTACGGTGAGGTGAGGCGAAGCCACATGCACTCGGCACCAAGACGCCCTAGGTCCGTCCAGTCATGCTTCTATTCCACTGATTCAGGACTCTTGCGGCCAAGATTACCGGGACCAGCACTACAGGAACACCCTCTCGATAACGATACGTTGCCCTGCGCAATCCTCTGGTGCGTGCTGGATCTGGCAAGTCTTAGCCTGCACAAGCTCCAAGCTATCCCTCCACACTCTGCGACCATTCGTGCATATGCGCCCACCAGGACAGGTACGTGGCGGAGAAGGTGATTGTTGATCGGAACCATATCTCTGCCCGCTATGTTGCGGTACCGAGATTCTTAACGCCGACCGTACGTTGAACTTGGCCCATGTGACCGAGAAGACCGTCTTCTTGCTCACACCAGTTACTTTATCAGCTGTTCTCTCAGCAGTCTCGGCATTGCTGTCTTCTTCGGGCAATCCTCACTCGTCCAGAAAGCTTTCAACAAGAGGAATACGAAGGAGGCACGGAGGCTAGAGAGAGCCGGTGTCCGGCTTTTGTTGTCATCCGCGTGCGTATCCGTAGGTACCTCGGGATGACGCCTTGGTGGATGCTGCTTGCGCCGCACCGAGAGGCGGTACAGACTCCATAGTCCTGGATCTAGGACTCAATCCCTGCCACCGCACTTCACAGTGCTTTGCTGCCAGGGACTGTGCGTCGGGGCTGGACGCTCGGCTCCTGAGCCGCTGCGCGCCTGCGGGTTGACTGATGTGACATGCCACTGACTGGCCGCGACTCTGAATCCTAATTAACGGCACTAAGAACAGCTTCCGCCAGCTGACGACCAAATTATCGAATACGGGAAGGGAGCAGCCGCACCATCTTTAGGAAGGAAACAGAGCAAGACAGTCGAAAGGGTGTGCAGATGTCTCGGTCACCAACCACCTTGAAACTCTTGTCCAGCCTCGAGTCCCAAGATTTGGGAAAATAGGGGTCTAACGAACAACCAACTTTTGGCGCTGTTGCTATACGTTCTTGTGACCATGCGTGCCATGTCCTCCGGCAGTATTGGTTTGAATGCTGAACGACCAGGACTGTATCGACAGAGACCGAGGCGAATGATTGATTTCGTCAAGTCAAAAGCAACCATCGGCTAGCTGTATCGACAGCTTTGGGTAAAGATTTTGCAAGCCACTCCAAGTCGTCAGCCGCATCTTCCCTTTCCCATGGCTATTCTGGGACATGGCGCATGAGGGATCATCGTAGGTGATGCATAATGGCATCGTTGGCCTTAAATGGGGCTCGGACGATAAGTATGGTCGCAGCACAGTGTAGCCGCTTGATACAGGGAGATTGCAATGATCGATGACTTGCGAATCATCAAGTGGCCCCTTCGTTTTCTCTTTCGTCAACACCCGAGAAGCCGTGTGGTTATGTTTTGTTGCCGGAACAAGCGCCGGCAATGAAGCTACATGCGCTTCAGAACTTATCTCACCTAGTTAATGTCACCCAGCCAAGTCGCACTGGATAGCGGAGACTTACCGCCATCTCCCCTGGGACCGGGGGATGTGGGGTTTGCTCATTCATCCGTCCATTGCAAGCTTGGCACCGACACAATGGGATGGTCTTTTCGTTTCCCAATTCCAGGGCAGCTGTCAGGTGGCCCCTGCGCTGGGTTGCGGTCCGGCACCTCTGATTATCCGTGCCGTTCCCATCGACCCACCCAGACCCCGGCCCGTAGCTGCAGGGGCCGTTGAAGCTCCCGACCCGTCTGAAATTTCCAAATCGTCAATTCAAGGACGTCGACGACAGACCATCGCGGCTCCAGCTTCGCCGACGCCTCAATCCACACCCGAACCCGCTATCTAACCGGACGCCAACCCCGATACCCTCGACAATTCGATCGACCAGGTTCTAACAAATCCGAAAACCCTTCCCAATTGGCCGGGAGCCATCCGCCAACGATGCAGAGAATCATCAAGCGCACGGTGCAGGCCGAGAAGCAGGTTGCCCGGCGCATGAAGAAGCGCGCCCGCGGCGAGGGCGGTGCCGAAAAGGCTCAGCGCTTCAGGGACCAGAAGAACATGCTCACGGAGCTCAACCAGGACATCAAGGCGGCCCGCCTCGCCCGTCAAGAGAAATGGGATCTCGGCCCCCTGGCCCCGCGCCGCGATATGTTCGAGACCTACGGAGCCCTTCAGACGAATCGCCAGGGTCGCTCGACGCCGCTCAAGCCCGACGAGATTGAGGCACGTTGTGAATGGGCTGGCGGAGTTGAGTACCTCAACCTTGCCGTCAAGGACCGTGTGGTGCTCCTCGAGGGCCCCGAGAAGGGCAAGATTGACCGTATCTCGAGCATCAACCTCGAGTACGGCACCGTCCAGTTGGAGGAGCTTGCAAAGGTGAGGCTACAAACCCAGATCTTCTTCCGCCAGAACAACAAAGCAACGTTGCAGAGAAAGAGGAAGAGAAGCTCGAAGCTAACCAACCGCCCATCAGGTCACCGTCCACGTCCCCGAATCCTTCCAGAACCTCCTAGACGCCCCCACAACACAAAACGCAGCCATGAACATCCCCATCTCCGCGGTCCGACTCGTCCACCCCATCGTCGACCCCGCAACGGGCGTAGCCCGCGACGTCGTCGTCCGCCAGCTCGCCCGCGGGCCCGTAAAGTGGTCCCGCACCACCGGCTGGCGCGCCTGGACCCGCTACATTCCCGGCGCCAACATCGCCATCCCCTGGCCCGAACGCGAGGCCGAGGTCCGCGAGGACCAGCCCGGCGACACCCTCCGCCTCGACGCCGAGGCCGCCACCTTCGTGCCCACGCTCCTCTCCCCGCCTATGCCGGCCTCCGTCATCGACGAGCTCCGCAACAAGTACTCCCGCTTCCGTACCCGCCACGAGGACGAATACATTATGCGCAAGGAGGCCGAGGAGGCTGAGAAGAAGGCCCTCAAGAAGGCGTCGGCCGACGCGCTCTCGTCCATGCGCACGCCGCTGCAGGAGCTCAACCGCGAGCTGCGCGATGCCCGTCGCGCGCGCGGCAAGCCCGAATTGTCATCGGACATGCTCGAGAGGATTGGCGAGATTATGGCGAGGAACAAGGCCACTGTTCAAGGGTACCCTTCTTCTCGGAACGTGCCTACACCCAAGTCGTTTGATTCCAAGACGGCGGCGGCGCAGGTGGTAGCGGCAGAAGCACCAAAGGAGACTGAGAGTCATCCCCCACCTCAATAAAGGGGTAATTTGCTTTGGTCGAGGAGAGCCCCGATGAGAGAAAATCAGGCGAAAGGGGAGCGCCGGGGAGATTGTAGCATGTATGAACAGCCATAGTAGAATCTCAAATGTGCAATACTGTACTTTTATAGAATACGTCAAAAATCAGGACTCGTCGAATAAGCAAGTCTACGTTTTTCTCTTTCCATTCCCGTTTCTTTCAATCCATCCTTTTCTAAGCATGCGTATTCGTCTACGTATCCGTCTAAACCCCCAAACCGGGTATAGGTATAGGTATGTCCCTACCTTCATACTCATGACCCCAGCAACGTCAACTTCTGAAAGGCACTCAGCGCAGGCGGCTCCATTTTCTTCGTCCTCGCCTCGAGGTGCTCCTGGAACACGGCATCCCCTCCAGAAGCAAGGTACGTCTCCCCGTCAAGCCCGACAACGACACCACCCTCCGGCTCGGCCTCCTTGACGGCGAACACCTCGCGCACAGCAGCCTCGCACCCTTCAACGACCTCGGCCACGAGAACCTCGACGGCCCTCGCGCGCTCCGTCATACCCCTTCTCACCAGCGCAAAGACAAGCCTTCCCACCTCGTCCTTGGCACCGCCCTCGACGCGCTCGACGAGTCGTCGGACGCTGTTGACGAGGTACTCCTCCTCGTAGACCGTCCCCTTCCTCCCGCGCGCGCGCTTCTTCTCCTCGCGCTTGCGGTTCTTGGACGTCGCGCGCGACACGCCCGTCCCGGCCGTCCCGATGCTCCCGTCTTTCCCCGTGTACCGCGTGAACAGACTCGCCGAGGTACTCACACGGGACGTCGCCACGGAAACGTCGTCGGGGATGTCGACGCCCGTGCCGCCGGGCCTCTCCCCCTCGTAGAACGCGAGCGGATCCTCGGCCGCTTTGCGGCGGAGCTCCGCGATGCGGGGCACCTGCGCCAGAAGCTGGGCCTTACAGTCCGCGAGGAACTCGGTGCTGCTGCTCAGGGCCTCGACGAGGCCGTTGTCGAAGACGGTCGGGAGGAGATCGGCGCGGCGCTCGCGGGCGATGAGGCGGAGGGCCTCGGCGAAGTGGTAGCCCTTGCAGAGGCACTTCACGGCCGTCTCCAGGGAGGCGAGGTAGTCTGCGTGGATGGTGGCCGCGGCGGCGTATTCTTTGCCTTCCCAGAGGGCGTCGGCCAGGGACGAGGCGAGCTCCGCGAGGGCTTCTTCCGACGGCGGCGGGGATTGCTGCTGTGCTGCGAAGAGGGATTCGCGCCAGCATGTCACGCCGGCTGCGCGGTAGCAGCTGGTGGCTTTGGCAAAGTTCTGCAGCGTCTCGTAGGCGAGGCCGGCGTCGCGGTACTTGGAGTTCGATTCGAGGTAGCTCGCGTACAGCCCCGTGAGGGCCTGGTGGCGCGCCTGGTCGTAGCGGTAGAGGCCGAGGGCGTCCTGGTAGAGCGCGTGCTTGGTGGTGTACCTGCACAGCTCGTCAAAGGCGTCGAGAGCCTTGAGATGCAGCAGGGCCTTTGCTCTGCGGTCGAGATGGTCGTCAATCTCGAACTTGCGGCGCAGGTCGGGGAGGTTGTGCAGGTTCTGGATGAATGGGAGGTACTCCCTCGGATCGCGCTGGGACTGCTGGGCGACGAGCAGGGCGAGGTCGAGGTTGTACAGACCGAGGGCGTTGTCGTAGAGGCGGTTGACGTCGACCAGGAAGCAAATGTGCTCGACGGCCTTTTCGGCGAGTTTCTCGTCCTCCTGCATGAGTTCCGCGACGAGGGTGAGGCCGTCTTCGAGGGCGGGCGGGACCTTGCAGACGTGCGCGGTGATGATGTTTTGCAGGTTTGTACTCTTTTTGGTCTGGAGGCTCTTGAGGATGGCGTCGCAGATCTTGTTGACCTTGGACTTGGAGGAGGCGTCGGCTGGTGCTGGCGTCTCCATTGAGGGCTCGAATGATCTTGCGGAGCGCTTTGTGTCCTTGTACATTGTCTGCGTGACATCCTCGTCCCTGATGGTATTAGATTTGTTTACCACAAAGTCACAAGAGAAGGGCGACTTACCTGAGAGATGACAAGAACAGGTCAATGTAGGAAATATCCTTGAGCTGGTCGAGGAACAGACCGACATTGGACAAGAACTGGCTCGGCTGGTGATCGTAAAGAATGTTCATGTCCACCCTCTGCGTGCGGCAGAAGGCGAAAGCCCTGCCGTAGTTCTTCTCGTCAACGAGCTGCCTGATGCCCGCAACAACCATGGCGCGGGGAAAGATGGTCTCGAGGTTGCCTCTTGGCATCTGGAGGACCAAGTTCATGTTGGTTGGCGTGGCTGTCACGAGGCGAGCGCCACGCTCGATGCTGCGGCATCTCTCGTCAATCTCTGGATCATCTCCAGGGACTTCCATCTCTGTGGAAAGGAGGTTAGTGTCTCTGAATCTGATATCATCGGCATGGATATAGGGGTAAACTAACCTTCGGGGTCTACCAGATGAACAAACTTGACAAAATGGTTGTTGGTCGTGAAAATGATATGCGCAGGGGTGACGACAAAAGATGTGCAGTTCTTAGCCAACTGCTTCGAGTTGGCATAGAGGTGGCCGTTCCTCGTCATTCCAATCCCGACACTGCGCCCATCGATATTGTGTAGCTCGCACCACGGCAGCTGCATGGACAGCTGGGTTCCCAACAGCAGCTCAGGGGTTTGTTTGCCAGCCACCGAGTACAGCTTTCCAGAGCGGTCTTGGGCACAGGCTTCAACTCCGGAGTCTCCCTCACGGCTGAACAGCGACGAGATAGTCTCCGTCGGTCTAAGCTGAGTAATCCCTGAGGCGCTGATGGAGCTTGCCTCGATCGTGTAGCTCTCGAGCTTCAGACCTCCGTCGGAGACGAGGACGCGGCACTCTGGGGCGCCGGAGAAGGCAACCTGCAAAGGCACACGGATATTGGCGTCCGCCTCGAACTCAAGCTTGGCCTTGGGCGTGGGCTTGACTGACCGCTCCCCCTTTGTCTGCCATTCATATACGTCCAAACCCTTTCGGTGCAACACAGCCATGAGCTTGTTGCTCGGGTCAAAGACGACGTCCAGAACACTGCTGGGGAACTCGAGCTCGAAGAGTGCCATAGGTGGAGGTACCTGAGCCGTTCGGAAGGGCGTGAGCTTGAGAGTCTGTCCGTCGATGACGGCGACGGCTCCGTGGTCATGAGGAGGGCTGAGGGATCCGCGGGAGACGGTGAATATGTACTCGGCCACGTTCACAATAGCTACGACGTAGTCAGTAAAACATTGTCTGAGTGTAAAAAGGGGGGCTAAGGAAACTCACTTGTGGTTGCGGCGACGAAGCGCAGCGCCTTCTCAGGATGCCACGCAAGCCCAGCAAACGCAGACGCTAGTGGGATCTCCTGCTTGAGATACCAGTGGTAGTTGCCCGTCGTCCATAGCTGTGTCCTATCACTCAAAATCACAGCCAAGACAGTCGAGTCCGAGTTCCACTCCAACCGGATCTTCTCGTGCGCGCTCAGAGGCCCTTCGGCACACCGCAGCGTAAATTGCCCATGCCGCAGCCCGTTCCTCTCAAAGAAGACGACGTCGGTCCGGTCCTCGAACCTCTGGATACCTGCAATCAGATTTCCCGACGGCCTCCAGCTCAACCCGCCCTCGAGGTGGTCCACAGGCTCGCTGACGCTGTCAAGCACGCCCTCGCGCGAGTACACCCTCACGACCCGCCTCGCGCCGCCAGCGACAGAGTTGACGGCGACGTACGCGCCATCCCCGCGCCAGCTGACGGCAGCAGCCCCGTCCTCGTTGACGCTCGGCAGGCCCTCGTCGACCTTCTCGGGGATCGTCGGGTCGCGCATCGCCTTGGCGCCTTTGCCCTGGAACTGCGTCTCCTTCTTTCCCCAGCCGACGGACACGTGCTTGGAGAGCTTGAGGTCGTCGGGCGTCATGACCACGTCGGCGATGGGGTCGAACGTCCGGCCCATGAAGACGGCGTTGCCTTCCTTGGTGACGACGACGAGGAGCTCCTCGTCCGGGGACCAGCGCGCGGCGGCGATGCCGGCGTCGATGGACCCCACGATCTCGATCTGGACGTCGGCGCCATCATCGTCTTCTTGGATGGTCACAATGTCACCACCTTCGAGGATCACGCATGTGGTGAGGGTGTCGCTGAAGTGGTGGAGGCTGACGACCCTATCTGCGGGTAGGTCTGGGTTGGGACTCGGCGCATCCCAGCTTGTGACTGTGTGTGATTTACTATGAGAGTCTTGTTAACCATAGTCATCCTCTCGACAGTTTGAGTCTCTTCAGTATGTGAGAGCTGATGGCATGTTCAAGCCACACCATGACATAGAGAGATATGCATCCCCGGTCTAGGGTCTGAATAACCTCACAATTGGGAGGTGATATCAAATTGAGCCAAAATCCATGAAACATCCTAGATGACATGGGGGGTGACAACCTTTACAGAACAAGTGACATAGAAAAGAGCAACAGTGAAACATGGTATACTACAACATGAGTAAAGAGTATCAAGGGGGTAAATGAAAAATGGCGCCACACATTTGCTGTTGCTGGTGGTGGTCCGACAGCCTCACCAGCTCAATAGTGGCTTTCGCCTCCGTCGGCCCAGTTGTGCAGAGAAGCTCGTCTTTGGCGGGGTCCCAGCAGCAGGCGGTCACCGCCGAGGGGTCAACCTCTTGCTGCTGCTGTTCCCAAGCGCTGAATCGAATGTTGCGCAAGTTGCGCATCTTGGCCCTCTTTCTTGGAGCGTTACAGCTCCTTAACGCATGAATAAATAAATAAAAAGGACCTTGGCCGGCAGGAAGGGGCTTTCGTCTGCCGGTTCGAGTTCGGGGTTGTTTCGCTCTGCTTCGGTCGCGAGAAACTGGTGAGTCGTAATGCGAGGCGTCCTGTTCGTCACTGCAACTTTTTTTTTTCTTCCTTTCCTCAGGTAGGCTTCCCGCTTGGAAAAATCTCAATGGGACAAAGCCCAGCCCAGCCAGCCCGCCCTACGAAAGGCGGGACGAGGCGGCGGCCGCGGCGGAGGGGTAACTTGGACCCCGCCAAGGTACCGATGTACCTGACGGCGCCGGGTTAGGTACATCCATCCACCTCAACCCGTCGCAGCCCACCTCAGTCATCAGTCATTCAAGCTGCAGTTCAGGAGCAAGCCCGCGCAAGCCACAAACTCTCTCTCACCTTTGCTCCTCAATCTGTCTTCTGTTAGTGTAATGATCTCAGAGAGCGACAACTAACAGAATGGCCTACAGCTTCAGCTACCTCTAGGTGCTTTAGCCACTCGACCTTAGCTTCATGTCTATCTAAAGCACAATTTCACTTTCCAAACATGACGGACGCTCATCATCAGACGGAAATTCACGCCACGGCCATTTCCGAACATTCAATGTCCCATCACTCATGCAAACCAAACAAGCATGAACCTCATAAATCGAGATTTGATATCTACATGACATAAGATTGAAAAACATGCCATTGAACTCAAAGGAAGAAAAGAAAAACTCACAGGCCTCTCTCAACGGCGAAGCCCTCTCTGCATGAAGCAAAACTGGAAGGCAAGCAACTTGCAAGCCTCGTACTAGAGTCAGCTCATTCCACCTCCATCTCAGCACACCTTCCCACCGGGACGTCACAGTGAGAAGAGAAGAGGGCCTAGAAGAGGCTTCAGCACCTTTTCGAGTCCCTCCCCCTTATTGAACCGATAACCGTGACGGGATGAGAGAAAGATTGCATGATCCGGGTACGGGTAGCTACCCGCCGCATAGTAATACCCGATCAAAACCCATGTACCGAGGTACCTACGTAATCATGCAATGAGAAGGCCAGTCCCCGGAGGACTCCGCCCAATCACCACACGATTCCTCGTCCCCGCAGGACCCGCATCAGCAAATCACAGGTCAAGATCCAGTCATCCCTCCCGGGCCAACATCCAGATACTGCAGTGCACGCAGTTACGGTTGTCCTCGGTATCCTTTTCCTGGACTTCCCTCCTCCTGAATGCTTGCCTCCCCGGATTTTGCCATTAGCGCATATGCTTTTTTTTTGCGCATTCCACCTCCAATTTCTTGCCAGTCTTGTTGCCCGTCCGTCCGTGTCACTGGCTAGCAAAAACCTCTTCCTGCTCCTACCGACGCCTCCTCAACAAGCTTTTGCTGCAGTTGCTTTCTTCCCCAACCCTTTTCCTTCTTAAAGACCTGAAGCGAAACCACCCGAACTGTTTGCCCTCCCCCCTTCCCCGTGCATGCCTGCCAGTCTAACCATCTACACCTGTCGAACCAAACTCATTAAAATTCTTAACCCTTGCTTGCTCTGCTTTTGCTTCCTCGCTTATCAATTATCGTCTTTATCCCCCACGCCGCCGTCTAGACTTACCTAGCATATAATACAAGTCTCGGGAAGAAAGCAAAAAGTAGCAATGGAGGAGGCATATAAGCAATACGCGAATCAAGCGCGTCGCAAGAACCGCTCCAGCACGAACCTCAACCACCTCTCCTCGCCCCCCTTCACCTCCCGCATGCCCTCCAAGACGACGACGCCCTCCCCGACCACCTCACCTCGCCGCACCACAACACCTCTTACCTCGAGGGCAAATCCGCCCCGACGACGCCAGGCCTGCTCACCCGCTCGCCCGCCCGCTCAAACTCCCACGCCCGCCGCGCCTCGGTACCGCACGCCGACCTCCCCAAGAGTAAATCGGCCACCCATCTCACGCCCTCCTCCGCTACCGCCGATAGGAAATCACGCAGCCGAAAGGCCGTCTCGGGCACCACCTCGCCGACGGTGCGCCGTCGGAAAGATGATTTCTCGATCCGGGATCGGAATGATAGCGATTGGCTCCTTCGCACCGGCGCCCTCATCAGCAACGAGAATCGCGAATCAAAGGGCCAGGCCTGGCTAGTGTCGAGGCAGAGCTCGACGAGCCTAACGGGTATGCGAGACGCCGACGAGGAGGCTTTCGAAAGGGAATTGGCGCGGGAGCGGGAGCTCACCAGCAGACGCAGCAGCCGGCGCGGGAGTCTTGCCGACCTGGAGGGCGCAGCCTATACTCATTCCGCCCGGCCTAGTCGTCCTGGGAGTCGGTCAGCTAGCAGAGTCGGCGGCACCCGGAGCCAGATGCTGACGCCAATGGAACGCGAACGTCACTCTCTCGAAGAGGGATACTTCCCCCGCCATCACGACGGCGAGGACTACGTCCCCGGCCCGGACTTTGTCAATCTCGACGAGCAACTCGAGTCATTCGACTTTGACACCACGCAGGATGACGAGGCCGCCGTCAGGAGGCTGGTCAAGGGCGAGAGGGCCGGCGGCGCCTCTTGGGTTGGGAACATCCTGGGGTGGCCATTGTTCGCCGTTGAGGAAAACGAGGAAGAGTCTGACGACGAAGACGATGTCGACGGGGACGAGTTTGAGGGTGAGGCTGACGAGGACGGGGCGCACGGGCTCCACCGGTCGTGGTCAGCCCGGCATTTCGAGGGTGTTATCGGCGCTCCGGAAGAGCGGATTCCGCCCCCAAAAGCAAACGAGGGTGGCTGGCAGGACGCGGCGTGGCTGCTCAGTGTGGCTACCAAGGTTTTGCTCTAAAGAAGTAGAAAAAGAAGGATTCAGCGAGAAAATGAAGATGGAGACTTGTTTTGTCACCCCCCCATTGAGCGAGGAGAAAGAAAAAAAGATTGCACAATCACCACCGCCGCACTCAAGAGGCCCCGTCGTCGGACCGCTCGAGAATGGTGAAGTGGATATCATCAACCAGCCCCAGCAAGACTGAAGCTTCACCGTTAGACTAGTTGAGAACCCCGGCAGCCAAAAATCTGCAGGGTATACTTGTTTGCTCCAAATGGCCCCACGTTGCTTTCTTGCAGAATCCTTCGAAAACTTCGATATGCTACGAGGAGGGGAGCGGCTCCTCTCCGCGTCTCGGCCTCAACAGGTGCTTCTCGTACCTGACACAGGCCCGTCACCTGTCAAATAGTAGTGTACGGATACAGCCCGGTACCTATTGATCCCCAACCCTCGTGTTTCGGCATCTGAATTGTCGCGAAGCATTCCCAATCATGGGGGATCGACACTGCAAGATAAACCTCGGATGCTGGTTCCCAGGGTTATATGAAACACTTTCCTCGCCTTAATGGCGTAGTTGCTGCGAGTACCATACCGAATAAAATTCCAACAATACCGTTTCCTGATGGCCGTAGATAGGATTAATACTTGCCGTCCCCAAACAACCCGCAAACCACGTGACATGTACACCGATGCGGGACCGGGCTATCGTCCCCGGTTCCGGCCTTATTGACTTGAGCTCCGCTACCTCTTGCCATTGACGCCAAAAGCATTGGCTCTGGGTCGAAAGGGGGGTAGGCGTCTAGAAAAACTAGAGAAAAAGCCTAATCCAGCACAACGGCGCCCCATCTGGTTGGAATGGATCACCGCAAGACTGAAAGCGATCCGTCTGAACTATCGTCGCAAAGGAACGCCCGCCCCTCTCCGCGGACAATGGCGGCCGGCGAAGCCGGCGTGAGAGGGACCACTGGCCGCATAGTAGGACCAAAAAACCGGTTTTGGGAGTATCACCTCGCGCTTGCATGCAGCAGCTGGCGGGAACCTCGTGTTGTCTCTCGCAGATTGGCTTGAGGCACGAGACGGTGTGAAAGCGGTTGAGCTGGGTTTATGATCTCTCGCAATCAACACACCGCAAGCTATGGTTGTGAACCACATCCCTGGACCACTGATTGCATGGCTCTGGACAGCCATGGCAATCACTGTCTTTCACGAATGTCTGTCTCTTCGTGCAACTGTAAAAGACATGGCGCAGAAGTCCCAGATCTCAACCAAGTGAATGACAAGTATTCTTGTGGAGTCCACTCTCGGATGCATTACGGAGAGTTAAAACCCCCAAAGTCATTGGTTGCTCAAACGCGATCGAGTCTTTGGCGTGGTGTCCAATACGAGCTCCTTTCTAGACATCCTTCTTGGCATGTCGTCTGATGAGAGACGTTGCTCTCCAAGCTGGAGTCTGATGCGTCTTCGCAGAGACACCAACATGAAGAGGCCGATATCGTAAGGACTGGCTCATCGTTCTGCCGATACACCCCAGACTCAAGGATAGGTTATTAGCAGGCGGTGTCATCATTGTAGTGGTGATCAAGCTTGCCGACCGTGACCAAGTTTGCAGCGGGGAAGGCGGATATACCGGCTATGACTATGAAGCTACCGCAGTATGAGCACCTCGGTCCTCAGTACAGTAGCTAACTCCAAGGTGATTTGCTCGACGATGTAAAAATATGTCACCGTATATTGACCATTGGCCGTGCGATAGTCGGCTTCCCTCCACTCATGCGACGATCGAAGTTTTGATGGGAGGAGTCAAAGACTCAAAGATTCTTGTCAGTTCGGCCCTCTCCCCCGCCTCGAGACCTGCCGTTTTCCCTTGCTTGGCGCATGCGTGACATCAAAGTTCAACCGATCCAATGATCAGATGGTTAGCCGAGTGATAGCGGCTTGAAGATCTCTTCCTTCCTGCAATCAATTGTCCAAGGGGTCTAGAAGGCGGAATGAGGGTGAAATGTCTTGGCCAACAGCTGTCTCTGAGTGAAAGAGCTCCGAAAAAAAGGCTGGATCAAGTAGTGGTGGAGAGGGGCGTGAACGGAGGTCGTGGAGATCAAGTGGTATGCCGATTTGCGCACAATTGTACCGACCGTCGAGGAAAGTGGATCTTCCGTAAAACACGGGATATTTCACTGGCGTTACGGTTCCGTACTGCCGGAGTCCAAGGCCTTCTGACACTTGCAACTCTTTGTTGTCTCTGGCAGAGCCTCACAGCCGTATGACCAGCCCTAGCATCTCGCGAAGCTTAATTTTTTCCACAAAGAGTAGATGTGAGTACGCTGTGTCTGCACTAGAGTGCAAATGCCGACGTTCAGACTGCTGTAGTGCTTCGAAGAGGTGGTCATGAGGAGCGCCCTGTTGTCGGCGTTGGGCTGGTGATAGAGCGCGTGTCGTTGGCATAGACCTTGAACGGAGGGCGACGGACCAAAACGGAAACGTCGTCCACTCAATGTACCCTGGTCCATGCAGGCTTTGCAGTGTAACCCACCGATGACGTTCAAGCGCGGTATGACGTCTGGCAGAAACCCAGCTCCAGCCCCCAGACCTGAGTGCATATGCAGATGCTCCACCCTACCATTTAACCACATGAATGGATCCCCTTAACACAGACTTGTGGTGGACGGGACCTTCTAAACCGGCCAAACAGATTAGGAAAATCCTTTTTCTCCCGCTGGGAAAAAGTACGCCAAAGTGGAGTGTCAGCTGTCGGCCGAGAGAGTCTAGCCTCTGTCGACCAGGCTGTGTCCGAGATAATTCTGCAGCGGTGTGGGACCGTTGCTCACCGGGCTCCGTGCCACCTTGTTGGAGGGAGTGGTATTGACTGGATTGTCAGCATAGCTTTGAGACTTGAATCAGGTACAGATCGTCAAAGTAGTTGGACGGGTATGGACCCTGCATTCCAACCTTCTCCCCACCTCTCGGCGTTCCTCTTTACTTGAGCATTTCTATCAGCATTTTCGGCCGCTGGCCTAGCGTATGCCTTGAACCCTCCTGCCTTATTTGGGTCCTCCCATCGGTGTGGAGCGGTGAATGTCTGCGTCGTGAAATCCGATGGTGGTGTTGAAAGTATGTTATCATAGAATTTGCTCCACCAGCCTTGATTTGAGGCCCTCTCAGCTGGCGTAACAGGAATTGGAAATTAGCCAAGGATCGTCACACCAGCTCACTTCGCACAGCGGAAACGTGACTGGATCCTCGTCAGCCCAGAGGTACGCGGTGGACCATTGGCAAGTCGGATCGTCCGCTCAGAAGTAGAGGACTGCGTGTTCGGATGCCTCACCACTGAGGGCTTGGGATGCCGAACAGTGCAAGACCTTAGAGCTAGTTTGCTGAAGAGCAGTGTAGAGCCTGGCATATGGCGCATAGAGTCGTGAGGACGTCTCTGGTGGGAGTGAAGAGAAGTGATGGCAGAGCTGTAAAGAGATGTGAGCAGTGCAGAAGCCATGGGGGCCAAAGGTGTCCAATCCAGAATAACGACTCTTGGATGAAGACACACCTAAGAATCCAAGTTGTAGACTAGGTCCAGCATGGCGGATATCGAATGGATGAATCCAACGGAAGGTGCCGATCCCTGCTTCTCCACGCAAATTAGAGGGCCGGGAGAGACCGCAGTAAACTGGCAAATGCAGGGCGACAGTCTTGCATCGTCAAGGTGAAATAGAAACCGGCGGCGATAGTGTGCAAGGAATCGGCTCGAGGAGGGGTAATCCAAGATGATACTCGTGCGTCTTGTACTGTGACCATAGCGATTGGTAGATCCCCAACCCACGACTGGTGGTTCTTGGTCCAGGAAGCATGTCGGAAAAAGGGACGAGAGCTGCTAGCACGAGAAATACGTGTCCGTCAGGCCATGGCGCAGTACTGCGTAGATTGTACTAGAAATCAGTGGCTCAAGGCTGAAAATTGCAGTTGTCTGACAACCATGGAACCGAAGTAGGGCTGTTTCGTGGCGTGTAGACAGAGAATATTCCCTCGAGTAGGAACAAATTGGAGGCATTGATTGGAAAGAGGTGCACGAGACCCATGGTAAGAAACCAAGGGGTTCAAGGAAGATCGATTGGAAGGCTTGCGAGAGAATGAATATCCCAAGCATGTTCACACGGAGGAAAGGTGGTCGTTTATGATAAAGGACGCGTCTTTCCGGGCGGACCTATAGTCGCGAGACGGGTTGGTATGAAGGCCGTGGGAAAGCTGGCAATGGGAAGCTGCTCGGGACTGGATATGCAACGAAGCTCTTTTCAGTGTGCGGTGCTCAAGAAAGACTCAAGCAAAGTTTAATGGAGAAGCTGGCGATTTCCTCAGTCTGACAATGCTCTTTGTTCTTTGGGGAAGGAGCGCCCCGTACGTAAGGGGATGCCTGCCGCGTGCCAGTTGGCTTGGAGGTTCTTCCCGGCAGGAGCAGGTCGCCCTGCAGAAGTACCGCCTTCCAACCTTAGCTACCCGCCCTGCATGAGACTTCACCTCAGGCTTCTACCTGGGGAGGCAACTGAAGTTGCTCGACTTTTGTTGCTTCCATGTCCAGTCTTTCCTTGTCTGGAACTAGTCAGCACTGTAAGGTAAGGTGCCTTAACTTACCTGAGGTGTGCAAAGTAAGATAAGGTGAGGCATGTCAGTACCTACCTTACGGTAAGGTATGGCAAGGTACGTTGATGGTACATTGACGGGTTGGCTCTGATGATGCAACTCTGGCGACGCTTCAATTAGTTCCATTGTCAGGTATGAGGTCAGGTAGACACGTCTAGACCGCGTTTAGTGGGTATTCCAGCCGCCTGTCTCCCGGTTGTCATTGCCCGAGCCTCCAGTTTTATTTCCTTCTTTTCCCCTTTGCATACTTTGTATCCGCCAAACCTCAGCTGCGTATGACTGACAAGAACAGCCATCCCACGGTTAACTACCTGAGGTACGCAGTAAGAACCAATCCAAGCCATCCCAGTGCATCGGGTCGTTGCGACTGTTCATGTCAAAGGCAGGCAGCATATCTCCCTCCATCTCCGAGCTGGCGCGTCTACCATCCATCCTGCCATCATCCCCTCCCCTCTGACCTTACGGATCAGATACTTGCTTCATCCTGTTTCTTGTTCGTTACCGGTCCGAACAGTTATAGTCAAGACGCTCCAGCCCGCCATACACCGCCGCCGCCTCCTCCTCCGTCCGTCAGCCTCTCATAGTCTCTAAGGTACTCACACACATTCGCAAGACATACATTCGCCGACGCACATAACAATAAGGTGGCATTCCCGGACGAGGGCCCTGCAGGAAAAGACGAAAGAGCGGCCCAATCCCGCCGCCGTACCCTCGCTTGACCTTGTCTTTCTAGAAACCCTAGCTCCTGGCTCCCCTCCCCCTCCATCGTCACCCCTCCATCGACCCTCCCATGCTGCTGCTGGTGCTTGGGCAATAACGGACGGCTACCGCTCGCATCCTGAGCCACGCAGCCAGGTACCTTTTGGTGTAGTAGGTACTCCACCATAGCGACAGCTCCCGCGAAAGACTCGAGGGCAGCAGTGGCATTCGCTTCACTGATTCAAGACCCCAATGCACTTTGCCTTACCTTTCACTCAGTGCTCACCTGTCCTGTGTCCTGTTCTGTTCGCTGTCGTCAAGGCCCGGCTCTGGCAAAGGGTTCGCACCAAGGGGCTCCCCAAGTGAAAGTCTCCATCTTCCCAACCAAAATTACACTAGAGATCAGTTCCAGATTCGCCCTTTCCCTCTTTGAGATACCAAGAGGGACCGTCTCCTCCACCACCACCACCACCACCACCACCATCACCCCCTCCTGCTCCTTCTCTCTTTCTCTCCTTTGGTCCTGCCGCCCTGGTCGTCTACGCCCTGCCTGCCCCCAGCCGTCACGCCTTCCGCTTTTAATCGTCGTCCTTAGGCCATCATCGCCTTCCCTGTCTTGCCCTGCTTTACTACCTTACTTAGCTCACCTCACCCTGCCTTGCCGCATCTCTTAAAGCTCAGGTACCTGAGTTGTACTTTACCGTAACTCACCTTACCTCCCCAAATGTCTAGTCATATATTAGGTATTCATCTCTAACCCTTCATACATCATCAAACATTCAACAGGTCTTACACCGGTCCGTCTTCACCTTCGGTCAGTTCACCTCGAGTCGTCCCTGCTGCCGGCGTCAATCCCCGACGTCCTGCCATTCGCCGGGCATCATCATCCGTTGTCTCATCAAACCCGTGGCTTCGACTTTGATTAAGGTACCTACGACACAACTTCACTCCGATTTCTTTCTTCCCCCTGCCATATTCCACGCAGGTGTAGCAAAGAAGAGACGAACCAAATCGTCCTTGATTTTTCTTCCCATTTTTCGTCGTGAAGCAACTGTCTTCTCTGGCGCTTGATCCTGTCACCGGTATGTGTGTACAATTCGTCACCTTCCCTTTCCTTGCCTTACCTAAGGCAAGGTACCTACCTACTTCACCTTGAAGGTCGAGGTACTTGGAGCTGGGTACTTTGCTGTCACCAGCAGCACCGCACCGCAACCCCACCACGCGCGGTCTTCCCCTCCAAAAAAAAAAAAGCCCACCTACCTACCCACATCCACTTACTGCATCCCCCGCCGAAAAATTATTAGACACCTCGGAAGCCCTACCTGCTTCGTTGCCTGCCTCTTTTACACCACCAACCAGCTCTTCCCGACGTCTTATTATATGCGCGCCCAACCATAATCGGACCCGATAGCTTACCCTCTCTCATTCTAGTTCGGAAAACACTTCGTCGTCCTCTCAGACCTGAGCCCGCAGTCTCCATATCTCTACCTCTTTGTAAGTCATTTGTCTTCTGTGTGTCCGGTTCTGCTGCCCACGAGCACCAACCCCTTCCTACCTCATCTATCCCGAATATCCACCTTGAGCTGCATGTTCCCTGCGGTTGCGGTATATCTCCCCTTCACCATCATCACACCTGCAGCACCACGCTGCTGGCGCTGGCGGCGGAAGCACCAACGGCGGCAACGGTACGGACTGGCACCTTGGCCACTCTCCTCATCCTTTCACAGGGCAATCCAGATTCCACCAGCCTATCCCCAAGAACCGGTCGCAAAGAATCCAAAGCCTTTGTTCCACAGTCCACACACACTCCATCATACATCGTGGGATCCACCACCGCCTGACTGAACATTTGCTTTGCTGTCTTGCGTTGGCTCTCGTTGTCTTTCTAACCAAAACCTTCGCTTCGGTAGCCTCTCTACTCTCTTCCTGTGCCTACCTGCTGTCGCCAATCACACACCGTCCTCTCATCTTGAGCGCCCTTAGCCAATACCACTTCAAACCACGCCTTTATCCGCCCTGCCTTCACGCCCACTTACGCTACATAAACACACAACAACTCTAACAAGCCGCATACTCAACCACCAAAATGCCTGCTTCAGAAGACAAGGTATGTGATTGAGTTTTACTCTCGTGTGATGCTTTTGTGGTGATGTGTTTCGGGTCACAAGGGCTGGGCTAACGTGGGGTGTTTTGCACACAGAGCGACGATGGTCCCCTCAGTACCCCCGACTTTGGCGATGCGATTGACTCAGTCACCTTCGGTCAGATCCTGGAGATGGATGAGGACGAGAATGATCGCGACTTCAGCCAGTCAATCGTTTTTGGCTTCTTCGAGCAAGCAGAAGAGACCTTTGAGCAGATGGACGAGGCCTTGTGAGTCGCATCATCATCATCATCATCATCATTACCCCCACTCTGCCTTGCTGGCGCCCCTCTCCGCTCTCCTCTCCTGCCCTTCCCCCCTCACCCCTGAAGTACCCTCAGTAGCAGATGGAAGCTCCTTTGCTGGTGGTCTGGCGCACGTTTCGATTGCACTGGCTGTGGACAATGCTGACTTTGATTTCTTACTCAACTTCGTAGAGAGGAGAAGGATCTCGAGAAGCTGTCATCGCTCGGCCACTTCCTCAAAGGCTCTTCGGCCACGTTGGGACTCGTCAAAGTTAGAGACAGCTGCGAAAAGATTCAACGTTACGGCAAGAAGGAGAACGAGGATGGAACTCCAGAGACGGACGAGAAGCTGTGCTTGGAGCGAATTGAGAAGACGCTCAAGGACCTCAAGACGGAGTACGAGGACGCCGAGAAGCTTCTGAAGAAGTTCTTTGGCACCGAAGAAGAAGAAGACTAAAAGCCGCCATCGACGACTTCTGGTCAACGCCGCCGCTCCGTGTCCTAGCACCAGCCGTTCTGTCGCCCAGCATTAGAAACGATGGCTGTGACGACAAGAGGGACATGGGCCACGACAGAGGATGCTCTACACCCCCAGAGGGCTGCGCGGCTCTCCCAGTACCTTGGCCCTTTGACACTTTGCTTACGAACCCATTTCTCCTCATACCCCCTTCTCTACGCTTACGAATTTGATTCACGAAGAAAAATTGGCATTTTGACATGGTGACCTGGATTGGCTTTGCATGGGAGACCCTTTTTTGTTTGTAAAGGGGAAAGCCGAGTTAATAGCTGGATGGCCGAGGCAGTCAACCAACTGAGACGAAGGAAAGGTTCTGAAGGCTCGTGCCATGGGCTCCCCCATTTACGCCTGCCATAGTCCTAAATCAACAGCATGCTATCACAGTCTTTACCACCTCACTGGATAGACGGACAATAGCACTACCTGCGTTCGTTTATAAAGAGCCGATACCAAAACTTCTTTGCGGTACACAGCTGTCGATCCTACGCGAGTAACGGCGACAAAAGCCGCTCTGTGAATTAATCTTCTTATTCCTTGAAGACGGTCTCCCTCCTTCCAGCTCGAACAAAACTTACACGCGCTATGTTGTCGGGTGGCCGGCGTCAGATCTGTGGCACTTCCTCCTAGTCCTCGTCGCGGTGGTCATGGTCCGGGGCTGGCAGACGGGCTGACAAGCAGGATTCACTTGGTGCGGGCAGCGGGGAACCCATCAAAATTCTACCCGAGCGTACCCTTTCAAGTGGGTGACAAAATAGGATGCTGGGCAACAAAAGATTGTGTTAATGCTTACTTACCTGCTTATTATTCCGAACTCTCTTCTTCTTCTTCTTTTTCTTCTTCTTCTTTTTTATCTTGAGTTTTTCTATTGTTACTTTTATCCTCTACATACTTACCAGAGAATACTCTTTAAAAGAAGAAGAATCATAATAATAGAAATAGCAGGGAAAGGGCTAGGTAGGGTACCTAAAGAGCGGCAAACGCTTATGTCACCCGCTTGCCTTTCAGCCTTGACCGACTGGACTGACATCATTGTGAGGAGTGACGAAGGCCAGGCTCAGAGATCGACAACTTGACGCCATAGCTTGAACCTGGTACGTCTGCGTGTTATTCTTGAGGCACTGGGGAGCATCCTAAGCCCGCGAGCCCTGTAGCGGTGCGGGATCTGCTGGAAATGCCTCCCACAGGCTGCGTCCCAAGTCTCTCCTTTCTCAAGCCCATCTCACCACTATCGGAGATCGAATCCACGATGGATCGGATTGTCTTAACTGCCACGCGAGCAACGGGTCTTTAACAGGGCTTCCTCTTACTGATCTCCGGGCCGGCCCGACAGGACCACGCCGTTTGACTGCTTGTTGACTCCGTTCGCGGGACCATCCAGGAAACTAAGCTCTAACATGGTTCGCAGATTTCACCGGCTCATCAGAACACCCGCAGGCTTCCTGGATACAATCCTTACCACCAGACCGTCTCTTTCTCGTAGGTGACGAAGCCTGTGGGATCTGGAAGACCACACTGGACCACGCGCAACGGAGCATCAAGACTCCATCGACTTGCCCCCCTTTCTTTGAACAAGCCACCATGCCCCCTCGTCCAAACGCCAGGCCTTCGCCTACACACTTTCTGTGCATACCTTTGGTCACTCCAGCCTCGAGACCCCAGCTATCAAAGAGCCTGGCTTCCTTCAAGGCAGATGTCACCAGCCAAGACAGCTTCGCAATTCCTACAGACGCCGTGCGGCCGCTCGGCACTCTGCACCTCACTCTTGGAATCATGAGTCTGACCAAGGACGAGGGCATCAGCAAAGCAACCGAGGTCCTCAAGAACCTGAAACCGCGGGATATCTTGGCTGGCATCACGCCTCTGTCCTCCGAGACCCCGTTGGCCGACAAGGCGCAGTCGTCCGCTAGCGCTCCCGGAACCGACTCGCCGCTCCGAATCACGCTCCGCGGCTTACACTGCATGAAGTCGGGCCCTCGAGCGGATCCCAGCAAGGCCTCGGTCCTATACGCGCCACCTGTACACGGTGAAGGTGTTTTCCAGACATTTTGCGAGAGGATCAGGGCTACGTTCGAAGAGGCCGGAGTCATGGAGAAGGATGCCCGGGGCTTGTTGTTGCACGCCACCATTGTCAACACAATCTATGTCAAGGGCGGCTGGAGCAAGAAGGGTCCGAAGCTGACCATCGACGCGAGGGATATACTTGACCGATACGATGATTACGTCTGGATGGAGGATGTGCCCCTGGAAAAGATTGCTATCTGCCGTATGGGTGCCAAGAAGATTGAGGGGACGGATGACGAAGCATACGAGGTCGAGGCCGAGATCGACTTTTAGTCTCGTCCAGCAGCCTGGGTCTATTATACGACTTACCCAGAAGCCTGCGAGTCCCAACAACTCTCGGGGAGCAATGGATGGCCCCAATTAGAGTAGATCAAAGTCTTGAGGTTTGCGAATGTTTGTGACAGTCTCAAGACAGTGACGTTGAAAGTATCGCCAGGAGCAAACGATCCATTGATTGAACATGGAGACTTGGCAGCATAGACAGGTCGGAGAGAGTTACACGATGCAAACAATTCGTACAATGCAGGGAAACGTGACCTAAAGGTTCACCTAACTAGTTATACTTAACGCTTCAGTTACGAAGCCTATATTCCTGTATAAACGCCAGATCAAAACCCAGGGCTCCCTGGCAGCCGAAGAAGCACCGCACCGCACAGCCCCCACGGTTCAGCCCCGAGCGCGGCCACAAGCGCCGGGCCGCTAAAAATACCGCTCCGGCGGGGAACTATGGGACGCCCCTCTCCCCAATGACAAGAGAGACCCTCGCCGGCCCCCAATGTCGACCTAACATCCTGGGAGGACTGACTTGCGACGACGTTCCCAACCCAGCTTCCACGGGAAGGCTACCTTAATTGCCTCGCCTCGCCTTGCCTCGACGTACCTCTGTTTGACGATAGGGGATCAAATAGCTCTCTAGAAGCTTCGGTTTCCGCTTGTGGTGTTTGCCTTGAGAGGCCAAGGACCAGGCAGCCAGCAAACGCCACTTCGTACTTCTCTCGCCAATCCACCCCCCTTCCGAAGCTGCGTACGCAGACCCAAGACCTGTCATCAACAACGAGGGGAAAGGTCGGCTTTGGCGAAAAAAATCAAGGGGAGGAGAAGAAGGGCCAGACCAAAAGGATTCGAAAGGGCCCGTCAGATCTCCCCTTCATTGCAAGCGGGTTAGAAGAATAAGCGAAAACCCGCCACGCCCTAAACTCATCGTCTTACCTCCCCATCATGCAGTACCAAGCCAGTCGCATGCTCGTCCCCCGCCGTCCCCATGACGAAAGATAAAAAGCTCGGCCGGATGTCCACGACACCGGCGGAGAAGCGCCGCTCCTTCATCCCAGGCGGCAGCAGCAGTAGCAACAACAAGGAACACAACAGCGGCGGTGGAAGCAGCAGCGCCTCGAATAGTAACGCCGCCGGCGGACCCTCCTCTTCGTCGGCCAAGCCACCGTCCTCGTCGTCCCAGCACGGCGGAGGCGGGTCGTCAAACGCCCACCACGTCTTGCACACCTCGAACCCGCGCACCAGCGCCGCGAACATCATCGCCCCGCCTCCCCGCGCTCACCACGCCCCCGTGAACTCCTCCTCCGCGAGTCCGAACCCCGAGGACGGCGTCACAGCGGCCGCGGCGTCGAGCAGCAGCAAAGATGCCAAGGATAAGGAGTCGAGACACAAGGAGGCCACGGGTGGGGGCAGCAGCAGCAACAACAGCAATGCTGCTGGCACCGCAGCCACGACCGGCCACGGCGGGGGCACCTCTTCCACATCGGCCCAAATCAAAGACAAGGACGCGCGCATAGCGCACCTGGAGCGCGAGCTCGAAATCATGGAACGAGAGTTCACCAAGGAGCTGGATAAGCTCTCGCAAAACGAGAGCGAGACTGCCGTGTTCTGGCAGGCGAAGCACAGCGATGTGAACCAGCAGTTCCTCCGCGCTGACGCCGATCTGCGGCTCCTCAGGCAAGAGTCCGAGGCCCGGGACGCCGACCGCGATGCCCTGCGGCGCGAGGTCGGCGAGCTGAGGGTGCAGGTGCGCGGGCTCAAGGAGTTTGTGAGCACGAGCACGCGGACGAGCGGGCAGACGTCTGATGAGGTGTTTTGCGATGGCATGGCGAGGTTGAGCAACGGGTTGCAGAATTGGGTTATTGTCAACTTTCGAAGGGCAAAGTTGGGTACGTTCTTCTCCTTATATCTCTCCGTGAAAAATACCTTGGAAGAATCTCTGGAACATAGCGCAGACAAGGTAAGAGAGTATAATGTAAACTAATTAATATGCCAGACTTTGCTGCAGCAAGCGACGACGTTCTCGAGGAGCTCGGCCAGCTGGTCCCCATGTACGCCGACCTCGATTCCTCGGCCAAAGTCCACCTGCTGCAGTCCGTCGTCTCGCGCGTGCTCGTCGACACAATCTTCAACTCGTACTTCTTCGGCCTCCCCAAGGAGCAGGCTGAGCAGCTCAAGGCCGTGGAACAGACCCTCTCAAATTATGGTTAGTAATGATCCTTACATTATGTTCTTCTCCCTTACCCCTTAGCCCCTTGTCTCGGGAGCAAAGGATGGAAAACGAAAACAGAAACGGCGGCCAGCTATTAACACCACGCACAGTCGATTCCCCAGAAGCAATCAACAACTGGCGCTCCACAACCCTCGCCCTCCTCCAGCGTGAAGCGGACTCCAAAATGCAAGCCGAGACCTCAGCAGCAACGGACCGCGTCATCGCCCGCGTAAACCGCATCCTCGACGCCGTCACGGACGCAGCCTCGGCCCCACCAGCCACGGGGGAGACCACCAACACCCGCGACGCGGGTCTCCGCGCCCTAGTCGGCAGCGCTGCGGATCTCGCGCGGCAGCTCGCCGTGCAAAAGGCCGTCTTCCGGGTCCACATGCCCGACATTGTCCCGCACCAGCAGACGAGGTTCGACGCCGCCACCATGGAGGATATCGGCGGCGAGGACGAGGAGGCGCTGTCGCAGCGCGATATCGCGTGCGTCACGTTTCCCGGCATCATTAAGCGCGGGGACGAGAACGGGGGCCACATGCAGTATCAGAATGTCATTGCCAAGGCTAGGGTCCTATGTAGTCCCGAATAAGACACAACTCTGGTGCTTAAACTACCTTAACTCTTCACGTTTCTATCAAGCGTCGTCGAACATTAACAGTTGCCTTGCGCCCCTTTGTCCTGACATCCCGTCTGAGTATATCAAATGTCACATGTACTCCATATTCACCCTTGATACACCGTTCTTGGTGACGCAGAAACCCCTATCAAACCATGGACGCAAGTAAGATTTGCACATTACGTCCTTTCGCAGCATTACCTATCATTGCTTATCCCCCTTTCGTCAGCCATCGCCGGCGGCCCGTCCACATGATGATCCTGCAGACGACAAACGAAAGCGGGAAGACGAACTAATCCTTCATCATTTCCTTCCCGCGCGGCGCGGACGGGAGGGCTTAACCGAGCCTTACTGCAACATTCTGTAAGCTGGTTCCATCACGGACGTCATGGAAGCTTTTCATCAGTAGCTTGCTTGCTTTGCATCGAGAACTACCGAACGACGAGGATTCAACGGTGAACTCGGCGACGCCGTGAAAGTCGTGACGTCGGCCAATCGATAGATCGTGTTCACTGCAATCCCCTTGTCCACTTACCACCCCAAGATATGCAGCCCTTTGCAGTCTGGCGAGCGTCCTGCAGCTTGGTCGGCCGGGGTGGGTGAGAAGAGCGGGGTTCCGTCTCTCTTTCCTTCTTCCCCCCCCCCCCCCTTCTCCTTCCTACGGATACGGAATCCATCACATCAACCTGCGGAGCCAACTTGATCCTCCCGAACAGAGAGACAAAATTTGGGCGAGCGGAATGGAAGGATTGAGGCTCTGCGAACTATCGGGGCAAGATTCTCTCCGGGTCAAGTGGATTCCCACACCTTCCTCCAGCACGGTTCGACACTCGACGCACTCGTGCTGTATGGCAAATCCTCGCCCTTGCTTTCCATGTGTCGTGCCGCTGCCACTGCATTATCGAGATTCCGCCCCCAATGGCAAGTTGACTTCATGTCGATACCGTCCCGCGGAAATGAGTGTATTTGTGGCACATTTCTTGACGCAACAGAGGACCTTTGCAATTCGAGAAATGCTGCTTCGGCGTTACTGTTCCTGCAAAAGAAAGTCAATGGGCCCCTTTTTTGAATAATTTGCTAGAGCTCCTGTTGAGGTACAAGACTCGCTCGCAATGCAGGCTACTCCCGGCATTTCCGCCGTGTTACTACAGCACGCTATACAGCACTCGCTTGCTCTGGCGACCTTCCATGTCTGCGAAGGCGCCCCCCCGCTCGATTCCTAATGCCGCGGCCGTACACGTGGACAGCTCATAGTGGGTGGCTATCGCCATTGTATCCATGTAGAAGGGAAATACAGAGACGGGGAATTTGAACTGTAGATGAAGTCGACGTGAATCGGTCCCGCACGACATTGCGCTGCAAGCCCAAGGGTCATTGCACTCAAAGATGTTGGTAGCCCTACGGAGCTGGAGCTGCCACAGGCGCATACGATCGGACACCACCTCCGATTCAATGCTTCCATTGAAACGATCGCCGATCTTCTGCGCGGCGGAACACGACATCGGAAACAGACTCCTATCAGGACGAACCTCCTCGCGAGGAAAGGATGTCTGCCTCAATGCCACTTTGGATATTTGCTGACATGCTTCTTCTCTGGTCCATTCGAGGGTTGGCGAAATGGAACCGGTTGGAGGGGCTGATACTGGTATTGGCGTGGAGAGCTGTACCTATCCGTCTCGGACGTGGGTGGGCTCGTGCCGCCGCCGGCCATGGTTCGCATGGAGTGCCGTCGAGAGGGTGCCATACCCGAGCAACCGTGTGCATGTAAGAACACTATGATCGTATAAGATCTGACGCGTCCCCAATGCGTAAGAAATAAAGCAAAGAGGTTTAACTCTTTCCATCCCACTTCCCATAGCTTCAACATACCTACCTTCCCTGCAAAGAGTATCCGTCCATCCTTGCGCGGACACTGTATCTTTCCACGCTTGCATTCTCGTCGTTGTTGGGTAGTACCGTCTTTCCTTGAACGGTCGAAGTGCAGGTCACTGAGCTGCAGAGTCATCTGTGACCACCAACCGCCCACCCGGTCCTGCCTCTGTTGTTAGCAGTACATCGTCTCCACCTACCCAGATCGGCCGTCAGCTTTCCACCCCTCTGTGGTGTCTATCGCTTTTCAACTTCGACATCTCGATCTTGCTCTGCAATTCTTTCATTTGTTGGGAACAAACTGCGGGTTTCTCTTTGTGACTCGCTTTCACCCTTTTCATTCGTCCAAACATAGAGTCGTTCCTCAAAGTCTTGTTCCAGGTGCTCCGCACTTCTTATTAGGTACCGGTACCCTTTGCGCAATATGTCGTCCAACGGTCAGGGCTCTGGTGACCCATACCACTCGTCTTCGTGGTCTGGGAACTCCCAGCCCGGTTCTTGGAACAACACTCCTCGATATACTCCTAGCGTGTCTTCCTATGCGAACTCCTCGTCAGCCTCACAGATATCTGGGAGCAGTTACGGCAACCAGAGCCACTACACTCATTCGCCGGGTGGTCTGATGCCATACGACGAATTCGGGATGCCTCGAGCCTACTCCGATACGCCAGCTCCATCACAGTACTCCGCAATTAGCACCTTTTACCAGGGCATCGTGCAGCAGCAGACTGCTCCCCCGGCCAGCAATAACATGCTCTACTGCGAGTTTCAACCCTGGACTGGTTGCCGAGAGCAGTTCAGACTCGATGACGTCGACTCGTGGATCAGGCACACCGAGGACACTCACCTGCGAGGCGCTTATCCTGCGGCATGCGTGTGCTGGTTTTGCGACGACTTCGACTTCAACGTGAGCCAACGTTGTCCTGATCCTGGCGAGAACTGGAGCCGGAGGATGAGACACATCGCCCACCATATGCTTCATGAGGCATATAGATTCGAACAAAGACGGCCCGACTTTAGCCTTCTTGAACACTTGTATCGTTGTAAAATGATCACTCCTCAGAGCTTCCAGCAAGCCATCAGTGCCAGCGAAGGCCCTCGTACGCAGAATGTTTATCCATCGGGTTGGAGGCCACCCAGAGAAGAGGCCGAGGTCATCATTGCAGGAAATGGAAGAAGAAGACGGAACCAGGGGAGGCGTCGCTGATGACGACCAAGAACAGTCATGGTATTGTTGTTGATGTAGTGTCGTCACTACAAACGCTCGAGGATTCCGGAGATGTGGGTAGCTGGCGCTTTGATACCGGAGCGGGCCGAGGCGACGGTGTCGATCATGGGCCGGGGAAAGCGGCAGATTTTCCGATTAGCCTTTGCCACCAACGGGGACGGCTACGACCGTTCATCTGATTTTCTCGTCTATTTGTAAGGTTTCCTCATATCGGGTTAGTCGAGAACTCTGTTCAAAGGCTGCTCATCTTGCTGGAGGCTGGGTACTGCAGGAACCCGCAGATGGGGCTACTACCCTGAGGGAACCCCTCCTGTCTTGTATACCCGAGCCCGAGGACGTGTGCGAGGCTGGGGGTCATTTGCGGATACGAGGCAGACACTAAGGTCACCTGCTCACCAGCTCGAGCTGGTGAGCAAGATGGCGGCTCAAGCGAGCGGCAAACCAAGCCGGACGAGGTCAGTGTCTCTCGGTATCCTGGGAGGATCGTCCCCTCTTTCAGTGTCTCGCGGGCCTCTGGTAGCTCGACGTTGACAGCTCCCTTGAGGATTGTCTGTAAGGGTTTCTGCTGAGATTGGCTTTTTTGTTGTTGTTTTGCATGGTCTCATGATGTTTTTGCAGCTGTGCGAAGGAAGAGGTGATCCGATGATGGGTTGTTAAGCGGAAGAGAGAAGGAGATGTGTATTATCATCCTTTCTTCAGGCAGCTACGACCCGTAAGACTGTTAAGTCATCGACGAGGGCACTCCTCGTTCTTGCCCGACTTGACTGCAGGGGCCGCTCCTTTAGGTCTCGTTTCATGCTTTTCGTTTCGAATAGGGAAAGGAACAGAATGCTCCCCGCTCCGAGGCAGTCAGCAACAACAGCCGCAGTAAGAGCGGACGAACTACAGAACGGAATTAGGCTCAAGATGTTACATAATCTGCACTTGGCTTACATTCCTCGCCATCGCTATTTCATTCTGAATGAAAACCTCACCAATTTCAATGATCTGTAGATATAAGTGAGGTGGTGTGAAAGAATGAAACGTCCAAACCTTTATCATTTCTGTAAGTGAGCGGGGCCTCCCACATCCCCGTCTTATATCAAAAACCCAAAGAATCGCCGCAGACACGAGGGAACCACTCCAGCCAGCCAGCTCTCCGCCTCACGAAATTTACCCAATTCGGCGCCGTCGAGCCAATAGTGAGCTGCGTGAACCAACCTTTTTTGCACCAAATGGAATTCCAAGGCACTTGTCGTTTCGCCATCAGTCAATTTTGAAAGCAGGGCTGTGTGGTGTGGCAAAAAAAAAAAAAAAAAAACACAACCTACCTAAACATACGTAGGTAATTGAAAAACAGTCTTGGAGACGGGGGTTTTTTTATTGAACCACTTAGATGCGCCGTTGCACAGCCTCACTTTCGGCTCGTACGGCGATATTTTTGGGACGAGGATATGCCGGCGTCTCCGTCATTTTTCGTTGATAAGGGGAGACACAGTCATTGAGGAAATCTTGCTTGGCAGGGTCACATATTCTCGTGTTTGTAAACGGATGGATGGGCCGGAAATGTAGTTTTCGACATGCAGAAGGAGAAGAAGAAGAAAGTTGAAGTGCATGGTACTCGAGACAACCGTTGAATTGGAACTCCCACTTGAATATGCGGGGCGAACCATTGCACGCCTCACTCGAACATCGCCCCAGACCGAGTGTAGGTATCAATGTCGCAACTTTCTCATAGAGCCAACCCCCACCCCCCAATCGGAAACGCTTGTCGTCCGCACTTTGACAAAACCCTGCCTCATCATGCACGCAATTGGACGCGCCAACCTTGTGGCACAAAATGTTGTCTTGCTTGGCGGGATATAAAAAGTGAGTTGTGTTCTCGGGACTGGATCCTCGCCAACTATGTGTGTATATATGACGAGATACCGAGGACGACTGCGATAATGGGTTTCCCTCCCGTGCTCACTTCATGGCTCAAGATTCCTATTTGAGAACCTTTGCCTCTGCCGTTTCCTGGGTTTCCCTCTGTTCACGCTCGGTCCTTTTGTCGCCGTCCATGAGACCTCTCTCTATGGTCCATCCATTGCTCAATGGAACTCGGCATCGACACGCCCGTACCTGACACCGTCCACCTTCAGCTCAAATCCTAGACCGGCGCTGTCGACGATCATTTCGAGTGTAAAGTCAAGGTTGTCAAACTCCACGCCACGCGTTGTCGTCAATCGTGTGAATAGGCTCCTCGGCACGGCATTGAGGTCGGTCGTCAGTGTGCATACATGAATCAGATCGCGGGTATAGGCAGCAGGCGGCTCGTCTGCCTCGCACGCAATCAGGTCGTCCGTCACCAGCAGTGACTGCCCGGGCCTGAAGTTTCGGGTATAATGGAATGCGATTGGTGATAACGGAGATATTGCTTCTCCCTGTTTGAGAAGGATCGCGTCAGTATTCGTCTCTTGAAGCCAAGCGAAGAACAGAGGTCCAAACTCACCTTTGCAATGTGCCACTGCATACGGTCCGACACCATCCACCGTTCCCACAGCGGCGACCAGTATCGCTCACTGACCGAGTGTTTCTCCTCGTCGTACACGGTTGCGTACGATGTGCCGTAATGGTACCGCGCCTTGCGCGAAATCACCATGTTGCCCTCGAGTCCTCGCAGCACCGCTCCGCGCACGACGGCCGTCCATGCGTACACTGGCTGCATGACCTCGATCGAGCTGGTCTCCTGTAGTGCGGTCACGCTGCCGTGTGTTGGCCTTTCGGTGTACGGAGGCGGTGCAGCACTAGTGAAGTGTGTCTTGAGCTTTCGGTATAGGTAGTCGCTCTGCCCGAAACCACCAACCAGCACGATGCCCGACACAATCCCGCCCTTGGAACGAATACCAGTGACCTGACCCTGGACTAGGTCGCAAACCTCTTTCACGACAGGGGCGAATATCTCTTTAATTTCATCAGCCGACATGACCATGAAGCCGCAGTCCAAGCCCGCCTCTTCGTCGTCAGGTAAGCCTGGGAATCTGTACCGAGTTAGAAGATTCCCTCACAACGTTTTGACTTTCAGCGTTCAAGGGGTAGACCTACGGCACGTTCACTTCCTGGTGCTCGTCTTCGTTGAAGTTGCGTTTAACAAACTCCTCAAAATACCTCAGGCCCATTTGCCATGTTTTATTCTTCTTGACCTTCATCTCGTCGAAACGGCTGTGGCCCAGTTTGTTCCGGACATGTTCTTCAAATCTGTAGTTGAGGAACGCGCTGCCGCAAAGACCACCGGTACCGACGGCAGATTCTTCTACCTTTAACGGTTTTAATGATATGATTTTGTATGCAATCAGACTAAACCAACCATTAGCCGTGCTCCCGGGATCGACCGCCGGTTACGCCTTGAACTTACTCGACAGTTCCACCACCTGCATCACACACGATGAAGTTATCACCAGCGTTGAGATGGTTAGGCTGGATGGCTTTTAATGTGTACACCGCCGCGGCTTCGGGCTCGCTGATCATCTGGATTTCTGATTTCAACCCCATGCCAGCTCGCTCAGCCGCCTGAAGTGTCGTATTCTTCGCTGCATCGGACCACACGGCAGGACAAGTCAAGACGAAGTCGACTTTGGTGGACTGCATAAATGACTCGCCGTATCTTCGAGTGAGGGTGTCCATGGTGTGCTTATACACCTGTGTTAGATAGTCGCTTACAGCGTCCAGAACATTCTTGTTGTAGCGCTTCAGCTGGGCCGCCGTGTCGAGCGGGCTGACATAAAAGGGTAGCTTTTGCGAGCGATCAAGGAATAGTTTGATGCAGCGAAGACGTGCCTCCTCGGGCTTGAATTGGAATCCCCATTTCACTGTGGGATCGGTGCCAGCGGCAGCATTCGCCGAAATGTCATAGCTGATCTCGGTAGGCACCTTGTCGGAGGTGATGCCGTTCCCGCCCGGCCATGTCTTGATGATTTCGACATCGTCTGGCGTTGAAGTGTAAACAGCAGCGACGCTACGGTGAGTGTCAGCATGTCATCCCATGTGGACAGGGCTCGGGCAACACCGTCAATGCTTTGACAGGTGCGCATAGAGCATCAAAGGAGTGAGGGGTCAAAGAATGAGTGCAACAGTCGGCGTTGGCTCAGGCAGGCAAAGAGTCACACCTGAGATGCTCGAAAAGTAAAGTCAGGCTGCACAGGGATGGATGCGACTCACCCTGAGAACGTGGTTCCGAAATCGACACCGACAATCAGCCGATCGGTGGTGCCAAAGAGCTCCCTCGCAGGTTCCCTGAGGGGGCCGTTGATGGCTTCGGTAGAGGAATTGGGCGTGTAGTTGTTAAAGTAGGTGCTTCGGCTCGCCTGGTTCCTTATGCTGCTGGAGCTCGGGCGAAGAGGGAGGTTGAAGCTCATGGTGGCAATATCCGGCTGGGATATGCGCTCATACCCATACTATGCGGACGCAGTCCCGATGGCAAAAGAAGCAAAGCGAACGGGACAAGCCCTCGCTGGCGACCTACGGCAGGGGGCGAGACGGACCAGCAGAAAAGTCGATCAGCGAGAGCAATGGCAAAGTCGTCGGGAATCGGGCGCAAAAGACAATAGTCGGGCGTTGATCGTCTCTTCAGGACAGCAAAGCAAGCAAGGCTACAGGAACATGATCGTGGGGGTTGTGGAATGGTGGAGGAGGGGTTCAGTCCTGAAGTGGGCGGGTGCGCGCTGGTGGGAAAAAAAGGAGGGAGGTGACAGCAAGGTCTGGAGTCTGGACAGCCCAGTGCAGCGCGTCGGGAGTTGGCGAGCTCCAGTAGCTCCAGGAGCAGAGGATGACACCTCGCCAATAATGACGACGGAGCAGAAGCGACAAAAGTTTTGGATTCTTGGTCGATACGAGAAAAGTCCACCTGGGCCACGTTTGAAGAAAACTGGAAGGGGGCCCTGCGTGAGTAGATCTCAAGCCTCCCGTCGGGTATTCTGCTGCCTAATCGAGTTCCTGGTTTCCTTTGATGAAGGATGGAATGAGATGAAGCAGAAGACAGCGCTGGCTGGTCGAGTGCTGGTTGACAAGGTTCCGTAGCTGAGGTTCAAGCACCAGCCTAACGTCGAGGGGCGGGGGGGATGGAATAGGGCGAGCCCGAGGGACAGAGAGACGAAGGAAGCAGGCAAACACTGCCCCACCAACGTCGTTAGCTGCGCAGTAAAAAGGGCTGAAAGCGTGTCCTTTGGGCTGGTTCGCCAGCACTCCCTACTGGCTCTGCGCTGACGAGGCGCAGGGCGGCACTGGGCAATTGGAGAAAGTACCGTGCTTTGGCTTTTGCTGATGTAAGCGAATCCTTCCCTTTGGTCCAGTCCCGTCTTGAGAGGCGGTCAGTATCATGTGACCCGGACCGAGTCGGTGCCCGAGGCCGGGACAAAATTCCCGATACGCATCCTTGGCACGCAACGTTGGGATGAGGTCGTCGTAGTGCGCTTCGTCAGTCATCCCAAAAGATCGGCCTTTTCAGGCACCTGTTGATCGGCTTTCTCACGAGAAAACGTATGCGGTGACGGAGAGCGGTTTCGAAATACACCGCACGTCCTCATGTCGACTGAAGGCGCTTCATCCTCTTCTGGTCTGCCCTTGATGCACTCCTCTCTGTCAGACGCAGACTCGCAGCACGGTATGAGAGTCTACATAGTGGAGCTGCCGACCTCGAGCTCGGGCACGAACGCCGAAGAGACGGCGCCGAGGACCGCGAAAATATAATGTTAACCATCAAAGTCGCTTCTAAGCCCCATCACCAAACCAGTGGTAAAAAGATTGGTGGATGAGGGCAGTCTCGAGAGCCAACTCCTGGAAATATCTGTCTGATTGTACGGTTATCTCACCCAGATGCTTACAAACTTATGTAACCTGGCATGGTCAATTTTCCTAAGGCTTTTTGTACTTTATGAGGGCCCTTGATCTATACCGGATCCAGGCCATACCCGCACTGCTCACGAGCGCCTAGATCTTGCCATGAGACGCCCCTCTCGATATATGTTTGCCAATCATCCAGAACCGGTGCGAAAGCACTCTGTGCAGCTTACTTGTACGTCGCGGAGATGACTGCCCTCACTTAAACTCTAGGAAGAGACCAATTCTTTCCTTCCCAACCCTAGACAGTAGAAAGACAAGACACACCATCCATCCGCCTTACTTTTATGAGTCGTCGTTCAGTCTCAACACGGCGAGGCGTTGGATAAAGAAACAAATCACCTCAGAATAAGAAAGCACCGGGAACCAAACTATCGCCTCCCTATTCCAAACGGTGTAACGGTGAACCTAGACCCTCACTAGAAACACAGCCTCACACGCCCTGGCACTCTCTACCCATGCCATGCTCTGCTACTCTCCCAACTCCCATTGCCCTCATGCACCAGCTCCATCCTCTGGCCCCCAAAACCAGGCCGCAGCAAAATAGACCAGGAGCCGCAGTAGCAGCAGCAGCAGCAGCAGCAGCAGATCCCGCCGGCCTCCAACAAATTTACCTCAGGGACTTCTTCCCGTTCCTGACTGTGCTGTGTACGACCCAACAAGGCCCCCTGGCTTACCCTCGTTCAGCTCGCCACAGCCCACAGCTCGCAGCCCCAGCATTCCACAGACAAAGGAGTGACCCGACGGGAGGAGCTCCGCCTCTTTGCCCTGTTGCATCCGTACCGGGCCGGCTCACCGGCCGCGGGAAAAAGCGCCAAACCCACGCCACACCCGCGGCGCGCGCGCGCGTCTAAATCGTCTGATAGTTCAGCCCAGAGTCAATTCGAAGCTCATCGTTTATTCACATACTCTCAAGGCCACAGAAACATAGTCATAGCCATCATAGTGTACAGGCATACATATCTCGTTCTTAGGATGCCACACGGAAGAGATCTCATAAGCGTGATTCGTAATAGATGTACATCGTTTGGATGTCATCTTGATATTATGTAGTATGTTTATGGCAGGACTTCCAAAAGTATTTGTCCGCCTACGTACAGTTTCCATTCCACCACCCCACTTGACTATATGTCTTTTTTTATTCCGCCTCATCCTCAAAAATTCCAAATAGAAAAATGATAGTTTCCGCGCGATCGAGTAAACAATCGCGAGACTCAGCCTTTGAGTAGCGTTGACAGGGTTGCCCATATGTATACCATTTGTGTTTTCCGCGGTCCATATATGACAAACTATCCGTTGGGCATCCTTTGGCCAGATTTGGCTTTCCTCAAAGTCGTCTGACGTGTCCAGCCCGCAGAGAATCTTAGAAGATAGTGTGCCCTTGTCCTTTCTTGTACAGAAATGTGTGACCATGTTTGACCCTCCCTTATCTTGTCCCCAGTCCCTATTGGACCATGTCCATTTTCTTCCGATTGGGAGACTGCCACTCCTCGCCCGTGTGAGCCCCAGAAACAAAAGAAATGTTATCTTTGGTATAGGGCGCCGATGGCAGCCCATCCAGTCTATAGTGTCGGGTATTTCGAAACAGATGAGTCGATAGAGAGAAAGAAAAAAAAAAGCAGAAAGAAATAAGAGTTTGCGCGATGGCGTAAAAGATGCCGCCCTATGGTATCGAAGATATCGTGGAATAGTCGAAATGCCACCCTGCTCCAAAACATCTTGGGCAAAAGAAAATCGAGATCCGGAGTCGAACTCGCCTCCAACCTGGAGGACGAGAACGGTACACCGGCAAACGCCAAACACCCATCCCATGCACGTGATTACACAAAGAACTTTTGCAATGGTATCTGCTCAGCTCTGTGAGATGAACTCCCTCAGAGGCAGCCCCGCCTTAAAACCGATTGCTAGCCGCCCAAATGCTGGCTGACGCTGATGCGGCCCATTCACTCTCCTCGTACGGGGGAGTGGGCCATTTGTATTGACTTTCAGCGCCATGCGACTTCTTCAGATCCAAAGGCTTGGGTGCGACGGCTTCGTGGTTGTCGCCGAACAACACAGAGTTGTTGCCATTGGCTGAAGGGGACGGAGTCGGGTACGGGTTCGAAATGCCAATGTTGCTGGCAGACTGCCGCAGTCCAGGCTTCCCGTCCTTCTCGAGGCGCTTCATGGCTCGGTGGGTTGAGTTCAAAACCTCATCGAGTAGCTCATCCTCTTCATCAGGCGCGTCGTAGTGCTGGACACCGTGGGCGTGGGCACGGCGGGTTCGGCTCGAAATCGGTCCGGTTCCCTTGGCAGCTCCCATCAGGTTGTCAACAGATCGCGGGTGGTGCTGCGGCAAAGAGTGATGTCTCTTCAATGTGCTGCTGGGAGTAATGAGGTGCGCCGGTGGGACGGGAGCGTTGTCGTGGTTCTGCTGAACATCTCTCAATGCCTTATCGAGAGGCTCATAGAGTTCCGTAGGCTTCGGCGGGGGAGTAGGCGCGTTGTTATCAATCACCATCGAGGACCGGTTGCTGTTCCAGGGACCGCAGCCGGCCTGGGCCTCGACATCGTCCGAGTTAGGTGACATGGGGGCCTGATGCCGGCCAGAGAAACGACGGGCACGCTTGCGGAGGTGCGAGAAGAAGCTTTCCTTGTGACCGCCGGGCGGCGATGCAAGGCCACTGTTGCCGTTGAGAGCTCGCTCGGCCTGCTGGCGGTGAATCTCAGCGTAGTTGTTAGTGCTTGAGGCGACCGACAATTGTCTGCCAATCTTCTTCTTCTCGTCAATCTGAACAGTGCGTTGACGACCGTTGGCGTACGAATCGTTATAAGTCACACCATTTCTCGCCTCAGCAGTCACCGCATCAGAAATGGGCGAAATGGGGCGGATCGAGGGGAGTATCGGCATAGGGGCGACGTTGGATGGGCCATTCGTCCATGTGGTACGCTTTGACTGAGCAGGGCGCGTCTTTGCAACGGGGACTTCGTTCGTCGTTTGCGAGGGAACAGGAGACGGTCTCGGGGTTGATTCCTTGGAAATTGATTGAGGAACGGCAACTTCGGCGCTTTCGGAGCGGCCAATAAGGGACTTCCTGAACCAGGACGGCTTGGTGGAGGTAGGGGTAGATGAGTTAGAGTTATTGCCGCGGCCAAGATCGGACTGCTTGCGGCCCAAGATTCTCGACGCAGAGGACTTCGGCCTCAGGGGATCAACGGCATCGACGAAGTACTCGTGAGCAATTGCCTGTGTCGAGGTCGGGCGGGTCTTGGGGTCCCACATCAGGCACCACGTAACGAAGTGGCTCAGCGAAGCGGGCCACTGAGGTTGCTGCAAAATCGTATCCATGGCATGAGGAGCCATCTTGGGGAATGAGAAGCCCAGCTTGCCGGCCAACCTGGTACCATCCTTCCATTCGCCGCCACCGACACGGGCTCCGGACTTGTTGTACCAGTTTCCGGGGCTTCCCATGATCTCACATACCCTCCAAACTTGGTCGACCTCGTTTCCGCCGGGGAAGAGTGGCTTGAGTGTTGCAATTTCAACTGCCATGGCGCCGACAGCCCAAATATCGACGGGAGCGGAGTATTCGCCAGCACGCAGGAGAACTTCGGGTGCTCGGTACCATCTTGTTGAAACGTAGGTGGTGTAGGGAAGCTTTGAGTGGGTTTCGCGTGCAAGTCCAAAGTCGGCAATCTTGACGGTGTAATTGGGAGGCGTGGAGGGGGGAGTGACGAGAGCCGAATATCTGCGGAAGGACGTGACAGTGTCTTGGTGGGATGAGGTGGAGACAAGAATGTTCTCGGGCTTGATGTCGCGGTGGAAGAAGTGATGTGCGTGAATGTGCTCGAGGCCCTGCATGATCTGGAAAAGAATGCTCTTGACGCTGGCGTTGTCGAGGCACTTGTGATCCCGAGCCTTCATCAATTGATACAGGTTACCCTCCATGTACTCCATGGCGATGTGCAGCTTCTTAGTGTAAGGGTCGAGGAAGATGTCCAGAGCGGGGACGAGGTGGGCGTGGTTGGGCAGCGTCTTCAAGAAGACGACCTCGCGAAGCTCCAAGCATGGCGTAAATGACTCGAAAGTCTTCTTCATAGTCTTGATGGCAACCTAGACGATGTTTTAGTGACTTGGTGTGGTGTAACGGGATTGATATGCAGGAACTTACCACCGTACCGCGACGAGCCACGCTAGCACCTGCGCTACGGACTCGGGCGAGAACGACACTGCCAAAGCTACCATCACCAATTTCCTTGAGGACCTCGAATCGGTCTTCGAGAGCCATGTTGTTGGCAGAGTGTGATGATGAGCCTCTGTGGGCCAGTTCGTGTGCGACCGTCATTTTGTGTGATTTTTGGGTGTGGATGTGATCGTTGATTCCAGTCAAGATCCTCGTGACAACGGTGTTTCTGGGGCGGGTCAGCTGGCCAAGGCCGCTTTCTCAGGCGTATTAGCCTGGACCGTACCGATGCTGTGCCTAACTAGGAGGAGCTCTGTGCAAGAGCCGCTTGCGAAACCTGTGGCATTCAGACCGGTAGCTTTTTCCTGTATGGTAGTGTTTGTTGGTGATATGGTGGTGGTGGTGGTGGTGGTGGTGGTGGTAGTAGTAGTGTGTGTGTGTGTGTGTGGTTGAAGAAGTGTTGAAAGTTGTAGTAAGGAAATGCTTTGTGCGGATGTTGTCGCGAGTAATGGGTCGGGGAACAGGTTGATGTTGGAAATAGAAAAAAAGCGAGAATGACTGAGCTGGGATGGACCAAGAGAGCGAAACCAGATGAAGAAGAGGAGACAGCGAGGGACGGGCGAAGCCAGGAGGTGGTCGATATTATTAAAAGGGCCAGGGAAGGGTCAAGGGGGTGGGAATGGAGCTAGAACCAGTCGATCGGGGATGGATCCTCAGACGTGGATATCCAGAGGGGACGATGTTCTCGGGTGCGTGGGTCGAGATTGCGATGATGAGGAAGCGACCCTTGGAAGGTGGAAGGGGGGTTGGGCGACCAGGTTTTGTTGGTTTGGTCTCTTTGGGAAGCGCGTTGAATTGTGAAGCTGGTGACGAGGGGAGAGATGAGCATCGACGCACAAGGTGTTTGGGTGGCCGTGGTGGTGTTGTTGGATGTCGACCTAGTCTTTCCTGTCCCGTCTGCGCAATGCGTGTGGTGTGAGTGCTTGGATGCAGTCCAAGTAATAGCAAGTTGCTTGTAAATGCAATGCAGCATTCGCGGACCGGACGGCAGTTGATGAATGCTCTGCCTGTTGGATAGCAAAAGCTGGACGAGAACTGCGACGCATATGGGTTGTTAAAAAGAGAGGGACGAAGAAACAGATGAGAGAGGAAGGGATCAGGGAGCTTTGGGAGAGGAGGGGAGCCAGAAGCCGAGCGGAAGTGGAAAGGGAGAGCAAGAATGAATGGGTGACGAGGGTCGAGTGGATGGACGGGACGGGGGAGGAAAGAGAGTGTGTGAGAGAAAGTGAGAGTGTAGAGGTACTCCTTTCGGTACGGTACCGTGTAAGGTAGGTAGACAGACACCAGCAAGGTACGGTACGCAGTACGGAGGATGCCTTACTAGAGACTGAGTGTGAGAGAGAGGCGTGTGTGAGAGAGAGAGAGAGCAGGAACCCACACACGATCCAGCAGAGTGATTCACCGCGGACCCGCGTCGGGATGGGCGAAGACGAGGATCTGAGAGGACGAGGGACGAGGGGTGGGAAACTTGGGAAAGGAAAGGAACCTCTGGGTTCTGCGGCACTGCGTAGGGGTCTGAGGTACTCCCGTAATAAGATAGGTACCCCTAGTCCCCAGCCCAGGTGTGCAAAGTGCTGTACGAAATGCAGTGCAGATGGAAGGGAAATTGATTTTAACTGACCGGGAGTAAGTGGTAAAATGGAGCGAGGAGCCGGCCACTATGCCGTCGACTCGAAAAATGGCCAGGGGCCCGTTCTTAGCATGAACGAATGAATCCGGGGGGGTGAGAGGTAGAAAGAGAGGGTACTGGTGATAGGGGCCCAATTTCGCTAATGGATTTCGGGGGGGCAGTCGTACACTTTTTTTCCCTCTCTCTCTGTCCTTCTGCCCTTTTGCCCTTTGGCTCTGGCGGGCCAATTTGCGCTTGAGAGGGTGTGTCCAAGGCAAAAGGCAAGGGGTGTGTGATGGTGGTGGTCTGGGAGTCTCCTGGGACCTGGGGCGGCCAAAAGCCTAGGTAGGGGGGGGCAGCGACCAGGGTCAGGCTGTAATGTTTGTGTGCGAGCTGTGTGCCAATGTGCGCGTGTGTGTCCAGTTGTGCCAGTGTATGTCTCTCTTTTCTTGCCCTGCGAGATTGGGACGGTCCAGTGTCCACGGAAAGAAATGGTGTGTGTATGTGCGCGCGCGCGCGGGAGAGAGGTACCTGACCGGCTTGACCTGACTTGACCTGTAGGAATAGGTACGAACTGTCAGGTATCTTTTCTCTCTCTCTTGGTGCTGTGCCTGGTGGCAGTGGAAGCAGGCAGGAAAGACAAGGTGATGAGAGACAAAACTGTACCAGCCAGAGTCCAGAGATTGAGAACCACCTCAGAGACAGTTATCCGTACCTAAATTGAGAAGGGCAAAAGAGAAAGAAAAAAAAAAGGAAGAAAAAAAGGATGATGCTGTCGGCTGCAGGGTCGACTTTTGGTTTGATTATGTTCGGACGTTTGGTTGCAACTTGCGAGTGGCCGCTGTGTAGACTTTCTTCTTCCTCGTTCCTTTCTCTCCGGCGGTTGTCTCGTCTGCGCCTGGTGCTTGGATCCCTGGGATGGAATTGAATTATTGGAAAATCAAACTTCTGCTGGTCTCGCCTCCCGCCGTCACGGTTCACGGCCTGTCTAATATGTCTGTTCCTTTCTTCCCCTCTTCCATCGTGCCCACACAAGTCGACCCGTCTCTTGTTTTGGTATTCAGTTTGACATACAGGCCGTCGCACGGGAAGACGACGGGGGGGCACGCCGCCGCGCATGCGCAGTCGCACACCGCGCAGGTCCTTCAACCCATCTTCACTCCAATCCAGACTCATGGGACGTGAGTTGATGGGGCAGCGGGCGATGCTTGATGAACTGGCATACTGCGTAGCCCCGACTGAGTATCTCTGGCCGGGGCGGTCGGCAGTGATGGCCCAGAAACGTAGAGGTCATTGCCCGATAGAGCTTGGTATGTATCCGCTTCAAGGCAGTTGTCAACGGATACATGTTCATCAGGTAGCCCTAGACATGGGATATGCTGCAGATTTGCTGCGAGTGGCGGCATCACCAGGTACCACGACCACCACCACCACCGTAGTATCGTACGCCGCGAAGGCTGCGAGAAAAGACGGAAAGCAGAAAATAACACCAGGCTGTGCCCGCGAAGCAACTCTGCACATGCAAGCCCACGGCAGCAACACTGTCAGCATCATCAGCATCAGCATCAAACTCCAAAATACCAGCCGCATCAGCCGCACCAGTGAGCAGGAATGTACCCGTAAGGGTGCTGAGTAACGATACGGACAGAACAATCCGTATACAACACCTCGGCCATTCGAAGGGGGCACGGTGCGACCGACCAGGGTAGGTAAACGGGGAGCGAGCCGTTCACACCGTTGGATAATGCCCCAGACGAAAGTAACTCCTCCTCCAACCGGCTCGACAGCGGATCAAGACACAAAATCTGGATTGGGGCAACACCTCTGCGGCGCGGGGCGCATGCAGGAGGAACTTTGAACAAGAAGTGAGCACCTCGGCGCTGCGCAGTAATGCAATGTGCGTGTTGTGTATGTGTTGTGTTTTGATATGCCAGCACAACAACCACAGGCCCAAACAGCTTTGCCGGATGCTGGGCCAAAATGGTGTATGTACAAGTTGTACCTGGGGTTTGGAGCTTTGCTGCGAGTCTGCGGCCGCATATGGATACTTCGTACTTTCGTTATTCGTGAACAGAGACGAATACCTCAGGCCAAAGTAGCGTTCACCGTAACGTTCCTGACGGTACGCGCATGTAGCGTGCCACGCCCAGCAGGGCAAGACGGGGAACCAGGTCCAAGAATGGAGCTCCGCGATGGGAATCCTGCAGCCTTATTCGACGACACTGGCTGGGGCCGACCGGGACGGGGGTCTTCGTCGTCTGGTGAATGATGCGCTCCAGGAAACGATTGGTATTTGTGTACCTGTGTACATTTATGTGTGCGTGACGGCGTGTGTGTGTCGTCTCGTCGCGACACGTAAAGAGTCCGGCTCGATACCAGTGCATTCGTCGTCCATTTTGGATGACGACTATGATAGGGAGACCCTGGGAACTGAGCAAACCTTGGAAATCTGCCGTCGGGGACCAGGAGGGGAACAATGCGGCAACCAGGAGAATCAAGGTGTACGGATAAACTGGCAGTGACTGGTCCCCAGCCTCGCTGAGAGTGAGACGGTGATTGATCAAGACAACCCTGAATTCAAGACGTTGAACGGCCGGATCTGGGTGGGAGAAACTGGAGACCCAAAGGTAAAAAAGAAAGTGGCCTTGTCCTGCGTGCCTGCATCCCGCGTCTGCGAAAGGGAAAAGGCTGTCATCCGTGTCAGGTTGCCCGCTGTTGGATGGTTCAAGTGGTTCAAGCGCATAAAGCCTCGTTTCCACTTCTCGCAGAACACGGAGAGCAGGAGAAAAGGGGAACCTGGCGAGCTGCCGCGAGCTTGTTGCTCATCACCAATGCTAGTGCCATTTGGAAGCCCTGGAGGCTAGGAAAAAGGGTCTCTGGGTGGCGGGAGTGATCGGAGGGGTCCAGGTCCAAGTTCCTAGAGATGTCGGGGCAAAGGACCACTGTGCTGTCAGTGTGTCTTTTCATCGTCCCCATCCGGCTAATTGTCAATTCAAGCCATGAAACCGAGCTCAAAATGGTGTTTCTAGTGGTGGTGGATGGACTGAAGCATCACCATCACATCACAACTCTGAATGAGAAAAAGATTAAAAAGAAAAAGGGGGCCGCAAGCTCGGGGAAGGTGGAAAGTGGATGCAGCTCATGTCCGTCCGTTTGGTCACTTTTGGTCACCTTGGTGTGAGCTCAGGCACAGTACATACCTGACTTCTAACTGGTAGGTGAGGTACGTATCCATGTCCTATTCCACAACCTCACGTCGTGCGTTACCTCCCACGCCTCCGTACCTTATCTGGGTACTCTGTACATAGGAGGTATCTCGGTGAACTGAACGTTTGGTTCCATTGGTACGTATCTGTACAGAGGTGCTTCATTTGGCAACGCGACATCGACGCGAGTGAACCAAGGCCGGGACCTGGCAGGACATGACGGGTTCGAGCCCGCAGCTGTACTGCGATGTCTACTATGTACGAGCCAGGTCAGCAGTATGCGCTTGTGTAGCAGCTTCGACCGCATGGATAGGTACCTACCCTCTAGTCATCGGGCAGCTGCCGCGTTCCTCTTCCTATTCCTTTCCCTCGGGTCTCCAAACTTGACAGCAGTAGCCAGCTCATCGTGTGGTGTGCAGCAAGCGGCACCGGCTGGCACAACGAGTGCAAAAGAGGCAAGAAGCAAGGGGACGATGAGAAACTGTCCACGCCAACCAGTAGATCAGCCGGGGGCCCGGGAGGCGCCACTCTAGGGCCCAAATGCTAACCTCGAAGGCTGCCCGAGACTGACTGGCAGGCACGTTGGGCCTCACGCCTGGATTTGCACCGCGGGCGGTATCCGTACCACCATTTCGCTTTTTTTGAGAACACAAAATAGAATGACGGCCAGTTCCTTAGCTTTGTGCATACATAGCGCCTCCGATGGATCTGGCGCGACCTTGGTTGCTCGCACAAGCCCCCGAAACAGCAGGCAAACGCCTACTAGGGCCGTTTATGCCAGGCCCGTGTGTCCAACTACGCTGTCAAGCATCCCAGCGTCGCGATGTTCAGGTACCGGAGCACATCTTTCCCATTTGGCTGTGTGGAAGGTATTCGGTACCTGGCCCGCGTTGCATTGGTGGATTACTGCCGCATCAACGCCGTCGGCATCATTGGATGCTACTAGTTGACAATGCCAGGGGCACAGAAGGCGAATGGAAGCATCCGAATGGTGGGGAGAGCTGATGATCCGGCCAAGCGACTCAAAGGTGAGCCTGAGGTAGCGACGGGCCTATCGCGGTAATGGTGAAATAAACTGTCGATGAAGCGCGGTAGCTCGTAGAATACGGGTAGGTGTGGCAATGCGTACGAGTTCCATTCTCAAATCTGCAAATCCCATCACCACCTCGGGTGGGATTGGGACAAGCGAACACCCACCCTGCATGCTGGGAATTGTGCAGGTATTTCTCATCGTTTCATGTCTCGCCGTTAATCCCTAGACGCTGGGTTAATAAACCTCTGCATTGGCCTACACACTCATATAACTTAACCCACACGCTGCTAGTACAGAAGCAGAGTAAAATCCAAACGTCCTCAAGCCTCAACTCAAGCCAGCTGTGCGGAGTACCGAGTATCCATACGGTGTGTTCGTTACAACATACTTTATTGGTTTCCGCCATGTGCCCTTGTTCGTCGCCGGCTCGTTTACCTGCCCCCAGTGCTACCTTAGCTCGGGGCCTGCGGAACGGCCCTGAAGAGCCTTCCTGCTTGCCTGGTACTGTTTCTTGATTCGCTCGAGGTGAAAATGAGGACGGAGTATCAGTGATGCCGCCGAAGGGGGGTTCTGGGTCTCGTCAAACTGCCTATTATGTCATCCTGCGATCAAGCTACTCCAGAGACATACACTCATATCCGATCTTCAGAGACGCAGTGACATCAGCCGAAACCATACTGCGTAGCCAGCAATTGATTACCTCCTCCTTTTCTTGGACTTCTCCTCCGATAGACAGTAGAGGCGACGTCGGCGGGGTTGGGATTGTCGGTGCGAACCTGATCCTGTAGCCAGAAGCGCGTCAGTGTGGGCACGTCCATAAGTCAGGAACAAGAAAAACCAGGCGCAGGGGCGCAAAAAACGTGGAGGCAGCCCGCCTGGCAGGCTGGCGCTCGACATTGATGTGCGGATGGGCGAGCCCAGATTCCCAGCAGCCTGGTGTCGACTTTGGTGACCCAGGAGAAATGATGAAACACGGCGGGAAGATTGCGGGAAAGGAAATCAGGAGGGGAGCACCCGTACCTGCCTACCTCAGAGAGCTCTACTGGATGTCGGATGATGACATGTCGGGTTGGGCGCAAAGGGAAAGAATGCAGGTGGAGGGCACTTCCTGCCTTCCTGCCGGCTCTAGCCCAGAAAAGGCAGGGAGCTACATGAGCACTGTACCTGCTTCCGCGGTGATGAACTTCAGGACCTCCCTCCGTGACATTCGGGGGTCTTTTTGACGCAGTACGAATACCAAAAACACTTTGCAAATCTGTTGTTGATTATCGGGCAAGAAGAAGAAGAAAAAGATACCTCCCCTGACGTATACATTTTTGCACTTACAATTTTACCACAGCATGATGTGCGGCGCCAGGAGGTGACGTTGCAGTGCTGCTGATAACTCGCCGTTCAACGTTCAGCAATTCGCCGATGAAGCCACCAACTTACAAAGTCTGTCGATGTAGGATGACTCGCTCGGCTGATTTCTCCTCTGCCGCAATACCCAATTACCAGATACTTGGGTCAAACGTCGACCACGGGCTTATGATGGCGCGCATCGCCAACCGGCCGAGGCAACAAGGGGTCGCCAACCAGAACAGGGCGCCCTGTCCCGCGTGCCTCGAAGCTCTCGATCAAGCTCGACCCGAACACGGGGAGCCGGAACTGACAATGGAGCTTCTCTTTGCCCCCTCTCTTCAATCTTTCCTCGCCTACGTATCCGTACTGGGACTCTGGAACTCTGGAAACTAGGGAACTTGTGATGCTTTGGGAAAGCTCACCGGTGACCATGCCAACGAACGGAGTTCATGGGGCAAAGAGGCTCTCCTCCCGTTCGTTCTAAACCATCAGCTTGTCGCAACGAGACAATCAGTGGAGATGCCCAAACCGAATGACACACTGCAATCCGCCGCAACCTGCCGAGAGAAAAAAAAAATGATCGATATTATTGCTTGGGCCCATAGTATGGAAAACGTCTGGAACATGTCGGCGTATGCGCCGTCTCTAACAGTAGCCAAGGCCCCCCACCCCTGATTGCCTCCGTTACCGTCAACCGTATGTGAGTTTCCTGCCTTTACAGAGTCAAAAGGCTATCAGGACGTTTGGCTGCTTAGGATGGTTTGCCGCGTTGCCGCAGGCGCATTGCGGTGCGCACGCGGGTGTGTACACCATCGTCGCTGCGTCTTTTGCAACTGTCACTGTGATTGACGACGTGCCAAGTCTCAGGAACATGCGGCCAAAGCAACGGACTCATAGCACGGAGGATACCACGACGCCAGCGACATTTTTGAAGCAAACAAGTTGGACAGCGACCGAGCACGTCGCAATGCGACACCCACCGTTGTCACCTCACTTCGACTCGACGTCGTCGTCTCGAGACGTGTCTTTGGCCTCCTACCCAAGGAAATGATGTTTGTCAAACCCCCGCCCACCGAGTATCCTATTTCATCACTTTCCCCTCCCCTCCCCCTCCTCCCAATTCCACGGGCCTTTCCGTTAGATTAGCAGCCAGAGAGGGATCAGAGGGGACCGTCATCCTTGGAAGGGGACTTTGATGAGAAAAGACGCTGATCGACGAGCTACGGAGGAACGTTGGGCACCACGCAGCCGGGGCAATTTCAGAACGACCAGATCTGTGCCCACTGCCCGTTAGACCAGGCGTTCAACCAGGGGTCTGGTCGGGAGATGGCCCACTTGTTACATAAAATGCTGTGCGTATGCATAAGAATCCCAATCATGAATATGCTAATAACCAATTTCTGTTTAAATGAGTATTCCCGATAAAGGTCGCTCAGACTGCAGGTCTCTATCACAATTCACCTCACGCAGTCTTACATACCATGGTTTGCTGATAGGTTTGGCATCTGACAGTTTTCGAGGGCTTTAAACCTACATCCGAGAAGCCCATACCACGTTCTAGCTAGACAACTCTGGAAGAAAGATTTATTGCGATGTCAACCACATCAAAATGGCGGTGCATCATCTGACCTAAGCCTGTTTCAACGTTTCTAGATGCCTCACCGCTGCTTGGAGAGTCATACCGACCTCCTGCAGGGAGATTATGGAGTAAGGAAATCCACATGTCTACACATGTCACGAATTTTCACTGTTGCCGACTCGAGAGTCCCCCCTTTTACGAGTGGGAGAGCTTTGCCGGTGGGAAAATGTAAGCGCCTATTTCCGTCATGTCCAGTTGACGGAGAGTGGTCCGAGGATGTAAAGCAGCGGTCCGCCCAAAAGAAAAACCAGCAAACGAAACAACAGAGCTGGCCTGTGTCTCTGTTTCTGACGAAAGATAAGGAATAGGACGATGGTAGGGCGGCTCATGCAGTCTCAACCTCATTGACAGAAAATAGACATCATGAGCGACTGCTTGCATACCCGTTGGTTCCTGGGCATACTCAAATGCTCTCTCACCGGCCAACTCCAACTAACTTGTTATCGAGGAAAATTAGACGAAAATTATTTTTAAATCCTACGCAAGAAAATATGGTGTTAATAAGGCAATTTATTGCCTGTTGGGTATTTGAATCCACATATACTTAGTAAGGTGTATTACTAGAGAAAGTTGATTGTCTTAATGAATGCTCCTCGTCGAGGCTCGTACCAGGCATTGATGACTTCAAACGTGATGACTGCTCGCAGTTTCTTCTCGTCAACTCCTTCAATCTCCAAGGTACCTTACCACCTCATGGTTCAGTGCCACCAACTCACACCGCATGCGGCCAGAATTGGGGTGCACCCTCACGGGTTCCATATCCTCCAGCTTATCTCTTCAGGCCTAGTAGCACATGCACCACGTGGCTACCGTCACTGGACCTACCCTTTTCAGCCTGCAACCACATCGGGCCTTCGGAATGCATCGGTTGAACCGGTGGGAGGGGGAAATCCCTCAAGATGCAAGCTGACCGGAGTAACGGTTCACGGGAGCCAACAAAAAGGTCCACTACTGCGGAGAGAAGGGTTCGACAAGAACCCGATGAGCGCCCTAAAGGGAGCACGGGGAACGCTGACACGGAGCCTTATCCGGGGCGTAGGTACCTACCAGCTGCCGCACCTGCCGCTCCCACCGCGCGGTTGGGAGCACCGATAATCGGCCCCACTTATTCATTCTTTCTGAAGGTTTGTGACTGTTGGAGGAATTTTTTTTCTGCTCCTACCCCAATTGCTTTTCGCCGACGACGGTTGTCCAAAAATATTTTTCTTCCCTCTTGGAGCCTCACCGTTCCCTCGTCGAAAGTACGAGTGCCAATCCACTTTCTCTCGAAGAGGCCGGCCTATTTCGTCCCGAAAATCTCGTGTTGCCTCGTTTCCCCGACTCTCTTTTTCCTCGTCCGAAACACGAAGAAAACACGGCGTGGACCCAGCTCAGCTAAAAAAAAAAAATACCCCGCCATCGGATACCCCGCCACCACCCACGACCGAAGCTATCTCGAACACCAACACCCACAACTACGTCGGTTGCTTCTGCGCAAACATTTGCCAAGCTTCTTTGAACAAGGAAGCGTTGGATCGACCTCGAGAACCACTGATCTCCTGCAAGATACCGCAAAGAGCAAGGCAAGATGTGTGGAATTCTCGGAATTTGCATGGGTCATTATGATCGGGATGAAGACAACTGCGACGCTGCGCAGGACATCCATGAAGCCATGTACCTTCTTCAGCACCGCGGTCAAGACGCCTGCGGTATTGCGACTAGGTGAGGGAGCATGGGTTGTCAATTGCAGGCATTGGCTGACACCAGCAGTTCTTATGGAGGACGAATCTTCATGAACAAGGATTCTGGCATGGCGGCGACCGTCTTCAAGGACGGCAAGAGGGTCATTGACTTGCCTGGATGGATGGGCATTGGTCACCTTCGCTACCCTACCTGGGGAAGCAGTGGACGTGCTGAAGGTCAGAACAAAGCTGTGCTGGCGAAACCTCACGGCCTTTGAGAGGCTAACGCAGATCACAGCTCAACCGTTCTACGTCAACAGTCCTTATGGAATCTGCCTGTCGCACAACGGCAACCTCACCAATGCCGCTGAGCTGCGTGCATTCCTGGACAAGGACGCTCATAGGCACATCAACACCAGCAGTGACAGTGAGCTGATGCTGTCTGTCTTTGCCAACGAGCTTAATGAGACTGGAAAGGCGCGTATCAACGAGACGGATCTGTTCAGCGCGCTTGAGCGCACCTACAAGCGCATTCAGGGTGCCTGGGCTAGCGTCATCATGGTTGCCGGCTATGGTGTGGTTGCGTTTAGAGACCCTGATGGTATCCGTCCTCTGGTTTGGGGTTCTCGCAAGTCGACTCCTAATCCTGATGACGATGCTTACGACTACATGGTTGCGTCAGAGTCGATTGCTCTGCGCCAGCTGGGCTTCAAGAACATCACTGATGTCTTGCCTGGGCAGGCTGTGCTTTTCAAGAAGGGCTGCCCTCCTGTTTTCCACCAGATTCAGGAGCCGGCTTCATACAGCCCTGACATCTTTGAATACGGTAAGAGGCTACATACAATCTTGGAAATAATGCTAGAACCTGCTGACATTATCAAGTGTACTTTGCAAGGCCTGACAGTGTTATTGATGGAATTAGTGTCCACGAGTCACGCAACCGCCAGGGTATCAAGTTGGCTGACAACATCATCGCTCGACTGGGCGAGGAGGCCGTTAAGGATATCGATGTTGTCATCCCTATCCCCGAGACTTCCAATACGGCTGCTGCGGCCTTGGCGGAGCGCCTCAGGAAACCCTACTCCATGGGTTTCGTCAAGAACCGTTACGTCTTCAGAACCTTCATCATGCCTGGACAACAGATGCGGCAAAAGAGCGTTCGCCGCAAGCTCAGTACCATTGATTCCGAGTTCAAGGGCAAGACTGTGCTTCTTGTTGACGACTCAGTGGTTCGCGGAACGACTAGCCGAGAGATCGTTACCATGGCGCGTGAGGCTGGAGCTCGCAAGGTCATCTTCAGCTCGTGCTCGCCCGAGGTCATCCACCCCCACGTCCACGGCATTGACTTGGCATCACAAAAGGATCTCATTGCTCATGGACGCACCAACGCTGAGATTGCCGAGCAAATCGGCGCCGACGACATCATCTACCAGACGGTTGAGGATCTCGTGGCCTCATGCGCCGAGCTGTCTCCCCGTGACCCCAAGACGCAGACTTTTGAGATTGGTGTCTTTAGCGGTTGCTACGTGACCCCCGTTTCCGAGGCCTACCTGGAGCAGCTCGACGATGCCCGCAACAGCGGCAGGAAGCGTAAGGCGCTTGTTGCCAGCAGCGGTCCCGTGCTTACCGGATCGGCGGACTCTGCGGAAACTCCTGCTGCTAAAGTGGCCAAGACCAATGGCTTGGCAGCCCGGACACGAGCTGACCCGCAGTCCCCGGGAAACCCTGCGGACATTGGGTATGTACATTGGCCTTGCAATATGGGAAATGTTGACTGACGAAACGGCTTGCAGCATCCACAACGCGGCTCATGAGGGGGGAAACTAGACGTTCCAAAGATGCTCACGCAACTATTCAGAGGAAGGCCGGAAATGGGGCATACAGAAAACCAGAAATTCAGGAGAGGCGTTGGGGAGGGATTGGCATTTCGGAACTACATTGCATTCATCTCTGAGGATTACCACTCAGGCTTGGAGTTGGGTACTTGATTTGGTACTCGGCTGGTTAGAGAGAGAGGTATGTATGGTCGCCCGTACATAGTGTTCTTTTCGAACGTCTTGCACATAGATGATTCACAAGAACTAATCATCAATTCAAATAATCGCTCAGTGTGCTTCAGTCGTCGTTGGATTGTACCCGGTAGTAGCATGAGGAATCTAAGAAGGTAGCCGGAGCCTCTGCATAAATATGGACCAGGGTGGTCAACCCCGGTTAAGCGCATGCGCTTCACAATTGTACACCATCACAGTCAATGTCGCTTCACTTTGTGTCATTTACACTACGTAGTAAGGTCTTCGTAGGCCCGAGCCCGAGGGTTCCATCGACCGGTCAATTCTCGCCATCCGCGCCAGACGGTCAAGAAATTCCGTGAAACGATCCACCGTCTTCACTGATGGATCGGAGCGTTTCCCCCCTTCCCTTCTTCCCGTTCCCACAGGTAGTGGTCAGGTTACAAGCCGGACTGACTGGTTCCCAGCCTCCAGGTACTACAGCCTGTAGGTAGCCTTTCCGCACGGAGCCTGTCGCGACTCATATCCCAACCCTCATCCCAGTGCCTGTATCTTTTCCCCCCCAAGGGCCCTTGAATACCTAGTGGGAAAAAAGATGGGGAAAGATACTCTCACAGTGAACTTTCTTCGTGAAGAAAAAAGACGATGAAGAAAAGGAAAGAAAAAGCTACATGACCAGGGACCTGGTTCGAACTTTGCAAAGACATGGGACCCGGACGACCAACCGGCACATCCGCGGTTCGACGACCGGCGTCCATTTGGAATGACAGCTAGTGGGGTCCATCGTCCTTTTGCCCAAGTTTCCCAGTAATGAGTGTCCGTGCCAGCCCAGACGCAATAATCCCTTCCAAGCCCAAAACTCTGCTGAGCGAGAAACCCGCCCGTCCACTGGCTGCATTGTGAGATGAAGTAAATCTCAATGGGCGAAGTTGCCAGAAAGATGAGCGCCTGTATGAGTAAGTTATTGATTGACCTAGTGAACGGGTTCACTGGCCCTCCCCCCTCCGTTGGCGCCATCGTCGCCGCCGCCGCCGCCGCCGAGGCAACATCTTCAACACCTTGACTAAGGTAAGACAACCTCTCCACCATGGCGCCCCCATCGTATGGGCTCCACGACCCCTTTCTCGCCTGCTAGATACACCCTTTTGCCTTTCCTTTCGGGTGTCTTTCAGCCTGACAGATACTTTACAAGTTCACACCACTGAACCCATCAGGCAGGCAGGAAGACGAAGGAAGGTGATCATCTCGCGGTGGACTCGCATGTTCGCTTCGGCCTGGCAAAAAGAGCATGGACATGGTCACCTTCAACCGCCGGCCATGGTAGCGTTCAGTGCTGCACAGCTTTATGCTTCTCTTCAGGGTCGGACCCTTGGAGGAGGAGGAGGAGGAGGAGGAAGAGGAGGGGGGGGACAGGATCCCAAGGAATGCAAAGCCCGCGCCGTCCGCCGGTCTCTTGGGACGGCTGCGTTTTGGCATTTTGGCCAACATACCCCGCCAAATGGGCAATGTCAATAGTCGATACCTATGCTCTGGTAGATTGGTTGGGTCCATGCTATGCAAAATGCAAGCCGTGCGGCTGCAATGTCACCGACGTTTTTGCTGACGGGCATGAATTTGGCCAAGGTTTGGCCGGGTTTCCGCTTTCCTGTCCAAGGCACTTTATAACGCCCCTAAAGATTCGGGCCAATATGGATTTGGGGCACAGCGTCTCTTAGTAGAAGGTATTGGAAACCGACAACCATGCCCAGCTGGGCTTGAGAAGCACCGCATGGCCGCATTATCATGGCCAACTTGGAGGCATGGAACCAGAGATGATGGACGATGGATGATGCCCCCTCCCTCCCTCTGTTCTGCAGTTGCACAAAGCACACGCACAAGCGCGGGGCTTTGGCTCCGCATAGAGTGTTTCTTGTTCCGAGGTCGTTTTCGATGATTTTACTTGGGGGCCGTTAATGTGCCCTCGAATATTGCCAGACAAGGGGTTGAGGATGATTAGGATTGGTTTCCCGCTTCCTCGAAAAGAACAGAGCATTGGCCCATTTTCAGGGACCCCTCGTGGGATTTTCGTCGTGATACAATCTGTCGCCCGTGTTTCCACTAACCACCCCCCCTTTATTCTGAATCCCCTCTGTCCCGTCCATGAGGGAGGGATGGGAGGGACGTGCGAATTGTCTGGTGGAGAGGGCAAGGCAGACAGACCCTCCGGACCTGCTGCACGGCATTATCCGGACGGATACGCATACCATGCGACGCGCAACAGACTTCTTCCAGAAGCTCTGGGCCGCGGGTTCCTTGCCCGGGCCCCATGCCGTCTCAAGTTCATCCGTGGTTGCGTTGCGAAGCGAATACTCCTCTCGGGCTACTCTGTCCCGCCTTGTTGTCTGACACCTTGTGCCAGGGTGCCTCCCGCCTACTTTGCTGCTGCTGGACCTCATATTACGGAGGATGGTTTAGCGATCCCGTCTCTAACTCTTCATTCAGCGAATGGAGTGTTGTAGGCCGGGCACTCTCGTTTCGCTAGTTCTTGGCTTAAACACGAGACTCGTAGAGGCAATGGCGTTGTGCCAATTTCGGGGGTCTTGCAACAACTTGTGACTGATCAGAACGTGATCTCGTGATCGGTGGATATGCTCCGTATGGACATCTATTTCCCAGAAAGCCACGCGCTTCACTCATCCTTGTGCTGACTCGGAGTGGGCGCGGAGATCACGATGTCGTGCTGCCGATGCACCTGTGCGGACCTAGAGTTCTGACGCTGTGCATCTCCGTTGTTGCATAGGTATCCTCTGGGGGTCCTGTGGTTAGTTACAGATTGCTCCATCTCTCATCACCCTCATCTCTGGGCAACGGAAATTTTCCCATCCTCTTTTGCACGATTTTGTTAATTACTGCTGTTGCAACTGGACCAACCATTACCCTTGAAGAAATACACACACACCCAGACAGTGGAAGGATGCTGGTGGGATCCAGGGTGGGATTGAGAGGGGAGGGCCGCCGCGGGTGGTTGGGAAGCATCCGGTTCATCTCGTCCCACGAAGTTGGGAAACCGCCGATCCGGAGCCGCCGCGTGGCCGGGCAGAAGCTCTTTTTCCTAGTCCGGATGCCGCGATATGAAAGGTGCCCGTGGCAACGACGCAGATGTATTGGAATCCTCGACGATCCCTCCACCGTGGTTTAGAAAGGCTGTTTCGTTTTAGTGTAGGGCCACCTATTGGACCCTTGGAAAGCTTCACGCGAGATGAGCAGAACATAGGTATCGTATTACAACACCCCCTCCCCTCTCTCGTCCATCTCGTGAACGGTAAAAAAAGAAAAAAAGTCCCCGCGCTCGTCTCGCTTCGAAATTTCGTTGAGACAGGCCCTGAAGTGAGAATTAGAGGCCGCTGTTGCAGTAGCTTCATGCCCTGCAAAGTATAGCGCCCTGCCAGGCGTGGGGATTCGATTCCGCTTCTGGAAGCTGTTTAATTTTTCCTTCTCTTTTTTCCTTCAGGACCCCGTGGACAATGGAAGAGATCGACCGAATGGAACCCCACGTTGAGTAAGACGGCGGATGCAGCGGTCTACATTTCCGAATGGAGGCGATGGCATCCACTGCCATCCACCGGACAACAGAGTATCGTGCCGAACGGAACGTCCTCCATGTGAAGAAGACCCATGTGAGGTGAGTGCATAAGCCCGTTTTTGTGAGAGCCGGAAGTGTACAAGCTTTATGCGTCTGACTGCCGGGGTTCCACAGCGCCGGTAGGTTTTTTTCTTCTTTTTCGGACGTGGCTCCGGGTGGTGGCTGACGACATGGGAGACCACGAAACTACAATGGTCGTGGCCGATCATTTGAAAAACAAAAAGAAACATACAACACCAGGTATTCGCTGATCGTCACCGACTCAACTACTAATCTGGCCCTCATCAGCTTGTCTATGGGAGAGCGGACGGGATCCCGAATTTTCTGATGGGTGTGGTCGTATGTGCTTGACTACCAAAAGAAGTTCCATTATATCGAAAGTAGGTACTACGCACCGGCTTCAGGCTGACATCGGATGTGTGCTATTCAGCCTTGAAGTAACTACCTTACTTCATAAGCTCATTGGGCTATGGTTATGTAGTAATCTATGGTTCTGGAGGCAATAACACCGCTGAGCAGTAAACTGAAAACGACGTGGTTAACGTCGACAGAAGAAAATAGTGGCAATAGCAAAAGTGCGCTTTGAGAGAGCCACTAGACCGGCTCTTCAAATTTTCTTTCCGATACCTAGCAACTTTTTCCCTTAAGGGAAACCTGCTGACTTGAGCTCTTTGGGAGGTGAATCTCCATGGCTCAGGGACTCGTTAATACCATCTAAGCAAATGGCCAAGTAGTTGGGGTGTTCTGCTTGTGGGTTCTCTTGAGTCTAACAGCCACGTTGAGCTCGTCGACATGCTAAGTAAGGTAGGCAGCTACTTATCGAGAAGTCGCAGTCGAAAGTAGATATATTATCTGAGGTGAGAACGCATCAGATTTCTCGCTGCCGGATGTACGGGCCAAGGTAACAAATCGAACTTCATATGTCTACTTATCTTTGACGTATGATATTGACGGTCTAGCAAGTGCACACAGGGTGGGAAGAAAGTCACTGGGACCAAGTAATTGCAAAACACCAAAGATGAGGTCATGGAACTGCCAGTCCTTATCCTAGTGTGCAGCTGCGAAATGATGCGCTTGGAGTGATCAACCGAACGAATCACTCGATGCTTCAGTCTCGAGCTGAGTGACTGCTAATGTGCCCTACCGGGCCATCGTTCTTTCCTCCCGCCATCCCTTTGTTTCTGCCTTGGGAAGAGTAGGAACGACGGGGAATAACAAACGCGCCTTCTCGAGACGCCCTTGGTTGCCTAGAGGGCAGGCCGTTGATCCGAGTTTTCTTTCTTTTCGACCCTCCATTTGTCCCGCCTCACTCACTCACACACTCAACTCCCGAGAAAATTCCCACCGATATCACAAAAATCCTTGCCTCAACACACATCTTTCATCAATTCTTCCCCAGAATCCTTCGGATTCTTGAACACCAATATTCACATCACTACTTCTTGCTTGTACCTTCAAGTCAAGAGAGCCTTTATTCTACTTCCTACTCTTTACGCCAAAAACATTTGGTGATCTTCTCATCGAATACAAGTCCCAACACACACCACAGCCATGTCTTCCTACTACTCCTCTCGTCCTAGCGGGTAAGTAAAATACAACATTATTTTCTCACCGTGGTCAACGGCACTAATAAATATTTCTTAGTTCCCAGGACCTTGGTGAGAAGCTTGGCCAAAACATGGCCGAGAAGTAAGTTGCCATACTCGAGGATGGTGGCGATGAGACTAGTTTCTGACCACGCTGATTTCTGATCACGCTGATTTCTGATCACGCTGACACTTTCTTATAGGTATCGCTGCAAGATTGGCGGTGAGTGGAAGCCAATGTCTGGCTTCTCCAAGAAGCAGCAGAAGCTTGTTCAAGACAAGCTTGATCGACACGCCAGAGTCAACCGTGCCAACACTGGTATGGTCTGCCGCGTCCACTCGGGCGAGCCCGTCAATGAGCTCCGATGTGAAGGTCCCTGTGACGAGATCAAGACCTTGGACCAGTTCTCCAAGAATAACAGAACCAATGGCGTCAACGTAAGTACCCGAGAGACATACCGTTGCCACTTCCGCTCACATCTTCTGTACAGATCTGCAAGTCTTGCCAGCACTGGATCAACACCCAGGAGCCCGGCTATACTCCCTGGGCCGGTCCTAACACTCAACTAGACCCCCTGGAGAACACGGATGACTACGCGAGTCACCTCCCGACTGATCCCTCTGAGATCTTTGACTTCCGTAGTGAGGTTGACCGGGTAAGTAAGCGCACGAAATGCCAACTTGAACAAGACTGATGTGCTCTGACAGCCCCTCGCTCCTATTACTGGAACCAACGGCCTCACTGTCGAGAATGACCTCTTGACTCGCATTGAATCTCTGGGCATCGAGACTCGTCAGCACTATGTTACCGGCCCGATCGGCCTTGGGGCTCGTAATGACGGCCGTGCTAGCTACAATGCCATCGCCTCCGGCCTAGGCAGCGAGAGCATTGCCTCTGCTGCTACCTCGGCTATCGCAGGTACCACCGAGACAGGTCGTGACTACGAGTTTCACAACACCTTCCTGGATGTTAATCTCAACGCCTATGACTCGGCTGGCAAAAAGCACATCAAGACCAAGGCCCCCGCTACGCAGTCCAATGACTCTTCTATCATGACCTCCACGAAGACTGCTTCGAAGAGTCGCGTCCACACCCATGAGGGAGGTCGCCCCGAGAACGGACCCAACACCACTGCTTTCGCTACTTTCAGCGTTGCCCCTAGCGGTCCCTGGCCCGGTGTAAGTTCATGGATCACTTTCCCGTTTTCCAGTACCTAACTAACATACTCTCAAGAATCGTCAGCGCGATAGAAAGCAGCTCACCAAGGAGGAGCATCGCGCGCTCCAGAGAGGCAAGCCTCAGCCCCCGACGCTCTTCAACCCCATCCCTTACGGCAACGGCGATGACGATAGCGACGACGAGTAGGAACCTCGTTGTTCCACGCGTCATTCGAGAACCAAATCACTTTATTTGGTAGGATGATTTCCGAGAGTCATGGAAACATTTCCATCAGCGGAGACCCAACGCTCTCGTCTGTCGTGGCCTTCATTTTTTCCTTTTCTTTCTTTATTTCAGTTTCTTGGCTGCTTTGTGACAGCAGCTCAGCGCAGAGCCATTCCGCCCCAATGTTCACGAGCAACTCATCCGGCAACAAACCTCCGACTGACTCACATGCCTAGAGGGTTGGGAGGAGGTTTGATGTTTGCTACCAGCTAAAGCGCAGCTTTCGTTTCTGGAAGCTTCACGGGGACAAAGCCTGAGAAATTTGGGAATGCCGAGGGGTGGCAGTCTTGGGCATGTTTCCATATGGAATCCGACGGAGGGTATTGGAACGGATATGGTCGTGGGAAGGAAGGCACGGAAAAGTTTTGCTCTTTAGGTACCTCGATAATCAGGTGACCGCAGTATCCTCAATAGTCAGTTCGCTTTGCAAATCAAAAAGTTCCCTATGCAACCATGTGTATTTCAACTGTGTAACGAGAGAGGCATGTAGCAAAAAGAAACCCGAGACGCCCACCGCCATCCAGTCTCATTGCCGATGCGGCCTGTCCAATGTGTGTGTGATCCCGTGCTCCTATCCAGCCGGGGTGATTCTTTTTGAAAATGCCCCCAAACCATACCCAAAAGAAGAAAACAAAAAACGATGTGTATCTCCGCGTGCCGCAATGGGCGCGGAGATGATCCTATCCCAGATTCCAACACGATGCTGGTTCATAGTACTCCCGCCCTCAAGGTGTCGTCGACCTGGTCGTAGAGGCCCAGACGTCCTTCGCCTTGCCGCTATGGACCAAGTGACGGAGGAGCTCGGCTCTATAACTTGGTCTCGGTCGCCAATCATTGAGGAGCGATTAATGGCCTGTTCCAAGACAGGCTTATCACAAGTCGTTGTCTTGCTTGAAATACCCAGGATCGGTGTCGCCCCGATTCATCATCTCCTGAGCGTCTCCAACCTGCCGACGCTCCGTGATCTCGCGATCCTTAAGCCTCTTGTGCAGTGTATACCTTAACCCTAGCGTCAATCCTCGAGCGTTCCTGTCCCTCATGACTGCTGGTCCCTATTGGAGAGGTTCCGATGAGCTGGACAGACGATTGAGATGCAAATAAACATCCGTGCCATATCTACATCAGGGGTTAGCTTGGGGCCGCGTGAAATGGTTCCTGGCGTAGTGCGTAACTCACCCTTCCATACTGATAAGTTTCAAGTCTCCACCAAAGTATCGTGCGTAAAGTCGTGAAATAGGCAATCCGTACCCAAAGCCAGCCATAGGCGCCTTAAAGTCGTTCTTGTCAAAGTCGGGGTCCAGATTCGGTGTGCGATCCACAGTGGTATACATATATGTCCAAACGAGAGGTATAGAGCTTCGGGGAATACCACCTCCCTCGTCCGAGATCTTGATGGTGATATCCTCCTTACCCTCTGCAACAATGACCTTGGTCACAGGGAATTCCTGTTTATCCTGGCCGTGCGTTTCAACGACGGCACGAAGAGAGTTTTTCAGAGTTTCAAAGAGCATATGCGACAAATGCCCTGGAACGTACATGAAGTTCAGGTTAGGATTGCAGACGAGTTGGATCTTCGGTGCTTCGAAAAGTCCGTAGTGGTCCTCGCAGACAAAGCGCGCATTTTCAATGGCCTCTTGCGCGAGATCCTGAACGTTGGTTTTGGTACAGATGATGCCGACATAGGTGGGATCGCGGTGGTGGCTTTGATCGGTCAAGGCAATGTGCTGACCGATGAGCATGCGAATTCCTATGCGCGACATATAAAACCGATCGAGGAATGACTGAATGTTGTTATCAATCTGCATGCGCTGTCTTTTGCGCTTGTACTCCAGGATGCCCTGTGCCATGGTGGTGACAACTCCGTCGTGGCGCCTCTTGATGCCATGTAGGGCTTTGGCGAACCGCTCGTTGTACAAGCGCAGCTCAGGCGGCCAATCGCCGATGTCGTCCACCATTGCAAAATATCTCCGTGCGGCGACGTTCTTCTGCTTGCTCCAGCCGTTTCCATTGGACTGCGGCAAAGACGCATATTGGCCTTCCTCGATGCTTGGGTTTCGGGTTGCCTCGGAGAGCATTGGTCCTTTCCCGTACGATTTGGCAGGCCTCAAAAGCCTTTCTTTTGTTGATTTATCCAAGTCAGGTCGAGGAAGTTGTGTGAGTTCCTGCGCGGACGGAAAAGTGTCAGTGAGTCATGTCCTTCATGCATTATGCGATAGAAGAGCCTTGACGTACCTCGAATGACTGTGCGTACCAGTCCTGCACTCGCTTCACAGAGGGCATGTCGTTGAGGCCATCTGGAAGTTCGTCGAGCTCTTGTACGCGATGGGCAAGGCGGATTGGTAGCTCCTCGGCAAGGAATTGTGAGGCACGGAAGAGGGTTCCTGCAAGTAAAATGAACAGTCAGCAATATGACACCTTGAACGAGAAGCTATTCAAGTAGTGAGAGTTGGCGCATTGCTGGTGCATACAAGCGAAGCAAGCAACGGAGCAGAAGAGAGTTAAATGCAAGCCGTTAGGAAACGGAGGGGATTTGCCAAGGGTTGACGAACCGACTGAGGGCTTCTCTCCAAATTGGACCATCTGCCTCAAGCTCACGCCAGTTGCAGGGAAACTGGCGTAATGCCTGATGGTATCCATCAACCTATCCGTCTTCCTCCACGACATGTTGGGCGGCTCGGAATTGGCGATCTACTGTTGAAATGAGGTATTCGAATCGAACCCCGCGTGACCGAGTTGGGGCGGCCTTTACCGAGGCTGTATGACGCAGGGCAACATGGAACAGACACGAGCGGGCGAAATGCGGAGGAAGAGAGGTCGAGGGATTGGGAGACGAGGTTGAAGATTAAAGCCAGATCTACTGCCGCATAGTCAATGGGAGTGAGGAGAGGTCGCGTGCAGCGTGCGGGAGGTGTTTCGTGTAGGTTTATTTCTGGTAATGGAGACGAAATAGGAACTGGGACCTCAAGAAGGTGAGAGCTTGGGATTGCCGGGGACGACAGGAACAAGGCCGGGCCAGGGCTCCTCAGTGGAGAGTTCCTGATGCTCTGGGCGGACGGCAATGGTACGCAGGTACTTGCCCCGACTCGGCGTCATACTGCCTAGGCCCATGGTTCGATGATAGCACGATAAGTACCTCGACCCGGCTTACATAGCCGACCGTAGAGGTGCGCTTCAAGCGAGTTTCCTGCCGGTTCTGGCCGTGACAATGGTTCGCAATAATTTAGCCCGAGGTGCGAGTGTGTATGTTCAGGTTCCTTTATTCGAAGAGGTAAACATTTGCCAGCTTAGAGGATGGTGATTTGGGGTGTTAATTCGGCGGTATCATGGCAAGAGTCCCTGTGCGTTGCCGACCTCGTCTCACTCTACAGCGTGGTCACACATATCTACAGCTCTCTTACAATACCTAAGTAGAGACGCAGGCTGGATGGATGCCATGTAGCATCTCCAGAATAAACATTGGGTATGGCGCAGATAATGAGCAGTTTTGCTCTGTCATCCAAGAAGACGCTCAAGATAAACAGCTTCAGAAAAACGGAAAAAGGACCGAACCGTCAAACCACGCTGATCAAACAAAAGAGAAAAAGCAAAATCGAATAACCAGCACGCATAACTACTACTAGGTACCAACATGAGAGTGAATGCCGGGCCATGAAGAGTCACGATTATATGTCGGGCATGTGACGGAGTGACGGACGGCGGAAAGGAACGGATCGTGGCAGTCGGTGTGTACTTCCATCACTACCAATTTCCTTCTCCAACTTCACAGCACGCGACGACGGTCAACCGCGGCGGAGGGGCTTTGGTTCAGCGACTGCCCTTCCTCGTAGCCGAGAGAGCTGTGCCCGTGCCTAGGTAGGTTTGCTTGCTTCCCCCACACTGAGTCTTGAGGTAAATGCTGACGTAATGTGAGAAGGTTGAGAAGCACCTATGGGCTATGGCACCTAGGTACGGATAGGCATCCCAAGCAATGTAAGGTAGGTGCACCTCCACTGCAGCGACTGCTAGCAGCTCCAGCCGTCACCTCCCCAATCACATCCCGGTCTCGTCCTTCCCCTTCTCGCAAAATGGCCCTAGGTAAATCCGTCTCCAGCGTTCACCCATTGTCGCAGTCCCAGCTTGACCCCTGTGGTCACATGCAAGGCGCCACAATTCTTCAAGCCCCCCGAGTCCTCGCCCAGCCTTCACCAGCCTCCCACGCCTCCCAAAGCCACCTCACGCGTCGAACGCGCCAAAGACAAGACTCGACGCATCGCCAATTGGTCGGCCTCTTTGACCAAACAGCGCCCGATTCTCCTGCAGCTGACGCCCAAAATCCCCCCAATCTTTGGCATTTGCACCAGAAGCCGCCCTTTCGGATCGTCTTCGGGAATACTACCTCCCACTAGCTTGCCGCGCCGTGCTGCTTTCATCCGGTGCGTGCAGAGTCGACTCGTCGCATTGCAATCGAGCCCAAACCGGCAGTTCTTTGCCTTGTCGCGCGTCTTTTCCGTTCCCCATACCTCTGAGAGGAATACATACACACGGGGACTATTTGTCTAGGAGGCTAAAGACCCGGTTTTTCGGTTGGCCGGCCGCCGCCCTATTAAACATTGTCCAAATACCCTATTCACTTTAATGACCAGAAATGTCGGACGGCAGATCGGATTCGGGGCTGGGCCTACGTTTTCTCGATTTGAATGACGATGAGGACGACAACAGCCCATGCAAAGGCCGCTTGCGCCGTTCCAGGAGCCAAACCAGCAAATCGGTCCCCGTAACGCCGCATGCCTCTTCACCGCAAATTTCAACGCCCTCTCTTCCCTCACCGATGAGCTATCGGGGCTTCTCACCTCTCTCACCGTCTTCGCGCCAGCAATTTTCAACGCCCGGTGGTTATTTCTCGACGCCGGTCGCTAAGAGCCCCCTGGCGCGCTCATGGACCGAGGATGATCTCACTGCATCAACTCATTCGCATGGGACTGAAAAGACGAATGAGAACACTGAAAATACTCGAGACACTCTCGGTCTAATCCAGCGGCTCAACGACTTGGCGCAAAAGCTCCTCGCGGGTGAAGATGTCCCTGACACCAATGTTAGCGCCATGCACGGAAAGCTCGATGAGATCGATTCAGTTTTAGCCGGAGACCCGCCTCAAGCAACACCACAGGGCAAGCCAAAGAATTGGCCGGCAGACGCCCGGAGTGTTGAGCACGAGTCCCTGTGGACTTCGCCTTCGCCGTCATGGTTTCGGTCTGGCCTTTCGGAAATTTCACCGTCCTTCCGCAGTTCATTCAGAAGAGATACGCCATCGCCTGAACCTACCGTCGAAAAGAAGCCCGCGGTTGATACTTTCCGCATCGCGTCCGAAGCAGCAAAACTCAACATCGAGCTAGAATCCCTCGTCACAAACCTCAAGGCCCGTCAAGAGGAATCGGAGGTGAGACATGAGAATACCAACCTTGTAGAAGGAGTTGACTGACTAGGATATAGCACATCCACCAACTTCTCGTGACGCGCGCAGAACGCGCAGCACAAAGAATCATCTTCCTCCAAGGTCGAGTACAGAGCTTGTATGTCTCGAAACAGTCCCTTCGAGGGGTGTTTGTGCGCCTTCCATACTGACTCATCGTAGGGAAGAAGAACTCCAAGAAAACGACTCGGAACTCAGCTACCTACGCCTCGGCCTCAAGGCTATAGAAGTACAATGCCCAACTGATGTTGACGACGACCTCGCCCAGAGCATTCAGAACTGGAAAACCGATTGGACCGCCCTCAAACGAAAACGGTCAAAACACAAGAGCTACGACCGCTCCGCTTACAGCACACCCGCAGGCACGCCGTTACGGCGGTGACACTAGCCCTACCCCGACTTTGTTTTATAGCCTTCGTCTTTTATGCGTGATGACTATAGAGATTTGAACGAGTGATGAAGCCACAAAAAGTTATCAAGTACGGTTACGACTGAAGCATAGCAATGGTGTTTGGAAAGACAGCAGGATACCCGGTCCACGCAATCTCGCATTTCCTCTTAGGTCCCTTTACTACAGCATAGCGGATACCACAAAAAGTCACGATCACAGTTTCTTGTTTTTACCCCTGAGCAGTTGGGAGAGGAAAGAAGAGAGAGGATGAGAAAGGAACGGGATTAGGTTTCAGTACATTTTCCCATGACCTCAATTATGACATTCAAGTCCATATATTTTTGCTTGCACAAGTGAGACCTATCTTTGCATCGCCCGTCAAGGAAAATATGGTTCTTTAGCAAGGCTGGTGAGCCAGCTAGACAGAAAGGATACCTACCTAGCATTATGCGTTAGTACATACAGATACCAAGACAGTCTTGATATCTGTGTGTAGTCAGACCTACTGTACCTGATAAGTGGTCTCGGTCTTTCTAAACGATGGATGTTCAACAAATATTGAGTTCTGTGACCTCCAAACCACGGCTTCCAAAGATCTATACGCGGCTGAGGCTTTGATATCAACACCGGCCGCAGTGTTTGCGATAGGCCTAATCCGGTCAGACAGCATGCGGTTGACTGAGTAAGTACCTTATACGAACATCAAGAGGCCCAAACCACACGAGAACCAAAAAGAGTTCACCCCCCCCGGTGCTGAACTGGGGGCTACATCTTTTGGTGCTCATGCTGGGACTCGAACCTAGAACCTAGCGTAGGCTCAGCCAGTTGAATAGGCTCGCCCATAACCATCCCGCCAAACGGCAGTTTGACCTGACCTCGCAAGCCTGTGAGGCGCCTGCTGCCGTTGGTGACGGGAATGGACTTGAGGGGGGGTATATATGCTTCTCTCGCGGCAGGTGTGGAAGGTAAGGTGCGGTTAGCACCAGCCTGCCTTTTCCAAGCCGGGCTACCAAGGGAGGCAGGCACGTTAAGGTCTCATGATGCTGTTCATAGGACCCGGATGGAAGGCAAGTTCATCCCGCCATCCGTTCCGCCTTAGTCCCCAAACGAGCAGTGGATGAAAGGACCCACCAGACTTTGACCTTAACTTGCTTCCAGGTTGTTATGATACCCTGTCCGCCGCTCCTTCCTTACTCGTCACGCTTGTTTACCCCTTTTTACCCGACATGCGGCTCACTCTGTACTCGAGTCGTGAGTGGCATCACGAGTCAAAGTCAGACTGGCCAAGAGCTTTCTCGAGCCCTGGAAAAACGATGATTGTTGTCACTGTAGGAGAGGCAGCACATTTAAGACATATGACTTCATATTACTATTAATTATTACGCAGACAACGCTCTACATTCAGAAGTCATCTACATGAGCATGATCATCAGGTTCACATAACGGCCTGATGACCAGGCCTGTTCAATACCGCTTCCAGTCTGCTACACGTTCCCACGCACTCCCAACACACAATGCATCTACTCCAGCATCACCGCCCGTCTGCTGTAGCCCGTGTTCTTGTCAACACCGACCTTGACCGTGGCGTCAGCCACAGGCGCCTTGGTATCGTTGCAGAGGCCCTCGGTCTGCTCCTTGGGCAAGAACACGCGGGGAAGGCCACCGGCGGGCATCTGAGCCCACAGACGACCGTGAGAGGCAACGGTAAAGGACTCGCAGTTCAAGACGTCAACGACCTCAGCACCGACGGCGAAGCCGTGGACGTTGCGCGCAATGGAGAACATGACGCCGTTGTTGGCGGCCGCGCCGCCGTTGGTGTACATGGAGAAGAGCTGGCCCTTGCGGAAGCCGATGACGCGGCTGCTGTCAGTGCTGCCGTAGGAGAAGACGGCGCGGGTGCGCTCCTTTGTGAGGAAGTCGGCGTTGGCGGCGGCGGCGTGGGCGCGGATCTTGTTGGTCTGCTGGATCCAGCCGTAGAGCTCCGCCTTGTCGTCGAAGCCAGTCGTCCAGAAGACCTCGCGGTTGTTGGGGTTGGGGCCGCCGTTGAAGTGCTGCTCCTGGCCGTAGTAGACGATGGGGATGCCGTCGCGAAGCATGGTCAGGGCGTACATGTTCTTGGCGAGGGCGATGTCACCGTTGAGGTAAGGGAAGCGGGGCTGGTCCTGGTTCTCGACGAAGGAGCCCCAGACGGAGGGATCGATGGAGGACATGCCGGCCATAGTGTTGGCGCTCTCGTAGACCTTGTCCATGTCGCCCTCGAGGGTGGAGAACACGGTGGCGAAGAGGTGGTAGCTGCTGTAGTCCATGATGCCGTCGAGGTAGTTCTGGTAAGGGGCGAGCAGGGTCAGGGAGGAGTGGCTAACCTCGGCGAGGAGGAAGACGCCGGCGGCCTCGCGGAAGCCACCCTCGGTGAAGAACTCGGGCTCGATTTCGAGGGCGGTGTCGACGCGGAGGCCGTCGATGGAGTACTTGGTGACAAGGTCCTTGATCCACTCGGCGTAGATCTTGCGGACGAAGTCGTCTTCGGTGCGAAGGTCGGGCAGACCCTCGAGCCAGCAGAGCTGCTCGGACTGGAGGTTGTTCCAGTTGATGGAGCACTCCTTGTGGTAGTACTCAGGCTTGTTGAAGGGCTTGTACTTTGTGTAGTTGCCGGGGGAGTCGTTCAGACCGGAGTGGTTGGGGGCGACGTCGACCATGAGGTACATGCCGCGGGCGTGGAGGGCGCTGGAGAGCTCCAAGAGGTCGGCCTCAGTACCAAAGTGCGGGTTGATGGAGTAGAGGTCCTCAGTCCAGAAACCGTGGTAGCCCTCTCCGTTGCCACCGACGTTGCCCTCGACGTTCTTCACGACGGGAGAGATCCAGATAGCGGTGGCGCCGAGGTTCTGGATGTAGTCCAGCTTGCTGGTGATGCCCTTCCAGGTGCCGCCACAGTACAGGCCTGGGGTGATATCGCAGACCGGGGTTGAGCCGTCAGATGTGGCAAAACGGTCGGTGATGATCTGGTAGATACTCTGGTTTCTCCATCCGGCGGCATCCAGGGCCGAGACGCCTTGGAGGGCCCCAACGGCCAGCAAAGAGAGATTTGTTGCGAAGGAGCGCATATTTACTTATTTGGTGAGAAGATTAAGGTATTAAGGCAACGGTCGATTACCCAGAAGAAGGAAGAACAACGAGCAAGAGAAGATACGATGTAAAGAGAGTCGATTGGTGAACGATTGGAGTGTAATGTCCGGCAGGGATCAAACGAACGATGACAGCACAAGGCAGAACGAGTGATTGCCTTGGCTTAAACTGCGGCACCTACAGAGAGAGGGATGGAGGAAGGGAGGGAGGGAGGAGGAGGAAGAGAGACTAAGCTCAAGTGTGAAGACAGCGGTTAACTAGCATTTATTGTATCTTCACCCATAAGGGCCACGAGCAGTTTACTCCCACATACCAGACTCTCGTCTTTTGACGAGGGCCTCGTTTCGCGGACCCCGTCCAAATCGCCCCTGCCAGATGGGCTGTGCTATTGGCAGAATACGAACAACATGCCAGATCGAGTGATCCCGGCCGATTCGGGTGAGCTCACGTTGTCTCTTTTGAATCAGATCCCGGTTGTCGTCTCCATCCGTAGATCCACTACCGTCCCTACCCATGCGGTGGATGGGGTGGTCTAGAGTCCTAGACGTAGCATTCGTCGACAATTCGGATACTGCGAAACGCATCGTTAGTGGAAAGGAAGGATTTAAGCGAGGCAAAAAGTCAGAAATACGAGAGAATGGGGACAACAAGGCTCTTGGGGGAGGATATCAGAGCCCAAGAGGAAGGCGGTGATAAAGAAGAGGCTCCTTTCTGCGTATCCTGAACAGGGTGTTTGGGCGCTAACACAATCTACATTAGACAGTCAACCCCGGCTCTCCCGTCCGAGTCGGCTCGAAAACGGCAAAGCCCCAAGTCGGATAGTTTCCGGCGACGGGGGCTCGTCTCCACTTTAATCCCGATCGGTCAATATTCCACTCTTCTATAGAGTGCTTTTCTGATTAATCGCGTTGGCTCTTCCGCCGTGAATGAGCGAATGGATTCCCGGCTTTTCCTAATCGGTGAGCTTGCGTTTGAGAGAGAGTAGATATTGCCCCCTCCTGCAGTGCTGCAAGTGCTGGAGCTTTTGTTCCTGGTCCCATCTAGGTTTAGTCCATCGGTGTGAGCGTGTTTGTCACTTGAGATGATCCCACGTTCCGACGCAGGAGAAACGGGGTCTTCCGTGAGGCTGTGAGCTTGAGCTCGAGCTCGAATCAGATTCAACGAGAATGGACCAACTGATGCACTTTTGAAGTACAGATAGCTCCTGAGGTGGGTAGGTGCTGAGTTTGGTGAACGGGTGGGGCTGGCTAGCGTGACCTCCGAAGATGTTTGTTTCACAGCACCTTACCTTCTTCTTTGAGTCAATGGAGACATCGATGTCGAGCCAAAGTTGTATCGCGAAGTTGTAGAGATGTAACGACAGGTACAGACATGTTTACCACTCTCATGCTGTCGAATAAGTCAAAAAGTAAGAGTCCTTCAGATGAATGCAAACCCCCTTTCCTGAGCCAGCCCATTCTCATCCTTATCCTCATGTGGGCTGTTTCCAATTGCTTTTACTAAAAGACCGCTGATCGTCTTCGTATTGTGACAACATACTTTCAGTGTTCAATGTAATTGACTTTTCGTTGGATTCGAGTTGGTTGCCAGAGCTGTTTCGCTAACATTCTCGGACAATTGGCGAGATTTGATAGTGGAAGAAAGATTTTGCGGAAAGCTTGGATCAGAGGCGACTTTTTCCTACTGACACGTTCAAATGCTATAATGTCCTCAATTTGTCCGGTTGTTCTTGGCAAGACGAATCCTGGAACTCTCTATTCTCATCGGGTGCGATCTTGCAAACATCGGCTTTTCGGCTATGGAAGTAGCGGACAGAGGGTTCTTTGGCAAGGTACAGATGCTCATTGCATAGCGTGCTCGGTGAGAATGGCCCACTTCTTTCCCCGGAAAATCGAAGAAATATCAGTCCCTCAGGAATCATGCACCTATCCGTACTGAGACGAAAGATTTAGATGACGACAGGAACTGGTGAGAGTATTCCCATATACGGAGTACTCGTCCGCAGGCGAGAAGATGAGCACGGGATATAGTGGAGAACCCACCGTAGATGCAACCTCTTTAGGCGGCTCCTGTGATATGACGTAAGTTGGAAGACGGCACATGGCTTCCAGCCAGTAGACAGAACGACGCGATGCGCTTGTGGCCGCATACCTACGCATCCGCCACATGATACAGGCATTTCTGGACTGTGTTCTTGCATCCACGTTGCATTTGACATGCAATATATTGACTTTCAGATGCATCCAACGGCGGACGCTGAAAAACCGACGCCGTTGAAGTCTGAACGGGTCCCGCCAACCTTTTTTAATGGGCACTGCGACCTTCTAGTCTCAACCTTAAAAAGCGTACCTACCTTACTAAGGCAAGCACGTAAGCTCCTTCCACGTGCCCGGGAAACGAATCCGACTACATGTCTCCATGATCTCGATAGGAAAATGAAGATGAGCATCACGGCGAGAATTCAGATGTACAGGGACCCGACGCAGCGATATCGAACTGACACCTCACTCACAGATACGTCGTACAAGATGTGGTGAGACCCGAGTAATGATGTCAATAGGACCATCAACGGCCAAGAAATGCGGCACAAATCCAGCCGTGGCAGGATCGCTTAGCGCTTTCTGGGCACAGCATTAGGTCGCAGGCACTGAATCTTGACTTTACTGGGCGATGTCCCGAACCCTTGGCGGTCGGGGAAAGAGCATAATGGCATCCCAGGCACGTGATGCCAAAATTCGAGATCCAATCAAGGCAGGCACAAGCTCCAAGTTCACCTCACCTCCATCTCACATCACAGGCAGGGACACCCAGGCGTTCTTTCCGCACTAGTTCACTTGACAGGGGCACACTTCCCTCCTTCCTACGGTCCTACCTGACAAACTACGGCGGACCCATTTTACGTCTGCAGATTCAACGTCATCTCTCTCAACCACCTTCCTTCATTCTTCTCACCACAGACTTCTCGCGGAAGCAACCCAATTTGCCAGCGAAGTCCAACACAACCTTTCATCTTCGACCTCAGATCGGTCGATCCCACCCACTTCGCGTTCGAGCAAGCCCTCCAGCAATAATTTACGAGCCGATGGAACGCGTGCTAACTCGTCTCTTCACACCCAGGTTTCGAATCCTTCCTACCTGGCGTGCCCTGGCTACCACTCGAAATCAAACAAATGATCTACACCCAAATGATATTTCTCTCACCACACCCTGCCACCTGCCTTGCGAGTACCGACCTCCTCTCGCTCCCACAACTAACACGACCCCTTCTCCGAACATGAAGCTATCCTCCCTGTCACACCGTCTGCAAGCGCAGACATGAAAAGCGTCATGACGTCTTCCAAGATCCTTCCAACGCCTGCTGGTAAGTGCAAACGAACTTGTCGATCTGCGGCTTCAGTTCCGTTTCCTATTGTCCCATGATTTTTCCAATTCTTGCGGGTTTCTTCCCCGCATTCAACCCCACCCCCGCTCTCCATTCAACCCACAGATGCAACCGCTCTAGCTTTCCACCTTCTCGGTTTCGTTCGAGGTGAAGCTTGACGGAGAAGTCTCCGATTACGTCGTTGTACAGAGCTATCTTCAATTTTCCGTTTCTTGGCGAGTGTCTGAGTACATAAGGAGCCAAGCTGTCCCAAGCCGGGAGGCTATCTTGGTTGTCTTGGGATACAAATTTACCCATCTATTTCTCCTACAATTTCTAGTCTGCACCCCTTTGCCCAGGACGTTTATTCCCTCGTGGCAGTGTCCCGACTTCCACTGGGCTTCACCCACCAACGTACCAGCGTTCAACCATCTTCCCTACCAGGCTGAAGCTCAGTCGTCGCCACCAGCAATATGGCTTCGGGTCCGAAGCGAGAAAATATTGGCGACCAGTCATCGTCAGACCATGCCGAGCCCGAGTACTCTCACATGGACCATCCCGGACGACAGTCCGAGGCCACAGCGGTTGACGACGAGGAGAGAAAGCGTCTAGAGGCTTCCCGCAAGCTGGAGAACCCTCTTGCTGGCTTCACGCCCGAACAGTTGAGTAAAAAAGGCGAGGATTACTGTCTAGAACATGGCATCACCGACGAAGAAGATATTCGGGCTTTTCGCCTTGGCGCCATGATCGCCGGAAATATGAACAAGTACGACAGCATGACTGAGATCACTGCCGATGAACGCGCAGTGCTTGACGGCGAGTCCACTCACAAATGGCGGAACCCGAAGATGCTCTATGGTGTTGTTGCCGGTCGGTCTTCCCGTTTCTTTACTCTTTTTTCTATTTCTACCTCTGCTTTGTCCTTTCTCATGCATACTTCTCCAGCCTCTCTCTGTCTATGTCTTCCTCTTTCCGTACAGCGGCTGACCCTTCCCAAGTCTGTTCATTCTGCGCCGTCGTCCAGGGCATGGACGAGACTGTTGTCAATGGCGCCCAGTCCTTCTACAAAAAGCAGTTCGGCATTGGAGGAGAGACTGAGCGGGACACCTGGCTCCTTGGCCTGACAAACTCTGCTCCATATCTCTGCTGCGCCGTCATCGGATGCTGGTTGACAGAGCCCATGAACAAACGGTTCGGTCGCCGGGGCACCGTCTTCATCTCTTGTCTCATCTCTGCCCTGGCCTGTTTTTGGCAGGCTTTCACCAACACGTGGTGGCACATGTTCATCGCTCGTTTCTTCCTCGGTTTTGGCATTGGACCCAAGTCTGCCACAACTCCCATCTTCGCCGCCGAATGTGCGCCTCCTCGCCTGCGTGGCGCCCTCGTTATGCAATGGCAACTTTGGACGGCCTTTGGCATTATGATGGGATACGTTGCCGACTTGGCTTTCTACTACGTACCTGACAAGGGAGGTATTGTCGGCCTCAACTGGAGGTTGATGATGGGCAGTGCCATGCTACCCGCTGTCTTTGTCTGCGCTTGCTGCTATATGTGTCCTGAGTCTCCTCGATGGTACTTGACCAAGAACCGCCACTTCGATGCCTACAAGTCCATGTGCCAGCTACGTTTCAAAAAGGTACAGGCTGCTCGCGACCTCTTCTATGCCAACGCCCTCCTACAGGCCGAGAAGGAGACACAAGGCATCGGTAAACAAAACCGCTTAAAAGAATTTTTTACGGTGCGCCGTAATAGAAACGCTATGATAGCGTCTGAAACGGTTATGATTATGCAACAATTTTGCGGTGTGAATGTGATAGGTAGGTGCATATTTCGCGATTTAAAGATTTTTGTATGGTATTAAGGCATAACGGAACTGTCTAAATGCATGGATTTCCGTTCAAAACGGTCAAATATTACAAAACCGGGTGTTCAGGAGATGCTCCAAACCGAAAAACTCTCTTCATCTGAACGACCTCCTACAATATGCTAACTTTGAGCAGCTTATTACAGTTCCGAGATCTTCCTGGCGGCCGAGTTCAGCGAAGTGAGTGCCTTGTCAGCGTCCCTCGGCTTTGGCATCATCAATTGGCTCTTTGCTCTTCCGGCTTTCTACACAATTGATACTTTCGGACGGCGCAACCTACTCCTTACAACCTTTCCATTGATGGCTATCTGTCTATTTTTTACTGGCTTCTCGTTCTATATACCTACAAATCCCGCCAAGATTGCCTGCATTGCGCTAGGGGTCTACCTCTTCGGCATGGTCTACTCTCCCGGCGAGGGACCGGTACCTTTCACTTACTCAGCCGAGGCCTACCCGCTGTACATTCGTCCAATCGGTATGTCTCTGGCGACAGCTACGACGTGGTTCTTCAACTTCATTCTTGCCGTCACCTGGCCCTCTCTTCAGACGGCCTTCACACCAACGGGCGCATTTGGGTGGTACGGCGGCTGGAATATTCTTGGGTTCTTTCTCGTCCTCTTCCTGCTTCCCGAGACCAAGGAGAAGACACTCGAAGAGCTGGACGCTGTGTTCAGCGTGCCCTTGCGTACGTTTGCGCGATACGGGCTCGCCCAGTTCTTCTACTTTTGGAAGAGGTACATCTTCAGGCAGGATATCAGTCCGCCTGCTGTGCCGCATGCTGGAGGGATTGATTATCATCGGGATTCATTCAAGCAGGAGAAGCAGCACAGCCCGACTGCTCGTGTTTAGTGAGGGACATTAGAGGGTACTTGATTATCGGAGACAAGAACTGCTGCTACTTAGCCAGACCAGCGTGGAATGGACCAAAAGGTGCAGAAAGGATTGCCGCTGTATAACAATGGCGTGATGGCACCACTACCTATAACTTGAGGAATATTTGGAGGTGTAATGTATATCAGGGCAAGCAAGGCTTGTCTGGGAAACACGCTTTATTTTCTCGGCGTATCCAAACCAATCACCTGAAATTGCACCCTAAGAACCTGAGATAGTCTACTTTTGACGGTTCTCCGACTCCACTCGTCCAGGGCAGGTGAAGATCTTCTCGAGCCCCCGGATACTCCTTGGGATGGAGAGGCGAGGTGTACTGTAAGGTACTTGGGCTACTTCTCCTTCTCTCCTACCATAAGAGGCACAAGGGGAACGTGGCCGAGGGGTATTTGGAGGGAGTCATAGATTAATCCATAAGTCCGAGGCCTCACTCAACCTAACCTTTTGTTCGATTCACCATTAGCGACTTCTTTTTTTCCCTTCCCTTTTCTGTTAGCATCTCATCGTCCCCTTACTCTACTCGAATTCAGCTGAGAACATAGAAATTATTGTTGTTTTCAGACCTATGCGCGTCTACTATTGAGGCCCCAGCTATCTCTCACCTCGTGTCACTCGAACCTGCAGAACAAGTATGATTCGCATGCGTATTCGTCTGCGTATTCGTCAACTCACAGCCTGAGGTATCACAAGACATGGCGGGGCGTGGTCTATATACCGATTCACCTCTCAAATTCTCAACAGCAGTAAAAGGGACTCTTGCCCAGAAGCTTAAGATGGTTATACCCCTAATCCTGAAGTGCAAAGCTACCGAGCTGTAGTTTGTGGATTCGAAATCCACAAGCAACCTTCGTTTTTTCCCCCTTGTTCTATCTTTTTCTTCTCGACTTGAGACTGAAAAATTTCACATCGTCAATTGGGCGGAGGCAATGACGGATGACCTGCCTTGAGGTACGCAGGGGTTTGTCCTCGCGGATTGAATTCTTTGACGTTCGAGATATAAGTGATGTGATAAAAGCAGTCTCTGTGACAGATGGACTACAGTTTATCTACCTTTGAGACGCACCTGAATGACCATACCATTCAAACATGTCACTGGCTGGACAGGTCAGTCTAACTTGAAGCCCTCGAGCAAGGAGGAACTGCCACCTGTATAAGGGTCAGGAAGCATCCGCCAGGGCCTCACTGTGTACTACGTATTGTGTAATGGAAAACTGGGTATATTGCGCTCCATAACCGTTTACTAGTGACTTGCAATTTCCGACCTTCCGTCGCGGGAAGTCCTTCCAAGTTCCAGCCGTCTAGACGGCGAGCTTCACCCACTCCAACGCGCATAAGACCTCCTGGTGCCAACCCGCGTGGGCGGCTAGGTCCAGCAAAAATTCCTCCTTCTCGTCGTGGGTCCGTGGACCTCCGGAGCCTGGTTGCCCTCGACTTCGCGTGGCTGGCTCCGCAGAGCATGATTTCTAAACCGGCGTCGATCTACCGGATCTTGGCATCAGTGCCGGCCCGGCCGTCCAGGGCGTTCGTGCCGTCGGCTTCCAACATGCCCACGTTGGCCACGATGGCTACGGCGTCGAGCTGGCCGAGTTTGTCAAGCCCGAGAGGGTCAGACTTGTCTATGGGCATTTCTGGAGTCGGTGCTCGTCGACGGGTTCGTTTGACTGGCCGGCCAGTTGAATGGTGGTTTGTGCGGATTCGACAGGGTGATGTGGGATGTGATGAGGATGGACAGAATCTTCGTCAACTCTGATGAGTAGTAAGATATGTCCCGTCGAGTCCTCTCCGAAACGTTGTGTTGAGGCATGGAGGTCTTGGCGCTTGTAGAAGGCCCCCCCTTCAACGATTCGCGGTCGTTGATGAAGCACCGGGGGTCGCTCTGCCTCAACTGACGTGTGGTTGCTTTTTTCGGAAGCCACTATGGTGTTGCTTGAACTCTGACCACTGGGGGTGGAGGTCTCTGGATCGTCTCCCTCTGTCTCTTAGTCGACTCTTTGGGTAATAGCGCCAGCACTATTTACACTTTGTCGTGTATGTTCCCGGGAGGGGTGGATCATCCTCTAGGCTTGCATAATCTCCAGCCAAATGCTGGCTGTCTTATGCGAGGCATATCGTAACATGAAGGGCTAGATCTCCGTCTAAACCTGTACAATCTCCAGCTTGCTGTTGGCTGTCTTATACGAGGTGTAGGCTGAAGTGCTAGGCCCTCTGAAAGGCCTGCGTAATCTCCTGCTTATTGCAGGCTGTCTTATGCGAGGCGTGGGGTAGGCGGGTGGGCTAGATCCCCTCCTAAACTTGTATGATCTCCAGCTTGTCGCTGGCTGTCTCGTACGAGATTTAGGGCGAGGGCTATACCCTTTGATAGGCCTGCATAATATCCTGCTTGTCGCGGGCTGTCTTATGCGAGGCCAGTGTTGTAGGTCGGTGGTGTTGAGAGCATTGGGGACTGTCGCGGCCCCTTCCCTATGGCTAAAGGTTGCCGAAAGATGTGCCATGTCGGAGACGGTGGTGGATATATTGGAGACCTCCACGGTCGATGGGGAGAGAATTCCAGTGATCCTTGAGTCGTTGATCCTCGAGCCGTAGGAGGAGAGCTAGGCGCGACAGGGGTAATGGATACACAAAGGGGTGCCATTTGTGCTATATGGCACGCCCTGGTCTTATGTGAGCATAAGGTATGTGTGTAACCGAGCAGATATGATATTAGCGGCCTGTTCAGGACTTGATATACTGCGTTGCCGATGTGGTTCAAGCTGAACCGGTGTTGGCGGTTTGGGAATCCATAGAGGGCTCCTGTTGCCTGGGGGTAGAGAGGGGATGAGACTGTGTCTGAAGAGAAGAGAAGAGAAGAGAATAGAAAATGTAAGGGAAAATTTGAACATCTTATAGGTATTTGGAAATCATCAAGGTGCTCGAAAGGCCGTGATCCATTCTATCTCCGTTGTCTCCGAGGTTATGAGGACCCACGGGTAAGTGCCCTGATGGCTATGTTGAGTTTCCTCACCCATCAATGGAGGTGGATTACCTTGAGGGTAGAGTGGCAGAGAAAAGTTAAAAGTCGAGAACTGCTGCATGAACCTCTCGGACTTCCGGTTCGCGATCTTGCGGGAAGATTTATGGGCGATGGAAAAGTTAGCCCTCACCTCGAGGACTGGCTCTGGGAAGTTTCACAACTGCAGAACCGTATCTAGATCTGGTTGTACCTCAACCCTAAGGATCGCAATGGAAAGCTGAGTACCTTATTATCGAAGAAAATGAAATTTGTGTGAGTCACAAGTACGAGGATACAATTTTAATAAAACACTGTAGTGCCCACCCAGCAGTTCGGAGCTCAAGAGTCTTGAGAAGTAGGTAGGAAAATACGGAAGTCATGCTGTTGGTTCTCAGACCCAGGCACGTGAACTGCTGCAAGGGGAAAGCAGGCGCGGTTTTATCATATTCGCTTGTGATATCATTTGTTCGGATAGTTTAACGACAGGCAAGTGAGAACAACCCTGATGACCATGGCGTTCTTAAGCTTTGGAGATATGCTATTGTCTCATCTGGTTGTGTCAGGTGACAGTCCGCTCTATCGGAGGTTGGATGACTGGAGAAACGTCATACCGCAAGCGAGAGACATGTGGTTTTGCATCCCAACACAACAAACTGATTGAAAAGGAAATGTGACTGAGAATATCGTCCGCATCTTGGGACGGAAATAGAGTTGACAGCCGACCAGCAGGGGCGAAGGCAAACGGGACGGCAGCCATCCACTGGATCGGGTCTGGGCTTTTTTTTTTCTCTTAGGTGACCATCGGAAGCCAAGTGCCAGGGTAGGAGCTCTGGAGCTCCAACTTGCTAGCTTCCAGAAAGAGGGCCGAAAAACCGTGCATTAGCGCAACTGCAAGCGTCCGGGAGGGAGGCTTGGGAGGGGCGGCCGCACGGGAAGGACGCTGGAGACGTTGCAGGCGCCGCGGCAGCTGCCAATCAGACCGGCCGGAGCGATGATCCTCCCCCAGGCGGTTTCCTATCGATAAGATCGGTTCGTGCCCCAGAAGCAGCGTCTGTGACCCTTGCAGTGCGCCAGTGATGCGATGGTGCATCACTGGGTGCGACCTGACAGCTGACGTCAGGGGTCTGAGATGGACGCAGCTTCCCGCGCGACTACAAACAGAGCTCACCTCCCCGGTTTCCCTCACACGATGCTGCCGTTGCTTGTGTTTGCTTCACAAACTTACCGTTTCATCTTTGCACTCTCTTCTTCTCGTTCTGTGTATATGTGTCTGAGGTAGACACGATATACAGACAGACAGGCAGACTTACACACAGGCTGACCGACATATTCACCGTCCGTTGGCTTGGTGTCTAATCATATCCCATGATTTCTTTGTAGCTTTTCACCTTGTATTCACCGTGTCCCTTTCCCGCATTCGCCTAATTCCAGGGTGGCAGTTGGTCCCTCGCAATATTGCCCAGTATGGAAACCGCGCCTGGCTCTTCGCCTTCCCCGGCAGCACCTGCCGTGGGGCAGGATGCGGTCGTGCAGGAGGCAGCGACGGACGTACCACCTCACAACCACCCAAGGAGTACAAACACAGAAACCCCTCCTGCCAGCTCTCACCCTGCTGCAGCACCTGATCCGACTTCCAATCCTGATCACAACATCAACACTTTACCCTCGGAGAACGACGAGGACCAATACAACTACGCCTACTCTGACGAGGAGGACTTGGACGCATCTTCTATTTGCTCCTTTGAAGAGGAAGAAGACGGCAACTGGGAACGAGACCCAGACGACCCCGATACCATGGCCGGCTCGAGACGCCCTCACGGCCAGCGCCGTCGTACCCAGACCGATCTTACGGGCGTTCTCACTCTCGAGGAGAAGAACGAGCTCATCAATTTGGTCAGCAACATCTTGGACAGTATGCAAGACCAGATAAGCAACATCTTTCACTCTCCTCCCATCACTCCCGCTACGACCGAGGACCCCCAGCACTCATGGCTATCCCTCTCGCTGCTAAAAAATAAAGTGAGCGGCACGCCTGCCGCCCCTCAATCTCAATCTCAGGGCGGCGCCAACAAGGAGAATACCGGCCCTGCTTCGACTTCGAACCAGCAGAAGGGTAGCTTGACGTACAATAAAGCCCATGAGATAGTCGAGAAGGAAGAGAAAGAGGCTATGACGCCTCAGCTCCAGGAGCTCAAGAAGGAGTGTCTTGTCGTCTTCAGGAAGTGGCAGGGCAATGTCCTGACGCGCGCCAAGGACATTTCGGTCAAGGATCCCGAGGCTTCAGCCGCCCAAGCCAGTCGAGGAGGTCGTGGTGCTGTTCGTGGAGCCCGCGGCGGTCGCGGTGATCGTGGTGCGCCTCAGGGAGGTCGAGGCACTGCCCCGCGCGGCCGTGGTAGTAGAGGCGGCGCCCTCAGCGTCAAGACAGGAGGTACGTTGAAAGCTGCTGACCCCATAATCCCTAGCTTATATGCTGACTTGAACAGGCTCGCCGGCTACCCGTCAACCCGAGACCGATCTCTGGCTCACAAGACGATTCCCTCCAAGTGCCACACCACTGACCGCCCTACCCATCGAGCGCCGGAAGTTGTTGCTTCACACAATCCTCCTGCTTCTCCTGTCATTGGAACAGTACACAGCCTTCTCTCGCGTCTTCATGCTCAAGTTGGCGTCATCGCTTCACCTAACTCTCCGCTTCTTTCAAGAGGATGAGGTTCGGGTTGCCAGAGGTCTCGGCAAGACTGTGCAGGAGGTCAATGCCGATGAGATAGTGGAGGACAAGTCTGCAGAGAACAAGTCAACCAGACGCTGGAAGGTTGGACTTGCTGGCGCCGCCGGTGCTGCCATCATTGGTGTCACTGGAGGTCTTGCGGCTCCCCTGGTCGCTGCTGGCATTGGCACCGTTATGGGCGGTGTTGGACTTGGTTCCACGGCGGCAGCTGGATTGCTCGGTACTCTGGCCCAGAGTGGCGTTGTCGTTGGCAGCTTGTTCGGCATTTATGGTGCTCGCCAGACATCCAAGATGATGGACCAGTACGCCAGAGATGTTGCCGACTTTGCGTTTCTACCTTTGCATGGCGAGATGCGAGATGAGTATCGCGACGCCAAAGAGATCCCGTCTAAGGACCGTCGCCTTCGAGTTGTCCTTGCCCTCAGTGGTTGGCTTACTCAGAAGGAAGACGTGGTCAACCCCTGGCGTTGCATCGGCCACCAAGGTGAGGTGTACGCTGTGCGATGGGAAGTTGCCAACCTGATGAATATGGGTAACTCGCTCGAGACTGTCATCAAGAGTACCGCCTGGAGTGTTGCCAAGAAGGAAATCATTACGCGGACCAGTAAGTTTCTCGCCACATGATGTAAAACCCCCTTGCTAATCATTCATAAGTCTTTGCCAGCCTCATGTCAGCCATGTGGCCCATCGGCCTTCTCAAGGTCAGCAAGGTCATTGACAATCCTTGGAGTGTCGGAATGGTCCGAGCCGAGAAGGTCGGCATGATCCTAGCGGAAGCCATCAGTCGCAAAGTGCAGGGCGATCGACCTGTAAGCTTGATTGGCTACAGCTTGGCTGCCCGAGCCATCTACACCTGCTTGATGGTCCTTGCCGAACGCCGCCAATTCGGCCTCATTGAGTCCGTGGTCATGATTGGCACCCCGGCGCCATCCGAAAGCCGAGTTTGGCTTGCTTTGAAGAGCGTCGTTGCGGGCAGACTTGTCAACGTCTATTCGGAGAACGATTATATCCTGGGCTTCCTATATCGTACGTCCAACCTCCAATTCGGCGTTGCTGGCTTGCAACCAATCCAGGGCGCCGAAGGCGTAGAGAACTACGACGTGAGTAGCATGGTTAGCGGCCACCTGAGATACCAATACATGATTGGTACCATCCTCAAGAACATCGGCTGGGAGGATCTCGACTACGCGCAGATCGAAAAGGACGAGCAAGTCCTCAGCCTCATGGATGAGAAATACGGCCGTGACAAGAGCCAGAAGCCAACTTACGTCGACATGGACAAGGAGGCTGAGCACATTCAGGAGGAGGTGCAGCACAAGAACGACGCCAAGCTCGATTCGAAAATGAGCAAGATGAAGATCCAGGATTAGGCTACGGAGAGCATCTTAGCTGCGGTGATCGGTAGAAATATGGTTAGACATGAGCCATTGTTATTGGACGTGGTAAACGACGTGGATTATGGATGGATGGACTATTGCAACATTATTAGCTATGACACTGGGAAAACGGGCACACACATTTGTAACACGACGAGATACGATCAATGGGAAAACGAATATGTTTATCAATGGAATGTCTCACCGGGTATCCTACTTGATGGGTATCATGCTTCCTCTTTTTTGCTGCTCTGAACGACAAAGTATTTTCCAGCCGTCCTCGACGCGGTCTCTAGAGGATTCCAGTCCTCAACTCCTTTGGTTTCAACCTTTTCCCCGCGCAATCTCTTTGGCCGTTTCTTGTGACCAAAGCTGATTTCCTTGCCCAGGGCATTCTGTAGCTCTTGCAAGCCAATAGTTGCTTCAGCCACGCCCTCTGTTGTTTCGTCGCGTAACGAACGAAGTGGTTCAACGCCAGTGGTATCTACGCTCTGAACATCGCGCACGAAATGTAGTTGAGAGTGCAGTGTGCGCAACATCGCGGTCTCCTCCGCCTCAGATTCGGGGAGCGGGAGGGCGGACAGGCGAAGGAGGTGATGGAGCTTTGCGCGGGAGATTGGTTCCTCTGTTGACTCCCTCGCAGCGCCGCTCTTTGAGGAGGATGGGAGGAGAGAGGCGACAGACCATGTGGGTTTCGAGAGGATTGTCGATGCTGATTTCGGAGTTGAGAGGCAAACGGAGGAGGATGTGAATGTGCGGGTTTGGGGGAGGAGCGCGCTGCAGCGCCTGCAGAGTGGACGAATCGTGGCCATGACCGTCGTTCAATGGCCTAGGGCTGTGGATGTGACTTGTTTAGAGAGTTTAGAAGTCGTGATTGTAGGCTTGGTGTTGCCAAATTTGGTTGACCTAGAAAACGACCTACTTTAGAACCTAGAGCTTGAATCCTGGTGTTTCTTCTCCAGCAGCCAAGGGACCAGGGGAAAGGCAAGTCAAAGTCTCGACGAATGAGAGTGTTTGGACACGACTCCAACAGAACCCCACCATAGGAGCCTGCAACAGCAACACTGACATGGGGATTCGCAAGCAAACGTAAGCCACCCTCACCTTGGTTTCCGCTAAGCCACAGCGACTCACCCCGCGCGTCATAGCTGGCTGGGCTGGCTACTGGTGCCACCGAACCCCCGAAGAAGCCAGCCCAAAACGCAGGGCCAGCCGAAGTGGGCGGGTTGGGGGTGTGTCGCGCTGCTACAGTTTCGAAGCGCTGATGCCAGCCAGCAACCACCACCACTGCCACCTCTCACATCCTGAACAACGAACCAAGCGACGCACACCCTTCCTTTCTCTTCCTACAACCCGCGAACTGTCCTCTCGAGACACCTACTATAAAGAGAGGTCTGCGATAACCAACCCGACGAACGCACGTATACGGCGGCACACTGCAAGCCATCGAGACCCGACACCTATCGATCGAGAGACACATATCCAACACACCCCATAATCGTAGCCTAGTGCTTGCTTAATTCCGAAACCATGGCTCAGGACCCTCGTGCTCTGCTGCAAAAGGTGCGTTGATGTTGGAATTTTCTTTCAACCGTGGGGCTACACTGTTCATGGTGCAGACGGCGGGGAAGAGAGACACCGCCCAAGCGACCCCGCGATGCACATTCATGCTGGTCGTTATCGGTATGGCGATACACGATCGCTGACGTTTCGTGATCGTGTAGGCAGACAAGACGCTCTCGAGCGCCGGCGGTGGCTTCAGCTTCTTCGGCGGTCGGGAGGACAAGTACCAAAACGCCGCGGACCTGTACATGCAGGCAGCCAACGCCTTTAAGATGCAGAAGCTCAGTCAGTCATTCCCCATCCTCTTCCACGAATACCATCTTCCTTTGACGTTTCCCATGAAACAAGCAAAAGGCTAACCAGTGGCCAAATGTTCGCCAATCCCTACAGACCGTGAAGCAGGCCAGGCCTTTGAGAAAGCGGCCCAAGTACAGACCTCCAACCTCAAGGAGCCCGACGACGCCGCAAACACCCTCGTCGACGCCTTCAAGGCCTACCGCAAGGACGACCCCGAGGCCGCTGTACGATGTCTCGAGGTCGCCGTCACGCAGTACTGCACCAAGGGCAACTTCCGCCGCGCGGCGGGCCACAAGGAGGCGCTCGGCGAGCTGTTCGAGACGGAGCTCGGCGACTCGAAGCGCGCTCTCGAGAGCTACGAGGCTGCGGCGGGGTGGTATGAGGGCGACAACGCTGCTGCGTAGGTGGAATCTGTGTCAGTTCTGGCAAGAAAACGACTTAGCTAACATTACTCTAAAAACCCAGTCTCGCCAACAAGCTCTGGCTCAAGGTAGCAGACGTGGCCTCCATCGAGGGCGACTACTACAAGGCTATCGAAAACTACGAAAAGGTGGCCGCCGTCTCCATCAACAACAACCTAATGAAGTACAGCGTCAAGGACTACTTCCTCCGCGCCGGCATCTGCCACCTCGCGACGGGCGACATGGTGGCCGCCCGCCGCGCCGTCGAAAAGTACGCCGACATGGACCCCGGGTTCGCCAACCAGCGTGAGGCCATGCTGCTCAACGACCTGCTCGCCGCCGTCGAGGGCGGCAACCAGGAGGAGTTTACGGATAAGCTGTTCCAGTACGATCAGGTTAGCAAGCTCGACAAGTGGAAGACGACGATGCTTGTGCGGGTGAAGAATGCGATTGAGGAGCCCGAGGATGAGTTTGCCTAAGTGATTTACAGTGGAGGTGAGGTCAGAAGAAGGGAGTCACGCGGCATCGTTGGGATGCAGCATTACGGACAGCCGGACGTGGCTAGTCAGGATGAGAATCCCCCTTGGAAGGAAAGTTGCCGGAATCATGGTATGTCTACACGGATGCGCCGGGGATAGGGGGCGGAAAGGAAGAGAGGTTGTAACCGAGTGGACTTACTACACCAGAAGAATCGGCATGGTCTGTTTTTTCCCGTTTGAATAGAAATCCATATCCACCACGTTTAGTGAACTATGGCGCAGAGAAGGCTTGTGACCAGAATGCTGTGACAAAAAGTTCCGTGTTCCGATATTCACTTGGCTGGGCCGGTGACGTAACCCTTCATCATCCATTTCGAGTCAAAGTCACGATACAGATCAAGTTGAAGAACTATCAAGACCTTGGGGCCTAGTATATTCGTCGTTTCTCCTTGTCTTCTTACTCTAGTGTTTGCGCAATAAAAAGACCGACCAAAAAGGGGCAGTTGTGTCGCGACTGCGAACAGCCCCATGCCACCCGCCAATACTCTCTCTCACTCTGTGTGTCCCCCCTCTCTACCTGCTTCTTTTGCTTGCTAGTTTGCATTTCTTGCTCGACAGCAATGCAGTTATCCGGAAATGGCAATAGAATCCAAGTTCTGGCTCGCAGCTGGAAATTGAAAGACTCGCAAAAAAGAAATGAAGAACGACTTCTTGATGAGGAACCCCCTAGCCCTCTTTTTACCCCAGACTCCCCCTTATGCTCGAAATGATTTTATACAATTCTGCCCCCTGCCGTTTATTAAACATACATTCTCCCTATCGTACAGTGCAGAGAGGCAGAAGTCGGAATGTTCGTCGAATCATGACCGACAAATCGCCGGCAAACGTCATCGTCGATATTCATTCAGTTTGGTGGACTGCCAACCATGCTGGGTACTTGCTTCCTGATGAAACCGTGTGCCCGTTGCTCGGCCCGAGGGACACCCTGGATCGCTCGGGGCTCTCTCATCAGACTGGGGTCCAACTTGGTAGGAATCCGGGTGACGACGGTTCGGTACTCGCCCGGGAACTTGGCACTGGGAGCAGGCACCGAAGCCGTCCGCCACATGTGGTCCGAAGTATCGCCCAGATACGTCGGAATCTTGAGCTTTGATGGCGCAGCGAACCCTGAAGCGTTGCTTGACGCGCCGTGCGACATACGGATGGTTGACAGACGAGAGAACCCCGTGGAGAGCCCAGGCCGTCCGCGAGCCTTCTTGGCCATGATGATCTCGTCAAAGAGACGGATCGACGCGTGCGTCGCCGAGTGTGTCTCACGCTCATGAATGAACTCGTTGAAAGCTGATGATTTGTTAGCATTGCCAAGGAACGTCAAGCCGAGGAGCCCTTATCTTACCTTGAGTTTCTCTCAACATTGTGGCATACTCTTGTTGATCGTACGGAAGACTCTTAATGAAGCTGTTCATGTCGAAATTGTAGAGTTGGCCATTGTTCTTTTGCTCACGAGTAGGACGGCCCAGATGCTTTCTGTACGTGTACAAGAGGCTAGCGAGGCATCGAACGAAAGCAGCTCGGACTCGGTCAGGGTGGAATGCTTCGCTGCACACCACGGAGACCTGTCCCAGGCAGCGGTTGTGGGAACGGGCATTGCAGTGAGAACACTCGTAAATGCCGTCTCCTTCTGACTTGTCGTCGCAGACGGAACATGTCGAGGACAAGTCATGGGCCATCCAGTTAAAGCAATGGCCCTCGACCCACACCATTGTGTCGGTGTTCCGTACGGGTTGAATCAGCATGTTGGGCATGATGGTTGATGCCGCCAGGGTAGACTGGGCATACGTGGAAGGGGCATATCCAGGCGTGTACCCATTGTATGAAGACTGCGAATCGACCGAGATTGCGGATACCGACATGCTTGGATTGTGTCCGTTGAGGAAGGGCAAGCTTGGCCGGTGAAGAGGCGGGTGCTTGTCCATGCCAAAGGACGAGCTGCGGCGAGACTTCTCATCAAAGTGGCCCGACTTCTTTTCTCTCAGAGTCTGTGCAAAACCGGAATCGCTGCGTGACACAGGCGTAGTCGGCATAGGGGGGAAGTTCATTGAGACTGGTGAGATGGAAGACTGTGGGCTGGTTTTACCGGACTTGCTGGTAGTCGGCCGGTCCTTGCTGTGATCGCCAGCCTTCGAATGCAAGAAAGCATTGAAGATTGGTGGTCGCACCGAGTTCGGTGGGGCTGGCTCTCCGAAAGACGAAGAGTTCTGTGTAACCCACTTGCCCAAGGAGCTCGAGGCGACACTGGCGTTGTACAGAGTATCGTTCTCGACTGAAAAGGCGTCATACGGGTACGACTCCATTGCATATGGTGGGGGTCCAGTAGTCACTCCATATCGAATGTGATGCGGCGCGGCCACGTGAAGTAAAGAAATGAGCTTGCGACGATGCTGTCGCGGAAGTCGAACGGGCTGGTTAGTGGCGTCGATCGTATCAAGGTCCAAATCGACCAGCACGTAGTCGTCCTCAGGAAGCTCAATCTTCTCATACCGCCGCTCGATGCCGACGATGTAAGGGCAAGGTGCCTCCAGTGCCGAAATCAGACGCGCTGGGAGCACAGGAATAAAGATGCTCGCCCACTTAAGGGGATACAACAAATTGGCCAGTGCGTGGCATGCCAGGTGAAGCATACCAGTGTGGGAGGAGAGGAAGATAATGCGAGACTCCGACATTGCATACTCGAACAAAGCAACAATGTTCTCCATGGACAAACACCTGAATAGAGCGTAGATGTCAATGGTCCGAGCCCCTGGAATCTCGTTGATGGCTTCCTTTCGACAATATAGTCGCAACTCTCGCACGCCTAGTTCAACCTGCGTCTTGGAAGCCAGCGGACTAAATGCCTCGGTGCACAGATTGACGACGTAACGCTCAAGAGGCTGCCAACGACCAACCTTGGGGGAGCTGGGTGGCACTCGGAGGACTGCGCTGTCGGTCATAGGCACAACAATGGCTCGCAGCCATTCCTTCCAGAACGACATTCTCGTGGCGTCTCTTCCCAAGATGCCGTAGGCTCTGGGGGCCCACAGTCCACTCTCGCCAGCCGTCAAGCCGTCGATCTTGGACGCGGCACCGTGCCGAAGTGGCCTCAGCATTTCTGTCATGAGACTGATCTTCTCCTCAACAGCGCTAATCTGGTCGTCTAGAGTGTCACGAGCGGAAGACCCCGAGGGAATCGTAGGGAGCTTCGCAAGCAGTTGGGAGAGGTGCGCACGCTCAGCCGCGAGTCGCACTCCCAGACTGGCCGCCAACTCCCGCTCCTCGTTGGACATGTGGCTCTGCCGCCACTGCTCACATCTCTTCTCCACCTCGTCTGCAACCTCGGATGTCAGGGCAACCCAAATGATGATGGTAATACCATATATCTTGGAGTTATCGTCCGAAGTCATTGTGAAACCGTGCCAGGTTGAACGTGGCCTGTCATCGGAAGACACGATCTGGATATCGTTCGGGAAGGCAAACATGGGAACGTAGTCTGGGAACCTCCCACGACGGGCGATCTCGTCTGTCGCGTCTTTGGCTGGGTACCTGTCCAATAAGACAGGCTCGAATCGTCTCTTGAGAGGATGCATGTCTGGATCTGTGTTCAGGGGCTCCGGGGGAGGAATGACCGAGTTGTAGTTGCTGAGTCGCTTGGCAGTCCTAATTGAAGCTGGAGCTAGTGTGTTAGTTGACCGGAAAGGACTTGAGGATTGCGCTACAGAGGAGGGTGGACCTTGGCGGGGGATCGTACCGGCTCCTGGCGTACTCGCTCGAGGAGTGGTGGGTTGCTTGCGCATGCTGTTCATGTCTCTGAAACTCATCTTGCGGCGGATGCTGCCCTTGATGCTCCGCTCGATGCTGCGTAGAGGACTTCTCCGGCCGCTCGCGTCGCCCTCATCGGCCTTGATGCGCTCAGCTCTGGGGTTGACCATGGGAGGGCGGGCTTGTGTTTTGGCACCGGCACTGAAGGACAAGTCTTCGAGGAAGTTTTCTCGTTCGGAAGCGAACTTGAGCAAGGCCTTGTCAAAGTCGAAGCCTTCGATAAAAGGACCCTCGCCATTGAGGCCAGGGGGGAGGCCATTGAAGACATTGAGGCCGGCACCGCTACCGGAGCCATTGATCTGGCTCGCCTGGGAGGGTCGAATGGTAGCGCTGCTCCGGTTGCTTCGCGTGTTCCCATCTACTTCTTCGACAGTCTGAATGGAAAAGCGACTGGGGGCGCGGCCACCACCACCACCACCACCCGAGTTCTGCCTGGAATGGCGACCGACGCTGGAATGACGTGCAACGCGCTTGCTCGGGGTGGCGTTGAACTCGTTATCGCTTTCCTCATACTCGCTGTCCTCGGCGATGGTGGACTCGACGTTGTTGGAGGGGGGCTGCGGGGTAGAGTCCTGATAGGAGACGGACTCTACGCCGGCGATCCAAAAGTAGTCGGCGAGCGGCGTCGAGGAGCTGTCCATGACATGTCACTTGCTGGTGACCAGCCGGATTGGCGATTTGGCGATATGTCTGGCCGGCGAGGATATTTTTTCGCAACGTCTCGCTGCTCTCGCACGGGGGGGCTGGCCCGGGCTTTTTAATCGCGAGAGGGTCTCGGGGTCCTTTGGGTCGTTGAGTGGTCGGTCGGGACTGGGGGGGTACTTTGTGGTACAAGTTGAACTTCGGTGCGATGCGGTGGGTGGACAGGGCAGGGGTGCCAGGATCCGGGAGGTTCTGATGGAAAAGTCTCAGGCGACGACCTGGAGGGAATCGGGCTCGTTTAGCTATGGGATCCTGTCGAGGTCTCCATCCAAGACTGGAGAAGAGGAGGGGGGAACAGAAGGCGGTGAACGCACGAACCAGGGAAAAATGCGACTGCTTCTCGACCAGCGACAGCTAAAGCGCCTAAGCAGCGGAGCAAAAGGGGCAGGTCAGGCAGGGAAGCCGGAGGTAAAGGATCGAACCCAGATCGGAGAAGGGTGAAAGCGTCGCGTAGCGCGAGGCCAAGGTGATGTTGATGGCGGTAGGTAGGTAGGCGTGGTTGTGATGAAAGTTAAGAACAGGAGCCGCGACGTGAGGTCAAGGGTATGGCAGACAAGCGGACCAAAAGTCGACGGATGAATCAACAACGAGAAGAGGAAGCCGCCAAAGGAGTGGATCTTGGAGGGTTTGGCTTTGGGTGTCGAAAGAGCGGAAGTGAAAGTTGACGAGTGAGAAGAGGCGTCAGCCAGGTCAAGATTGGTGCCAGAACCAGGCTCGGATTTGATCTTGCCCAGGTTTAGGTAGTAGGTTGGTCGTGTCGGGCAAAAATAACAACAACGAACGAGAGAGGGCGATGGTGTATTTTTTTCTTCTTCTTCTTTTCCTCTTGTCTGCTCGCTCGGCATAAACCTTTTCCCCCTCTTCGTTTTTTCGGTGGTGACAGAAGAACAGACGCAGAGCCTCCAAGAAAAAGAAAGGAAAAGGAAAACAAAAAAGGAGGATTTCCCGGCGACAAGGCAACAAACGACGAAACGAGAGTCGAGTCGTTGGATGGACAGATGGAGGAGAATAAAGGCAAACAAGATGGGAACAAATAATCAGGCGCAGCAGGTCAAGTCTTGTCAGGTCAGGTCTGGTTTGGTTTGGTCAGGTACCAAGAAGCCACGCGCGGACGGGATTTTCTAATTCTTCTTCTGGCCGCGTCGTTCGGTTTCCCGTTTTTACGGAGGTGTGTAGGTATTTCTAAATGCAAAGATATGGCAGGTACTCCGTACCTTACTCCGTACTTTTGTGTGTGTGCGTGTGTGAAGATGAGTGAAAGACAGTGTGGGCTCAGGCAAAAAAGTCAAGTGAAAGTCAGCGCAACGGGACAACGAACAACAACAGCCATGGCACGGTTTGGGACAGAATGGGAAGCTAATATGGTGATCGGGCTCGACGCGAGAGAGAAAGAGGGCAAGCACCAACATTTGGGCGCCTTCATTCGCTGCTGCAGTGTGTTGGCGCTACCCGTTCAAGGAGGAAGGAGGTGGTGTATAGCCACTGCCTGTGGTGTGTACTTGTAGTGTGTGGTGTGCAAGTGCGGGTGCCAGGTGGTGTGGTGTGGGAAAAGGAAGGAGTGGAGACCGACACGGGGGAGGCGGTAGACGGGCGGACAGTCAATTGGGAAGGAATACTCTGAGGTGACCTACCTTACGCCAGTTGCGGGCGGGTGCAAGTGCGTACGGGGAGGGGGGAACAGCGGGCCTGGGGTGGCAGAAAAGGGCAGCCAAACCTGAGAAGGCGCGAAGGACAGGGGAGGGGGACGGGATACCTTAGAATGCTTCTGCGGGATGGTCACTGGAGGAGGCGTACAAGCGTGGGAGGGCCCTGGCAAGCCTGGCACTCCTGGGACACTGAGAGGTCGTAATGCAGCTGTGTACAGGGAAGTGCAAGCCGCAAGACCACAACGAACACTGGGCCCAATGGGACGCCTGTTCTGCTGTGAACCGGAGCAGGACGCTTTTAGAGCTCCAGTTGTGACTGTACGGATGGAAGTATCTTCTTATACCACTACCTTACCTTACCTTACCTTACCTTAACAGGTGATGGATATTGAAAACATATATTGCCATAGTGCATACCTAGCACCGTGCCTTTGTTTATGGTACCCAGCGTACGGTACCAAGTATTGCCGTAAGGCTGGTGTGGGATATCCAATCTACGGAGTACACTACCTGCCATCACCCGTCCACGACCGGACAACCTTGAGGTAAGGTACGTAGCCAGATGCCTGACCCAACGATCCTATCCAACATATCTACGCATACCTACACTGCTATGGGATGGACCTCATGCTGAAATTGTCTCTGGTCAACCTCAAAGAAGCGAAGCTGGCGAGACTGGTGTATCCGTCCCCTCCATTCCTCAAAAGCTGTTGAACCGGGCTGACGGATAACTGACGTGTTTCATACCGACTTTTTGTCTCGCTTTCTTTTTCCTGGAACCGAGATCTCAGAGGGCGGGAAGAAGCAATGACATATGCACTAAGACCCTCCTCAAGTCCCCATCGAGGAATGTCTCTCGATTGCCGCTGCCGTGTCTCGCGCTGCGCGCGCACGCCGCTTGTCCTTTCAGACTTTCAGCTGCTCGTGTGAGTCCGGCAAAGAAGAGAGTACCTAGCAGCATAAGGTAAGTAAGGTACGGAGAGGTATCAAGTCTTGCCCCCCCGTTGTTCAAAGTCTGACTTGGTCTGGACTCGGTGACAGAACCATCTAGTGGTGCTGTCTTTGGCCTTAGCCTCCAATGCGACGTTCTTGGCCCCCATCCCCTCCTTCAACCGCCTTTCTTCTCATTTTCGGTCTAATGAGGCCAAGCTCTTGAAGAATATCACCTCGTGTTTTGCCCCTTGCATAGTCGGCAGTATACTCTAAGCCATCACCTAGTATACTCTCAACGGTGGCTACAGAAGACAGACTTGCGAGAGAAGGTAGACCAGAGATGGTGAAGCGTGGAAAGAGTGTGCAAAGCCACCCTTGTGGTCCCTGAACTAGCGTTCCAGGCATGAGCCTAGCAACGTAGACATCCATTCGCTACCTAAGCATGTATCCGCTAACCCTCGGAACAGGCAATGACAGTCAGGGCCCTGGGCTTCTTTCCCCTGAATCACTAATACCCTCGCGGGCATCTGCTTGTCGATCAACTATTTCTCGGGGCAGTGATCACAGGTAGAGCAAGGTATTTGTCCAACAGTATCCGTACCTAACCTGGAGGTTACCATCGGAGCAGGCGCTGGGGAGACGAGGGAGACAGACGACTTCCTTTTTGCGAATTGTGGATGAAGTCCCGTGTATGGAGTACTGTGTATGATGTCCCATAGGTAATCCATTGCCAGCGCCCACATTCACCCACTATCGTCCACAGCTGCTGCCACTCTGATTCTGCCCATCAGACCCTTTTTGACCCTTTTTCATGCCCTCCCATGAACTTCCTTGAACTTCCATTCCTTTTGGTGAATTCAGCTCCACCATCATGACAGTCCGCAATCCACCTTTTGCTATGCAATACAATATCCGCACCTAGCACACTCAGTATCCATGCTCCGTACAAACACTACGTACTGAAGCAGCACTGCAGGCTCCGCAACGTGCTCCTCCTCCGCCAGCATCCACTCTCTACTCCTCTTTACTCGGCGATCTCCTCTTCAGCTCCAGTACCATCACGGAATATTCTAAGGTAAATCGCTCTTCCCCTCACTTGCTTTTTCGCTGCTGCCGCCAGAGGCCCAGCATAGTGTACCTCCGGACGAGTACCTCTCGTTAAGCACTCGCGCACTTACTGCGTAGTACCTTGGCAAATCTTTCTCAGCTCTGCCTCCTCTGTCGGCCCTCAGCTCTACGGAATATTCGTACACTAACTATCCCTGCCGCAATCCTTTCTTCTTCTTCTCTCTCTCTCTCTCTCTCTCTCTCTTTCTCGGGGGACTTCTAGTAGGTAGGTTCCGGCCAGTCAGCAACCCGAGAGCCCCCCCATGATATCCATTGTCTCCAGAAAGTCTTGGGGACCTGCTCCAATGAGGGGACAAATCTGAAATGTGAGCGGCCCAGCGCTAGCCCACGACGCTTCCCAGGATGGAGGTCCTGTTCAATGCACCAAGCACCTGCAAAGCAACCTCGGGGGCTGCCCAACTAGAAAGCGCCCGTCTTGCAGAGTGCAGATAGGTACACCGGTATCCCACGCCTGCTTTCTTCAAGACGCACGTGTAAGAAGCATCTCACCCACGAGGATCAACCCATCCCAGCCTGCGCCTTTCGCTGAATGCGTCGACCACTGCTTACTTACCTTGCGCCATCAGCCATGCGCATGCAGTTTGGCATGATACTCCTCTTCTCGCAGTCTCTCGGGACGCGCTACACACTGCGAGTATCCGTACACGCACCAACAGCACACAATATCGTGAAGAAGACGAAATACGTTCCAAACCCGCAAAATATGCAGTCCCAAGCTGAGGTCAACCAACACGTCTCTTCTCCATTGATACGATGGAGATGACGTCCAGCCATTCGTTAGCTCACGGCCAAACCCCCAAACTCCTGTCCCGAGATGCCGCGAACCGGCGCTTGGCTCATGTCCAACCCCGTCCGCATCTCCATCCACGTATCGCCCGACATGAAAGAATCTACCAGATCCAAATTTCTCTCGGAACAAAACCACCATGAGGATAATCCTTGGCTAATTCTCTCGCCTGTGGATCTTCTCCACCAACCCATCGTATCCCATCCTCATGGATGTTGACAGTATCGACACCCTCGTCATTGTCTTTTCTTGGCCGCCTGCCTAACACTTGACTCTACTCATCGTCCGACTTCCCTGTCATCGGGGCCTGTCGTCTGCCCTACCTTATCACGATTCAACTCATAGTTTGCACGAGTCTCTCTACGGATACCGTGGCGGTCAAACGAAACCGACCACGCAAACACTTGACTATGACCAGTTCATCCGGCATCACGGCGAAGGCGATTACAAAGTCTTTGCCAACCTGGTAAACTCAACCCCAGGTCAACCAGCCAACCATGCACGCCGCCCAGGGCCCCAGGGGTTATCAGGCTCCTGCATCACACCCTCTTGGGATGTGGGTAAACTGCAATTGCCCTCTCACAGCTCCTACGCAGGACGGCCCACGGAGCTTCTGCAGACTGCAGCATACAAGCGCATTTCCACACGTCTGGCGTTCTGACGAATACGAATGGCTCAGCGTGGACAGGGCAAGCAAGCAAAGAAGCAGCAACTTGCAAGCATCCAAGGCGGTCTGCATCTCAATGCTCGCTACAGACTCCGGAGTATTCCTCGCCCGTCTCATGCACTTTGCCTCGAGTCGGCATCTATCAAATGTCATCCTGTGGGCGTACCTGCTTGTTGACGAGCTTGCCGAATTGTCTTGCATGCTGTAATGGAGTGTCCACCTTGGTGTACAATCGCACGTTTCAAGAGCCTGTCGGCAGCAATCCGCTCGAGACTTGTCACCATTAATGGGTCTCTTTCCGCCCATCGAGCACCAAGCAGCTTCGATAGGCATTCCTCGCACTTCCTCACACTCCTCGCAGTCTCTGGCTACACATGTAAACCCTACCTGTTTCTTGGGAAGAGTGCCAAACTAGGACTCTGTTAGGAAGTTCCCCTAGTACGGCGAATTCTGACGCGCACAGAGCAAAAGGCCATTCCTTTCCCATATAGGCCTGATATCACGGCCCATGGCCGATCGTGGGCCCGAGATGTCGAACATGACGGACAAGGATCGGCGCACAGCTTCAAGTGTCTGTGGGTGGTGGTGACGGTGCTCGGTGCTCAGTGGCCGCCGTACCACCCCCCCTTCCCGAGAGCACTTTGCGAACCACTTCTCATCGGCGCCAAAAAGCAAATACCAGCGCCGGCAGATGCCCGCCATGGCACTTTACGGTGTACTACGCACTTGTCATGCCCAGGAAACCCATGTCATCTCTTGAGATATTCTCTCAGAGTGAGTCGATTGCGTCGCCATACGCCCAATCCTTGAACCTAGGGTACGCCGCGAATTGTCGCTACACTACCCAGGGACCCGCCCGCATCGTGACATTTTCGGAGACTGTTTGGTCGGTCTGGCGTGGACACATCAGCGGTCTACCGGTACTAGAATTGCAGACGGCTCGACGGGAAGGACAGCCACTACAGACTCCTACTCCTGCAGCCAGCCAAAGAACTGAAGAAATCTTTGTTTCAGATTTCGCCTACATACCGACTCAACCCACGCGCTAGGCACCTTACGGTGTACAAAATCTACTAGCTGGAATCTGTCGGTCTTGTCTGCCTTCCCTGGCCCCTGGCCCGCGATAGCGACTCATCATCTCGCCGGATTTGGATCGTCCAAAGTTTTTTTTCGAATGTACGAGAAGATGGCTCTCAGAATTCAACTTGCCAAGTTGAACGACTCACAAGTCATGACTCTTCCAGCTGACGTAGAGTCAGTCTGCTCCTCATGCCAGTCAGCGGAAGACAGGCGCATCTATTCTGGATTTCTTCATCTACCCACCCATGCCACCCAGAAATATCCTCCAATCTGCGTCGTGCAGTTCCAGTGGCTAATCCACACCTGAGAGGCTGAGAATAATGAGATTCAAAACAGTTGCAACACTAGAATCAAATTACGTCCACGAAGCCGCCGCTTATGACATGACGACGCACTCCTTGCAGAAACCCCAGTGTTGGGTTGGACTTTTTGGAGAAGCTGAAAGCCCAACGTGTCTACTTTAATTCGGTTTTTTCGCTGCAAGCTACCCAAACGAGATGGTCGTCTCATTCCGGCAAATACCAACCGTAATCAATCCTCAACAGCGGCCTAGCCATGGCAAGGGGAACCGCTCAAATGTGGTGAAGCCACTTGTCGATCCCATGCAATGCGACTGCAGGACTGCAGAACTACAGAACCAGGTTCCTGTTTCGGACGGGAGACACGAAAGGAAATACGCAGAGCAACCAAAGCCGCATGGCACTTTCGCTGCTGCTCATGCTTCTGCTGCTCGTGTCCTCCTGCGGTCCTTGCCTTGGCAAGTTAGGGAGCTCTGTCACTCGGAGTACCACAACAGTAGGTGGTATGTAATATGGAAAAAGAGAGGCTCGTAAGTCGTAATGAAAATGAGCAGGAAGGAATGGGCGCTGTGACCACGGTTTGCCTCCGTGACCCCTTTTATTTAGCCATTTCCAGCGGGAAAAAGGGCCGAAGGGTACGAGGGTAAGCAAACGAATCTTGTAGGCAGAGGGCGCTAAGAGCCGTTCGTGCAATAGTCTCAGGACGTTCTTTAGAGTTTCGAGATCTGAGATTTGAACCCGCTGAGATCTGAAGGTGTCAAAAGGTCAGCCACCTGGTGGGGAATGGGGAAGAAAGGATTGCCTGTTGAAGGGGACTTTTCAATAACTACACATCTCTTAAGATAATGTGACATGTTGGTGCAGGTTTAGCGGCGCATCCGAGCGTCGTGAACGCCACGGCCTATGGAAATCTCACTCTAAGGTAGCTATCTTCAACGAAGTTCATCTCGGCTGGTGGCATGCCAAGATGCCTTCTCCTGAGCACTGATGCGCCTTTCCCCCTTCCTTCAACGTAGAGAGGCGTGAGAGGTCCAACAACAAGCACCGCGCACCTCTAGGATGCGAAGGATGGTCCCCCTCCTCCTCTCTCTCATCGTGATGCGGCGTTTGCCCCGGAAACACGGCTCAACGCCCCGACCGTGCGGGGGGACCCGATCCAGCTTCCGTAATTTAGTTCCCTTGTATTTTTTTTGATGGGATCTCCAGCCATCAGCACGGCTCTTCCCAAGGCGTAGTGCGTGTATACCAATCCTCAGATGGTGGAGATGTTGTGGTCTGACACTGGGCTGAATCTGGGGGAGAGGAACCAACGCCTTGAGCGCTCTGCGTCGCGTTCCTCAGCTGTCACCGTCGCCAAGGAGGCTGTCCTCGCCAATTGCTTCCACCCCCTCTTCGACGAACGCCTCAACTGTTGTTTTGCTGGTCTCGACTTTTTTCCTTTTGCGTGAGACTTGAGTAGTAGACCTCCCTCGCTCACGCCACGTGTCGCGTGCCCAGCTTGCCCGTGGAAAGAAACCCCTATTCCCCATCTCGCCCCTCCACCCGATCCCGAGAACCCCAAACATGATCCTCCCTGTCCTCGCCCGGCTGCGCCCTCGTCCCCTCGGCCTCCTCCACCACGAAGCACACCTGCTCGACCTCGCCCGGGTGCAGCACCGGCCGCGCGCCACCGCCGCCCGTCTCCCAGTTGCAGTCCGTGTAGCCCAACCCGTCCGCGAGGTCCAGCACCACCTTTTCGAGCTGGATCACGTCCTCGGAGCAGTTCTCCAGCTGGGCCTCCATGACCCACCGCCGACGGCCGCCGCCGCCGCCGGCCGGAGCAAGCGGGCCGATTTTCGTGCGGACGATGAGCGAGGACTTGCAGATGAACTGGTACAGCTTCCGAAAGGTGCGCGTCTTGCCCGAGGTCTCGGTGGCTTCGTAGTAGCTCACCGTCACGGCGAGGACGTGGTTGCCTTCCTCTTTGAGATCAAAGTTTACGATGCGCTGGAGGGTGTCGCCGGCCTCGAGGTCCGTTCCCTTTAGGTCGTCGTCGCCGCCGCCGCCGTTATCCGTGGAGTCTGGTGGGGAGAGATCGAGCTTCTGGATCGAGTTTGCGCCGGGGGTCTTCATTTCCGCTTCGATGCGGACGTCGCGGATGCTCTTGCGCTTTACCGGGGCTGCGGATGCCGCTGCTGGTGGTGCACCGGTGGCGCCGAGGGGTCCTCCTCCTCCAGGGACTGCTGCTACGAGCTCAGGTACATCGTGGTTTGCGCAGAGGGTGCAGCTGAAGGTTTCGCCTACGTAGGCTGAGCCGAAGCTCAGCGGGAGGTTGAGGATTGGGGAGAGGAGAAAGGGGGAGGGATTGGTTGAGGCGGTTGTGTCGTAGGCGAGGGAGGCCGGGGTCGGGTCCGCGGGGAGGTTTGAGGGCGTCAGCGGGGGCCGGATCGGGTGTTGTATTACGAGGGAAGGGCGGGATAGTCTATTGGTTTATGTTTCCGCGTTAGATAGTTATATCTCTTTGCTTGGGTATGGTAGTTGAGGGGTGACGTGTAAGAGGACGAGGCGCTCAGCCGCGTGTAAGTCGGGATCTCTGGTACCTGAGGACTTTCAAGGAAACGGAGTGAGGCTCCTTTAGGGGATCGTGTGACGGATATCTTTGATGGCTCATTATTGCCGTATGCGCGTCTCGCTGGTCGATGGGGAGGGGTGAGTGCTTGGAGGGACTCAAGTGTCGTCGGGCTCGGGTAGCGGGGGATGCGCCGCGGGACGAGATATGGTAATTGGAGATACGGAGAGGTGAGAGATCTTTGGAGAGATGGGCTGGTGGGACGAAATGACGATTGGGGGTCTTACCTTACCTTAGCTGTGGTGGGTCCCGGAATGTCTTTTATCGATAAGACAGTGGATGCGTGGAAAGACCCAGGCCGGCGGGCGGAGCTCTCCCCCGCATGCCATGGCCCCACCCGGGGTTCCGGTTTCGAGGTCCACGGAGGGCGGACGGATCCGCGCACTGTGGATGAATTATCATCCAAAGTTTTGTTCCAGTCTAGAGTGAAGGAGTAGCTCGTAGCGGAAGTGGTTCTAAAACCATGGGCCAAAATCCTTTCAGGTGATCTGCTTTGTTAACGACACGATAATCTAATTCCGGTTTGTAGGTTAACAATTTGGTTGCAGAGGTCTAGTTAGGAGTTTTACAGGTTTCCCTCTGTCATTTGTAAGGGGATATTGGTAGCACCATTCCACTCTTGGTCGCAGAAAATGAAACCACGCCATCACCCATCACTACATTCATCCGCCCTCGTTTTGGTTTGTCTTGGTATACATGGACATTCAATAACCATGCTGGCCTATCTATGCTATAGATATTAAGATCGATATGATGGTCTACAATGAGGGCAAGGTGGAAGATTTGGGACATTTCTGGTGTGTTGGTTAATTTTTGGAGGATGAAACCGTTTGGAGGCATCAGCATATCATCTTCGTATGGAAGACTACCTTATCGTGATAGGTTTTAAGCGGTCAACTTGGACCATAAACCATATTTGAGATCCGTGTCGGTTTCCACTGAGATCCACGCCCACATTATTCCCTCGTGAGTAGCACGATGGCAGGTTACAATAGCATTTGCCAGCACAAGAGGCATGATATCAGACCTCCGCCAAGCCTGGGCATGGGAGATACGGCGAGTGAGCTGGAAGGGTTGCTCTCGGATGGTAAGATGTTTCCGCAATGTCCTGTACTTCTTGGGAGGCGGAGTAGAGGATATCTTTCCAATAATATCGGAGAGAGGTACCACGGCACAAGTGACTGGACAAAAAGGCAGCCTAGAGCGATCAAAACCAGACCGAGATGTCTGGGGAGGATGGCTTCTAGTGCAGTGCCCAGGAGAGAATAAGCCTGAAAACACCTCCTTCGTACCTTTTCCCCTTCATAGATTCAATATTTGCATGAAGTATTGTCCACTTCATGCCCACAACTACAGTCGGAGAATCTGTCTTCCAATGGGATGCCAGTCCTTGGTTCGAAGATAACCCTCGAGTACTTTATTTCAGCCCAGAGAGATTACCTCATCGAGCGCTCTAGCTAGAGTCATTCCTTTTGCCAGCCCGTGTGGCCTGACCACACCCCAGTTCTGGCCGTAATGAGAGATGTCCACTAGATCATCGTGTTGTTGGCAAAACTAATCACCTGGAAGGATTTTTGGCCTATGTTTTTAGGAACACTTTCGCTACGTGCCGTAGTTCATGTGCAAAGTAGTGTGCGCCAGTATCGCTCCTTCCTCCCGCCACATCTCTCCATCCTCAACCTACCTCACCGGGGGAGACGGAGTGTATATATCCCATCACAACGTCGTTCCTGTCACCACCACCCCCCGGTCGATTGGCTGAGTGGGTTCGACTATGACGCAGAGTCGAGATTAAACGAAATACCCCAATGAAGCCGGGGGTGGTCGGAGGGGCGCGCTGTTCGATCCCGGATAGGGGCGCGAAGTATCGAGTAAGCTATCACCAGCCCTTCCTTCCTTCCCCCCTCCCCCCCCTTAGGCAGTGTGAGCTGTTGTTTGTGGAAGTCAAATATGATGCTTTCCCACACCCCTTTCTATGCGTTGTAGCTCGCATCAAGTTTTGCTAAATTCATTCTCGAAAGCAAGATTACTTCCCCACGGCTATTCCCATGAGAAACGATACAAAGCTTATCATAGCAGGAAAATAAAAGTAGAATATTTTACATGTATCTCTGCCATGCCATGACAAGTCAGTAATACTATCAGCCCATGCACTAACGAGTAAAGGAACAACTCGGCAGAACTGATATCACGAGGCAGCTTAAATGTACATCCACGTCATGTATGTTGTATTGTGGTAATATTACTATGTCTGTTGAGTCATATACAACTTCATCCGTACCTCCTTCAACGTCCCAGGGACCATCTGCTGCACAAAGCGACATACTAGGGTAGTACGCCTTTGATGCTTCTCTCCGCCACTTCGAGGATTTGCAATTTTGACTATTATTACGGCCTTAGACCCATTCCTCTTTTCTAAAGTATCTTCTCTAGAGGCCGGGAGGGGGAGGTACCTATCATCTGTATTAGCAAAACCCTCTCAGTCAACATTGAAGTAATGGTACTTACAGCACCGTAACCTCCTCCGGTGCCCGGAGGCGCGCCTGAGGGAGGGGAGGGGGGCAGAGCTCGGAGGAGGTGGAGGAGGAGCAGCCTCGCTGGGAGGCGGGGGCGGAGGAGATGCCGCTGCTGCCGGGGGCGCGGGCGAGCCTTGCTGCTGTGCTTGTGCAGCAGCATAGTACTGCTGGTACATTTGAACGTAGGCGGCGTATCCGCCATAGGCAGCGTAAGGATCCTGACTGCCATAGTACTGTGCGTACTGTGCGGCGTAGTCGGCTCCGGCGGCAGGGCTGTTAGAACCGCCGGCAGGAGCAGGGCTTGCTGATTGCCCAGAGTTGTGACCGCCATAGCCGCCGCCGCCGCCGTGACCACCGTGACCACCATGGCCTCCGTGGCCTCCGTATCCGGAGTTATAGCCGCCGCGGTCGCCGCGATCACCACCGTGACCGTGGCCTCCATATCCGCCATGGCCGCCATCGTGCCCCCGCGAGCGGTCGCCGTAGCCCCCGCGGTCACCATAACTACGAGGAGGTCTGCTCTTGAACTCTTCGTACTGCTCCTTGACATTTGCAATTAGATCCTCGCAAAGCTCCTTGGCCTTCTCGACCATCTTAGGGTCAGGTCCGCTATTCAGAGTCAGTACCTATGCGATAACGTTGGTAAGGTCACAATGCACTTACGCGACGTGAAGATACATGTCCTCATCACTCTCGCGATTGGTGGCTGCCTCCAGATACCCGGAACCACGTCCTTTGATCTGGACGCGACACTGAGTCTCCTGCTGGATGTGCTTGACGTAGGCACCGCCATGGCCAACAACCTGAGCGCGGAGGTTGAATCCGGGGACGGACTCCAAACCAATGGGGATCTTCTCTTCGGGCCATTTGCGCTGTAATATGTCAGAAACAACTTTTCGAGACTGATTTCCATACATACTCGGCCATATTCGTCTCTCTCAACCTGCTCCTGGTCACGTCGACGGAAACGACGCTCATCTACCAGCGCGGGAAGTTCCTGTTTCATGAGTTCCTCGATCTTTGTCACGGCCTGCTCAAGTCCAGTCTTGGATGTACTGGTGACATGCAAGTACAAGGGCGGATTCTAGGGAGAGAGTTAGTGTGTGTTACTATACCATAGTTTTCGAAGCTGACATACCGCCGCAGTCGCCATGCTCTTGTCGGGATAGTAGTTTCCTCGGGTAGTAACATCTTGCAAAGTCAACCTTTGTTCCTAATTAGACGTAAGAGTGGGAGGTGTATCGTACCAGCACCAGTTTCTTCTTTAATCTAAATCAAGCAAATGGAGTCAGCAGGTGCCAAAGAGGGGTGATTCTGTGCGAGCTATCGTGCCAAGTAAGCAGGATGATCTCGACACAAATCTGTTTATATGTAGGAAAGCGGAATGCGCTCGAGATGAGGCCTGGGAAGGATATATGATCAGTGGTTTTGCACAGGAGTATTTACCATCTTCTGAGTCGACCCCTTGGTCAGGAGGTATCGGTTACGAAGGTCGTTGACTTCAATGTCTTTGATGAAGTCGCCGTCGGCGATGTACATCTCTCCATTGATCGTATTGGCCGGGTCGGGCGATTGGGCACCACCTGTAGGAGAAGTGGCGGTCTTGATCGGAGGAACGTCGACATGCTGAATGCCCTTCTTCGCCTGGAGTTGCGCGTTGATTCGCGCGGCCGCGGCAGCTGTGAGTCTATTAGCCATGTTTTCTACAGCCAAAGCGGAGCGCAACCCGTACCAGCCGCAGCAGCGGCATCTACTGGCGACTTCTTCGGTTCTGTCGCCTGGTCATTGGGCAGAGGGCTACGCTCTCTTGCCGACTCCGAGCGTCTTCCTGGCGGCGATCTGGAGCGGCGGTCGAATCTCGAAGCCTTGCGAGGCTCGGGCTCGGTTTGGTCGAATCGCGACCGCTTGGCGGATCGTCGCTCGGTGTCGTCCATTGCGACGTCTGGAATGCAGTGATGCTGAAAATACAGTCGCTCGTTGTCAGTTATCGCGTTCGGCGTGCGTCTGAGCAATGCGCAAGCGCCTGGCGATCGATATGAGGGAAGTAAAAGATTGGGATAGTAAAATTTACGAGGTATGAAGCTCTTTGGAGGTGGAGCCTTGGAGAGACGGACGGGCCAAAATAAAGTGGCTTGGCCCGTGCGGCAAGACGACTTTGTCGACGGTCGTTCCCACGGGCGGTGATGGGCCTGGCCGTCACGGATTTAGCGCCTCAGGTGTCAGACGTAGCTGCTGTTTTTAGTCTGCACCAGCCACATGGTAGCATCAGAGCGATTATCGGCAGGAATGGAGAATGCGGCCAACGGGACCATCCTCACGCTTGACGCTCTACCTATTTCTCTTCAAGCGACCGCTCATAATTGGTATTTTTACTGTTCTGATTTTCTTTGGCTCAGCGACCTTGGCATGAAATTTCTAGATCTCAAAGCCTACAGTCTCTTGAGTGTTCCGACGAGTAAAGATGTCTTGCATTGCCTATCTGTAGTTCAAATCTTGACTTACTAACAACAATCAACCCGAAAATGAAAGGCGGCAACGTTGTAAACGCTGAGTTGGTACCTGGTCTCTCTTGGCACTAGATGTAGTTGAGTTGCAGACTGAATTATGCTGTAAAGTCTATCAGTTCCAAGTTACCGAACATGAGCCAAGGTGCCTGGATAGGTAGGTCTACTACCTATGCATGATACTGAGAGTGAGAGAGTGATAGAACTCAGATTGACTGCCAGATGCCATTTATACGGTTGCCCAGTAACGAATCAATTCAGTACCCAAAACCTTGGTCCTTTTCAAACCATCCATGAGCTTGAGATGTCCTCACTTGAGCCTATGTTGGCTACTTACTACATTAAATTCTACTACTGGACAAAAAGCAATGGCCTTTCTCCCATTCCGATCCCATCTTTCTATATCATGAAAACGTGGTGATTACTTTGGAAATGCTGCTACAGGTCAGCAAGTGACACAGTGCCGGGTGTAGCCCCGCACCCTCCAAGCCGACCCCGCGATGCAGTGTCAGTTGGGAGTCCACTCTCTCGGTGAAAAACCTTGTCAGTAGCTGATCCGTGCCCTTATACCCCTGCGAACGGCCAGCTCCCCTGCCTCCGCGCCTCCGACTTGCCTCCGAAGAAATCGTTCCCCAATCTCCTCAAATTTTCCCAGTGGGAACTGACACAGACGGTGAGTCAGGGTGCTTCTTTCTTATCTCCCCCAAGCCATTGAACCTCGGAAGCTCACACTACTCCAAGGTTCTCTTGAGATTTCCTCTTTCCTCTGGTCCAAAAAGAGAGCAATTGGCTTGTTCTCGCGAACTTGAACCTGGAAAGATGGCGTCTCGTCGCCTCCTTTCGACCTCGCTCTGGCGGGCCGCCGCCGCCCCGGCTCAAGCGACATCGCTCTCCGCCGCCGCACGATGGAGCTCGACCACCAGCTCGACCTCTGCCATCGCCTACAAGGCTCTTCGACGTCGCTCGGCGCCTCTGCCCGTCAGCGACAGCCCGCCCGCCTGGTCCGCCCAGGCTGCCGTCTCTAACATCCTCTACGACATGCCTTCCCCGTCGTCGCAACCCCCGAAGCGTCACATCCTCAACTGCCTGGTCCAGAACGAGCCCGGTGTCTTGTCCCGTGTCTCCGGAATTCTCGCGGCCCGCGGCTTCAACATCGACTCCCTCGTCGTGTGCAGCACCGAGGTTGATGACCTCTCGCGCATGACCATCGTCCTGACCGGACAGGATGGTGTTGTCGAGCAGGCCAGGCGCCAATTGGAGGATCTCGTCCCCGTCTGGGCCGTGTTGGACTACACCAACGCCGCCCTGGTTCAGCGCGAGCTTCTGCTGGCCAAGATCAACATCCTTGGACCCGAGTACTTTGAGGAGCTGCTCGCTCACCACCGTGAGATGACGGCCGTCGACGTCGAGGAGCATGCACTGGAGGGAGAGCAGCAGCAGACTCTGGAGGATGTCGCCAAGGACTTCCACCCCAGCAAGTTGGCTGTCAGTCAGGCATTGCGCCACAAGCACGAGCATCTCAAGTCCATCACCTACTTCGCCCACCAGTTCGGAGGAAAGGTCCTGGATATCAGCACCAACAGCTGCATTGTGGAAGTGTAAGTCTGCTCTACTCCTCAGCCGACGGAAGCCGAAAAGAAGGTATGTACTGACAATTGCGCAGCTCTGCCAAGCCGTCCAGAATCGACTCCTTCCTGAAGCTCATCGGACCCTTTGGTATTCTCGAGTCCGCCCGCACTGGTCTGATGGCCCTGCCCCGATCGCCTTTGTACGGACCCAACGAGGAGACGATTATCAAGGAAGCGGATGAGGTTGTTGACGCTAGCCAGCTTCCTCCTGGTTAAGCTATTTTGTATTAAAGAATATCCGGCGTTGGTAAAAAAGGGGTATTGCCATCTTTTTCAATGCTACTAAGTTGCTATACAATCTGTACCATTTTTTTGCATGCCAGAGAAAGAAACGCCTCGCCTTTTGTTGTAGCTGTGAGCCCTTTAAACGCCGACAAATGTCCCATTCAGATCTTGCCCTTGTTCACAACGAAGCCCTCGAGAGCAGCTGTTCAGTTTGTTAGCATCGTGACGTCTGCCGAGAGATATGAGAATTGAACTTACAAACAGCAGCCCAGAGACGGTTCTCGGCCTCGGGGAAGACCAAGGAACGAGGGCTGTAAAAGACCTCATCGGCTACCTCCTCTGGGTGACGAGGCAGGCAGTGCATAAACTTCCAGCCCTCCTTGGCACCGCCTCGCTTGGCCAGGTCGTTGGTGATCTGGAAGCCGGCAAAGGCCTTGAGGCGCTTCTGGGTCTCGGTCTCCTGGCCCATGGAAACCCACGTATCGGTCACCAGGATGTCGGCATTCTTGCAGGCGTCCTCAGGGACGGTCGTCTCTGTCAGCTTACCGGGAGACGCAACGCCCTTGGCAGCAGAGTTGATGACGGCCTTCATGGCCTCGGGAATGCCGTAACCAGTGGGAGAGGCCACGGAGATATCGACGCCCATCTTGACGCAGCCGATGGCCAGGTCAAAAAGGACGTTGTTGGAGTCTCCAATCCAAGCGACCTTCATTCCTTTCAGGCCCAGATCGGCCATGTCTGAGGTGGCAGAGGCAGGGAAGGCCTCGTGGATAGTCAGGAAGTCTGCAATAATCTGCAGAGGGTGGTAGTCGTCGGAGAGCGCGTTGATGACGGGGACGCTCGAGTCCTTGGCCAGCCCAGCGACATCAGAGTGAGGACCGACACGGGCGACCATGCAGGAGGTCATGGAAGAGATGACCTTGGATGTGTCATACAGAGACTCGTTGACCTAGACAGCCTGTCAGTTGAGTGCACTCCATCTCATGTGAGCTTCAGTCAACGTACCCCGAGCTGGATGTCATCCTTGCCCAAGAACATGGGATGACCACCCATGAGAGCCACGGCAGCTTCCGTCGACACACGAGTACGGGTACTGCGCTTGCTAAACATCATGGCAACCGTCTTGCCGGTCAAGCTCGAAGCGAGCGCCTGCGGCACATTGCCGGACTTGACTGCGGTCTTGTTTGAGGCGGCGTTGCGGACGAGGGTAGCGAACTCGGCAGGGCTCAGGTCCGCAATGGACATGAGATGGCGCGGGCCGGTCGACTGTGAGTATGCGCGGCTCTGGGCGCCGTTGAGAGCTTGACGAGTGACTCGGAAAGCTGTTTGCTTCATGGTGGGCGACTTTGCGGGTCGAACTTCAAGAAAGTGTGAAATATGAGAAGTTGTAGACCGCTTTGTGCAGGTAGAATTAAGTCAATTGAGGGTCAATGGATGAAGTTTACCTTCAGGGTTGTTAACAGTGAGAAAAAGTGGCTAGTGAGTCGAAGTGGTGGTCAATTGATGAGTATTATGAGTTGATTGAGTCACGATTGGATCGGATGGATAGCTTCAATGAGAGACCACAACGGCCGAGACCTCCACAAAGTCTACTGCGGGCTGCAAACTCAACGAACTCCTCACCGCTTTACACCGAAAATTTCAGAGTCACTCTGCCTGTAAACCACAGGGCGTTGCAGGGCATATGCAAGGTCAGAATGGGGAAGGATAGCACGATAAGGATTATACAGGCGAGACACTGACACTGTGTACCTAGATAAGGTACCTTTAGTTGTTGCTGTGTGGGCCCAGACTGGTCCTTCGAAAGCGCCGTAACCGGAACATGCCAACGACATAAGTTGGCCGTAGCCCGGGCAGTAATACTGTGTAGGTGGGCAGTGGTTCACTGGTGCAACTGCAGCAGTGCAGACTGAAGGTGCACAGGTGGTGCATGTGTGCCTGAGAAGGAAGGAATGGCCCGTGCCCACCCGGCCAGGCACTGGAGGGCAATTGAGGCGTGGGAGGGAAGATCATCCCCAGCCATCCACATGGGCGCTGTGTGGAAAGTCCGCCCTGGTGACCAGATCTCGTCTCATTGGTTTCAGCTGACCTCCACCCCGGCCTCTTCAACTGCACTGCCCGTCCTGGGATGAACCAAGTTACTTGACATCATCACCATTACGAATCCCGACTATCTGGGTTGTCTGGGCAAGATCGGAACCCCGTACACTTCCTCCCTGCATGATTTCCTTTTGTACGACTTTTTCTGGGTTTCATTCTTGTTTGCCATCTCGACCGGCGATGACGGACCTCCTTGCGCTCTAATCCGACAACGACACACTACAATTTGTGATCACGATAACAGTATACGCGCAATGGCCGAAGATGAAGAAAGATCGCCGCTCCTGGCGGGCAAGGGCAAAGGCAGGGCCGAAGATGATTCCTCATTGTCCGAATCAGCGCCTCTGTTATCCAGCTCCTCTGCGACGCCCCGATATGACGGCGAGCAAGACGACCCTGAGAGGTCCCGCGCTGCCTCCCTCGCTTCGAACCCTCCGAGCACAACCACTAAGAGTTCTGTACGATGGGCATCCGTGATATCCATCATCGTATTGATATTGTTGGTCTTTGGTATCATGGCCGGTTGCTTTTTCGTACCCTCGGCAGTTCAAGAGTATGCGAAGCAGGCTGCTGTCGTGGAGCCGACAAATCTGGCCCTAGAATCGATCACGACGGACGGTGTGCGGGCACGTGTTCAGGCCAACTTCAAGCTTGACGGCTCTAGGGTCCAGGACACGACATCTCGAAGGATTGGAAAGTTTGCGACTTGGATTGTGAGGCAATTGGGAACAGAGCAGACAAAGGTTGGCGTGTTCTTGCCAGAATACGACGACGCTTTGCTTGGCACTGCTGTCGTGCCGCCACTCACCATTAGTATCGTCGATGGCCAAACGACCGCGATCGATTTCATCGCCGAACTGTCGCCCGGTGACGCCGAAGCGTACCGAAAGATTGCCAACGAATGGCTAGATGGGAAGCTCGACCAGCTGAAGGTGCTTGGAAAGGCCAATATCCCACTCAAGTCCGGAATCCTCCCACTCGGCACTCATCCAGTGAGCGAGGTCTTGGTATTTGAAGGTCAATCACTCTACCGCTCCTTTGCTTCCCTGTACTTTGGAGAAAAAGTTCTGCTTTAAATATCACTATGCTTCAATCACAACATGCTCCTTCAAGCTCCATACTGATGCCTCATTTAGCGAACCAAATCCCAACGTTGCCGCAGTATAATATCTCGCGCCTCAACTTCCGGGACTTGCCAGACTCGGACAGCCAGCGAACAGCTGTCGGCGCCGACGTAGCCATTACCGCCTACAATGAGTTTCCCGTCAGCTTAGATGTACCGGAACTTGGGTTTGAAGTTCTGGTTCCCAACTGCAATTCTTTCGATCCCTACATTCTTCTCGCCGACGCCACAACTAAACCCCTCTCAATCAAGCCACGGACCGATGTCACTGTCAACGTCTCTGGAATCATCCGAGAGCTTCCAAAGTCATTGACAAGGGTTTGCCCTAACTCCAAGTCGTCACCTCTGGACAAATTCTTGGATCAGTACATGCACGGCGAGGCCGCCACTGTCTACGTCCGTGGTCGCAAAATGCCGGATTCGGACACCCCAGACTGGGTCGGCGACATTTTGTCCGAGATCACTGTCCCCGTTCCCTTCCCCGGTCAGGGTTTTGACAACCTCATCAAGAGTTTCTCACTCACTGACGTGAATTTTCAATTGCCCGATCCTATGGCGGACCCGGATGACCCTGATGGATCGCCAAAGGTTTCCGGTACGGTTGAGGTTCTCGCAAGTCTTCCGAAAGAGATGAACTTTGACATCAATGTCACGGATTTGAGAGCTACGGCAGACGTCATATATCAACACAAGAAACTCGGGGAACTCAACCTCGACAAGTGGCAGTCCGCTAACTCAACGAAAGAGGCCGGCGACGAAAAACACGAGCCTCTCCTGAGAATTACGTCCCGGGTCATTGACGCTCCCCTAAATATCACCGATGGCGATGTCTTGACCGACGTTATGCAGAGACTTCTTTTCGGTGGAAAGCAGGTCTTGCTGGACGTCAAGGCCGGTGTCGACATTCGAGTCAATACGGCTCTTGGAAACTTGGTCTTGAAGGATGTCCCTGCTGAGGGCAAAATCCCGGTAAAACGTCCGTACTAAGTCCGGCACTGTTTGTCTTATCGTGGGTTGATTTCTTATGTCCCTGCTCACTAAGGGGAACTGAGCGAGCATGAAGGCTTACACTGGTGCAGCTCTCCCTGGCGACACCTTTGGCAGCATTCACCCACAAGTGGGAGATGTGAAGATTATCAGTACCTCTTCCTCAGCGATGACCCTTGAGGCGTTGGTCAACATCACAAACCCGACACCGTACACAGCCTCCATACCATATATCAACATTCACATCGTGAGGGACGGTTTCGTGCTTGGCAGTGCTACTGCTGAGAATTTAAGAGTCGACAAGGGCAACAATACGAATTTGCTTGTGAAAGCAAATTGGGACCCGACTGCCCAAGGCGAAGCTGGCCGCAAGATTGCCAGTGATATGATATCAGAATATCTCTCCGGACGCAATGTCACCATAGACGTCAAGACTCATCGAGGCACGATTCCGACTGCCCCTCTTATTGGCGAGGGCCTATCAAAGCTGAACATCAGCATCGCCGCTCCAAAGTTGGACCTTCCCGGAGAAGGCGAAAAGAAGGGACACTTCATTAGAGATGCGACTTTCCACGTGCTTTCCTCTACAGCGACGTTTACTTTGGTGTCTCCGCTACGGTACAACACCATTTATGTTGATTGGATCAACGCTACAGCGTTGTACAACCACACAGAGCCGGTCGGCCGTATTGTCTATGGCCTACCCTTTGCGGCGCCGCCGGGAATGTCTGTCACGCCCAGGCTGCCTGTAGACTGGTCTGCAGGATCAGTGGGCTATGACGCCGTGAAGAGAGCAATTGGAGGATCCCTGACCCTTGATGCAAGTGCGAATGTCACTGTGCGGATTGGGAATTGGAAGGATACGGTCTGGTACGAGGGCCAGGGAATAGGTGCAAGCGTTCGTTTGTAAACGATTATTGGCTTTGAATTTGAATTTGGCGTTGGTCGGTTTATTGATTGGTTTGGGGGCGGCTGTCGGCGCCTTACGCGCAAAGCGACAAGAAAAACACAAGTCAGTACAATGCATAGAACAGCCACATGGCTATATGGATACACTCAATGTGGTCAATGAAACATTTCTCGCCCTTGCGGTGACTGAACTTCGGTTTCTACAGAATCGAAGTAGTCTACCTGCTGAATACTATTGATGGTGCTATGGGCTTTGAGGTCAGCTACATGTAGACAATTTCTTCTCCAGGTCTCCTCCCTCCATCAAAATGTAGCATTGAGATACCTCTCAAGGGCCCAGGTAGTGGTGTTTTTCTTGGAAACAACCCCAACTTTTCAGTGAAGTCTCTGCTAGTTATTGAGCATGAAATTGATCTGAATCCTGAACAATCCCTTGAAGCCTACTCACGAGTGCTAGGGATAGCCAACGCAGACATCGTCCCTATTCTTGATTGCCCGTCGCCGCATTTATTACTTCTTTTGCTTCAACATTGTTCTTAACAAATTGAACTGATATTAAATTGGATTCATGTTGAGCGATCAATATACAGAGTCAATCTAAGCCAAGGACGAATAGCTGCCTATTTATCATGGATGTTCCAGCACCTTGACACGGTGCGCAGGACAGTGCTTGGCATGTCTGGCGTCAGAGGACCCACTCACCATCACTCCTGGCTTGAACGCTCGTCTACTACTCTCATCGAATCTCAACCACGTTACAATGTCGAATCATCAATTGATCTCATCGTATCATCCGCGTATGCTGGTTATGTCATAAACCTATCTGCTGCTTTGTACCACTCGATAGCCGCGGCCTCCAACTAAGCGTTTACCATTCACGACCAACAAAAGGGGGCTACAGTCTCAAATCCAAACACATAACATCCCACATTTACGGACCTCATCCACGGCACCGGCGCCCCCTTGCACGCGATGCCGAGCATCAACTTCTCCCCTTACGCACCGCGACGCCGCCGCTCGCCGCGCGTGGTCATCACCTGGGTCGCCGCCTGGCTTACGGTCCTGACGCTCACGTGGTGGATCGTGACGCGGCGGTCGTCTGCGGGCCTGACAGCAACAGGCGGCGTGGACCAACTCGTGGAGGCCGACGCCGTGATCAAGGGCAAGGAGGTCCCTCCCGAAGCTGGAGCCTGAAGATGAACATCTTCTCTACTCTGTATTTTTCGGCCTATTTTACGACGGCTTACTATTTTACCTCTTTTTTTTATTTTATTTACGCTTGTTTCCCTTCTCAGCCTTTGGCCAGATCGGCCCATCGGAGCTGTATTTTCGCTATTTCTTCTTTTTTCGGTTGTTTGGGCTATCTGTCTTACATGCTGGAACATTGGGAAAAGCGCCCGCCCTCTGACGGAACTATGGCTTGTGGCCTACCTCACGGCAAGGTCCGCTGTCATGAGACCCGGACTTTTTCTTGATATGTGGGCTGATGTGGCAGCCCCCGCGGCGGCGGCGGCGGGGCGTGTGCGTCTTGGACGCTTTTGTAAAACGATTTTGGAATCTGGAGAATGAGGCAATGGCATGGGGCTCGTGGGTGTCGTCGAGCGAGGCATGGCGCGGGGCGGGAGAAATACCAACACGCATTGCGATTATCGAGGACACATCACATCACATCACATATGGCGCCCCCCCATCGCGATGATGAAGATGGCGGGGGAGGAATCTCGATTTTTCCCTTAAACCAATTCAATTCGCCCCTTGATACACTCTATTCAGCCTTAATAGAATCGTGTTACACGGGAGGTTTGTCGTACTTCTCGCTCGTCAAACATGGAGGATCGATCCCGATTGCACGTGGTGGGGGGATTCACACTCACGTTGCAAGGGGAAATTCGAGGGGAGGGAAAGACGAACAACCGAAACAGTAACTAGCGGGAAGAAAGGGTCGATTGGAATGCAAATTCTCCGACAGAGCTACGGGCTTTTTGCTGGAGATTAAGGTCGCCTAGGGACAGTACTTCGGACTGGGTTCATTGGAACGTCAAAGGGAGACTCAGACCTCTAGGGCATGAAGCCATGAGGAGGGTTGGTGAGGCGGACTGGGCAAAAAAACACCAGAATCATGTTATGTTATAGCAAGCAAAACCAGCGATCCCGCACCATCGCGATCCTCAAGTTTGACGAAAGGAAACAACACGAAACGTGGGCGTTTTTCTCTTTGGGTTCGAGTGGTGAGAAAGGGAGAAAGAAAGAGGCGTACGGCAGATATTACCTTCGATCGTTCTATTTCTTCTGCTTCCTTTTCATCTTGTTTTTCTACTGCTACTTCTTTGCTTCTGCTGTCCTGTCATTCATCCGCCTCTTTTCTACACCAAGACCTACGCCAAAAAAGAACAAGTGATCAGACTTTCCACCGCGCACGTGTAGTGTTTACTCTACCTATCCTCGCCTACTGTACATCTCCCGCCTGAACTCAAAAGAGATAAGGAAATAAGGAAAAGTCAACGCCACGCTGGCAGATCGGCCTTTGTTCCAGACACACCGTTTCCAGAATTAGTCTTGGGCCTGTCTTTCGCTACCGTGAGAGAGAGAGTGTGTGTGTGAGGGGAAGGGGAATTTCTGAGAGATTTTCCCTTCTAGCAGCAGCGCCGCAGACGCCTTTCGCGTGCGTACCTTGAAACGGGGCAAAAGAGAGCAAGAAGAAGCTGAAGGAGGCGTAGGAGCGGTTCCCAAAGGGTTGGGTTACAAGTGCCGAAGAAAGCTCAAAGGCGAGATCGACTCAAACTCACTCCAGTAGGCGGAGACCTGGCTTTCACGACTAGCTGAACGCGGGGTACACCAAGTAGAAGGAAGAAAACGTGGGCGCTGAGGCTTTTCTTTAAGCTCAAGAGGTAAATATCATGGTTCCTCTTCCATCTTCAGCCATCTATCTAAGCCCCCGTATACTTATCCTTCAGTTAGCTCATACATCTGTTGGCCTACATCAAGGCTTGGCATGAGCATCTCAAAACCGCAAGCTCCTCACCACCTTTCCCTCTCATTCTTTCACACAAAGGCGCATCCCCACACGTTGTCACATATAGCCCAGCATGACCAGTATGGGCGCAGGCAGGCAAGGCATGCTCAACTTCAGAGTCACGCACCCAGACGTCTTCACACACGGCATCTGTGGCCGTAAGGACTGCTACCGCGGCTCACCGGCGGCAGCAGACTGCGAGTTCCACGGCAATGCCGTTCGGGATATCATCAGATCGCGGCGGGACCAGAGACGGGCACGCTTACAACAACGGTGTCGGACCCACGGCGGCAGCATCGACATGACACCGACTGCGGCGACGGCATCCGCGTCTTCGACGAGCCGGAGCGTCACGCCTCTGAAACGGCAGCCGAGTCAAAGCAGCAGCATCAGCAAGCCGGATAGCCCGCTGTCCTTCACCTCGTCTGAGTTCTCGGCCGACTTTTCACCATGCGTCTCGCCGTTGATGGAGGATCTCATGCTTGAGGTCACGGATGCGATTGAGAGCAGCGGCCAGACGCCAGAGCTTCTGGCCATGTCGCCAAGGCGGACGACGTCGGCGTTCAATATGGACGACATATTCAGAATGATTGACGAGGCTCAGAGGGAGTACGAGAGCCTGAGCGACGCGCCTGTCACACCAGCAAGAAGAAACGAAATACCCCGCGAGCCACGCTGGAGCTGGGAGAGTCTGCTAGGCCCATCATGACGGCCAGCGACTTGGGCGACGTAGTAGACAAACGCAGGAGGGCCGAGCCACTTGGCCTCAGCATTCCGTGGCCCATGAAAGGGCCGTCTGTCCTGCTCTGAAGCAAGATGACAGCACGCAAGGGATGCCAGAGTGTACAACTTTGCACCTCTAACATTTGGGAAAGGGATGAGTGAGCATCACAAAGAAAGCGTCAGCAAACCAACCGGGGGCGTCTGAAGAGTTGAGCGTTGTGTCAGCAGGGAATAAACTTCAATTTGGATTGTACATATTAAAGGGTCTGCACCTTTTTCCTGGTCCATGGTCCCGACACCAACCCGATTTAGCCTTTTATTGTAATCGAACACCGGCCTGCCGCTTCGCCGATGATGAGTTCATATTTGCGTTCTCGCTCGCGTCAAACGTCGGCTTGGCCTCGCGTCGCTTCTCCTCCTCAATCTTCTTCAGCAACTTGTCGGTCTTGCCCTTGCCGCTGCCCTTGCCATGGAACTGGTGACTCATGTGCTTGAAGGCTTCCTTCTGGTCGAGAGATCTGCCGTGATCGTCCACGTACTTGAGCTCCACATTGGGCTTGTAGTGCTTCTTGAAAAGCTCGTCGACGACGCGTGATTGCTGCAGTTCGCGGTGGGCATTTGCTTGTCGGGCGCGCTCCTCTCTGTCCCTTACAGACATGGAATCCAGTCGGCCGCTGTTTCTGTCGCGCTCTCGCTGGGACTTGGTCCGATCTTCTTGCTCCCTCTCGAGACGTCTCTTTTCTGCCAAAAATTCGGCCTTTTGGCGTTCGCTCATGTTTCGCTCCGCACCATGAGAGTCTTTGATAAGACCACGCTCTCTGAGTAGGGCCAGAGCTGAACCCATACCGGTGTTGAGTGACTTCTCTTCGTCGACTCCCGTCGCTGCAATCTCTACAGATGCCTCTCTAGCTCTGTCCTCGGGAACTTCATAGGCATCGTCGCCCATCGGGTGATCTTCATCGTCGTCGTCGTCGGCGCCCATGGCAGTTACAGGCTCTACTGATGTGGATTTTGGCCTCTTTGTTTTGCGCTCCTCCTCCTCTTCTGGCTTCTTCAGATTCGACACAAACTCAGAGATCTCGTCAATGACTACACCGCCATTGAGAGCCTCATTGTCCGGCTCATCTGCCTGTTCTTTGAGTTGCCGAGCAATGTCCTCAGGTCGGTTCTTCTTCCGTCTCTTTAATGCGCTCTTCCGTTGGATGGCCAGGGAAGCCTGCAAATCGTCGTCATCAACGAAGTTGTCGTCTTCCACTTTGCGTTTCTTCTTGCTGATAGCCGCACCAGAGTCGACATCCATCTCGTTGTCGTCTGCCGGTGCCGTGTCAAGGGGGAAGATGTCGTCCTCATCGATAGGCTTCTGCCTCGTTGACTTGTTCTTCTTCTTCTTTGGCTTCTTCACCTTGATCTCTGAGATATCAAGGTAATCTGAGGTAGGAGCGTCTTCTGGATGGAGGGTTAGCGACGTCCCATCATGACCAAGTTTAGCTAGGCAATACTCACGCATGACATCAAGATCAATGTTTTGCAACTTTTTGACCTTTTCTGGAGCTCCAAGAATATCTCCCAACTCCGCGATAGCGCCAGACCCATCGAGGGTGAACTTCTTGCCCTTCTTGCCGTAGATTTCTTCGTCGTACTGAGCCAAGATGCCGCGTTCACCATCTTCATCTGCTGCAGCAAAGACGTCGTATGCTGGCTTTTTCTTCTTCAGGTCTAGTCTCTCTTGCAGTTGCTCTCTGGCTCTGACGTCCATATTCTCAAGCTCGTCGCCCTCTTCTTCATTCTGATCGATGGTCGAGTCCTTCAGGGTCAAGATCTGTTCGTCGCCGTCGAGAAAGTTGTCCAATTCGTGTGCGACCTTGACCCCGGCAAGGTCTTTCGAAGTGTACTCGACTGCCGCGAGCGCAGCTGCTTCGGCTGCTGCCTGCTCTTCCTCCAACTTTCTGGCCTTCTCGATAGCCTTTTGTCGCTTCTTCTGCGCTTTCAACCATGCCTTTGCGTCCACGTCGTTTTCGTCAGCTTCGCCGAGACCCTTGCCCTCCAAGATTGCATTGCGCTGCGCTGCTTCTCTTTCCCTTTTCGCGGCGGCGGCTCGCTCTTCTCGTTTGCGCTTGGCGGCTTCGGCGTCGCGCACCTTTTGGTAGTTGTCGTATGCTTGCGCCTGACGTCCTTCGAGTGTCGCAGACGCATCCTCTTCTTCCGATGCAGAATCATCGTGCTGCGTTTCGGCTGGGGCGGCGCCAGGAACCGGCAACGGCTTCATGCCCAGCGAAACGCGAATGCGATTCGTCTCTTCGATGGTCGCGGCGTCCATCTTGGCGGTAATCTGCGTTTTGGATGTTTCTGGCGATAGGTGTGTTTGACCTGTTGTGCAGTGTTGAAATGGATGCGGTTTTGTCAGTTGACGCGATGGTGAGTCGAGGGCTGCGGACGATGAAAATGCTATGGAGCATCAACGGAAGGCTGGAGTTGAGAGTGCGATTCCGATAACGATACCTTACGAGGCGCAAACTTCGTGGCCAACCGGAAAAAGCATGCGGCTCACCAACACTTTGCCAGGCACCCAGGCTCGTCAGGGTCGTTCTCCACCGCCAACGACCCGTGCTTAGCTAATCGTCCGAAGTGGGTCTCTGGTTTTTACTACATAGCGCAGCCTTGCGAAAATTCTCTTCTCTTTTTCTTTTCCTTCTTCAACAAACACGGGCCTGTGCCCAGAATTCCTCTGCTCCTACGGGAGTCAGGGTCGAGTTCTGCGGCAGCTCGATCATCCAAGGAGCCATCAAATTTCATGATGTCAATCTTCCGATCGACAGGTTCAAGAGTGACCGGTCTTGAGGCAGCCATGTTCGCCGTCAAAAGCTTGAGCGTGGTGTAATCTTGTACTGGGGACGTCATATTCCTACCCCTTTTGCCGAGATCGTCGATCTATGAGGTTAGGGAAAACCATGACTTGCCCACAAACTATGACCCTTGGGACTTCTTTTTTTCCTCCGCGTAGATTTTGCTGAAGAATTTTCACTATCGTGAGCGCGTAAAGTGGCAGCTTCCATCTGGATTTTGCCCCGCGACTGCGGCGCGTCAGGTGTAAGCAGCTTCAAGTGAGGAAAATCGCACTTGCCTAAAACTGGCAACCATCTCGTAATACAGTCTTAGCGGACCATTTGGAACCGAGTCGCGGCCATCTTGTTTGCGCCTAGCCCAGAGACCACTTTTGAAGATACTGTTACCAGGTTCTTACATGAAATATCCCATGTCTAGCACCATTCTTACCTAAGAAGACATGTGAAAGACCTACGGGCAATAATCGATAGACGAGCCACGATTTTCTCCACGGGCTCTTTCTCGGCGCATCCCGTGCCTGGCGCCGTCATCTCAAGCTTGCGCCGTTCGACGATGCATGTTGCTCCTGCATCTCGGTGCCCACCCTCTCGCTTCTCAAGTTCTCAATACCATCAGAGTTTGTCGGTTACGGCGCAGAGTCCCCGTTCTGGATATCCCGGCCGGCCGTGTCAACGGGGCCAAGTTGGCCAACATGTGGGATGGCCGGTGCGGGGTGCAGCCGTGTGATCTGGGGTAGCTATTGGCATGGCTAACTCTCTCGTCCGGCCCGATATCAACAGGAGACTCCGCCGTAACATCGTCACACTTCATACAGCTTGGTCGACGCTACTGCACGGCAGCAAATGAGCAAGCTGTAAAAAGGACGTTTCGGCTTTGAGGGCGAGGGAGTTTCCGCATTGATGATGTCGACTTGCTTGATGGCATCACACCACCAGCAAGCGCCGGTGGGTGAGGAAGCATCGCATGCCCAGCTTCTAGATGCCGATGGGACATGAGGCTGGCTCGAATGGGACAACAACGACAGCTGTTAGTCGCCTCTCCTTTCAAGTGATCCAGAGCATCATTCGCTTTCTCAGGTTCGTCCGATTCCGACAAGTGTAGGCTTCAGACAAAGGCCGCTCCCACTCCAATACGCATTAAGCTCATCAGCAGTGCAAGCCATCCAATGTCTTAGTCGTTCGATCAAGCCTAAGCCTCGGGAAGGAGTGTGCGGGGAACGCTTAAACCTCCTCCGCCTCCTCCACTACCCCAATGAGTCCTTCATCATAGCAACCAATAACACCCCGCAGTTCCTGGCGGAAAGGACCGAACGACAAGGTTGTCTGATCTACTTGGCCTTGGAGACGACATCACTCGACCCCTGTCTGCTATCCTTGCTGCCTACCTGAGGTGACCTTCTAGTAATACAACCAACCTGGTCCACGTGCGGCCTGTACGGCATCGTCTGAGCTGGGATTCTTGTTACCCTTGTCTCACGGCACTGCTGGAGCACTTGTACGTGCCGGCACTGGTACTATTCACAAAAGAACTCGAAGAAGTTGAGACTGAGGTCGACGAAAGCTGGAAAATTGGGCGTGTGCTCCACAACCGGGGGGCTTTGGAGGAATTATTGAACGGTTCGACCAAATTCCTCTCGCTGTTGTGCCGACATAGGTCCAGCTTCTAGCTCGTGGCGAGGGGCATCTTGGTTGTTCGTGAGACTAATGCAGGCCAGCTTGACAGCTCGGTGATACTCCAGCATTCGGGCCTTCGAGGCACATCAAAGCAACCCACCCTAAATACATCCCCTGCTCTACAGCTTCTTCGTGCCTCGCGAAGAAGTATATAATCATCATGGTTTACCTACAACATGTCATGTCGGGAAGCCTGGCACACAACACCACAGAGCGTCTTACACAGCCCATCATGAAGCTTCTCACTTCTGCTCTTCTGCTTGGGTCACTCGCCACCCAGACGATCTTTGGCTATCCCGGCGGCCAGTTTGTCAAGAGGGACGTCGACTCCTTCATTGCCACTGAGACTCCCATAGCCCTTGCGCAGCTGCTCTGCAATATTGGCCCGAATGGTTGTCATGCTCAAGGCGTCAGCTCTGGCATCGTCATTGCTTCTCCGGACAAGACTGACCCACCGTGTAAGTTAAGTTCTGTTGGTGACAAACCTCAAGCGGAGAAACGAGCGGCGGGACAAATCCATCGACCTGTTCTCCGAGGGGCAAACCATGGTACCTTGATTCAGGGACTCTTGCTAATGTTTCACAGATTTCTACACATGGACTAGAGGTAAACGTAATCTGCCAGTGGTTTCACTGCAGAAACTGACAGGTCCATAGATGCTGGCCTCGTCTTCAAGGCTGTAGTAGACATCTTCACCAACAGCTACGATGCCAACCTCCAGACCAACATCCAGAACTACATTGCTTCTCAAGCTCGCCTCCAGGGAGTCTCGAACCCTTCCGGAGGCTTGGGTGATGGTGCCGGTCTTGGCGAGCCAAAGTTCGAAGTAAACTTGGCCCCCTTCACGGGTGCTTGGGGTATGTTGGAAATTTGCCACTGGATTTGAGGCGCATACTAATATTGACTCAGGACGACCTCAGAGAGATGGTCCGGCGCTGCGAGCCATTGCCATCATCGGGTACGCGAAATGGCTCGTATCAAACGGCTACTCGTCTACTGCCTCATCCGTCTTGTGGCCGGTGATCCGCAATGACTTGGCATATGTTGCCCAGTACTGGTAAGAAGACCAGACTACAAGTGGCTATGAGCATACCTGACTTGTCTCTAGGAACCAGACTGGTTTCGATCTGTGGGAGGAGGTCCAGGGAAGCTCTTTCTTCACCGTCGCCAGCCAACATCGCGGTATGTTCACCTCAATTATATGATGAACAGTCATCAAGACTAACTCAAGAAACTAGCTCTTGTTGAGGGCAGCGCATTGGCCCGGTCTCTTGGACAGTCTTGCGCAGCTTGTGATGCCGTAGCCCCCCAAGTCTTGTGTTTCTTGGGCAGATTCTGGAACCCGTCTGGTAACTTTATGGTTGCAAACAGTGAGTTCATGAGCACAATCTTAAATGCCTGTCAGTGAACCACGCAGTCTAACTCCATCAAGTCAACGGAAACGGAAGATCCGGCCGTGATGCCAACGTCATCCTCGCCTCCATTCACAACTTCGACCCGGCCGCAGCCTGCGACGCGGCGACTTTCCAGCCCTGCAGTGACAAAGCCCTTGCCAGCCACAAGGTCGTCGTAGATTCTTTCCGCTCCATCTACGCGATCAACAACGGTATCGCCCAATCCGCCGCCGTCGCAGTCGGCAGATACCCCGAAGACAGCTACTACAACGGAAACCCGTGGTACCTCAACACCCTGGCCGCCGCTGAGCAGCTCTACGACGCCCTCTACGTCTGGAAGCAGCAAGGATCCATCACCGTCACCCAGACGTCACTGGCCTTCTTCCGAGACCGTGACGGCTCCGTAGCACCCGGGACGTACGCTTCTGGGTCATCAACCTACAACTCGCTCATTAATACCGTCAGCGCCTACGCGGACGGTTTCATGAACGTGGTCGCGACCTACGCCCAGTCCAACGGCTCGCTCGCCGAGCAGTTCTCGCGCAGCAACGGCCAGCCCCTTTCGGCGGACGACCTCACCTGGTCTTACGCGGCCTTCCTCACAGCCGCACAGCGCCGCGCCAACGTCATTCCCAAGGGCTGGGTCGGCTCTGCCACCTCGGTCCCGGGTACGTGCCAGGCCACCTCCATCGCCGGCTCGTACTCCAGCGCCACGGCGACTTCGTTCCCTGCCAACCAGACGCCTGGTGGAGGGGGCGGATCACCTACGGGAACTACTACGGGGGCTACGCCGACCGCGACGGGATGTCCTATTGCCAGCTCCGTGCTCGTTACTTTCAACGCCCGGGTCGTGACGCAGTTCGGCCAGACGATCAAATTAGTGGGTAGCACCGCCGCCCTCGGAAGCTGGAACCCGAGCAATGCCATCGCTTTGAGTGCTTCGGGATACACCTCGGCCAACCCCATCTGGTCTGTGACCATCGAGCTGCCGGCTGGTACGACGTTCCAGTACAAGTACATCAACGTTGCCAGCGGTGGTGCCGTCACTTGGGAGAGTGACCCCAACCGCAGCTACACCGTCCCGTCAACCTGCTCGTCGACGGCTACAAAGTCTGATACCTGGCAAGGATAGTTATCTTGAAATACCTTGGTGGTTCACCGTCTTTGACAACAGCTGCTTGAAGTTATTTCAAACACCCTAGGGAAAGGGGTGAAGTACATACGCTTATCTTCTTGCACATTGTTTTGAATCTTAGTTCGATATATCATGAAATCCTGCTGGTCTTCTTAGGCTTTCTCAGAAGCACGCTTCTCCAACTCCGTGATGATGGTGTCAACAGTCCACTCCAGAGTAGTCTCCATATCAATATCCAGTCCCTTGCCAACCTGTGCCTTAATGTTCTTCTCACTTAACACCTCCGCATTCAACTTTCCTTCGACGTCTCCATTCTCAAAAAGCCATGAGTGGGACTCGACATAGTTAGGCCAGACAATCTTGTCCACGTACCCAGGAGGGTCTTGCCAGAACCCCTCCAGAGTGACATACCCATCGCGGGCCTCGCGCCTCTGCGTCGCCTTGGCGCGGCTCACGAGGAGAAACAGCTTGATGTCGATGAGCTCCATGGTCGTCTCCATCTCCTTGCAGTAGAGAAGGAAGCCATCAAAGAGACAGACATTGAGCTTGCCCTCGGTGAAGATGGCGTGTCCTGGCTTGCCGGGCTGGAGCCAGGCTTCGACTTTAGCTTTCATGGCGGCGATCTTGTTATCCGAGACTGGGCACTTTCCGACGGAGTTTTGGTCTTCTTTCGAATCTACAAAGGGCTGATATTGTGTGAGAAGCGTGAGGGAGATTATACTATTCGAGTGGAACTTACAGGGAAAGTACCATTTTCACGAATGTGAACTAGAGCCTTTTCCATGTCGGGGATAGATATCGATTCAAGACAGTCCCAGTCCAAGAGACCATTCTTGCTTGGTAATCTGTCGGAAATGTAAGCAAGACTTGACCGTCATCATGATTTGTGTGGACTTCTTACTCGGATTCGGCTTTGTAGAAATCGTCCTCATGGAGGATAAAGGTACTGGGAAATATGTCTCTCAGTAGACGAGCGAGTGTCGTCTTCCCGCTGGAAGAGCAGCCGCTCAACCCGACAATCACGGCATTCTTCCCCGCCATCTTGAAGCTTTATCGTGAAGCGCCTCGCGGGAGGTATGTCTGTGAGTTGTGAGCGAGTGTGTCTATGAGAATAGCAAACTTGTTGCGTGTTGCTTTCAGACTTGATGAGGAACACTGACATAGATTAAAGTAGAGAGACCCGTTTTATGAGTCGTCGCCCATTAAGACAGACCGCCAGTTGCTAAACTGTGAATACGCGGGAGATAGTCGCAGCCAAGTCTTGATCTGAGATTCCGGCTTGTAGTAGCTTACTGTTAGATTGTTGGATCCCCATGGAAGTTAATCAACCCCACCACTACCCCTCCCCAGTCAGAATATCAGATAGTGGGGGCACCTTCCGCTGAAGGGTCCCCGGGAGCGGCGGTCCAGGGGGTTTCAGCCAAATCCAGGCAGGCCAAGGCAGGCAAGTCAAGCCCCTGGCGTGCGTCATCCGGGCCTGGCGAAGCGCTGTCCGATAGACCTGGAATTCGGACCTCGACGTCTCCAATTCCATCCATCCAATCCTATCCCACAAAAAAGTTGCAGTTCATCCCATCTTGTCCGCCCAACTCCTCCATATTGTCCCGGCGTTTCTCAGCAATTCTCTCCTTAAACCTTTCGAGCCCACACCGAAACACCTCTACAATACCGAACAGGCCGCGCAACAATGGCGGACACAGGCGGCCAGCAGACAGCCGTGGTGCTGTCGACATCCATCGTCGCCCTCATGACGGGCTTCCTCCTCGGCGTCTACTCGATCCGCGGCTACCTCATCTCCCCCGAACTGCGCTCCGAAGCCCGCGCCAACTTCGATGACCCTGTCGAGAGTGAGGAGTCCGACATTGACGAGGACGATACTGTTCTCGACCATGCGCCCAACTGGGCCAATGGCCTAGATGCCGACCGCCGTGACGGTCTGCGCCAGCGCAAGGGCAATGCCTCCGAGAAGCCCGCCTCTTCCAAGAAGCCCAACCCGGCTGGCACACCGCTGGTGGATAAAAATGAGGAGTGCAAGCTCGTGCTCGTCGTCCGGACGGACCTGGGCATGACCAAGGGTATGTTCTTGCTCTTCTCTCACTAACCCCCCTGAAAGGCGATCCATGGCTTACCAATCTCCCTCCTTTATAGGCAAGATGGCAGCGCAAGCCTCGCACGCGACTCTGGCATGCTACAAGTCCCTTTCCAAGATCGCAGCGAAAGACCCCTCGTCCCCCGCCGCCAAGATTCTTTCCCGCTGGGAGAATCTTGGTCAGGCCAAGATTGCCGTTCAGATCAAGAATCAGAACGAGATGCTCGAGCTCATGGGCAAGGCGCGTAGCCTCGGCGTCACCTCCGAGGTAATTGCCGATGCCGGCCGGACACAAATCGAGGCCGGCAGTCTGACTGTGCTGGGCGTTGGCCCTGCGCCCAGGAGCTTGGTTGACCAGATTACGGGACACTTGAAGCTGCTGTAAAGGCGATCTGAGAAATCCACATGGTTTCTTACGGAAGAAAAGTTATTATGGGAATATAGACTCTGGGAACATACACGAATGAAGCGTAATGGCGTACGGTACATAAAAGTAGGCGAAGAACTGATGTATTTCGCTTTACATGCGGACATGAGATATGTCCTGGAATGATGATCAAAAGTCACGCTGCTTACGCCAATGTTGATGAAGTTGATTTTTGTGACTTGACTCAAATGCCTACCTAGTTTGTCTCTGCTGAGGAGCTTGATACTGGAGGAGAAAAATCGTACAGGGACCGGTGGAAAGAAAACACCTAGAAGTAGATATAGCAACAGGCAATGTTTTACAGAGAAGACAGAGAGTATAGAGAATATCTTCCAGATTCGGGTATTCATGGTCACTAAGGGAGCAAATGCCTAAAACGCCTTTTTACATGCAACCAACTCCCCCTGTTCCAACTTTTTGTCAACACTTTTTACAGCCACGATTTCCTACTTCCTCATCATTCGCATTATTCCTTGCGCGCAAACCTCGACAGCGCCGGGCCGAGATCAGCCTCGGCCTCCTGGTTCTTGCTCTCCCTCTCCTTCTTGCGCTTCTCCCATATCTCATCAACCTTCATCCTCTTCTCGTCAATGATGTTCTTCTTCCTCTGCTTGCGCAGATACTTCTTCAACGCGCCGTTCTTGCCCCTGGCGCGGTTCTTGATCTCCTCCTCGACGGACAGCGGCTTCGCGTCCAGGTCCTTCTCGGCCTTGCGCTGCGCGGCCGAGCGCAGGTCAATGTTGCCGATAAAGTTGGGGTCCAGGGCAATCATCTCGGGCTTGAGCTTGTTCAACAGGCCCTTGACCTCTGCCTCCTGTCTCTGCTTCTTGGTCTCGAAGGGGTTGACCTCGAGGGCGTCGAAGTTGGCCTCGCCGGCGCCGGGGATGAGGTGTGAGGAGAAACCCTCGTCGTGGCCGGTGCCGAGGACGTCCTCAAAGGGGCACCACCGCACGCGCTCGACGCGTCTGCCTTCGCCTCCGAGAGCCATGTACGGGCTTTGGATCTTCTCCTGGACAGGTATGTTCTTGTTGAACAGGTCCTTCCAGACGCTCGTCTGCGTGCCCCATCCGACGGCCGTGAGACCCGAGTCGGAGATGGCTACTGAGGATGCGGGTGTTCTCGTAAAGTACTGGTTTACTTCCCTGAACATTCTGATGTCCCAGACGGCCATCTTGCAGTCTTGGCCGGTGGAGACCATGTATCGGCCCTCGCGGTCAACGGCTAATGATCTTACCGGTCCTCTATGCGCCAGGAGCTTGACGAGGGGGTCGGTCTGGTTGGGTGACCAGAGAGTGACTGTGCCGTTCTGGTGTCCTACGTGGAATACGGCGTTCCAGGGGTTCTGGGTCATGGCTGTTGGGGGGCCGAGCTTGGTGGGGATCTCGGAGACGATGTCGCCGGTCGAAACGTCCTGGTATTTGAGGAAACCTGTTGATGCCTGTGACCATTGTCAGCGAAGCTCAAAGCTCGCATCCCTACTTTTGAAAACTTACCACTGTACCAAGCAGGAAATGGTAGGGGAGAAACTCCATGTGTGTGACCTCCATGTGTTTCCTCAAGCAGTGAATCTCTACACCATTGTGATCGTAGATGTACACATACTTCTTCTGCGCAACAGCAAAGAATTGGTTGTTGTGCAGCCACCGCACATCCCTAATCGTCTCATTGAGTTGAATCTCGCACCCCAGCTTGCCTTCCCTCCAGTCAAACGTCGCAAGGTGACCTTTCCGCCCCGCGAGCAGCAGTTCCCTGCCGTTACGGGTGTATTCGCCGACGTACGGCCCCAGCTCCTCCAGCTTCAGCTCAAAGCGCTTCTGTGCCGTCGTGACGGAGACACCCTCGGTGATCTCATCCTGGCGGACCTTGTACGTCCTCTCGAGCTCCGTCTCGGGCTCGAGGAAGCCGCTGCTGTTCTCGAGAAGGATCTCGGCGTCCTTGGCCTTGATGGTGGCGTCGCGGTATTTGTTCTCGAGCTTGGAAAGGTTGGTGCGCAGCTTCTTATCCTTGATCGATTTCATGTTGACGCTCTTGCCGCGGCCGTACGACTTGTTCGCCTCCTTGAGCCTCCGGATCTTCTCTCGCTCCTCGCGCGGGACGAGGTCGGTGCGGCGCTTCACCTGCACGGCGCCATTGGAGTGCGGGTTGTCTCTCCGCGATATCGTCTGCGTCTCGGGTGTATCGATATCCATGGCGGGCAAACGGGTTGTGAGGTTTGTGTCGTGGCTCGCAGGTCTGGAGTTCTCGTGGAGTGCCGTCGCGAAGGGTCCCTACAAGGAAAAAAAAGTTCACTGAGGTGCTCGACAATAGCGACTCGGCCCAAAATTTCTTCGGCTCTTCTGTTATCGGGATCCTGGTTCGAGCGTATCTTATCACCCAAGCCAGTGCCCCGCAGAAACTTTTACCAGGCCAATGGACGTCTCCAGATAACGCACGCACGAATTCAAAAAAATAGTCGGTCAAAGTACCCCTCCATCCGCATCACAGGCGCAAATCCGTCCAAAAAGTCCAAAAATTGCGCCGTACTCGACCAAGTCTCGATTTCGACTGTGAAAAGTAGTAAAAGGAGCCTCTGTTCAACCTGGCTTCGCTACCTTTTCGTTTCAAGGCTGGGGGAGACGGGAAACCGCCCGCCGCGACCATGAGTCACTCTCACCGACCGACGACCAAAGTCACCCACAAGCCCTTCAAGTCCAAGCATGCGTCCAAGGGTGCGCTGAGGGACGCCGCCAAAGGTTCGCCTCCAGATTCTCCCTCACCCAAAATTCGAGGGCGCATTTTTCCTTGGAATTTTCAAACTAATGTTTGGTTTGAATAGGCAGGCTCCCGGGTGACGAAAAGGGGCAGCGAAAGACACCTCACCAGCAAGTTCTGTCCAAATTCGACCGACGAAACCAGGCCAAGCAGCGCCAGATCGCCAAACGCAAGGAGAGATTGGAGGAAGCTAGCTTATTTGTCGGAAGGGATGGCGCACCGAGAATCGTAGCGGTCGTGCCCCTATGCCAGGATGGTGACGCCGCGGTCGCCATCAAGCAGTTGAACGAGAGTGTGGACATCGAGGCCGAAGTGGGGGAGACGCCGTTCAGAGTCTCCGTCGACAGATTCAAGCAGAAGGTCCAATACATCCCCCTCAAGCGGGACCTGAATGCAGTTTTGGACGCCACTCGAGTTGCGGACTTTGTAGTGGTCATGCTATCCGCCGACGTCGAGGTCGATGATCTCGGAGAGCTGATGCTGAGGAGTCTGGAGAGCCAGGGTCTCTCGACCCTCTTCACCGTTGTCTACGGCGTGGACAAGATCGACCAAGCCAAGCACAAGCAGTCCACCCTCGGTTCCTTGAGGTCATACATCACCCACTTCCACCCCGAGCAGGAGAAGCTCTACCAGCTGGAGAACAGACAAGAGTGCGCCAACCTCATGAGGTCACTCTGCAACACCACACCAAAGGGTGTCAGGTGGCGTGAGGATAGGAGTTGGATGTTGGCCGAAGAAATCAAGTTCGCCAGCTCAGGACTTGACTCAACGGTCATCACCGGTGTCGTTAGGGGGCGTGGCTTGAAGGCCAACCGCCTGGTTCAGCTGGGCGACTTTGGCACGTTCCAGATCGAGAAGATTACGAGTGCCCCGTTGCCCAAGAAGCTGAAGAGGGGCGAAATGGCCGTGGAGGAGACCGAGACCGAGGAGACTCTCGATACCCCTGATGAAGACCAGGACGATCTGGCAGAGCTGGCCCCTGATGCGCCGATGGAAGACGACGAAATGGAAGCGGCTGAGCCGCCAGAGATTCAGAAGGGTGTGCTCCTCGACGACCACCACTACTTCAACGACGACTATTACGAGGCCGCGGAAGCCAAGACCAGAGTCCCCAAGGGAACGTCCAACTACCAAGCGGCATGGTACCTCGGCGACGACATGTCAGACTCAGGTTCCGACATGGAGGACTTTGAGATGCAAGACGGCGACTCTGAAGAGGACGAGGCCCGCCCCGAGGATGGTCTCGAGGGTGCCGCGCCCAGGGAGCCCACCGAGGGCGCGCCCACAACGTACGCACAGTCCGAAAAGTTCATCGAGCCGGATGAAGAGGAGGACGCTGCCGGTCTCGCCGCTTACCGCGCGCGCAAGACGGATGAGGTCGAAGACGACAAGGAGTTCCCCGACGAGATCGAGCTGCACCCGGGTGTCCTAGCGCGCGAGCGCCTGCAACGGTACAGAGGTCTCAAGAGCCTGCGGACGAGCGAGTGGCTCGAGAGCGAAGACCGGGCCTACGAGCCCGAGGAGTGGCGCAAGCTCCTCCAGATCCCAGACTACCAGGCGTCCCGGTCGCGGTCCACCCGCGAGGCCCTCGTCGGCGGCGTCGCCCCCGGCACCCGCGTCCACGTCTATCTCAAGGGCGTCCCGGCGTCCTTTGAGAAGTCGCACCAGCCCGGCCGGCCGGTGACGCTCTTCTCCCTCCTGCGCCACGAGCAGAAGAAGACGGCCGTCAATTACCTCTTCAACCTCAGCGCAGACCACGACAAGTCCATCAAGGCCAAGGAGGAGCTCATCGTGCAGTGCGGCCCCCGCCGCTTCACCATCAACCCCGTCTTCTCCCAGCCGGGCAACACGCCCAACAACGTGCACAAGTTTGCCAGATACCTCCATCCAGGCCAGTCCGCCGTCGCGACCTTCATGGGTCCCGTCACCTGGGGCGCTGTCCCCGTGCTGTTCTTCAAGCGCACCGAACCCACATCCGGGGACGCCGAGGGGGATTCTGCCCTCAACCTGACGCTCGTGGGCACCGGCACCGCCCTGCCGTCATCGACGAACCGCGTCATCGCCAAGCGCGCCATCCTGACGGGTCACCCGTACCACATCCACAAGAAGATCGTTACCATCCGCTACATGTTCTTCAACCGCGAGGACGTCGAGTGGTTCAAGGCCCTGCCGCTGTGGACCAAGCGCGGCCGCACCGGCTTCATGAAGGAGCCCCTCGGTACCCACGGGTACTTCAAGGCGACCTTCGACGCCCGTATCAACCCGCAGGACTCTGTTGGTGTCAGTCTGTATAAGCGTGTGTTCCCGCGCAACGCAGTCCCCTTTGAGGGGCCTCTCCTTGAGGCTGGCGTCCCGGAGCTGGTCGAGGAGGGTGATGTGATGATGGAGTAAAGGAAAAAAAAATATAGGCCAAGGGAAAAAATAAAATAAAAGTCAGACATGATGAGATGGAAATGCCAAAAAAGGGGTGCGCCCCGGGAAAAGAATGCATAGATATTAGCAGTAACGTCGGCTATAGATACAGGTCTGATGCCATCCTCCGGAGTTTTTTGAAAAGAGAGATTCGTTCAACTTTTTTTTGCATCAACCCTCACTTCTTACATTCTTCCAACGTTCGATGGCACATATGCTACTCAAGCCTTGAGGCTGTCAAGGCCCTCTGTAGGCCGCGGTCCGCCCGCAGCCCTACGGTTCTCCTCGGCACCACTCGCCTTCCACGCGCTAAGCATGAGGTTGACAATGTGATCAACGGCAACATTCTTCTTCACCTGCGCAAACACAGTAGGCCCGCCCTCGCGCATCTTGCGCGCGTCCCTCTCCATGACGCCCAGATCGGCGCCCACAATCTCGGCCAGATCCGTCTTGTTCACAACCAGCAAGTCGCTCTGTGTGATACCCGGACCGCCCTTGCGCGGGATCTTGTCGCCTCCCGAGACGTCAATGACGTAGATGATGTAATCGGCCAGCTCGCGGGAGTAGTTGGCGGCCAGGTTGTCGCCGCCGGACTCGATGAGGAGCAGGTCGGCGTCGAACTCGCGGTGGAGATCCTCGAGGGCGGCGAGGTTGGCCGAGATGTCCTCGCGCACGGCGGCGTGCGGGCAGCCGCCCGTCTCGATGGCGCGGATGCGCGGGGCGGGCAGGGCCTTGTGGCGGGTGAGGAATTCGGCGTCCTCGCGGGTGAAAATGTCGTTTGTGACGGCGGCGATGGAGTATTTTTCGCGCAGGGCGAGGCAGAGGGCGAGCATCAGAGCTGTCTTGCCGGAGCCGACTGGTCTGAGATTTTGGTAATTCGTGTCAGCCTTTCTTTCGTATTCCATTGCCATTGGGATTCGATTGTTCATGTCCAATTTGATGCTGGACATGTATGCCGAGGGCGCATCTAGCAAGCCATGTGGCCCTCCGAATAGTAAGAGTTGAGCGGTTTTTGAGCCGACCTCAGGAGTTGGATTGCAAATTGAACTCACCCTCCAATACCAATTGTGAAAGCACGATCGCTCCAGTTTCTGCCCTCGACAATGGGCATCTCGCGGCCGAGATAACTTCCAGGACCATCAAGGATCTCGTGGGAGTGGCCGTGCTCCTGGGCATTGAAGCCGCCCTCGTGGGAGTGCGCGTGGCCATGAGGGCCGTCGTGTGAGTGCTCGTGAGACATGATTGTGTGAGGAAAGTATGAATTGTGCTTAGATGAAGGCTCTTCCGAACGGACTTTACAGTAGTACGAGGAAGAGAGGCTTTGTGAAGCTGTAGCTTATATGGCGGAAGCTGTTGAAGAATGGCGGGGTTACGTCTGAGCACTGTCAAGGGATCGCGGGGTCCTTAACTTATCGCAGCGATAAGATCTCAGCGCGTTGTGCCCGGGCGTGCGAGAGCTGGTCCCCCCACGGCCGCCGCCGGCGCACTCAGTGCGGGGACACACCGCTCTCCTCCGGGTCCGCGAAAGGAGGGACTCCAGCGACGAGGCTCAGCACTCGAATAGGATTAACAGATCGATCATCCGTCTCTGCAGCCGTTTTTTGTCATATCATATGTCAAAGGTCCCACACTGAGTGAGCAGAGAATCACTATCTATACTTGTAAAACATCTTGTATTCGTGCTGCCGCCCGTCGCACCCACTAGGGGCCGTAGATATGCTCATCCGTGAACCATGCACCAATCCACTTCAACGCCTAAAATATGCATCGCCAATCATAAATCAACCATCTCATGCTCTCCAGCTTGTGCTCCCTCCACTCAAGCCTTGGCCGGCGAACCACTGCTCCCCTCATCCTTGGGCTTAGGCGGCTTCGGCACCCTCTCATACGCATTCGGGCTAGGCCGCCTCTTCTCGCTCCCCTCGCGATTAGCCTTCCTCCCATGCCCGTGGCCGCTGTGGTCGTGATCGTGGTCGTCGCAGTCGTGGTCATGGTCTCCTCGCTTGCCGCTCTTCTTGCCTTTGCCCTTACCCTTGTGGTCTCCCGAGGGTACCCTCCTACGCCCGCCGTTGGTGTCCGCCTCCGAGTCGGAAGAGTCGTCAGAGGAGTCCGAGGAGGACTCGTCGCTGGACTCGTCTACGCCTTTGGGGCGGTGGTAGATGCAGCAGACTGTGAAGTTACGTTAGTCGGTCATATATGTGACTAGATGACAGGGCGAGGTCAACTCACCTTTTGAGCTCTTGCGTCCCAGGCCCTCGTTATCCACCACGTCTTCCGCCCATCGCACCGACTGCCTAGATGGAGCGTGGGCACCTCTCAGCCGCAGGATCGCCTGCGTACCCGTCCTGCTCTGCGTTTCTGTCTGGGTCTGTGAGGGACCTGGTGCCGACCGCTGCGGCAAGCGATCTTGTAGGCCCGCCATTGTGGTGGGAAATTTGGTGCAAGCAGGTTATGCGAAGTCGAAGGGTGGCAATGTTTGGTGTGGTCGTGTGCTGCCGATGCAGTCACTTCTTCTTCGCGGGGGCGCTTCTCACACCGATGAACCCCCGATCTTGTAAAAGTTGCTGGAACTTCTCGAATGGTAAGACTTGATGCAGTCGCAAATCTGTAGCTGTCGTGCGTGCTGGAGAGTCTGTTGCGTACTGATTCGTTACCCGGCGGGAAGATCGAGGATATTCAGGGGTTCGTGTGTCCGTAGGGATTTGCCTATTTGTAAGTTTGGAGGAAGGCAAACAGGGTGGGATGCTTTCTAGATCCTTATTTTTTTTCCCCCCTGGAGGGGCGGGAAAGCATGCGGGCGACGGTCACAGGCCAAACATGGAAACCCCCGATTATTCAGGTACAGCCTGGGCATGACCTAGGCGATTCAGTGCTACCAACCCCACGTCATTCCCTGAAGATCCACAACCCACAGACGGCCAAGAGCCGGAGCCACGGCCGGGCCAGTCAATTCCAGGGACGCACCGGCGCGGCGAGAAGGTTCCGGATTCGGTGATCCAAACGGTCCCGGGTGTCGGCCACTGTCAACAGCTCAACCACTCCGTCACACTTCGACTGTATCCAAGGCTCATGACACGCCGCGCATTTCCCATGCGTAAGTTGGTTTGTGGGAATGGCCAGTGCTTTGGAAGGGGCGAGAAAGGGGGGAGCAAGAGTGGTCCTGCTACCTTGCTGCCCTGCTACGTACTTAACTGATTCTATTGATCCTGCTGCCTTGCTGTCTTGCAACCTTCCTGCCATTCTTGGTCTGCTACCTCTCTGACCTGCCACCTTCCTATACTTTTTGCTATCCTGCTACGTACCTTACTGATCCTGGCACAGGTCTGATACCTATATCAACCCACCTACCCACCCACGTCCAACCTCCCACTCTTCTCTTCCTCAAGCAGCTGCAAGCACGACAAGTCACGATCAAGGTACCGGTGTAACTCACATTCCAGAGACACTGGGAAGGCGACATTGAATAAAGTGCTTGCCAAGACAGATATTTTCAGCTCCTCTCAAAGTATTCTTTTTGCCTTAAGTATTGGTGTCTCGCGCAGTATTCCATAATGAATATAGTCCAGAAGGTTTGTATTCCTCTTCCTATACCCCTCCCTTTGCCGATTGCTAACCACAATCAGTGCTTGCGTGCTGGTTTACGACGCACCCCCTACCCGCTGCTCCCGGTGGTACAAACGCGCACAATGTCATTCGGTAACTCGAACAATGGACAACCGAGAAATAACACTCCAGATGACTTTCAAGCTTTAGTCATTACACGGCTCGACAGGCTTGATGCTATGTCGCGCATTGTTCACGCGTAAAGTGGTTTAAGGAAATGTCCAGGTCATCAGTGTTGTACATCCGAAATCAGCAACGCCTGTATCCATCAACTGCTAAATGGCGTCAATACCTACGGGCATACCTTCCTAAGGGGCCGTAACACATTTTATATCTATCCGACCCTGTTTTCCACATATTCGCCTACGAATGGTTTCAAAATAATATAGGAGTTAGAGAAAGACTAGAGACGGGGGAGGAGCTTAGAGACGGAGGAGAAGCTTAGAGATGGGAGAGGAGCCTAGAGATAGGAGAGAAGATTAGAGGTAGGGGAAACACCGCCCGGAGACGTATATACTAACGGAAGTATTAGATAGGATACTATTAGCGAGATTTATATAGTAGACCTATATAGAAGGGTTGTGTAGTGAATGTGTGTAGTGAATGGTAGATTCTTGTTATTATTACATGGTGTTTACATATGGGTATCGCATGCAAATATTCTACAGATGGTGTACATAGTATGTGTTTGTGTTGGGGGGAGATGTTACAAGACCATTCAAGCATCCGCTGCAAGAGCTCTCTTGGCAGCCTTAGCCGCCTTCTTCGCGCCCTTCATGCTCTTGCGCGGACGGCTCTTCATCTCCTTCTTGGGGGACTTATTCAGAAGCCACGCGTTCATCGGCAGACGAGTGCCGACGAACCTGCCCTCGGGCGTCCAGACTTCGACGACGGGCCAGTTGGGCTCGTCGGGGTTCCGGGCGGGTTTCGCGGGCTTCTCCTCCTCCTTCTTCTTCTGCTTCTCGACCTTGGGTGGGCCGGCCTGGTCGATTGAGGCCAGCTCCATTTTGGCGAAGCCATCCACAGGCTCAGGCTCGACCTCGAGTTCGGGCTCGGGTTCAGGTTCCTCCTCCATCAGGGACGGCGCGCAGCCGGCAAACAGGTCTTTGGTCCGCACCTGCGCCACAATCTCGACCCATCCGCACCCCTCGATGAGGATATCGGTGGCCACCACGCGCCAGGGGGAGGTCCTCGACCTTTCTACGGCCGACGTCCTTGCGGGTGAGGGGTCCCGCGCGTTCCTTGGTCACGTCGTACTTGAGCTCAAAAGAGCCCGCGAGCTTGAGCTTCTCGGCAATACCGGGGGCGGCGATATTGGGCACGCGATCGGATTCCCTCGTCTGCTGCTGGAACTCGATGGCCTTCGCCGTGGATGTCGCGTGTTCGGGAATAGGGGTGAAGTTGTAGGCGAGGAAGACGAGGTCCGGCGTCGTGGGCGTGATGCGGATCAGGCTTCCGAGCAGGAGGGACTGACCAGGTTTTAGGGATTGCTGTTCGGGCTTGATTCGGTGGTGCATGATGAGATCCTGGCGGTGCTCAGGCTTGACGTATCTCTCGAGATCCGATCTAGCCACTCCAGGTAGATCAATCAGCTCACCCTTGCCATTGCCAAAAGGAATTCGAATAGGAGAAGCCGTCGTGCCTGGAAGAGAGGAGACCGTAGGCATCTCCGGATAATCTGTTTCGGGACGAGCAGGAGGCAGCAAAGCATCCAGTTCGAAACGATCTGAGTCGTTCTCAAAGTTTCCCCTCGCAGCATAGTGGGCGCCGTCGCTATCCTCCTCCTTTGCAAATAAGGAGATCTGCACAGGGTTCTTTGATGGGAGAGATGCCGAAGTGCCCTTTGGGAATACCGAGTCAAACAGTTGACTCTTTCCAACATTGACCTTGCCAACCATCCAGCCCGCACCGCCACGCTTGTAAATCTCCTCCTTGAGCGACTTGGTCCACCACCCTCGCTGGGCGCTGACGCACTTGACGTTGCCCAGTCTGATGAGCTGTCCAAACTTGCCCAGCGACCGACGCAGAACCTCTCTCAGGTACGGCATGAGCGAGTCCACCTGCTCCTTCTTCGGCGCCAGCAGATCCGACCGTGTGATGATGAAGCTCATGTCGAACTTGCGATCTTTGAAGTATCTCCCAGCCCTGTTCCTACGGTTTTTGTGCTTCAAGTTGGCGTCGAGGACTTGGTGCAGCTTCGGAATGAACGACATTGGGAAATCGGCGGCGTCGATTACGTGGTATATATGGTTATTCTTGAAGGGGGACTCCTCGATCGTCTCGCGCAGGGCGTCGACCGTCGGGTGGTAGATTGGCTCTCCGGCATGGTGGTGCACCAGCTTGTGGCATCGGTCGCAGAGCGGTACTCTCTTTGGTTTGGGACCTGATGCTGCTGCAATTTATTAGCATCTACGGTAGACGCAGCACAACAGTAGAATACGCACTTGTAACGTCTGAACCCAGTTCCTCCCCAAAACGCAGCGTCTTCGGGTCCAAGCCAAGTTGAGCCAGCTGTTCCTCGCTCATCTTCTGCAGGACCTCATCAATGACCTTGTCTTCCTCCCGCGCCTCCATTTCCGCATCTTCCATGATACCCTTAGGCGCGAGATACTCCTTCACGGCTTTCCTGCTCAGGTCGTAGTACCCAGCATGCCCGGCCTCCGTCGTTTGGCTCAATGCGCCGCAGCCACTACATGATAGCGGAAGGGTTCTCCGTGGGATCTTGGTCGATTCGTCAGCAGGAGGTAACGGGGCCGCCGCTGCCGGTTCGGATATCGTAGTCGCCTCGACGTGCATACAGCGTCGCTGTCTGTAGGGAAGGTTGCGGTGCGCATCTCCAGCCGGCGCAAAGCAGTGTCGCGCAGACGCGGTGGTGAGGGATGGACAGAGGTAGACCGGAACTTCACCCAAGGCGGCCCGGTCCCCAATACTCATGGCACTCCTGAGCCATCTCGAAGACAAGGCGCGATGCATCGTCGCAAAAGCATCAAGAAACGAATGTCGTAGATTGGGTGTTAGCTTCAGGACTTTTGGGGGTCCTGGCAGCTTTTCGACTAGACAAGCACCTAGGAAATTCTAGAAATTTTGGGGACGATCAACGTCCGAGCTACCCCGATAAGAGTTCCAGCATCCCTTATCGCCGGACAATCATTTGCCCCCGTCCCGAAAAATCCAAGGGTCGCGGGCAATTTTCAGACTCCCGACCACGCGACTGACATCGAGAAGTGCCTGGTGTGAAGTGCAGTTTTAAGATACCCTGAAGAGACTACCGCCAAGATGACTCGTGTAGGACAGAGATGGCACGCTCTACGAGCTGTAGGTTTCCTTAGGCCATTGAATTGTTCATGACGAACTTAGAAAGCTAACTTGCTGGTGAACAGAAGGTACTTACATCCCGCTCGAGACCTACACCCCCGACATAGCTCCCAGGAATAGCTTCAATTGACACCCGCCAGATCCTCAACATCCGCTTCGGCCTCGGCGCCGCAAAACTGCCTCCAAATGTGACGAGGATACACATGGAGTTCGCCAGGCGCGTAGATGGCGGCCACTTCGGACCCAAGTTCGTCTGCCCTCCTCTGCGAGAGCCTCACCACCTCTCCTCAAGGAATACCAAACTAACCACTTCTTTTCCAATCATCCACAGGAAATTCTGGCGCGACATGCTCCCCCGCCTAAAATACTACAACCCCGCCGTCCCCATGATTGTAAACCGCAAAAACAACAACGAAGGCGCCGCCATAATGTCCGTCTACTTCTCCACCTCGGGCGAACCACTCGAACCCTCCACCCTCCCGCAACCCTCCTCCTCGGCAATCGACAATTCCAAAGCCCCCGCGCCCCTCGAAGGGCTCGAGCGCGTCGTCAAGATCGACATGAAGAACAAGCACTCGGAGGAAATCTACGAGCACTTCCTCCAAGAGACAAAGGCCGAGGCCGTGCTTCCCGGTCCCGAGGACGAGGCGGATATGAAGGCCGTTGAAGAGCTGAAGGCCAAGGGTGACAAGGATCGGAAGCGGGTGGCCAAGATCCTCGAGGAGGAGAGGAGGGAGAAGGCTATGCTTGCCAGGGCGCGTGCTGAGTCTAGCTAATGGATGATAAGGAGATGGAGGGGGGGAGGCAGAACAAAAAAAGTATGTACGAGGGCGGGCGTGGAGAAGAAACCGAAAAAAGTGTATGAATATCCTGTACAAAATGTACCAAAAAGAATCTCTGCAGAATGAGAAATGCTCTGGGTTGTATTCTGACCGGTCGGCTGACTTGATGGGCTACTTGACCAAGTCCTAGTCGTGATCACAAATGCAAGCTTGGGAGGCACTGAATGCTGTCAACTGCAATTATGGTTGGAAACGAAACAAAATCTTTTCCTTTAAAAACTAGCCACGGGCTTATCGCCCATGTTCATCCAAAACCTTGACGCCGCCCACCACCGAAGAAAGACCAACAAGCTGTAGGTCGTTGTGAATCTGCCAGCCATACCGTCTAGATGCATGCTGCTACCCTTTGCAGGGCTGCGGTTTGTCTTTCTGTAAACTCCGATATCGATGCTCCCTGTAGCTCATTTGACACATGATACGCTTATTTCAAACCAAAGCCTTCGCTCTCGTGCACGGCGGTCCATAGCATGTGCTCTAGTCTCTCCCTTGACCCATAACGGCGCAGGGCCAGCATATTGAAGCATGTTCGAGCGATGGGATACCTGTTCTCATCATCGCCTAGACACGTAATCTTGATCGGAAGAAGAGCAGCACCCATGGCCGGCACTCTGTCCGTACCGGTGATGAAGGAGAGAAGCTTCCTCTGCTCATCAGGAGTTGCATTCTTGAAGGCATCCCAGAACCATCCTATGACTGGCTCTACCCCATCAGGGTTCTTCGAACCCCAGTTGTCGTACTCAGCCACGCCCCTCAGGGCGTCCACGTCGAGTGCCGTATCTGAGCCTCGAACAAGCAGTTCAATCTCCTCAGGTCGAAACAGCGACAGAGCGTTGCCGCCACACACAGTGTAAAACCCACGTTTGAAGGGCTCAAACTGTCGGGCGACCGCCGTCTCGAGCAGGTACCTGACGTATAATGTGACGTACTCTGCTCTGTTTGCATTCGTGACTGGCTTCCTCTCTCCTCCCGGGCAGAGCGGGACCTGCATCACAGTTCCGTACTTCTCAATGTCCACAACGAAGTCCAGCTGGAAAGTCGCCTCAACGTCACCGTCATACTCAAGAAGTTGTTTGAGGCCACTAGCTAAACGCGGGCGATACTCTGCCAGATCTTCTAGCGTGTAGTTCATGGTAGGCCGAGGATGGGCAGATGGGCCTGACGACGAACTAGGGGCGGAAGCAAGAAGCTTTCGGAATGCAAAAGGCGGCAGTGCCACGTCGAGGATGGTGGAGTTGTATATGGCCAGACCCATGACAACGCCAACCAGGAAGAACTGGTCAGAAGTCTCAAAGGCGTTGGGGTTGAAATAGCAGAACTGAGAGTCCTCGTCGTAGATAAACATGCCTGTAATGAAGTGTTAAAAACAGACTCAGACCTGACGCAGACTGATACGTACCATGCTCGGGGTTGAACACTTCACGCACGAGGAGAAGAAACCATTCTTTCTTCAAGCCACCGGCGTCGAGCCCCTCCTCGCCTTTGAAAACGATGCGTAACCCCTTCTTGATGTCTTCGCTCCCGCTTCCAATGACTTCGCTCACAGCCTTCAAACTGTCGTCAACCAGGCACTCTCTTCGAACATCAAGCACCAAGAATTGTGTAACGTTCCTCCTTGTCATGATGCTGTCGAAAAAGGCGTCCCGGGCCTTGGTCATCTGTTGCCTTCGTGCGTCGTGCTCCAGGATCTGGGACTTGGCCCACATGCTCAACAGAAACGGATACTGGCAGAACGAGAACTTTCCCCTCTTCGATTCCCATGCTTCGAACTCGGCTACCAAGTCGGTGTAGTCAATCATGGTGTTGTAAAAGTCACTCGTAGGAATGATTTGTCCATGTGCCTGTATGCCTCCTCTGTGAGTACTGCTACTCATATTTCCCGTCTGATCCGGGCGCCGAATGTGCGTCATATTATTTGCCGCAAACACTAGAGAGAGAACTCTGGCGGCGGCCCGGATTTGCCAGTCTTCATTATATACCATCTTCTTTTGTTGCTCCTTCTGTTGCTTTGAGGAGCTACGCTGCGTTCCTAGCGCTGCGTGCAGCGAGGCTGCTGAATGCCCGGCACTCATGTTCGGAATCAGCCCGGCTGTTATGTCAACTCTGACCTCGTGTTTCTTCTCATTCTGGCGAATGAGTCTGTAAGTTAGAAACCCAGCGGCAAGGTCTTTGATCTTGATGAATCTGGCCTCCGAATACCGCGCGAACCAAGTGGTTAAGTGGTTCTGGCATGAAGTCGATGAATTCGAAATCAAGCCCAGGATCCGCTTGATAATGACGGAATGTTGTCCGGATACGGGTCCGGTTTTCAAGGTCGATCTGTCTTCCCTAATGATCTCATCGCGTTTCAGCGATGGACGCCTGTCATTGCTTCCTCGGCCTTGGAAGGCATTCGACTCCCCGTAGAGCAGCGGGTTCTCCAAGATGATGAGAAGATATCTCAGGTCTTCTGGATCAGTCATCGGCCGCCCAGGACGCTTGAGTAGTGTTTCAATGGCTTTCAATAGGGTCCTGTGGGTATGGTCTTGGCCGAAGAGTAATTGGGACTCGATGGCTCGGAGCTCTGTTGCCGATAAAGGGTCTGCCTCCGAATCTCGGGTTATCTCCTCATAAATGGACATCCATGATTCCGCAGCATTGATCACCGATCTGTACCACTCTGTGACTTGATTCCATTCCACCTGCGGCGAGCGAGACGTGATGAAGGAAGGGGCATCCTCCATCCGCTGTGAGGCCGATCGCTTGTGGCGTGTCCCTCCCTGACTTTGGTTCCCAGTCCACCACGTCCCGTTCTCGGCGAAGTCACCAAGCAACAGAAGCTTAGGGTCGAGATCACACACGGGAGATTCGGAATGCTGCTCTGCGAACTTAGGCTCGGGTCTGGGGACAGGGGGCCGCCGCGATGCCGACTCACTCCCTGAGCGAGTGGCTACGACAGGCCGACGAGAAAGGAACGAAGAGTTGACGCAGTGGAATGAACTGAAGCAGGTGGTAATGTAGTCTTCAAGCGGCCTAAATATCCTCTTTGGGTCATCGGCATCTGAGAATCTGGGACCCGCCGGCCGTGGAGCACTGGCGTCTGCCGTGAGCTGGCGCATGGAGGGCCTCTCGGGGTAAGAAGACGAAAATGACCGGGCCGTCGGGGGTAGACGCAGCGGATGCACGTTGGGATTTGGGCGAAGCGTAGGCTGCTCGGGGAAGAGGTAGCCAGAGCCATTGCCTTGGCTTCTCTCCCGCCTGTGCTGTGGACCTCCTGTCGTTCTCGAAGTACAGGGCCGTTCAGTCTGTTCCCGAAACGGACTGGGGGTTGCGTGCCTCTCGGCGGCGACCTCGCGGTGTTCATCCTCTGAGCTCGAGGACCTCCTAATCGCCCTCGCCAGATGTGCATGGATGGATTGCCGGATCAGTCTCTTGGTCTGGTCGAGTGAAATAGGCCTGGTCTCATATCGTTCTGCCGGGCGTGTGGTCTGTTTCTGAGGCGACGTCGACTCTTGAGACGGGCGCTGTAGCCATTTGGGGCCGCTGTTGGATCTGGAGGGTAGCTGGTCCGGGTGGATGTCATTGATGGTTACACAGACTGTGCATTTGAAGACCTTCAGCTCGCGTGGCCAGCGCACGAGAGAGCCGCAGGTCATGCAATTGCCAGTCGCAAAGTCCCTACTGCCACCACTGGTGCCTCCCCTCTTGTGTGTAGTGTTGTTGTTGCCGGGCGGCTTCGTCATGACGGGCGCATCGTCTTCGGAATCGGTGTCATGGGAGGTGTCGGGGCGCTTCTTCTTGCTGGAGAATAGCGAAGGGAATGGGTGGCTCATGGAGCGGGAATGTGTCGGACGGCGCGGGCGTCTTGGGTGGAAATCGGATTCGGAAGAGCTCGAGTCGGCATGGAGGTGGGAGTTATCCAAAATCGCATAGCTGTCGGGCAGTCGTCCCAGCTGGCCAGGTGGTGCAGTGTGCGAGGGGCTGTGTATTCGGGAGACAAGGTCGGCGGAAGTTTGACGGAGAGTAGGAGGGCGAGGAGGTGGAGCATGACGTTGCGACGACCAAGGAGCAATGTTTGCGAGCGATGCCGTCTAAACTCTGCGACAACAGCAAGGGCACCTGGCCAGCTTGGTCTGCAAGCAGCAAATCGGCATGGAGAAATGAGGATGTACGAGAAGGCAAGGTTAGGTTTTTCTCACGGTCTGTCTTTTCTCTTTCTCTCTCTCTCTTTCTAAATGCTTCCCACCGTGCCCAAGGAAGGTAGTTGAAGTAAAAGTGAGACGATGGAGGACGAGGGGGGTGGGAAAGTGAGGTGCGGCTGGAAGTGGGAGAGAGGGAGGGGAGAGCCTGCACTTTGAATTGAGTTGAAGGCGTGTCTCGTCCAACAAGTGTGGATGTAAGTCAAAGGGACGAGACAGGACACGGCATGACACTTGCTGCAGGAGAGGGCAGGCTTCACGATGCAGGTAGTAATAACAAGGCGCGCAAAGAGTAATTGTCCGACGCACCCATGCTGGGATTATGCTGTTGTGATGGGTTCTAGCTGCAGGATACTGCTGTACGAACATAACAAGAGGCCATGGAGCTAAAGCAACACCGACAAGGCGGATGGCCCAGCATCTAGGAAACTCGATACCAAATATTAAGTGTGTACTAAGTGAAAGTGACAAACGGCCTCGTTGTTTTTGTTATGGTGCCAATAGGTTAGTTACGGTACTTGGAGCTTGGGGTGCTTGGGTCCGGCTGGAGGTAGTGGAATTGACCGTCTCTAGTGTCCCAGCCAACAATTTGCGCCGAGCACATGCACACACACACAAACATATGAGAATAGGTATCAGACGACGGTACGGACATGTAAACGGCATTCGGGGGTGATGGTCTTTGAACTGAGCGCCGCGGCGCTGTGCCCGTTCCTCTAGAAATGCATCCTTGGCCACAGACTGACTACCTGACAGCAAGAGACTGAGAGCTGAGAGTCGACTCGACTCGAGCTCGGCCGAGGGAGGGAATGAAAATTGAACAATGCAACGGCAGCAGTGTCCCGAACCAAGACACTCCCTATGCTAGATTCCATGTTCTCTCATCTCAATCTCGTCAGGTCTCGTATTCGACAGTCGACGCTGGGCGCACATGGAGCCGAGAGCGAATCAGCAGGCTGCGTATGTCAGGGCAAACATATTAGTACACCAGGAGTGATTAAACTGCTGATCCCTGTGAAGCGCCGGGTGGCTGACTGAGTGCCCTTTCGAGTTTCCCACAGATGTGTTTACTCTCCCTGATATTGGTTCCGAATAATAACCTTCGAGAAAGAAACAAGTCTACAGTTACACTCTGATACACGGTTCACTGCTCCTTACCTCTCTGACTTGCAGGTAGGTATCCGTACTTATGTCAAAAGATGAAGGGGGCCAGTTTCCATGTCTAATTGTTGTACAACGTACCAGTACGAACCTGAGGTAGGGTACCTACCTTGATGCATGAACTGCTAAAGAGCTTGCTGTAATTAAGGTCCCAGAAACGTCAAACATGATCAGCTACGCTGCCAATTTAACATAAGGTAACAGAATCATCAGCCTGGACAGCTGTGGAGTGACATAAAATGTTGCAATTTCCTAATGACGACCCCTGCTCCAAGTGTTTTTATTTTATTTTATTGAGGGACGGATAAGTAACTGGAGGTGTATTTTAGGGGTCCTGGGCTGAGTGCCTGAAGCAGGGGCCCTTTTGGCTGGGTCAGCACTCAGCTCCAGACTCCAGTGTAACCCAACTCGCCAAACCAAACAAAACCAAGCCGACCGCGGCTGTGAGAATCCCTGCAGGGGAACACTCCCAGTCTCCAGCGTGCATGCCCTCCCGCTATTGCCCTGCCTTAGCACACCAGTCACGCTGCAGCTAGCGGTCCAAGGTCGCACTTCCCCGAGACCGGCACTCGGCGGGGGGAACTTCGGGAGACCTGACGGACGGTTTGTTCCTCCCTGACCTAAATTCTACCTAGGTACCTTGAGTCCCCAGGGCAGGTCCCAATCCACCCAGGTCGTTTCCTTCCGAGTCCCGTCGGTGCCATCCAGCGCCAAGCCCGGCGACCTTAACCTCGAATGTGGGGGAAAGAAGTAATCGCGGATCCCCGTTTCGTCGATGACAGGCCCCTGCCATTGGATCTCTGCTTCGGACCTTTGCTGGTGCACACTTTTGCTCCCTCGACCTTACACTACGGGAGTCTCCACCCTCGACCTTCACCACATAAGGTAGCTTCAGCAGATGACAACTGGCACTACACACTGCCTCGGCCGTTTCAGCATTTCGGTGCATCCATGACACGCCCTCGAACCCGACTCTTCAACTTCGCTGTCCAAGTCCGGACAACTGGGATCCCCCAAGCTCCACTCGGAGGAAGCTTCAGGCGAACAGCTCCGGAGCTGACGGCCGCCGTGACGTCAATTCTTGTCTTGTCCGTCCTCGCGAGCTACCATACAGCCAATGTCTGCGCACTCGAAACCTCGAGCGATCAAAGGCAGCACAGCATCGGCCGCTGCCTGTAACCGTAGTTATTATCGTCTTCGAGAGCTGTTTTCTAGACCTGGTTCGGTTGTTCTCTAGATCAATGACATAGGCCAATTGCCTGCGGACGGGCCGGTGGAGGGAATCTAATGGAGAAGACAGCAAGAGCCAGGAGAGTGTTTTGTCCTGCTTCTGGCCATCTCTCTTTCAATCGATAGCACAAAGGCTGCCAAATGTCAACAACCATGAGATATGCGGTGCTTAACTACCATTGGTCGTATGTCGCTCGCTTATCGTCTCTGCTGACAACTCCAGATCAATGCATCATACATAGGAAATATGTGGGTGTTTGCGAACATTGTCATATTCTCATTCGTCATAACGTATGAACAGCTACCTGGTTATCGCCTCGCTCCCAAACTCTACAGCATCTGCGCAAATTGCGGCGATACCGAGAATTGGCAGTTGATAAACTTGATCGTGTCGTTGCACCAGTTGGACTCCTTTGTTCCGGTGCCAACCATTCTTGCCTTGTCCGAGGCCTTGGCCCCCTTCTTGAGCGTACCCTGCAATGTGCTCTCGAAGTCGCCCTTCACAATCGTCAGGTCACCCTCCAGCTCTGCCAGTACCTCACCGCTTTCGCTTCGGAGCTCGAACATGCTGATGCCGTGGTTAATTTCCAATGGGCTGGGGTTGTACACCTTCATCGTGTTGACGAAACCACCGCCGCGCTCCGCAGAGTTGACCTGCGCGATCTTGGGGCCGCCCATGCCAACGATGGGCACGTCCTTTGCGTATTTGACCTTGGCGGACAGGCCGAGCGCCTTGATTGTGCAGTCGCCGTTGTCGAGTCGCAACACCAAGCTCTCGTCGCACATGATGGCTTTGACGAACGCCATGAAGGCATTGCGGTCGAGGATCTTGATGAGCTGGTCCTTGACGACAACCTCTGTACCTCCGGACTTGGTCTTGACTTCGGGAAGATCCAGCTTGCCAAAGCAGCCGCCGTTAAACATCATGTCGACGGTCATCGGTGCCATTGTCGCGCCCATGGGTCCCGTGCCTGTGACCCTGCTCACGATTCCCATGACAAAGGTGCTGTAATTCGCACAGCAGTCAGATTTATGTCACAGAATGCCGCCAAATGGAGTGACTTACTCAGCCGTGGGCTGGGAGATCTTAATGTGTTCCACCTCCAGCTTGGAGCGGTTGAGAATGGCCTGGGTGATGGCGTCCATTTTGGCTAGTGTGCTGATTTGTGGAAGCGCTAGGGGAGTGGTGACGTTCAGTAAGCTGGTTTGGGGTTTGTTGTAAGTGAGACTTGATTATTACAGTTGAAGTTGGTTGATGAATTGATAGGAAATTCAAGGCGAGGAACATTGGGTTATATACACGCTCCCCATGTCGTCCAATATCCTGGTCATCACAACCCAGATACGGCCTCACTGTCGTCAGAACGAACACATGCAGCTTGAGCTGCCATGCCATGTGCTACTGAGCTGCCACAATCTCACTTTTTGCCTCGGAACCTGAGTCTCGTCTCCAACAGAACCCACCGCCACAACACAGTTCGCATAGCTCTTCGCATAGCTTGCTACCCTGCCACACCCCGTCCAAAACTTGACAAGGCCTCAGGGGGGTTAGAACGGGCAGTCCATCAGACGAAGAATGGTTGCTATTCGGTGAGCCCAACACTTCGGATAACACCCCTGCCTGTATGACAGATCGATCAACCCACCGATCCTCTGCCTAGAGTGTTGCCCCCTCTCAAAACGGCAATTCCCTGTGCGGTGAAACACCAATGGAGGGCGAGGGTTTCCTTCACAGCTCAAAAGCAGGAGCCAGCTCACGCACACAACGCAACGCACCCGCACCCGCATTCGCACAGCTCTTTTCGACGGCGGATCCCGCAATGCGAGCGAATGCTTCTTATTTGGTTTCCATTTCGCTTGGACGTCCCGTTTCGGGAAGCATTGAGCGCTTACCTGCCCTTCTCTCCCCCCACCTTTAACTCAAAAAATAAGTGGAAGAGAGAGTCCGGGGACGAGATCCGCGCCGGGCTGGCGGCGGGAAGAGTCTCAGTCTCAGCCTCATCTCTCTCTCTCTCGCATACTTGACTTTATTCTTTTCCGACCGGCATGTGTCAGCGGCGCAACATTTGCCAGCCAGGTCCCTTTTTGTCACGTTCCAGAAGTTACTCAAACCTAAGTGGGTAAAGAGGCGCTGCGAACACTGCCCACCTCCCTGATACCTCCCCGAGGGCTGACTCGAAATGTTTACGTTGGGGAAGAGTGAGTGAGCCAAGAGGGTTAAAACACGTTTTGCAAGTTAATGCAATTCGACGCAAGTTGCTGGCCGGTGCGGGGACTGGGTAAAGCATCAATCTCGGTACGCAACGTTGGCACGAAGAAGGTGAAGTTTGGCATGTGCTCTAGCCTTTTCACCGAGGGACGTTGGTGTGGAGGTGGACGAGAAGAAGGTGCGGGTTGTTTACTGATTGGCGATGATTTCCCCGGCAGTCGTAAACTCAACCTCTAGTTAGTAGGGATGTGGGTTGTATCGCGAGGGCGGGGGGCAGTAGGATGAATTTGCCCAGCTCATACATACAGAGAGAGCCCAAGGTGTGGAGGGGTTACGAATGAGAAGAAGCGGGAATAGGCTTCGGTCCCATGTGCGCCAGATGGACGATGCGTAGTCAACACTGCGTAATGCCATTCCCTTTTTGCCTTTGTCAATCATTTCCTTTGATAGGTCATTTTTGGATAAGGTAGGTCTAGCTAGGGAAATCTAGATGAGAAGAACATTTTGGGACTGCGTAAACCAACTATTCCAGGTCAAGACACCCAAGTACTTACGTTTCCGGACTCGGGTCTGGAATCGAACGGGAACTCGTGGTGATTCATCGCTCTTTTATTATCGAGCAGGAAAAAAACCTGGGTAAAGAGAAAGACTAACAGAACAAAACCAAGCTTCTCTCTGTCCCTTCGACCCATTGAAGTGCCCTTTTTTTTTTCTTTCCTCTTTCTTGGATTCACTACCCTCTCCAAACTCCGCAACCGCCGAGCCGCCTTACGCTAATCTCAACCAAATCCTCAACCGCCGGATCCAAAAGTCGTCATCAAAGTCATCAACCGTTCAAACAACACCGTTTCTGCGCCGCCAACCACCTTTTTTGTCAAGTTTCACTATTCGCCAACCGCCGACTCGACAACAGCCGCCGTTCCCACTCTACAGCCGTCCCACCAGCTTCTGACTCCGATCCGATGCTTGTCTAAGTAACGAAATGAGATGAGCCAAGCAGAGACTTTTTTAAAACAACAACAAACGATCCAAGGCAACTTCATACTCGGGGAGAGAGTGACCAAAGGGGAGATAGAAACCAGTCTGTTCTGTCATGCTTGCGGTGCGGCACAGAGAGCCCTTACACTCCAGTAGCATCATCGAAAACAATCGCGGCCTTGATGGCGCTCTTGTTCTTGATGGACTCGAGAGCTTCACCAAACTGCTCAAGCTTGAACGTCTTGTTGACGATACCCTTGGTCTTGACCTTGCCCGAGTCGAGGTAGTCAATGGTGGCGGCTGCGCGAGTGTTAGGATGACTGGGCTTAATGTGCGTATGCAAGCAGTAGGCACAAATGTTTTGAAGATTGATACGTACGGAACATATAGGTCTCGGAGAAGGAGCCGAGAATTGTGATCTCGTCACCGAAAATCTTGGAGGGAGGCCATGATACACGAGCAGAGCTGCTGTAGACACTGTAGTTTGACGGATCAGCAACCATGTACGCTGAAACGATGATTCGCAACCTTACCCATAGACTACGAGCTTGCCACCGCGGCGGACGTAGTTGATGGCGTCCTCGAGAATCTTGACGGAACCGGTAGCCTCAACGACGACGTCAAAGCCGTACGGGTGGTCCTTCTGGAGTTGCGTGAACTGGACCTGAGGGTCAGAGCGGGACAGCTCAACGTAGTTGTCGGCAGCATCCAAGCTGCGAGCGAGGTCCATCTTTAGACCTTGAGGAGCCGCGATGGTGACATTGCAGCCGCCGTTGTGGCGCATGAGTTGAGCAAGCATCTACATTGTAGTACATCGATCAGTCACTGGTGCACGGGGTGCAGGGTGCAGGGTGCAATCTCCCGGCCGAAGTCGAGGTGGACTCACGAGACCGGTTGGGCCGGCGCCGAACATGAGGACGCTTGATCCGAGGCGGGGCCGGATCTTGTCCAGACCGTGGCATGCACAGGAGGCGGGCTCGAGAAGAGTGGCATCGACATCGTTAAGGTTGTGGATCTTGAAGACCTTGCCGGCAGGGTACGCGCAGTACTCGGCGAAACCACCGTTCATGGTGACACCGTGAGCCTCGAACTGCAAAGGAAGTGTTACTTCAACATCCGTCCGTATAAGTGGTAAAGTGGGGTCGGGCATACGTGCTCGCAGAGCAAAAGCTCTCCACGTCGGCAGTAGAAGCACTCATTGCAGAGCTCACTGTTGTCGGCAGCAACACGGTCGCCGACCTTGAAGTCCTTGACTTTCTGTGTCATCATGTTAGCAGCCATTTCATCAGGAGTGGAGGACAATAGCTTTGCTTACAGGTCCTACGGCGGCGACGACACCAACAGTCTCATGGCCAGGAATCAAGGGAAACTTTGCAATGAACTCTCCCTCGTGAATGTGCTATAAATAACGTTAGTTATGTCACTCGAGGTACGACTGGAGGCCGTTAGGTTTGGGAGGTTTTACCAAGTCTGTGGCGTCCGTGTTAGTCGTACTGATCAATGCAAAAGATCACTCTCGACTTGCGCGGCGTATGCATTGGTACAAGAAAGATGACGGTTTACTCACCAGTGCCACAAACACCGCAAGCTCTGACTTTGACCAGAACATCATTTTCCCGAAGCTCTGGGAGAGGAACTTGGACGATTGACCAATCCTCGGGCTTCTCGTACCTGGATGAGGGGTCAGCTTAGCGCCAATGGAGGGGTAGATGGTCCAGCAACCAGAGTTGCGCGAACTGCCATGCTGGTCCGATGATCATTCGTGGTCGACAGAGGGGAACCATACCGAAGGGCCTTCATCTGCTTGGGAAGGTTCGACATGTTGAAGGATTCTTGACTGGTGTCCTGAGGGTGGCAGATGTGCTATCGTAGCTTGATGCTCAGTTAGCGAATGTCAACAGTATTAGTGAAGCTCAGCTTGTGTTATAGGGGATGCAAAACAACCATGGAAGCTACTAACGTACACAAGAGACTCACTAGAGGACAGGCGAAGTGGGGAGAAGTTTGATTCAGTACTTCTGTGTGAAGCTCCTAGAGGTGGAATGGGTAGCTTTATATATGGCCTCCTCCGAGCAGCGCGGGGATGGGCACATCTTGGGACGGAGATGGGACCAGGGTCCAAGGTGTTGGCTGGCGTGTCTAAGGTCAGGGTAGTTACATCTAAACTCTCCCTTGGACTTGCATTGTACGCTCGAATCGGCGAGCTTCGAAGGCTACACCGAGTCCATGTACCTCTTCATTCGTGCGGTGCCATCCGGCATGCTGGCGTAGGTAGCTGCATCCCGCGTCCGCAGACGCATTCTCGACCATATCGACGCGCCACTCGGCCAACAAATGATGGTACATACACGAGACGGCATGCCACGCCTCGAGAAAGACCCCAGCCTGGTCTGGCCAAACATTGATCGGTGAGGGTAAAAAGCACCTGAGAAAGACCGGAGCTGTTGGCAGACCACAGAGCTGAGCAAAGTCTAAACCCCCCTGTCCGTCCAAAAATTGCCCCGCCCCCAGACTTTCAGCGGAGTTATTGCTGCAAACCTGGCGTCATCACGCAGGGCAGGGCTGCCACCAGCAACCAGACTTCCAAGCGCGGGAAAGTCGGGAGGTAATGACTTTGGGAGCAATCGAAAATCAGGGAGAAGACTCAACGTGTGAGGGGCAAGGTCATGACAACGCGTCCGCGAACGAGCTTCCAACAACTGCCAGGCAGTCCAGCTGTCTAGCTCATCCCACTGAACGGGGTCAAGACACTATCATCGAGCCACTCAGAGAAGCGAGAGCTAGCGAGCTGCATACAAATTGGAGAGTGGGGAGCGTGCAAGAAGTCCTGGTCTCGACTTGTAAGTGTGTGAACCAGACAGTGACAACACCACTTCCACCATCAACAACACCATCTCTTCTTTTCTTTCCCGCCAGGAGGTCCACTTGGACACCGCCGCAGTGCTTATCTTGCACACCCGGCACTCTTTCCCTGGCACACTACCTCAACAAAACACTCCCAGAGCCGGGCCAAGGAGAGTGGGAGCGTGGTGACACCCCATGGCACATGACATGAACTTACCGTAGTCTACTCGTCTCGACCTTGCCCAGCACCCAGGCTCTTGCTGATATCCGCGCCCGCGATTCTCTCTCCACGCGCTATCCTTGGAGTACCCCCCTCGCCGGTTGTTCCCCGGTTTGCTGGCCTTGTAGCGCCAGCCCTTGGCGTGGAGACACTGCCTCCACATGGAGTTGACTTAAGACCCCACCCCACACGACGGATCACCCCCCACGACGGATCGCTCGATTAGGCCGACTTTTTCCCTTATTTAATACTACTATTATTATACTATATAAGTATTAAATAATAATAAAAAAATTATAAAAATTATATTAAAATTATTAATAAATTTACTATACTTAATTATATAAAAAAATATATTAAAAACGTAAAATAAATATTAGCTTTAATAAATCGATTTAAAAAGCTACTACGAATTAGGGAATCCCTTTATATTACTTTTTTTAAAATAATTAAAAAGTATTATAATAGTTAAGAAGTTAAAAAAGATTATTAAAAGCTTAATAAGTACTAAGAATAGTCCCTTATTTATTAAATAATTATATAAAGCTAATTAAGATTTACTTTAACTTATACTTAAATTAAAAAGTTTATAACGCGAATTATTTAATAAAATAATGACTAATACCTATTTAAAAAAAAATTAAAAAAAAATAGCTTTTTTAGAAAAGAATCTTATATTATTAATGTTATAGGCTTATTATATAGATTTAAAATATATTAAATCCGTTATTATTAACGTTATAAAAGCCTTTTAAAAAATCTTAACGATTTTAAATATTAATAAAATCTTAAGATCCCTCTATTAAAATATAAATAAAATAAGATTAATAAAAAAGAATAATAAAAACTATTTAATATTAAATAATTTTAAAAAAAAATCTATTTATATCCAGACTCCTGGGGACCGTATTTAAATATTTATATTTAAATATATTTTTTATAAGTAGTTACTACTTTTTATTATTAATTATTTTTAAAAAAATAAACTATATAATAATAATAATTCCCTAAAAAAATATTAAATTATACTTCGTAAAGTTTTATATTTTTTTTAAATAAATAAATTTTAAATATAATTAAATTAGAATAATTATTTAAAATATTTATTTTTTAAATAGAAGTAAAAACTAAGATATTACGACTTAATATATATAACTAAGACTAGGGCCGGCCCCGTAGGCTTATAGCGGTTATAGTATATTATATATATATAAAAGCTAAAGAATATAAGAGTTATTTTATAAAATAAAAGAACTATAAAATAAGTTATATATAAATAAGAAAAGTAATTAGGTAATAAAGTAATTATTATAATTACCCTAAATAAGCAATTATTAGTATTTATTTTTTAATTATTAACGAATAAAATAAAATATTATAAAGGATATATTTAAAAAACGAGACTTATATATAGTATAGCCTCGAGCTAGGCTTAAAAATAGAACTTTTATAGCTTTTTTTAATAATTAACTTAATATTAAATTTTATAATTATTTTTAATTATTTTTATTAAGAAACCTTTTTAATAAAATTATAATTAATTACTAAAACCTTATTTATTTTATAATTTATAAATATAGTTTTAAAAAAGCTATTTATAATTATAATATTATTTATTTAGTATTTATAGCTTTAATTTTTTGTTAATATATTTATTATAACTAATTAACCGTAATATTTTAATTATTTTTTATTTAATAAGTTTATATTATAAAAAACTAATTAAATAATACGAACAATATTTTTTTATATTTTAATTAAATTACTTACCCTGGGCTCTTTTTATTTTTTTCTAAATAGCCTATTTAAAACTTAGTTAAAGAAATAAAAACGGCCCTAATAAACGTTAATTCTAATAATAAGGTTATATTTAAAAAGGAAATTTATAAACGACTCTAAAAAAGAGTTAAAAAGGAGACATAAATATTATTAAAATATAAATTATATATAACGAAATTATAAATAAGTTTTAGAACTTTAAAATTATATTTTAGTAATTTAGGAATAGCCCTTAGCGTATTTAGGCCCTAAAAAACGAAGTTATTTAATTTAGGGAATAAAAAATAAATATTAATATTTAAGTTTTTTAGAGAGAAGTTAATACTTTCTAAGCCGTTATTAATATTATTAGTACCCCCCTCTAGGGAGGACGATAGAAGTTTAAGTTTAGTATATTTATTATTTATAATAATATTTTAAGTATTTTTAAAGGATTTTTTAATTTAAGTTAAGAACTATTAGAACTTTTATTATAGAGATTTTATTAGCGAAATTAAGAAGGTTATATATATTATTAATTTTTTTTAGGGAACGAGCCCTTAGATAGTTTAAGCTTATTTAAAAAGAATATTTTAGTAAGGAGATTTTTTAATAAGTACTTTATTAAAATATACAATATTTATTATAATTTTAATAAATTTAAAAAAAGCTCTTAGGTCCCTATTTTAAGATTTTAATAAGAAATAATAAACTAAGCGCGACTTAGTATAGTTATAATAAACTAAATTAGTAAAAAAAATACTTTACTAAATTCTAACGTCTTAATACTTAACTAGATTTTATTAATAATACTAAGATATTTATATTTTATTAAGGACTAAAGGACGAAATTAAGGATAAACTAATTAAGCTTAATAAATTAAATAACTTCTTTTAATATAGCGAGCTCGTTATTAAAATTAATAATTAATTTTATAAATATAAAAAAAAACGACTTAATATAAGATGTAAATACTAATAATAACCTTAGTATAGTTTTTAAATAAATTAAAAACTTCGTAATAACTAAAATAATAATTACTAAAGTACTATTTATAAATAATATAATAGTTTTATAAACCTTAATGTTACTAAAAAAAAATAACTACTTAAAAAAAAACTTTAAGTATTATAATTATAATAAGCTAGGATATATAGCTAGAGATTATTAATAACCTAAATATATTTAATACTAACTTATTCTAGAGAAATAAGTTAATATTATAAATAAAAAAGTCCCTTATGAATAACTTTTATAAATAGCTTATTATAATAATAACTATTTTACTTATTAAAATAATAAAAAATAAACTAAATAGTATCTAAAAAAACTTAAAAAATAACGGATAATTAAAATATAGTACTATTTTATTAATTAAAATACTAGCCGTTAGGACTAAAGAAAAAAGTTATTTTAGTATATTAACTAAGTACTCTTAAAAATAATAACTTTAAATATATTATTATACTCTCTTAAATTTATAAAAAATATAAAAAAAAACTAAGACGGACCTTATTATAAAAAAATACTTTTTATTTTTTTTAAAAAAAAATTATATAAAGACTTTAAATATTACGGCTAGCTAGTTATAATAAGTATATTAATAAAAGTTAAGGCTACGAATACTAAGTAAATAATATTATAATTATAAATAGCTTCCCCGAAACTATATTTATAAATTATAAAATAAATAAAGCTTTAATAATTAATCGTAATCTTATTAAAAGGGTTTTTTAATAAAAAATAGCTAAAAAATAATCGTAAAATCTAATATTAAATTAATTATTAAAAAAGCTATAAGAAGTCTATTCTTAAGCCCGGCTTAAGTCTATACTATATATAAATCTTATTTATAAATATATCTTTTATAATATTATTATTTATAATTACCTAACCGTTTACTAAATAATTATCTATCCTATTTATATATAATCGTTTATCTTACTTTTTTTATAAATATCCGTTCCTTATTTTATTATATAATCGTAATTACGTAACTTATTTATAGTTTTTCTATTTTAAAAAGAGTTATTTTAAATTCGTTTTTTTTATATATATAGTATAATAACTACTATAGGTTTTATAGGGCGGCCCCTAGCTTTATTATATTTATTAAGTTATAATATTAACTTCTCTTTTTAAAAAATCTAGTCCTCTAAGCTTATAAATAAATCGTCTATTTTTAAGTTAGGGAATTATTAAATTTATTCTATTAAAAAATATACTAATACGATATTAAGTTAAATTAAAAAAATTAAAATTTTAAGTAGCCGTATCTCGTTATAAGTTATTACGTATTATTCGTTTTTTTTAATAAAAAATATAAAAAATAATATTTTATTTAAATTATCGCTCGCATAATATTTAATATTTAGTCCTTTTTAATTTTAACGTTTATAAAATATACTATTACTTAAATATATTATATAATACTTTTACTAATACTATTTATACTTATAAATAATCGTAATTTTTATTTAATAATTTAAGCTAATTTAATATAGTTAATTGTTTAATAATAAAATCTAATTAATTAGATTATAAGAAGTAAATAAAAAAATCGCGCTTTTAAAAAAAGGGTTATAAAGTTATAAAAAAAAGCTAAGGCTTATTAAAGGGCTTAAGCTAAGTTAAATAAATTGTTATTTAAACTAAAGCGTTTTTTATATTTAAAAGCGAATAATATTTAAAAAAAATTATATTATATTAAAAAAATTTCCTAAGGATATTAAAAAATACTTTATTAATAGCTTGCGAAGTATAAGCTAATAATACTTTCAGGGGTTATTAATTAAGATATTATAATAGCTAGGAGTTCTAGTTTTAATTTTAATTTTAATACTCCTTAAGAAGTTATTAAGAGTTCTAAAAGTTCGTAATAAGTTCTTATATATTTTTTTTATATTTATAGTTTTTTTTATTTAATTAAGAATTCTTATATTTTATTCTTAATTTTATAATTAGTAATCTTTTTTAACTTCGTATTTTAATTCGTTAGGTTCTATAATAATATAATTTTTTTATATAAACCCTTAAGTATTAGTTTAAAAAAATAAAATATAAAAAACTAAATAATACTTTATTATATTTAAAAGTCTTAGTTTATAATTAATATTTAAGACTTTTTAAATAATTTCGAAAGGTCTAAGTTTTTTATAATTTAATTTATTATTTAGTTATTTTATTTTAATATTATAATAAAAGAGATAAGTACTATCCTCTTTTTTTTAAAAATTAGTCCTCTAATTTTTAATCTATTTACGTTTTTTTTATATATTAATATATAAATTCGAAATTTAAAAATACCCCTTTCTAAATCTTTTTAAGTTTTATTATACTTACTACTATTTTAATAGCTTATAACCTTTATTTTACTTTTCTATATACTATTAACTAATATTTATAATTTAAATAAAATAAGGATTCTCTTATACTTTTACTAACTATATTATTATATATAAATTAGATTATTAATAATAATATTACTTAGTTATTCTAATCGTAGTTTATATAATAATAGAAGTATATTTTAAGAATTTAGTTAATTCTTTTTATTTAACTATCGGTTTATAAATAAAAAAGTAATTAATAATTTATAATTTATACTAAGTTATAAAATTAAGGATTTTTAAAATTTTAAAATAAATAAAGTACCTCTATTAAAAAACGATTTTTTTTAATATATTATAAGTAATAATAATATTTTTTAAAAAAACGTATATACTAATTTTTTTATATTACTAGCTTTTTTTATAGGGTATAAAATAAGCGAACTTAGTAAATCGATTAACTATAACTAGAATATTATCGTACTATATATTTATAAATAGTTTTTTAAACTTTAATAATTTAATAATAAAATCCTATAAAATCGATTATTATATTTCTATAAGTAGTTATAATAATTATAGCTTATTATATAATTTATACGGGCTATTCTTATTTTTTTTATAAATTGCGTAATCTTTAATTACGTTAGTAATTTTAGTATATATAATAAATTTATTATAATACTAATAAATCCGTTTTTATATTTTAATAACTCTTTAATAACCGTATATAAGTATATTATAAATTTTTATAATAAGCTTAGGGGTTATTTTTTTTAATCAGGCTAGTATTAATTTTTCTAGTTATTATAAAAAGCTTTGTAATTAGTATAAAGCTACTATTTTTTTTTAAAAAAATAACTTATATTTTTTAAGGATTATAACTTCGTAATTAGGTCTTTTATTAAGAGCGTTTATTTTATTATTTTTTTAAACTTTTTTAATAAATAATTTAAAAGTTATATTTAAATAAGAACTCGCTTTATTTAACTTATTGTTTATTTAAATTCTTATTTATTATAAAGTTTATAAAGTTTTTATAATTTATATAAACCGTAATTTTATATTTAGTTCTGGATAATTATAATCTTTATTTTTTAAAAATATTTCGATAATAGTTATTAATTCCTTATTATAAATTTATTAATTTAATTTTATTCCGTAAAATATTTTAAAATAAAAAATAATATAAATAAAGTTTTTTTTATTTATTTTATTATTTTAAAACCGCTCTTATAATAAAAATCCGAGGCGTTAATTTTAATTTTAAAAAGTTTCTGGGGGTTTAAAATTATAATAATTAGTTCGGAAATAACTATATTCTTAATTTTAATAAATACTTTTTTATATTTAAAGTCCTAAATAAATAGGTTATTTTTTTTATATTAAATTATTAAGAGGTTTAATAATATTAATATAGTTTTTAAAAAAATCGTTAATAAAAGTTAATAAATCCTAAGAATTTTTATATGTCCTTAACGTTTTATAATATAAGCTAGTCCCTAACTATTTCTATTTTTAATATTTATATATAGATTTATTTTAATATTATAATATATTTAAAAAAAATCTATTTTTTTAAATATAAAACGTATACTTAGAGGGTTTAGTATATAATTTAGTATTTTAAAGTTTTTAAAATACTATATAAATATACTTCTCGTATATTTCGAGGTTAAAAAAGAAAATAAAAAATATTATTAATATAAATAATAATAAAGATATTAATAAACTCCCGGAGTATATAGTTAATTATTATTTAAAAAGTTATTAGAATATTAGTAAGTTTAAAAGGTATAATAAAATATTTAAAAAATCTTTTACGAATTTAGAATACTATTTTTTTATTTATTTTTTTTTAATTTTAATTTAGTTAAAAGCTTTTTTTAAAATTTATTATAATAAACTAGTTAATTTTATATAATAAATCTCTAAATTCAGTAATAAATAATAAAAAAATAGTAATTCTTTTTTATAATTTTATTAAGTTTTTTATAGTTAATAATAAGTCTTAGTTAGTATAAAAAATAGGGGTGATCCCGTAGGGAGATTTTAAGGGTTAAATATATCCTTTTTAAGTTTTTTTATTAATATACTTATTAAAATAGTCTTATTTTTTCTTAGTTTATAAGGTATATAAAAAAGAACTTAGGTTATGTTCCTTTTTAAGTTCGATTTTTATATTTTAATTATTATATTTTAGTAATCCTATTTCTTTAGGTTTTATAAATAGTTTTATATATTTTTAATACTCTTTAAATATAATTTAAAGTTATTTTAATCCTTAATTATTTATATTAAATACGAACTTCTTAGAGCTTTTTACTATTTTAATAAAAGCTATATATTATATTTTTTTTTAAAAAAGTTATAAGAAATTTGTTTAAACCTTTTTTTTAAGTTGTTTAGTAACTAAATTTACTTATTAAACTTAGTTAGTAATTTAATTTATTTATAGGTTATATTTTCGTAATTACGAGATTCCTAGGATAATATTAATATTTTTAATTTTTTATAATATTATATTATAGTTAATTTTTATAATTATTAATATATATTAAGAGGTATACAGTCTCTTAATTAATATATCCGTTATTATAATTAACTTTTTTTTACTATTTATAATTAGTATAAGTTATTTTTTTTATATTTATAATAAATTGAGTTTATTTATTATTTTTAATAATATAAAACTTTTTTATATACCGCTATTAATTATAGTGCGTAATAATTATCCGCGTATAACGAGTTTAATTAATAAGTATACGTTATATTATTATTTAATTATATATAAGAACTTATTTTTAATATTTACTTTTCGTTATTCTTTTATAATTAGCTTTTTTAGTTTTTTAATATTCTATTCCTTAGTTATTCTTTTTATTCTGTTTATTTTTATTATTCTCTCTAAGCTCGTACTTTAAAAAATATAATAAATCTAATATTAGTTATACTTATAATCGGTTTATATTATATTATTATTATTTTAATATTATATAGGGAAGTCTAAGCTTAGTCTAAATATTATTTTATAAATTCTATTAAAATATAAGATCGTTTAGTTTAGTAATTAATTATTAATATAAATATCTTTAATAAGTTAGTTATTACGTTTTTATAAATAGAAATAACTATCCTTTTTAGGTAAGAAGTACTAGAAGTATTTATTATTTAGGTATTTTACTTAGAATAATTTCTTATAAAATATATTTTTAGTATTAAATAGGGAACTATTTTCCTTTACTTAGAGTATTATAAAAAACTTTTTTTAGGTTCTACTATTCTATAAAAATTATAGTATTTATTTATTATTAAATAAGTTAATATTTTTTGTATTAATTTTTATTAAAAATTTTTTTTAAAACTAGTATTATTAGTATTAAAATAAGATCTATAACTAATTTCTATTTAAATACGTCATTAAATAACGTCGTAAGGTTTATTTAAGTTATATAATAATTCTTTACTAAAAATAAGTTTACTAGGGCCTACGTAAAGTTCTTTATTAAATTAAAAAATTAATTTTTTTTAATTTTTTTTAAAATTAAGGTTTAATTTTTTTAATTATTTTAATCTTATTTTTTATATAATAAGTTTTTTAAGCTATTTTTTAACTTTATAAATAAATTTTTTTATTATTATCCTCTCGTTTTATTATATAAATAGACTTAGTTAGGACTTTTTTTTAAAATTAAGTTTTTTTAAACCTAAGGGGTCGTTTTTATTTACTATTTTACTATATTATATAAATAAAGTTATTTATAATTTCTTTTATATTAAGTCCTTTTTTTTTAAAACTTAAAAAAGTTATTCTTTTATACTTATTTAGAGTTTTTATATAATTCTTTCTTTAAAAAAAATAAAGGGTATTTTTTTATAATAAGGGTCCGTCTTAGCCTTCTCCTCTATATTTTTATAAATTTAAAAAAGTATAATAATATATTTAAAATTATTATCTTTAAGGGTATTTAGTTAATATATTAAAATAACTTCTTTTTTAGTTATAACAGCTAGTATTTTAATTAATAAAGTAGTATTATATCTTAATTATCCGTTATTTTTTAAGTTTTTTTTAAATATTATCCGGTTTATTTTTTTACTATTTTAATAAGTAAAATAATTATTATTATAATAGGCTATTTATAAGAGTTATTTATAAAGGACTTCTTTATTTATAATATTAACTCGTTTTTTTTAAAAATAGGTTAATATTAAATATACTTAGGTTATTAATAATCTCTAGCTATATATTTTAGCTTATTATAATTATAATATTTAAAATCTTTTTTTATATAGTTATCTTTTTTTTTATAACGCTAAGGTTTATAAGACCATTATATTATTTATAAATAGTACTTTATTAATTATTATTTTAGTTATTATAAGTTTTTTAATTTATTTAGAAACTATACTAGGGTTATTATTAGTACTTACGTCTTATATTAAATCGTTCTATATTTATAAAATTAATTATTAATTCTAATAATAAGTTCGTTATATTAAAAGAAATCGTTTAGTTTATCGAGTTTAATTAGTTCGTCCTTAATTTTATCCTTTAGTCCTTAATAAAATATAAATATTTTAATATTATTAGTAAAGTCTAGTTAAATATTAAGATATCTAAACTTAGCAAAGTATTCTTTTACTAATTTAATTTATTATAACTATACTAAATTATGCTTAATTTATTATTTTTTATTAAAATTTTAAAATAAGGACCTAAAAGCTTTTTTAAATTTATTAAAACTATAATAAATATTATATATTTTAATAAAGTACTTATTAAAAGTCTCCTTATTAAAATATTCTTTTTAAATAAATTTAAATTATTTAAGGGCTCGTTTTTTAAAAAAAATTAATAGCATATATAACTTTTTTTAGTTTTATTAATAAAGTTTTTATAATAAAAAATTTTAATAGTTCTTAACTTAAATTAAAAAAATTTTTTTAAAAATACTTAAAAGTATTATTATAAATAATAAGTACGCTAAATTTAAATTTTTATTGTTCTCTTTAAAGGGGGTACTAATAATATTAATAATAACTTAGAGGGTATTAATTTCTTTTTAAAAAAGCTTAAATATTAGTACTTATTTTTTATTCCTTAAGTTAGATAACTTTATTTTTTTAAGGCTTAAATATATTAAAGTCTATTTTTAAATTATTAAAATATAATTTTAAAATTCTAGAGCTTATTCGTAGTTTTATTATATATAGTTTATATTTTAGTAATATTTACGTCTCTTTTTTTTAATTTTTTTTTAAAGTTATTTATAAGTTTTTTTTTAAAAAATAACCTCGTTATTAGAATTAACGTTTATCAGGGGCTATTTTTATTTCTTTAGTTAAGTTTTAAATAGGCTATTTAGAGAATATAAAAAAGCCCGGAATAAGTAATTTAACTAAGGTATAAGAAAATATCGTTTGTATTATTTAATTAGTTTTTTATAAAATAAACTTATTAAATAAAAAGTAATTAAAATATTATAACTAGCTAATTATAATAAATATATTAATAAAAAATTAAAGCTACGAATACTAAGTAAATAGTATTATAATTATAAATAGCTTTCTTAAAGTTATATTTATAAGTTATAAAATAAATAAGGCTTTAGTAATTAATTATAATTTTATTAAAAAGGTTTTTTTAATAAAAATAACTAAAAGCGATCGTAAGATTTAATATTAAGTTAATTATTAAAAAAGCTATAAGAAGTTTATTTTTAAGCCCGGCTTAAATCTATATTATATATAAGTCTTATTTATAAATATATTTTTTTATAATATTATTATTTACGATTACTTAACTATTTACTAAATAATTGTCCGTCTTATTTATATATAATTATTTATTTTACTTTTTTATGGGCATCCGTTTTTTATCTTATTATATAATTATAATTATATAACTTATTTATAGTTTTTTTTGTCTTAAGAAGAGTTATTCTAAGTTCGTTCTTTTTATATATATAATATAATAGCCGCTATAAGTCTTATAGGGCGGCCCCTAGCCTTATTATATTTATTAAGTCGTAATATTAAGCGAGTATAAAGGAATAACTTTTTAAGTTTAAAAAAAAAGGATTTAATATAAAAGAAATTATAAGTAACCTTATTTATATAGTATAGTAAAATAGTAAATAAAAATAACCCTTTAGGCTTAGAGGACCTAACTTAGAAAAAGTCCTAACTAAGTTTATTTATATAATAAGACAAGAGGATAGTAATAAAAAAATTTATTTATAAAATTAAAAAAATAGCTTAGAAACTTATTATATAAAGATAGGATTAAAATAATTAAAAAATTAGATCTTAATTTTAAAAAAAATTAAAAAAAAGAATTAACTTTTAATTTAATAAAAAACTTTATGCGGGCCTTAGTAAACTTATTTTTTAATAAAGAATTATTATATAATTTAGATAAACTTTATAATATTACTTAATAACGTATTTAAATAAAAAATTAGTTATAGATCCTATTTTAGTATTAACGATACTAGTTTTAAAAAGGATTTTAATAAAAACTAATACGAAAATATTAATTTATTTGATAATAAATAAATATTATAGTTTTATAGAATAATAGAACTTAAGAAAGTTTTTATAATACCCTAAGTAAAAGGAGATAGCTCTTTATTTAATATTAAGGATATATTTTATAAGGAATTGTTTTAGGTAAAATGCTTAGATAATAAATATTTTTAGTACCTCTTATTTAAAAAGGATAACTATTTCTATTTATAAAGACGTAATAACTAATTTATTAAGGATATTTATATTAACGATTAGTTATTAAACTAGATAATTATATATTTTAATAGGATTTATAAAACGATATTTAGATTAAGCTTAGACTTCTTTATATAATATTAGAATAATAATAATATAATATAGACTAATTATAAATATAATTAATATTAAATTTATTATATCCCTAAGGTACTGAGCCTAGAGAGAATAATAAGAATAAATAGAATAAAAAGAATAACTAAGGAATAAAATATTAAAAAAACTAAAAAAAACTAATTATAAAAAGAACGATAAAAGGCGAATATTAAAAAATAAGTTTTTATATATAACTAGATAATAATATAATATATATTTATTAATTAAACTCGTTATACGCGGACGATAATTATATATTATAATTAATAGCGGCGTATAAAAAAAGTTTTATATTATTAAAAATAGTAAATAAACTTAACTTATTATAGATATAAAAAAGATAACTTATATTAATTATAAATAGTAAAAGGAGAAAAAAGTTAATTATGATAATAAATATATTAATTAAGAGACCGTATACTTTTTTAATATATATTAATAATTATAAAAATTAATTATAGTACGATATTATAGAAATTAGAGATATTAATATTATCCTAGGAATCTCGTAGTTATAAAAAATATAATTTATAAATAAATTAGATTATTAGTTAGGTTTAATAGGTAAATTTAGTTATTGAACGACTTAAGAAAAAAGGGGTTTAAATAAATTTATTATAACTTTTTAAAAAAGAAAGAAGAAATACGATATATAGTTTTTATTAAAATAATAAAAAGCCCTAAGAAGTTTGTATTTAGTATAAACGATTAGGGATTAAAATAATTCTAAATTATATTTAAAAAAATACTAAAAAATATATAAAACTATTTATAGAACTTAAAAAGATAGGATTATTAAAATATAATAATTAAAATATAAAAATTAAATTTAAAAAAGGAATATAACCTAAGTTCTTCTTTATATACTTTATAAATTAAAAAGAATAAGATTATTTTAATAAATATATTAACAAAAAAACTTAAAAAAGAATATATTTAACTTTTAAAATCTCTTATAAAATTACTTTTTATTTTTTATATTAAAAAAAGGAAAGAAGAAACTAAGATTTATTATTAATTATAAAAAACTTAACGAAATTATAAAAAAGAATTATTATTTTTTTATTACTTATTATTAAACTTAGAGATTTATTATATAGAACTAACTAGTTTATTATAATAAACTTTAAAAAAAGTATTTAATTAAATCTGAATTAAAGAAAGAGATGAATAAAAAAATAATATTTTAAATTCGTAGAGGACTTTTTAAGTATTTTATTATACCCTTTTAGACTTATTAATACTTTAATAACTTTTTTAAATAATAGTTAACTATATATTTTAGGAGTTTATTAATATTTTTGTTATTATTTATATTGATAATATTTTTTATTTTCTCTTTTAATTTTAAAATATATAAAAAATATATTTATATAGTATTTTAAAAACTCTAAAATACTAAACTATATACCGAACTCTCTAAGTATGAATTTTATATTTAGAAAGTAAACTTTTTTAGATATATTATTATATTAAGATAAATCTATATATAAGTATTTAAAATAGAAGTAGTTAGGGACTAGCTTATATTATAAAACGTTAAAGACGTATAAAGATTTTTTAAAAATTTATTAACTTTTATTAATAATTCTTTAAGGATTATATTAATATTATTAAACTTTTTAATAACTTAATATAAAAAAGATAACCTATTTATTTAGGACTTTAAATATAAAAAAGTATTTATTAAAGTTAAAAAATATAGTTATTTTTTAAACTAATTATTATAATTCTAAACCCCTAAAAACTTTTTAAAATTAAAACTAATATTTTAGATTTTATTATAAGAGCGGTTTTAAAATAACGAGATAAATAAAGAAAACTTTATTTATATTATTTTTTATTTTAAAATATTTTATAGAATAGAATTAAATTAGTAAATTTATAATAAGGAACTAATAGCTATTATTAAAGTATTTTAAAAAATAGAGACTATAGCTATTTAAAACTAAATATAAAATTATAGTTTATATAAATTATAAAAACTTTATAAACTTTATAATAAATAAAAATTTAAATAAATAATAAGTTAGATAGAGTAAGTTTTTATTTAAATATAATTTTTAAATTATTTATTAAAAAAAGTTTAGAAAATAGTAAAATAAACGCTCTTAATAAAAGACTTAATTACGAAATTATAGTCCCTAAAGAAATATAAGTTATTTTTAAAAAAAAAGGATAGTAGCTTTATACTAATTATAAAGCTTTTTATAATAATTAAAAGGATTAATATTAGCCCTGATTAAAAAAAATAACTCCTAAGCTTATTATAAAAATTTATAATATACCTATATACGGTTATTAAGGAGTTATTAAAATATAAAAATAGATTTATTAATATTATAATAAATCCGTTATACGTACTAAAATTACTAATATAATTAAGGACTACGTAATTTATAAAAAAAATAAAAAATAGTTCGTATAAACTTTATAGCGAGTTATAATTATTATAACTACTTATAAAAAATATAATAATCGATTTTATAGGACTTTATTATTAAACTATTAAAGTCTAAGGAACTATTTATAAATATATAGTACGATAATATCCTAGTTATAATTAATTAACTTATTAAGTTTACTTATTTTATACTTTATAAAAAAAGCTAATAATATAAAAAGAATTAGCGTATACGTTCTTTAAAAAATATTATTATTATTTATAATATACTAAAAAAAATTATTTTTTAATAAAGGTATTTTATTTATTTTAAAGTTTTAGAGATCCCTAATTTTATAACTAAGTATAAATTATAAATTATTAACTACTTTTTATTTATAAACCGATAGTTAAATAAAAAAAATTAATTAGATTTTTAAAATATATTTTTAATATTATATAAACTACGATTAGAATAACTAAGTAATATTATTATTAATAGCTTAATTTGTATATAATAATATAATTAGTAAAAGTATAAAAAAATCCTCGTTTTATTTAAACTACGGATACTAATTAATAATATATAAAGAAGTATAATAATATTACGACTTAATATATATAAGATAAGATTAGGGCCTGCCCTGTAGGCTTTGCGGCGGCTACGATATATTATATATATATAAAGGACGCTAATATAAGAATTACTTTAATAAAATAGAAGAATTATAGATAAAGTTATGTAATAATAAGAAGGACCGATAGGTAATAAGTAGTTTATAAATAGGATTAATAAAATAAGGGCGGTTTATTTTTAAAGGATTAATATTACGATATTAGTTTTAATTATAAAGGAACTATTTAAATAGTATATAGGATTTGTATATAATATAGCCTTAAGCTAAGCTCGAGGGCGGACTTTTTTATAATTTTTTTAGTAATTAACTTAATATTAAATTTTATGATCGTTTTTAGCTATTTTTATTAAGAAGCCCTTTTGATAAAATTATAATTAATTATTAAAGTTTTACTTATTTTATGATTTATAAATATAGTTTTAAAAAAGCTATTTATAATTATAATACTATTTATTTAGTATTCGTAGCCTTAATTTTTATTAATATATTTATTATAACTAGTTAGCTATAATATTTTAATTACTCTTATTTAGTAAGTTTATTTTACGAAGATTAATTAAATAGTATGAATATATTAGCTATTAATAATAATAGTACTGGGTAGCTTTATTAGGGTAGCTACGCTTATTATTTAATAATTATACGATATAATATTTGAATTTAAAAATAAGAATAAGTAGTTTTATGCTTAGCTTATAATACCCTGACCTCTTTTAGTACTTAGAGCTAAGTACTCTGAATTAGAACCCTATAATAGGTCCCCGGATATATTTTAAAGATTTTTTATTTAAACTAGGGCTTATTTATATTATTATAAAACTTTTTTTATTATTAAGGTAGATAAGGTTTATTATATAGCCTTTTTTTTAAAAAAGGATACCCTCGTTTAGTTCGAACTTTTAATAAGAGACTATTTTGAGAATAATTACTATATATAAAATAAAAAATATTAAGAAGATTTTTATAGACTATGCTAAATTTAAGAAGAGAATTAAAGAAACTTTTGGTAATTTTAATAAAGAACGAGTTATTAAACGAAAACTTACGAACTTTAAATAGAAAGGGTTTGTTAGTAAGTATGTTTTAGAGTTTTAATAAATCGTTTTTAAGCTTAATTAGGGTAACGAAGTACTTATAGTATTATTTTATTGCGGCCTAAAAAAAGAAGTTAAGGACGAACTTTTATATAAGAAACGACCTAATGAACTTTATAAGTATATAAATATAATAATTAAGATTGATAATTGATTTTATAAACAATATTTTAAGTATAAGGGTTAGAACGTATAGAATAACTAACTTAAACTTAATATTAGAAAGAAATATTAACTTTTGATAACTATTATTGGTTATTATAGCGGATTTATAGATTTTAGTATTACTAAAAAAGAATAACCCTACTAAAAAAAAGATTTTAAATATTATAATTGCGATAAGTTAGGATATATAGCTAGAGATTACTAATAATTTAAGCGTATTTAATATTAGTTTATTTTAGAAAAAATGAGTTAATATTGTGAGTAAGGAAGTTTTTTATAAATAACTTTTTTAAATAACTTACTATAATAATAATTATTTTATTTATTAAAATAATAAGGAATAAACTAGTTAGTATTTAAAAAAAACTTAAGAATAATAGATAAATAAGATATAGTATTATTTTATTATTTATTAAGACGTTAGCTGTTATAATTAAAGAAGAAATCCTAACTAAGTTTATTTATATAATAAGACGAAAAAAACGGCGATAAGAAATTTATTTATAAGGTTAAGGAATAGTTTAGAGATTTATTATATAAAAAATAGAATTAAGATAATTAAAAAAACTAGATTTTAATTTTAAGGAAGTTAAGGGAAAGATTAATTTTTAATTTAATAAAGAACTTTACGCGGGCTTAAGCGAACTTATTTTTTAGTAAAGAATTGTTATATAATTTAAACGAATTTTTGCGACGTTACTTGATAACGTGCTTAGATAAAAATTAGTTACGGATCCTATTTTAATATTAATAATACTAGTTCTAAAGAGGATTTTAATAAGAATTAACGTAAGAATATTAACTTATTTAATAACGAATAAATATTATAGTTTTATAGAATAGCTAAACTTAAAAAGGTTCTTATAATATTTTAAATAAAGGGAGATAGTTTTTTATTTAATATTAAAGATATATTTTATAAGGAATTATTTTGGGTAGAGTGCTTAGATAATAAATGCTTTTTAGTACTTTTTATTTAAAAAGGATAGCTATTTTTATTTATAAAGACGTAATAACTAACTTATTAAGGATATTTATATTAACGACTAGTTATTAAACTAGATAATTATATATTTTAATAAGATTTATAAAGTAATATTTGGACTAAGTTTAGACTTTTCTATATAATATTAAAACGATAATAATATAATATAGACTAATTATAGGTATAACTAGTATTAAATTTATTATATTTTTAAAAGCACGAGCTTAAAAAAAATAATAAAAATAAATAGAATAAAGGGAATAATTAAAGAATAGAATATTAAAAAATTAAAAAAGCTAATTATAAAGGAACGATAAAAAAGCGAATATCGAAAATAAGTTTTTATACGTAACTAGATAATAGTACGACGTATATTTATTAATTAAATTTAATATATATAAATAATAATTATATGCTATAATTAATAGCGGTATATAAGAAAAACTTTATATTATTAAGAGTAGTAAATAAACTTAACTTATTATAAATATAAAAAAGATAACTTATATTAATTATAAATAGTAAAAGGAGAAAGAGTTAATTACGATAACGAATATATTAATTAAGAGACTGTATACTTCTTAATATATATTAACGATTATTTAAAATAATTATAATATAATATTATAGAAATAAGAAATATTAACGTTATTTTAAGAATCTCGTGGTTATAAAAGTATAACTTATAGATAAATTAGATTACTAGCTAGGTTTAATAAGAAAATTTAGTTACTAAACGATTTAAAAAAAAGGGTTTAAATAAATTTATTATAACTTTTAATACGATATATATAGCTTTTGCTAGAATAATAAAAAGCTTTAAGAAGTTCGTATTTAATATAAACGATTAAGGATCGGAATAACTCTAAATTATACTTAAGGAGTACTAAAAATATATAAGACTATTTATAGAACTTAAAAAAATAAGATTATTAGAATATAGTAGTTAAAATATAGAGATCGAATTTAAAAAAAAATATAACCTAGGTTCTTTTTTTTTATATTTTATAAACTAAGAAGAATAAGATTATTTTAATAAATATATTAATGAAAAAACTCGAAAAAAGGATATATTTAACCCTCGAAATTCTTTATAGGGAGTACTTTTATTTTTTTTATATTAAAGAAAGGAAAAAAGAAACTAAGACTTATTATTAATTATAAAAAACTTAATAAAATTATAAAAAAAACTACTATTTTTTTATTTTTTATTATTAAGCTTAGAGATTTATTTTATAAAACTAATTAGTTTATTATAATAAATTTTAAAAAAAGTATTTAATTAAATTTAAATTAAAGAAGGAGATAAATAGAAAATAGTATTTTAAACCTATAAAGGACTCTTTAAGTATTTCGTTATGCTTTTTGGACTTATTAATATTCTAGTAACTTTTTAAATAATAATTAACTATATATTCTAGGAGTTTGTTAATATTTTTTATTATTGTTTATATTAACGATGTTTTTTATTTTCTTTTTTTAATTTTAAAATATATAAAAAGTATATTTATATAGTATTTTAAAAACTTTAGGATACTAAACTATATACTAAACCCTCTAAGTATAAGTTTTATATTTAAAAAGTGGACTTTTTTAGATATATTATTATATTAAGATAAATTTATATATAAGTATTTAAGGTAGAAGTAGTTAGGGACTAGCTTATATTATAGAATATTAAGGATATATAAGGATTTTTAAGATTTATTAATTTTTTATTAACGATTTTTTAAAAAATTATACTAATATTATTAGACCTCTTAATAATTTAATACGAAAGGATAACTTATTTATTTAGGATTTTAAATACGAAGAAGTATTTATTAAAGTTAAAAATATAGTTATTTCCGAACTAGTTATTATAATTTTAGATCCCCAGAAACCCTTTAAAGTTAAGATTAATACTTTAGACTTTACTATAGGAGTAGTTCTAAGATAACAAAATAAATAAGGAAAAACTTTATTTATATTATTTTTATTTTAAAATATTTTACGGAATAGAATTAAATTAATAAATTTATAATAAAAAAATTAATAGTTATTATAGAAGTATTTTAAGAATAGAGATTATAGTTATTTAGAACTAAGTATAAAGTTATAATTTATATAGATTATAAAAACTTTATAAACTTTATAATAAATAAGAATCTAAATAAACGATAAGTTAGATAGAGCGAGTTCTTATTTAAATATAATTTCTAAATTATTTATTAAAAAGGTTTAGAAAATAATAGAGTAGACGCTCTTAATAAAAGACCTAATTACGAAGTTATGGTCCTTAAGGAAACGTAAGTTATTTTTAAAAAAAGAAAAAGACGGTAGCCTCGTACTAACTACGAAACTTTTTTATAATAACTAAAAAAGATTAATATTAGCCCGACTAGAAGAATAATCCCTAAAGCTTATTATAGAAATTTATAGTATACTTATATATAGTTATTAAGGAGTTATTAAAATATAGAAACGGATTTGCTAGTATTATAATAAATCTATTATATATATTAAAATTACTAATATAATTAAAAGATTACGCAATTTATAAAAAAAATAAAAATAGCTTACGTAAATTATATAGCAAGCTATAATTATTATAATTATTTATAAAAGTATAGTAATTAATTTTATAAGACTTTATTATTAAATTATTAAAGTTTAAGGAACTATTTATAAATATATAGTATAATAGTATCCTAGTTATAGTTAATTAACTTACTAAGTTTACTTATTTTATATTTTATAAAGAAGCTAGCGACGTAAAAGAATTAGCATATATATTTTTTAAAAATATTATTATTATTTATAGTATGCTAAAGGAAATTATTTTTTAATAGAGGTATTCTATTTATTTTAAAGTTTTAGAGATCCCTAATTTTATAATTTAGTATAAATTATAAATTATTAACCGCTTTCTATTTATAAACCGATAGTTAAATAAAAAAGAATTAACTAGATTCTCGAAATATATTTTTATTATTATGTGAACTACAATTAGAATAATTAGGTAATATTATTATTAATAGCCTAATTTATATATAATAATATAATTAGTAAAAGTATAAAGAGAATCCCTGTTTTATTTAAATTACGGATACTAGCTAATAATATATAGAAAAAGTATAATAAGGATTATAAATTATTAAAATAGTAATAAACATAACAAAACTCTAAGAAATTTAGAAAAAAGGTATTTTTAGATTTTAAGTTCGTATACTAATATATAAAGAAAAACGTAAATAGATTAAAGATTAGAGGACTAATTTTAAAAAAGGGGGATAGTACTTATTTTTTTTACTATAATATTAAAACGAAATGACTAAGTAATAAATTAGATTATAAAAAAAACTTAGATTTTTTTTAAAATTATTTAGAAAGTTTTAAATGTTAATTATAAGTTGAGATTCTTAGATATAATGAAGTATTATTTAGTTTTTTTTATATTTTATTTTTTGAACTAGTATTTAAAGGTTTATATACTAAAAAATTATATTATTATAGAACTAAATAAACTAGAATACGAAAGTTAAACGGATTATTAATTATAAAGTTAAGAATAAAATATAAGAATTCTTAATTAAATAGAAAAAATTATAAATATAAGGAAAAATATATAGGAACTTATTACAGAACCTCTAGAACTCCTAGTAACTTTTTAAGGATTATTAGAGGACGGTACTAATAGACTTAAAAAAGTAAACTTATTACTAATTTTAAAAATAGATTAGTTTATATTATTAGGAACCTATATAAACTATAATTCTTTAATTATATTATATTTATAAGTATTTAATACGAACTTTAGAGCGTTAGACTTATTTATTTTTTTATATTTTTTTAATAAAAAGTCTTAGCTTAGCGATTACGTATTAATTTATAAGTTTTTTAAATATAAGATAAACGATTAGTAGCGGTAGTTATTAATAACTAAAGACGGGCTAACTCTTTGTAAAGCTTAAAAAAGTTTTTTTATTTACTTTTTTTATTTTTTTTATTTTATTCCTTTTGCTAAGCGTTAAGTTTTTTAAACTATAAAAAAGAATATTAGAAAATAAATTTTTAAAAAGAAAAGGAAAAAAGATAAAACTTATAAGTTGAAGTTATTAATATTTTATTATAAGGCTTTTTTTATTTTAATATAGGTTCGATAGCGAAAAGAGCTTTTTACTAAACTAATACGGGACCCTTATATAAAAATAATAAGTATAAGGTATATTAGTAACTAACGAACGAGCTTTAATAAATTTTAAAAGTGCGAGGCACTTATAATTTTTTTATTTTTTATTTTTTTAGATTTTGTTTTTAAATTTGATTTTTTTATGCGACTTAATATAGTGTTAGTATTATAGAAAATAAATAGATAAATAAAACTTAATAGGCCCTAACCTGGGCTATGGATACTTATTTATAAGTCTATGGGACTAGATTTTTTAGAAGGGAGACCTAATATTATAACTTAATATGTATAAGATAAGACTAGGGCCTACCCCTGTAGGCTTATAGTAATTATAATATATTATATATATATAAAGGATATTAATATAGGAGTTATTCTAATAGAATAGAAGAATTATAAATAAAGTTATATAATAATAAGAAGGATTAATAAGTAATAAGCGGTTTATAAATAGGATTAATAAGATAAGGGCGGTTTATTTCTAAAGGACTAATATTACGATATCGGTCCTAATTATAAAGGAATTATTTAAATAGTATACGGGATTTATATATAATATAGCCTCGAGCTAGGCTCGAGGGCAGACCTTTATAACTTTTTTTAATAATTAATTTAATATTAAATTTTATAATCGCTTTTAATTATTTTTTATTAAGAAGCTTTTTTTAATAAGATTATAATTAATTATTAAAGTCTTATTTATTTTACGATTTATAGATATAGTTTTGAGGAAGCTATTTATAACTATAATACTATTTATTTAGTATTCGTAGCCTTAACTTCTACTAATATACTTATTACGATTAGCTAGCTATAATAAATAAGGATTATAAACTATTAAAATAATAATAAATATAATAAAATTCTAAAAAAATTAAAAAAAAGTATTTTTTAAATTTTAAGTTCGTACGCTAACGTATAAAAAAAAATATAAATAAATTAAGGATTAGAAAATTAACTTTAAAAAAAGGGGGATAATACTTATTTTTTTTATTATAATATTAAAATAAAAACGATTAAATAATAAATTAAATTATAAAAAACTTAGACTTTTTAAAATTACTTAGAAAATTTTAAATATTAATTATAAGCTAAGATTCTTAAATATAATAAAATATTATTTAGTTTTTTTATATTTTATTTTTTAAACTAATATTAAAAAGGTTTATATATAAAAAAATTATATTATTATAAAACTAAACGAACTAAAATATAAAATTAAATAAATTATTAATTATAGAACTAGGGACGAAATATAAGAATTCCTTATTAAATAGAAAAAACTATAAATATAAAAAAAATATATAAGAATTTATTACGAATTTTTAAAACTCTTAATAACTTTTTAAAGGAGTATTAAAATTAAAATTAAAACTAGAACTTTTAGTTATTACGGTATCCTAATTAATTATGTTAAAAAATATTATTAAATTATACCTCCCGTATTAATAAAGACTTATTAAAAAGAGCTACTTTTTTAAAAAGATTAGGGATTACCTTACCCTTCTTAAAAAACTATTCTCTTTACCTTTTATAAATAGTCTAACTTAAATAGAGATTTATTTATTTTAATTTATACTTAACAAAGGGCTTTTACTTATTTCTAAAGAAAAGACTTTTCTACCTCTTCTTTACGTTCTAAATAATTAGTTTTAGTTAGAAAACGGTTTATTATACTTATATTAATAAAATAAAAATATTACTACTTAGGGGAGAACTTATAATTATAAATTATATTAGCTAACGCGTTATAAGAATAATTACGACGAGTATACTCGTAATATTTCGATTTTCTTTTAAGTATTTTATACCTCTAACTTACTAAATAATAAAACGAGTAAGGTATTATAATTTTAAAACTATGCTCTTTTATTTTAAGAGCTAGTTTAAAGTAACGATAAGTTAAAGAACTAGTAAATATCTTAATAAAAAATATTCTTAGGAAGATCGGAGTAACTAAATAAGGACCCTATCGACTTATTTATAGGTTTATAGGACTAAATTTTTTAAAAAGGAAATTTAATATTATAACTTAATATATATAACTAAAACTAGGGCCGGCCCTATAAGCTTATAACGGCTATAATATACTATATATATATAAAACTAAGGAATATAAAAATTATTTTATAAAATAAAAGAACTATAAAATAAGTTATATATAAATAAAAAAAAATAATTAGGTAATAAAGTAATTATTATAATTATTTTAAATAAGCGATTATTAATACTTATTTTTTAATTATTAACGAATAAAATAGAATATTATAAAAAAATATATTTAAAAAACGAGATTTATATATAGTATAGCTTTAAACTAAGCTCGAGGATAGAACTTTTATAACTTTTTTTAATAATTAACTTAGTATTAAATTTTATGATTACTTTTTAGTTATTTTTACTAAGAAACTTTTTTAATAAAATTATAATTAATTACCGAAGCCTTATTTATTTTATAATTTATAAATATAGTTTTAGGAAGCTATTTACAATTATAATATTATTTATTTAATATTCGTAGCCTTAATTTTTGTTAATATACTTATTATAACTAGCTAGCCGTAATATAAGAAACTCTGATTTAAGTATTTATTTATTATTAATAATTATAATAATTACGTTTCTAATAATTTTATATAATAATATTATTTTAAAAATATTTATTTAGATTATTTATTATTATATTTTAATTATATTATATAATTCTTAAATATTTTAATATTCTCGCTCTTTAAAATATACTATTATAATAAGCTTAATAATTACGGCCTCTAGCTTAGTTTAATATTAATTAAAAAAAAGAACTTCTTTTACTATTATTTTTAAACTTAAAAATAAGTATTTATAAAATAAAATATATATATTAATTAAAAAAGTAATAGAGTTATAGCCCGTTAATATAAAATAGCCCCTATTTAATAAATTTATTATTATAACGTAATTTATAAACGTTTTATAAATATTATTATAAAAACCCTTATTACTAAAAAGCCCCTAAAATACTTTAAAATTATAATATTATTATTTTTAAAAAGTTAAGAGATTTTAAAAAAATATTAAAAGTTTTAAATATAAAATAAGAGCGAGGTTAATTATAATTTTATTATTTATAAATTAATATTTAATAAAATAAATAAGTGGTTAAATATTTAAAATATAGCCCTAGTTAATACTTAATTAATTATTAAATTACTAAAGGTTTAAGTAAAATTATATAAGCTAATTATAAAAGTAAAAAATATAATAAGATTTAAATAAATAATTTATATAAATCGAGGCTATTATAAGAATAAAAAAGGAAGCTAAGGTTTATTTATAATACTTAGTTATGGTTCTAAGGCCTATAATTAATATAAAAAAAGCTTAATTTATTAGTATATATTTAGAATTTTAAATTTAGTAATATTATACTAATAATAATCGAATTTATAGTTATAATATTAAAAAGTTAAAATCTAGAAAATCGTCTATTTTAGGTGATCTGTCGTGGGGGGTGATCCGTCGTGTAGGGTGGGGTCTTACGTATCGGGTTAGTTCAAAGATAGTGGGATGGGTCGTTGGATGCTCTGATATGATTCTGAATCTCTGCCACCCTGAGGTTAAGCTGAGTTTGCGTTTGGTGGCTCATAGCTTAATCGCGTCTCCGATTATTATTCTGCACCACAAGGTGCTAAGGCATGATGGAGTGTCCATCTTTGCTGGCGCGGTTAGAGTAGAATCGACATTTGCTTGCAGTTCCCTGTAGTAATTAGAAAATGTTCTGCCGCTAGTGATGTGGTGAAGCTGTGTGTAAATCAATGTCGGGTTGGGTTAGACAAGACATCGATTGGGTGAAGTGACTTTCATGGCAAGTACTCTTGCCCAGGACCTTCTCTTCCCTTCTCATCCCACGGCTCGGGGATATTGAGGTAACCGCGTCCGGAAGCTGGCACAGGTGCAGAAAGGAGGCCAGGTACGTAGGAGTGAGGGGAAGGGGGGATGAACCCTACCTCTTCCTGGGCCAGGTGCAAGCAATGGCACCCAAAGGCACGGCAGGACGTTGAGGAAGGCGTTCTGGTCTCTTCTGAGCCAATGCAGCACATCTCACCTGCTGAGACAAAGACGCACAGCCAGACAGCATTTGCAAAAGTGTGGAGAGGTTGCTTGAGTTCCGACCTTACGCGGGGGCGCAATTGAGACTCTCGCCCATTCGGCGTCCGGAAACCTGGCAGTCATGAGATTTACGCAGTCACCGCCACTTCCCAACGACCTTACTTACCCGCCTCGGGATTCCTCCAACTGGCCATCCCGTTCAACTTTCGAGGCTATCACGCATATTCGCTAAGGCAAGGGAACATCGCGCATTGCTTCTTTGCACAGAGGGGGCAGCGGCGCTACACATAAAACGCACTCATGTCTGGAACCATACGTTATTCGTGCGAAGCCTGCTGAAGCTATCCTACGTGCGTCGGCGCTTACCCCAGGCTCTCAACATTCCTTCATAGACGGACCCCTTTCTCGTCCATCCTTCGACTTGAGGAACGCTTTGCGCATGTCCTCGTTTCTTTTTCTCATCTTTGCCTGCCCTCGACATGCAGAAGGGGTCTTGAACGTGGCCTCTCGCAACTTCAGCACCACCCCACGTGCTAGCCGGCAGACACTGCTTGCTCATCACAGCGTGGTAAGAAGGACAAAAGGACGTTTCACAGTTTGGAGAGAACGGCACAAAGCCGCAGGCTGCAATTCATGACCTTTTGATGCAAACGATTTCCGAGGATCTAACCTCCAAACTCCCACGATGTTTCCCCCGTTGTCTGTGACGTTAACAGACGCGCGACTGTTCCGGCCATCCACTTTTTAGAGTACATGTCGGTGCCTTTTTGTTTCTGCCAATGCGTCTCGAGAGTAAAAGCCGATAGGAAAGAATCCTCTTACGAGGGGGGAGCGGCGCCACGGCCACGGCCAAAGCCACCACGGCTGTAACATGTGTTAGCAAAAAAAGACGTTCTGACCCTTACTATGCGCAGTATCGACATGGCGCAAAGCATTCGAGGGGTTGAGGCTCACAATTGGGGCTCGAATCCACCAGGGGCACCACCCTCCTTGCCACCCTCGCCAGCATCACGGCGGCGGTAGCCACCCTCACGGTCACCACGGTCACCTCCACGGCCACGGCCGCCGAAGGGTCTTCTCTCGCGCTCGCCCTCGCCGAGCATGCCGCGGGGAGGAGCGTGGGAGCGCTGCTGCTTGATGTGGGTGGCGGGGACAATCTCGGCGGGAAGGTGAAGCCACTCGCGGAGGTAGTCGAGACCCTCGGGGGTCAGGGTGTAGTAGTAGTACTGCCACGAGAACTGGGTCTTGACATAGCCGCGGGAGGTGAGCGACTGGCAGGCCTTGACGACGAACAGGTTCTTGGTGTCGATGTCGGGGTGCTTGGGGAGGTTGAAGTCCTTCTTCGCGACGAGGACACCCTCACGGAAGAGGTACTGTAATTTTCGTCGTCAGCAATCGCTATCCTCCCAATTTTTCAGCACGCCTGAAAATTGTAAATCTAACCTCGTGGATCTTCTTGCGGTCGGCCTTGGGGATCAACATCGTGGCGGTTGTCGTGGTCGCTGCTGGTCGATGAGTGGGATGTCTGATCGAGCGCTGTCGAGAACTAACAAAAAGTTTCGAAATTCGTCGTGGGAAGGTAGAATAGCCTAGTGGGCGTCAACCCTACGCGGAACGGACGAAGTGTGGGGCGCTGTAATGGCACGCAGAGCAGTCACGTGTAGATAACGCCTATTGATAAGTGGGTGTATCCTCAAGGGCCGCCACACTTCCTCAGAGTGCTGCGCCTCACCCAGTAGCTAGGTATCTGCGATAAGTCAGGGCCATCTCATAATCATCGTTGTATCCAAACACTGAACATTTGCCTGCCACTTCGCGTCCCCATCCCGCCTCGACATCGTCACCTGCCTATCGATTTACTATTGCGTCGGCGCAAATCGAGAAACCAAATACTTCGGTCACGGACATAAAGCACTCCCAACTCGAAAATGGCTGTCAAGAACGTCAACGTGTTCGTCAGCACCTTTGCTGGTTTGGGCCTACCGTCGACACTGGTACTGCCTGTTCCCTCGACGACGACCCTATGCGACTTGCGACAACAGCTTGACGAGCGACTGCCCGCCACAGACAACCGCCTTATCCTGACAACCGTCTCCAACAAAGAGCTGTCAACTTCGTCTACCAAACCAGTGTCAGATCTTCTGTCATCCATCGACGATGACTTTGTTTCTTTGCGACTTTCCGTACCGCTTTGCGGTGGCAAGGGTGGTTTTGGGTCCCAGCTTCGAGCTGCCGGTGGTCGCATGTCCTCAAAGAAGAAGCGCAACCAGGGAGATGCGAACAACTCAAGCCGAAACCTTGACGGCAGACGTTTGCGGACCGTCACCGAGGCCAAGGCGCTGGCTGAGTACCTCGCCATCAAGCCAGAGATGGAGAAGAAAGAGAAGGAGAAGCGTCGCGAGAGATGGGAGCAGATTGTTGAGCTTGCAGAGAAACGCGAGGACGAGATCAAGAACGGCAGCAAAGGTCGCCTCGACGGAAAGTGGGTTGAGGACAAGGAAGAGTCCAACGAGAGAACCCGCGAAGCGGTACTTGCTGCCATGAAAGCCGGAAAGTACAAGGACAACCTTCTCGGTACGTCGCAAGGATCGACAGGATCAGAGGAGACGGACGAAGAAATGAGTGAGAATGAGCAGGATGAGGAAGGAGGCAGCTCGAAGGAGTCAACACCGCCGTCAGAACCGGCAAAGGCACCCAAGGACAAGCCGAGAACGTTCTTTGGATTCGATGAGGACGATGAGTTTATGAGTTCTGATGAAGATGAAGTCAAGAGCAAGAAGAAGTGAGCTGTCGAGTCGGATCGCTTCTCATGACTTTTTACTTCTTTCTTTGTTCTACTATCTTCATCACACTGCTTGGCTTGCGTAAGGGTTGCAGGGACAAATGGGAGCGCACGGAGTTTCTGGTCAGCCGGGTTAAAGGAACGGTATCAAGGTTCATGTTTTTGTACAAGTGATCAAATGGGCGGACACTACAAATAGTTTTCACGAAATCATATTCGGCGCCCTGGAGCGTCATCAGCGTCATCGCACGACACGTCCTCCGATGCTCTATTTGAGGTCTCGATCCATCTTGAAGTAATACAGTCGCCCGGCTCCTCCGTCTAACCTGCTCACAACAGAGTCCAAATTCGCTTATGCGTCGAGCTTGACGGGGAAGTTGCCGGCCTCTGTTATGTGTCAGTATGCGTGCTTTTGATTTGCGGACGGAGTGCTAACCTCTCTGCTCGTCCCAACGGGTGTACCAGCCAGAGGGGCACAGAGAGCGGTAGCCGAGCCAGAACTGCGACTGGTTAGTTTCTTTCAATTTTCAACATAACTCGCGAACGGTCCGGACCTGGCGGCAAGGGGCGAAGTCCTCGCCCTTGGCGTTGATGCACTTGTGGTAGTCGACGTAGTTCTGCCAGCAGTGCTTGGTCTGGTTCATGTTCGGGTAGCGGGCATCGGTGCCTATACAAGTCAAGTCAGATTCACATCGCTCATCGTGCCCGCTTCCAATTGAGGCGACGCTATCGCGGGTTTCGGTGGTTCGGGCGGAGGGTTCATACCGGCTATAGTGGTCATCAGTTAGCCTCGGAAAAAAGATCAGACCATAATTTGGAGAGGGATATTTCTTCAGCGTACCGGTAACGAACTTGAAGGGCTTGGTGACGAGCTCCTGATCGTCAGACATTTTGGCGGCTTGCGAGTTCAATTGACTGGGAGTCGGATCTGGTGATGAGGTCGAGTGGGCAGCGGCGTGCGATCGGTGTTGATGCTTTGAGAGCAATTGAATGGTCGTTTCTGCACCGAGAATCAGGTGGTGACGGGCGAGAACGGGTGGATGCCTGAAGATGGCCAATCGGGCCTCAGGCATTAGAAAGGTGGGCCGAGCTCCAGTCCAACATCAGACCAGACCGATGGAAGTCGAGTCCAACTTCTAAACACTCATTTTGAGATCCAATCCCGATCAACTACGCTCCCTCCCGCCGTACCGACAGCACCGAAAAATCTCCCCTCTTCAGAAAATAACAAAATCGCCAAAATGCGTCCTACTCTCGGTCTCCGCGCTTTCCGCCCGACTCTGCGCATGATGTCCCCCGTTCCCGTACGTTGAAATTTCGCCGGTCCGGATGAGCGCAATCGCTAATTCTTATGTCTCCCCTTAGGCCGAGGACCAAGTCGGTACGTCGACACCCGCCCCCAGCCATTGAAGACTCCCGCGATATCGGATATCTACTTCGACGAAAAACCGTGGTGTTGCGAAATGGCTAGCAGGTGCTGATATTGTTGACTCTAGGCCACACCGTCTCCCAGAGACTGCGCAAGCTCCGCCAGATCCCTCCCGAGTTGATCCCCCTCGGTACGTCATTAGGCATTCAAGGTTGCGTCAAATTTTTGTTGACGAAACATAGGTGTTGTCGTTGGCTTCGCTCTGGCCGCTGCCACCTACTCCGTCGGACGTCACTTCATGACCGACAAGACCATCCGTCTCAAGCGCCAGGGCAAGTCTGCCGCCGACGCCGGCCACGGAGAGGAGCACCACTAAGCGAAGGTTATGAGGACGACGGGAGAACGGTTGACCATGGCGCTCGTGTGTTATTAGGGAGGATCAGTTTGTATAAGTCTACGACAGAGACAGATCAAAAAGCACCAGAGACGCTGCTTTCATTTCCTTTCTCATTGTGCTTCTCCGCCTCAAGTATTAGAGAAAAGCCGTGCCCCTTTTATATCTCGGTAAAACCATGTGAACGCCGTCGCTATGTAATTCGAAAGAGGCTTCCGTCGCCTTCGTCCACACCTCCTCATCTTCACTCTGGTCGTGGTCCCGCAACATCAAGCCCCTCCAAACCTTGCATGGGGTCATCCCCACGCATCTCAATCTGTGCCGTGCCTTGGTCCGTTGCCAACCCGTCCTCCTCGCCAACAGCATGCTCTGCCAGCCATCCTTCCTATGATGAATATCAGTGGCTTATTTCAAAGCTCCATAAGGCAGCAATATGAGGAAGGAGAGTGTCATAATAGCAGAGTGATAGGAATAGGAGTAAGGAAAGAGGAAAATAAGAAGTAGTGAGAACAGCGAACATAAGATGTATATAAGACATATTTTCTAGGAATGACTAACCTGTTCCCAGACAGCTTTCTTGCTGCCCAGGCCCTCGTCTGCGCTCTTCGGAACTTTGGCGGCCGACACTTTGATGACTCGCCCGAAGAATTCTGACTGATCCATGTTGTCGATGGCTTCTTTCGCGTCCTCCGTGTCTTCGTACTCAACATAGGCGAAGCCACGGTGAGGATCTGTTGAGTTTGGCTTGTCGTTCTTCGGTAGCGATACATCGGCGATTTCTCCAAAGGGGATGAATGCATCGTGAACATTGGCGGCCGTCACTATTGAGGCCAGCCCACCAACGAAGACGGTCGATTTCCAGCGCGCAGCGTCCGTCATCTTTGCTCAGATTGTAATCGTTTGGCGGTTGTTGAATTCGTTAACCTGCTCAGCAATACCTTGAGAGTGAGCGCGGCTAGGTGACAATTGAGTGAATCTTTCTGATAGTACCTAAGTGGAGTTTCTGCGTAAGAGCTGTTGTAAGTCTCTATTGGCTGAGTGGATTTTTAGCTACTTGGAGCTGTGCCGTGGTTGTTTGGGTGTAAGCTTCCAGTTACGTAAGCCACACGCAGCGACGATTGCTCGCTTCTTCCCCTCCACTGAGGTACCTTACCTTAAGGTATACCCATCTTCAACATTGAGTTTGGATATCATCTTCTGTCGGGTATCCCTGCTTCTACAAACTTGCTTATGTAGTTTTTTACTTTCTCATCTTGATTGGGAATATATGGGATTTCCGATGAAAGAAGATACATCATGAAGATACATCTTGAAGATGGCCGCTTATGTAATGAATTCCATGTCCCGCGACTGCTCTCCGCCTTCAACTCTCCCTGCTGTGATGACGATGCACGTGACGCCACTTTTCCTGCTTGAGCCAGTTGAGAGGTGCACGGTCCAGTACTAGGGGGGCCATTGATGGCTGCGATTTAGGCCTTGGGGAGCTTGGGATGGGGCTGCAATCTGGCATCATATTTCCCTAAGGGCCAGCGTGCACTGTGACACTACCGCTTCAACGACTAATAGCCACCTCTCCCATAAGGCTTGGTTTTACTTTTCTCAACTCCAGAGAATCTCGGCCCTCCTCGCCAGATCTTCTTGTTACTGTCACGTCAACCAATGCCAATTCGCAGCGAAATTTGTCTTTCTTAGACTGGCCGACTTCCCTTATAGCAACGTCCCCCCCCTCCCTCCGAGTGCAGTCCTGGGGACTGAGTGATTCTCGCAATCATGGTTCGCCTCCGCGAGATCCCAAGGACCGCGGCGTTCGCCTGGTCCCCCGACCCGTCGAAGCCTCTTTTGATCACCGGCACTAGAGCTGGAGCTGTGGATGCCGACTTTTCTGATGAGACCAAGCTGGAGCTGTGGGACCTCAACCTTGACAACCAAGACCAAGGCCTCGAGCTGCAGCCCATAGCTAGCATCAGCACCGACTCGAGGTAGGCTCTGCTGCCGCGCTACCAATCAGACATATTGGCTCACGACACTTAGATTCTATGACCTCGCTTGGGGGCCCGCCGATTCCGACCACCCGAGGGGTATCATCGCAGGTGCCCTCGAAAATGGCTCTCTCGACTTGTGGGATGCCGAGAAGCTCATCGATGGAGCCGAGGATGCCTTCATGTCCCGCACAACGAAGCACACCGGTGCGATCAAGTCCCTCCAGTTCAACTCCCTCCGACCGAATATCCTTGCGACCGCTGGCGCAAAGGGAGAATTGTTCGTTTACGACATCAACGACGTGGAAAACCCATTCCGACTGGGAACCGCCGCTGCTCGCGCTGACGACCTGGAAGTTGTCGCATGGAACCGCAAGGTTGCGCACATTCTCGCTACCGGAGGTTCTGGCGGTTTTGTCACTGTCTGGGACTTGAAGACCAAGAAGGCCTCCTTGACCCTGAACAACAACAGAAAGCCCGTCAGCGCCATTGCTTGGGATCCCAACAACTCGACGAAGCTCCTGACCGCCACTCACGACGATACCGCTCCCGTTATCTTCCTGTGGGATCTCAGAAATGCCAATGCGCCCGAGAGGACGCTTCAGGGACACGAGCAGGGTATTCTTTCCCTGTCTTGGTGTCAGCAGGATAGCGACTTGCTGCTTTCTTGCGGCAAAGACAACAGAACTCTGGTGTGGAACCCTCAAACGGGAGAGAGACTGGGAGAGTTCCCTGAGGTTACAAACTGGACCTTCCTCACTAGATTCAACCCCGCCAACCCCAATCTTTCCGCTACCGCTGGTTTCGACGGCAAGATCACCGTCCAGACCCTTCAGAACACCAACCCTACGAACACGCAGGCCGCTACCAACAACAACCTCGATGGTGAAGACTTCTTTACCAGTGCCCAGACACAGCCTCAGGGAGCGTCGTTCTCCTTGAGCCAAGCTCCCAAGTGGTTCGAGCGTCCAGTGGGGGCCACCTTTGGCTTTGGTGGAAAACTTGTCATTTTCAAGCAAAATGCCCAGCAAAAGTCCACCAAGATCTCCATCTCCCAGTTCTCTGTTGACTCGTCCATCGGTACCTCCACGGAAAAGTTCGAGGAGTCTTTGCAGTCAGGCGACATTGTTGGTCTCTGCGAGTCCCGTAAGGAACAAGCTAAGACCGAGGAGGAGAAGGCGGACTGGCTTGTCATGGAAACCCTTACGGGCGAGAACCCGCGGAAGCGCATTGTTGAGTACCTCGGATTCAACGAGGAAGAGATCACCAACGGAGTCTCGAGCAAGGAAGAGACGAAATCTGAGGATGCCGCGGCGGACAAGGAGGAGGACACGAAGGAGGCAGAGAAGCCCGACAACATGTGGGGCGAGGCCGACGGAGAAGGAGAGGAAGACTTCTTGTCGAATCTCTCTGCAACCAAGGGCGCCAAGACGGACAGTCCTTTCCACCTACTGGCTGACACAGATACCACAGTGGAGAAGTCCATCACCAAGGCTTTGATGCTTGGAAACTTTGCAAAGGCCACTGAGATCTCCCTCAAGGAACAGCGTTGGGCAGATGCTTTCCTCATTGCCAACTGCGGTGGCCAGGAGCTGGTGGACAAAGTGCAGAGCGCCTATCTGGCCAGCAAGGACGGTGTCCCAAGCTACGTCCGCTTGCTTGGATCAGTCATTGCCAAGAACCTGTGGGATGTTGTCTACAACGCCGACCTCGAGAATTGGAAGGAGTCAATGGCCATTCTTTGCACGTTCTCTGACCCCAAAGAGTTCCCCGATCTCTGCGAGGCTCTTGGCGACCGCATCCTCGAGAACGGCTCACGCAAGGATGCTTCTTTCTGTTTCCTCGTTGGGTCAAAGCTTGAGAAGGTCGTCTCCATCTGGATCACGGAGCTTGAGGAGGCCGAGCAGGCTGGCATGCAGGAACCTAGCGATGATTCGACGTTCTCTGTGCACGCTCGTTCACTTCAGCACTTCATCGAGAAGGTGACCATCTTCCGTCAAGTCACAAAGTTCCAGGACTCTGGAAAGGAGCAGTCTGCCGACTGGAAGCTGTCAGCTTTGTACGAGAAGTACACGGAATACGCCGATATCATTGCCGCCCACGGTCAACTCGCAGTTGCCCAGAAATACCTGGATTTGCTGCCCAAGGAGTATCCTGAGGCGCAGCTAGCAAGGGAGCGCTTGGCACGGGCTACGGGCAAGGCCGCCGTCTCGCAGGCCGCACCAAAGGCGCCGGCTGCTGCACGTCGTCCGGGACAACCTCCTGCGGCGGCCAACCCCCGGGCCACCCCCGGTTATCAGCCCTACCAGCCCGCTGCCCCTGCTCCGACTCCTGTCGGTGCTAGCCCGTACGCACCAACGGGACCGGCTCTCGTCGCAGCAACCGGACCGGCAGCTGCGTCGAACCCCTATGCCCCGGCTGCCCCGGCGATCGGTGGTTACGCACCTACCGGCCAGTCGCCCTACGGCCCGAGCCAAGGCTACCAGCCTCCCGTCGCCCAGCCGGCCTATCAAGCACCCTCGGGCTATGGACCACCTCCCTCAAACTTCGGCTCGGTGCCGCCGCCGCCGCGCAACTCCACGCCTACTACGTCCTTCCGCCCCAAGGAGAGTTGGAATGATGTACCTTTGGTTGCCAAGGCACCTCCTCCAAGGAAGACTACTCCTAGCGTCGCTCCAATCTCTTCGCCGTTCTCTCAGCAACCTAACCAGCCGGGTCCCCCGCCTCAGAGCCCGTACGGACGTACTGGTTCAACGCCGCCTCCTCCTCCGCCCAAGGGCCCCGCCCCGCCTCGTGTCACGTCTCCTCTGGCCGGTCCTCCCCAGACTTTCCAGGCCCCGCCTAGGCCAACATCATCGGCATCGAACGCATACGCGCCTCCGCCCCCTCAGCCCGGCGCGATGCCACCGCCTACCATGCCTCGCACTGCCTCGCCATACAACCCTCCTCCATCTGGCCCTGCCCCTCTAACCGCTACGCGCCCGCTCCCTCGGCCCAGCCACAAGCAAGCCAGCCACCCTTGGGGTCCTCTATGCCACCTCCCGGAAGCCAGCCTCCCCGAGAAACCCCCTATGCGCCGCCGCCCCAGCAGCCGGGCACACCACAGAACCAGTACGCGCCTTCGCCGTACGGCGCCCCCCTGCTGCTGCTTCGAGGCCGCCCACTGGCCCTCCTCCCTCCAACGGACCTCCGCCTGCTGCCAGAGCTCAGCCGACCCCTCCTCCCCGAAGGCGGCTGCCCCGCCCAAGGCCAGACACCCTGCTGGCGACCGGTCGCACATTCCAGCTCACGCCCAGCGACTGGTCGATGTCCTCAGCTCGGATATGCAGCGTGTAGCTTCTCGCGCGCCTTCGTCCTTTGCTGCGCAAGTCAAGGATACTCAAAAGCGCCTCAATCTGCTTTTTGATCACTTGAACAACGAGGAGCTGGTCAAGCCTGACACAATCGATCAACTTTGTGCTTTGGGCGAGGCTATTGAGCAGAAGAATTATGAGGTTGCTCACAAGATCCAAGTCGAGATCCAGCGGGACAAGACTGATGAATGCGGTAACTGGATGGTAAGTTCGCTGCTACGATACTTCACTTACTATGTACTAATATCTTATCTCAGGTCGGTGTTAAGCGTTTGATCAGCATGAGCAAGGCCACTCCATGAGTGCCTTCTCTAAGTTAAGGGGATGGGATGTCATGGGACATGAGATGTTGATGATAGCCAACTGCGCTTTTACGTATACATTAGAGCTTAAATCGAATGTGGAGACTGTGATTGAATGCCTGCAATTCTACCGTGGTAGATGCTCAGATGATTTGGACTCGTGGCAATGAAAGTAGAAAAGCGAAATTCCGATTGAGAGGGTGAAGAACTCGCTCTGCCATTTGATCAACTCGGCGTCTGGATTGCAAGTCATGCAAATATTGAGGGAATTACAATTGTTCCTGAAAGGAAAATTGCAACTGGTTGTCAAGACTTGTTCCCAGTACGTTTTTCGTGCAAGGTTTGGGTGGGTTGACTGGAGCTCCCTACCTACCTAGTTAGGTGTAAGCTGGCACCTGCGCCAAGATAAGATAAACAAGGGCGGGCTAAAGCCAACATCATCCACAAAACGTCACACCTCGACAACCTGTCACCCCACAGCCAACAAACCAAATCACCCACGATGACGGAGTCAACATCAGAGGATGCTGCGGCTCAACGCGCAGCTGAACAAATTCGCCTGCGCAAGGCGAAGCGCGAGGCCAAAATTCGTGCTGGCGGAACCGCGAGACTGAACAAGATCACTGGTCTTGGTGGAGGATTCCAGCGAGGTACGATGACCGAACCTTTCTCGACAGCTAGCGCAACTGTAGACGCCGGTTTTGAGCTTCCACAAAGCTAACTTTCGATTTCTATCTAGATGAGGCCGTATCTACACCTCCCTCAGCATCATCGTCCCCCGCTCCGGCCACGTCAGGTCTGCCGAAGCCCAGCGTGAGCGCCGACCATGCAGACCCCGAGGAAATCGACATCTCCCAGCACTACTACGAACCAGCCTCGACACCGCGTCCCTCTGCCGCTGGACCGCCCTTCGACCCGAACTCTATGAACGAGGACCAGCTTCGACAAATGATGCTCGGCTTCGAGGGCCCTGGCGCGGGCGGAGCCCCGCAGAACCCTTTTGCGGGTCCTGGTATGGGAGGAGGCATGCCCGGCGGCGAAGATGATCCCTTGATGAAGATGCTCTCGCAGATGATGGCCGGTGGCGGCGCTCCTGGTGGCATGCCAGGCTTTCCCGGTGCCGGCGGTGCGCAGGGTGGTTTCCCCGCGGGATTCCCTGGCATGCCTGGCATGCCTGGCATGCCCGGTATGCCTGGTATGCAAACGCCCGAACAAGCCAAGGCCGCTTCGTCCGCCTACATCTGGCGCATTGTCCACGCTATCTTTGCAATCTCTCTTGGTCTCTATATCGCCCTTACCACGACCTTCTCCGGCAGCAAGCTTGAACGCGAGCGCACGGCGCTGTCTTACAACTACCCCACGGGCAGCGATGAGGCAGTCACAGACGTTAACAGTATGGAAAAGGGCCGCGAGATCTTCTTCTGGATCTTCGCGACGACTGAGGCTGTGTTGCTTACGACAAGGTTCTTCATTGAGCGTGGACGGGCACCTCCGCCGGGCATGCTGTGGACTGTTGTGGGATTTTTGCCTGGTTCGATCAAGACTTACGCCGAGACTGCGTTGCGGTATGGACAGATCTTCTTGACGGTGAGAAGCGATATCCTCGTATGTGTGTTTGTCTTGGGTCTTGCTTCGTTGATTCGCGGATGAAGCCACCGGTTGAGGTTATTCACTGGTTGGGGGCAAGTTCTAGGTAGAGGGGCACTTCAGTCGAAGTTGAATTCGACCAGCCTCACGGCATAATGGTCAATACACTATTTCTACCTAGAGTGCAATCCGTCGGTCATGAAAGGTTTGGAAGTCCAGAGTGCTTTTGTGAAAAGTAGTGTTTTCAAATCCCAAGTGACTATGTTTGACCTATTACAGCGTGTCAGTTTCAGGCCTTTGACCTTAGTCTTGTCATTTAAGACGTATTCCTGTTTTGTGTATACATTCTGACCAAGGAAACTATCGAGCTACTAGCTCTGAGGCTTCGACAAAGTACTATCATTTCGAATCGGCCTGAAAGCCATAGCGTAAGAGCATACTTACTCCAATTCCAAGGCTGTCTAGGAGAGATCAACCAGGTCATTCTCATAATCGTATCATTCATTAGATGGGGTCCGCAGAGTGGTGCTGAGTATTCATCTGTGCAGTGGTAGTGACGGGCACGGAGGCGGAGGCGGGCCCGGATAATACCAATGGTGCGCCTTGTCCTGACTTACTCAACAGATCTACAAGGCAACAAGCGGAAAGTTAGAACTAGCAACAGCTGTACTCGGCCGAAAATTCACGGTGAGCTCAGTGTCCTTATTGATATCGTCCACTTAGGAGTAAGGGGGTAGTGCTGATTCATGGCGCAGAGTCTATATGCCCTGACAGCCCACTTCCTCATACTCAAGTGCCGCGTCCGTATTCTTGGCTTTATGGGATTTACAAATGTTAGTCCGCGCGGAGGCCGTCGTTAAATTCGAAATATCCCTGCTATAGTCAGTGTGGCTAGGATAGCTCCCCGGGGCCGTTGCAGATCCATAATTCTGTAGGTTTTGTGATTAGAGGAGTTGCCCGAAGGCCACTGCGCAGTCGGTCATTTGCAATCCGAACACCCCAAGCGGGTGTAACATCTACCTTGCCTCCAGCGGAGTCTTTAACGGAGTTTATTTTGACGGAGAGTAGTGAAGATCCCGAGCAGCCTCGTGTCCAACTCGAGAGGAGAAGCATATATCGTATAAGATGACTTGGTGCCGTTCCAGGAGTCTGATAGTTTCCGCAACTTGATCAAGTCAAACGAATCTGCGTAACTCGGAAATCACTTTCTCATTAACACAAAGAAAAAAATGGCAGGACTTACAACCATCACCGCAGCTGCAGCGGCAGCTGCCCTCCTCTTCGGCCTCGTCTACAACTGGCTCATGCCCAAGCCCATCCCAGGCCTCCCGCACAACCAGGACTCGGCACGTCGTATCTCGGGCGACGTCCCTTACTTTGCGGAATACGACAAGGCGGCGCGCTTCCGGACCCGGTTCTTCTACGACTTGGTTGCCAAGCACAAGTCGGCCGTGGTGCAGGTCCTCCTGCCCTTCTCCAAGCCCCTCGTCATCGTCGCAGACTATCGCGAGTCGAAGGATCTCATGGCGAAGCGGAGCAAGGAGCTCAGCCGCGGGTACATGAATAACGTGGCGTGGCAAGGGTTTTTGTCGGAGCACTTTATTGCCATGGAAGATGCGCATCCGTCGTTTAAGAAGTCGAGGTTTCTTACTAAGGACTTGATGACCAATAGTTTCCTTCACTCTGTAAGATATTTCTCTCCCCTATCCTCTTCTCGGTATACAATTTTGTGTACGCATCCAAGGGCAATCAAGTCAGCGATCTTAACGTGCTCTTAGGTTTCTGCCCCGGCGTCGCACGTAGCCATCTCTGACTTCATCCGTCTCTGGAAACGCAAGGCAACTCTCTCACAGGGGCTACCATTCGAGACCGTCGAGGACTTGGAGGGCCTCACCTACGACATCATGATGACAGCCGTCTTTGGCGTCGGGTACAAGGAGAGCACAACAACAAAGTATTCCAAGCTCCTGGAGGACGCAGGCAAAGACGCCGTGGTTCCCAGCGGCTCGTCCGCACAGGTTGCCAAGTTCCCGTCACCCGAAACCCCGGCCCTGGTGAAAGCCCTCCACGTCCTCAACGTCTCCATCACGGCGGTCTTTGGCTCCGTATTCCCCAAGCTGTCCGTCTTCATCGAGAACCTGAAGCCCAAAGCGCGCCAGGCTCTGAAGTTGAAGAAGGACGCAATACAAGCCCAGATCGATGCCGCTGTCAAGAGGGCCGACAAGGGAGGAGGCTCGTCAGAGCATAAGTCGGCGGTAGACTACGTCGTCTCCCGCGAGAAGACAGCGGCCGTTGAGGAGGGGCGGGAGCCAAAGTACGACGGCATGCAGCTCAATGATATGCTGTGGGGATACATCGCCGGCGGCCAGGACTCTACCCACAGCACCTTGTGCTTCACGGTCAAATACCTCGGCGCGTACCAAGAGGCCCAGCAAAAGCTGCGAAGCGCCCTACGATCCGCCTACACCGAGCCCTACGCGCAGAAGCGCGAGCCCACCATTGAAGAGATCCTCAGGACGCAGGTCCCCTACCTAGACGCCTTCGTCGAGGAAACGCTCCGCCTGTGCAGTCCCGCGGGGGCCATCACCAAGGAAACCGTCCGCGACATCAACGTCCTGGGCCACATCATCCCCAAGGGCACGACACTCATGTTCCTCCTGACCGGGCCGACCTTTGTCCAGCCAGGCGTGCCCGTCGACGACGCCAAACGCAGCGAGACCTCGCAAAAGTCCTCGGGCGAGGGCGTCGGCGACTGGTCGCACAGTGACTTCCCCGCCGAGAATTTCGCCCCCGAGCGGTGGCTGCAGATCGAGGGGGAGACGGTCAAGTTTAACAACAATGCTGGTCCATTTATGAGTTTCAGCAGCGGGCCCAGGGGCTGTTGGGGGAAACGGCTGGCGTACCTGGAGCTGAGGATGATTGTGACGCTTTTGGTGTGGAACTTGGAGTTTTTGAAGTTGCCTGCCGAAATGGAGGATCCTGGGTTGACAGAAGGGCTGTTCACGAAGCCCAGGTCTAGTATGATCAAGTTGAGGGTCATTTCGGACACGAAGTGAGTTTGGGGTTAGAAGGGAAGACTGGGGTTGCTTTCAATTTCGAAGTATCAAAATCGGTATTCTTGCTACCTAGCTTTTACACCATACAGTAGGGTCTATCCTCGAAGCAAGGAAAGAAAGGAGGGACGAAAAACACACAAGATGTGAACTCTTTCGAGGATTTGAGTAAGTCAATAGTCGTTTGGGATGTTGTTTACTTTATAATAGGCACATAAGTCTGAACAACCCCTTACCCTTTGCGGATATCTCTGTGTGTAACTACCCTCAACTGTTGACTAGCACGAACTCATGTCTTTGAGATAAACCTGCCACATGGACCTTTAATATGGAATCCATATGTCGCTTCTAAAGCCTTCTAAGAAGTTGTCAAGTCACCAGATATCGTTGAAGCCAGAAAGCAAGTGGACCTAGACTAACTGATAGCAGTACCAGTTCCACCGGCCCACTCCCTCTACACCAAGAGAACCCAGGCCAGCAAGAACGTGTCGTTTACCGTCACTCCGCCATTGGTCTCTCACGGGGCCAAACATACAAAACAAACAAGCCGTAACACCAAGACAGTCCTGAACGTTCTCGCCCCTGAACGACCCGAATAGCAACCCTCAAAAAGAGTCAAAAACATACAACACCAGGTATTCGCTGGTCGTCACCGACCCAACTACTAATCCGGCCCTCACTGGCTTATCTATGGGAGAGCGGACGGGATCCCGAGTTCTCCAGTGGGTATGGTCGTATGTGAAGGTCTAATAATGCCAAATTGGTTATATAGTTTTCAGTGGAGGGAAGATGCGGCTCTGCCCTCAACTTTGAACGCCGTATTTCATATCATCATCAATATGCCGTCTAAATATTACAGAAATATTCAGAAGAATTGAATCTTTCTTAGTTTATGATTTTTTGGGGATTTAATGTTGTGGTGTTGATTGCTGATGGCGAATATTGGTAGGCGTATTTCGAACGACCTGCAACATCTCGTACCCGGCCGGCGTCATGCTCACATTACCTTGCCCAATGCACATCAACTATGTTTCAAAATAAAATAAACTAAAAAAATCAGATTATTCAACACTTCCTCTTCTCGAATTATAGCAAATGAAACAAGCTAATATGTTCTCATAATCTCAAATATTCCAAAACGCGGCGTCAACAAACGAACCTCCTCAACACCGTCAAAGCCACACTTCACTAAGCAGAACCCCAGCCCCCAAACCAACATGAACCAACCAAATGAAGCGCCATAAACCCGCGGGTTACCAACCCAGCAACCACATTTTCCTGGACAAAGGAGACTTTGAAGAATAGTATAGGTGGCTGCTGCAACGGAAAGCCCATGTTTATTTCCTAAGCTACCACACGCCAGAGGGGGAACGTGTACCCGATTGCTCTTTCGACTACTTCCGTCACCCAAGGTACGATACCTCACCCTCTTGGCTCCGTATTCTTGCTGGTAGCTCACCCTGCCGCCTTTGACTCCATCTTCGGCTGTGTCCACTTCCGTCCCTCCCCCGCCTCCGCCTCCGTCTCCGGAGCCACCCCTTCAACGATCCCCGACTTCGCCGGTGAAATCTTCCGTGCTCACGACTCCCCACGCCGCCATGCACATTTTCGCCTTCCCTACCTTACTTGCCCAAAATAGCGCGAGTAGACCCTTTGGCAGGCTTATCAAGTGAGAACAGACACAAACAACAACCCCTCCGAGCCCTTCACCGACGGGCACTAGACAGTAGCTCGGCTAAAAAAAAACACCATCGAGGTTTTGCCGTTTGTCCCATTGCTAGTAGTGTAGTACAAAGCCCAGCCAGCCCGCCATCCACTAGAGGTAAGACCGTAGGAGGCCGTGGATAGCAAAAGCCACTTCATTTGTCCCAAGGCCAGAGGGCCACCTCAGTCCATCCAAGCCTGGCCAAAATGGAATTCTGTTTTCTCAAATTCACCCATTCAACCTCCCCCCCCCATCAAGCCTCAGCCCATCGCTCGGTCCCTTAGATCCAAACGTATCTCGCACTTCGAACTCGAACTCGAACTTCCTTATCTCTGTCCATTAAAAACACATTCCCCAGACCTCGTCACCGCCCGACCGCTCAGATCTCCCTTCCCTCCTTTTTTCCTAATCACCCGCCCGTTCACCCCGCGATTCTTTCCGATCAGATTCGCGTGCCCCCCGGACAAACGGGCGTTTTCTTGGAGGGTGACCTGCCAGCCTAACCCCCACCATCGCATTCCCCCGCCATCCGAGACATCCACACAGAACCACCACAGCAACTTCACTGGGCCCTGGGGTCGGTGAGGTGGGAGAAGGGCGAACATACTAATAGACAGGTGAACATGAACAGTCCACTAGTACCAAGCATGTGGCCTTCAATCTCCGAGATAATATCGTAAAAGTGACTGCAGACACGGAGCGGAGTGAAACAAAGGTCGACCTTGCCAAGCGCTGTCGTCTGGCTAAAGGTGTCAAATGCGCGAATACGCATACGGTGATCGACGTCGATTAAAAAAAAAGGAAAAAAAAAGAGGAACCTGCGGGGTGCATCCGCACCACGCGAGCTGGAGCTTTCACATGTCAAAAAAACACGGCTGCCAACTCCGAGGAGCACCCAAAGTCTGGACTGAGCGCTTTCCAATCCTTGCAGATTCTTGTGGTGCGTCAGTCGCCAGGGAGGAGCAAAAAGTTGAGATGGCAGATCAGCCCAACAGAAACAGGAGGTAGATGAAGGGGGGAATCATTGAACCGGTAACAGATTTGCAAGTAAGACGAAGTCTATTATATGTGAAAAATGTTTTTTGGTTTAATGAATAGGATTTGGGGGAAACAACAGTGTGAAGGGTATCAACTACAAGAGCCTTCCCTGATCAAATATAATAAATCTGGGTAAATCTGGTTCCGCAAGTAAATCATCATCGCCTCCCGTGCGCGGCCCGCAACAGGGCCGGGATACTCCCGTAAATCACGTTCATTATCGTGCCCAAGATGACCTGCCTTGCTTCCTCTGGGAATCTGCCTCTTGATAGCGATTCCCATGTGCTGCAGGTACCTCCTCTCCTACATCATGATATAGCAAGCGACCTCATACTCGAGAAGGCGAGCGATGGCATCCTTCGGTTCGGTGTTCCGAAGTTCGTCCGGAGGAGCAGTAGGATATTCCAACGGCAAGGCATGTCCACTGATGGTAGCGTGGTTGACATTGGGCCGTAATATCACCGTCCCACGAGGGCGCTTTCCTGGGCCCTGAGCTCGTCGTTGCCCTTCATTATCTCTTCAAGCCACTCAGCCGCCATGGTCAACATCGTGCTCTTGCTGAAGCCGCCTCCCTTGAGACCTGGCACAAGCTCGCAGAGATCGTCGAAGCCTTCCTTGATTAAAGTTCGGCGCTTTTGCTCGCTCTTGATGTGATTTTCTCGCTTCTGTGCATCCGTGAGGTTCTCCCGTGCTGGCTTGGCCCCAGTCCCGGATTTACGCCTCCGGCCTGTGCCGTTTTCTGCTGGCGGGGTGGCTGAGCTGGGCTCGGCTTTCGTCTTGCGTTTTCTTGCCGTCTTCGTTGCAGTACCGTTCTCTTCATCATCATCGTCAACTTCCTCCTTCGTACTCCTGCTCTTCCTCCTTTTTCTTGGCGGTGCATCAGCATCCTCTTCTTTTTTCAATACTTCAGATGACTTTCGGCTGTGACCTTTCCCTGTTGCGTGCTCGCCGTTCGGGCTTGGTGGGCGAGTATTATCTGTGCTTTGGCTTGGCTCCAGGCATTCCATGTACCTCAGCTGGCCTCTAGACAGAGCATCGTAGGTCTCTTTAGGATCCGGAACAAAGCTGTTGGAGCGGTTGAATCGAGCATCCGAGCCCCACTGCACATCGATATTGGGAACCTGGTTAGCCCGTTGCGAGGACACTCTCTCTCCAGGTGCGGGTCCGAAAAACATGTCCGCAAACGTGCTCTCGTGATCATCAACGAGGCTGGCCTGAGCCACGCTCCCTCGTTCAGCACGCTTGAAGTCCTCCATAGGTTGGTGCCTAAGGTGGCCGACGGGTGGACCGAGGGAGTGCGGAACATCCCTGGTACTGCTGAACATCGGCCCACTTCCATTTGTGTTTGTTCTTGACGAGGAACCGTTGTGCAGTAGTGTGCTGGCGGCCTGGAGAACATCGGCTGAGGCGTGCTGATCGAGAGTCGGGTGTGACTGCTGCTGATGATGATGCTGCTGCTGCTGCGATGGCGGCGGCGGCTGGTGCTGTTGCTGCTGCTGTGGTGGTGGGGGAGGAGGAGGCATCAGGCTTGAGCCCATGGACATCATGTCCGCAAAGTCGTTATGAGGCATACTATGCCCAGGGGAAGCAAGAGGCGGTGGGGCCGGTGACTGGCCAAACGACGTCGCCGTCCCCATGAACTGGGGAGGTAGTTCCAACCAAGCATCGCTGAAGTTTAGTCCTTCGCCGAAAGAAGGCAGATTATAGTGGTCGGCAGTCATGTCCTCGAAGAAGGAACTGAGTAATTTGGTTTCATTGTCGGAGAGGAGAGGTGCGCCAGGCGCAGGTTCGGGAGGATCGAGGAAGAAGTCTTGCGAAGGATCAACGGCATCTGGGAAAAGGTTGTAAGTATTTGACTTTGTTGGAAAATGGACGAGACGGTTTACTAACAGCCGAAGGGCAAATTGGGGTCTGACGGCTGCGTCGAACCCATCCTGGGACGTTGTATGGCGAGCATGGGTGCGTCTTGTGGCAAATGGACGGCGACCGTCGAATGCGCTGATTCTGGTTCTGGTTCGGAGAGCGAAAGACGTTTGTCGTGGAGGCTTCGAAGCGTGGGAAAGATTGAGTGTAGTCGACTCGAAGGAGGGCATGCGCATTCCTATGGGCAAATCGATATCCTATGAATCATTGACGGAGGGGCGGGACGTGTCTATCAGAAGCGCAGCGCAGCGCGTCTGTACGAGAGGCTCGTCTGGCTGGGAGAGGGCATGCGGTGGAGAGGTCTCGAATAAGTTATCGGCCAGTCGCTTGATTGCCTTGTGATTTGGCGGGGTGGCTGATTGTTATTGTGGAAGCAGTCACCGCTATGGTGTCGTTTGATAGGAGTCTGGAGAGGTTGGTGGGTGTATTTGCCGCCTTTAGGTGTGCGCCGTGGCAGAGCAGGAAGAGACCGAAGTAGAGGCTGGCAGGTTACGTCGAGGCGGAGGTGGGGTGGTGGCTGCGCTTAGGCACCGCACTGGGCTTCTGGATCCCAAGTGCTAGAAGGAGGTTCTCTTCGCCGTCGTCTCGTCCGATGAGCGGGGGGTGAGGGGGGGAGAAAGGATGGATGGCGATGATGAGCGTGAGGCAAAAGGCGGGACGGGTGCCGTGTAAGGTAAGGCAGGACAAGGTGAGGTGAAGTGAAGTCGGGGAGGGTAAGCGGAGCTGGGGGGCAGCGTGTGGGATGGCGGCGGAGTGGTGTACTAAGGTAGAGCGGCGCGTCAAGCAGTGCTACGTTCTCGATGGTGAGATGGAGAGCTCCCAGTTGAAGAGGATCCAAGGTCTACCCCGTATGGCGGACGTTAATGCGGCCCATGCAGGGCTAAGAAGAAGAAAGAGACCCTTGAGACTTGTCGAACGGCAGAAGCAGAGTCTGAGTGGACTCTACTGCGTAGACGTACGGTGTCGAGCCAAGAGACGGCGAGGGTATGTGTGTTTGTCCAAGATGGGATGCGAGCGCGAGGCCCATTCGAAGCATTGGACTGTGAGGTAGATAGACTCTGGACCAACGTGGACGAAGCTGTTGCTTTGGCTTGATGTTGAGGTTGGCTCAACCGTGTACTTGCATATCTGAGAGAGAGCGCGCGCCCAAACGGATAGCGAGGAATAGCAACAGGTGAGGTGAAACGAACCCCCAATCAGCTCAGGGAGATGGCCAGACGTAAGCTAAGGCAAGTAAGACAGATGGGAAGAGGAAGCGGACGTGGTCGTAGGCGTATAGTAGGACGCGGGCGTGAGGTGACGGACACGGTACTCTCTGGTACTGTACGGTGCAGCGAGAACGAGGGCTCAAGGACCCCGTGATTTTTTTCGGCCGGGGAAAGTGAGTGACGAGCAGGAAATCAAGGACTCGAAAAGAATGAAAGGTCTGGGGCACCAAACAGCCAAAGTGCGACCCCTGTTGTTGACCAGGGTGGTTGAGTGCTAGTGAGTGTACGGAGTACTTGGTAAGGTAGAAGAGAGAGGTCAGAGACTCTGACTCTCTGAGTACGAATAGTGAGGATTGAGGTAGAGGTGGAGGAACTTAGGAAGAGGGATCAGGGAGGGCAAAGTCGCAAGTTGCAGGCAGGGGTGGGGTGTGAGGTGTGGGTGGGTTGCCGGCACGGTCACCTGCATCGCGCGCTGCAAGCCTCCGCACTTACCTTAGTGGCAGCAGTCAACGGACAGTGGACAGGTTAGGCCGGTCGGCCAGCAGCAATGGAATTGGAAGCAGGCAAGGCAGGGCAGGGCAGGGCTCGAGCCGGCCTAATTTTCCCATTGCTACCTTTGCCCAGTTTCTTACGGATGAGGATGCCATGGATGGTCCCAAGATTAGGTAGGTAGGTAGGTATCTTGCCCAACATCTGAACAAGGACGAAAGACTGATTGGATAAGGCGCCGGATCTTGGATCGGAGCCATGCGGACATGAGACAAGCCGAGCTATATCGTTGAAACGGTGCGATTGCGCTTATGCCTTAGCTAAGCATCCACCTTAGTGCACTATGGAAGGTACCTACTTCACATTACTGCATTACTGTGTACCTAAAGGCTGAGGCACCTCTTTCTGGCGGGCTCGGGTCACACGAATAGCGGTCAGCAGGTGGACCATCAAGAAATTGAATCAGTTTTCATTGGTTTGCTAAGCTCTTCTCAACCTTCTCGTTAGCTTGGTGCCTGACTGCTTATGGTAGCTGGGTGGGTCGATGCCAGTTTTCGATGCTAACGGGCTTATGTCCCTAGCGGGTCATCACATGCCAGCTCGGAGCTCCCCCCCTCTCAGTTCTCTCTCATCCCCAATCTCATCCCCCCCTCCCGCTGTCCAGCGCTGTCAGTCATCTTCACGTTCTCCCTGCACCAGGAATTACCTTACACTATCCCATTCTAGGCTTGGCCTCTCGTAAATGTACATTGTACCTGTATCCGTGCACCCGTGCTCCGCATCATCAACCTTCCTAAGCTTTTCCCAGCATTTTCACACACCTGGGTACCTCACCTCTTCTCAGTTTGGGGCACCTAGCTTTGCAAAGAGGTTCTACGGTTCTACGTTCGCACCCACTCGACATGTTCTGAAAGTTCCTCAGCTTTTGCTTCGATATACCCTGTCTTATTCCCGTTGACTCTCAAGTCTGGCCTCATCGTTCGGCCAAACTCGTTGCTTCCATCTGTCGCCTGGAACCGCATCTGTAACACGTCTTCATCCCGTTTGTGTCTTTCAGTCTCGGTATCTCAATTAACGCTGTCACATCGACACTTGCCGCACTGTTTGTTCTATCCACCCGGATACCTCTTACATCAAATCCTTTGGAATTTTGACGGCTGTCCACAAGTCCCTGCTCAGCACCCAAGGCAGCGCCGACAGATCCCACTAAGCCACCTCACAGACCCTGAACGGTTCTTGACACGGCGAGACAAAGGAAGCAAACACAGCCTCGGTTGATACGAAACGGCTGGCTGTCCCAGCCTGTCTGTCTGTGGTTTTCCCACCAGCCAACCAGTCAACCATCGACCTCTTGTGTCTCCCTGTCTACCAAGTATTCATCGTTCGAGAACTAGGAGCAAGCGCCGAGATTCTTGACGGCCGGTCGATCGCACTGATCGAAATCCTCCACGCCCGAAGCGTCCCGCAACTCGCAAGGACAAGACTTCTCGAGCAAGGCTAGCAAGGTATTCCCTGTTCAACGCCGTTTACCACTACCGAGCCAACGCAAAACGCCGTTCCCTTCAGGTTTTTCTCCAGACAGACTCCAGACTTTGATAGAAGTCTCTTCTTCTTCAGCACCGTCGCACTCGCATGGGTTGCCGCGCCTAAGCCCCATCTGGCTTGGCTGAACGCTGAATGTTCACTCCCGTTTCTTCCTGGCCGCCAAGGTGAACTGTGAAGCTCAGTTTCTCCGCGTGCCAGACCAGCTAATCGAAACACTTAATCCTGCAACCAATCACATTCGCCAATCTTGCTAGCTGTGGCGGTAATCTGCGCTTCGGTCACGTTTGCCAGATCCGACCTCTCCTCCTATGCGTACCGTATTCCGTACCTTTCTCCCTACCATACCCTCCTCTCTCGAGTCTCTCGACCGTGCCGAGGAACCCAATGGTCACATTTCCTTCGGCCTCACCATTGACTTGCCCCTGGTCTCCATCTGCACCTACTGCACAACCTACGTCGCTCATCCTACCCCAGGCCCTCCATCACGTCGTGGGTCGCACCATTACCCCACAATTCCTTATTTCATTCCCGTCCCCTTCGTCTCTTAACACGCAAGGTACGCGATACTTTCGCTATTGAGCACAGCTCCAGCCCTGCCCTAGGCGCTACGGGTTGGCTGTTGACTCTGGAGTAACGACCATCACGAGCCTTCAGAAGAGCAAGTTGATCAATAACCCCCTGGTAAGACGCGCCCACTAGTTCGCCATCTTCATTACGCGTTATCCCGTTGTTCTTCAAAGGTCTAAGGATACCTACATGCCTAGACTGCTTTCCTGCAGCTTGTTTGATTGGCATCCGAGGTATATGGCCAGCTTCTAGTGAAGATGGGCCGGGCAATCCCGAACCTTGTTCCTCATAACCAAATACCTGTCATTGTCTGGTTGGTCTTTCAATTCTCGACATGATTCATACTCTCTAGGCGGTGCGGATGGCCAGTCCGCTTGCCGCTTCACTCCTATTACCTAACGTAACTCATGCCTTACCACGGTTCAGCTGTCGTTACGCCCCTCCCGATCATCACACTTTCGCCGGTCCTTCACCTTGTCTGCTTAGAGCAACAACCCATGTCTCCAGCCACATCCTTCGTTTCCCAATTCCCCTCTGCTGAACTCAGTTTTGACGAGCAGCCTACCAATTCAAACCTCACGCCATTGTACGGTTACATCATAACATATCCGAATGTGCACAGACACATCGCTTCCGGCTCTTATGCGGATCGCTGATTTTCTGCTCAGGAACCGTTTCCAGTTCAACTACCGGCACTGACGCCGAAGCCTCATGGCTGCCGTCACACCTTCGCTCTCTGCAATGCTACCTCGGAGTCAGCTGCAAATTCGCCGGAATGGCCTTGTCGAGTTGCAAGCAATTCCGCCAATCCTACGGCCCCTCCTTCGGGCCTACCTCCTAGGATATGCTTCCGCTGTTGCTCCGAGAGTCCTTACGTTGCTGATGCAATACCTTACCAAAAAACGCCGCCAAATTGCAAAGGAGAACGGGTGCATCGGGTTTGTGGCGCAACTGAGGCGGATAGTCCTCGCCGGTCTAGATCCCCAACGGTTTCCAACCTTCTGTGCCTTGCTTGTTGGTGGCAGTACACTTTTAGAGGTATGTACATCTCTTTCAGCGTGAAGTATTCAACACTTGTACTTCCCGGGACATGAGCTGTGGTTGCTTCACTTGGGTTCAAGTACTGTGAACTAGGCATCCAGTGCACATGGTGATGGAGACCTCAGAGTTGCACTGGCTCCTCTCCTAGTTGCACACAAGTTCTTGTTCCTTGCATTAGTTCCAGATAAACAACGTTTGCAAGCTCAGAAAGGCGAACTGGAGTTCCAGTTACTGCAACTACAACAACTTGCCTAATAGACCTAACACGTTATGATAGGAGCCACTTCGACGTCTATTTGAACGCCATGCCAAAGGCCTCACAGAGGTGATACGGATTAGGTGAGCGGGATCTGATCCTCCATTCTCTTGTCGTTCGCAACCGACCCGTACTAACACACATCTAGACTCGCAAGATGGAGCGCCACATTTATTGCCGCTTGGTTCAGTCTGCAGCTTTTGCAGTCCAAGAAGAGCTCGGCCTTTACAGGCAGTTCCTCTGAGAAATCTGATAGCCCGCCTGGAGCTCAGCTGAAGGAGACCCGGTATGCAGGACGGACTCTTGACTTGACGTTATTCACATTGACGAGAGCCCTGGACGTTCTTGTTGGTGAAGTTTGGGCGCGAAGGCGAGCGCGGCGTGTAGCCCAAGGCAGTTGGACCAAGGTATGCAGCAAGCACCCCATCTTGACTTTTATTTCTTATCATCGCCACTAACTTCATACAGGCTGAATGGATCGTCGGCAGGTTCACCGACCCTTGCTTGTTCGTTACTTCGTGTGCTTTCATCATGTGGGCATGGTTTTACCACCCCGAAAGACTCCCCAGCGGCTACAACAAGTGGATCAGTTCGGCGGCAAACGTCGACATGCGGCTGATCGAGGCCCTCCAGAAGCTCCGTGCCAACGACATGTCCTATGGTCAAAGTGGACAGGCAGAATTGCTGCAGGGCATGTGCGAGAAATACGGATGGCCGAATGAATGGGGCGATCCGTCAAAGTCAATTCCCATTCCGTGCGAGATGGTGCACATGGGCTGCGGCCCATCATGCGAGCTCCATGCCATCAGCCGCTTCTATCGGTCGTGGAAGTGGTCCATGGCCATGTATCTACCCCTGAGCATCGCGCTTCTTCTTCGGGGGCCTATCAACAAGAAGACCCTTCTGCGGACCTTGCTATCATCGTCGAGGTCGGCGGCGTTTTTGGGAGCGTACATCACTTTGTTCTATTACGGTGTCTGTCTCGCCCGTACCAGAATTGGGCCTCACATCCTCGGCAAGGACCTGGCCGCGAGGCAAAGGATGGACTCGGGGATCTGCGTCCGCACGGGGTGCTGCCTCTGCGGCTGGAGCGTCCTCGTCGAGTCCGCCAGTCGTCGCAAGGACATGGCGCTGTTCGTCGCCCCGCGGGCCATGGCGACGCTGCTGCCTCGGCGGTACGGCATGGAAAAGCAGTGGAGGGAGACGCTCGTCTTTGCCGCCAGCACGGCTGTTGTTTTCACTTGTATCCATGAGAACCAGGCCCGCGTACGCGGCGTGCTGGGCGGTGTATTGGGAATGGTCTTGCGCAACTAGAAAAGAGAGAGAGATTGTGTTTTTGGCTGAGGGAGTACACGCGTCTCAGCGTCGGTTAGGGGGTTCCTTATACGGGGACCAAAAACGAGTGTTTTGAATAGAGATACTGAAGATGGGTTAGATTCTGGGTACACTTTTCATACTTGTACTCTTTCTGTTACAATAATGAGGCTGGGGCGGAGCGAATGGCTTCTAGTGTTAGAGCGTTTGGTAGTTTGTTGTAGTAGAACAAGAAATGCAGAAAGATGCCATGGCATGCTTTCTGCTACTCAGTACATGTTAGTACCGTAACTCAGCGAGAGACGAGAAATGCGAATCAAGTGTGAGATATCCATAGCGGACTTGACCCTCTAGTGTAGCTTTCCGCCGCCATGCCACTTCGTGCCCGTTTGTTGGTCTTCAAACTGACGCATTGGAATGCACTCGGATGCCACCAACGACGGACATCCAAGCATAGCTTGGTAGATCTATCGCACAGCCATACCAAACCCTGTGTCGTGACCTATCGTAGGATGAGAGCCAGGTTTCTTTTCTACCTATAAACGAATAGGTAATTCTCCGACAGTGTGATTTCGACGGTAAACTTTACCTACAACACCCTCACTATTGATGCCATGTGCTGGGGACGCATTCATAGGAGAGCCTAAAGAATACTATGTAGCTATCCTATGAGATACCACCTCCAAGACAGTCTTGCGCTCGTAATTTGGTTATGCATGTCGTGAAATGTAACACCAAAGCTGCTATGAAAGTCCTGAAGGAGGGCGTTCCTCGTAGCAATTTCCTAATCAAGATGGAAAAACTTCAGATCCAGAAAGACGACTTCGATTACCCTGATTGATGAAATGTTGTCACTTGAGATGGCCGACTACTTCATTTCCTCAGGGACATTGTCCAGTGACTCTGCATCGAAGGGAAGTATCAAATGCACTCTTAAGATAGAGAAATGACAAACACCCGAGCCGACCTATTTACGTAACACGGTGAGTTCATAGAAACTCGGGACCACCAAATTCCATGGCCGGCGACCATCCGCCTTCGGCCCGGAGTTGAGTTGAGTTTCGGGGATACGCCTGGAGCGGGGCAATCCAGGGATCAACTCCGGCGTCCCGGGGGTTTGTCCTCCCACCGATCGTTTACCTCGGTCTGAACATTCGGCTTGGCGTAACCCTTTTACCAGGATCCCAATCGACTGCGAGAGAAGGAGTGGTGACCGGGACCGACGACTTGCGGCGAAACTCTAGCATCGCCTTTGACAAGCTGCTTTTGTCAAAGAAATACAGAGTACTGAAAGCCAACATATCCCAAGTCTTGACGGTTGGGACCTCTCACCGCAACACATTAGTCAAAGAACCAATGGGCGTCGCCAACCGATATTAAACGGGAAAAGCTTGGTAAACAACGCTCTTACGCAGAACCGGAGGCTTCTCCGCCGCAATGGCACCCCCTTTCAACAACAATATCCTCTTCTGCAGTTGTGCCAACCATTGTCTCTGCTAACAGGGTGACCTTCCACGCTTGGTTTCTTTGTCTAAGGAGCCAGACAATCAATGACTTCCAGTGGCATCCAACCAGGATCAAATCACTCACATTAAAGGGAAGGAAAGAAAAACAGACAAGGGCCAAGAGAATCAACCAAGAACAGCGAAAACTCTAAAATGCTCCAAGATAATCAAAGTATCCACTTGCCACAAACAGCTTGTCAAAGTCTTCCTATCGCAACTGATAAAGCAGAGTCCCCGTCGTGACGTGCCCCTTTCTGGTGAAAGATAGCTCAAGATGGATGTTCAGTCTATATTGGCAAGCTTTACTCCCCTTGCTTGCATCTCGTCCCGGCCCGGCCGTTCCTTCGGGATCAGAATGCTTCCAACCAAGTCCAAGACCTCCTGGTGGCTCGGAATTACAATAGTTGGTGTTGATGGCCTGTGTCATTTAGTTGCGTTCATGCCACCCCCGGAATGTTCGTGATCATGACCAAGATTCCCGGTGGGATATTCATGTATATATGTTTATACAGCACCTGCTCTGATTGCTGAATCATGTTGAAGCAGCCAGCACTCCCTGTTCCTGGGGTTACATTCTCGGACTTTCCATTCACTCGTTCACATCTCTCTCTCGCTTTTGTTTCTTCATCGAGAAACTCCAATCTCGACCTCACATCTCACGCAATCTCCTTCCTCCAACCTCAACAGCGGAGCTGAGCCGCGCTGCCAAAAATCACAAATCTCACAATGCGTCTCTCCCTCCTCGCCACCGCGGCCTCAGCCGCCGCCGCCGCCGCCGCCCTCATCGCAGGAACCACCCCCTCCCACAGCACGCCCAACACCCGCAGCATCGCCGCAAACACAACGACCCTCCCCGTAACCTTTGGCGCGGTTCTCTTCCAGGCAATGGAAATGCTAGACCTCGTCGGCCCAATCGACGCCCTCCAGCTCGTAGCCTACAACCGACACGTGAACCTCCACCTCATCGCCGCCACCCTCGACCCCGTCACCACGGCGCCCGTGTCCCCCAGTTCCAACACCTACAACTCGTCCTGGTGGCCGACGTTCCAGCCCACCAACACCTTTGACGACGACCTGGACCTCGACGTGCTCATCGTGCCCGGCGGACCGGGCGTGCGGGCCCCCGGGCTGGAGCCGATTGTCGAGTACGTGAGGAAGCACGCGCCCAGGGTCAAGTATCTCGTTACGATTTGCACGGGGGCCAGTCTCGCTGCTAGGGCGGGCGCGCTGGACGGCAGGAGGGTTACGACGAATAAAGCGGCTTGGGGGTTGATTACTGCGCAGGCGCCGCTGGCGAAGTGGGTTTCGCCGGCGAGGTATGTTGTTGATGGGAACGTCTGGACTTCTTCGGGTGTAAGTTACTTTTTTGATGTTTTACTATTTGATCCCCTTTTTACGAGAGAAAAAGTGGGAGAGTTGTTGGAGGAAATCGAGAAGAATTGTACTGACTGATGTGCGGGATAGGTTACCTCTGGTCTGGACTTGACTATGGAGTTCATCAAGCAGGTGTATGGCGAGGAGTTGGCAACCAAGGTTGCCAGAATCATGGAGTTTGTTCCTCATGCTGCTGACTGGGATCCCTTTGCGGAAATCAACGGTGTGGAACCGACCTACAATTGATAGCCCTTATGGCATCGAGAGGATTGGAGAGAAGGAAGAATAGAGGCAGCGACTTGGAACACGGCTCCGCTGTGAGATTTGAGTGTGATAGAGCGCATAGCTGCGGTGCAACCTGATTCTCTTCTACGTACAAATTCAGCTTTGTTTAGCTCTTAGTTGAGCTAAAGGGTCCGTTCTACGCTTTTTAACCGTCGTTCTTGATAATAAAAAAAAAAGCATGGTACCCAAACAATCTGGTTGGTGAAGATTGAGAATCCCGTTACGCTATCAACTGCTTGGATGAGATGAAGTCCGTCGAACGTTTTTGAGGAAGTCCTTACCCGAAAGTATGGGCAGTGTGAGTGAGAGAACGGTAGCCGGGCAAGACCTGAGAAGGTCTCGATTGCAAGCTCAAACGCATCGCTCGTCGGAAGTTGTTCACGTCACCCCATTGCTTGAAGAAGTTGACAGGGTTAAAGATGTCGTAATCTAGGCGAGATATCAACGCCATCAGCAGATTTATTCCTGACACCCTTCTCGTCGAGGTCCCCGCATGATCTACCCTAAGGACCGATGAAATGTTCACCAGGTGTAAGCTAAGCAAGCGCCATGGGAAAGCAGGGTGGTAACTCGCATGCACCTGGTACGAGCAATTGGACCATATCAACAGGGTTTCTCATTGAGTCTTGAGTGATATGTGCCGCGCAAAAGCCAAGGTTTTCCATCAAGGCTCAGAGAAAGCTCAGAGAAGGCTCAGATTAAGTCGCAAACAGAAACTCGAATGTCAGCATGGCCACTAAGATCCTGATGAAGACAGAGTCCCTACTCCTCTTATGAATTTGTCCAGTCCCCAGAAGTACAAATAGAGTTGAGTCAATCCCTGGCTCACTTATGCTGGGTATCATAAATGTTGGAGTTGCAGGAGACTCTGCAAGACTTGTAGACTTTGATTTCTTGCAGTCAAATCCATGGAGGGTCAATGCTAGAAGTAAGAAGACGGGGAGGTTGGCAGAGGATGCTTGTACTCTCCTCTAGTGAGAAGAACTTCTGTGCTTAGAATTCAAGAGAATGAGTTGAGATGTATGGGCAGTGGCATTGCGAGGCACGTTCAACTACTGCGATCTTACAATAAAGTCACCACTCATACCAGCAATGCGACCCATCAAGGTTACATCTCAGGTACAGGATGGCAAGCATATTTGCACTTGCAAACATGTCTTTAGAGCACACCAATGAATGCTCCAAGGCAAGTAGTGCAGTGAGGCTCAACACGAGGAGATGATGGGATCGAGCTGCCATGGTATGCGCGGTATCGTTGCCTCAGTCCTATCGTTGCACTTGCACCCAAGGTCCACGGCTGCCCAAGGATTCGTGGGGGCGCGTTGGGGACCTCTCTGCATAATTTGAGATGACAATCATGACAGGAACCGAAGCGTGGTTCTGCACAACGGCATAAGTCAGATGCGCGGCATTAATCGTGCACCAGTCCACTGTGCCGAGCTTGGACCAATTTATGCTAGGAAAGTCAGCAAGCCCTGTACAATTGTCGGTGGGGTCTGATATCTCGGTGTAAGTCACCGCCCACCGAGACCGATAGATTCCCTCACCGAGAATCGATATCTTTAGGAGATATAACCGAGGAACGCCGTTTGGTCTGCGGTGCTTTCTTATAGGAAGAAAGTCCTGGGTTCAATAATTTGGAGCCGATATACCGTGATCAGACGGAACGAGAACGTAGCCACATCCCGGGCCCTGTCCGCCAGACAAGGATGAACACTCAGCCGGCAACTCCTGCTTCAAGTTCACGATATCTCACGAATGCCATCATCCGGAACATTTTCATAGACAGCTGGCCCGGGCGCGTTAGGCGCCACAGGGAAAAAAATCCACAGATTATGCAACTCCAGACGCCAATGGCGAATCATCTGGACTGAGCTACGCCAAATATTTCCGACTGCCCGACTTACACGCGCCCGCCTCGTACAAACGGGCTGCCAAGTGTGACCCCACTGGGCGTTAGATACGGAACCCCCTGGGCTCTTGAAGAACCTCAGAGGCTAGTGTAAATCGCTGCTAGATGAGACGAGGTTCCAGATTCCCCCCAGGCACGAACGTTCCTGTACCCCGGCTCGGCAAAGTGTAGCTTAATGTACGGCATCGGGGCAGTAAATCGGGAGGAACCGGAGCGGAAATCTGGGGTAGCTCGGGTCGAACCTCGACGAAGGGAACGCATCATTCCGGGGAGCGGCTGGCGGCAAACGGGGCCTGTAGGAAAGCTCGGTTCTTGCAAGGCCGCCACTTTGCTGCCGTGGTCCATGTAAGTCTTGTGTACCCAGTCAAATGTGGACTTGAGAAGGGAGGGAACGGGAACGGCGAGTACAGTACGTAGTCGTGATGATGTGGGCTTGCGGATGGGACGAGCGTCAACGACATCGTCCTAGCCACGAGGCTGATGACACGGCTGTCATTCTGACAGTTTGTAAGGTGGAGAGGAGGCCTTAGGCACACCGACACAGCAGCTCCATGATCTGACAATATCTAGTCGTCTGATTTTAGGAATCCCTTATCAGACCGAAATGAGATGTGCTGAATAATTTGGCCGAGAGATAGCTTGTCCATGTTGGTTTAGACCGTAGTACGGCCAGAAGCTCATTCAGGGGTTTCGTGTCGTACGGTATTGGTAGTGGGCGAGTGACGGTAGAGTCATATCATGCTAGGTCGATCGATGTTTGGACCATACAAAATGATCCAACCGCCAACCTGGGCCCTGTCGGGCGCCTGACGATACGATACGGCCAGGCAGGCCTCCATGGGCAGCGGTAAACACATAGGCCGCGGCATTGACGTTTGCGGGTATCCTCGGTATGGATATCGTCATTCCCGATGTCATCGGAAGTTGAGAGTTGTTTTAGGCGAAGCCAGGAGCGTTTGGGGCCGACGAAGCCGTGATGCTCCGGCGTGTCGGGCCAGCCGGGCTCGCTTGGTAGCTCATTGGGTTGGGTGAGTCGAGAGGTAGATCTCGGGCCCCACCAAGCGCCGGAACACACCAGCCCTGTTTTGATGGACCGACTTTGCATTGGAAGCGGCCGGCCAAGACTGTGAGTGGCAGAATTGGGTGGCGTGTACATTTCGCATCAGTCATGGGTGGATTGGATTGATGGGTGGATGGCATTCGTAGGCGAGGTATCTGTACAAGTTCCCCAATTGAATTCGAAGGGTTTGGACGAGCATGGATGGGTGCCTTCAGATTCTTTTGCACGCAATCTGTTTTTCTTAGAGTCCATTACTCCAACACGGACGACGGAGCCAAATATGGTGCGGTCCATCTGGGGGTGACCGAGAACGGAGTCGTAAACGGGCCTTCTCGATCATCATATCTCTCTAAGCTAAAATCGGTCGAGTCGAGGCTGGAAGTGCCTCATGCACCAGGCAACGTGTTTCATTAGCTGGGCTCAGTCGAGCTTGGCGGGTTGAGCGATGGAGCATTGAGTGATTTATGGAGCTGGGGTCTGTTTTTTTTTTTTTGGTTCAATATCTAGAGGTAAGCTGAGCTAGACTTTTGAGTAAGAGAGTGTGGTGGGAGCGAGCGGACCACACGGTACCTACCTCAGGGTCGTGTAGGGGGAGGAGGCGGAGGAAGGGGGGCCGTGGGAGCTTTGGCGCGGGATGAATGGTGAGGTGTGCGAATGAGCTGTTTGAACCTTGTGGCATGTCGTGTCTTGAATCCAGTTGAGGATGTTAATAATAACAAGAATCCACCAAAATAAACTGGAACGGTGAGAAGATGACATAAAAAAAGACGCCAGAGAATTTGGCGTGGACCACGGTGCCACGGTGCTACGGGCAGATGTTGCATGGAGGTGGCAGTGGCAGTGTGTGTGAGGTGTGAGAGCGAGCAAAGCGTGCAAAGCGTGCAACGGAAGGCAAAGGTGAGTCGACGGGGGTATCGGACCTGATGCTGCTGCTTGACCAGGGGGTAGCTGTGAGAGTGATGTAACGAGGGGCAGGCCAGCAATGAGGAGCAGGGGCCAGGGATAAGGTGCCGTAGCTGACTTTTTTTTTTTCTCGCTGGAAACCAAGGGAAAAAGCTGCCCCTCCATGCCCCTCCATACCTGACAATTCCTGACCCTTGATAATGCCTGCTCTTGCTTGAGTCGTTGATCGGTCCGGTCTGTCTGGTGAAAGTGACACCACCAGCCATGACCCGCTGAAGAAATGGATATGGATGAGGTGAGAGTGTTGCTGGAATGGAGAGAAAACAAGTTATTGATGAGTAGTTAGTGCATCATGAGATATGCCCGAGATACGGACAAGATGCAAGATGAAGGCTGGAGCACAGACAAAGTTGAGGTGTCAAAAATGTAGTGAGAAGGAAGGGGGAGGGATATCGAACGCCACGACAGACAGACCCGTCAAACAATGCAGCCTGCGCCTGCATCCCATCCGAGCTTGGGGTCTTGGGATGGCAAGCCGCAAGATGGACCGGACTTGTTCCAAGCATCAGCAACTACGCAGTAAGGTAATAATTCTAGGCAAAGTAGATTGGATTGGTAAAACAACAACGCATCGCATCCCACCATAATTGTGTTCCAATCCCATCATAGCAATTGGTCCAGAAAACCATCAAGTACCCGGAGGGTATCATACTAACGCCACAAGCGGTAGCAGCGCCTTCCCGCTGGATGCCCATGCCCCGCCATGTCCGTAAAAAGACGCAACTGGCACCTGCTTGGACTGAGTGGGTGAGAGGCAACGAGAGGGACTGAGGACTCAGAACGAGAAGACAGAATTAGTATTGGAGAGATACCCATGGAGAGAGAGGTACGGAGTACGAGACACGCGTTACGGGGGGAGCTCTAGTAGCCCGGTCAAGCACAAAGTAAGGTAAGGTACCTCCTACCTCAGCTAATGTAGTAGAAAAAGTGTGTCACTCACCCAATTCACCTCACCACCTGGCGTCGACCGGGCAATCACCACCAATTCACCACCTTCAATCGCCGAGTCACCTCACCGTTCTCGGGGCGTCTGGATTACCCCCCATTGGACCCCCCCTGCGGAGTGGCCGTACCTGGTACCTCCCTAACTTGCGTCAGATCCGCCTTGAACCTCTCACTCCCACTCCTGCCTGCTTCTTGCCTGCTCTTGCCATGGCCGCCGGCCTTGCGTTGGATCGACCAGCAGGAGGAGGAGGACCACCCCACCATCTTCCCTCAACCGAATTTACTATATCTCGCGCGCCCTTCCACCACCTCCCATCTCTTTCGTTCCTTCCTCCTTCCTTCTTCTGCCATTGAAAATTCTCTACTACACATCAATCCATCTCTGACCTCGTCGAACAACCCGACGTGATCCCAATTCAAGGTAAGACCTAGCTCTCGATAGCTCCCTCAAGCTCTACATACCTCGTGTCTTCATCACCCCACCCCGCTACCGCGATAAATACCCCGCCTACCTTGGACACATCGGAAACGCCCGTCCTTCACCAACGCCCCAAGAAAACTCAACTAACTCTCTCAACCGCCAGACATACCCTAAATACAAATCACATCAGACAACATGGCTCCCATCAAGGTCGGCATCAACGGCTTCGGTCGTATCGGACGTATTGTCTTCCGCAACGCCGTTGAGCACCCCGAGGTCGAGATCGTTGCCGTCAACGACCCTTTCATTGAGACCAAGTACGCTGTGAGTATCACCCCCACTTTACCCCTCCATAATGATATCACGTCTGCTACAATAACACCAGCTTCATCGGTAACCACGGGAAAAGAGTCAGAGCTAGTACTCTCGACTCTTTGGACCCAAGGTTTCGATTGGGCTCGTTGTTGTAATGATACGACGTGACACAATCATGCAGAAACAGCCCAAACAAAATTTGCTGACAGACAATCATCACAGGCCTACATGCTCAAGTACGACTCCACCCACGGCATCTTCAACGGCGACATCCAGCAGGATGGCAACGACCTTGTCATCAACGGCAAGAAGGTCAAGTTCTACACTGAGCGTGACCCCGCCGCCATCCCCTGGAAGGACACCGGCGCCGACTACGTCGTCGAGTCCACTGGTGTCTTCACCACCATCGACAAGGCGAAGGCCCATCTCCAGGGCGGTGCCAAGAAGGTCGTCATCTCTGCTCCCTCTGCCGATGCCCCCATGTACGTGATGGGTGTCAACGAGAAGACCTACGACGGCAGCGCCGACGTTATCTCCAACGCTTCTTGCACCACCAACTGCCTGGCTCCCCTCGCCAAGGTCATCAACGACAAGTTCACCATCATTGAGGGTCTCATGACCACCGTCCACTCCTACACTGCCACCCAGAAGACCGTCGACGGTCCCTCCGCCAAGGACTGGCGTGGTGGCCGCACCGCTGCTCAGAACATCATTCCCAGCAGCACTGGTGCCGCCAAGGCTGTCGGCAAGGTCATTCCTGAGCTCAACGGCAAGCTCACTGGCATGTCCATGCGTGTGCCCACCGCCAACGTCTCCGTCGTTGACCTGACTGCCCGCATCGAGAAGGGCGCCAGCTACGACCAGATCAAGGCCGCCATCAAGGAGGCTGCTGAGGGTCCCCTCAAGGGTAAGCTAACAATCCCAACCCACCAGAATCACATAAACACAAGCTAACTATCTCCAGGCGTCTTGGCCTACACTGAGGACGACGTCGTCTCCACCGACATGATCGGCAACCCCAACTCCTCCATCTTCGATGCCAAGGCCGGTATCTCCCTCAACGACAACTTCGTCAAGCTCGTCTCCTGGTACGACAACGAGTGGGGATACTCCCGCCGTGTCCTCGACCTCTTGGCCCACGTTGCCAAGGTTGACGCCTCCAAATAAATGTGCGGTACACATGAGGCTGTCGCGGAGGGGAAACAGGACCGAAAGTGTCCATTAATGAGATGATATACCAACGACCACAAACAAAAGCAGTAAAATGAAGATGGGCAAGTCTTTCAGGAGGGAGGGCCGCAAAGGCCAGGGAGGATTATGGTTGTTTCTTTCCTACAAACAAACGCTCCCAGAATACATGTCCGTATGACGTCTATGAAATAGATTATGCCTACCCATCACAGTCCACCCCAATGCCAAGTGACCAGAGTGTAACTCGAAGCTCGGATTCTTCAATCAGATCATGTTGTGAACAAGCATAGTTGACATGGCATTTTTCGTGTCAGATCATGTATGAAGTTTAGCTATGCGGGCTACCTTGCTTGTATGCATGTATGAGATGTGACAACCTTGAGAGTTGTGAGGGGTTGCCAGTGCGGGGTCGCTCCACGTTCGCGTCTGACAACTTGCTTCCCCCTCCCCTCCTCGCGTCGCCGCTTCCACCAAGGTCCTCAAAGAAGGTGTGCGTCTTTACTATCATGTCACAGCATCTTGTTTGAATGGGTATTGATTCCTCTTCTGCATTGAACTTTCAAAATCAGGAATCCTCGACTGGGGTACAACGACCACTTTACATTTGAGACGAAGCCGTTCGTTTCGGTACTCCCCTGTCCTCCATCAACCCAAGCCTTTGCCTTTGCCTTTCCGCAAACATCAAGCCCGAGAGATGCGCAAGGGGAGCCGTCCGGTAGAGGGATATCTCTTTTTATATGTACACACACACACACGCATACAGAGTCCGTAGACACAGAGTTCGTAGACACACACAGAGTCCTGAATTGTCCCCCCTTGAACGCCAAGCTAGAGAAAGGAAATAGAGAGGAAACAAAAAAACCGAAAGGCCGTCGAGTTGGACTTGATATCAGACAAAGTGAAGAAAAAGTGTGCGTGCTCGCTTGAAGAGACTCGGGGTGACTTGTGTTTCTTTTCATACATGATGGGCTACCGCCCATACTTTCTCGACAGAAAACGCCATTCTCGCCATAACCAGCCTCCGGACCCCGTCATCCACCAAAAGGGGAAAGGGATAAAAAGGACAACAGTTGACTTGGTTCATAATACATGTCATTAGGAGGGCCCTAATGCCCGTATCCTTCTGTCTGTGGGTGTACCGAAATCGCTCGCGACGCTCTCGTTACGCGGAGGCGACGAGCTCTCCGCCGTGGTAAAGGAGGAATCGACCAGAGTCGACGCCTCGCCATCGTCGCCATACTATGGCAACGTTCCGTTGGCGGCTGATACCGTGACCTCGGCGCGCCACGAGACGCCCTCCTCCTGCGCCCAGCGCCGCATAATCTTGAGAGCCGACGATACGGCTTCCTCCACACTCGTCCACGGGCCCATGTTTGTCCGCATCGCCGAGGCTTCGACGCGCTCCGCCGAGTCGTATGCCGATTTCCATACATTTGATCGACCTCTTTCTGCGCCAATAATGTGTAACGCGTGCGTCGCCGGGTCGAGCGACCAGTAGCACTTGATGAGCTCCTCGTGAATCACGCCTTGCATCTGCCAAAACAGTGCCTCCAATGGCTTGCTCTTTCGTACATCGTTGCGCATGACATTCAGAAGCGGTAGAATGCTGCTCCACTGCTTAGGATCTTGAGCCTTGTTTTCTATCCGCCTTGACTCGAATAACGCTCTGAAGCTGACCATGAATGCCATCGCCGTTTCCAGTCCGAGCATCATGCTGAGCTTGATGTCATAGTCCGACACGGGAGCGCCGCGGTCGCCGTGCTTTCGCTCTAGCAATATATCGCGCTCATGCTTCAGCTTGGTGCCGAGTCTGCTGAACCGGCTCCAGCGGTCACGGAGCGCCTGGACCCTATGAGGATTCGCGGCTTCTCTGCTGTCGTCTCTAGTCTGCGGTCGATCTCGGTCTGATGATGGCGGCGCGGGAGTTAGGCTGTGGCCGTCTCCAGGTGTGTTGACCGAGTTGCTTGACGCCACCCTCGACATCGATGTAGCCCCTCCTTTTGATGGAGTTGAGGGCGCGTTTAGCTTGGAGCTCGTGATCTCCGACGTCCGAGGTCGCTTCACCGCTATCGAATCGCCAACATTCTCCGTGCTGGTAATCGGTCGCTTCCGTGCCTGCGGCGGCGGAGGCTCTATGCTCACTGACCGCTCCTTCTTGATGTCTTTCCTTGGGGGCCCCAGGGCTAGTAGCCTCTGCACCGACTTGGTGTACTTTTTGCTGTACTTCAATGTCACCATAAACCTGCGAGGCTTTTCCTTCGGCCGCTCCTTCCCTCTGATCTCCTTTCGGTCATCTTCCTCCTCCTTCACTAGCACGTGTGATCTCTTGCCGTTTGTGGGGGAATCGGGAGGTTGCGTTCTTTGGCTTGTGTCGGAGCCTTTCGTCGGTGTGTTCTTCATCCGGGCCAATTCTTCCTCGAGCAATGGGGGTAGTGTCGGGGAAAGTAGCTCCGGAAGCTTCAAGGGAGATTTCGGTCTCTTGATAGGCGGAGGTGGTTCTGCTCGTGAGGATTTCTGCGGCCGGTTGTGCTCGCCAGGATCGTCTCGTCTCTTCTCTTTCGATCGAGAATCGGATTCGTTCGGTAGGTGTAATGGAGATAGTAACGGCGGAACTGCTGACCTCGAAGACGCCGTATCAGCTCTTGCCCGACCGCTCGAAGAGGGGTTGGGTTTGTTGCCATTGATAGAGTCTCCTCGCGCACGGGATATGGGAGACTTGTTCGCGCCTGAGCCAAAGGCTGTTTTTAAAGCAGACCGCCCGTTTGGTAATGAAGATGAGCTTGTGCCCAACTTCCCGTCTTTTTGTGGCGTCCTGTCTTGTGATGAGTGTATCTCTTTTCTCTTCGGCGTATCGTCTCGAGGTGTCCGAGATCGCTCGTCGAGCGGTGTGCTCGCTTCGGGTCTCGCTCGTTTCTGAGGTCGCAATTCGCCGTCCACATCCGCGATTCTTTTCCTCTTCTCTGGGGTATCATTGCTATCTTGCGCTGCCCGGGATCTTGCGTCAGGTCTGCTCGTTCTAGAATGGGTCAGTCAGCCTCTAGACGTAGAGTACAGTACGTTGGGAGAGACGGGCGCGAGGGGTTTACCTTTCATCGTGGGCGCCGTCGCGCGCCTTATGCGCCTTGACATCCCTTGATGCATCCGGCTCCCGATTTCTGTATGCGTCTGGCCTCTTGGGCTCGCGATCAATCCGACTTTCTACCACGTTCTTCTCCTTTCGCGAGACGTCGGTTTTCGGCGTCGATCCGGAATCGGGAGGAGAATCCGACACCTTCTTCTGTTTGTTCTTGTAATCACTCAGTGACAGCTTCGTCACGTTCTTCCTTTCCATCTTCGCGTTCGAGTCTTTGACGGCTGGTGGGATCGGAGGTTCTTCGCGCATATCATGGTACGCGCGAGTTAGTAGCATTCCGCGATCCGCGTCGGATAACAGCGTCATGTACTGCAGAGCCGGATACTTGAACTCCTCGAAGGTCTTACTGTGATCGGGAGGAACTCGAAAGCGTTGGTCGGGGTTCATGGAAAGAGAATGCGGTCGATCGGGCAGGATGCGCTGGGCCAGCAGTTGGACCTTTTTCGCCGCTGCTTCCATGGTTTGGTGGTGTTTGCATGCCGTGGGGGCATGTAGAAACACGGATCGCAAAATGCGCGGTCGGGAGCGCAAGACAAGAGAGCGGGATGGCGCGGTGCGATGGGTGTGGATGAATTGTGGTTGGATAGCGAGTGTCGGGATTGAGGTTAAACAACAAAGACCCGCGATGGTTGGCAGGCGATGCGAGATCGATGGGTGACGCAGAGGGTGGAATGGGCGCCGGAGTAGAGCACAAAGCTCTCTCCGCAGCCCACGAATGTATTGATTCGAGCCGGCGGCAATATGCGCCGACAATTAGGCAAGCTGGTGTTGTTGACTTGGTTTGGGCGCCGATGAGGATATGTCGTGATAACGTGACGTGGGTGTGCGATGCCGCCCTTATCTGGGGCTACCTAGGTTGATGAGGCGGTCGGAGTTGGGGTGTTTTTTTGAGAGGAATCGAAAGACACGCAAGCAGATGGCGTCAATGAAGCTTGAGGCGATGAGTGCGGCGCTGATAAGATGCGACGATGGCGATCGCGACGCGGGCTATGTGTTGAGCGAGATTGCAGTTGTGCTCGGAGAGTTGGTGCGGTGGTGGCAGTCGGGGTCGTGACCGTGGTCGTAGTCGTGGCAGTTGTGTATGCAATTGCAGCGTCCGAACATCAACCCTTGCAGCAGGCGTAGCGGGAGGTCAAGAGGAGCCGCAGCGCATTTCCCGACGTGGCGTGCTACTGGGGGGTTGATTTGATGGGTTGGGATGGGATGCGAAACGAAAGGAAGCCAAGCCAAGCCAAGCTCACTCGTAGCGACGCGGCGCTCAAAAGTGAGGTGCAGCTGCGTCAATCGAAGACGCGAGTTGAGGTGAGGTTCGGGTCGGTGCGAGGAAGTGTAAGAGCGTCCCTAGCAGAGCAGAGGGAGGAGCCACCTGCGCTTGACAGTGAAGGTAAGGTAAGGTAAGGTAGGTAAGGAAGGTAAGCCAGCAGTTGACACCTCAGTTGCAACCTGCGCCGGATCCAGACGGGGTTGAGGACGGGACGACGTGCCGCAGGTCGATGATACGGGGTGGAACAAGGGTCAAGGTAGAAGATGGTGCTGGAAAGGGTCGAGGTCGCGGATCTTTTGGAGAGACGGTGGACGGGACCTCGCGAGTAGTGTGGATTTTGGACGTGGATGGGAGGTCCAGGACATTGCCCACTCGCTATCCGTACATACCTTAGGGAAGGTACCTTTCGCGTGGCAGGCACTGGACCTCACCTCACCTCAGTGCTCAGCTTACACTGAATGGACTGGGTGGGGGGACTGGCACAATACCTTACTGGACTGCCCAGGCGGATGGTGCAAAGGGGTCTGGGTGGGAGGGGAGAAAAAGGTGGATGCCGAGCCTGACCTGGTACTTCCACTGGTGCGCCCAGTTGGATGGATGGATGGATGGGTTCCAGGTCAAGCCTTCACCATAGGTAGGTACCTTGCCTATCATTCACCGTACCTACCTTAAGGTATGGTAAGCACGTAGTAAGGTATACAAAGTACGTAGTACGACAGGCAACCTAACATGGAAGGCACTCAAAAGTGGGATGGAGGTCAGAATCACGGCAATTCAGGTAGAGACACAATCTAGCAGGGAAGGAACCAGGCAGGATTGGCAGAAGCCAGCGCAGCGCAACTATGGGAAGGCAAGCAAGGCAAGGAGACACACGCTATCTCGCGGGCGAATTCAGGCCAATGACAGGCCCGGAAGGCAACCGCTGGACGCAGATGATGCGAGACGGCCGCTAGGGTGGTGGTGTCAAGTGCGCCAACCAGGACTGGAATTGAAAATGCGACATTCTGGCGATCTGGTTTACCTTGCTTTAAGGTACGTTAAGGTACCTACCCACTTACCTCACCACCTCACCTAGGTGAACCGTGAATTGCCCCCCCGCCAGAGAATTGGGTGCGGCGCGTGCTTGCTCACTGCTCGCTTCCTGAGGGAACGGGATCCCAACTTGAGGCTTGAGCCAACATCCGCACCCAGTCGCGCGGGACAAGATACGAACCTACCTTACAATAAGGTAATCCTAATACCCCTAATTAAAGGGCACTGGAATGATCTGGTCAGGTACCCATGCCAGTCTACGTCTCCGATGCTTATGTCATCACACCGTGAGTCTAAGGCGCTACGCAGCAGGAACAATGGACGCCTGCCTGCCTGCCCTTGCTGGCGGCGGGCTCAGCGACGGAAACCACTGATCGTGCCGCCGACCATGGGGCCACAGAAACTTAAGTAGCTTTCCTTTACGAACCCAACCTAAACCTATCTTACCCAAGTTGCCCATGTAGCTTGGAGGCGCCGCGCAGATCCAACTTCATTCATGGCGTTGTTTAAAAGGGATGGGCGCGGAGAAAAACTCCGATAGCGTCCCGTAGCTCAACTTACAGTCCAAGACCTCAGGAAGCCCACAGCTTTGTCGCGATTTAAGGCATGCATTGTCTACTTTAGTCAACTTGTTTGTTTCGCTGTTTGAATGATCTGCAGGTACCGACGAAGGCTGCCTTACCTGTCTGCATCCAGTGTAAGGCACCTTGCTCACCACGCAGACAATGTGCTTCATTGTGGCTTTGCCCGGATCATTCTACACCCCACAGCCGACGCATTCTGAATCTAAGCGGTTTAGAATTTCTCAACAAAGACAACTTAGCGCTGTCACACGTAACGGGTTTCTTAGACAGGCGTTTGCCCTATTGACAAACGTTACATCATCACAGCGGATAATGTAATAACTCAGGTCGTTGAAATATAGGCGTCTGCCATTGGCATAGTCTCTATCTAATCTAGAGATATGTCTACAGGCAAGTTACCAAAGTATGGTAGCTAGCTATGATGATGTCTCTCTTCTGTCCATGTGAAAAGTACAACCTTGGTATCGTAACAGGATCCATTGCGCCGTCTTCCCTGGTATCTTGCTGAACTCAAAATGCGCGATGCATCAACTCCTTTTCTTTCTCCTCAATGCCTTCCATTGGTCACTGCTAGCGGCCCGTATTGAGAGCTCAGTCTCCGTTTCTTATTCGCAGGCTCATCGCCCAACGTCATCTGCCTCTCCAAGAAGAGCAGTCTCTGCTCATAGGCTGTCACCTGCCTGGCCATCTGGTCTACCTTGGGTCCAACTGCGGCTTCCGTAGGATGGTATCTGTCAATGTGCTGCAGAATGGCCTGGTAAAGGCTCTCCGTCGTCAAGTTGTTAATTTGCGCGTCCACATTCATGATGTTATGCTGCACAAAATCCATCCTGTCTTCGGAAGCCTTCACCCTTTCCTCTGTCGTCGCGAATCGTTGCTCAAAGTCGTCCAAGCGCTGGTGATCCGCCCGGAAATCGTATGCTTGGCTTTCCAGTGACTGGAGTCTTTGAGAGTCTCTAGCCTGGCTTTCGCTCGTTAACTTGGCCGACTCAGAGATTGCCTTGATGCTTTGATCGATCATCGACAACTGCTCCTTCAATGCGTCGATGGTAAGCTTGATGGAGGCCGAATCATCGGGTGCACACCTTTTGGCTGCTACATCCGCAGTCTTGGTTGGCTCTGAAGCATCATGTTCCAAACAACGTGGACTCTGCCTCGAGACAGCCTCAAGTACCTTGATCCGTGTATCGTAGTCCTTCAACTTTCCTTCGTATTGATCGACCTTCAAGTCATTAGTTGGGGTCGACAGGCGGCTGTTTTCAGTACTACGACTCGATTTCTGGTCTGATCCTTTCTCGAGCGTCTTTACGTGAGTCCAGGCAACCGCGTCCGTCCGTAGCGTTGGCATTTGGCGCTCAACAACGTCGATTCGCTTCTTTACATCCTCGATCCAGGTACTAAATGTCTTGAAAACAGTGGCGTTCATGGTCGTAAAGGTTCTGACTGCCAGGAACTTGTCGCCGTCTGGTGGACGTGGTATATCCGCAGCACGTTTCTCCATGTTGGACTGGAACTGAGTCATTTCTGACTTTAATTGCTGAGCCTCTGTCTTGATGTATTCGATGACAGATTCAATTTTCTCAACATTTTTCTTGACATGGTCAGTGTCGGATCTCAACTGCTGGGCTCCTGTCTTCAGGTGCTCAGTGTCAGACTTGATATTGAGAGCGTCTTTCTTAAAGCATTCTGTTTCCGACTTCATTTGAGTTCTGAGGGACTCTACTCCGGACCTCAGTTGGGCAGTCTCGGATTTAAGCTGCTCAGTGCCTGCCTGGATCTCGTTGATGTCGGAACGTTGCTGCTGAATACCTTGTTCAATGTTAGACCGCAACTGCTGGACACTGGATCGAATGACCTCTGCATCCAATCCGAGCATCATGTGTTTTGACTGAAGTGTAGTCACATCATCAGCAGTCTTCTTGACATTCTGTTCCAGTCTTGGCAGCGTTGTCGCAATGGCACCACAACTGTCGCTGATCAGGTCGATATCCATCTCACCGAGCTTGTTGTCGTGCTCAGATACTTGAAGCTTTAAGAACATTATTAGATCTTCGTGCTGGGCCATGAGCGTCTTGATTGCCTTCAGTTCCTCCGATGTAACGCCATTCTCCCTTGGTGGTGCACGAGGCGGCGCGACATCTGGCTTTGGCTCTTGCAGCTGCTTGATGGATGCGTCGTGATCATCGGCCCTGGAACTCAGAGACTGGCAATGGTCCTGAAGCTCTTGAACCTTCTTTTTCAGCGTCTCGTTCTCGATGCCAAGAGCATTTCGCTCATCACTCTCAACTGAGAGGGTTTTACGAAGTTCCTCCATCTGTTTCTGCTGCTTTGCAGCTGTTTCTTTATGTTTGCTCTCGAGCGCATCGAGGCGTGAAGTGAGTCGTGCCTCGAGTCCGTCCGAAGTACTAGGAGCAACGAGGCGACGATCCTTGTCTTTCTGTTGCAGCTCAGTACAAGCTTGAAGCAGAGTAGCAGCAAATGCCTCTGCCGAAGCCTGCCACTGTTGGTCCGCATCCTTCATCTCCTTTCCCAAATGATCTAGGTCTTCGATGTCTTTTTTCTCAAGCTTTCGATGGTAGTCTTTCAGGGAGGGGAATTCGGCATATTTAGCGTGCGATTGGGCATGCTCTTTCTCCCGAGCTTTGGCACGTGCGTCAACTACATCTTTCCGCAACCGAATTGCACCTTGTTCGTTACTTCGCCGAGTAAGCTGTCGTAAAGATGCGGTGATCTTGACCGTTGTTGTCGTGTCGTTCGCGGATCGAGGGGTTGGTTGTGCTGAAGATGCTGGTGTCGTCGATAGCACTGGGGGTTTCCATGATGCTGATGCAACGGTTAGTTTCGGCGCCCTGAAGTGAATCATATTCTATTCTTACATTGTTCTGACCCACGGTTAGATCGGGTGTCTATTGACATGCCCGGTCTGCTGTGGACTGGCGAGGAAAACGTTCTTGTGGGTGGGCCACGGGGAGGAGGGATGGTAGCTCGTGAAGCGGTGGTCGACGGTGGCCTGAACAAGTCCGTTTGTGTTCTCAGGTCGCGGTCAAGATCCTTCGTCCTATCTCTGTCCCTGTCCCTTTCCCTTCCCCGGTCCCTTTCTCGGTCCCGGTCTCTATCCCAGCTTCTGTCTCTTTTTTTCTCTCTGGTCCGCCTGTCTGGCGAAGTAGAACGGGATTGTGACATAGATCGTGATGACCGAGACGCTGAACGGGATCGTGATCGCGAACAACGGTAATATCGAGAATCACGACCTAGGCGGTCTCTTTCACCATCCCGGCGATCGTTGTAGTCGTAGCGGCTGCTGTAATGACCATTGTCTTCGGAACGTCGAAAGGATGACGACGACATGGTTCTTCTGGTGGGCGAAGTGTGGACTCTCAATCGAACGTCGATCTGTGTTTGTCGTCTCCTTTGCACGTGAGATCATGTCCAGACCGCATACTCGATCAGTGCGTTGGAAGGATGCGCGTAGGCAGGTCGGCAGGTAGATAGGTAGGTAGGTAGGCAGGTAGGAAAAGTGTTTGCGTGGACGCAGGTGGCAGGCAGGTGAGGCAAGGAACGTAAGGGTCTTTGTTTGCAAGATGCGAGGTGGGGTGAGATGCCCAGAGGCTTAAGAGGGAAACCCTATGCCGGGAAGGAGCCCGTTAACGTCAATTACGTCGGCTCGCCTAGGGGTCTTGTTGGTAATTGGGAAGCTCCGAGGTCGATGTCCAAAAGGAAGGCACAGACAGTGACCGGAGTTGCCACTATCTATTTGAGGGCAAGTCCTATTGCTCAAGTGGTTTTTCTCTTTCTCCTGTTTTCATATATAAATCCCTGTCCCAAAGGACCTCCTTAAGTTGGGCGGTCAGTGCCGTCGCGTGCTGAAATCGCGCCCCACGCAGATCGCGCTTGCTCGGGTTAGGTCGGGTCTGGCTTAATTACACTCGCCTAGCAACCTGGGAAGTGCAGCATTTGGGGAGGGGAGGTGGGTTGGGGAAAGTAATATTCCTTGTAAGTGAGGACGCACCCACGTAAGGCCGTGTACGCAGTACCTAGGTGATGGATCGCACATGGGCTAGAAATACAAGCCTTACCAGAAAGTTTCTCCGGTACCCAAGGTAAGGTTAAGGTAAGCTCAAGTATTCTGCGCAATTTCACGTATGTAGTAAGGTAGGTAGGCGGAACTCCCCAAATCTGGCGTCAGGACTTGAGTGGAGAGCGGATATGGCTGGATGTGATGGAATGATATCGAAGGACCTACAGGGGCCTAGAGACAACTCAGAGAGAAAAAAGCAAACATCAAGTGGCTGCTCCACGCGTCAGACGATATGCAGTGCGTGCAGTTGCTGTAACCCAGCTTACAGAGCTTTAGGTTCCAGGTTTGCCCCCTTTTCACACACTTCCAGGGTATTTGACACTGAGCTGGCCTCACGAGTCACAGGGGCTCGCTGTAGTGTAAAACGGGTTGCACCTTTAATTGGGGGGCCAAGACGTTCTTGGTTTTGGCCTGGGGTGCATCTACTAGACCGTCTGTTAGCGAGGAATGAATCATGGCCGCTGTCATATCCGATGGCCTGGGTAAGGCACGAAGAATACCTAATTACAGTGCTGTGAATGCTTCCAAGCAGAGCTATTTGTACTTCCTTCCCAGTGAAGTATTTTCACCAACACGTCTGCTCACCGGAACACTATATTCAAACCTGGACTTACACCGACGATACCTCGCCTATTCTCAGTCGGCTTTCGCGGGTTGTGATATTACTGCATAAGGTAAATTAACCTGGAAGTACGTACCTGACCTGCCCGCACTAGAGATTTCTCAGATGGAAGGAACAATTACCAAGGTGTGGTGAGTGGGGTGAGGTTGTTTGCCGGCAGGGCTCCGAGCTGGCTTTTTCCGGGGGCCAGACAAACACTGATTGATCCATCGCCCAAGAAAGGGTCGACGTTGGGTGGGGGAGGGCGCATTCGAATAAGCAAACATTAATGCTATTGTAGGCGTTAGCGCCATTTCTGAGTTCAGGTTGAACTTGATCTCGTATGTCCCTTGCCATTTTCTACCATCGCCGATGTATTCTATCGACCCTGCACTTTAGCACCGATACTGACCCCTCTCGAGCACTGTCAGAAGACCACGACCAACGGATCATTATGAGCGAATTGTTTATCGCCAAAGGCGCATGGCTAGGAATGCAACAGATATCCGTACAGGATGTCACTGTACTAAGCGAACATCACCATCCCTCGTAGTCGATCGGACCTGTTTCCTGGATGACAAAGAACAAGGCGCCTTGGCTGCTTCTGAAAGCAAGTAACTCGCCTATAAGACAAGATTGCGGTGTACCTAGCTGCACTATCTTGACATCAACAAATATTTGCTTGCCCGCGACAACAATCTAGGTACTGCATTCAGACTCTAGAGCGTGTCGAAGTTCTGCTCGACACATGGCTCATAATAATGAACAATGGTCGCACCCTTACCTGACAGCTGGTCGCAACGGGCTGAGCTGGAGCTATCCTGCCCAAGAACTTGCCTGAGACGTTAGTATATAGAAACAGCTAGAAACTCAACACATGTAGTTCTTTGTCGTAGGCAATAAAGTTAAGTTAGGTGGACCGTACTCTGAAGCTGACATGGAGTGCTTAAGTGCTGGCGTCAAGCTTAGACTGAGGTGGTACGGATACAGTGCCTGTAGCTGGGCAGACTTTCTGACGTCTGGCTTACCTACACAGGCTTGTTCCTGTGGCGCTCAAGCGCTAGCCGCGCCACGCTCAGCCTGTGCAAACTGAGGTAAGCGCGTTCCCAAATTTCTGAACGCGCAAGGCCCAGCTCTTTCAGCCTTGAACGACCATTGACGAACTGTTTTTTGCGCCTCATCCACGAACATCACCTCAAGCCCGTCTCTTCCCATTTGCATCCCTCAATTGCCGAAATTTCAACCTTGCGAAAAGCTTCCCGAAGTCATCGGTAACCCTATTCCAAGATGGCTGCGGTATGCGCTCCTCTTCGTCTGCATTCACGCACTAGTAGCTAACAGGGTGTATAGCCCGTCATGACCGTCTCCGAGAGCAAGGAGCTCAAGGGCCTCAACCTCATCGCGGCTCACTCCCACATTCGTGGCTTGGGCGTTGATGGCACAACGCTGGAGCCCAGAGCGGCATCTCAAGGTCTGGTTGGACAGGAGAAGGCCAGAAAAGCTGCTGCCGTGATCCTGCAGATGATCAAGGAGAGCAAGATTGCTGGAAGAGCTGTGCTGATCGCCGGCCCCCCAAGGTAAGCCTTTTCTTCCACATGTGTCCTTTGAAGACTGTACAACTGACTTTGCATCTCCTCAGCACTGGCAAGACCGCCATTGCCATGGGAATGGCTCAGTCCCTCGGTCCCGATGTCCCCTTCACTTCCCTCGCCTCATCCGAAATCTTCTCCCTCGAAATGTCAAAGACCGAAGCTCTCACACAAGCATTCCGCAAGTCGATTGGTGTTCGCATCAAGGAGGAGAGCGAGATTATGGAGGGCGAGGTCGTCGAGATCCAAATCGACCGAAGCGTTACAGGCGGCGCCAAGCAGGGAAAGCTGACGATCAAGACGACCGACATGGAAGCTGTCTACGATATGGGCGCCAAGATGATTGATGCCATGACCAAGGAGCGCGTCATGGCCGGTGATATCATTTCCATCGACAAGTCTTCGGGCAAGATTACAAAGCTCGGCCGTTCATACGCTCGCTCGCGCGACTACGATGCCATGGGTGTCGACACCAAGTTCCTGCAGTGCCCAGACGGTGAGCTGCAGAAGCGCAAGGAGGTCGTCCACACCGTCACTCTTCACGAGATCGATGTCATCAACTCAAGAACACAGGGCTTCTTGGCTCTGTTCTCTGGAGACACTGGTGAGATCCGCAGCGAGATCAGGGACCAAATCAACACCAAGGTGGGCGAGTGGAAGGAGGAGGGCAAGGCCGAGATTGTTCCTGGTGTGTTGTTCATCGATGAGGTTCACATGCTCGACATTGAGTGCTTCTCATACATCAACCGCGCCCTGGAAGATGATCTCGCACCTATTGTCATCATGGCCAGCAACAGGGGCAACTCCCGCATCCGCGGAACAGACTACCGCAGCCCCCACGGTCTGCCCCTCGACTTCCTGGATCGTGTCGTCATTATCCACACAAACACCTACAGCCCCGAGGAGATCAAGCAGATCATCACCATCAGAGCTCAAGAAGAAGAGGTCGATGTCTCAGCCGACGCTCTGGCATTGCTCACAAAGATTGGCCAGGAGGCGGGCCTGCGCTACGCCAGCAACCTCATCACCACCTCACAGTTGATTTGCGCCAAGCGCAGGGCGAAGCAGGTCGAGATTGCCGACGTTCAGAGGAGCTTCTCGCTCTTCTACGACCCGTCCCGCAGCGTCAAGTTCGTGTCCGAGTCGGAGAAGCGCTTGATTGGCAACGACGGTGCCGTCGACTTTACCGTCACTAATGGCCATGGCGATGCGATGGAGTTGAGTTAAGCGTGTTAAAGGGTCTTCCATGTTGGGCGTTTTTTGGGCAGTAAAATAGGTGGCCACCCCCTGGGACGTATGATAGATTATGTACCATAAATGTTTGAATGGTAGCATCGTGACGATGCCAGGAATGCAAGGCTTTTTTATTCATTCATCCGTATTTGTTACATGGTATACGTTTTCTCCCCCAGATGTGTTCCAGCTGGTGGAACGATTATTCAAACGTCGCAACCCTCGTCCAGGAATCATCGCCAACCGGCCGGAACTCAACGCCCTCACCAAAGTATCCGGCATCCTGCCATGCCTTCATCGTAGGCCCGTCGTACGGCCCTTGTTTCTCTGCATTATCCCGCCCATCCGTCCAACGGAACTCCCACATCCTCGAGGACAGATCGTCATCGGCGTCGTCCTTGGCCGGCTCAACCCACTGCTCGCCCGTCTCCCGCTGCCACTCGCGAACCAGCATCTCCCTCTCCTCGTCGTAAATCTCGGCGTGGTCTCGACTCAGCAGCTTGTCCGCCGCGTCGGTGATGGCCTCAATGGCCTCTTTCCTCTTCTGCTGCTCGGGGCTAAGCTGGTCCTTTTCCTTGTCGACGTCCATGGCCTCCTCGCCGCCGCCGCCCTTATTCTGCTTCTTGAGTTTCCATTTGGGTATCTTTTTGGTTTTGGGCTGCCCCTTGCCCAATCTCGCCAGGGCCTCGAGGGATGTCTCGCCTCTTTCTAATCTCACGATGAGCGCCTTGAGCAGGTCCGTCGTCAAGATGTCGTCGTTCTCCATTCGTAACCTCCGCGCCTCGGCCTCGCGCTTCTCGTGTGCATCCGCCGCCTTCTTCAGATCCTTTTTACTCAGCCCGTCGAGCCACTTGTCGTGCACGGCGTTCGGGTCCACAGCTTTCCTGATAAAGTTGCCGTCCTCGTCGAAGCGACCCTCCTCTTGCTCATCCTTCATGTTGAACGCCTCGACCTTAGGCGCGTTGCGCTTCAAGCCGCCAAGCCCGACCTCCTCGTCAATACCCTCCTCCTGCATCGCCAGCTCTTTATCTTCTTCGTCGTCGCTGCTCTCCTCGTCGTCTAGGCGGATCTGTCCTCCGCTTTTACTGTGCAGCTCTTGACCCTGGATCTGTGCGTCATCGAGGAAGCGCACAGCCTTGTCCTTCCCCGCCGCCTTGGTCCCTTCCTGCGCCGCCTTGCCTTCCTGCTCTTCGTCATCGTCGTCCGCGGCAAACATGTCGTCGTCCTCGTCGTCATCCTCGTTAACCTTGCCGCCCTTGCCGCCCGCGCCGCTGTCCTTGGCATCGTAATTATCCAGCTGGCCAAAGAAATCCGCATCGCCGTCCTTCCTGCCCTTATGCTTTTCGTTGGCGCGCGACTTGAAGTTGCGCTCGTTGTCCGAGTCGCTGTCGTAGCCGTCCAGGTTCACGGCGCCGCGCTTCGTCGCTCCCCCCGCCGCCGCCAATGACGTCGGCATCGAGGATGGCGTCCTCTTCCGGCGCATCGGGGGCCAGGGCGGAGGGGTTGCGGACGTCAAACTTGAGCTTCTTGGAATCGTGACCGTCGTCTGCTTCGGCGTCGTGGTGATGCGTTCGCGCAAAGGTTTCGCCTGCCCTTTTTGGGCGCGCTGCCGAGTGTCTGGAGGCCATGGTTCGGGCTGGCTATGCCTGGGGATATGGTGTGGGTTGTGACAAATGAGGAGTTAAAGTAAGGCGAGGCTGGCTGAGCTTTGCCTTGAAAGAGCTTCTTTCTAGGTGGGCTGGATGCAGCAGCTCTAATTCCAAACGTCCCGTTCTACGTTTCCTGGAATGCATCTGAGAGCTGGGAGCGGATACCTCGAATTCCCTACAAAGTTGCATGGGCATTAAGGTACCGGCTGGGGTATCGGGCATGTCATTTTTTGGTGGAGCCCAGTCGAACTTCCAGCGGGTTTCGTCATTCATCAGTTGCCTTTGCGGCCCCACGTCAACCGCGGGTCCTCCTTCATCACACCTAAAGGCCAAAGCTACCTTCTTTCACCACCTGCAGCAGCCACAACTGCTCTGATTCAAAGAAAGCTGCCCAAGTTAGCTTAACAACTCATCGGGGTCATATCACTTCTCTTTACTTTTTTCTCTCTGCTGCCAAAAAAAGATACCTTACTCAACAAATCTCCCCGCTCGATGGTAAGCTAGCTGTCCAAGTCACCTCTTCGCCCCAGCTAATTCTGAGCTTGCAGTATCGCTTCGACCAAAACGAAGCAGACATGTATAACTTTGCCCGCGGTGGCCGCCGGCCGATCGTCCAGCGATTCGACGAATACTACCGATGCTATCCCATGGTCATGGCACCTGGTCCCGAGCGACCCGATCTCAACTACGGTTCCAAGATCTTCCTGCCGCCCTCCGCCCTCGACAAGGTCTCGAAGCTCCACGTACAATGGCCGTTGCTCATGGAGATTATAAATGGCGAGAAGGGAAAGCACTCACACGCCGGTGTGTTGGAGTTCGTCGCGGAGGAGGGCAGAGCATACCTCCCCCACTGGGTTCGTGCTCCTATCCTCTCCTTGGCCCGCGCTGGCCGTAGCGGAGGTGGCGTTGTTAACGTTTGAGACCAGATGATGCAAACCCTCTCGCTAGACGTCGGCGACATGATCCAGATCAAGACAACTTCTCTCGAGCTTGCCAAGCTAGTCAAGCTGCAGCCCCAATCGACCAACTTCCTCGATATCAGCGATCCCAAGGCCGTGCTGGAGAAGGCATTTAGGAACTTCGCCGCACTTACCAAGGGTGACGTTTTCAACTTTGAGTACAACGACGAGATCTACCACGTGGCGGTCCTTGAGGTCAAGCCGGAGACGGACAAGATGGGAGTTTGCCTGATCGAAACCGATGTCGAGGTCGACTTCGCGCCACCAGTTGGCTACGTCGAGCCAGAGAGACAACAGAGAGGCAGCGGAACCAGCACACCCAGAAGCGGCCGCGGTGGCCTCCCGGCCGGCGGTCTGCTTCACAGCCAAGGATCCATGGCCCAGTCCATCAACTACGGCGCTATCGCCCCCGGCACGGCAACGACCAACTCCAAATTCTACGGCGAGGGCCAGAAGCTCAGCAAGAAGGGGAGCAAGGCGTCGACACCCAAGCCCGCGACTCCCGTGGCAGGCGCCTCAGCCAACCCGCCCGCTCTACCCATCCCGCGCCGAAACAACAACGGCCCCATGCCTCTCCGCCTTCCGCCCAACAAGCTCTTCTTCGGCTACGAGATTAAGCCGGTCAAGACCGACGACGATAAGAAGCGCGAGCTAGAGGAGCAGAAGCGGCCGCATTTCGCGGGCCAGGGCCAGACACTCCGGGCCAAGCGCAAGGGCGAGGCCGAGGAGAAGGAAAAGGCTCCCGAGAAGAAGGGCCCTGCGGAGGGACGGAGAGTGGATAGTCGCGGACCTAAGCCTCGCGGCATCGAGTAAGATGGCAATGTGCGGGTGAGAACATATTTGTGATTTGGGATGGATCAAATGGCGTTTGGGGGTATGATAGGTAATTATTCCGGGAGCATGGTTTTAATTACCAGGGCAGCATCGTCTGGGACAGTCAAACGGTGATTAGATTCCCGAAAATGAAGAAATTGAGATTATGTACGAGTGCCGTGCTTGAGACGATCTTCGTAAACGAAATGATGACCGAAGGCAAAGAAGCCAAGGGCACACGACATCAATGTGATCAGTGCCCTGACACTTATCTTGTCCCCACCATCCACGATGACGTTGTCGTAAGAACCGAAGTTAATACAGCACCAGGTCCTCACTCATAAAGCAATCGGTTTACTCAAGTATAGCAGATGATAACTTCCATTTCTGACTAGAAAAGAAAAGCTAGCACAAGAGCAAGCTTGCTTCTGTACGAGCCGGGTGTGAAATCCTCCCTCCGCAAGCAATATCAAAAGGGGCGGTAATCTCAGCCATACCCCGTCAAATCAGTCCGTTGAAACCATTTCTCTCTGCCAGAGATTCCTTGTAAACGATAAGCCACCTGGCCAATCCGGCGAAAAGAAAAAAATCAAACCCAAAAGCCATTTCCCCCCTTTCCAGGTTCCGTCAATCCCAGCCTCCATTATCCCAGAATCCCCCCGTGGTCTCCTTCTCCCCCTCCATTGCCACTCCATATCAATCAACCCAATGGCGGCGGTTGTTTGTTGTGGTGTTGAGAAGAAGAAAAGGTGTCCATGGTGGAATAATAAAGAGATGAAGAAGCCGAGAAACGAACGAAATGCTGATGAGAGAAGAGGGAAAAAGCGAAAAGAAAACCGTTCCTGTTGCCGAAAAAAGTGCCAGTTACTGTCGAACCACCTTGCCGTCAATCCCAGTAGCAAGAATGAAGAAAGAAGGGGGAAAAAAAGACGGCGAACGAAAACCCTTCTTTCCCAAATCTCCCCGCCCATCAATAAAGTCATGAGAGCAGGGTAATCCAAGGATATGAGTTTCATCGTAGACCAATCCCCCATCCTCATCTAATCCAAGACCATCGCGTTCGCGTTCGCAGCCTCAGCTGCCTCAGCAGCAGCCTTGGCAGCAGCCTCCTCCTTCTCAGCTGCCTTGCGCGCGTTGACCGCCATGAGATGCTTGCGACCGTTCACGCAGGCGGTCCAGACACGCTTCTCGAGTTCCTCCTAGGCGGGATCCATGACGTGGGGGTAGGTCTTGACGGACGGGTCAGGCTTGGGGTCGCTTCTGACGGCGTTGAAGTTGCCTCTGGATTTGAAGCGAAACTCAGGGGCAGCGGCCTCGGCGATGGTCAAGCTGAGAAAGTCCTTAGCGAGGTCCATTTTGGAAAGTGGTGAGGGCTTTTGAAGAGAAAGTTGTGTATCTTGTGGAAGTTGGAATGTGGGAATAGAAAATAGAAGTGTAGTTGGAACTTGGATTGTGGAAATTGAGGTGTGAGGTATGGAAGATGAAAATATGGAAAGACGGAAGGTAGTGATGGAGGGTAGGAGGTAGGTAGTGGGGTCAAGCTTGAGGGTAAGAGGTAAAGTCATAGAATAGACGGATGAAGCGATTGCTTGCTATCAAAGCTGGAGCAGCCACAAAAACACCAATACAAGCTCAGGATCTGAAGTGCTGGGGTGTTTCGAATGGGTCTAGGTGAAGATATAGGAAATGAACCAAAAGTCCATAGCAACATACCTGCGCGCACGGGCAGCACGAGTGAAGGAGGGAATGCTGGCATTGCCCTCAAGCTTGATCTCGACCTGGTGATCAGCGGTGAGGTCAACCGGCTGATCGTTCAGACCAGAGGCAGGAGCGGCGCTCTCCATATTGGCATCAGTGTCGTTGCCGGTAAGATCGATATGCTGGCCGTTCAGACCAGCAGCAAGACCATCGTGAGTGATCTTGACGCGCTTCTTAGAATCCTCCATGTCGGACTCAGAATCATCAACGCCATCGTCAACCGAAAGGGCGAGAGAGGCCATCTCGTTGGCGGCCTGGGCCGCGCCAGAACCACCGGCAATGGAGTTTCTAGCCGCTCTAGTGCCGAAGCCGGGGGCAGCACGCTTGCGGGAAGGAGGAATCGGAGCCGGGGTGGCAGGCATGTCGGCGGTCGCGTTGAGCTGTTCATTGTAAGGCTTGATCAGAGACTTCGAGTAGCGCTGACTGTGAAAGATGATGTGATTAGTTCTGCCAGAAACTGTATCAAGAGATGGTCACTCACCTGAGGGCCGCGACGGTGAAGCTGTGGCCGAGGCAATTCATGCGGCGAACGACGTTAGCCCAGTCAGGTTTCGTGCCAGCACCGCTGTTGGCAGTGGTAGCGATGGAGATCAAGAGGGCCTTCTCGGCCTCGACGGTCCAAGAGTTACCAGCCATTGTTGCTGATATTGTGATGCTGAATGCAAAGAGGGTCAGTCTCAAGACGCCAAGTCTCTAAGCGAGAATTGAGCGAAGATAATGAGATTCTGAGAGAGGATGAGGAGCCAGTGAGGAAGGTAAGAGAGATGAGTGAAAGAAGTTGCGATGATTGAAGGTGGAAGAGAGTCGTCAAGTAGAGGGAGTGGAAAAGAGCAAGGTTTGAGAGAGATTGTGTTGGCCACTGGGTGGTGTGAAAGTTGGGAGGCGCGGTATGCTTGAGAGGAAGAAACAAACACAGAAACGCGTAGGATTGCGATGATATGATGGGCAAAAAGGGTAGAGTGTGAAATATTCAGCTTTGGTCGTAATGAAGAGAGTTTCGAGACGAGTTGAGACTCGGAAAGTGAGATACATAGCATGAGTAAGAAACCACGTACCTGGTATGCTGTATATAGCGAAGTGTAATGATGTTGATCTTCTATGGGCGAAGATCTCGCTCCCTAATCTAGGAGTTGTGAGAGGCGAGGAGGGTTGAAGAGGAAGAGTTCAGTGGAGGGGGTGGAAGGATGGATTATATATCCTGGGTGAGAGTCAAAATCTTGAGAGGCCGGACAGGTCAAGCAGGAAAGAGCTTTAATAATGGAAGAGCTGGCACTCGCCTCAACTATGGGACGGCACTCGCCTCAAAGGGCAATAGGATAGCACTCGCCTCGAGGGATTGATGGACGGCACTCGCCTCAAGTTGGGACGGTATTCAGACTCAGAGATGGGACGGCACTCGCCCCAAGTATACGAGAGATGGTGGCCGCCTTGAAAGGTGAATAGATAGCACTCGCCTGAAGTGTATGATGGCACTCGTCTCAAAGATTAGTGAAATGATACTCGTCTTAAGAAGTTGGAGATGGCACTCTTCATTAAAGGTGAACAAATGGCCCTCGCTTCAAAGGGCTGCAAGATGGCATCCGTCTGAAGAAGGCACTCATCTCAGTGTGTCGAGGGACGGCACTCGCCTCAAGAGGTGAATGCACAAAACTCGTCTATACTATGAGACAGTATTCACCTCAAGGGTGAGTCGATGGCACTCGCCTTAAGTGGTTACAAGATGGCACTCACTTTGTGAAGTTACTTGAGAGTAGCACCCGCCTCGATACCTTAGGCAGAGGTATGTCACCCGGCTGAAGGATTTCTCACAGAAAAGGTGAGAGGTACGATCTCAGACCTACAAACTCTTGATGGGCATCATGCAGTAGTAGAAGACTTCTTCTAAATGAGTGGGAGGCATGGACTTGTGCTCACATTGTGATGCAGGGGAGTAAAAGACTCAAGTAGATGACTGGGGGAGCAAAGACTTTGACAAAGATTATAAGAAAAGGGATTGGAGCTTTACTATAGAAGAGCAAAGAATATGTGGACTTGTAAAAATGACAAGACACAAGAGTCCTAAGCTTCCCCAAAACAAATAGAAAACATGCAGCTAGACACATATTGCAATAAGGTGAGCTTGAACCCAGATGAACGAGAGTGGTAGGGACAGATCTCACTTGTTGCGGTGAAGTGGAGTTCTGATGGAGACAGAAGAGAAATGGGAGGTTGGAGATGTGACCCCGTCGAAGGTGGCTATTCAGTACAAGTGTAGCTCATAACTTCATGACATATTGCTTCCCGCTGGCGCTCGTCTGACCATTGTGCCGTCTAATGTCTCGTCCCAAGGTACCCCTCTGACAATGTGTATATACTCTTCTTCTGGCCTCATTTTATCACCCAGCCCCTACACAGTTGAGCTGAATCTCACAAATAGAACTGCTAGAATGCCAGCAAACAATATCTTGAAGAAGGAATTAGGATCACCAACAGATGAAATAGTACTAATCTTAAGCAAAATCTTGTGCCGTAAAAGCACTGGTTCCCACCGGAATAAAATCCTGGATGAGCAAGTGATGGACAGGACACTCCCAGGGCCTCCGTAATAGTACGAGAGCATGCGAAATCAAGAAGCAGAAATCGTCATAGGAATCGTCATTGTATGTGTTTAAAAAGATTCTAAAGGGCCCCTCTGCTTTCTTCCGGGAAGCATACATTCTAGGCCAGACCAGTACGCCGTTTGCAGGGTGTGCGTAAATTCATTAGTACATCTGGTAGTCCAATTCGATGCGAGTAGGAGAGTGACCAGCACAAAGAGACAAGAGACATGAGGAAGAACAGAAAAAAAAAAGCCAACGACAGTGGAGAAAAGCCCGAGGTATTTTCTTTTTTCCAATCCGGACCCAAAAACGTATAAGATGACCCTCCCCTCAATACCCTTCCCACACACCAGAATTCGCTTGAACCGTTTTTCCAGGTTCGGGATAATCATGGGTGGAAATGGGTGTCCCAGTGCTCGTTCTTAATGTTCATGTGCTCAGGCATGAGAGACCCCAGCGCGGGAGATCCGTGCATGTCGTCGGTATGTCCCTGACCGGCCTGATGATCGCACAAGGAGCCGACGCCGAAGCCGTCGATATCGTAGGCGGCGTCAAAGGCCGAGTAGATTGGACTCGGTGCCCAGGAGTTGTGGTCGTGCTCGTGGTGGTGCTGCTGTTCTGGATCGTGTGCACAGGCCATGGCCGATGGGAGGTCGAAGGTCGGGTGAGCGCCCATGAGACTCGCTGACGGGCTGAACTGCAGGTTGTGAGGTGCGGAGAACATGTCGTCGCTACACGGTGTGAGCATCCTGGGCTGGAAGGTCTGCTGGCATTCCGTGGCGGTGGGAGACGCCATAGATGTTGGTGTGAACTGCTGTCGGTAGGGAGGCTGGCTATGCTCGTGCTTCACCTTGACAGGAGACCTGGCACGAGCCTCGGCTTGCTGGAGAGCCTCAAGAGTCCCTGGTTCCGGCTTCACCCTCTTCTCGTCGTCTTGCTCTTCCTTTTTCGGTGGCTTTTGCTCCTTTTTGTTCTTCGTGACCCTGTTCTTGTTTGCGGTGGCTCTGTTACGTTTTTGAGGCTCGAGACCCAGCATCGCCGAGCGGAAACGGGAGTATCTCATGCGAGCAGCATGACCGTTGGTGATGGGTTGTGATAGTATCGGATCATGAGCGACGGCATTCCAATCAATCTATGGGTTGAGTAAGTCTCCAGTCAAGGTGATGTGATGTGATGGTAGTAGAGAGCACTTACATCCTTGAGGTTCTTCTGTTTCAAGATGGCGAAGAGAAACCTCGTCATCTGGTTGTCTGTATTGGAGGACATGTTGAGAGTGTTGAAGAGTTGTCTCGCCTTGAGCTGACCAGGCTATGGGAATGGAGGTGAGGTCGATATTGAGGCCAGTGAGCTGGAGGAAAGGGGAGTAATTTGAAGTGCACAGCAATAGAAGCTGAAGCTTTGGCTCAACCCAGTCAACCAGCACACGACAGGCAAGTGTGGAGTTGAAATGAAGGAAATGAGTCACTGTGAAGATTGGTGAGGCAAGGCGAGGCCCAGATATATGGCATCCAAGTCAGCAGGTTGTGATCTGGAAATGGTACAACCACTGAGGGCGAGGCCAGTCACCGGTTGGTGTGGGTGGTCAATGAGGGTGAGGCGGACAAAAGAGGCAGACAAGGAGGATTCGTCAGAAGGCAGCCAGACAACCCCCGGGACATCAACGGTAGTTATAGGTGCTTTGGAGAGGGCCCATGGACCATGGAACTAAAGGGAATGGGCATGCAAGTCGGCTTGATGCTGGTACCGAGACTCGATGGGGCAAGTAGCTGTGGATTACCTTAGGAGCTGGAGTTGGCGCTGGCATCTATACAGTATGAAGAAAAAGAAAGTCGAACGAAGATGCTTTCAGGGAAGACGCCGCGGCGCTTGGGCCGACATTTTATTGAGGTGTAAAAGTGGCAAACCCCTTGGTTGAGACACAAGGAATCAAAATAGTCCCTTGTTGCCTGGAGTTACGGCGGCAGGCTTTGACGGGGACGCATGTCCTTGAGAGAGTGAGAGGAAGAGGAAGAGAAGGGGGGAAGAGGGGGTGTGTGTGACGTTTGTGAGGGGTGTGGAGAGATGATGTGGTGTGGTGGGTGAGGTGTGGTGAGGTGCAGACGCAAGTGCATATACTCTGTACAGCATCCATGGATGGGATGGGATGGTTTGGGTCCAATGGCTTGGAGTTTTTTGATGGCTGCCCTGCTCACGCTCACTCGAGCGCTGATGAAATGGTGGAGGGGAGCTAAGAGGGTCGAGGTGTGTCGCGGCGCGGGGCCGTGTCATTTGCGCGTAAAGTGGTTTGAATTCCCTAGCTTTTTTTGCGCTGTCTTGCTCACCCTTTTTTTTTCCTTTGCCTTCCGGCGTCCGCAGATCCCTACCCTGCATCCATCCGACGTGATGGAGTCGACTTGATTCTTTCCGACGAATGAAGGTTTGAGCGGAAGGCCAAGAATTGCAAGGTATTTCGACTAGCGTGTCCGCCGATATGCGAGCACTAACTGATATCAACCATGTTTGCACTCGCAGGCAGAATTGACTCGTCAATTGACACGCAGTTGTTGGGCCTTTTTTTTTTTTCCTTCTGGGGGGAACTTTTTTGGCGGTCGAACGGGCCCCCTCCCACCCCAAATGCAAGATCCAGGAACGCCCAGCGGACCACTTGTAAACGGAACAGGGATCTTAATGGCATGAGACAGGTATGCGGTATGGATGTGTGACTCACTTTTCGAGTACTTTAGTCCAAGGTAGCTTCGGAAATGGAGGGGGTTGGGGCGATTGGCTATGTCCAAGTTGCAGCTCCCAGTTCGCGCACTATTCATTGGCGGCCTTCCCACACCGAGTCGTCAAACAAACTTACGCAGCAGGCGGTCGACAGACACTTGTGACGACGCAGCATGGTGCCTTCTGATACGTACATGGTATACTAAATAGCTTGCGAACACCCAGGTTTGCGCATCTAATGTAGGGGTAAACCTGCTAGTAAGCACAAGGTTGGCGAAGCTTGCAGCGACGGAGTTCTGTTGATGCGGAACACGGCGAATAATGGCAAACAGAGTTTGAGCCTCTTGGCCCGATTTAGTGCCCCCTGGATTCGTGCTCCAGTCAATCATACTGTCGTAATCTCAATCTCGTGTCTGGCTGGGACATCCGTCGGCTGCTGGTGATGCGAGCCGGCGAGGGGAGGGGTCAATCGAGATGGCTGTCCAGTTTGGCAATTGAAGATCGGATTGGTCGTTCAACGAGCAAAAGCACTTATGAGACCAGAGAAAATTGCGATAAAATGAAAAGATGCATTTTAAAGCCATGAGTCGTGTAATTATGTCGTCCAAAGGTCTGTTTGGTGTCGTAGGTGATACGCGATGAAGTTGGTGGGATCGAGTGAAGTGGTTTGGAGACGCGCCTCGCGATTCCGAGGGGGCACTGTGTCCTCGCAATATTTCCACGAAACCACGTGATGTGTCATCTAGACCCACTTTGCGCATCGCCCACGGATCGACCTGCAGTTGCTGCCTGAGGTCTGACAGCGTCCGTTCTCCACACCTACCAAAACCGGCCTGAGATGGTGAGGGGAGAGTAAAGCGGCGATTGCGACAGGGAACCTGGGTGAAGGGGCCTCCCGCGGCTGTTTGGGAGAAGCTTCACAGAGGTAAGCTGCCTTGATTCTTGTTCTCATTGGAGTAAATCGCGCCTTTTTTTTTCTCCTCTTTTTTTTTCTCACAGAGAGGCCATAGAAGACGTCCGCCTCACGCTGCTCGGTAGTCACAATTGAAGTTGCCTCTTCAGTCATCCGTCAGGGTCGCGCCATCCTCAGTGCGCGGCTTAAGATGCATGCGAGACAGAAAGCATCACCATTGGTTCCCAAGGTTGATCTCCCTTGAACTACGAGTATTCGGAAGGCTACCTTACACCGTCCGGCCATGTCTCGCAATCAGGCATTTGACAGATACGCTATCATTGCCAATCGAGTCGGCTGCAGGCGGGCAGCGGGCCAGATTCGACGTGTCTCACGAATCCATGTAATACCTACTGAACGCACAGCCGTCACGGTACGACTGACCAGGCAGCTCAGGAACACGATTTCCGTGCAGAAAATAACATGTCGAGTCGTATGAAGCAAGGTGTACTCGCTCGAGGTCTCTGGTATGGAGCGTGTGATATTTGTAAGGCACTTGGTTGGAACAGCAGACGCAGGCCAGCGAGAGAATTGAGAACTTGGAAGCTCTAAATCGTCTGCCCAACTGCAACGGAGTACTACGACACTGAGGAGGGCGCCGTCAATTGCCGCTAACCTGACTGCAGGCAGTGCAGGGTGCCACAGCTCGCTTGATGAACGGCTAAACGCCGGGTATCATGCACATGGGGGCCTTTCGGAAGATCCGCCCGCTGTCTTGTAGGCGTCCTCGGCCATGATATCTTTTGATATGTGGCCTCCTCAAACTTGTTCACAATCAGTTGAAAAGAAAAAGGTCCTCTCAGAAATCGCTCCAAAAGAGATTTTCAAAATTCCGTATTTTTTTGTCTGCTTTGGGGCTTCCCAGAGGTGCATGCAAGTCGAGCTCTTGCCCGGCGAAACGTTAAACCGCGCCAGGGAGCCACTCAAAACCCAGCGCCTTGACTTTGCCGTCTCGAGCCCCCCAACCACCCTTCGACCCATCGTTCTCTCGAGCTTAGCACACTACCAATTTCTCATCCTCGACCGCAAAGGATAGCCACCATCTCACATCCACTTTCAATCGTATAAGTCACGAATATCAGGATATCATCCACGCGAATCGCCGACATCATCCGTCGCATTCGCCATGAATAAAAATTGGAATGACAGAGCCGACAAGGATCTGTTCTTTACCATCCTGTCCGTGAAGAACATTGGCGTCATCAGCGGTTCGGAATGGACCACCATCGGCAACCACATGCGCACACTGGGTTACGGCTTTACCAATGAAGGCTGTAGGTGAGTTGGCGCGCCTCTCTTTCATGTACATCCTTCCGACCTACGCGCAACTTTCTTCGCAGCGCACGAGGGCGTCGTCATTGCGATTCATTATTTCCAGAGAAATTGCGCGTACCTACGCGCCTTCACTTTTGCGCCGACCATTTTCTAGCCAGCTGCATTTCCCCGCTCTGTATCCTCTCCTAGTCTTCTTAGTGCTCATTCTTCTCTGTTTCGCTCCTGGTCCCTCCAGAATGGACCCTAAATCTATTGTGAAAGATAGAAGACGAAGTCAAGGACTGCCTTCGAAACCCTTTTCGCACTTTTCGTTGGGCCTCGAAACTATCACGTCATCTTTGTTTTGTAAGGTTTCACTGCAAGCAAGTAGATACTCTGTAGCTGGGACGAGTAGACCATCGATTTTGCTTCTCCATAGCTTTCTCATCTTCTCATGCCGAACCCGTCTCCTTTGTTCCATTTACATTCAGCAACTAACAGAACACAGACAACACTTTCAGGGCCTTCGTCGTGCCCAGCACAAGAGTGAGACGAATGGAGGAAGCCCTGACAACCCTCGCAAGGTCGATCCAACAACGAACCCAATCACTCGCCGTCCAGGCCCGGGTCGTGGGAGACCCAAGAAGCAACCTCAGCAAGCCGCGCAGATGGCCATCGCCGTCTTGTCTGAGCAAAACGGTGAAGCCAGCCAGCCTGGCCAACTTAATCAACTTGAAACCGATCAAGAAGTTCAAGCTGGCCAACCTCAGCCTGTTATTCAACCCGACCTTCAAAACGATATAACCGATCTTCAGTCCAGTCTTCATCAATCCGATATCGAGACCAGCCTTCAACCCGATCTTCAGCACAGCCACCAGCCCGACCTTCAGCACAGCCACCAACCCGACCTCCATCACGACCACCAGGCTGATCTTCAGCACGACCACCAGCCCGAGCACCAGCCCAGTCACGAGGAGTCTATCCACGATGACCACACCCAATTGGAAGCATCCATCCTGCCTGACAGTCTTATGTCGGAGTCTCTAGACCTTCCCCTTAAAGACGACGCTCTCGACTTGTCTCTCAAGGACGACAACGATGACGAACAAGACGGCCCCGATGCCAAGAGAATCAAGCTCGACAACCCTGTTCATGACCATGACCATGACCATTCTCTCGTCGATGACGAAGCTGTGTTAGCCTTGGCCGCGCACAGCGAACCCCCTTCTGATGGCTACAACTCCGAGTATCCCACGGCCGGCTTGACCGGTTCAGACCCGCACACTTCCTTCTTTGGTCCTGAGACATGAGAATAGTGGCCGACCCGCTTGAAAGCTTTTGAGGCAAAGGCGGCGTCTGAAGCAGTGAATACAATCGAACTCGGCGAATTCGTTGATTTGAATTAAGCGTCAAATCTGCAAACCTGAGCTAGTTGATATCCTTCCTCCCCATCAGTTTTGTTAGGTCAAGGCGTTATGCATCAAAGCGGCAGCGGCATCAGGAGCGAGGTTATGAACACGACGAGGTGCTTGGAGTTTGGACTGATTGGGTTTTTCCATTGTCTGTGATCCTTCGACTTATAAGGACACGTTCTTCGCTGGCACTGATTGAGTATTTAATTGAGATTATTAGGTCTCGAGAACAATGAACTTTTCAGAACTTGCCAGCTCTTTCTATCTGTTATGCATCCCATGGAGATGGTTCTACCTCAGACTCGAGAGCGAACGCTATGTCATCATTCCCTTTGACAAACGCCCACTGCCTTGTAGAACAACCCAGAGTTCGATGATGGACTAAATCACTTCATGTTTGCAAGCCTTCATACGAGCTAAGCTACAATTAAGGTAGGGGCCTGTTACAGGATAGAGACATCTAGAATGATCTCACCCTCTGAGTTCCCCATGCTAGCTTGTTGACCAGGAGACTCTTAACCCCTGAGTTCCCTTCGTCATGAGGCGAGAAGGCTCTAGCCGCATGAGTTCTCCATATCGACTTGTTTGCCTATCAGTACAATGACTCTCGCCCTTCAGGTTTTGTTCAGCAAGCGGAGCAGATGCTATCACTCTTTCAATGAAATTGAACAGTAAGTAAGAAAATCATTGCCCTTTTCGTTCTATCTGCTTCTGAGAGAGGGTGCTCTCGCCCTTTGGGCTTCCTCAAGCAGCAAAAAGGCTCTTGCCTTTCAAGTAGTGTTTACCAGGCGGGAAAGATGCTCCTTCTCTTGGGGTTTGTTCGTCTGAATGTCAGACAGAGGTTTTGGGGTATCTCATGCAGTCAGACGAGGCTGTAATCTGACGACTGGAGTGAGAACCTATACTGCTCTAGGCATTTGGGCAGGTAGTCGGAAGGCTCCCTCCCTTTTGGCTCTGTCGATTGAGGATACTCGCCCTTTGAGTTATTCGTCTTGCGTTCGGACGACTGGTGACTTTGAGAATCAGACATTTAGACGAGGATCTGTTCAGACGAGTGAGATTTGATACTACTCTCGGCTGTGTAATAAGTGGTTAGAGGACTCTCGTCCTTCAAACTCTCTTAAGCAACAAGCAAGAATACTCCTGCTCTTTGGATTTCTCGTCTCACGTTCAGACGATTGGGTCCTTTGAGACGATTCGTACCTTCAGACGTGGATGCGTTCAGACGAGTGAGGTTTGATATTGCTCTAGGCCGTGTAGTCAGATGGCTCTCGCCCTTTAAGTTCTATATACTGGGGGTGCTCTCGCCCTTTGGGTTCCTGGTGCCGGCGTGTGTACCAACTGGCGAGAGGACCTGGCCTCCTTGAGTCTCTATATAATCCCCTTCAGATCCGACCCCGAGAGCAATCTTTCTTCTCTTCTCTACACCTTCGACAATTCTCCTCCCCAACCATCATACAATCATCGTGGTCCCTTTACCAAAACACAATTTCAGAATATCATCTCCAGGGGCTATTCAGCCTTGCTATTTTCAACGCCACCATTAACTTCATCATCATCAATAACAATCAAGATCAACATCGCAAACATGTCTGACAACAAGCAGGGCGGAAAGTGGTCCAACCCGGCCTTTCTCCATAGCCTGGTCGTTGGCTTCTACGGCGAGCTGAAGAACGGCAGTCTCCCACAGGAGGCGAAGGATCGTGTCGAGGCGAAGCTTCGTCGCGATGGCTTCGAGGACACCACCTGGGATAGTGTCCGGTATGTATACGACTTTTGTTTTCCTGTCTAGTTTCTACTGTTGCACGTTTTTGCTGCCTGCCCTTCCTGTCGGTTTTTTTATTCTTTGTTTTTGCAGTCAACCGGGAGCCCGTCTGTTACCTTCGCTGCCTGATCCAGATGGCTCAAGATACCCTTCTCATCCCCTTCTTTACACAATATGCACCCATCTTGTCAGCCCCAACATCTTTCCCCGACACACTCTTTTTTCTCCACAATCCACGGATCATTTCCCATCAACCAACTCAATACTACACGAACACAATCATCATGTCTGAGAAGTCTGCTCCCGGCGGCAAGTGGGCCAATCCGGCCCTCCTCGAGGCTCTGGCTATGGGATTCCATACCGTTGCCAAGGGTGAAGGCCTTACGAAGGAAGCCAAGGACGCCGTCATCCTGAAGATCCATGCATATGGCTTCACGGATATCACCTGGGAAGCTGTCCGGTGTGTATCCTCCTTCCCTCTTTTCCCACTCTGGCGACTGCTTCTTCCCTCGCCCTGCGCGTCCTATTTACCTCTGACCTTTTCCTCTTGCGTCTCTTTCTTCTTGCCTCTTTCATCTCTCATACTCAATCCAATTCATATCAGCTACATCAACTGTTTATTCACCCTCTTCCATATCATCATCACGTCAAGTACCTTCCATTTCTCTTACAGCACTTTGGAATATGTCTCGCTCAATGATTCGGTGGACGGCTGAGATCGACCAGCAGATCCTGGTCGCTATGGTCAAGACGATGGTTCCATCCACTGATCAGTACTCACTCGTCATTGACGAGCTTCATGCCCTGGGTCACACAATGACCGTTTCTGCCTTGAAGTGCGCCTTCCCCTTTTTTCTTCGGCCTTTCCCACTTCTGTCTCTCCAGCACACTCCTTCCTGCCACGTCCCACATATACCTACATACCTACTCCCAGATCAAGCGGTCTCACAAATTTCTTTCTTCCTTCCACTCTCATCTTCACTCTCATCTTCACTCCAGCCACTACCACTCATCTATTTCATTATCACCTGCTTTACATTGCGATTTTCATACCACCACCAATCAAGATGGCTCCAGTCACCGTTTGGAACGATGAGGCCCGATCCGACCTCTTGGTTGCGCTTCTGTCGGTCATCAAGCCCTCTAAGGAGGACTGGGACCGCGTTCTTCCTATAGTCCATGCCAAGGGCTATGTATATAACTCCAATGCTGTCACGTATTTTCTGCCCGCTTTTCATATGCGCTTTCTCTCGTCTCGCTATTTTCTTTCCGAACTTTTTTATACTTTTGTTTTTGTCTCAAGAACCTTCAGGTCTGCTCTAGATGCTAACAAGTCTCTCCAGGCAGCATATCCAGAAGCTCCAGCGCAAGGAGCTTCCCGCCGGCGACGGCGGTGAGGGCGAGGCATCAGCCTCCGCCACTCCCAAGAAGGCTGGCAAGAAGGCTGCTACCCCCAAGAAGTCCGGTACCCCCGCTACCCCCAGAAAGCGCAAGACTCCCGCCAAGTCCAAGGCCAAGGTCGAGGAGGCGGATGAGGAGGACGAGGAGGACGAGCAGGAGGCTCCTCCCCCCAAGAAGCCGTGCACTCCTTCCCGCCCCAGGTAAGCTAGACCGAAATCTATTTGGACCAAGTCCATCTCACTAATCACATCTACCACACAGTATGAAGGACGAAGTCCACGAGGACACCAAGACCACCGGCGCCAAGTTCGTCCCCGTCAACGAGGAGATCTAGGTGCATTCTTCGACCCTCAACACTTTCGATTCAATCACATCAACATGGCATTTCTGAAACGGTTCTCTGGCTTTTCTGGAGCATGATATGCGAGGGTTGGATGAATGATACGTGGGGGGGTTGGCAGCATTGGATCTTGATTTGAAGATCATTGGAAGTGGCACAGGACTGGAGGTTATCACCTCATTGCGCAATGCATTTCGAGACAGGTCATGAGATACCTGCGGATACGGAAAAGTTACACTGAAAATTGAGAAGACCATTTTGCTTCCTCAAACTGCTTCTCCTTAAAGTCCTGGTTGTCGCACGCCTCCTACTCACTTGGGTTCTAATCACTTGATGGCTCATGTATAGCCTTCTTCTCACGGACGACAGAGATCTTTCCTCAAGATTTTTCCCAAAGGTAGGCAACTACCGACGTACCGAGTGCCTCAGACACAGCCTCAACTAGCCGGCTAGTCAGGTGAACTGATCCTGAAGTCAACCTGGGGAACTGGAGGTAGCGTTGCAATAAAACGAGAAAAACCATGACATGTGGCTGGCTGTCTGCCTCAGACTCACACCTCAGAGTGTTGGGTTCTTAGCTGAAGTAGTGCGAAATAGATTGAGAATGGGAGGGCCATCAGGTTCTTATCGATTACTTTTGCCATTAGCTGGGCTCAAGAGCTTGATTAGGTTCTTCGATTAGCTGTCATGCACATACTGAAGGGTTTGAGAACTGTGTCTGCCCACTTTGTCCGCAAAAAGTCCTTCGCTGACTTGTTTGTACATCAGTAGCCGCGGCTAGTATTCTCTAGGCCAAGATTTGAATTCCCGAGGTATTGCGTTGATGACCTGCGTGGAAAAAAAGAAGACAAGGACTTCGTCCAGCACTCAGCTCTTGACAATGAAGATATTATGACGCTTCTAGGCGACAACACCGAGATATCAGGTGCTTTTCCGGTATACTACACATATCAAAAGTTACACGATCTGTTGAAGTTTCGTTTCTCTGCATCTCAAAGCTTTTTGCCCACATTGACGGTGATGTCTTTCCGGGCGCTGACTCGCCTCTTGATACTTGCCAACAAAATTCCAACATATGATGGAGAGTGCTACGACTAGCACGACGAATTGGACCGAACGACGTGACCTTCTTTGACTTTGACGGAGATTTACGTGGGAGATCCCCAGGCCAACGCCTCTCCTGCCTCAGGACTTGGCCCGGAGCAAGCGAACCCAAGAAGTTTAGGGAGGAATGGGGTTGTGACTAGATTGCCTCGTGAGCTCCTTATCTCATCTCCCCAACATCCCCCGGATGCGCAAGATACGATTACCTCTGCGGCGCCCAAGATCATTCAAAGGTTGTAAGTCACAATAAATAAAGGATCAACAGGCAGTCCCCCCAAACAACATGTTCAACAACATCTATTCCATCAAACCCAAACGAGTCCCCCATTTTGTTCCGCGCCTGTCGTCAATTTAAGCCCAAAGCCGTTTGAAACGGTGGTGAGCGAAGGGGAAAGTGTCTAAGACCCGCCCCCGGGCCCCGCATACCCCCGGGCGGAGATCACTGTGGAGACTTCGGTAGTCGGGCGCAACGGGCCGGGACCAAGGCTTGTGTACCGTACCGGCATTGACATAAGAGCGGTCGGTGTATGCACCTACCACTTGCATGAGAAGATCTGGCTCAATTGAATGGAAATCTCAAAGGGGTTGTTATTGCCAAGCGCAGGAGCCCGTTCACCGATAACATCAGTATTAGAACTTTACTACTATGAACCCTGGTTGAATTTAGTTGAGTGGGTTAGTAGATCCAAGGGAGAGAAAACGAATCTCAACACATGGCAAAGCGTCAATCAATCAACTACCTTACCTTATTTAGCGAGCTAGCTGACCGATCGTGAATACGAGACACAAAAATGCACAGCCAGAGCACAGCGCAGTACAGCACACAGCACAGCAATATCGAACACCACTCTCCTGCCTCGCTGGCTTCGCTGGCTCTGCATACGCGCGCTGCACCCAAGGTGCCGATTACAACCTCACCGACATCGCAGACCGTCCCCCTCAATCCAACCTCACCCCCCTCAAAGGAAACGTTTCCCCCCTCATGGAAATGCTTCCAGAAAAAAAAAAAGGTAAGAGTGAGACATTGGGATACCACGTCAACGTACACTAGGTAGGTCCGCCGCTCTCGGAAAAGAGTCTCCCCCAGCCATCATAGGAAGAAAACCCACGACCGCTTCTCTTCCAAGACATGGGAATTCTGCCCCATGCCAACGTGCCTAGCCCAGCCCCCCACGAAACACTTACCTACTCCTGCATCAACCAAGGCACAGAAAACCACGTGCTCGACAACGGCATCCTACGAAAAACAATAGACCGAAAGAAAGAAAAAAGCAATAAGCAATTAAAGATCTCCTATCATCGTGGCACAAATCATCGCACACGGATAATCCTCTCTCTACCTACCTGCTATTTTGCCTCCCCCCCAACCGCCGCTCGGCGAACAAAAGGTCCCTCCTATCCCCCTCGTCGTATGTTGCACGAGGGCACATGACCGCGCTCCATGCATCAGCTTCGCTTACAACGCTCACCGCCGCCGTTCGCTGCTCAAGTGCTCGCAGCTGAGCGCTTGCTCGCCCAGCGAGACGGTCCTCTCAGCTTTTCCATGTGTTCACCGGGCTTGTTTTTTTGCCTCCATCGTAGATCTACAGGTCCATCGTCTACGAGGTTTTTTTACTCGCCTCGAGTAACCAGCCCTATTCCTCCCCCCAGCCACCTGATTTTTGTTTGGTACCTTACCTTACCGCCGGTAAAAAAACTAAAAAAAAAAAACTCAACAAACAAGGCACGTAACCGCAGCCGCTTCAGGGAAAGCCCTAGAATGATTCCGCCGAGACAAGCATACATACCTCAGTAAATACGAGCAGGAAGAAAATCGAGTAAACCGGACTCTCACACTTGTGTAAGTGAAAAAAAAGCTCTCCCAATTTCCAACGCCACCAACAGCCGCCAGCCAAATGCTTACGTTGGGTCTCCATCACATCGATAGACCACGGGCACTCCGTCCCCCATCTATCCGCCCCCCGGTCCGCATCCCGCCACACCTCTCCATCGTTACACCTCTTCAACCAACCCGTGCATCCCTTCCGCGTCGCCCCGCGCGTGCGAGTGCTAGCTAGCCTAGCGTGCCCGTCATCTGCGGACGTTTGCTCATGGCTCGTGCCGGCCGTAAACGGCGGGAGGACGATGGCGGATGAGGGAGCTTGGATGGACGGACGGGGGTGGACCAACGGGGCACCATGTCGAATCACAGATAGCGCCATCCGAATCACACGCGCCTAGGCCACATGCGGGTTGTAGGGCGGCACGGCGGTTGGGTCCAGGGGTCCAACAGCTTTTTTGTCTCTTCTCTTTAGAGAAGATGGGATTTCTAGCAGACTGGCAGTCCGACGCACGGCCGGTCATCATGCCGGGTTACCCTTCATCCTTTTGACGTGCTGCAATTGACTTCCAGATGTCAAGATGGAGCGCACGCCATCAGATCTTAGAGCATTGTCGGTCACCGTGGCGGCGTGTTGGACGAGGTGAGTAAAGCGTGGGTACGAACAGATGTGATGGGACAAGGATATTCTCGGCGGTGATGATCTCTGCAGATGTAAGTGCTGCAGTAGACGTGATCGGATGGTTGACTGGGGAGATGCCGGGATTTCATTCATGTCTATGCCCCCCTGCCCGTTGCCCAAAGAATGCTGTTCGTGCTTGATAAGATGCTGCGAATCTGCCTCTTTTCGCGTTTTTGGGCGGTTGAAAGAGTCAGTTCACCTGGTTTCCCCGCCCGCCCAGAGGGATGACAGGACAGGGGTAAGCGAGCTCTTTCACGGCGCAGGTTCCGTGATGCCACGAGGTGGTGTGTTACTCATCTGCTGAGACATGTCAAATTCTCCAATGGAAACTCGAATATGAGCTTCTCAACTTCTCTTGGTGATAGTCGAGCAGGCAACCCTCATCATTTTTGAGAGCAAAGACCCAATCCTCGGCCGCATTCACTCATCGTCACGGGACGCGGAACTCCCGAAAGATTCGAATTGGTGACCTGCGTTAGATACAAGTCGGGAAGGTGTCGTTGTCCTGCGATTTGGGGGGTTAATCCCGCATGGCCTCCTCTCGGTGGGGAGATATTTGAATGGAGGATTCGCATGTCAAAAAGGGCGTTTTGGGAGCCACTTATCGACGATTCTGTACCCGTCATGCGGTATGCGAGGGACAGCTGACTGCCAATAAGGACGTCAAAGTGGCACAGCAGCCTCTCATTCGTTGCACAGCACTTTGTGGTCCCCCAGCCTGTATAGAAAACTGAGGGTAAACTGCGGTTTGCGCGGCGTGGCTAAAACTTCCATCGTTATGGATCCTACTGTGATCCCGAGAAGCGCGGTGTCCAAGTGTTTAATGTCGTGAGATTCGAAAGCATCTGAGAATGACGTTTTCTCGTGGTTGCCGTTGCCGCTGCCGCTAGGGTGACGGCTGCTCGCTTCAGGCCGCTCAAGCCGGTCATGCATTTGCACATCTTGCGCCGGCGACCGCACGAGACGCAAACGCTGTGATTCCACCACGACGCTATTAGAACAGTAGTGAAAGTCGATCGCAATACTATTGAAATATTATACGGCATAGGTAGGGCGGCCAGCTCGGCTCGCCCTCCATGCCACTCGGCCGCTTCCTGGAATGTGAGATCCTGACGTTGATCTGAGCGATCGAATGTAAGATGGAGCAGCAATACGTGGGGCGACAGTTGCCAAGCATCCATGCCCCCCCCAGCAACAACCTCGAAATCATTGTAATGTGGATGGTCAACGTGATCCATCACGAAATGATATGTGATGAGAGCTTCGAGTCAGTCAAGTCCGTCCGACAACATGGGAAGCTATTGCGGTATTTGATATAGACATCCTTCGTCGGCTATAAAACTAAACACAAGTGTTAGCACGTTGACCAGGCTGATTTGGCCTTTCGTGGCTGTCCGAGCATGAATATCACTGTTGCATTGCGACCGTGAAGCATTCCAGCCGCACAATCCCAGCCTCAGCACAGTTAGGTGACTGGATCCTATCAACAGGGTCAGAAGCCATTGTGCCGTGAGGCTCGGTCTCGTGTGATGGATGTCGATCATTGATTATTAGTTGGTTCTGTCATTCAAGGGTGGGCCAGATAACGTCTGCGAGGACGATTCTCGTTCAGCGACTGATCCCTGGCCCTTTCTCGATTCTTTTCTTGATGACTACCGGAAGGATTGTTCATCCTCAACCGGCTGTCAGATGGCTGATACACCTGGGATCAAAGCGGAAACTCAACCAGGAACGATAACAATCTAGACGGCTAGAGGGGCTAGCTCAACGGCAAAGCAAACACACGACCCCTGCAGTGAATCCAAGACGATGTACGACATGGCAGGGGTGGGCGAGCTCTGCCCATCAACCCACAACTCCGAAGCGAAGGAAATCTCACCAAAGCTCATTTATTGCCTGGTTATTTTCGAGATCAATTCGCGAGTCGAGCTATGGGCTGACCGTCTGCAGTTGGGTTGCAAGTCAGGCTCGACTACTGCTCGACAAGGTTGCCACAAAACATGCGAATATTTCCGGAGTGGCGTACCGCGTAATATACAGATTCCAGGGGTCCTGGCCTCTCGGATGGAAAAAACGTTGCCGTTTGATATTGATGTCTCGCAGCCCCCTCAACGTCGAATATCTTGCAAGGTGTGCTGGCGCCACAAGAAGCTGATTTGACAATTCAGACCGGCCGCCCTATTTCACGCCTTCACCGGCTGCATTTGGAGCAACCGACTTCAAGAGCAACATGGTGGCTCCGTTGCATCTTCTTAGGGACTGTCGAGACCGATTGGCCTTCCGTTCGATATCTTGAAGGTAACACGAGGACAAACGAGGTGTCAAGCAGCACGCATGCCAAAATCGTCGAAAATCTGTCATGTAGGTGCCTGACGACCCGAAGAACGAGCTTACCCAACAAGCAACTAGCCGGCAAGATAGTTGAGGCACGGTCAAGATGGTGGTTGCGGCGGGGGAACTGACCACCCGTTCCGGGGTAGCATCGTGATGGCGAGGAGGAGAGTGCAGGGCACGTTACGTACCTGAAGCTTGTGCATCAGCTTGAGAAATTGGTCTAAGCGACAGTCAATGAATGAGGCGGCCGTGGGTTGAACCATGCTCTCAGCATGCAGCCATAACTTAATCCGTACTTCAATCATGCACGGGGAAGCGGCCGGCGAGGTTGCATTCTGGACGAGTGTGAAGCTGATTAGCGGCCGATGAAGGTGCAATAGCAAGGCTGTTCCGTCTGCGCATGTCATTGGGCTGCCATCGGATGGTTTTTTCCCAGGGGCATTGACGAGGAACTGATATCCGGGGTCCAAAAGGTAGGCCAGACCGGGATGGATAAGTCCAATGGGTGTGGCCAAGGAGCGAATTGAAATGGCAGGTGGACGAATAGGTTGATATGTGCAGCAACGTTCGTTCCTTCGGCCTTGAGTGAGACATGTAACGAATGCCCCGAATGGCAGTGAAGCTTGGTGATGTAATAGAGTGCGTCTCGTCGCAGCGGTGGGATATTGCGATGGACCTCATTGTTGGCCAATTCCCCACAATGGTAGAGACGTTGAACAGAGAGAGGCCAGCATTGATCAGGCACTCGGTAGGCGACGCCAATTGAAGTGATTTGAGTTGGGTGCTGGGATTCGGAAGCTCTATCTGACACGGGTCAGGTCGACTGGGGGTCTGTGTTGTGCATAGTGTTCGAGGTATGTAAGTAAGTAGCAGTGATCGTCTCGCAAGGACAAAGAACCAAAGGCGGGCAGGTGCAGCAATGGTGCAGCCTCAATCCTTGAGAGGGCTGGCCTGTGTGGACGGACCGGGAGTCTCAGGCAGTACTCGGTAGACACTAGAGCTGCGGATGAGAAGGTGGAGGGTTCGGAGTGAAGGATTGCACGTTGCCAGGCCGTTGAATTGCTCCATCAGTGTGCAGTGTGCAGTTTGCAGTGTGCAGACAGGGCGAGGCCGCGAGAGGGCGAGAGGGAACACAAAGTTCCGAGCTTCAAGCACAAGTAGTGGGGATTGGTGATGGATGGTGGCCGCTCGTGTGCCGGCCAGCGGGATGTGATTCCAGACCCGTACCGGCAGAGGCGATGGCGAATTCGCGATGGATGCAGAATAGTGGCGTTCGTTCGAGTCCAGCCCCTGGAACTAAGGGGCCGATCGAGTTCGTATGTTGCAATTATAGGTATTGTAACGGGAGTGACGGGTTTGACGATGTCGATGAGAAATGGTAATGCTCCTGAAACTGGAGGGAAGAGGTCGGATGGTGTGTCACTGGCCAAACAGGCACACGGCCAGATTGGGATATCATTGATCGAGTTGATGGAGTAGGTTGATGGAGGGTGAGGTGGATTGAGGTTAAACGGGGAGAGATATGTGAGGTACGTACTCCCAGAAGGAGAAACAGACCTGAATGAACCTGATGGATGGCTGAGGAATTCCGAATTGTGCACCAGTACCTAAGGTACCTTACCTTATGGGAGTCCGGATGGAAGGAGCGGTGCACTGAGATATTCCGTAGATACCTACCTCCCTTAAGGTACCTTATTAGTTGACAGGAGGAAGGAAGGAAGTAACAAAGTAATTGCAGAGGAAGGTGGAGGTCCATGAGGTGAGGTTGGAAAGGTGGCACAGACGGGGAAACCGGCGAGAGGTAGCGGCTACCTCTGCCTTTGCCGCTGCTTCGAGACAAGAAAGGTGTTAAACGTAAGTAGTAGCTACTTTATAGTGGATCCGAGTGGATCAGTCCAACGGGAGGTTAAAAGCGACGAACCAGTCAGACGCACGTCCATGGGAACCCCTGCAATGCATCTGCTGAACAGCAGGCACATGCGGCTCCGGATTGGCCCCATGCAAGTTCCTTAGGCGCCATCACCCTTTCCTCGGCGCGTAGACTGTTCAACCCCGGCTCCCTGTCCTCCTCCTTCCCCTCCCCTCATCCTATCCTCACTTTCGTCCCGTCCTCTCTCGATTCTCTCTCCCAATCCACGTAGACGTCCTTCAAACCAAGCCTCTCTCTTCTCCCCCAACCATGCTCTTTTCCTCACTTCCCGCCGCTCTGGCCATGTCCGTCTCTCTATGCTGCGCTGCCTTTCGACCCTTCGATAGGCTCTCAAGCCTGTTCAAGAGTCCGTCCTAGCAACTAGTCATCCATGGCCACCGAGGCGAATCAAGCCTGTTTGTACCAGGATTCACGACCGTGACCACCGCCGAGAAGAGGGGAGTCATGCCACTGGTCCCCCGTCTCCAGATTTGGATACCTACGCACTACATCTCCTTCTGTGTACATACCGCGCATCTGCCATTCCACAGCAGTCCTGTAAGGTACCTTTGGCGCCCCCAAGGAGAGTCCTATCCGCTGGGCTGTCTTCACTGCCTCACTGTCAACCATTACTCGATACAGCAATGCAAAGTCAAATCATCAGGGGGAAAGCGGAGCTGGATATCCAAAGCGAGACACGCTTGTTGGAGAACAGCCGCCGATGGGACGTCACTGCGAGTCAAAGACCAGACGATTCGGTTCGATTCTTCATCTGCTCCTTCGTTGTTCTTTCTTTGTCTCGCTACCTTATCCGTGGTGGACTGGGCATTACCTTATCTTGGAGACAAGAACTTAATGATGAGATGGCCTGGCCGTCACAACCACGAGACGGGGAATTCAAGCTGGGCTGAGGGAGCCAGTGCCGCCTCAGCCCAACTTGATAGGTTGATATTCCTGTCGCCCGCCCGCGCGCACATACGCACGCAGGTCAAGCAAGCATCGCAAGCAGCAAGTAGCGGCAGCGTGCCAGCAGCAGCAAGCAGGATCTCGCGAGGAAAGAAAAGACTGGCACTGGCTAGCACCGCGCGAGAAGAGGACCGGAGACCTAATTATGGCAAAATATTGATGTACTGCCCTGTTCAGACACACTCTGCTTGCCTCGATACTTCGTCAAGTCGCCCAACCACGCCGCTCATGGCATTCGACCATCTCCACCATGCCATGACCCCCCCGTCGTCCTGCTGCATATTCCCCAATTCTGTCCCCCTCGGCACGCGGTGGCTTGCACCTTGCACACCTTGACTGGTCCCCTTCCACTGGCTTGACAGGGTCCCTCGACGACCAGCACCCCGGTCTATGCAGCGTCTTGGCTCGTCCAGATGAGCCGGACCGTATCCGCTCCCAGATACCTCGACCGTTCACTGAACAGCTCTAATTTTATGGTCAAGATTGATCGTCCAGTGACAAGTCAGCTCCAAAACTTAGGCGCCATGCTCCATGTTGCTTGACTTTCTTCCCATTTGGCTCCATCACACCCCGTCCACTCTGGCACACACCCCCTTCGAGCAGCAGCCTCTCTTATTTTCCATCGTCTTTTCGATTCCTTTTCTTTTCTTTTCCCTTTCCGTCGTCTGTCTGTAAGCAAGAAAACCCTCTCTCTCCTGCTTGTGTGTCTGTGAAAAACCCAGTTGCACACTTGACAGAATCTTCCTGCAAGACAAGCGCCGGCACACCCCCTCGACGAAGGCTTATCCAGTGAGCTCTCTCTCTACGTCCAACAACGTCAACTTCAACAGAGACAACCTAATCGCTTCACACCCTTCCACTTGCGTCTATAGCGTCTTGCCCCCCCTCCTCAACACGTCCCGACAGACTGTAACCGTCTTTAACACGCCGGCTCCCAGACTTTCTTCTCTTTCTTCTCCTCTCCTACCTTTATCCGGTAATTCACTGGCAACGAAGAAAAAAAAGACCAGCAGCCCCGCGCCGTAAAAGAGAGACATTAGAGTGCAACGGCACAACCAGCAACCGTAACACGACAGCAGGCAGACGATACCGCTACTCTACGACGCCTACGAAGAGCTTTGCGCAAAGTCTCTGGAACCAGGAAACGTGGGAAGGATAGCCGGCCCGGGAACGGACATTGAATAGTGCTTCATGTGATGGTTGGATTGAAAGAAGTGTAGCTTCCCGACTGCCTTTGGTTCGCTACGAAGCAGCCGGACGGTGCTGTGATCGTCGCGGATTGGTGAGTAGGCCTGTCTCACAAGAGTCACCCACCTGTTTCTCGGCTTAAGAGGGCTCAAAGGTTCTGGTCTGGCAGACACGGACCTTGCAGCCGTTGCCCTGCCTTGAAGTCGTCCTCCCCAAATGCAGCTTGCCGACTAACATCGCACCGGGTCCCAGATCGAAATCCGAAAAAGGATATAGTGCCATCATGTCCGCCTCCGCGAGAAACCGAACCGCTACCGTCAGCTCCGGGCAGTCGTCACAAAGAGGTCGGAGCAATGAGATGCAGGATTTCAACATGTCGCAGCCCAACCTCATGCGGTACTTCGAGCCATGCGCCGCCACGGCGTCCATGTTCTTGTATGCGCAGGGCTCTTCCATCGTATGCTGCCACCACGATACTCTCACAATAGAGAGAAGGTTTTCAAGGCACTCGGACGAGGTGCAGTTGCTCGCAGTTGATACGCAGAGCGAGATTGGAGCTGGAAGGCTGGTAGTCAGTTACGATGCCGGGCAGACAGCTATTGTCTGGGATATTATGACGGGCGACGAAGTAGCCCGATTCGCTTCATACGAGCACTTGACAACTGCCGCGTGGATGCGCAATGGCAATGTTGCATTTGGTATGTTTATTTCTGAAGAATCTCACATGGTATTCACTAACAGACGGCTTCAGGTAATACGCAGGGCAACATCATTCTGTTCGAGCCCACAACATCAGAGCATATCTCTTCGAGGACGATTGACCAGATTGCCGTGACAGCGCTTGCACCGGCCGCAGACTGTAGAACATTTGCGATTGGGTAAGCTTGATGAACCCTAACGGGCATTGAAAAAAACAAAGTTGCTAACTCTTCGTAGATACCAAAATGGCTCGTTGTTAGTCGCAACTCTTCAGCCACGGTTCACTATTCTCCACAACCTAGGCACATCGAGAGCACCTTCGCCCATCGTCACGCTCAACTGGCATGCCTCGTCGTCTCGACAAAAGTCGGACATGCTGGCATCACAGACCCATGATGGTGACCTCCGGGTTTGGAGTGTGTCCAAGTCGTACAGCAGCGATGACCCCGCCAAGGTTGTGAGGATTCTCAAGCGCACCGATAACTACCAGACTGGTCCCAACTGGATGGGTTGGTCAAAGAACGGCCGCATTATCCAACATTCTGACTCGTACGTCATTCTTTGCCACTTGAGGCTTACGCGCGCGCTTAGAACTTGCACTGACTTTTATCACACTAGGGAAACACTATCGTGGGATGTCCGTACTAAGCACGTTACTTGGGATAGTATCCCGACGCTCGAGCATGTCAGAGGCCTGGCCGTGTACGGCCCTGGCGCCAGCCTCTTCACTCTGGGAGCCAACAACACCGTACAGCAATTCGACCTCAACACCCCTTCCATCATAGTTGCCAATGTACAGCACCCGGCCAACTTGTTGCCGCCATCACCGCCTGTCTCGATAGAAGAACAGCAGGGACAGAAGACATCAACAACCATCGTTACTGACTCTGATGCCACGTCTGGTTCAGTTGAGCTTGGCATTTCGGAGAGTGACGAAGATCACTTATCTCCCTTTGACCGTATAGTTAGCCGGAAGGACACAGGCACGCCCAAGGCGCTCGACCCTTACGATGCCGATACCGCAAGCGCGGCTTCTAGTCGCAGCGGACTGTCTTCCATCTCGCGATCCTCCGGAGGATCTCGGACACCCGGCCGGTACCCGTCGTCGGCCGTCTCTCGAGGCATGACTGAAAACACCTACATCTCTGCCGGGTCGTCTCTCAGATCTTCTGCTGCGCCTTACCAAGAACGAGACATGTATTCCATGAGCGGAACGTCAATGATGAGCGGCACCTCAATGTCCTCATACCGCTCTCGCCGTTCTAGGCCATCCCGTCTGCGAAATGAGGTCTTGCCGAGCCCTGTCGACAGCAAGGTTCAGGATCTCTTCAAGTACACCAGGAGCCGGCTCAGCGACATTCCTTACAAGCACCCGATTGCAAGTGACCATAGCCGACTCACGAATGACGATCTTCGCAAGCAGATGCTTAGCACCATCTTTGGATGGAACAAGGAGATTGACGACTTGGTCAGAGAGGAATTGAGCCGACACAATGCGGCTTCACCGGCGCGCATTCTTTTGATGAGATGGCTGGGCGATATTGACGCAGATGTCATGGCAGCGAGCTCAGCCTCAATGACTTCATCTGACTGGATGTTGCTGGCCCTCAGCGGTATTGGAGGCCAAGCCTCGCAGCACAAGCTGGGTCGCGCCTACGTTCAAAGACTCCTGGAGCATGGTGATCTTCACGCCGCTGTCACCATTCTGATTGGCATGGGTGATCACAATGATGCTATTGAGATCTACGTGTCCCACAAGAAGTACATGGAGGCGCTTATACTGACTTGTCTCTTCTACCCTGCCGTCTGGGAACGACAGGCAGCTATCATCAAGAAATGGGGCGAGTGGGCTGTTATGCACGGGCAACAGCAGCTGGCTGTGAGATGGTATGTTTCCTCTGTTACGTGACGATGTTGGTACGATGTGCTGATAGATTTTCCAGCTTCGCCTGCACTGGTGCCGAATCCGATGAACCATGGACATCTCCTTCTGCGGCGCAAGTGACCTTCCAGAGCATCAACCAGAATGTCCATGAGAACATCCCGGAAGTTCTATCACCTCCCCTGTCGCCTCCCGGCATCAACCGTGGACCTCAAAGAAGCATCGCCAAGACGTCCGCTCTGAAGCTTATCACGTCATTCGGCGAGCAGCAAGGGAAGTCAAAGTTCTTTTCTCAAGGAGACGGCGGACAGACTCCTATCGCTGCCGGCCCAACACCCATCGCCGATTCTGCAGTCTCCCCCGGCGGATACGATGTCACCACTGCCTTCATTCGCCCACCAAACCGCAGCCAGTTCAACACCCCGAACTCGGCGAGATCCGGAGCCTCTGCCTTCAGTCGCAAGCGCCTCCCTTCCATCGGCGAGATTCCAGGAGACTTGTCGCGCGAACAGCTTCAGGTTGACGTTGAGGAATCTCGACGTGCCATGCAACTGCGCATGTCTTCTGCCGAGCAGGAGAATCTCGCTGCCGGTCTGTCTCTGCAGAGGGCTGCCACAGCAAGCCCGATGATGATGCGTGACCAATACAAAAAGATCACCACGCGGACAAGAGAAGCGCCTCCCCCATCTCCTGATGCCAGAATGATCATCAAGATGGAAGGCAGCATGGCCCAGCGCAACGGTTCCCGAGACCGCAAGCCAAAGGGCCTTCACCTTGAGCTCGCAGGTCTGAACAACATGGCCAATGAGATTACCTCTCCCGAGCAATCGGTGGCATCTTCCACCCGTTTCCATTGGCCTTCCCGACGTAGGGGACCAGGCTCCGTCACAGGCTCTGTCACATCTCAATCCACTACCGGCAAAAGTATCCGCAGCAACACTACGGGTGGACGACAGGACTACATCCACAGCCTCGACACTGCCCAGCGCTTGCAACAACGCAAACAGCGAAGTCGACATGCCAGTCGAGAGGGCAAGCGCGATGGCTCCCGTGGTCGCGACCGTGACCACAGCCGCACTCGCAAGACATCGTCTCGCGAGGCTTCCGCTGAGCGTGGCCGTGCCTCTAGCCGCAACTGGCCCAAGGCAAAGCGGTCCCCAACCTCGCCCATCCCCATGTCGCCCGAGGATCTCATAAACTTGAGTACGCCCAAGTTCTTGCCGGATGTCGGAGAGCCCGTCACAGTGAGGAAGTCTAGCAAGAGCAGGAAAGGTACTAGTCGCGCATCCAGCCGGGGTAGCCAAGGCCGCAACAGAAGCCCCGAGGGCAGACATCGCCCTCCTGCGCTCGAACTCCGCGGCCGAAGTACGGACCGGACTGGTTCTCACGCCAGGTCACCTTCGTCTCCTCTACCGCTGTCAGCCAATCTTGTCCACTACCAAGGGTCCGAAGACGAGGAGGACTATGTCAAGGCTGTTGTTGCCCAAGAGAACTTCAGAAACAGACACAACAGAAGCACCAGCCAGCATGGATCCCGCAAGGCGCTCTCACCTGAGCTTACCAGAGAATTCCCCCGACGAGACCGATCCGAGAGTCGCCGCCGCCACGCTGGTGAGAATCTCGACCAGTCCCGCGATATTGCGCCTCCCCAATCCAAGTCTCGTGCCGCCTCTACAGAGCATGCTGGGGACTTGAAGGCCATGAAGGACGAGAGGCAGCGTAAGAAGGAGGAAGCCGCTCGCGAGCTTGAGGAACGTCGCAAGTCCCTCGCACAGCGTCCCTCGGCACCACCGATTCCCCACCCCAACCATATCCGAATCGGTATTGAACCATCTCCAAGTGCCGTTGAGCTTCCGCCTCGCAGCCACACTGCCGACCCTATTACCAACAGGAGCATGTACGCCCGCAGCAGCTCGAATGTGCACATCGGCCTTCCCGCAACGCCTAAGGCTATGCGTCTCATTATTGAGTCGGACAAAGACAAGAACAGCATTCCGGTGCCCCCGATCCCGGCCACGTTTGCTCAGAGACATTCCCCGGTGACTTCTCCCCAGCAGCAGTCTCCTGAGAAAGAGCAGCCTGCCGAGACCCTCACTTTGCTCCCTCAGACAACTTATCAGCTTCCTTCCACGGTCTATCAACCTCCCAACCGCGGAATGATTCCCCGCAGCATGTCGGCCCCGCCCATCCCCCTGATGCGCCCTCCCCCAGAGGTCCTAGCGCCAGCAGCAAAGGTCTTTCTCGCGGTCCTTCCATGAGAAGAGGTCATTCTGGTGAGATCCGCACTGTCGATGACATGATCCGGGTCAGACGTGCCTCCCAAGAAAGCAACAACTACGGAAGCATCCCACCGCCACCGCCTCCTCCTCCTGCTCCGCCAATGTTGAAGGAGCTTCAGCACCTTGCGATGCCTCCTCCCCCGCCCCCCGGCGCCTCTCCCGTACACCGCCCACATCCAACCCGTCACCATGGGTTCCGGTATGATTGAGATTGTCATGGACGACGATGACGTTATCCAAACGACTATTGCTGCTCCCATGGACACAACAGTCCCAGTACTTCCACCACCCGCCCCGCCCGTGTCCAAGGGTGGTCACAGCCGAGGACGCAGCTTCTCTGAACGCGACAACAGCATCGCTGGCCGATTCTCCAAGGCGACCGACCGCTTCAGGTCCGGCAGCCGCAACCGCAAGGAGCTCTCGGCGCGGCCCCGCGGTCAGGAGGACTACGAATACGCCCCTTATGAGAGCGTCCCCATGCCCATGAACTATGGTCGCGAGTCGATGCGATCTCCCCCCGCCATGGCGCAGAAGAGCTTGCCTACTGGCCTGCACCACAGCGAGATGATTTGATTTGATCTTCTTGCCAGAAAAGTTCCAACATTCCCCGACCCCTTAATTATCTTTACACGTCACGTTTCGATTCGTTGCATGGCGACAGGCGTTTCTCGATGAATCTCGATACCATTACTTTTTTTTCCACGACCAACGAACACGAACAACGCCCTTTGCAACGCGGCAGCTCTGGGGCCGCCAGAAGCACAACAACAGCAGTTAGAAGCCGCATTTTGTATACTTCGAGTCTATCCTTGACGACGAATATTGGAACGCGGAGTGAAACATCATTTCTTCTCCAATTTTCCTTTTTCAACTTTTCTTTCATTACACTTCTTGTTTTGCATTCTTATCTTCTCAAATGATGACTGATGATGGCTGGATCTTGGGATTTCGGGGCAGAGCCGCAAGGCAATACACATGAACACACGATACCTGTAGTGGGAAGAGCGGCCATGTACGTGATGGAATGGACAGCGCCGCGGAGGAGGGTCGAAGAGGGCCACTGGGGAAAAAAAAAACAGAGAAAAAGCTGGATGGGTTTCAAGATGACACCGTCTTGCGCCAACGAGGATGATGAGTAAGAGAGAGAGAGAGAGAGGAGGGGGACGGAGTGGTCGGAACGGGATGGGTGAAAAGGGACCGAAAAGTGCTGGAAACGCGTGTCTTACAATGTTGCCTCACGGCACCTTTGTTCATCTAGTCGAAGGGTACGGGGATTCTTCCTTCCCCCGCCTCTTTTCATTTCTTCAACTTTTTTTTTTCCTTTTCAGATCTGCTTTCCCAAGTCGTTGACTGGGTTGCGACTGATGTTGGTCTTTTATTCCCTTTTTGAGCGGGTGGTGATAGCTATGTAGCTTGCTCGTCGAGATGGCCATGTACAGGCTGAATATTGAGAAGAATGCAATCTGATTCGAAGACTTATCGAGACATGATCCATGTGATATGAGAGCATCAATACAGCGACCCCGGCAATCGGATTGAGTTTGGTCCATGGGAAAAGGCGCAAAAACGAAAAATGGTTTCGTCGTTGACTGGGATTGAACCATGTGCGAGAACAACTGTGCCCAAAAAAGGTACTTCCAAACACCACAAAATGCATCACCAACAAACAGCACACACTTCCAACGTCTGTCCCAATTGCCAACAAAAACAATCAGACAGACGGTTGGAAACGTGATGCACATGCATCTACAATACTTAATCAAAAAAGCCAAAAAATTGGAGTCGATATTTCTATCTTCATCCACGACCCCAAGCCCCCAGCGATCGTAATCCAGCACGCCATGCGACGGTGAAGATGCCTCTGCAGAGTGAGACCTCCCTCAAGTGTCATCTTCATTGCTTAGGGCCACACGCAGCGATCGCAGGTTACCCGTGCGAGTGGGTGGCCACCGCAGCATTCGCACTGGGCGCCGCTGAGGGGTTCCAATGTGGATGGGGTAGCGGAAGAAGAATAATGAAAGCCTTCAACCATTTGACCATTACAGCCGGTAATTGCGAGCAAAAATGTGCTAGAAGTAGGGTTGGCGGCTGGAGGGGGGACGTGCGATGGTAGACGGGTGGGGCTGATGAGGTAAGCAGCTTGTTTCTGCTCGCGTAGGCGTGGGTGGGAGCTTGTGGCACTCAACGCGCCGGCGAGCATCTCCACCGAGCACCGATTTAAGCTCACCCACCCCAGCTTGCAGTCCTGGTCGAAGTTGACTTCGCGATTGCACCCAGGGGTTCTGGCTCTGCGAAGCTCTGCGAAGCTCTCACCAATCCCCCGAACCAAACCACCAAGCCGTCTCGAACCCGCACGACCTCAATGGCACAATAGCAGCCCCCTTACGGTCCTCACTTTTCGAGCTTCTGCTCCTCATAGCATACAACCCACAACTAACTCCACGATGCTCGCAACCACCCCCCGCCTCCACGTCCGGCGCCCCTCGCCTACAACAGCCGAATTCACAGTGACAACCCGCCCGCCACCAACCCTCACAGTCCGCGTCTTCTCAGCCCTCCTCTTCACTCTCCGCATCCTTCTCTTCTTCTCCTCGATCTTACTCCTCCAAGCAGCCCTGGCAGAATCACCCTACGCCGCCTCCCTCCTCTCCGCATCAACAAGAACAAAACCCACCGCAATCGCAACCGCAACCGACGGCCCAGACGCCCTCTTCTCGAGCGCGACACTGTGGCAGATTCTGTTATTTATAAGAACCTCGGCGCCAGGCCGCCTAGCGCACGCCGTGGCAGCATCGCACGCGATACCGCTACCCGTCCTGGTCCCGGGGTGTCTGCTCGCGGCGTACGTGACGCTGAAGCGCACGCATACCACTGAGAGTCTACTCGTGCTGCGCGGGCTGGGGATACAGACTAGTTCGACGAGCGGGAGCTACTTGTCGGCTGCTGCGACGCGGTTCATACCTACGGAGAAGATTCAGGACGTACTAGTGAATGAGGCGTTCAGGGGCTTCGAGGTGCGGTACTATTTGATTGTCATTGTCGAAGGGGAGGAGGATATCGTTGTCGTTTTCCCGAGGATACTGCCGAAGAAGAAGATTGTTGAGACGGTGTGGAGGGGCGTCAGGGGGTGTCTTTGGGAAGCAGATGGAGGGAGTGGTAATAGGAAGATGGACGATAGATGGCAGAATGGGGTATAACAAGTCCCCCGTAGCCTTGACGAATTCATGATCTGATCAAAGCTTTCTGCTTTACTTTATTGTTTATGATAGGGGGCATATGCCCATGGCCTACTCATCCCCATCGCCCGCGGCAGTAGCCTGCTTGGCATCCTTAATGACCTTCCTCCAATTCTTCGACTCCCTCATCTCATCAGAGTTCTTGAACCCCTTACGCTGCGCCCACCGGTCATTAATCTCCGCCGGCGACGGCGTCAGCTGCTTCTTCGCAATCGGCACGTACCCGCCCGACAGCTTCCCCTCGTGCCCGCCCTGGAACACCCTCTTTCCTTTCGCCTTCGACTCGGTCCCCTGCACCTGTCTCGAGACGAGGTCCAGGAGACGGTTCGCGAGCAGCTCGTCCATCTTCTTTTCGCGGTAGTGCGACCACAGGTTCTCGACGACGTCGGCCTCGCCGTATACCCAGTGTAACGCATTCTCCGCGTCGTTGGATGTCCGGCTCTCATCGTCGCCTGGGAAGACGCAGTTCCACAACACCAGCGGCGTCTCGTGCGCGAGGTCATAATTCGGCTTCCGCGGCGTGTTCTCCACGTCGAGTAACCGCGTCACGAGGTCGGGCGTCTCGAGGCGCTGGCCGATGAGGAAGAGAATCGTGACCATATGCCGGATCTGATGCCACAGGAACGCCGTCCCGCGGATATTAAACGAGTACACCTTGGGAAGCTGGCTTCCATCGACAGCGCTAGCGCCCAGGTACGGCAGCGCGGTACCCACGTCTTTCACCTCCTCGATGCCGGCCTCGAACATGCGTCGCTCAAAGTTTGTAATCTGCTTACTCCCGTCCACCTTGCAAAAGTTACGGAAGTCGTGGCTGCCGATGAAATTCTGCGCCGCCTGGTTCATGGCGTCGATGTCGAGGTAGCCCTCCTTCATGCCGTCCGGCGCGCCGTCGACGCTCGTCGCCGTGGGCGTGAAGGCGGGCTGGGTGAAGAAGTAGCGGTACTGGCGCTCCTCGCACGAGAAGCGGGCGGAGAAGTCTGGTGGAGGCGAGGGGCACCATGCGATGATGCGGATGTCGTCGGGCAGGAGGCGGTTGAGGACCTTGACGTATTGGATCTCGTCGTTGATCTCGTCCCAGACCTTTTCGGGCTTCTTTTCTTTCTGTTCCTCCTCGACCTTTTCCGTGCCCTCCATGGGAGTGTCGTCCCCTTCCGGCTCAGCGGCTGGCGCAGGATCCTCCCCTTGCTTCTTCTTGGGCACCGGTCTGTTACTCCGCACCCTCAACCCGATGACCTGTCCAAACGCACTCACGCCGCGATCCGTTCTCCCGCACTTGGAGTACTCGCAGCAGTCAAAGTTGACGACATCCTGATCCTCTGGGAAGATGAGGCACGACTTTGTCAGGGCGTTCCACAGCTCGCCCTCGATCGTCGGCAGACTCGCCGAGGTGGCGTATTCGAATCCTCCGTACCGCTTGCCCAGGTACGCCAGCTTCAGCGCGATGAAGCGGGTAGAGTACCGCGACGAGTCGATCCGCTTGGCCTCCTTCTTCCTCTTCTTCACTGGCGGGGCCCCGTCCGTTGCTGCTGCTACCGCGGCACCGGCACCGGTGCCGCTCTTGTTGTTGCTGGGGGTCCCGGACCCGACTCCGGAGGCCTTTGATGCCGCATCCCGCTTGTCGAGTTCATGCTCGAGCTGTCTTATGCGGGAGATGAGACGCGCCTGGTCCCATGACTCGTACCGACCGCTCACATCGGCCATGTTTGCGACGGGAGCGGTGCTGAAGCGCCTAGCCGCGACTTTGGAGGGTGGCCGGTAAGGATGAGTGAGATGCTGGTGAGTAGTAGTGAAACTACGGAGATGTTGGTGGTGGTGGTGGCGTTGATATTGCCCTTGGGCCAAAACTTGTGAGGAGCCGTGTAATAGGCCTCCAGCGTGCCTCGATAGGTTCAGACTCGGGCTTGGCGGGCAATGCAGACAGAGACCCCAAAACAATTCATGTAAGGGCTTCATATGCCCTCTCTTTCTCCTCTCATGTGAGTTTACGGGAAATTTTTGGAGGGGTGGTGGTGGTTTAGACGCGGACCGGCATCATGCGGGTACCTTTGGGCCTGAAAGAGTCACTTTGGAGGGGCCGGCGCATGCAAGTTGAGTGACAGCCAATTTTTATTTTTTTATTTCTTAACATCAACTTTTTTCTGTCGCCCTGTAGAAAACAAGATGTGGCTTGTGCTGTGGCTGCAACTCGACTCCACACTCTCATCCTCCCCTCATGGAGAAAGCCGAACCGTTGCGACGGGACCAGTGGGCGTGGAATGGGCACTGTGTTTCTTGCGCTGGAGTCTTGGCTTAGTCCGCACCAGGCCTTGGCCTGCGCCATTTGTTCCCCAGACATCGCCGTATCTAGACGTCCCCATCGGCATTCGCCCGAACCAGCCGTTGCGTTCCCTTGAAAGGTTTTACAATCATGGAAGAGGAATCAGTCAAGATATTATTAGTTGGTGATGAGAAATGTGGAAAGACATCGTTCCTCTCGTCCGTATGCCCTTTATCGAGATCATGCCATGGGGGTCTCACAATGCTAATGAAATGTGCCCCTGAAATAGACGGCTGAGCGCCGGCGAAGGCACCGGCCCCATCAGATTGCTCAGAGATATTGACCAACCCTTTATTTTCGAGATCAAGTTTTCTGGAAAACCATACCGTCTAGAGTTTTATGATACAAATAGCCCCGAGAACTGGAAGCTTCTCGAGCCGGACATTGTCATACTGTGTTACGACATAAGCCAGCGGCTGAGTCTCATCAACATGAGGAGACATGTATGTTCTCCTGAATGACTCTCTCTCTCCTCTCTCAGTGTCCTGTCTGACATCCGATACAGTGGCTTCCAGAGGTCAAAATGTCCTTCCGCAGGCCCGACCGCTTGCCCATTCTCATGCTGGGTCTCAAGAGAGACCTACGATCCGAAGACGACCCCAACGGGATCATCTATCCCCAAGAAGCATACCAGCAGGCGCAGGAGATCCGCATAGACAAGTACATGGAATGCTCCGCGGTGACGGGCGAACTGCTCAAGCTGGCGTTTGAGGAGATTGGTAAAACCGCAATCATGACGCGGAAGGCCGAGGGAGGACAGAGCGAAGGCGGTTGTGTCGCCATGTGAGATTTGCTGCCTTGTCAGGGCCACTCTGTTGTTCCACTCCAGGAAGAAGATGACACCCTAGAGAACTCGGTGCCCTCCAAAGAAGAGGACATATCAGAGGAATCGGCCCCGTTCAGAGTGAGTTGCGAAGTGTCATGCGGCAAGGCTTTCTAAGCAGCGCCGTTCGCAGCCTCCTCGGCCCCTTCTTCCTCCCCTGCCTCCTGGGGAAATGAGCCGAGCACTTCAGCAATGATGTTGACCATCTCCTCCTGCTGGTTCTCATCAAAGCGCTCAGGCATCTCCTCGATGACGGTGTTCAGAGCGGCGACGGATGCTGGGCGAAGGTTCAGGATCATGATGACCTCACCCTTGGCCAGGTCATAGGGCTGAAGCTTCCCCAGGAGCTGGGTGATACAGTCTGGGTGATAAGTGATGGGGTCCTGGCTGAGTGGGTTTGGTGGTGTCCGCAGATACTGGAGGAGCTACATATGTGTCAGCTATGACTTTATTACACAGAAGCAGATACCCAATTTTCATTGCATGTATAACTGATATGAAGTCAGACTCACCTCTCTTGCCAGTGCTTCAAGGTTGCCGGGGCCGCGGCGCTCTCCACGCTCACGCTTCTTCTGACCAAGCTTGCGCTCATTCAGATGTTGATAGACCTCATAGTTGGTCAAAACTGCCGACTGAGCCTCAAGGATCTTCATCTTGGTTGCGTGCTTGGCGCGGGGGACGACTAGGTTGCGATTCTTGGGTAGAGGAGAAGGTGTGATGCAAACCGTTTGATACCAGGTGGCAACGGCGGCAATTGCGTATCGGCCCAAAAGAGTGCGGAAAATGCAAGCTGCGCAGGCGCTTGGTGTTTGCGGAAAATTGACGTGTCGGTGTGCAAGGTGAAGAGGCTAGGCCAATGTACCAGTCACTCAAAACGGAACCTCGCAGATGCTCTTTGAGAGGGCCGGGAATAGGCTGTTCAAGTGGTACAACCTTGGACAAGCTGACGTTTAATTTGACAAGGGCGGGTGACGGGTGACGGGTGACTCTACTTTGGAGTCTGTCAAGGAAATATCGGGTCGCCTCGAATCCAGCTGTAACTTGTGAGAACCTAGAAGAGTCAGATGAGGTAAAGGGACTGTGTAATCTCGTAAAAAGAATTACACTTGTGACTGTACGGATTCCGGGCGAGCAATGGAAGGCAAGGTACGATGCTGCCGCAAATTCTTCTTGACAACCCAAGTGCCCCGCGGTCAATGGCCGGCACGGTTGGCAACGAGCTGCAGGGAGATAAAAAGGCAAGCAGAAAATCAGGTGCATTAACACAGCCCAAGGCGCCAATCACGATGCTCAGTCCCCCACTCTGCCATGTGCTAAATTGTCGCAGAGTACGTACCGGATCTGGAATTGCGCAATGGGAGGGGGAAAGAGCGTTGGCGTTAGGTTGGCGGCTTCAGATTCGAAGTAAGCGCCTCCGCTGGCCGGTGGCCGCTTGCTCCTGCCTGCGGCCCTGCCACCTGCACCTCTCGTCGTTAATACAAGCCGGTCGGTTACTCGCGTTATTTCACTCCTTGTTAGAACAACTACCTAGGTACTCAATACAGTACACTAATAAGGTAGGGGGAGGTGTGAGATTCCCCAGGTACTCTTTTCCGCCTCATTGTCATTGTCAAGGAGCGCTATTTTCTGGATGTACATTCAAGAGGCATATACTCTGTCTGCATTATCCGTACAATCACGAGGCAGCCAGACTTTTTGACAAGGGGATGGACTGCAGAATGTCCACATCATTCGGCATATCGCAGTCAGAATTAGAACAAGAGTCACTGCTGCATTCCGGGCAGCGTTCCACGAATCCAATGCAATCCAATCCTCCCTGTACGAAGTCAGTCGTCGACACTGTACTTCCGTACCTGGTCGCCTGTGTCTCCCGCCGCCGTCACCGCCCTCGCATCGCTTCAGGCATCTCCGTCACCGGTATACGGCACTCTGCGTGAGGCTCGGCGTGTCTGGGCAGCCTGGCAACGACCGGAAGAATACAGTGCATGGTTAGAACGTCGTCGGGGCGCAAAATCTCTGCGAGACTGCCAGAGATCGGAGTCATGAACGTACACACAAGCGCGACAAGGTACCTGTGCTAACCTAAAATGGCCCTTTCTACACCCATTTACCCTGTGAGGGAGCCCTGTGCAATCTCTCTTTTTACCCCACCACCAGGCATTTCCACCTGCCACCCCCAAGTCCACATGGCGGCGACTGCACCCGACCCCGATTCCTGCCAATCCCAAACAAACTTATCCACTCAGAGATTTTCCTTTACAACTTCTCGACAACCCCAGCTTCAGACAGAATTCCCCCCCGCTACCAGCTTTTCCCTCCTCCCTCTCCTCTTGAGCTTGTTCGTCATGCTCCCGTTGTGATCGCATCTCTAGAGGCTTTCCCCCTCATCCTCGCTGATTGCTCTCCAGCTCTCTAGCATCTTTACCATACAATTCCCTTCTACGCATACCCTCGGCTTCGGCACATTCCAGTCCCTGTGACGTCGCCCTGCACCCCACTAGCAGATTTTTGACGCCTCCAGCAAACCCGACACCGGCTCTTTCGCTCGCGATCCTCCAACCCGCACACGACACCTTCGAACCCTCAAAAAATACCTGGGGTATCTTTCTCCACAACCATCTTCGAATACCCTAGCTGCGAGATACACATCACAGCTCCGGCCTCGACGCCCTATCCTCTTCCTAGTTCCTAGTCATACCCTGGAGCGGTTCTAGGTTCAGCCTCCAATATCGCCGGTTTCGCCCGACCACTATTCTTCTCTTCTTCATTCAACCATTGCTTCTCGAGCAACCAGCAACTATTCACAATGGTCCGCAATATCATTGTTCTCGGAGGCAACTCCCACCCCGAGCTCCTTAACAGTGTTTGCAACAACCTCGGGCTGAACCCATGCGAGCGCATTCTGTCAAAGTTCTCTGTTGGAGAGAGTCGCTGCGAGATCAAGGACTCTGTGCGCGGCAAGGACGTCTTCATTGTCCAGACTGCCTCTGGCAATGTCAATGACAACTTCATGGACTTGTGCATCATGATCTCTGCCTGCAAGACGGGCTCCGCCAAGAGAGTTACGGCTGTCATGCCTCTGTTCCCTTACTCAAGACAACCCGATGTCCCCTACAAGAAGGCCGGCGCACCTCTTTCGAAGTCAGCAGCGGGGACATCCAAGAACTACACCTTTGAGAGTGTGCCTGCGACCCCGGGTCCAGGCATTGCACGCAGCATGGGTCTTCCCAACGGCATTGACGGCATTGCCTCAAAGCTGGCTAAGAGCAAGCTCAATGAGGAGCGTTCTAATGGAATGAACGGCGTCGACCATTCCAAGACCAATGGCAACGGTCGTAACCACCACGATTCTGTATCCTCCCAAGTCAGCTACACCAACCACGACAACGAGCAACAGAACCGAATCGATGGCTTCCAGTCCAAGCCTGGATACAAGCAGTGGGTTGCCCAAGCTGGAACCCTGGTCGCTGACCTCCTGGCTTGCGCTGGTGCGGACCATGTGGTATGTACCCCCGAAAAGATCCCCTGAGAACAGCTCGAGAGAATGTTCAAAGGGGCTCAAAGGATCTCGCAAAACCAAACTAACAAAACCGCAGATTACGTAGGTTTCCTTCCCCATCATCCTTTGTGTGGTGCTTTGTGCCACGCAAAGGCCATTGCTACGAATTCCTCTGGGGCTTTTCAAGTGCTCTCTATACCTGCATCGCTTCATTGCTTCCTTCTGGAGCACATGCTAATGATCGCAGGATGGATCTCCACGATCCTCAGTACCAGGGCTTCTTCGATGTCCCGGTCGACAACTTGTACGGCAAGCCTCTGCTCATGAGGTACATCCGCCAGAATATCCCCAACTACAAGGATGCTGTGGTTATCAGTCCCGATGCTGGCGGAGCCAAGCGCGCCACTGCCATCGCTGATGAACTGGACATGGCTTTCGCCCTGATCCACAAGGTAGGTCATTACTCCTCACGGGAGGAGGCACAGGATTCATGTTTTCTTTCACAGGAGCGACGCCCGACCAAGTACACCGAGCAGCGCAATGCCAGCATGATGCTGGTGGGTGATGTCAAGGACAAGGTCTGCATCCTCGTTGACGACCTCATCGATACCGGCAACACCATTACGAGAGCTGCCAAGTTGCTCAAGAAGGAGGGTGCTACTCACATCTATGCCCTCTTGACGCACGGCATTCTCAGTGGTGACGCCATCCCGCGTATCAATGCTTCTGCTATCGACAAGATGGTCGTGACAAACACCGTTCCTCAAAAGGACCACATGCGTGCCTGCTCCAAACTCGAGTTCTTGGACGGTGAGTGTTCTCAAATATTACTGTGTCCTGGTGGAACGTAGCTAAATTTTGGTAGTCTCTCCGGTCTTTGCGGAGGCTATCCGTCGTGTCCACCACGGCGAGTCGATCAGCGTCCTTTTCCAGCACAACTAAAAGCATCATCACGTGGCGTTCGAAAAGAAACATCGGGTTTTTGCATCGGAGGGTTTATTGGATTCCACCAACTGCTTTCAGGGAATCTTAGAAACCGTTGGTGTTGTTTTACTGGCGTTCAGCACAGGGGGTGGGTTGAGTGTGGCATCTTTTCTTACGCCATGGACATTCTAGACGTTTTCCTCTTTTACCCGGACTTATCAACAACATACCAGCTCGTTTCCCATTGGAAATGATGCAAACCAGTGGCAGCCCCGTTTGGCTAGCCACATTGCTACACACAAAAAACAAGATACTTAGAACCTCGTTCGTAAGATGGAGGCTCTATGTACAGCGGAACAGCGGACCCGAAGGGGGAGCTTTGCTATACACACAAACTTTTCATGTCTGATGGGTTACATTTGTCCGTTTTACTGTTTGCGACTCTGAACGTTTCTTTCATGATTTTGGGACTTGTGCGAAACGGGGGCCAGTACAGTGCTGCGCAATAGTCTTCATCCCGTCCACATAACATAAACATATCCGTAGAAGGTTCTGCCGCTTGATGATCGTCAGCGTGCTCGTAGACAAACCGTGACATATATCTGAAATAGAAAAGAAATCTAGCAATCAAGATGTACAAAACCTCTGTCAGTTTGAAGGCGAATTCTATGTGCCGTTATGGTGTTGATGGATGGGGCTGGTGAAGGCTTGCACATGTAAAGTGCTTTTTCACATGTCAGATGCACCTATCAAAAAGGACGTTTCAATCTGTCATCCTCTTGTAAACAGATAGTACCCCAAGCCAGACGCAATAAAACAAGAGGTAATTGAATCTAAGTTGATGAAGTTCCAAGAGAAAAAAGCAAGGATGTCGGAACAAACTCCTACCAGCCAAGAAGTCTTCTCCCCCAAACGTCTCCCGACCCCAAACTCCCCAACTTGCCGCCGGGGCCCCACCGAGCCGCGATTTCGCGGGGTACATTCTTTTGCTTATCTTATCGGGGCGATGGAAGCCAAGCTCTCGCCCCGCCAACCCGCCGAGCTTCCCTCTCCGGGGAAGGGGATGCTTAAACCGAACGACATCTTTGCCGTGAATTTTGAGCCTCGGCAACGACGTCAGACCAACGAGGACGAGCAGCATTTTCGAACCCACAACTCGAGTGATTTCTCACATCTCTCTCCCGCGCGTTCGTAGACAATCCAGGTCTGGGTGACTCCAGTAGCATTCTTCATAACTGGGCCATTCGCAATGGCGACCCTCTCCGGCGCAGAGCGCATCCGCGCAATCACAGATGAGGACGGCATGTTCAAGGCCTTTGATACGTACCCTTGGAAAAGAGACAAGATGTTCACGGTATGCCTCCCTCGTAGCACCGCCACTCATTCTTCTTCAGCTATCTGACGAGGTGGGTGTCGTATAGTCCGGCCTCTACGCGATCCTTGGCGATCCAAACACGGAAAACCCGCAAGGCACGCCCACCGACCTCGCGATCCACGCCCGGATATTCTACTACGCCCAGCGCATCGGCGTAACCATTGATTTCGCAAAGTACAAGGACTGGCTCGCGAAGCACCCGGACCATACACCCCCCGACGTCCTGCCCGAAGAATACAAGACCAACAACACATCGAGCACAAAGGGTGCCTCCTCCTCCTCCTCCTCCTCCACCACCACCACAGCTCCGGCAGCCAGCAGCGCAGCAGAACCATCAACAGACGACGTCCCAACACTAACATCAAAGCTCGACAACCTCAACACCAGCGAGGCCACCCCCGCAAACCCAGCAACAACAGACTCATCAACAACCCCCGCAGACGAGGCAACGCCCTCATGGCAAGCAGCAGCCCCCAAAGCAGACCTCTACGTCGAACGCAAAGCACAGCCGCAGGAGGGTGCCCCAGGCCAAGGAGGCGATGAACCAGCGTACCCAATGGGTTTCGCGCAGATGCTGGAGATGATTCAAAAGGGGATTCCCATCCCCGGCATCAGACAGATCCCAGATACTGTCGTTAGAGACGCAGTGAGTATCACCTCCTTGTGTTTCCCTTTTCTCTCTTCTCTTCTCTTCTCTTCTCAAGAACTCAAGACCATTACTGAACTTGCAGTCTGTGAAACCGTTTGGGAAACGTGCGGTGCCCAAAAAGCCGTGGGAAAAGGATGTCGCAACTACAGAGGCGGTGGAGCAGCCATCTGTAGTCGACTCCGAATTCCCGCCGTTAGATGACGCTGTATCACCTGGAGCAGAGGCAGAGCCTGTAAGCAAAGAAACGTAAAACGATGCATGGTTAGAATCATGCAGGGTTCGGTAGGCAATACGGATGGCGTTCGGGAGAGGAGCATAGGGGTACAATGCTTGTGGACTACTACAGAGTTGACAGTGTCAAGCAAAATATTACAAGCCCGACACGGGAAGTTTCCATCTACGAGTTCGCATAAAACAACCGAGGGGACCACGTTACTTTTAGAAGAATCATTTCTAGGGAGCTACCTTATGCTTGGTCGAGGACTGCCACAGGTGCTGTCCAAGCTGGACCAAGGCTGCACTCCAAAGTCTTCGTAATGTGATACATAACTACATACAATCATTGTCTTTGACCCTTGGTCTGATATGCCATGCTTGCCTAGTTGTCCATCCTCTCCGTCCTCTCCATCCTCCGGGTTTTCCAGTTCGAATTTTGATGAGACTAAAGGAGTATCAAAGAGGTATGTGGATGTGTCGATGAACCGCCATGTATAGATGCGAGCATTCTGGCTGGGCTTCGTGATACAACTCCAACGCCCACTTAGGGTTTCGAGGTCACACTGACGCACCTCCATATCGCAAAATCCGTAATCATGAAGTGTCCAATGCACTCAGACAAGTGATAACCTGCCGAGCGTAGGATGACAGCTGATTTGTAAATTAATGGCCGAGGAAGATGTTTTGTAAGCACGGACAAATGAGGTGGTGCAATGACTTTGTCAAAGTTGAGGGAAATCGAATGGGGTGACAAGGAATTAGGGGAAAGAGGTCCTATAGTGACGCAGAGAGAGAACAGTTGAGAAGTTGATGGTGACAGTATGAAAAGATGGTGACAAAGTCTAACGGTAGCCGCTGCCACCGCCGCTGTAACGAGGACCAGCACCCATTCGGTTCATGGCAGGGCCAACTCCGGGGCCGGGACGAGTAGCGACAGCAGGGTTGGTGCAAAGCATGCCCACACGAGATCCAAACTTGGAGCCGCGAAGAGAGACCATGTGCTTGCGAATGTGGGCGGCGACAACCTCACGGTGCTGCAGACCCGCATGAGTGAGGATGTACTGAATGAGATAATTGCCGTACTGGTCGCTTGCAATGTCGACGAGGGGGATGCGAGGGCGATCAACGCGACCCTCACAGACCCGATCAAGATAGCGGCTGAGGAACTCTCCCCCTCCAATCTTGAGGCACTTCTCGACAACCTTGGAGGCGTACTGATCAGTGCTGTATTCGGCAGCGTAACGAATGACATGGTCGATAGCACGGCTTCTGTCCGCTAAAGCGCCATGCTCACAGATGTGCTGAATGCACCAGTTTCCGAACTGTCCGTGAGCCACGATGTCAATGTTGGCAAGGACTTCCTCAATGCAGGGACGCTACAAATCCATAGTTAGAGACATGTGCAGAAAACAGGGCGGGAAAATATCAGCATACCTTATCTTCCTCGAGACAATTCTCGAAGATATTCTGGACAACCAGACTGCCAGTTTCGCCCAAAGCGACTTCGTGCCACATGCCACGCAAAGCCTCATTGACGAACTTCATGATTTGGGGCGGGGATTCGGACCATCGAAGCTCAAAGAGCTTCTGCCAGACATGACAGGCGTAACGATGAATGACGGTCTCGGGAATTCTGCGAAGGAGTTCATGGACCATAATAGCCTTGTAGTCCTCGGGGACGGAATCAAATGCCTTCTGAACGACGTGGCAACCGAATGGGTCCATGGACAGGTTGAGAGTGTTGCCGCGAATGGCTTCCGCGATCTTAACAACCTGCTCCGGAGTGCCGTGCTCGAAGCAACGCTGTACAAGGAAGTTGCCAAAACGGTTGACCATGAGAGGATACGCTTGAGCAACGATTGCCTCCACGATCTCGTACTTCTGGTCCGGAGTGCCAACCTTGAGCTTCTGTTGTAGGAAGATGGAGGCCTGCTGGTCATTGTTGCAGACAATCTTATCCACAATGTACTTCCAGTTGCAATTGACGTTCCGGTCCAACAAGCGGCGGTAGTTGAGAGGCTCAGTAGTTGGCAGGTACGTCTGTCCCTCGGTAGCAATGGCCTGTTGGGGATGGAACATTAGCATTTTGCATCAAAAGTTCTGTCTGTCATTGTCACGTACCTCGCTCTTCCATCCATCACCAGTGGTGAACTCAGTTGCATGGGGCGACAATGAACTTCCTGGGCCCTGCTGGTTGAAGCCTTGATAGCCCATGTTGCCTGAAGCGCTACCAGGAGGACCGCCCATGGGGTCGAACGGAGCAGGAGAGGGAGTGAAGCCGCCATAGTTATGTCCAAAGTTGGTTCCACCGTATGGCTGAGGAGATGGCCAGCGGCTGTTGTCGAAGCGGTTGTTTCGGCGACTGCTAGGGGGCCGAGAGTACATCTCGGGTTCGTGGCTCATGCGATCATTGCGATAACCATCCGCCATAGAGTACGGACCAGCAGGGTCCATATAGCCCTGGTTGAAGCCGCCGCGTCCGCCACTATACCAATCACCACCAGAGTCGGAAATGGGAGCAGCTGCACCAAAGGAGAGAGGAGCTCTGTTGTTGCCCCAATGGCGGGGACGACTGTAATTGTTGATGGAAGGGGCGCCGATATCCGAGGAGTTGTCGTCGGTAGGCCAGGCGTTCTCAGCTCCGAATGCTCCCAGGCGAGCCGCAGGCGGAGCCGGAGCGATGTCTTCTTCTTGCTTGACCGAGCGCGACTGAGCCAGCTCGTGGTCGAGGCGAGAGATCTTGTTCTGTGCTCGGGCAAGCTCCATCTTCAGTCGAAGGAGCTCATCCACGTTGCCGTTGGTCTCTCTAAGAGCGGCACTGGTTGGGCGACTCGTGGGTGCGGTCGTGGGGAACGAGTCCGTGGCAGGAGTGATAGGGACCGAGTTCGTCGTCGAAGAAGCCTTGTCGAAGTGACGGGAGTACAAGCTGTTCTCATCAGAGTTCTTCAAAGCCTCGTTCTGTTGATCGAGGGCAGCTTGCTGCTCAGATAGCTTGGCAAGGAGCATATCCATAGGGTTCGTGCCAGCAATAGTGTCCTGATTGGTCTTCTTCTGTCGTCGCTGTGAGCGAAGCGGCAGATTGCGGGAGGAAGAACCAACCTTGAGAACATTCTGATTGGCAAGCTTGGACGTAGCAAGAGTCGCAATAGTTTGCTTCTGCTTGAAGGCAGGGAGACCCTTTGATTTTTGTTAGCCCAGAGCTCTGTCTTGATGGAAAAACTTGTATTATACGGCAGAAACCAAGGGCAGAAAAATCGATAGACATTCAAGACAGCGTTGAGTAAAGGATTGTACTTACCGAGGCGGCTGACTCGATGGAAGGCTGGCTATTCTCCTCTTCGTGATGAGGCTCCAAAGCCGGAGGAGAGCTTCGCTTGGGGGTCTTGGGGGTAAGACCCGCGGGGGGAGGTGTAGACATCGCGGCGTCGGACAATTTCTTCTTGGGGGGTCAATACTTTGCAGAAGATAGAAAACAAGGTAATGCCGTAAGGTGGCAGACAAGTTGAGAAAGATTCCTTGGGAGGGAGACGCAAAGAAGAGTGCTGATGGAGATCTTCTCTGCGGTGACGGGAGAGGTTTGTTTGTGTAGGGATTGTGGAGGGGAAAGGCGAGGAAAGCTTTTTGTGGTGGGAATGGGAAGAGAATGGTGGATGGGAAGGTAAGGTAGGAACGAGGAAGGAGCTCGAGTTGGTGTCGGGAAGGAGGCAGTCCCGGGCAACACAGGCACCTTTTTGAAGGCCAGGCGTACGAAGGCCCTAATCGAAGCTACTGTGGGCCAGGACAGAATAATCTGAAAGAGCTGAGATCGTGTAGTCGATTCCGAGTTGAAGGAGGAATGATGAGCTGCTGCTGCTTGGCCCGGCGAAGGAAGGGCTCTTGTCGAGGGTGTTGAAGTCGGAAGGAGATCGCGACTCGGCTGACACTTAGCACAGTCTTCTTAATTTGGACGAGGACGTTCCGACTTGCGTACGCAGGTACCGCAAAGGTCTTTCTACAGGTGAAAGAGCTTTCGGCCTGCTCCATATTCCAGGTGAAGGAGGAGAGCCTGGCCAGCCGGCCTCTGATTATTCACCACTGCCTACCTTAGTGTCGCCTAATCATCAGATGATATTCAACTTGAGGGGAGAGCATATATCGCTCCTGCTGCCTTGCCCCAATCTTCTCATCCACCCTCTGAAAAGACCCAGCCTTTTGCTCGTATGCTTATCCAGTTGTGCCAAGGGCAGTAGGAAGAGAGAAATCGCAGATGCAGAGCCGAGGTCAGAGGGGATTGTTTCTAACACCAATGGAAGTAGAAGATCCTATGTCTTTGACTGCCAATAGCTCCAAGCAGCACGCAATGTTGTTCAGCACCTACCGACCAAGGCAATCATTCAGCTAGGATTTAACGAAATAGGGATTGTTGTTTGAAACAGGAAACAAGGCTGTCTCTCAGAGAGACTTATGATTTTTTTACTCTGATATCCTCCATGGTATTTGTACACTGGCTGCCCTGTTGGTGGAGATCCTCCCTATGGCCCGCTGAAGCCGTGATCCACGGTATTTCCATACCATGCCTGTGCCTGAGGGTCCTTAGACATCCACATACTGTGACAGAGCCATCTGGGCTGCCTCGGTCGGCAAACGTACTGCCCAAAGTCTCGCCACTCTATATATATGGAGAGTGTCCTGGCGCGCATGGTTTCGAGGGATCCCTCGGTAGTTGCACATCGTATCGTACAATCAATTTCGTGGTAGACGTTTATCGCTTCTTGGGCTCGGCTGTAGAATAGTCAGCATGATCGTCCAATTGTGAGGCAGCAAACAATACAACTTACTCTTCGTCTTCTTCTTTTTCGGCGCACTCTTTCCTCGGGCCTTCAGTCTGTCTAGGCGTTAGCGGTAGCTCCTTCGCTCCCTTCAGCCCATGACGTACCCAGCAATGTGTTCCAAGCGGTCCATCTCTTCCAAGTCGAGAGTTGTGACATGAGGGCCGAACTCTCTCTGCACATCCTTGACGGTCACAACCTTGCGTGGGTAGTAGTCGGCGATAGCAGGTCCCTTCAATCGTTGGCGCAGGATCTTGTTGCCCGTCCTCACTCCCTCGGGGTTAAATACTGTCGCAAAGACTTCGCATTGGGCCTATAGAGGTTAGCGAATGAGCAGATATGCCAAGACATGGAAAATTACCTTCATGAGGTCCAACAACCTCGCGCGTGGGACACTCATCTTTGCAGGTCTTGATAGAGCTCTATCAGACCAGCCAGAAATTTGTCGCGAAGTCGAACAAGCTTGGGCGAACCTGAGTCCTGAATTGGACCCGCAAGATGAGATCTGCGCACTCCCATTGGTTGCGGTCTTGGGATCATCGATTGGCCGGCATTGCTCGGTACGTATCCACGTCCTTGTCGCATCCCAGGCTCAGGGACTGGATCCTTGCAGCAGAAGCACAGTGAGCTCCACCCAAGCATGGACTGCTTTTATTTTTGTTGCTTCTTGATGAGATGCTCACTGGGAATAAGACGTAAGTTTCGACATTGCGACGGAATACTCTCATTCCTATCGGCCACATTTGAATTTTCTCATTCTGACAACATCAACCATAACAGCTTGTCGTATCACTTGACCAGAAATTGCAGTCTCTTTGTCTCGAGGGAGAATCAAAATGAGCAAGCGCTCGAGTTCAGGAGCGCTGCCACCGAGCAAGCGAAGGCATGCCGAAAGCGAGGCAATAGACTTGCTTCTCGATCATGGCGATGACCTCATCAAATGTCTCCAGGCACTTACCAAGGCCCAGACAAGATCTTCTATCCATCGTGAAGACCTGCAGAAGATCCGGCAGCTTAGCAAGGTGTTATTGCCATCTTTCGAGCAGTTGGCCAGTGAAGGAAAAACACAGGCCCTCGAAAGCGGCGAGATCGACGAGAATGAGGTAAAGACATTAATTCCGTTTCATGCGTTGTCAATTCCTTGCTGACTTCATAGGGCAAGAATGCATCACACGAGAAGGGCCATTCCCCATTGACACCAAGGCAAAGCCCAGTGGTCTCGGGACCGCCAATACCGTCTTTCATCTTGGTCAAGCCGTGGACGCCGGCCGATATCCCGAAGACGATGCCGCCTCTTCCAAAAATTACGAATCCTGTCCTAGAGTTGGCGGCCTTCACCCATGTAGGCGTGGCCAAGCACAAATCGGATTTGAGTTACGACCGCCTTGAGTGGCTTGGAGATGCCTATGTCGAGTTGATCTCGTCTTCCCTCATTTTCCAAACTTTCGGAGGGATGTCAACGGGCCAGTGCTCGCAGATCCGAGAGCTTCTGATTCGCAATGCCAACCTGGGAGAGTACTCAACGCACTACGGGCTGTTCGAAAGAGCGAACCTTCCGTCCGAGTTTAAGCCCAGAGGTACCCAGCCGGCTGTGGCAAAACCACATGAAATCAAAAAGGTTCGCGGTGACTTATTTGAAGCATACGTCGCCGCCTTGGTTCTCTCCGATCCCATCAATGGTCTTACTCGAGTTGCAGAGTGGCTCAGGACACTATGGGCATCGACTATCAAAGACCAGATCAGGTCGGTTGCCAAGACGCCTGGGTTGCAGACAGTCAAGGAGCTGGGCGCAACGGTGACAGAAGAGTCCAGTCTACCGCCAAAGGTCCTCCTTAGCCAGGCTATTGGCGCTAATGGCATCACCATCCGTTACGAGGACTTGCCCAATGCGAACAAGAAAGACAAGTACAACAAGAAGCTGGCCCTTTTCAGTGTTGGAGTGTACCTTGACGGATGGGGCGAGAAAAATAAGCTCCTCGGAACCGGTAGCGACTTGAATAAGAAGGAGGCGGGCCAAAAAGCAGCGCAAATGGCTCTGAACAACAAGAAATTGCTGAAGGTGTATCAAGATAAGAAGAAGGCTTTCCTGGCTGCTCTTGGGGAGAAATAGGTGAGGTCAGAGTGAGGCGGTTGCACTATACCCATGATACCAGTTTCAATTGAAGCAACAACCATCTACGAAGATATTTGAGCCTCTAAGTGACGAAATTGCCCGGATATCTAGCGCCAGAAAGTACATAGCTGGAAATAGCTATTTGGGAAGTTGATACAGCACACCAGAAATATTAGATGAACTCGACTCGGACGTTCGCTGAAGTGTTAACCATACAAACCGCGTAGGTGCTCAACTTAGAAGCCGAGATGAGTAAAGAGCTAGTTGCCCAATGCCGAACAACGATGGACCTCCGTAGCCGCTATTGCTGGGACCCATAGGCCTCGGCTCAATATCAGCTCAGAACTTATACTGAAGTCTCAATTGACGGAACTCTAAAATTGAGGACGGAAACAAAACGAAAGACAATGGAACATCCCGCACATCCACGGTTGCCCGCATTTCACGTGCCTACATGTCTCTCTCGGCCGACACGCAGATGCCGCAGGCTACCGGTACCTAGCTTCAATCACACGCACAAGGGAGAGAAGACGCGGGGATGATGGGAGTAAATTACTAGTCGGGATCTCGGAGAAGCACAAACCCCTGACAAGCCCGCGTCAGGCCCGCGCACCCAGGTCCCACGTCCACTCTAAACTCCCCCAGGTGCTGGTGGGTTGGGGTCGCAGTTGGTTACGAGGGTGCGTTGCCGTTGCGCGGGCTTCGCTGCGTCTGCGTTGCGTTGCGTGACCCGCGGCCGAGGCAAACAGAATTTACCGGAAATCGCCCACACCTTCCGATGCTGCTAACATCGGCGCGAACCCCCCAGTGGCCCTCCCAAGGGCCCAATTTAGAGACAGCTGATTGCCGGTACCGAAATACCTTTGCCTCATTGCCAGCACCCGCCATCACCGCCGCTACTCTCTTGCTATCCACCAGATCCCTTCTTTCTCTTTGGACGACGAAGGGAAAGAGTCCCATGGCGAAGCTCTCACATAATGCATGTCAGCGTGCTGGATCTCTAACTCTCTCCTTTTCCCAGCACCTATTGCTTCCCCATTCCGTTTCAGTTCCGGCTGCCAAGGTACCTCGCTCTACCGGCACATCCAGGTGATTTGCGGAACTAGGTTATCTGAGTTGCTATCTTCGCCTGGTGTTGTTGAGCCGAACCCAACCCCGACGCCCAGAATACCTCGGATATACCCCCATTCAACGAACGCGTCTTCCCTCCCTTTGCCAAATAATCACGTCGGTTCGGTCGCCTCGAGAAACGGCCTTCTAGATGGCTGACTCCGTGGGTGAGTGCAAGCAGAACCTTACTCTGCGCCTGTTGTGGAGAGAGCAATTCCCCGGCTAATTATGCGATTATGCCTTCTCTCTATAGATCGCGTGTTCGTCCATGCCTTAAATACCGTCAAAAAAATCCCCAAAACGGGGGCATCGCGTCCCCCGCCGTCCGACAGACTTCGACTCTATGGCCTTTACAAGCAAGCGATGGAGGGGGATGTCGATGGCGTCATGGAGCGGCCGACCTCGGCTTCCGGCATGCCAGCCGACGAGCTTCAACGCGAGAAAGACAAGTGGGATGCGTGGAACCTCCAGAAAGGTCTGAGCCGGACGGAGGCGAAGAGAAGATATATCGAGGCATTGATCGAGACGATGCACAAATATGCGACAACACCGTAAGCCCGCATACCCCCCCCTTCTGTCACTGGAATCGCTCTTTGCGCATCGCAACCCACTGACTCGTCACTACAGAGACGCAAAGGAACTTGTCTCGGAACTCGAGTTCGTATGGAATCAGATCAAGAACAATAGCCCCAGCTCGACCGACTCTTCACCAAAAGGCACAGGTTACACCGGCGAATTACGACAATTCCAGCCACCCCTGGCTGGATCCGAAGGCCCCCTGAAGGTTCTCAGCCCCATGAGCGAGGACGATGCCGCAGAAAGGAATTCAGATGGAAGGATAGGTTACGACGATGATGACGAAGGGGACGCGCTCGTACCCAGCAGCAACTGGTCTCGCAGCGTGGAGCGCGCGCTTGAGAAGCTATCCGCCGAGGTCGCAGCATTACGAGAGCAAATAACAACAGGGAGAGAGTGGAAGTCCAAAAAGTCACGAAGTTTCCCAGCCTGGCTACGATGGTTTACATGGGTTATCATGAAACATCTAGCTATTGATATGGTGCTGTTAGCCTTTATCCTACTCTGGATGCGCAAGCGGAAGGACCGGCGACTGGAAGACTTGGTCCGGGCAGGGGTCAAGTTGATGCGGGAGTACGTTAGGAACGTCTTACCGGCCAGATGACAACTGTCTTGCCGGCAGCAAGAGAAGGCGAAGCTTTCAGGCTGATATAGCGTTGGCTCGATCAACAATACTGCAACTTGCTGGTTGTAGCGATACAAGTCTGCTGATCGTCTTTTTTGGCCTTCGGATCCCAAGCTTAGGAGGCTTCTTCGACAGCGTGACGCTTTGAAGTCAGTCTTGGAGTAGCGGCGTATGCTTCCATGACGGCCCGAATCCTTGTGCCCCTTTGGTTTACACAGGGGGAATGACCTTGTTCAAGGGACGGTCTTAATAGTGACGACAAAAAACCTCGCCCCTTGGAGATGGACAATCAAACCAGAATGTTCCCCAAAGGACATCACAAAAAAGGCCATAGCATGGGAAAGCAACCACACATGCTGAGCCAAATGCAGCAATTGGCCAAGTCTTCGGGGTCACGAGGCAGGAACCGACCGTACTGAACAGCCTACATATTCAGGATGTCCAGAGCTAGGACCGGCCTGATCATATAAATGTGATATCCAATAGCAGATAGTTGTAAACTCAAAATTTAGCGTTTCACTCTCATACCTATGCCGCACTTGGCTCAAACTCGTACTGAACCATTCACTGAGTACACCAGTGAAGTCAAGGAAACTTCAACGACCTCACTTAAAAGTGAGAAACAAACAAACAAGCCATGCTAACAGAGCCTCTGCAACGAAACTTGAATGCATCTTGTTCATGTGTGCCCATTGAGATTCGAGTCAATTCCGAAAACTAGTAGGACCGGGGTGTAAGTTAGGAGCCACCCTGAGACCGCGATCACAGACGTGGGACCTCAGCTTACTTTCCATTACAGTTTTAGTCCCACCTTCCAAAGAAGCTCAACCTCAACCTTTCGTCCTACACTTACCTCATCATATGACTCAATTCGATCAGGTCGCAACACTGCGAATTTTACCTGAGATGCGGTCAAGGCCCAGACTGGCACTCAGATTTCGATAATAGCAACGGATTTGTGGGCAAGATGCAAGAAGCCATAAGTGATCAGTCGGCGAGACTTGGAAAGGCAGGGGCCGCTGGCGATTGTACCATGGAGGTGGAGGAGGAGGAGGATATCCTACAAGCCGTGCCGGCTCTGGCGATGTTCATTCCTCTAGAAGAGAGCCTCTTCGATCCTTACGACGCTCCGCGTACCGAGATTGAGCGCATCAAGCTCTGCCAAGAGAACCTCGAAAAACACACAGCCGCCGTCGAGCAGAACCTTGTCTTTGTTTATGAGCGAGAGCACAGGCGAATCTTACAGGTAGCGAAACAAGAGGAAGCGGAAAACGGCTTCATTGAGACACCCGCGGGCCTCATGCAAGGCGAGGAAGCACTCATCATGGATTCGGTCCACGCCCCGATACCGCCCGGCGCCGATTACAACGACCGGCACCTGTCCACATACAAGCCTCCCGAGACTCCGCAAGTGATGCCTCCTAGGCCATCAGCACTTCAATGGTCTCTCTACAATGCTGGCCAAGCCGTGGGTCAACTGCACGGATACACCAACCACGCCCAAGAGCTCAAAGAGCCCTATCAAGAGATGTTGAAAGCTGCACTCGCGGCATCGTCTGCCAACCAAGGGCAGGGAGATGAGCCTGCTCGGAGCTAGAAGCGACAGAAGGTAGCTTGAGTAGCAGTCGGCGGAAGGGTCTGAGGAAGACCACAGGTACTGGGGATAGCAGGCAAGACCGTCGGAGACCTAAGGAGGATGGCCGCCCGACGAAATCGCTGTCATTGGGAGATTTCCGGCGTATGACGGCGATATGTCCGCCATGCGATTCGTGTACATCATAAGTGTACATAGACATCACGAGACATTAGTGAAAACGCACATACTATCTGAATCTAAGTCTCATCGTCATCATGATATGTAACGACCGGCGGTAAGAGGCAGCGGTCATTGAAGTAATCTCCCATGCTTCCATAAACGGCGTCAAAAAGCTTCATCTAGGTACACTAGATAGAGGAAGGCTCGATCAAGCATCTTGCGAAGCTCAAGCTCACCTACGATAAGTGTCCATACAATTTAAAGTGAAGAGGAAAAAGAGAAAGAGGCGCTCTGCGACGAAATTTTCCGCAGACTAAATGGTGCTCGGAGTGAATTATTGATGCCTCAGGCGACAGGTAAGCTCCCGGGATGGTCGACCAATCACGGTTGATGTAAATTAATCGCGATTTACGCACTAGCGCCACCAAATCCCCATGGTCCGGGACAGAAGAGCAGTTCCCTCCCGACGTCAACGATTGAATATCAATCCGCCTCTCACCCAAACGCCCTCCCCCGTTTCGTCAGAGTCTCAATCCGTCAAGGCGATACGATGCTGCGGCATTCATTAGCACGTTCGGCTTGGCGGACTGGCAAGCAGGCCGCCAATGCCTCGCGAACTTTTGCTACAACAGCTCGCAGGAATGCCGAAGTCGAACTGACTGTTGGTAAGGATGAACCCGCCCTCGCGAGGGGCTCAATTGGTTTCTATCGAGGTTGCTGACGAGATCTATAGACGGAAAGAAGGTGTCAGTTGAAGGTGAGCTGCAATGTGACCGTGTCCGAGGATTCCTACTCACGATCATCTAGCCGGCTCCGCCCTGATTCAAGCTTGCGAAAAGGCAGGCGTTACAATCCCCAGGTTTGTCCAGCCGTCAACAAACAGTCTGTATGGCATTAACTAACTACTCTACAGATATTGCTACCATGAGTACGACGACCCTTTCGATCGAATCGATGACCGCTGCGAGGGATGACCCCCGACTGACAAATACAACAGAAAGCTTGCGATTGCCGGTAACTGCCGTATGTGCTTGGTCGAAGTTGAGCGTGCACCGAAGCCTGTAGCCTCCTGCGCATGGCCCGTCCAGCCCGGTATGGTCGTCAAGACCAACTCCCCCATCACACACAAGGCCCGCGAGGGTGTCATGGAGTTCCTCCTCGCCAACCATCCTTTGGACTGCCCTATCTGCGACCAGGGTGGTGAGTGCGATCTCCAGGACCAGTCGATGCGATACGGTGGCGACCGTGGCCGCTTCCACGAAATTGGCGGCAAGCGTGCCGTCGAGGACAAGAACATTGGCCCCCTCATCAAGACCTCAATGAACAGATGTATCCACTGCACCAGATGTGTGCGTTTCTCCAACGATATTGCCGGTGCCCCCGAGATGGGTTCTTTCGGCCGTGGCAACGACATTCAGATCGGCACCTACCTTGAGAAGAACCTCGACTCCGAACTTTCCGGCAACGTTATCGACCTGTGCCCCGTTGGTGCCCTTACCTCGAAGCCTTACGCTTTCCGCGCGAGACCTTGGGAACTGAAGCACTCCGAGTCCATCGATGTCCTCGACGGCTTGGGATCCAACATCCGCGTCGACTCCCGTGGCCTCGAGGTTATGCGTATCCTCCCCAGACTCAACGACGACGTCAACGAAGAGTGGATTAACGACAAGACTCGTTTCGCCTGCGACGGATTGAAGACCCAGAGATTGACCATGCCTTTGATCCGCCGTGAGGGCAAGTTCGAGCCCGCCGACTGGGAGCAGGCCCTCATGGAGGTCGCCAACGCCTACCACCACATTCAGCCCAAGGGCAACGAATTCAAGGTTATCGCTGGTGAGCTGACTGAGGTTGAGTCCCTGGTTGCCATGAAGGACCTGGCCAATAAGCTCGGCTCCGAGAACTTGGCCCTCGACATGCCCAACGGAAGCAAGCCCGTCGCCCACGGTGTCGACGTTCGCTCCAACTACTTGTTCAACTCCAGAATCTACGGTATTGAGGAGGCAGATGCCATCCTCATCGTCGGAAGCAACCCCCGCCACGAGGCCGCTGTTCTCAACGCTCGTATCCGCAAGCAATGGCTTCGCTCTGACCTCGAGATCGGTGTCGTTGGCGAGACCTGGGACTCAACCTTCGAGTTTGAGCACCTTGGCCTCGACCACGCCGCCCTGAAGCAGGCTCTTGCCGGACCCTTCGGCAAGAAGCTCCAGGCTGCCAAGCGCCCCATGATCGTTGTTGGCTCCGGTGTCACTGACCACGTTGACGCCAAGGCCTTCTACGAGACCATTGGTGCCTTCGTTGACAAGAACGCTGCCAACTTCATCACCCCCGAGTGGAACGGTTACAACGTCCTCCAGAGAGCCGCTTCCCGCGCCGGTGCCTTTGAGGTCGGCTTCACCACCCCCTCCACTGAGGTTGCTGAGACTGCCCCCAAGTTCGTCTGGCTCCTTGGTGCCGATGAGATCTCTGAGAAGGACATTCCCAAGAACGCTTTCGTCGTCTACCAGGGTCACCACGGTGACCGCGGTGCCCAGATCGCCGACGTTGTTCTTCCCGGTGCTGCCTACACCGAGAAGGCTGGTACCTACATCAACACAGAGGGCCGTGTCCAGATGACCCGTGCCGCCACCTCCCTGCCCGGTGCTTCCCGTACCGACTGGAAGATTGCCCGTGCCATCAGCGAGTTCCTCGGTGCTCCTCTGCCTTACAATGACGTGGCCCAGCTTCGTGACAGAATGGCCGAGATCAGCCCGGCCCTGGCGGCCTACGATGTGGTTGAGCCCGTCGCTCTGCAGCAATTGAGCAAGGTTCAGCTGGTTGACCAGAACAAGGGCTCCAAGGCCAGCGGTACACCTTTGAAGAAGGTTATCGAAAACTTCTACTTCACAGACGTCATCTCAAGAAGGTATGTTGTTCGCAACACATTTTCAAAAACTTTGTCAAACATAGCTAACATGTACATCCAGTTCACCGACAATGGCCCGCTGCTCTGCAGCCAAGGCCAGTGGCAGCCCCAAGACCAACTTCATGGCACCAGGTATGGAGGAGGACAGGCCAATGGGCCAGATTGCGTACGGAGCATGAGGGACAGACTGTACGACTACGACCGTAGAGGGAGGAGGATGAAGATGAAGAAGAAAAGAGAGTTCCTTTGTTTGGGATGGATGCATTGCTTGTATATAATAGCACGCGCGGGTAGAGAGTTGCGGGTAGTTGAAGAAAGTAAATACCTTCATATCTCTTGTGTCTCGTGATACCTGGTCGATGTCATCTCCAACTGGCCGCCTTTAGTCAAGGAGCTTTACGAACCTACTAGGTAGCCAAGTGAGTGACAAGATCAGTTGCCGCTCAATGAAACCTTGCCGCTATTCTTACCAGTACTGTCGCCATCGTAACCCTTCCCCCCCCCTTGAGCCAGTTAAGGTAGCTGATTGTCTATGAGCACGCCTTGGGATTACACCTTGAGAGATGCAGGCGAGGGGTATTAAGGGTAGTGGTAATGACGAAGGTGATCGTACAACTTTCCAACTCTATTAGTTACGCGCCTCGCCTCCACACACGCCTTCTACAAATTCTGGACTTCTCGACATCACGCATAATGATGCAAATAACACAGTCAAACCTGTGGCAAAGCTGCCGCTGCTTTGGCTCCCCGACGCGGGCCATACTACCAGCGATCTTAAGGAGTATCCATCAATCAGCAGCACTACGACAACGGAAGATAAACAAGTCAAGGATTATGGATGAACCGGCCGCATAGCGCAAACTGGCCGAACGTCTGTTCAAAGCAATGGAAACCCGGAAGAGGGAAGAAGACAAATTTCTCCAAGATGTATAGAAGATCATGATGAATCGTCGTCTTCACGATGAGAAGTTGATAGACGCCTTGGGGGCTTTTCATAAAGCAAATCAACCAGTTTGGTGGAGAAAGTACCTTAGATGACGCAGAGAGTTGGTATTTCCTGTTCCCTTGTGGGAGACGATGTTTGCTGACGTTTCCAGATCTTTGTTCCCGCGGCTTTGATCACGCAAAGCTTTCAGTCATGATGGGCTGCCGAAACAATTTTCAGACTGGGCACACATGTCGATATAACGCTTGGGAATGGTAATCATGAACATTTTGGAATTAGTGACAGCACTTAGACATCATCAGGAGGAAATGGATTCCACCTAGTTTATAACCCATTTTTAATCTGAGGCGCCTGGCATTACCATTCAAGATTTACCATCTATGTCCTGGATAACCTACGAGCTACAGCTGCACTGAATAGCCCTCTTCAACTTGGGCACATCTCCAACCCACCGGTCCTCCTCTGCCTTATCACCCTTGTACTCCTGACCGTCAATCTCCTGACCATCCCAGCTCTCCTCAAAGGGGTGCAACGCCATCTGCATGACCCTCCTCAGCACATCCCTCTCGCCGTCCTTCTCGACCCGCTTGATGATCTCGTCAAGCACCCAGCCACGCGGTACAAAGTTGGGGTTCACGGCCTTCATGGCCTTCTCCCGCTCGGCATCCTGACCCTCGTCTTCGCCCCAGTCTTCGACGACGCGAGCGCGCCACTTGTCCAACCAGTTCCCGACGTCAGACCGGCCCTTGGCCTCGCTGCCGGCCGTCGCGCCCTCGGCGTGGAAGAAGCGCGCAGCCGTCTCGCGGCGAGCATCCTCAGTCGCAATGTCCGACAACTTAACGGAGCTGAGGCGCCGGAAGAAGTGGTTGAAATCCAGCTCGTGGGTCTCCATGGTATCCAGCAGCCCGCTAAACAACTCGTCAAAGTCGCTCTCCTTGAAGTTCTTGAGACCAACGCGCAGCGTCATGAGGCGCTTGTACTCGGCCATGAAGAGCGCCTTGTACTCCTCGCCAACCTGCATGATGAGCTTCTCAGCCCGTCCGACGAGAACCTCGGACTCGCTCTCCTCGACACCGTCGTTGACGAACCTATCCTCGTCCACGCCGGCACCCGCGCCGATAAGCTCGCCCAGCGCCTCGCCGAAGCGGACGAGGTTCCACCAGATTATGGTGGGTTGGTTACGGTAGCTGTACCGCAACAGGTGATCGTCGTGATTGGGCGTGTAGGCGGGATCAAAGTTATCCATGAACGCAAAGGGACCGAAGTCGATGCTCAGGCCCGCGATGGAGGTGTTATCCGTGTTCAGCACGCCGTTCATGAAGCCGTACGCCTGCCATTTGGCGACGGTAAGGGCGTTGCGGCGGGCGACTTCGCGGAAGAGACGAGTGAAACGGTTCTCGGCCGCGTCGTCTGGGCCCTGGATTTCTGTTGCCGGGACGCCGCGAGCGGGCTCGTGGAGGGAAGAGTCGGCGGGTTTCTCGGGATTGTCGAGGCGGCCAGGGAGCTTTTCCCAACCGCCGAGAACATCTTCAGCGACGTAGGTTGCCAAAGTACGGAGCATGGCGCGGTCGCCTCTGGCACGGGGGAGATCAAAGTTTCCCAACCGGATCCAGGACTGCGCAAAGCGCAGCACAATCGCACCCGGCTCGACCGTCTCTCTCCTGACCTTGACGTTGGGCAACAGCGTCAGAGACAGCGCGCGCGTGCTGGGGATCCCGAGGGCGTGGAGGGCCTCGGAGACGACGAACTCGCGGATACTCGACCGCAGCACCGCCTTGCCGTCCGCGAAGCGGGAGTACGGGGTAATGCCCGCGCCCTTGAGCTGCAGCTCGTACCGGGTCTTGGTCTCCGGGTTCGTCGTCTCAAACAGCGAGATGGCCCGCCCGTCACCGAGCTGGCCTGCCCACTGCCCGAATTGGAAGCCGCCGTAGCACTGCGCCCAGGGGTACCCGCCCTCGAGCTTCTCCTCGTCCCAGCCGTGTAACCTGTTCCCCGCGACTGTCTGCTTGAAGTCCTCTGTCTCCTCGTCGCCCTGTTTGATTCCGATGTCGCGCATCGCGGCCGGGCTCACGGCGAGGAGCTCCGGGTTCTCGGTGGTCTCGGGGCGGACCCAGGTGAAGGCCGCGTTGCGGACGCCGCGCGGGGCGATTTGGTCGCGCGGGGTCTTGTGGGAGTCGGCCGGCGTCGGGAAGATTGCGTCGGGCGGGAGGGAGGAGGTGTAGGTCCATGTCTTGGGGAGCTCGCCTATCGAGAGGCCTTGGTAGGATGTCGCTGTTGGCTTTGCGCCGTTGGAGAGTTGGGCGGCCATGATGGCCGGGGGTTTGATGATAGCTCTTGGGACGGCTCGACGGGAGAGCAGTCTCGAGAGCATATACGCGGATTTGAGGTTCACTTTGGTGTGAGATACGACGATTAAACAAATCTATTCACACGAAGAGAATGGAGGGGGTATCATTTGCAAGTGTACATGAGAAGTGCTTAGGAAAAAAGTGGTGGAGGGGTCATTCGGTAATGATGATCCGTAGTGTAAGTCAGCAGCACCGAGTCGGCGATGAGGGACTCTCGGAGCTTCAGTGGCGATGCCCCAAAAAATCTACGCTGACTAAAACAAAGATGCGCACCTGGATAGAAAGAACCTCGGCGTCCACATTGACGGTCGCCGATGGCAACAACCACCGATCCCGGAGACAATTAATCATCCAGATAATTCAAATATCTTTATCAACATCTCGAACTTCGAAGTTTTCTTCGGTCCCCGCTCCAAGATCCGAAAGGGTCCAGTGCTCTTAGGATAAGGTACCCAAAGTTCACGGTCCGAGTCCCGGCCGACGCTGCATGTCAAGCCCCCAGGTGGTGCATCACGCAACAGCTCCCATACTGTCGTCACTGTTGGCGTCACTGCGAATGGACGCAGCAGCCCCCAAACTCCTCTCCCCGCCGCCGTCCCAGGAATCCAGCACGCCCTGGCGGACAGCTCCAATTGGGGCAAGTGGGGTGAGGAGAAGGAGGAAGTTCCAGTTCCAGCCCACTGCAGCAGCAGCAAAGTTCCGAAAAAAGCGCCTCCCTTTGACACACCAAGAAAGCAAGCTCACCCCAATTTACCAGTAGATGCACGACTTTCAGTGATGTCAATTGGACGTCTCGGCTCTTGTTGGCCGATGCAGGCGGGGGAAGCATGTTTTCCCTGCGAGTTTGCTATTACCGCATGTCATCGAAACAAACCTCGATGGAGGAGCTGCAAGTCCAGTGCCTTTTGAGTGTCTCGTCCTCGTCCCATCCCATCGTGCTGATAACACAACCGTCACCCCTCACCTCATAGCTCCTCCCTTTTAAGAGACCAGTAGAAAGCCGTCTCGTCGCATTAGAAATACAAACCCCTGGTCCCGGTCCATCAATACCCGTTTGCTCGAAGCTATCCTTCATCTTCTCCTTCCATATACTGTCGTATGTTCTTGACGAGACACTCATCAAGACTCTACTCAAAGCTGCATCCTCGTCCTCCCATATTGCCCCTCATCGCTTCTCAACATCTTCAAAAGCGCACCATGAACTCGATTTTGTCGACCTTCACGCCCGATGCGTCGGGAACTCCTCCCAAGCAGGTGGATTATATTCCATGGCTTACCCTCAACGATGGCAAGATGATCCCTATGGTGAGTGAGAGTTCAAATTTAAAAAGATTCCCGTTCCTGCGGGAAGATCTGCCGCTCGGTAATGCATGTCAGCATCCAGCACCAGATCCTACGGCATTCCAACTCAAATTTGAATAACAAATCGCTGCATCGCGGCCAGCTTACTCCAAGAAACGTCTCATACTGACGTATCCGCAGCTCGGATATGGCCTGGGTACTGCCAACTACAAGGCTGGCGGGGCCAGCTTTGACGAGAAGATCGTCGACAACACCGTCATGGCGATCAAGGCCGGATACCATCATCTCGATGGCGCCGAAGGTACGTGCAATATCACTCACTCACTCACCCATTCTTAGATCACCACTTTTAACAGATTCCACAGTATACGGAAACGAAGAAGAACTCGGCGCAGCCATCAAAAAGGCCGGCGTGCCAAGAGAGAAGCTCTACGTCACCGCCAAAATCAGCGGTACCAAGAAGCAGGACACCGAGGAAGCCTTCGCCACCTCGCTGAAGAAGCTCGACCTCGAGTACGTGGACCTCTACCTCATCCACGCGCCCTTCTTCGCCGACTCGGACGAGGAGCTGCAGCAAAAGTGGGCGGATCTCGAGGCCATCCAGGCCAGCGGCCGCGCCAAGAGCATCGGGCTCTCCAACTTCTTGCAGCCTCAGATCGAGGCCATTTTGAAGACGGCAAAGGTCCAGCCTGCTATTAACCAGATCGAGTTTCACCCTCACCTGCAGCACGGCGATTTGCTGGAATTCCACCGCAAGAACAACATTGCCGTGTCTGTCTACGCTCCGCTGACACCCATTACTTCGGACGTCGACTCGCCCGTCAGGACTATCTGGGCCAACTTGTCCAAGAAGTACGGCGTGAGCGACTCTGTCATTGGACTCCGCTGGTGCATCGATCAGGGTCTGATTGTCATCACCACCTCTTCCAAGGAGGAGAGACTCCAGAGCTACCTGAACCATATCCCCGCCATCAAGCTTACCCCCCGCGAGGTGAGCGAGATTGCCGAGGCTGGCAAGACCAAGCACGTTCGCGGCTTCTGGAAGAACAAGTTCGACGCTGATGATACCCGATGAGAATGACAAAGTTCAGGGTCCGCCACCGCTCACTGTAATCAAGGGCGTATTTAGTAGTGTTAGTTGTAATCAGTAATTACGGAAATCGCCCCGATAGTGATGTCTGTGTGCAAGTCCGACTTCTCACGCCTACAAGGCACATTGGCATGGAATGAACGTTACAAGACTTGATGCGAAGTTATCTTGTTTTATTCGTTTCCGTGTTCGTCAACTCATAATTCATCATCTGACTCCGTCTCGCTGCCAGCGGGCGGCGGGGGTGCTTTGGGAGCTGCTTTCTTTCTTGCAAAAGGCAATTCTCTCTTCGCAGGAGGCGCCTCCTTTTTCGCGGCTGCGGCAGCGGCCTTTTGCTTGGATGGTGGTGATACTTGAGACCGTGTGTGCTTACTGGGCGCTGGTGCTGCCGGTTCTTCGTCGTCATCTTCACTAGCTGTCTCGTCCTCGTCCTCAGTCGTGTCACGCTGTTGATCTGACAGGTCTGCAGCCTGCTCCTTCACCTCATCAACGTCCATTTTGCCATCGCTTTCCTCTGACGAATCAGCATCATCGACAGGTGCGGGAGCGGTCTTCCTCTTGCCCGGCCTCGACTTGGCGGCCGCATGGCCTCTTACCGCGGCCTGGGAGCTCTGCTGTACCTGCGCTAGCTTCTCCGGCTCGACGGATGCAGACGCGAGTAGCTTCTGCTGCTGGCGGATCTTGACCTTCTTCTCATTGAGCAGGTCGCGGAACTTTTCGAGCAATTCCGACTCGTCAGCCTCCTTGGCCGCAACTAGCTCGTCGAGTTGAGCTTTGAGCTCCCGCACAGATTCTTCGAGCTTGCTTGCCTTCGCAGTCGTCGAAGCTAGAGCTTCCATGGCCTCATTGGCTGTCTGCGCCGAGACCGCACACCAGTCGAATAGCTCAATGAGCTCGCGTGGGCTGTGGCTCAACTCGATGGCGCCGAGCCGTTGCTAAATTACCCAGCCCGTCAGCCCAACCCGGCCACCCATCCGGAAGGTAGGTAAAAGGCTGGAACGAAGAAAAACTTACTGTGAACTCATTCCCCTTTTTCCGAATTGTCAGGGTGAGAACTGACTCGTTTTCCACAGAGGCAATTGCCTCAACGCCATCGGCCGGTTCTTGGTGCAAAACCGCAGTCAGGATAGTGATCCATTCTTCCTCAGACACTGGACTGTTCTTGACGCGTAGTGATGCGACTTTGTCGTGACGCACTGCCAGGGAAACCCTACCATTAGCTTTTCCCCCCAAATTTGCGTATAAGATGAGGTGGATGAGTTCGGCGCATGAAACAGGTGTCGGCCAAGACCCCACTCGCCCGGGCCGCGGTGATCGTCGGCCAGGAAGGCGGGATGACGAGCGTTTGGAACTTGGAAGTTGGAAACTCACGAGAAACGGCGTATGGCTCCACGCCATCTGTTCCCACCAACTTGACATCTAGTGCCTTTGACCTAGTGGGCGTGGCCTGGACGATGACAAAAGCGCCTTCACTGTCTGACCGGGGAAATCGGAGAACGTGGCCGGATGCCATGACTAGGTAAACTAAATCGACATAAACTTGATGAGAGAATCGGTTGGTTTGCCCCTTGCGTGCCACGGGAATGAGCTGAAGGTTCGATGTAAGTGGCAGTTGCAACCCGGTGTAAGGTCCGAGAGTTGGTCGGGACTGTAGTCGAAAAGTTTCAGTAAGTGCGTAAGTATTTGGTTCTCAGGGTTGGAATCTAAATTGCAACTACTGTGTCTCGAGGGGAACTCCTGGTTGGATGGAGGTTGAGACAGAGCAGTCCGGGAGAGTGAGACTGAGACTGGATTTCCAAAGTTGGTAGTTTGTTGATTAAATACAGTGAAGTGAGTGTGGCTTCATCTGGACCGTGAGGGTCCTCGAGGGGTCCTGGGGTCGAGAACGCTAGGCAACTATGGCGCTCAGACAGGCAGCAGAAGGGGGACTGAGCAACGCCTCAGGCAGCCTTGGCCTTAAGGCGGTACCTAAGTACGGATACTCGTGCTACTGAGACTTTCGGGAAGGAGGTACGGAGGTCGTGGGAGGGCACGGAGAACGGGAAAGAAAGTAAGGCAAGGAAGGTAGTCAGTCTGCAAGTGTTTTGGTGCTTGTACTTTCCTTACTTTGGGTGAGGTCTGGTGCTGTCAACAAATAAACAGGAAGCTACGGAGACGACGGCTCTGTGTTTGGACCTAAAGGTATTGCCCGTGGGATGAACCGGAGAAGAGAGAGAGAGAGAGAGCAAGCACGATTCAATATTCCTTCGCCCTGGGATCCCATAGACTCTCGATAACTTCTTTTTTTTGCCCTTGATTTAAAAATCGTTAGAAAAGGCAGGCAGCACTAATTATAGCCTAATGCCTCCATTTTCTCCCTGAGCTGCCAGCCTCTCGCTGCTGCATTCGCCGTTGGCTGGGCTCAATTGAAACGACGACGGGTGGGAAGGGCTGTCGCGCCTCCAACGCGTCAGAATCGTGCAAGTGCAACCGTCCCCGCATGCAGATGGTCGTCGTCCAATCAATGTACCATCTGATGTCCCCGCTCAATCACGTGGCTCATCCTGGGAAAAATTATGATTCACTGGAGAGCCCTGGACCCCCGGTCTGTACTTCGTACCTACCCTTCGTGCCTCCCACCTGTTCTTTTCCCCCGTCTGTTGTCCACCCGGAGCATGACTCTGCCTGTCCCGCAGAAAAAGAACGGACCCAGCTTGTCTAGATCGGCTTTTTCTCTCTCTCTCTCTCCCACTCTTTTCCTCTTACCGTCCCTGCCGGCCTTATTATTTACTCCCTTCCTGTTGTCCCAGTACTCAGAGAGACTAGGAAAAGACGATAGTGGATTCTCAATCAAGCTTAAGAAGAAGAAGAAAAGACAAGAGAACCAAACCTAGCGAAAAAGGGGGAAACGTGAGAATCGTATAACACACGCACACCGGCTGTCCCTGCTACGCCCAATTCTGTCACCCTCGTGCCTGCGGAACACCTCACAAGATACGTAGCTCAGTGGGTTTGCCCACACCTGCGCGCAATACCAGCCACCCAGCTGTCCACCACACCACCCACTACGTTGCGCTGTGCTGCACAACGCTCTGCCCACGCACCACTCGTACTGGACCCAGCCCACCATCTGGCCGACCTACCACCTCGCTCTGTTTGCCAGGCCCGATCCATCAACCCCAGCTTCCCAGCCATTTTTGCTACATCTCATCCAACAAGAAGGGCAAATCCAGTCTCTCCCCCCCGACACTCACGACTGCCCTGATCTCATTCTACTCCAGCACAACCCTCGACAAACGTCACGCTCGACATCTTTGGACCCTGTTCCTGTTCCTCTTGCGCAATCACCCCTTACGACGAACTTTCTTTGCATCACCTCCACTTGCTCTGCCTTTGCCTCTGCACCTGTTTGCATCTCTCGCAGTTCAACCTACCAGCAGCCGACAGACACTATTTCCCACACTACCACGCACATTCCCGGAAACGACGATACTTTACTCGACTCAAAACAATCCACGCCGCCATTTCTACGCCCAAACACCACCACGACAAATCTTTTTGCGCCCCCCGCGACGCCTAAATACTGCCAAACAATATCGCTTGCGACCACTATCTCCGCCTCCTCAAGGTTATGCCGGGCCGGGGCTGCTGTTATTGTTGACGATATGATCTTGCAACATTGACAAGCAGAAAAGCGCTGTCGGGAAGTCTTTTGCGATACGACCACGGCCTTCTCGGACCCAATTCAATTCTGCGCTCCCCCAAACAAAGAAACCTACCCAAAACATGGAACCTTTACGCCTCAAGCCACGCCAGCCCGCGGCGGAACCCGACATCGAAGACTGGGACGATGACGATTTCCAAATCGACACCGACGATCTGACATTCCGCACCGCCTCTACCGCTACCACCCTTCCTCCCGCACGACGCGACTCTGCGTCTTCACATGTTTCCCTCCGTTCCGACCTCGAATCTATCCTGGACGAAGAGACCCACGTGCATGTCCCGGGCGACGACGAGAAGTCGACCCTCGACGCCATCGCCGCTGCCACACAGGCCGGCATTCCGATACCCAAAAATGTACCTTCTTCCGCTCTAATGGGCGGTACTATTAAACGACTTGGTGGACGAAAGATCAAGAAGATCATGCAGGACGACTGGGAGGATGATCTGGTTCTTCCAGACTCGGCTCAGGGCCTTCGCATCAAACCTCAGGACGGCTCCAGGTTCCCCGACGCTCTCCGACAAGTCAGCGGCGGCTCGAATCAGACCAGTCCGACCAAAGCTATGAAGACTCCTCCCGCGGTTTCCATGCTGGACCGGAGAGAGTCGACGGAATCAAGGACGAGCACATTATCAGGGGCTCTCAACCTGGAAAAGTTCCGTGACAACGATGACGACGATGACGATTTCTTTGGCGATGGATCAGAAACTATCAAAGTATCAAAGACTCGCCCGCCAAAACCCATTTCACTTATCACCCCACCGACCCCTCAGAAGATTGACAAGCCTTTGGACGATGATTTTGAGAACGACTTCGAATTGCCCTCAGATGGCAAGTTGAGGCTCTCTACTAGAAAGGACATCCCAAAGACGCCGTCGAACCAGGCAGATGATCTGGACTGGGGTGAGGGTAGCCTTGGTACTCGATTCGGAGGCACTCGAAGAGACGCTCGTTCGAATAGGAGCTCGTCTGTCTCCGCCATGAGCCCCAGCGTTTCGAGCTCATTCACCGCGGAGAGCGAAGATGAGACGTTTGATGGCCTCGTACTCCCCAGCGGCCCGGTCAACTTTGGCGAGAGATTGAGCCGTAGGAAACTCAGTCGCTCTCCCGTGCGTCCCGTCGAAGAAGAGCCTCCAAACCTCAAGACTCCTCAACCCCGCGAGCCAGAGCCTGAAGACATGTTTGATGGCCTTGACGTGGGTGATGGCGATGTTTTCAATTCAGGAAAGCTTACTCTCCATCGCAATATTCGTGTCAATGCAAACCGCCCGCCGAGCCCCCAGAGGCCCAAGACTGCAATCTCATTGACCTTCACCAACAAGGCTACTCCGTCACGGCTCCCTCGGCCTAGTCATGAGCGTCATGAGCGAACTCAGTCTGCCTTGGAGCCTGTGTCCGAGAGTGGTGGTCCTATTTTTGCTCGTACGAGAAGATCTCAGTCTCGAATGGGTCACCAGTCTCAGTCTTCCGTCACGAGCATTCATAGCATGCCGACTCCCACAACACCATCCCCTTCGAGCTCCCTGCTTCCATCCACTCCTCGCAGGCGAGAGCTTGGTGCTAGAACCTCGACGACGTCACTGCGTAATGAGCCGACGACCACTAGCACGCAGTTGCTGAGATTTAAGCGATCTCTTCCTGCAATGAGCAGCTCTCACTCACCGGCAAAGACAATGTCCCGGTTTGAACGGCCACCGTCTAGGACAGATGGCCGTCCGCCTTCCTCAATGCGGCCCAAGACTCCTACTGAGAGATCTCGACCCGCTGTGGAAAGCTTCGCTGCCCAGCAACGACGCCCCTTTCTCCCAGCTGGGGCCTCACAATCCCAGTCGCAGCACGTGACTGCGAAAACTTCTCGCAGCTTCCGCCGCCACGATTCCGAGAACGCTCTAGACTTGCGGCCGACCTCGAGGGCGTTTTCCAGGTCGACAATGAGGTCGCCGAGTCCGAAGAGAAATAATCGTCATTCGGACCACATCACCCGCGACGGTTTATCATTCCGTACCCTCACCAAGCCAAACCGAACTCGGAACTTTGGTGATGGGCATGAGCTAGATGGATTCGACGACTTGCCTACTTCAGCCCATTCAGAGGCAAAATTTGTCCGACAACCTGTCAAGGCACCGCTCCGCAACAAGCTCTACCAAAATGTGCTTCCTGATCGGACCACTACGCCCTCCCCGGCTCCTTACTCCCCTGCGAAGGGTGATTACACGCCCCATTTCGCCCGCGATACCCAGGCTAGCCGAATTGCTCGGGAGACCTCGCTTGCTCAACGAGCTCCATCAGGCCCACTGGCGCCTCTCACCTCGTCGCGCGTTTCCCAGCTGTCGTCCAGGAACAATTTCAATCCCGGACTACCCCAGGCGACGGTGCGGTCGAAAAAGAAGAGGAACCTTCCTCAATTGAAGCCTCATCTAATTTCCAACATGAATAAGGACAAGACTCCGCAACGTAAGTGCACTAGCTCAAAGAATTGCATAACGTTATACTAACAACCCTGTAGATCTTCAGGGCATGTTCTACAACCCCGACACCTACCGTTGGGAAGGCAACGAAAATGTCTTGAACGCGTTCGACCCACCCGCATCGTCCCCATCGCCAACATCGATGCCGCCACACGTGGTGCGAGATAAAGAATCTTCCTCTACGCCTCGGCCGGCTCTGATCACGAACATAAGCCACACGAAGGGCGTGCAGGTTGTGGGCGGCATGGTCTTCGACCCACAGAACATGTGCTGGCTCAAGCTCGGTCCGCAGACGAATACCAAGTCTGAGATACCCGACCCCATGGACGGCTTCAATGCTTTGGACGATGATGAGGACGTCTTCAAGGACATTCCCGATCTCGATGACAACCCAGGCGACTCCAAGGAACCCGGTCGCGTCAGCGAAGTCAAGGACGAGTGGCTCGTCGGGGAAGAATTCGATGTCGGTCCTGAGTTCGTCCGGAGACAGCGCGAAGAAGAAGACCGGTGGCGAAAGAAATGCGAGAAGTGGCTCGGTGTCGGTGACCGAGACCGCGAAGCTGCGAGATGGGCGATCCGTGACATCCTACTTCATCAGAGGGCTGCCCAGTAGACCTCACCTCACCAACAGCATTCTACTTTGGGTGGCATATCATGCTTTTTTCTTCATACATAATTATTTTAATACCCCTGGCGTCATGGCGAACGACAGGGTGAGCTACGAACGAGGCGTTTTGGGAGAAGGATTACGACGAACAACATTTACGACGATTCCAGTGACGACTTTCTGGATTCTTCTTGGTGTACAACATACTCCTACAAAAAGTCTTGAATAGGATTCATGACATACGGCTTTTACGACGAAAAGAGGTCTGGCAGAGGAAATGGCACGCCGACTTTATGACAACAGACAGATGATTTGGGATTTGGGACTCGATACCATCCAGACCCGAGCTGGATAAGAGGGTTTATGACCATAGTGGAGGAAAAAAGATTGCTTTGACGTTTGCACTTTTGTACAATGCTTTTTTCATCTTTACGATGCTGTTTGGAGGAGGTTGAGGGTGGTTAGCCTTTCTTCGCCTGCGAAGGTGGTCAAGGATTGGTTGGTGTGTCTGTCATTTATCTTTTTTGATGATGAGAGAGACGTTGATGAAAAGCTCTGCTTAGATTCACTTTTTTTGGCTTCGGCGTATTGGATTAGCAATAACCCAATCTTTTTTTTCTCAATTCTCTTCGTGGCCAGCTGGCTGGATAATTCTTTCTTGACGTGGACGTGAAAGGCTTTTTCCTCATTCGGCGATAGCAAACAACGGTCACAACAGATGACGGCGGCAGCGACGACCCATATTATCAACCTCTTCGCTGTTCAATATTTTCGTTCGATACTTCTTTTTATTTCCCGAAAACCTTTTTGAGCTCCGACTCCCTTTAGTAGTAATAGGTAATTATAATGCAACAACCCTAACAACATCAACAACAACAACAACGCAGGGTTCGTCTTCGACATCGACCCTTGCCAAGATGCTTCTTTGTCTACTACACAAGATACACTTCAAAAGATCCCAACCCTCATATCAGTTCATCCCTTTTTCCTTTTGACATCAATGTCTTTTTTATTTCGCAGACTTCTTCTCCTTCTTTTGCTTGGGGCTCTTGCTCTTGGGGCTCTTTTCCGGCGCGGCCTCGGTGGACGTCACCTTCTTCTGCGCCGGATTCCTCTCGGCCTTCTTCTCCTTGTCGGCCGCGGCGGCCTTTTGCTTGCTCTTGTCCTTCTTCTCGGGCGTCTTCTCGGCCGCGGACTTGTCGGTCTCGGCGGCGCTCTCACTGGTCTCGGCCTCGGAAGCGGAGGCAGCAGACGCAGAAGCAGTAGACTCCTTCTTGGCGTCGGAGGCGGCCTTCTTCGCCTTGGCGGAGAGGGCGTTGGGGTCGAGACCGCGTCTGCGCATGGCGTTGCGCTTGGCCTTGAGGACGTACTCTTCGTCCTCGTCATCGTCGAAGCCACCGAAATCGTCGTCCGTCTTGCCGCCGGCGTTGGACTCGTCGTCGGTGGTGATGGGGGTCTTGTCGACGACCTCGCCGATGGTGGAGGCGGAGCGGTCGCGTTCGGCCTTTGCGGGGGTGGGGCCAATCTTTTGGAATTTGGCGACGAAGAAGCCGTCGACGTTGTAGGTGTGCGGGTAGTAGCGGCGGGTGAGCTTGAGGGAGGGGTCGAATTTCTTGCCCATGTAGGAGGTGAAGCCCTCGCGGCCGAAGGGGAGATTGGTGTCGACGAGCTTGACGTTGGGACGGCGGGAGAGGGCGTATGCTACGACGGATTCGCTGTGGGTTTGTTAGTATTACTTGGACAGCATCGTAAAAGGTGTGGGTGAGCTTACTTCTCCTCGACTGTGACGGAACACGTAGAGTAGACAATGTAACCGCCCGTCTTGCTGTGGTGGTTGACAGAGTCAATGGCGGCGAGGATAAGCTGCTTCTGCATGTGCGGCAGCAGCATGAAATCCCTCTCCGTCTTGTTGGTCTTGACGCTGGCATCCTTTGCAATGACACCGGTACCGGAGCAAGGGGCATCGAGCAGGACGCGGTCGAAACCGCCCATGGGCTTGGGGAACTCTCTAGCGTCGTAGTTGGAGACGACGACGTTGCGGGCGCCGAGGCGGTGAATGTTACCAATGAGACCCTTGGCACGCTGCTTGCTGGGATCGTTGGCGACGATGACACCCGTGTTCTTCATCATGGCGGCCATGTGCGTCGTCTTACCACCGGGGGCGGCGGCCATATCCAGCACGCGCTCGTTCTCCTGCGGCTCGAGGGCCATGACGGGCAAGAAAGACGAAGCGGCCTGGAGGATGTAGTAGCCGGCCAGGTACTCGGGCGTGGCACCGAGGGGCACATTGCTCTCAAAGATCTGGAGGCCGACCTTGGACCACTTGCCGACGGGCTCGAGGGTGACGCCGCGGCCGATGAGGGCCTGGGCGAGGTCTCTGCGGTGGGTGCGGAGGGTGTTTGTGCGGATGACGACGGGGCGGGCCGACTCGTTGGCCTCGAAGAAGGCGAACGCCTCGCGAGGGGAGAAGAGGGAGAAGAGCTTCTCGGCGAGGTACTCGGAGTAGCCGTAGTAGGCGCAAATGTCCTTGATGAGCTGGGAGACGTACTCTGTGCGGGAGCGGCCGTCCTCGTGGAGCTTTGCAAAGTCGTCGAGCACTCTAATGTTTTCCGTGATTCTCGTTCTCAGGAGCTGCAGGTCGGGCGCGAGGAGCGTCTTGGTCTTGGCGGCGAGCTCGTCGTCCGAGTCGTCTTCGAGGATGTGCGGCTTGTCGCCGTCAATGTTGGTTTGCATGCCCATCTCCTCGAGTTCGGCCTGCGCGTCGGCGTCCTCCTCGGCCTGCTTCTGGTCGAGTCTCCGTGCGAGACCCTCAATGTTGGCCTTTGTGAGCATCTCCTCGCCGTCCGAGTCGTCTTCGTCCTCTGAGAACATGTGCTTTCCACCGCCACCACGCTCCTCTTCTGAATCGTAGACGGAATCGTCGTCAGAACCATCTATGAAGTCGTCTCCCAGCTTCTCCGCGGCCTCCAGGTCGGAGAACTCGTCAACCTCGTCATCATCGTCGCTCATGTCGGAAGGGGCACCAGCAAAGTCGCCGGCATCGTCGTCGTCTGACATTTCTTCGTCCGAGTCGACGGGCTGGGGAGCCTTCTTTCCTCTGCCGTTGGCGGCCTTGGGCGCAGGCTTTCCAGCCTTGACGCCGTTGCTCTTCTTCGCATCCTGCTTCTTCGCTGCGGCGGCATTGGCTTTGGGCGCCGCTCCTCTTCTCCTCCTCTTGACCTCGGGGGCCTCGACGGGTTCGACTGGCAGACCGGCCTTGCGCTTCAACTTTGCGAAATGCGCCTCGGACAAGGGTTCGGGCGCACCCTGCTTCTTCATACGGTTTCCGACACCCATTTTGATCAATCAATTCGTATCGAAACTTGGGTATTTGGGGTGGGGGGAAAAGGGTATCGAAGAAGTAGAAAATTCGAGATATACGGTACCGCCTGGTTCAAAGTCGGTCGCCGCTACACTGCTCAGAAGAAAAAAAAAGTTCCTGCACTTGGATCAGAAGCGGTCCCCCCACCGAAACTTTTTCCTATCGCGCACTGACCAGCACCGATAAGATTGGGCGATAAAGCCACGCCGCCCAGACGACCGGTCGAAGCTCCACACTCCAGCTCAGTCCGCCCCGCCATCCCTCTTCAGTGCGTCAACTCTACCTGAGCAGAGCGGGCAGCACACCAGAACACCGGACGAAGTCATTTCCAACGCCTTACCCTCCAGCCGATCATCTAGTAATTAAGCCTTCGCCGACAGTCCTCCACTATATCTCACCCAACCTATAGCTCCTAAACTCAAACCAACGACTTTAGCAACGCCGACCAGGCAAACTTCCCGAAAGCGCGCCACATAGCTTAACAAATCGCAATCATGGCTGAAGTCGTATTCGCAAGACAGTTCCTGGCGACCTTGGAGTCGCGCCCGGCGAAGCTGTCCGCCGACCATGTCGAGGACCCCAAGAACTTCCCGGCTCGCCCTCCCGTAAGCCTTATCCCTACCAGTGAAGCGTTTGTAGCTATGGATAGCTAACACCTTGAAGTACATCCTGCCCAAGATGCCCAAGGCCATGAGCAAGCCCTCGAACCTTGCGCCAGGCCAGGAGCGTAGTGTCAACGTCACCCTCAAGTCCCTGCGCAACCCTCCCCTGGATATCAAGCTGTCCTCCCAGTCGCTCAACACCTCCATCCTCGATATCAAGACGGCGGTCGAGGCGGAGTCACGGATACCTGTGGACAAGATGAAGCTGCTGTTCAACAAGAAGCCGGTGCCAGACAGCAAGGTGCTGAAGGACTTGCTTACGGATGGTCAGGCATCACTCGAGTTCTCCGTCATGGTTATTGGAGGAGCTGCTGCAGTCAAGCCTGAGCCTAGCGCTGCGGTTGCGCCCAATACTACAGAGGAGGACATTGGAGAGGCGGCATTGGACACGGACGAATTCTGGAGCGATCTCAAGGGCTTCTTGTTGCAGAGGCTCAAGCACGAGCAAAAGGCAGAGGAGCTATCAGGGCTGTGGCGCTCAACCTGGCAGGCGCAGAAGAAGTCATAACGCAGGAATTCACAAAGCACAAGACTTGAGCATATGTAATGGTCTAATAAAGAAGTGATTTCGTCGTCGTCATTTGGGCAACAACAAGAATGCTCTGCATTCCGGTATGAGATGTTTTCCTATGGCACTGGGTTGATATAACCAGGCGGGCAGTTCAAATCTGGAAATTTACTTGTCACGCCCCAAAAAAGAAACTCGGAGTGGGAAAAAGGTCTGGGTCCCGAAATCGCCAAGGGGGAGAAAGTGGCCCTCCATATTCATCGTAAACTCTCCATGATCGTCGTCAATCGTCCCGGAAGACTGCAGCCGCCAAAGTGTATGCTCCGTCTCACCGCGTAAGGAAGGGTATGGGTGTGTTTGAGGGGAAAGAGACATTTAACCAGCCATGCCCTTGCTGACGGTCTTGAGAATGGAGTCGTACTCGATGTCGTCGGCATCGTTGGCCTGGAGCTCGGTCGCAATACCAGTGAGCGAGCGCTTCAGGGCCTCCTTGGAGGAGGCGTAAACCATCTTGGCCTTTGGGGCAGGTTAGCGACAAATTCGATTGAGCTTTGCGAGGGTGGCTGCTACTAACCATGACACCGGCATCATCGGGGGACCAGGCGAGGAAGGTGATCTTGTTGCTGTTGGGGTATTAGCTGCAGGTTCCAGGTTCGGCGAATGCGGGGCAACGTACCGCTCACCCTCGCCAGAGGCAAGGCTGTACTCGAAGTCGTAGACGGCGTAGCGGGGGCCCTTGCCAACAGCACCCTGATGCATTGTTAGCATTGTCTTTGAACTGCAGCATTGTGTCGCGGGAAGCAGAGAAACATACGCTCTTGGACTTGGTCTGGGCGTTGATCAGCTTCTCGCGGAAGTTGTCATAGTCCTTATCGGCCGAGGCCTCCTCGACGACGATCTCCTTGTTGTCGTCCGAGAGCTTGTAGATGATGTACTTGTACTTCTTGGAGAGCTTGAGCTCGTTGTAGGCCGTTATGCACTCCTGAGAGACTTGCGCTCTGGTGGGGAAAATCGGGTTAGCATGCGCCGCCTTGCTGAGGTGGTAGATGGAGCCAGCTTGTCCTGCTCCCCGCCGGGATCGTCATTGAACGAGCGGTAGAGTCGCCCATCAGATGGTTCGTCGGCGCAGAGGTGTGAGGCTCTTCGGAAGAGGGGAATACGAACCCGGATTGAGACTGCGATTGAGATTAGCATGGTGTTTTGGTAGACGGCTGATCCTTGGAAGCTTTTAGTTACTCACCATGATGCTGGTCTATGGCGGGGGTGTGGCTAGGAGAAGAGGCGGGAAAGTGGGCTGAGAGCAGATTAGCAACTAGGAAACCAAAGGGAAATTGAATGATTTAAAACTGTTTGTCGTGCAAAGCAGAATGGAAAATGGGGTGCCTACTTCGAAATCGAGTGGTTCGGCCGGGAGATTTGCTGCACGGAGGGTGGTGGCAGAAAAAGAGGCAACAGCTTGCTTTCGGGTGATGAGGTATCTTGGACAGGAACGGAGGAGTTGGGTCACAGTGGAGGGGAAGCGGGCGAGAAAAACACCCGCATGGTGGGGTTGTTGTCCAGGTGAGATTGGAGCACGTGACTATCTGCGTCAGCCACAGGAGGTTGACGAATCCCACCCCAGGCGGCAGTCAACAGACAGGGCCTGAACTTGGAATCTCTTGTTGGGGGGACAGCCCATTACAAGGGGCGACAAGCTTCTGGTTGCTTGGTTAAAATAAACACAGGAAGTCATCACTAAAAACACATGATGGGTGCCTGTTTACGTGACGTGGACCGGGCTGCACTTTCCGGTTGCCTACCTTACTTGTCAGCATGAAGAAGCCAAGGAACTCTACCACTAAAAAGTAGCGGCCGTCTCACTGGCCCAATTCTTCAAGCTGTCACTGAGCTGTCAACTAACTACAAATCGATGTCAACACACCGTGCACAGCTCCAGTCCAGTCAATGCATGCATTCGTTCTTTGCTTTGTTGTTCTTTAACTCATTTTGCTTTCTTTCTTCATCTTACATAACTTGCTAGTGCTATTGTACAATACAGAGCTCTCAAGTCCCCTCAGGGATACTGCTGCGTAAAAGGGGGAAAGAGGGGAGATTAGTACAAATGGCCGCAGTTATACATCCTTTTTAATAGTAACACCAGTGCCCATGCCCCTCGCCCAGTTGACTTTTTTTAATACAAGAAGACATTTTGATCATGGATCATGTTTTTACATCATACCACCCATGCCTCCCATTCCGCCCATACCACCCATGCCGCCCATAGGAGGAGGTCCCTTCTCTTCGGGAGCCTCAACAATGGCGACCTCGGTGGTACCGAGCAGGGAAGCGACACCGCTGGCATCAACCAGACCGGTGCGGACGACCTTGAAGGGGTCGAGGATACCGGCGGCAATCATGTCGACGTACTCGCCCTTGGAGGAGTCGAAGCCCTTGTTGAACTCGCTGGCGAACTCATCGGTGAGCTTACCGACAATGACGGAGCCCTCAAGGCCAGCGTTCTCGACGATGGCACGAGCAGGGCGGGTGATGGCGTTCTTGACGATGGTAACACCAAGCTGCTGGTCGAAGTTGGCGGTCTTGACGTCCTTAAGAGCAAGGGCGGAAGCCTTGATAAGGGCGGTACCACCACCGGGCAGGATACCCTCCTCAACGGCAGCGCGGGTGGCGTTCAGGGCATCGACGAAGCGGTCCTTCTTCTCGCCGACCTCAACCTCGGAGGAGCCACCGACCTTGATGACGGCAACACCACCAGAGAGCTTGGCAAGACGCTCCTGGAGCTTCTCCTTCTCGTACTCGGAGGTAGTGGGGTCGTTCATGACGCCACGGATCTGCTCGCAGCGCTGAGAGATGGCGTCCTTGGCGCCCTCACCGTTCAGGAAGATGGTGTCCTCCTTGGTGATAGTGATGGAGCCGGTGGAGCCGAGCATGTCGGGGGTGGCCTTCTCAAGCTTGATGTCAAGCTCCTCGCTGAAGACGGTACCGTTGGTGAGGACAGCCAAGTCACCAAGAATGGACTTGCGGTTGTCACCGAAGCCGGGAGCCTTAACGGCAGCAACCTGGAGTTGGCCACGGAGCTTGTTGAGAATGCAGACGGCGAGAGCCTCACCCTCAATGTCCTCGGCAATGATGACGAGAGGACGTCTCAGCTGGGTGGAGGCCTCAAGAGCGGGAATGATGTCCTGAACGGCAGAGATCTTCTTCTCGGAGAGGAGGATCAGGGGCTTCTCGAACTCGACCTTCTGGGACTTGGCGTCGGTGATGAAGTAGGGAGAGACGAAGCCGCGGTCGAAGCGCATACCCTCGGTAACCTCGAGCTCGTCGACCAGAGTCTTGCCCTCCTTGACGGTGATAACACCCTCCTTGCCGACCTTCTCCATGGCCTTGGCAATCAGGTTGCCGACCTCCTGGTCACCGTTGGCGGAGATGGTGGCGACCTGGGCAACCTCCTCGCTGGTGGAAATATCTCTCTTGTTCTTCTGGAGGAAGGCGACGACCTCATCGACGGCAGCCTGGATACCACGGCGCAGGTCCATGGGGTTGCAGCCAGCGGCGACGTTCTTGACGGTCTCGGAGAAGATGGAACGGGCGAGGACAGTGGCAGTGGTGGTACCGTCACCGGCGGTCTCGTTGGTCTTGGAGGCGACGTCCTGGATGAGGCGGGCACCGAGGTTCTCGAACTTGTCCTTAAGGGTAATTGCCTTCGCGACAGTTACACCATCTATCAACCAGTCAGCTTTTTGATGGAACCTAAATCAATTGCATGTTTCCTTACCCTTTGTGATCTTGGGAGAGCCATAGCTTGACTCAATGAGGACGTTGCGACCCTTGGGGCCAAGTGTTGTCGCGACGGCCTTGGCCAGAGTATCGGCACCAGCGAGCAGAGCGGCACGGCCCTCAACACCGAACTTCAGCTCCTGTAGACTGAGTTAGCATCCTGAAGCTGATGGCATCGCCAATGGTTCGTGACGTGTCGACTAACCTTGTGGGCAAAGCGAAGCTGCTGTCCCAGGCCGGCACCGGCACGGAACTTGCTGGGAGCAGCAGAGAGGACGGAAGCTCTCGCGCGGGAAGAAAGAGCGCGCTGCATCTTGAATCTTATTATGAGGGTATCTAGGTAAGAAAGAAGAAATACAGAACTAAGGATTGAAGGTGTCGCCGGGTTTGAATCACACGTGTCGCTCCAAGGAGATGAAGTAAAAAGTTGCAGTGAGTGATAGAATTGGAGAAGCTTCCTGTCGCCGGCTCCAAAAATTTATCTCGGACCTTCGGCTAAACGAGGTCCCTTCTGGAGCGCCAGTACCAAAAGGGAATAGCGCAATTGTGGGTGCATTTCTACCGTCTTCCAATGGCATCTGTCTCCATTCTCAGCATCCGCACATGGTATCCCCTAGTGACCATTGCCGAATATTGACATGGGTTCGACCATCGGAGAACATCGGCGGACGATCGACTATTATGGGCTTCTCCTGAGCAACTGCACCAAACGGTTTACCTAATACGAAGCAATAAGGATACATAGCATGAACCCCGACGTCGTAGCAGATCAGCAAACATTGGATGGCACTTTAAGCAAGTCACGAGAACTGCCATCCGAGCAATGCGTTAGCCGCATGCGAGTTACACCTAGATTTAACGGTGCAACGTTTCAAACAAGCTTCTTTTCTTAGTCTTTTCATAGGTGCGCATGCCTCGACTTTATTGCAGCAACTCACTGTACTTGAAACATCAAGAAACGGAGCGACGGCGCCGTGGCGCCGTGATGCAACCCCTAACCTCTTGGCCGCGCTATCGCAAGGATGAGGATGCTACTACAAGGGAGTTAGAGGGCCTGCTGCGCGAGACCGAGTTAGAATAGGCACGATCTTCTTGCAACATATATCCTTAATTTCCAACTCGCTTGGGCAAGGGGCCGGAGCAACTTCCTGGATGGTGGTGTTCTTGTAGTATAAGAAGGGAGTCGGTCGAAGGCGAAGACACGGAAGATATTGCAAGATCATCACCAGCATCCAATACTCTAATCTCTCAAATACACATTCACTCTTTCTGCAAATATGAAGTTGTCACTCCTTGCCGTCATCGTGGCCTCCGCGTCTGCCGCTCAAGGCGCCATCACCTGGACGCTTGAGAAGGCTGCCAACCCCACGGCCGACCAAAGCGACGCATACACCAAGATCGAAGCCGCCATGAAGCTGGCTGTCGCAAGACACGCAAAGCAGGGAAAGGCCAGCAAGACCATCCGTGTCTACTACACGCCCGGCGTTCCTACTGCCGAGGCCAACTACAACGGTGATCTCCGTTTCGGATCGAACCGATCGTACATGAACGAGCGTACGGCGCTCCACGAGATCTCTCACACACTCGGCGTTGGTCAGACTGCCGCTTTTGACTCCAAATGCTCGTCCGGCGACTGGGCTACGGCATTGCCCCTGCTTCGCTCCTGGGATGGCTCCAGTGCCAAGATCAGCTGTGGCGGCTCGCATTTCTGGCCGTATGGGCTCAACTACGACACCGAATGGAGCGAGACAAACGCGGACCGTCACGTAAAGATCATCAACGCCATGATTGCTGATGGCATGTAAGGAGAGAGGGGTTCTACATTTTCCAACTTCGTGTACAAATTTCATAAGCCAGGATTGAACCCTATAGTTCATTCGACTGTACATATATGGCAAGACCTCGAGAAGCGAATTGTACTGGTCTTTTGTTAAATACAACATTAACCTCAAGAAGATTTCTGTGTGAGAGTTAATGTTGGTGAAATGACATGCCGCCATTTATCCCTGAAGCCTGTCATGTGTGGCTACCGTAACTTAATTACAAAGGCCCAGCTCGCTTCAGCCACGGGAAATCAAATCTAAGCGCTCCATCTCAGTGTATTGATATATTGACTAATGCAATGTCCTGGGGCTACCAACAATGAACTCAGCAAGATGAAATTTCGTGAATTAGGAAGAGAAGGCTCTCGTGTATAGAGCAAATTCCTTGCCGGATCACTGCCATGCGTTGCGCTTTCTGCTGCTATCACTCTGTGTGTATTCTTCAGGGATAGAGAGAGCCAATGGGGGATGCCACAAAACGTAGGCAAGAGATGAATAGAAAGGGAAAGGGGTGACAATGCCAAAATCAATTGCGCGCACGACGGAATTGTTTTCCTTTGGACGCGCTACCTCCAACGCCAGCCTAGGTTTCTCAAGTATCTATGTTCTAGTCCAGTGCTCAAAGTTGCCTTAATGGCAAAAAGTCTTCCAGCTCACGACTGGCCCATCTCCTTATTGGTGCATATTGAGGACTCTGGCTGTTGAACTGATGTCATTCAATTCGACTTCCTGCTCACAGCCCATCGGGTTCGAGTCAACAACTCCGGCATGACGGTTGACGTTATCATGCTGATGATGCCCAACATGGAAGCCACCATTGACACCGTCTCCAAAGCCACCGTTCCAAGGATCCCAAGCCAGTTCATTGAGTGACGAAGTACCCAGAGGTAAATTCGCCGGTGCAGGTTCGCCAATGTGGACGACGGAAGGACCAGCTTGCTGGCCATTAGAGCCATTGAGATAACTGTCCAAGTTGACTGGGATTTGGATGCTGAAAGTCGTGTAGCCATTTTCATTCCGCATCGGCTGCATGGTATCGGTGCTGGATACCGGATTGAAGCGATGGCTTACGCTCTGAGGCACCTGAAGAAGGTAGTACGCCATGGGAGCGAGACCTTCAATGTGAATTCGTATCTCGTTTGGAGGTGCATCGTTCTTCCAGACTTCTATTGCTTGCATATATCGCTGCATATCGTTGCCTTCATTGAGCTGGTGAATATAGGTAGGCCAATCTTGATCGGCTTGCTCTATATGAATCTGCTGAATCGGGTATTGCGCCTGGTCAAAGAGCTGCTGCTGGACCTGAGCATCGGCTTGAGCATTGGTCTGAACGTCCATCTGGACATCATCTTGAGCTCGGTTGAATTGCTGGTCCTGTTGAAGCAGCATTTCTAGGCCTTTCTGCTCAAGATGAGAGTTCTCATGCCGAGCTTCACTACCGTGGAGAGAATGGCCGGATCGAGAAAGGATTTGGTGAGGGTCCTGGCGAAAAGGATTCTTAGAGGACTCTCCATCCTATTGAATGTCAGTGATTGCAGAGGAAAATTTGGATCAAAACTTACCTTTTCGAGGGCTTCATCTCTGCTCAAGTCACGCTCATCCTCTTGGTACTCCATAACGGCATCCTCAGTCTCACCATCCGATTCTCCTTCATCTGCTGCATTGGCTATCAACTGCTAGTTTTCACCTTGCTGGCAGGGCTGGAGGAATGGCTCGTGGAAACTGATGGTTCTGACGGCATCTTCGTTCTCTGGAGTCGGCTCGTTGATGTAGCCGCGAATGTGTGCATCCTTCTCCAAGCTCTTGGCCTGGCTAGGGAGAGGAGGCACACAGTATCCCATCATGAGCAGTCTCTTACGTTCTCGCGCCAGGAACTGCGTGAAGGCTGTCGACGTAACTCCGGTGAAGCACTGGGGATGACGTCGTCCCAGGGCATCTTGCCATGATCTCTGGCACAAATATACTGTACCCAAAGTAGAGTTACGAGCAAGGGCTCTTCTTCTGTGCCTGCAGTCAGTCACCAGGAATGAGTCTTCAAGGGGAATGATTTTACTTACTCCTCCACTGAATTAGGGCCCGATTCTTTGGGCGAACGGTGACCTTCACACCCTTCTTGGGGCCCTTATGTTCCTTGACAGAGGCATTCTTCCTCGCTGATTTGCTCTTCCGAACCTTGGCATCCTGCTTCACCTTTGGAACTTCAGGAAGCTTGCACTTTGAGTGCTTAGAGGGCGCCATTTTGGGGGCTGAAATTAGCATTGTTAGTAAGGATCGCATTCAGTGAAGCACACTGCATAGGAGCAGATTGTACGCCAGCTCTTAGGCAAAGAAAGAAACCAGAGGTGAATTCAGGTAGACAAAGAAGTGACAAGTAAGATGAAAAAGAGATGCAGCGAGGGAAGAAGGTGTTAAAGGGGATAGAGGCTTTGCGTGAGAGAAGGTGAGGGATAGAAGCAATGCAAAGGATAGAGACCGAAGGAGAGATGAAGAACTACTTACCACTGGGATCTGAATAGACCTATTGATTGATTACACTAGGCAAAGCAGGCGTATCGCAACGGCTCCGATCGTAGGGTATATACAAGGTGACGGTAGGCAGTTCTCGTGGTGATCTTGTCTGAGATGACCTTCAGAGAGGCGTGTGTTGTTTGGTGATGAATAATGTAAGAGAGACGCGGAAAGGTATGGAATGGGAAAGTCAGAATATGCGACTTTTGGATGGGTGTGGGTGAATGAAAGAAGAGTAAGTTGGGAGCAGGTCAGGGTCGCGATACTATTGATAGAGAAGGGCGGTTGGAGCCCGTGGGTGGGCAGGTCAAAATCGACCCCACTTGAGGCGGCTGTTCCGGTAAGGTATTAAGCTGTCTGCCTCGAGCAGGAAGTAGAAGACGCGTTGGGAGTGTTTGGGTTACGGGAGGTGAGGGAGGTGGACGCGTATGGGAGACGCGGTCACGGCCTGCTAGGCAACCTGGTAGTCAGGCAGTTGCTAAAGATGTGGGAATGCCCTCAGGCGCTGCCAGGTGACGGTATCACTTCTGATAGCTCTCATGCAGTGAAAAGAAGCATGTATATCTAGTGCCCCTAAGGAGTCCAAGCAGGACAGTTGTGATGTTTTTCGGTCATGCCCATGAAATGACAGACATCATCTTCTACCTAGGACTGGTAAGGCATGAAACCTATCCTGACAAACAAGTAGATAGAAGCTACCTTGATACTTTCAACTGCCCCGAGCGATCAAATCGACTTGCTGTGAAATTGCCACATATGGTTCATATCGGTGGCTTAACCAACAGGACAACAATTGCGGCAGAACACTGATTTCACGATGGAACAAAATGCTGAATGTGAAACGAATTATTAATCTCGCGGTACGTACGAGTCAAACTACCAGTGATCTACAAAACCAATTTCCTCCCATCATGCCTTCCATCTTTCCAAAGCTTGGTGATCGGATGTGTTGTGTACGTCTCAGAGGGGGGAGTGCTGGCCACAAAGTCGGACAGCTGAATGTTGAAGCCTCGTCATGAGCTTCATTACTTGGAACCCGCCTCCTTCTTCGATTGCTTTCTTCCAGTGATGACTCGCAAAAATCTTCTGAATCTGGACTTCGTGGGCTGCGTGTTCATGTGCAAGACCTGTCCATGTTCTTGTCCTGATACCTGGACTGTGGATGCGAACACTTGTGTGCTGCCGCCAAAGAGCTCTCCGCTAGACGCTTGGTATTGCTTTGCCCGTGTGGCTGTAGCGTATCCGGGCGGCTGATCGTACTTGGATTGATGCTGCAGTGTGGGGGAATGTTGATGAGGCATGAGAGATAGCTGCTCTTTGACTGCAGCTTGAACTGCCGCGGCAATCATTGCCGGCAGAGTGGAGGTGATCTGATGCAGATCGGTGGTGACGGTATTAAGGGCTGTGTTAAGCATGTTGGCAGAGCCGTTGAAGTTGTTGCTCTGAGAACTCAGCATCGCATTGAGAGTGGTGAGCTGAGAGTTCATTGAGCCGTTCATGGTTTTGTTGATATTGCTCATAACAGCATTGAGCGTGCTGATTTGCGCAGTCATTGCACCATCCAGAGACGATAAGCCATTCAGCTGGCTGTCGAAGCGATCAATGTTTCCCTCCATGCGAGTCGCATTCATGCGCAGAGGATTAGCGACGTCAAGAAGAGTGCGCTCCGCGATCTGCATGAACTCCTCGGCGATGGCGTCCAAGTCGTCTTGCGTGGGGTTGTTGATGCCCTTGCGCTGAAGTGCCGCCTGTGTAATCTCCAACATGCGCGCTTCCTTGTTGATTGAGTTCATCCAGTTCTGAACTCGGTGATCCACCTCTTGAAAGTTGGCTGGGGCTCCGTGAGCTTCATCGCGGGCCTTGATGCGACGGGCGATGTCGACCTTGATGACATTGTACTGCTGCGGCGGGGGGTGAATGGAAGGGTCGCCTCGTGCATTGCGAAGACGCTGAAGATGCTGATGATCCTCAATTGTGGTTTGAGGATCCTCGATAGAAGCGGTTGTGAGAGGGAATTCTCCAGTTCTTCGGGCTTGAATGAGCTCGTCGCGCATCACCTGGACTTGGCCCGGAGCGTATGGGGTGTTTCCCACTAAGATGTAGTTGGCGAAGCTGGGGGTCACTACAAACTGGGTTTGTGCAGCGCCGGAGGACTTCTCGCTATCTTCAATCTCGACGATTGGAAAAGACAGCTCTGTGTCGGCAGGCGAGTCGGGAGACGAGAACAGGCTGTTGGTGTTGCTCGAAGTGTCGGATCGGGGCGACGAGGCGCCAGAAGAGAGCTCCCAATGATTGCCCATATCGGCACCAGGTGAGACCGGAGAGGCAGACATTGCGTCGCGATGAATTGATGTCGTAATTGCAATCGCGCGATGAAGGAAGAAGAGTTTGATGACTTCGTCTGCTTGGGTGGTCAGTTGCTTGCCCAAACCCGTTGACCTCAGATGGGAAGAAAAAAAAGAGGCGAGGGAGGCCGCGGCCGACAAAGTACTCACCGGTTGGTCCAGAAGCTGGAGATGTAGAAGGAAAGAAATACTTCTTCTTCAATGGCAGCGAGATGCTTTGCTTGTCGTTTGATGGATTGAACGAAAAAGAATTTCGGTCAATCGCTCGTCTGGTAGAGGGGACGGTTATCGCGATGAAGAAGGGAAAGAAAAAACAACTTCGGTGCGAAGGTTGTGGGAGGGAAGAGAAATCAGATTTGCGTGTATGGCCCACCCAAAGGAAGGCCGGAAAATTTTGGGGGGCAGCTGTTTGTGTGCTCTCGGCTGAGCTGGCCGAAAAAAGTTTGCTGCTTGGTGAGGTGAGGGAAGGAGGTGAGATGGGAGGAAGATGGGAGGAAGGTGCGATGAGAAGGTGAAGTGTGGATGGAGCTCTCTGGTTGGCTGTAGGGTCTCCGGACTGAGAGGTCAGGCAGAACGTCCACGGGTACGAGCGAGCATGAGATGCTCCGGTTGGCCTTAGGTTTCTCAGATAGGGCGTAAGGTGTTTCCTGGAAATGGAACTGGGAAGGAATGAGGAAGGTGCGGAGGGAAATGCACCTGCCTCATGTATGCCTACCTATATGTGCTGCCTTTGTGACTACCCGAAGATGCTGGAAGCCAACATGCTCGAATCCCTTGGTGGCTTATCACGCTACTACGAATATCTTGCATCCAGAAGATTCAATTGGCAATGCGAGGGTTCCCTGTGCTCTCAAATGTAGGGATGCAGACCATGTGAAGCGAAGCTGGCTGGCATCAGTGGAAGAGAGCAGATGCCCCGGAAGTGAACAAAATCATCGGGACGTAGATGAGCAGAAGTCACGAGCCTGGGATGATAGATGCTTCTTGACCTTGTCAAAGTATATTTACCATGTTGCTCACATGCAAGATTCCCGTCGCGCCCGCAGAAGCAGCTCAGTCTGAAGGCCAGAAGACCTGGGACGGCAAACAAGGCATGCGACGAAGGAAATTGGGAAGCATCATGTTCCTCATGACAGACTCAAAACATTACCCATTGAATTGATTTGAAGCATAACACAATACAAACATTCGGTGTGATGAATCAGGAAGTCACAAAAGTCACAAGGAGGCTGTTTATCTACACATGAACTCAAGGTGTCGTTGAAATTGAGCCTCAAATGCTCCGGAAGAAGTGGGATGACCCCTGCCGACCGTTGCCGAGACAGTCCCACTTGCCCAATCAAGCAGCGCCATGGCGGAACCTTCAACGGCGCGGACCATTCTCGGGTCTCACAAAGCCTGTGTGTTGATCATTGCGTTGCGAAAGAAGTGAAAAGTCATTCGTTCTATTTCTTGAAGTCTCTAATTGACCCTAATCATTCCCACTCCCATGTACGAGCCATCCCTGCCAGCATTCTGTTGAGCCATGACGGCAACATCGTCCACGTAGAGGGCCAATCTCCGGTCCTATTTAGAATTTGTTAGCAAAGTCTTGGAAGAACTGTGTAAGAACTACTCACATATCCCGACTAACTGTGCTGCTTCTAGCTCCCCATGTATCGCGCACGTGTCTGGCCATGCGTAGACTGGCATCTCTGGTAGGAATCCCCAGCCATGATAGCAAGCTGGCACGTCGCTAAATCTCGGCATGCTCGTCGGCCTTGGCATGATCTGCATTGAACCCTCGGTGTTAGTATCGCTCGAAACTGACGTGGAAGGAGGACTTCGAGATCCGCCGCAATCGTGAATCGGGCAATCGCTCGTCTTCTCCACAACGTAGAGAAGTTGCAGGTCGTCGTCATCGTCATCGCGGCATCGGGGGATATCGTTGTACGAACCGTTGGTCGAGTCAGTGCCAGAGGCCTCGGGATCGTCCTTGACCTTGAACTGAGGCACATCCTCCGCATCGTCCTCGTCATTGTAGGACGAGACAGCCGGGTGGTTGGCCAGCTTGACGCGCTTCGTCTCCTTGGTGGGAGTCTCGGTGGGAGCGCGCTTGCCCTTGGACTTGGGCGTGGCCTTGCCCGGGGTCTTGGGGCTGGCGCTGCTGCCACCAGGAGAGGCAGCACTGCCGATGGGGCCATTCTTGGACAAGTCGCTAGTTTTCATGCCATGAGGCTTGAGGATGCGCTCGAACCGCTTGGCACTGGAAGGCATGTCAAGTTAGCTTGTTCCTGTCGAAAACTTGACTAGGAGTGTGGGAAGAAGATTGACTTACGCAGCGGCTTTGGAAGCGATGTTGCAATCAGTAGCAACAGCTTGAAAGTCAATCTGTTCTTGTTAGATACTTTTTGTCTCGGAATACAACCAAGCAATATGGGACGTACCTTTCCACCGGAAGAATGCTTGATGCAGTGAACAAGGAAGGTAACCTGGCCCTCAGCATCGGTTCCGACAGAAGCCATCTTGAGTAGAGTAGAAGTTGTTGGGTATGAGTAATGTTAGAAGAAGTTAAGTCTGAGTAGTGTTATATGAAGACGAAGGCTGAAAGCAAGGCCCAAAAGCTGGAAGGTTTAGGGGTTGTGGTAAAGAAGAGTTGGGTTGGTGAGAAGTTCTGGTGAGAGGCTAGCTCAAATAGTCTAGCTTGGTCTCTGATGGACTGGGGTTGGCAAGAGCCCAGGAGATGAGGCGGGTACAATTGGTTCAAGATGTGGACAGGTCAGGCAGGTGCTTGAAGGCTCTTATCAACATAGCGGGAGCAGTCCGGACAGGTAGTGGGCAGTTTGGACGACAGGCGATGGCAGTTCGGACAAAAGGCGAGAACAGTCTGGACGAAAGGCAGGATGCTGGACGACAGCACAATGATCAGGTGATAAGGCGAGAGCTACCCAGACAAGAGGCAGAGACAACCACAGCAGAATGTGACAGGCCAGGCAGCTGGCTGAAGGAACTTCACTGTTGATAACGGGAGCAGTTTGGCTTCACATTTGACTCCTAGACTAAATGGCGAGAGCTATACACTTGAGACAAGAGGCAGTCACAAGTGATTCAAATCATGAATGAGGCAGACTGGTCAAGTGGTTGATGGGTCTAAGCAAGAATGGAGGGGGCACCTAAGTCGAAAAGAAGACTAGACAGAATGGTAATGACGAGACGAAAAAGCGAGTGCTACCTACCCATCTAGACAAGAAGTAGGACTAAGCGGTTCGAAAGGTGACGAGAAACAAGGCAGTTGGTCAAAGAAATTCAAACAAATGGCGAGAGAAACTTGGACGAAAAGAAGACCAGTCGACAACACAATGATCAGACGTTATTCAGATAATAAGGTGAGAGCTACAGAAAGAACAGGAAAGGACAATCTAGATCTTAGGATAATCCCAAGAGATGGCCATTTGGATCATGTCCTGCTTGATGGACTATTCCTAAACCTCAAGACAGTGTCTAGACCTAGAAAAATTAGGCCTGGCTTTAGAAAACTAAGAACATGGAGGGTAAGTAGGGTGGCTTCACGATGACATTATGTTTGCAATACAGACACAACTTATGAAATGAGTTAGAGTTGAGTTGCTCAAGCTAGAAAAACTGCTATCACCCAACCCTAATCTGAAGATTTTCCACTCCAAGACCATATGCAGAGAATTCGCCGTCTTCGTACCCCTTTTCTGCTGAGCCCTGACTGAAAGACAGAGATCAGTCATCGCGGAGTCGCTCAGTCAGAGTCGCTGTCGGGGTTGTTGAGCTCCGCCTTGGCAGCAGCTTCGCCATCGGTGTCGGACTCGAGCTTGCCCGAGATGTCCTCGTCGACGTCGGAGCCAGAGGACTCGTTCTTCTTGGTAGTCTGTTGGATTGTCAGCATCCGTGATAGATTAAGTATTCCGAGAAATGAAAGAAAAGAAAGTTCTGAGGAACGAATTGCAAAAATATAGTAAGTCACTCACCTTCTTCTTGCGCTGAGCAGTGCCCTTCTTCTTGACGGGCGTCTTCTTCACTCCGACAGGCTTCTTGGCAGGGCTGACACCGCTGGAGCCGTCAGTGGCGGACCAGCCATGCTTCTTCGAAATTATACGAAGGCGGTCTCTGGCACTCTTGCCATTGGCCAAGCCCATGATGCCCGCGACGTTGTCGTAGTCGATGTCAGGGCGCGTGTTCATGCTGTCGAAGACAGCCTTGACGAACTTGGTCTCGGTGTCCGTGAGGATAGGGGTAGCGGACTCGCCCTCGGTAGCAGTGGACTTCTTGGGGGCCATGATGCTAGCTCAAGTCAGTAAAATATCTTGGGTGAAGGTTTCTCAAGTGTGAGATATTTGAAAGTCAAGTAACTTACGATGGCTTCTGATGATATAAAGATATCGATGTGGATAGTAATGCTCGGTTTTGCGAGTTGCCTATGTGTCTTCTGAGTGACCTGAGAAAAAATGTGTAAATAAGAAAGAAAGAAATTTTCGGCTTCAGCTTCAGTAGAAGGGGTTTTGAGTCCCCCATAGGCACCTGTCCATCAGTCGAGAAGGTGCCCTCACTTGGAATACCCGCCTTGTGAGGCTGGTACTCCCACGCCGGGTGGGAGAAGATCAGTCAACGTTCCGTCGGGTTAGGCTACCAAGGGAGGCTGGTGATAATGAGAACCCACGGAAGTGTGGAAAAATAGAGAACAATGAGGATGAGGAGAGACAGGAAGAGCAAAGAAAACTGACAGTTCTGAAGAGAAAAAGACAAACAACTGAAGAATCTCACTATAAGTTGCTCCAAGACTGTTTTGATGAACCTCGATTTTCCTTATTGATGTGTCGAGGCTTGAGTAGGCCGGGGCATGCTCAAGTGTGGCGGGCAGTAGCTTCTATGTATCGCAGAATTTCTCATCCTACGTATAATGCAAGGCATGAAGCATAAACCCACACATTAACAGATGTTACTTGAGTGACGTATGGGCATGAAGTTTCCGGAAGTCACGATGAAGAAGGTGGCGGGATTCCTGTTAGCTCGAGATCGTATTGAGTTCTTAGCTAGGCTAGCCCCAGACTATCCTGACGCGGTAGACATATCGTATAGGCCACGCCTAAGAGCCATCTCTCCAAAGATCTCCGTTCTTGAACATCCACTCATTCTCGGCAAATTTGGTAGTCGAGAAGTCTTCTTAGATGTCAAATTCCTCCTCCTTGGTTTTGATGATAGCCTTGTCATCACCGGCCTCGTCCTCTTCCTCCTCGTGCTTGACAATCTTCTTGCCCTTGGTGCCCTTGGCGCCGACTCGTCCAGTGGGTTTTTTAACCTTGGAGCTAGAAGCCGGCGTGCTGGTAGAAGCCTGCGCGGCCTTCTTCTTGGGAGTGGCCTGGTCAGCCGGGGTGAACTTGCGCTTGATCTGGCCCCATCGAGTCTAAAAGTCAAAGTGTTAGCACAGAATGACTACATAGGCAAGGGGAACGCGAACGTACACGAGCGACACCCCCGCTCTTGAAGCCAGCGGCATCCGCGAAGCTGTCCCAGTCAATCACTGGCTTCTCAGTCATATGCATAAACACATGACACATGAAGTTGACATCGGAGGCGGACATCTCGGGAAGGTTTTGGTCTGCCATGATGTTCTTCTGAAAAATTTTGGTCAGCTTGATAAGTTCACTTTGGAAGTAACGATCGGTTAGAACATACTGTGTCAAGTGCCTAGTGTGGTGAAGGTTTTTGGTGTGGCGCCGAGGTATTGAGACTAAAATTTATCAGAATCTTGAGAAATAAAACATGATTTGTTAGAGAAAGACTTACTATTATCTTTGTGACTGATTGAATGTTGCAGAAGCGAGTGTTTTGTGGATAAGAGCGCGTGGTTGTGGAGGATGAAGAAGTTTTGAGGCTCACTTGCGTGTGGATGGATTTAGGTGAGGAGTGCAAGTGAATTGAAATAGAAAGAGGGAAAAGCTTTTCGTGCTGCAGTCAAGAAAAATAAGGAACCAGGAAGAGGGAAGGAGAGACGGGTTGACCAGGCAGTGAGGTGGTCGACGGTGGTCCCGGTCTTTCATATTTAGCAGCAACCAGGCACGTAGACGATGAACCTGAATATTATGATAGACATGGCAACTTTTCACAAGAAAGAAGCCATACTTTTTGAAATTTAAGGCTTCTATGGCTTATCTTAAGTAAAATTCTGGGCTAAAATACTACAAGTAAAGGAGATAGATGGGATATCAGGTATCAAAGGCTTGGTCAACTTTACAGTACCGCATTAGTTCCAAGCCAGAGATATGTTGCCGCAAGCTTCGATCGGGCTTTAAGAAGGACTCATATGTTAATTTGGCCTCGATTTTGATGAAGTCTCTGGATACATGATAGGCGACCGACCACAGGCTTCAAGTGAGTATGAGGCTCAAGTAATGGTATCGGTCGCCTATCAGGGGCCGTTTCACGTCGCGGACTCGACATCTGAAGTTCCGACTTTGTTCATAGACCCAGGCTTTATTTGCGTCTCTGAATATTATACCTCCCCGATCGCATGCATTTGAGATTAATCTAGGGGCATATGATGGTATGATGAGATGGCGTTCGATTACCATAGCTAGCGGTTGTCGTGGCTCTTCTAGGCACAGCCACGGAAACCACAAAGACCGTCATGCTGACTTATTACGAATAAACACATGAGATTCTCACTCTTTCCAAATGTTCAGAGGGCTGAGATTGTATGTTTGACCGGAATTCGGCGCATGTTACCCCTGGTATTATGTTTCCACACAGTCACCATCTCGTTGGTACAAGAACTGCTTCGTGCATTTCGACCAGCAGATAATAGCAACCACCTTACTGCCCAAGCAATGGACACATGACATGTAAAAAACCCATGTCTGAAGCAAACTGCATGGGGCATGGTGTATGCAGGTATGGAGATGCTGGCTGTAGCTCAGATGGGGTTCTTCACACCCGACGAATATAACAGAGTCCTTAGCGAGCCGTTGGTTCACAACTTAACCCGCCGAATCGGGAATACTGCTCGTTGCATTCTCCAATCAGCGGTGAACAGATGGAAGAATGTTTTGAGGTGCCAGGGGGAGGGGCCTGGGGGAGGTGCCAGGGTGAAGGAGTCTTTTCCGATACGGTCGCAGTGCAATCTGATGCGGCATAAGACGACCCCGTCCACTAGGTTCGATGTCTTTTGCCATTTTGCGATATTCGAGTCCGAAAACCTGCAACTCCCTCCAAATCACCTCAATACAGAATTTTTAAATCATGCCAAAAGAAGAGGTCTACAATCTTCGTCCTCACGGTTGGGAGAACGACCCAGAAGTGGAGAGATTCCGAGTCTCGACCCTAGATTACTTGACGTGCCAAACATACAACCACTACGCCGTATTCTTCCGCCTAGATGATGCCGCCAAAACAAAAGTGATCGAAGCTCTGAAAGCAGGTCTCGAGAGGACGCTTGCTCAGGTCCGCCAGTTGAACGGAAGAATCGAGAAAGACCTTGGAGCGACTACTCCTTCACCAAAAGAAAGGACTCAACCGTTCGCTTTGTCGTTCAATGGCTTGACGCCCCAGAGGATGCCGACAAGTATTCGTCCTTCGATGACGTCGAAAAAGCCAACTTCAGCGCCGTATCCCTTGGTGACCTCAGGCTCTGGGCTGTGTCGCCGATGACCTACGGCGAGAGGCCCGAGGCGACTCCGGAGCAGAGTCCTGTCACGGCAGGCTTCAAGGCGAACTTCGTCCGGGGCGGGCTCGTCTCCAGCACTCACCATCACCACTACTCCCAAGATATCATAGCTTGGGCTGGCTTCGTTCATCAGCTGGCCGAGAACTGTTCCGCGTTCACCAATGGCACTCCCTACCCTTCGTGGGACCCGGCCTGCAATGATGTCTCCCGCTTTCTCAAGCCCGAGCCATCAGAGGAAGAGAAGGTTGATGGGCCACCGCCACCTGATAGACACCCAGATCACAAAGTCGGTATCTGCCTTCTCTTCCATCTACCAAAGATCAAAGCTGCTCAGCTGAAAGAGCTTGCAAAGCCCGAGGACGGTACATGGATCTCGACTTACGACGCCTTTTCCGCCTTCATGTGGCGCCATATGACACGCCTTCGAGCCCCGGTATTCAAAACTCCTCCTGATTCAAAGCTCTTCTGGTGCGAGACCATTGATATGCGTCGCCGTCTGCACAGCCCAGAGGCATCCGCTCGCACTCAGCAAAATGTCATGTACGTGGCCATGTCGACTACCGCATCCGTGGAACAACCCACGGTATCGGATCTCATCTCAGACTGGCCGTTCTGGCGCATAGCACGCTACATACGCCAGCTGAAGGACAGCTTGACGCAAGAAAGTCTCGACGAAACGCTCAAGATGGTAGCGACGGTCCGCGTGAAGTCGAGTCTCAACTCGAGGATCGATTCGCATCCGCCCATGCCGACCATTGTGGTAGACCACCGTGACGCCAACATTCCTTCGGCAGACTTTGGCTTCGGAAAGCCGGCGACTTATCGGTACCTGATGGGTCGAATTTCTGAGGGCGGCATTCTTGTCTACCCGCCTCGGGATCCGAGGCCTGAGTCAGATAAGGGTCCGGAGATTGCCATCATGTATGAAAAGGAACTGGCTCACGAGCTCATCGAGGACCCTGAGTGGAACAAGTTCTTCGAATACAGGGGCGTTGATGCCGAGCATACCGAAGCGTAGACAGATACCTGGGAAATGCAATGTTCAGCTTCTTCTCATCTCCTATGTAGATTAAGTGAACCATCATTGTTTCTCCAAGCTATTGATCCAATATCATTTTGATTTCGATTTCGATAGTTGGCGTCATAACGAAACCTTTTACCAATCAACCCGCCCTGTTATCATGGTTCACGACCCCCAGTCTCATCTTAGCATTCTTAGCACGTTCAAATAATACTTGGACCATGCCGCGTAGCCTAGGATCTAAGTCATATGCCCAAACTGAGGTTAGTACAGCTAGTTCTGATTTGAAGCAAATTTTGAAGAAACCAATATCTCACTGCAGAGGTATTAAGAAACCCCAGCGACGCTTTCTTACAACAACCATAGCTCCCACGTGCGAAGATGGGTGCTGACACACGCACAATCTCAGCTTAGGAATCGGCGCCTCCACTCTGACATGGCAGCATCGGTTCCGATGGTCTCCACAACGGAGCGGGACGCATCTCACCAAGCAAAGCCACCGCCTTATCAAATACCGACATGGTACTTAGCTAAGCCGCCAACGTCTGCCCCGTCTTTCCATCGCCAAGTAGGCAGGACGTCATACTCTGCATCTTTGTTTCGGCGGGGCTGGGGAAATGAGATTCTGCAGCTCGACTATCTTACTCGATGCTTTGCTAACCCTGCCTGATGGCCTGCTATGTGTAGGGTCTCCATCAGTCACATCGGATTTGTCGAGCTTAGTCAAGCCCACGCATCGACTACTCTCCAGGCTCCCAGCAACGAGATCTCGGAAGAGAGACCAATTCCATGATGGAGGCACGGATTTACAGAGAAGAACGGCAATGCTCACCTTTCTCCGCAATCTCAATATGCGAGTGGGTCGCACCGAGCGGAGGTCCACCTCGAAGCAACCCAGGGCCGCTCGGTAAGCTTGAACCACCCAATGACAAACCTCACAGAGTACCAAAGAGGCTTGACGGGTTCGCTGTGACACTGGATGAACCAGGGGAGCTTACTAACGTCCAGCATTCTGGTTACCGAATGCTTGCCAAAAGACTTGCGCCTTTTTCCCATCGTCGACTTCAGCATGTTTCCTAATCAGGAAATTTCCCATCAAGGAGGGACGGGCAAGGCTTTGGCGATGCCCTGCATCTTGCATATGGACGATTCGGAGGTGTTCCCTGTGCTGATGGGATTCGGAGCTATTGGAAACCCCACATGTCGATAACGTGCTTGGCTTGGTCATTGACAGTCACGCATTGTCCACGATGCTGATTTGACGGAGTCTACTCCGAGATGAGGGACTTTGGCTACTAACGTTTCTCTCGCTTGAGGGCGTTTTTACTTCCACTGCGTATCGTCAGAATTCTGTATAAGAAGAGAGAAGGGCCTTGCCTGTAATCATCGCTTTTCTTCCATCCTCATCCAGCAGACTATTCAAGAACAGTCTCCTTCATCTCAAAGACTCTACCAGCTCTCCAAAGGACTAGCCTCCAAAACATACTCTTTCAAGATGAAGTTCTCCATGACTGTCGCCGTCTCGGCGCTCTTCTCCGCCGTTGCCAACGCTGATGGTAAGCTTTCCATCCAATGACTTCGTCTGAAGTCTCCCTGGATACAGCACAGCTTTACTAACACAAGCCAAAGCCGTCCCCTGGGAGAGGCTCAACAAGAACGACTCGATGCTGCTCGTCGTAGACATGCAGGAGGGTCTCTTCAACCTCGCCCGCGACTTCGACCCTACCCTCTACCGCAACTCGATGCTCGCTCACAGTTCCCTGGCCAAGGTCTTTGACCTCCCCGTCGTCCTAACCACCTCCGCCGAGACCGGTACGAGTCCCTGAACCCATCCTGTTGCTTTCAGATTCCTGACAAACAAACAAAAACAGGTCCCAATGGCCCCCTCCCCCAGGAGATCCTCGACATGCACCCCACGGCGCCCCTGATCAAGCGCAACGGCGAGGTCGACGCCTGGGACAACGCCGACTTCCGCGACGCCGTCCGCGCCGCCAACAAGTCGCAAATTATCCTCGCGGGCATCACCACGGACGTCTGCACCACCTTCCTCGCCTTGTCGCTCCGCGCCGAGGGCTACTCCGTCTGGGCCAACGTCGAGGCCTCGGGCACCACCACCGAGCTCATCCGCGACGTCTCCAACGACCGCATGGCCGCCGCCGGTGTCCAGGTCGTCTCCCTCTTTTCCATCTCCCTCGACCTCATGCGCGACTGGCGCAACACCCCCGGCGCCCTCGAGCTGTTTTCCTGGCTCGATACCTACTACCCCGCCTACGGATACATTGCCCGCGGCCACCGCGCTGCCGTCAACAACGGGTCCGTCTCCGCGGCACAGGAGACTTTGCCTCTGTAAAGCAGTAGCGGCACATAAGGTTAGGTGTTTCTCTGGGTTGAGAATGGGAGGATGGTATGATTCTCGAACATAATGACTGTGAAAAAGAGTGGGTGGTTCCAGGACACCCGGCATGGTTTCATGTATTTCATCTTCTTGTCTCTCGTTGATGAGCCTCCGTGGCTATTATAGAGATTAGCATCTCCCAGATGTTTTTGTTTCGCAACATTGAAAAACGGATACAATAGAGAGGTTTCAAGCAGCCCTGTCTCGTTCATGATGTGAAAAAGTGAGAAGAAACTACACGTTCTTGTTCTTTGGAGTTGACTATGCAACAGCAAAACATACGAAAACCGCCTATTATGTGCCATGACTTGTGGTGAACTGACTCAGTTTGTGCCAACGAACCGTTTGCAGATCATCCCGAGTAGCCCAGTCCCCCGACTTGCCATATCCCGAATAGGCAAGTCACGGGCCACCCGGCGCCGAACACACGGACCAATACTGGGCCGTTCGAGTGGGTCTCTCACGCCGGGACCAGATGCAGAACGCAACGTCTTCTTCCGGGGTTTTGATAAGTGGGAACATTGACGCGGCCCGATGAAGCGGTCCACAGGCAGGGCACTGATCAGTGATCGGCGGTGAGCTGCGTGCGGTTCATGTAAGTTTGACAATCGCCGCGGATGCCGGGGAAGAGTTCCCACGCGAGAGAGGAGAGGCCAGGGTTAGGGACCGTATGCGGATGAAGCAGCACCGTTAGATTTCTCGGTTTCAGAAGTATACGTGCTATTGCTTTTGACGGATACGGAGGGGAACGGATGGAGAGATCTCGATGGTTGGCATGTATGCCTCACAAGGGCTGTTCACAGGAGTATCTGGATTCCGGCTTCACTCTCAGCTCAGGGGATAATGGCGTTTGCGGATATTGTGCCAGACCGCCATACATGCCTCAGAGCGCCATCTGTGTCAAACGTACAGCACGCTCAGGTACAGCCTCATGATAGGACCTCAAAGTAACATCAAGACTACTATCAGTTGCGAGAAACATCAGACGCTGAAGGTCAGCCCACATCAAGGCGAGGCTTTCTTTCTAGGCGGTGGACAGAAGAAAAAGGCGGTGGCTCCATCTTGCATCATGCCAACGTTCGTCCCAAAAGCAAACGACTTTGTGTGTGGTCGATGCGTAACGCCCTCAACGGCGCCCCATAGACAACACGTCACCCATCGTAGCACAAAAGAGCGGATAGCAAAGAAAAGAGAAGCAAAGTGCAGCAGCCTGGCGAGGGGTCCCGTTCCCCTGACGATCTGGGCGTACTCGATCGGAGACAACGCAGTGGTGCATCTGCCAGTTGGCGGCCGTGACAGGGGTTCTTTGTCGCAAACAGGAACCCCCAAGGGCCCAAATTGTCTAGACTTCTGAAATGGTTTGGAATGGAGCTGTCTTTTTCTCGCCTTGCTTTTTTGCTGTCTAGGAATCTAGGTCAGGTTTGTCTTGGGTGATTCTTCTTTCCCCCCTGGCGGATGTGTGTAATGAGACAGCTGGTGGAGAGCCCGAGAGACAGTTCATTCTTCGATGCCAAGGATCCTCAGACAAGTACGCAGAATGAGACGCATCGGTCTTTTTTTTGCATCTGTATCCGTAATTTTGTCACTTCTTGTCAAAAACAGATTTCTGCAACTTGCGATTATACCGAGAGCGGTGAACATGGGTGCCGTATGCAGCTGAGTTGAAGAGGGCAAGTATTAGATGGATGGATAGAGGGGTGGCAGAACCCAAACCTGAACTCGACAGGGGTGCTTAGTTTCTTTCTAAAGGGATGCGGTTTCAGCTTGCGATGCTTCTGGGCGTTTGCTCTTGCTTTTCCTTTGATTCTCTTTGCCCTTTTCTTTTTTTTCCCCTTCGGGATGCAAGCTGCACGATCGCGGGCGAATCGGGAGGCACCCTAAGCACCCCCCGCCCCCCAACCTTCAGCTTGGGTTGGCACTGGACGTCTGTCACGGTGTCACGGCGGTACCGCACGGCAGAGACACACCGCATACCTTATTTCGGATTCCCCATGCCTGCGTAGCCGGTAGCGCACGTAAGGCGAGGTACATGTATTTTGGATGTCCTTCCTGCAACCCTAACGCGGAAGAGCGGGATGGGGGGAACAGCTGGGGGTTGTGGTGTGTGCATTACGGCGCTCACGGCGGCCCGCTATCGGATTTGATGCAGCGGGAGTAGAGCCGGGGGGTTAAAAAGAGAGGTGAAAGCACTGAAGGGGTGCCGGCGCATGCAGCGATAACCAAGAAATCTGCGTTTGGCTTGCATGAGTGTGCATGAGGAAGGGAAATCGCGGTGTGCAAAATGCAGAGTAAAGTCTGCGACCGACGGAAACCTTCTTCTTTTTCGCATCCACCACATCACCGATAATTTCCCATGGGTGAGTCACAGACTGATGAAGGGAAGAGAGAGATGTGATTGCGACGCGCACGCAACAAACGGGATGAGACGAATAGGTTGACAGTTTGAGCATTCAAACGGTGATGGTGAACTGGATTGGCCATCACATTTACACAGAACTCGCCCAACAGACGGCGAGCATCACGAAACTTGAGCGATGCGCCGGACCGTGATTGGAGCGCGGCCCCTCGCACGCGCCCGACCAGCCAGGTCCCGAGCGCCGGCCATGGGACGCGGTCACCCAGACACTTTTCTTGTGTTGCACACCAGTCTTTTGACATTTGCGAGTGCTATTAGCATCCGTCAACTGTGATGAAAATGTGTGATGTGATGGGGAGGCGCCCGACTGATTTCGCGTCGCGTTCCAAAGATGGTGATTATGATCGACTTGTATTGTCATCTGCACTCTGACCGTGTGGGGGGTAATAGGTGATGGTGGGATGAGTATCGCGAATCGCGGCGAGTCCATTTTGAATGATTCCCTTATTACGGTGCTCTGTTACTGTCTTGATGGGTGGATGCGATGTTCGGAGCAAAGGCCGTCGAGAATAAGGCGGTATCTCGATATGACACCGAGGGGTGTGCTTTGCTCTGTACGATGCCCACGTTGCTTAGATTGGGCTCCAAAGTGATTGGTATCTTCACCTCATCTTAATACCTTAATGAGCTGACCAACATGGCTGTCGTGTAAGGCGGCTGTGTGTGGTGTTCGAAGGGGGAGGGGTAAGAAAGATCATAGAGGGGGACGTGTTGGCGTGCTCGTCACTCCGGAGCCCGGCTCCGGAGGGGTAAGGTAGACAACCCAAGGCCTGGAATGCACGATATCTCAGGATCGCTCATCTCCCGACAGCGGGCCAAAACGTCTAGATTACGGTATTACCGCTACAGACACCGCTCAGTGTCCAGTGACCGCTGCCACCTGAAGCACGCAACTGCGAGGCAGCGCGGCAGGCAAGGGCAGAAGCAGGCTGGACACCTGCGAGATGCTGCCCGCTGCTGCTCGGCGGCCATGGCCGGCACCCAGACCCAGGCCCGTGGGGTTTCGTCCTGTGGGTTATTCCCTTTGTCTCTACTGCACCTCTTGATTTTCTGTAATCTCGCAAGCGTTGGGATCGACGAGACACTGCGGTCGCGCTGAGATTCCCCGAGTTGCCCCGGGTGGGTTCCAGCACTCCCAAGACCGTTCCAGCCCCTGTTCACTCTGTCAGTTGTCATATTTCTTGCAGATACTGCAGGTTCTTTTCTTTCTTGTCTCTCTTGTTCAAATTTGGTTGCTATTCCTGCCCGATCAATCTCCCCCTTTGCGTTGCCCTGCAGGACACGCCACACCCCTCAAGACCTAAAGAGAGTCCCAAGGCATGCAATGTTTCGACCCTGATGGGTGTTTGGCATATGGCGGTGACGATGATGTAACTTGTAGGTTGAGAAAAAGGGCCTGGGCTTTGGGAGGGGGCGGGGGGCCCGCAAGCCGCAGCCGCCGTTGGGAGAAGAAAACATGAATAGCAGGAAAAGAGGCGTATGCAGCCACAAAAGCAATCTCTGACGAACGACTCTTCCGATCAGGTTTTTTCCTTTGCAAGAATTGCCAATATTGGGTTGCTCGGGTGTGGTCGATACGAGGGGGGCTTTACCGCCTCCGGGCTTCGGTGGCAGAATACACACCTACGTAAGGCAGGTTGGCGGTAAGGTATGAGAGGAGGAGAGAGGGGTGGTCAACAAACACATCACATCACCCAACAACACATAACCACCAAAAACACCAAACCCCCACGCTCACTCTCCCCACCGCCGTCTGGTCGGTGAAGGAAACAGTCAGTGACAACGAAAACCCCCACCACTGCGAACACAGCCAGCAGCGCTCTCGCTCAAAGACGTCGCGAACGAATGGCGCGCCCACGCGCGGGCTTGGTTTGTATACGTATCTTAGTCAGTGGCCCAACGGAACCCCCCCTCGCCCGGACGGACCTTTGCTTGGGGCGCCGGGGCTCACGGGGGATTCGCATCGCCAAAAGAACAGACGTTTGCTTGTTCAATCCTCTGTGCCTCTTTACACCCCCCAAGATATCAAAAATAACCGTGATGGCGTTTTTGCGCTTGCGGACGGAAAGGCACGGATCCTCGAGCGCAGAATCCGTGCAGAGGATCTTCAGCTCAAGCTCAGCTCAGCTCACCCCTCTATCTTCCCCCTCCTGATAGCGGAGGAGGATAGAAGGAAGAGGCGTCGCTGGCTATTCGTTTCGTTTGTTTGAAGTGTAGGCGTGGTGGTGCCACCGCCATCCATCCAGCCTAAGGTATTCCAGCTACAAGAGTTTGAAAATAGCAATGCCAACAGGATGACAGCATACGAGAATATTCGCTTCGCGATGGGAGTGTCACCGCAGACTTACAGATACGAAGCTGCGCGGTGAGATAAGCCCGGTCCGTATCGGCGCCGGACGCCGGTGGTAGGAAAACCCCACGCGCACCACTCACCGTAAATGTCTTGCTCGGGCATGGACGTCGGGTGGTATCTCTCGTATCTTATCTCGGAAAGGCCCGAGGGCTGGCGATAAGAGGTGCGGTAACGGCGGATAAAGTGGTCTTGACGTTTTGGTAGCGGTCGATCCGTTTAGCCTGGACTGAACCTGCCGTTTCGGGCAATTTACTACGACTCTACAACCCCTCCAACGGCCACGTTTTGTCCGGGAACTTCGAAGACACGGTTTACCGGGGGGTCATCCGTCAATCGTGCATGTGCTTCCTGCTGGTGCTTGCGTAGAGCGGAGAAAGAAAACGGCGGATACGGATACTCTTCTTTTTTGAGTTTTCCCGTCTTGAGGTCTTGGCAACTGAAGAATGCGGATGAACCGTTCCGTCCAATGCTCAAGCTCTTTGGGGAGGGAGGGGGTTTTTTACGGATACGGGTTCCATCTAGACCTTGGTGTCTGGAGAGACTCGTAGACAGACACCGCGGTCCAGTTCTTTCTTGTTCTCGCTTGTGCTTGTGCTTGTAGCAGATCAACTGGGCTTGCTCCTTCAAAACGCCAAACGGAACCCCCTCCCGAAACCTCTGATCGGACGGCAGACGGGTCTCCGAGAGCGAAACGAAAGGAGGCCCAAACGATGGATGTGCAGCGTGGTTTGGAATCGAGGAAACACAGAATGTTTGCTCTGTCGGCTTGTCTTGCATCTTTCGTCTCTGATTGTTCTTTGTTCCCACTCATTGTTGGGCTGAGATATAGGCACCCCGAGAAACAAGTATCTGTGAGATGCCTACGCAAAGAAAGGATATCAACGCAGCTGAACCCAGTCCGTCTTTGATCTGTCGGCGGGGTTATGTCACACAGGAAGTTGCAGACGGCGTCAGAGTTGGTCGCCGGGTTTACATTCAGCCAACCAACCAACAAACGGGAACAGAGACGTTAGACACCGATTGGGGAATCCTGTCCGGTGTAGCGGGACTACACAACTGTGTGTGGCTTGAACGCCTCGGGTTTCAGACCCGGGCAACCAACAGCCAACAAGCCAATCACCAAGCAATCGCCGTTCCGGTTTTCCCCAGGTTTTCGACATCCTTTGAGATCCAAGCCAAGTTTTTGTTGCGCGCTCTTTGAATAAGGGTACTTCGTACGCTAGTCAGTCTCCCGAAAAAGAACGTCAGTTCCCTTGGGGCCAGTGCTTCAGGATGACGGCGGAACGACGATGGAAGCGTGGTCTACCCGTAGAGTAAAAAAAGTTCTGTGCGGGTGGCCAATTCGCGTGGCATGCCTTGTGGGATTACACGCCCCCCACAAGCTAGAATCTTGGTCCTATGGAGTAGTGTAATATGTTTGCCAGAGATTGGCAACTTTGCCAAAGAGAAACCCACGTTTGCCGGCCGGGAAAAGAGACAAAATTGAGGGTCGTTTGATATCTTGACAAAAGAAGGAGGGGGCGTGTTGAAAATTTTGAACAGAAATTTCATCGTTGTATGAAGGGTCACGGGAAAAGGGACGATCAAAATTGTTCATCATGTGCAAAGACTGAAGTCATAGTTGACGTCGAAGTTGCAGTTCGGGGAATAACTGATTCAGCGTTTCGCGTTGCGTCCCTGGAAATTCACAAGCTTTTTTGGTGACGATTGTCCCTCTTGCGCTTGAGGATGCCCTTTCGGACGACGTTGCCCACCTCTTCCAAGGTTCTTCTGGAAAAGAACAGTACAGTAAAGAAAAAGATTGTGGTTGGGTTGCGCCACACGCGATTCATGAGCCACCCGAACTCATCAAGAGCCCGGAGAAAAGGCCGCGATGTGAAAAGAGAGGTGTGTGCGTCGGAGATTCTCCGACTACCACTTTGACTTTTGGAAGTGGTTGTCTCCACGACTCGAGTTTACCGAAACGACACCGAGACGAAGATTACGCGGTACCGCGGTCTCGACGCGCAAAGTGCTTGAGGAGTGCCAAACCAGACGGCTGGGCTTGGGGGGGAGAGGGGGATAAGGAGTGGAGCCAAATCCCGGCATCTTCGACCATTGGGATGAATTTCTCCAAGGCGGAGAAACTCTGACAGCACTTTAGAAGCCACATGGAAGAATTTTCCCTGAAAGGAATTTTTCTTTTCGGACCGGGGGTATGTAGCACCTTGCGGAGAGAGAGAGCTTTCCTCTGAACCGTCCAATCAAACTCGCCGTAATGCCGAAGAAGAGCCTCGGAAAAGCGGGCTTCTAGTCAAAGAAGGGCCTTTTTTTTTTTTTCTTTTCTTCTCCTTCTTGATAAGTTTGAGAAGCTCAAGCATCTATAGACTAAAGAGCTTCGAGAAGGCGGGTTGAAGCTTGTGACGGGGAATGATTCGGCGGGAAAAGAAGCACCGAGACCAAAAGAGAGGCGCCGAACGGGGTTGAATGGATCCCGCTTGTCAGAATTTTTGTGCATATGGGGGTTGAGATGGGATCTTGAGAAAAGTTGAGAGGCAGGGAGAGTAGACAGGGTCTTTTTGCTAGACACTGTTGATGTCTGCCAAAAGGACCATTGGGTAAAAGTTACCTACCTAGTCCTGACTCCTACTCATTCTCCTTCCGCATTCTTCGAAAATTCGACCGAGACTTCATCCATTTTGTTAATAAGACTCCCTTTCTCTCTAGTAACCTGGCAGGAAAAGCTTCCAGAGCTTCCTAAAGTGCTCCATATCTCTTCTTTCCCCCCTCTTCCTAAACTGAGGCTAAGAGTAATCCCGCCGCTGATAACCCGTCAGACCCCTCTTTTCTTCCTATGTGGACTTGGGTTGTTCAATCTGGCAGAATTTTGCACCGAAGAAGAGGAGCTCCCTGCTCTTTGGGCTAGAGCTCCTCAGTCTCCATGATTGCTGACTCCACCCGCCCATGAGGAGTCCATGACAAAACAGGAAAGTGTGCAAAGACCGGAAAAGGTCTAGAGCCCTCTCCAGACCCCGGGAGCGATCGTCCCGTCGTCGGTGTTCGGTGGAGAACTGAGGGAAAGAGAAGAGAGGAGTGGGAGAGAGATTTGACACGTTGGGATTCGCCGGGGCATCCCGTTTGGCTCCCGAAATTTGCCAATCACCTTTTTCCGTTACGACTCCAAGAGCTCCGCTCGAGACTCTCCAAAGGCCCCGCAAGGGGGGTGAGGGGAGTGGTGTTTGGGTAAATGGTGAGAGCCCCCCGTCAAACCGCAAGAACGAGGTCCAGGCGCCGGGAATCCATCCCGGTGCAGGGACCCTTCCATCAGGTCTCCACCGTTCCCAGGTTTTTTTGCTGATTGCCAATACCATGCTCTCTGTTACTCTGCCACGCTTTCACTGGAGTCGCTTGGGTCCAAGAAACCCAAAGGGCGGGGACTGGGAGAGGAGGAGCCGAGAAAAAGAGAGAGAGAGGAGCAAAACCCACCTGTCCGGGTTCTGGCTCTCCTCTAAGCCGTGGGATGAGGGATCGTTGCAGACTCTTTCGCTGGAACCCGAGCCGACGGTTAAAGAGGGGCGTCTACGAAGTACGGATGTTGTCCGCGCCGTTCAATACTGTCCTTTCCTCCTTGCTGCTCCAGGATGATCGGAAATGGGAGACGAGAGAGCCGCGCCGCCACCTCTCCATTGCGGGACCGCGGTGTGCACAGTTCCGCAATCGCGGCATGGGATTTCCCAAGGGTCCAGTTCCTCGCGGCCGTGAAAACGTACTCCGTAGATCATAGAGTTCTAAACGGAATGCATTGGGCCCCGGTTTATTACTGAGAAAGGTAAGCCGGTTTGCCTATCTGGGCCGTCTGGACACTCGATTATCCCAGCCAATCGTATCGTCTCCATTCAATGAATTGGGACAAGAGTTACCCCGCGACTAACGGAGCTGGTCCGCTGCTGGACTTACGTCTTATCTGCATTGCAGCGAGCGTAATCGCACGCACGCAATGCGGGGACGGTCCTGTCCTCTTTCTCCCGACCTCACCCGCATTATAAGCAGCCCTATCACATATGTCGGGAGTAGCTTTCACGATGCCCGGTAATAAGCCTGGTATAACTTGGCTGAACTCTTCAACGAGAATCCGCGGAGAGCGGAGCCGCAACGAAGGGCAAATCATGTCCGGTTTCGCAGAGCGACTCAAGCCATTTCGAGGCCTTCCTTGGAATGACGGCGCTCCCTTCCAGACGGTCGGCGTCCTCACCTCCGCAGGCTATCACTGAGGGGGTGTCGAGATATCAGTCTTGAGGTCGGACTCGATGAGATCAGATCAGATCATGAACAACAATTCAAATTGTCGAATTTTCTGACTTTTGTCCCGTTGACGACACCTGTACGCAGATTGTCTTTCGCTGTGAAGATCCCAAAAGGTGTGGCTGAAACCCTCAAGAAAACACAGTAAAGATCTCTCAAGATCTTCCCCCACTCACGCCATAATCTGTGTTTCCCCAACTTGTCAATCTCAGGTGTCAGGTAAAATCTCAAGATCAACCCCTCGTGATGCCGACAAAGCAAGTGACTCCCTCAATACTCCCCAAAGTCATCAACATGACAATTACGAACATCCGTACAAACTATCTTGCATCTTGTCTACACCCTCCCCCTCCCCATCCCCCAAACTCCTCCGCACTCCGGGGCCGAGTCCGAAAGATTCCGTCCCCCGGTGGTGAGAAAGTGGACCATTTGCATCTTACCCGACTCTCCGCATCTCACCCGTAGGGCCGCAGGAAGTTAGGAGCACATACCGTCATCGAGCCAAGGCATTGCAATCTATACAGCTTGAACTCAAACCCCAGACTTTCTTGCTGCTCCTTCCTTCCAAGTTTCCCCGGAGCCTCGGTATGCCGCGTCTATGGATAGAATGCGTCACAATCTTTCCTTGGCTTCCCGAGCAGGAGCGAAAAGGAACCGAACGTCACTGAACTTTACCTGTCGAAAACATCCCGCGGCACAGCAATATTCCAACCTTGACAGAAAACCGGAATATTGGTTCCTCGGCTTCCTTCAAAGCCAAGGTAAGAACCTCCCGAGAAGCGGTAGCTAGTTCAGGCTTTCCAGCTACTGTTCCAACCCCCGCTGATCCAAACCCCCGGATCTCCGATCCATCCCGATCCATCATCAAACTTCACCCATCGAGTATTATCCAAACTCCGTAGTCAAAGAAAGAAACTTGCCTGTGCCTGTTCGTATTAGCGGCATACGGTTCCTCCATGCACCACCGAACAGATACTCCGTACGCAAACAGGGTCAAAGCCAAGCGCCTCTCCCCGCAAGGGTCCTTGTGTGCTTGTGAACCTTTTTGCCGCGGTCGGTGTCGGTGTCGGTGGATGAAAGGCCGCCTGTTCAGACTGCCGAGGCTTGTGGCTTTCTGCTCATGGGGTATCCGTACAATCTGGGTAAACCGACGCCACAATCGAGGCCGCCCGCTTGCTAAGCCACAGACAGACACCCCCAGGAAACCTTACCTAAGCCTCGAGTGTACTCCATAGACGCCACATTACACGTGCTCGCCCCCGTATCCAAACACAGCTCACCCCAAAACGGTCCAAAGATCCGAAGATTGCAATGGAGACACGCAATCCAGACATCGATCTCGGTAGAATTTACAGCCCTCCTCTCTCCCCATAGTAAAACACCCAAGAATAGAGATGACTTTTGGGGTCCCTACCTACCTCTGGCCCGGGTCCCTTGGAAATTCGTAATGCGCCGAACGAGTCGCCCAGGGCCTGGAATCAATACTCTGGGGTGGACTTAAGTGAGGCTGTGTCTTTCGGACGGAGCAAACGGCATGACGGGGTCTGTGTCTTCCAACCTGGATCCCTCTTGCCAAGTTGCCAGCAGCGCATATCCCAGGGCTTACGAAGTTCCATACCCGCAAAATTTCAAGCGAATAGTCTAACCCGCCGGGAATTCTCAACGGGAATTGGGTACTTTGAAGCTAAGCTCGAGACTCTTGAAATGCTTACCTAAGGCATGAAATACCGAACAGGGGTGCAACTCCCGACGGTTCCCGACCGTTTCTGTGAGGGCTCCTGTTGTTATCCATATTGCCAGCCAGAGTTTACAGGGCAGTCACAAGCCGCAACAGCATCCCTCCATCGGCGCTGCCTCCGTCTCTCCCCCAACCAGGCCGAAGACCCCCCCCAACACAATACCGGTAACCGCTCGCATAGTTCCGAAAAGCCAGCGAGACAATACGATCTTAATGACGACATGATTTTTGTGGCTAGAACAACCACAATACACAACAAACTCACAAAAGCATAGTGGAAAAAAACAGGGTAATCCTTCAGCCCCCGACCGACTGGTCGACGCCATCCGCTCTCCCTGTTCCAGCTCCCACAATAATTTCCCCCCAATATTGATTCCAGACTCGACCCAGTTGGACTTTTTGTCAGCGACCGAAAAGCAAGTGAGGCAAGCAGTAACCCTACAAGCCACACACACACATACAGTCCAACCAGCGCGCGGTACTCCGTAGACACACATCAGCAACCGCTGAATCTAGACAAGTCGGGGGCTGCCACATGCTTACGTTGCCGCGCTCGTAAAAGTATGACTCTATTACTTGTAAATCTGCATGCCGGAACGGAATTTACGGAATGACTCTCACATTTTCCCTGATTTCAAATGCTGTTGACCCTCGATGCACGAATGCACATGTCATAAGCAAATGCATCCTATAGCGAAAAGAAGGCAATGCATGCCTGAGTCACTTGGTTACAAATCACTTGGGAGGCGAAGAGATGGATGTAGATATCTTGTGATGTAGAATAGAATCAAATGTTGATGTCGCGCGTGGCGAAGGGTATCTCGTACTAAATACTAACTAACTAACTAATGCGAAGCCTCGTGTGGGCAAAATGTTGTTCCTATGCTTAAGTCCCCGATGATGCGGATGCAGAGTCCTGTGAAAATGTGCTGTGATGCCATGCTGCCCCCCAATAACCCAAAAGTCGATCCGTTGATCGATATGAAAAAACAAACTCCATGCGACAAATACTAGCTGGGCTACCTCGGTGGGCCACAGCAAAGGGGGGGTATCAACATGAAAAGACAATGGGAAAAAGCAGTAAATAGGGTGATGCAAGGCATGTGAAATACCAGTGCCCAAATGATGAGTCCACGAGGACCAGGTAACGACTGCAACGTAACGAGGCAGCCGACCTGTAAGTCCTCTCACCTGCCACACCAGCCATTGCCGGGTGACTCTTGTTCGGTGGGTGGCCGATACCGCCGGGCGTGTGCGAGTGTGGCTGAGACACACTGCTGTAGGCTGCCCCCCCACGATCGGCTTTGCTTGTGCTCCCCACACGGCGTTCCGAGTCGCCCCGTGCAGTGATGAGCAAGCCGGAAGATGGATGCTCGGTTGCAAGCCTATGATGGAAAGCAGGCCGCGTTGCACACGAGGCCGAGGCCAAGGTGGTTGAATTGCCAGGGGCGTGTTTGTGTTTGAAGACCAGAGACCTAGACCGTCGGAGCATATTGGTTGTTCCTGATTTGGTATGGTCATTGCCGGTGCCATGCTGAGAGGCTGCCGATATTATGGATTAGGGTTTGTCGAGACGAGGTATGTCGGCGAGCTAGAGTATGCTCGTCCGAACAATAGATGGTTGCGCATTGCCACATGCCCGGTAGTAGAGAGCTTGCAGCTTTATCGCGGGAAGCTCTCACTCGGCGATGGGAGTCATGGAGGCGAGCTTGTTCTTGGGGCTCTTCTTGGAGCTGCCGCGACGTTGCGACTTCTTTTGCTGGAGAGCTGCTTGGCGACGACGTTCCTTCTCGGCCATGACGCAGCGAAGGGCCTCGCGCTGCATAGCCATGCGTTCGCGTTCCATCTCGAGGAGCTCGACCTCGGAGATCTGGGGAGAGCGGGAGTTAGGCGAAGAGAAGCTGCCGTGGCTGGAGACGCTGTGGGAGTCGTCCTCGAAATCCTGGGGGAAAAGGTCCTCGTCGGAAAGGTAAGAGGTGGCTCTGGGCTCGCCGTCAAAGTCGGCGAGGGTATCTCGGCGTGGCCATGAAGGGAAGGCGCACGACCGGTCGTGAGCGAGCATGTTGCTGGGAGAGATGTCGATGGGGGCGGTCATGGAGACGGAGCCCATGGAGCTGTATGAACCGTATGAGCCGTACATGGCTGCGATGTGTAGAGAGATGTTGGGTGTTGGAAGGTCTTGTTCGTATAAGACTTCAGAGTTGTGGATATTGTTGTTGATTATCACGAACTGGAAGAGTGTGGGAGAAGGTGGACACGGGAGACTTATAAGTCCCAAGGGGCGCGTCTGCCTTCCTCTGGTTTTTGGGGGTGTCGGGAGGGGCGTGTTGCGGGTGTTGGGGGTGTGTGAGAAAAGGGGGTGAGAGTCAACAGGAGGTGCAAGGTTGGGCAGAGCAACGTTCCGAGGAATTTCGGAGAGTGGACCTAGACCTTTTGGTAAGCCTAAAAGATGGGGGTAACTGCGTTCCCGGTATCCCGAGGGGGTGGGAAAACAAGGCAAGGGAGGCGGTGACGGAGATGGAGAGTCCAGGTCGGAAGGAAGGGGGTGTGTAAATGTGAGTGCTGACAGCGCAGGGGGTGCGATACCGGCAAAGGCCCCAGAAGGAAAGAGCTGAAGGTGTTGGGCTTGGGCGGAAAGCGGTTGCAGTTGTCGGCAAGGGGGTGTGTGGACAGAGGGGGTGTATATAAGGACGGTAAGGTGAAAAGGGAAAGAAGAAAGGACAAATGTCGGCGACAGGGCTGGCGGTCGCGCGGGAGGAACACCGTATTCCCAATCCTTGGTACCCTTCAGGCTCAGGCTGGCTGGTTAATTACCTGCTTCTGGTGATTCAGAGTTGGACCGCGGGCCTGGGCTTGGTAACTATTCTCGACGTGGCGTTGCCGAGGAGCTGCTGAGAGCGCTGCTGTCCGAACTATGGAGTCTCGTACCGGTATTTCGTCGTCGTCGTCGGCACCGCGGTACGGAGTACAGGACAGCTAGTACAGCGGGATTGTATAGGTTCGGATAGAGAGGGTAGATGACAAGAACGGAATATTGGAAATCCTGCTTTTGGCCTCTTTTTCTCGGTGATGACTTTTGTCCGTATTTGCACTGCACCCGAGTAAGTCGGATGGGCTGGATTGACTCTTGCCTGCAGCTGCGCGTGTCTATCTGTGTATACGAATGGGAGTGGCAGTGTGCGGGTGGTGTCTTTCGGCGTGCGCGGCAAGTGTTGCTGCTGAGGGTGTTGTTGGTTATGATGACGCTGGCGCTGCCTTGCGATGACGCTTGTTATTGCTGATTGCTGGTGGTTGTTTGGTGTACTTGGTGTTGCTTTTACCGCCACTGTCTGGTCGAAACACCGAGATGATTCGAACACGGGCAGAAAGAGTCATGATATATACAAATATACCAGAGTACGGTGTTACATCATGTATAGAGTATCAGTATTGCTTCAATAGTATCTTGTCTGACATTGTGTCAACTATCAAAAGTGAGAAACATCATGGCGCAAACAAAGCTGAATCGCAATCGCCGCTTGAGTGCCGCGGGGAATGTTCCCATGGGGCAACGGGAATGGAGTTGCGAACGGACGGGCCTGGCTCCGTAGGCGCAAGCGGTCTCGAAGACTCCGACTGGTCCCCAGCCCAGCTGTGCCTACTACCTTGCGCAGTAGTGTAAGTATTGTACTATAACTAAGTCTGTGATCGATACGCAAGGGAGTCGGAGACAGAGCCGGCGATTCCATTCCAGCTGCCATCCCCAATCCAGATAATCAAATTCAGAGTTTCTGACTCTGCATCGGGTCTATCCAGACTGCTTTCCGTCTCTTGGTGTCTCGGTGTCTCGCATCCTTCAGGGTTGATTGTCGACGGCCCCTGTCGGTGCGATTGTGTCGCTTGCCCACCCCCACGATGCAGCAGTGACAAACACGAGGCCGGCCCCCCCAATACTGTGATACTGAAGCCGATCTAGAACGGGAGGGAGAGACAACCGGCGGTATTGGCGATGATTGTGTGTGTGTGTGTATGTGTGTGTGTGTGTGTATGTGTGTGATGAGAGGCAGGGGTTCGAAGAGGAAGACTGGACGCCGAGCGACGATACGGAAGAGGCCCGCAGACCGCCGACGGGGAAGCGGCGGGAGCTGTCTGCCTGTCTCACAGCGCACATCTTAGTAGGAGCAACGATTTGGCGATATCGACAGGCCAACAGCGGCAGAGCGGCAGCCAACCAGGCAAAAAGCAAAGAAAACGGAAAATGAATGAGCGGTGTTTGACCGCCTTGTCGGAAGGGGGTAAGGGTGTGAGTCTGTGTCGGGAATCATTGGTTGCGAGAAGAGGGCACTCACCTACCTTACCTACCTACACGGTAACAGGGGAAGAGTCATGATCCAGAAGTACCTCTACACCCACATCGGGCAGCAAAGATACTTGCAAGGGACCAAGAGAGTTTTACTAAAAGCTGGTAATGCGCGGGGGGGCTACGGATACTGGGGGGCCAGAACAGATGGGCAAAATGCAGGGCATGTTGAGAGCGTTGGAGTTTGGCTCTCAGGCCCTCCAGGCGGTTCGCTAGGGACTTGTCCCCGGTGCCATCAGCAGCAATCACTGCTAATCGCTGCCCCATTCGAGGCCCGACAGCGGCATGAGGCGGGGGCCCTGGGGGGGCCTGTGGCCTGGGGCCAGCCGTTTGAACACCCCCTCGTGGACAGGCGCGCTGGGCCGCTGGCTGGGGATCGCCCTTTCCTTCTGTCTGGCCCTGCCGCCTTGGGGCCGACCGTTCAACAAAGTGTTCTGGCCGGGGGTCTTTTTTTGCCTGCCTTGTCCCGCGCTCTTTCTTCTTGTGTGCCCCGGCCCCCCCCCCGCGGAAGGCAGTCTGGGCTGCCCCGGGCCTCAGGCGAGCCCAAAGAACTGGCACGGGCAGGAACCTGAAGACAGTAGGTAGGTACCTTTCTCCCGAGTCCCCAGCAGAACGGCAGGAAGGTACTTTCCTCCTGCCCAGACGGGCGAGACTCGAGAGAGAGACGGGAAAGAGAGGCCTCGGTGCGCTCGGTGCTTCTTCGTCCAGACTTTTGCGCCGTCTCAAACGGCGGGGGGGCAGAAGGCATTTCTCTCGCTGCATCGAATTTACCCGTCACCCATCTGCCAATCTGGTGTCTACAGTTGGTTTTTTGGTGTTCAACTCAACACGCGCTACCGCTTCAACCTCTGATTGGACAACCCCTCTCAAATCGTCAATCGCTCGCTGAATCTCTGCAGCTTTGACCGAGAATTCGAGTCACAGAAGCGGCCTATCGCATCCGTTTGATTTTGATATTGACATTTCCACTCGCCATCGATCATTGTCGAGTGTCAGTCAGTTACACACCTGGCATACACCCCCTTGACTGCTTTTTTCTGCTTCATTAATCGACTCATCGCATCAAGCAGAACATTTCACCCCCTCATTCTCGTTAGATTGTCGGGTCCCAGCTTCGAATGTGAATCTCCATGCGCCTCGATAGGCTGGAAGCCCCTCCTGGGGAAGCCAAGGATGAGGGGAAAAATCAAAGCAATGCCTAAATGCGCGCCCGCGATTGACTGAATGCATTCGGGGAACTACAGGAAGCACACCGACTTACCGCATACTTTTTGACTTACAACGCCTCACCGCCGCCCGGGCCCTGCCACCTTTGATGCCGCCCAGCGATGGTGGACGTCCGATCTTGTTCCTGTTCCAGCGACGACAATCAATACCTACCTAAGGTACCTTGCCCGGTAAGGTACAGATGCTGTCAATACCAGATTGCATGCACCTCAGGTTGAGGCCTTGTACCTCCATCTGTACAACACCACAACAATAACAGCAAGCCACGACACCAACACCAACGCCAACAAATATCGGGAGCCAAGAGAAAGAAACATCGAAACGAAATGTGCCAGCAAATCTGCCGTGGCTGCATCCAGCTCATCCTCATCAATCCCACCGCCCAGGTACCTCCTTCCCCCAGGGCTGATGCTGATGGTTCTCTGGGCGCATCGCATCACATTGCATCCGCGCCCATCCCGCTCCAGTAACAGACGAGAACGGCCACCGACGGAAAGTCAACTAGGAACTTCCGTATTGATCTTTTACCCAAACTTTACCAATTTGCCCGTACATGGCATGAGGACCAAAGAGAGACCAAAAAAGCAAACTAGGGCCGCCAGCCAGAACGGCCATTTCCGGACCCCCGGGCTCGCTCACGGCCGTTGTCTCTTTTTTTCCCAGGTTCCTGTCCATCACTTTTCACTTCCCGGCTGTCCAATTGCTTCTCGGCCGGCAAGCTGCTGCTTGGGGGGGCCCAATCCACTGGCCCGGTTCGAGATCCCCGGTCTCAGAAATTCCGTCAACTATCACCATCTGGCATCAAATCGTTTCTTTTCCGTCAAGTTGGAAAAGTTTTTTCTTTCTTCTTCTCCTTGCATTGCTTGCAGTGCTTGCTGGGGGTCCTGGAAGTCTTGGGCTTCCTTCTCATTTCCGGCCCTGTTCCCTGTTGGCCTGTTGGGCTCGGTGTCTATTATCGCGACGGGTTTGACCCCAGCTTTTTCGTCCACCCTTCCCGCTTGCCCAGCCTCTCCCGTCATGACCCTAGGCATCTCATCTTAAAAATATGGGAATATTCCCACGAGGCGTACGGATACAGCTGCAAGCCTGCAAATCCCAGGTGCCCGGAGTCAGGTTGGAAGCCAGGGCCATGTTGACGAGGTTGGCCGGCTGGCCAGGGCAGGGCGAGGCGAGGCGAGATGGAAAGAAGACATGGATCCTTCGTCATTTGCGGCGCTTCTTCTTTCATCCGCCAGGAGTCGGGATTCAATTTCCAGAAACACACGGAGGCGCTTCCGTACATCATACAGAGTGTTGGCAGAGTTACAGATGTATCATCGTCTCATTCGGTAACACGCAAAGTGACAGTCAACACCTATCATCCCCGGCCGGCAAACCAGTTCCATCTACGGATATAGACTAATTACAGAATACTCAATACTTACACCAAACTATCCATGGATACGAATCGTTGGTGTCTATACGGACGTGACGGAGTACGGATACACCAAGTTACCAACAAGGTTGTGTGAGTTGGATGATTCAGAGCAATCACTCGCGGGAATGCGACTGGTTTAGATGGATGGCCTCCGGATGCGACGCCGCGATGCCCCGACGATGCGGTTGGTTGTCGATTGGAATTCCGTTGGATGCCCGAATTTCCTCCATTCCTCTCCAGACAACCACCGACATCACCAACAAGCCTAAAGTCCCAACCCTGACCACCACCATCATCCATTCCAACAAGCGAGAAACCCCCCGAGCGAACGCGCAACACAACCCGGAACCGCAACCGCATCCGCATTCAAACGAAATGCGACGACAACCACCGACTTACGAATACACCCGTTCGTGTGTGGATGGATGGATGGATGGATGGTGTGCCTTGCTCAGCTTGCTTCTGACTGTGCTGCTGCTGCTGACTAGCAGCTACCATGCTCCCCCAACATCCAATGTTTCCGAACCGCAGAACTGACACCTGAGACGTCCAACCTAATTCCTATTCCAGACGCAATACGACTCAAACAACGGGTATATTACACACGCACTCACACACACTAGGGAAGGCGGTGACAGGCGCATACCGATAAACCAGACCGCCCTGTCTCTACAGCACACCGAACAGGCTTACCGCCTGGTTATCGCTTCTGCTACTGCCTGTAAGATGCAACTTGCCTGCCTATATAGAAAGTAACACACCGGCGACTTGCTATTCGTGCCTTTTTTAAATGCTCGTTACCGTCGCGAATCAATACGGCCGTGCTGACTGGGCTCTGGCTCAGCCCGCGGCGAATGCTTCCCCGGCCTGAGTCAGACTGGGGGTGGCGCATTCGCGATTCCATTCCATTTACACTGACCTACGGATACGTATCGATACTCACTGTAACTCTGTACACGGCGGTACCACCCACCTTTGTTTCCCCGGACCGTCCAAGCTGTAGTTGCGGCGGCGGTGGTGGTCGTTTGTGGAGGGTGTGTGTGTCGCCAGCCTTGGGATGAGAACAGTCAGGTCAAATCAACCCCTTTGTCAGTGACTCAGGGCCTTTGGTTGTTGATGGATTGCTGACCTCACCTAAGAATAGGGTATGGATAGGCAAGGAAAAGCCGTTACGTTGCGCAGCGGATGAACTCTTGTAAGTTTGTGTTCCTCCGCTTCCACATCCCTCGCTCTTGTTGGTCGCACAAACGAAGAAACGGCGAGATCGTATTGGGTCTCGAACGCGAGCTTGCGACGGGCGGGAGAGGAGAGGGCCCCTCCCCCGCGAATAAGCCATCTCCATCACCGTTTGCGTCGTCAGCATTCAGCAACGACAACGGATTTGTCGCGGCCCATTTTCGAATAAGATGGCAGAAGCGGCAGCTCGCGATATGACTGGTCCCCGCCATCAACGGCAGAGTCTCGTCCCGAATTCGGGGTTGTGCCACACCGCAGGGCATCCCGTTCTTGGACCTGCCAATTGTGCCCTTACCTTGGCTTTGTAAAAGGGCGGCGGGAATGTATCCGCAGGCACGCAAGGGGGGTGAGAGAGAGATGCTAGATCAAACCTTCAACCACCAGCTGGGCAAGCATTTCCAGATATCCGAGCATACAGCGAGCTAACACGCAGGGGAAACCCTCTTTGGCAATACAAAAAGCTGAAGGCGGTCATGGCCTATGGACCTATCGAGACTGGCTGACAACTTAATTCCAAGACAGACAAGATAGACAGCGATCGTTCTGGACTTGGTCACGGCAGGCAACATTCTTTAGAGTTTTCATATTCCCTGCTCATCGATTGCCCTGATTTTCTATTTCGTCCAGTGTCTAGCAATGACTCCAACGAGTACTTGTGAAACAAGCTTGACGACAAATGCCACCGCAGCAGCAGTAGCAGCGGCAGCACATGCCTGACGGGCGAGCGGCGGCGCGGCTGCAATCGAGTCGCATCCGGTCCGTGCCAGCTATGGGACTTACTCGACGATCAACACCAAGCGGTAGGTAGCCGAGGCAGTACACCAATAGGTCGAGAGGAAGAAGCAAAAAAGATCAGACTGAAACGGGATTAAACCACGTACGGTTATGTTCCCCTACGCAGTCAAGCTCTTTGGGTAGCTATAGACGGTGTGGTTACCGACACCGACGCCACACCGAGCAAAGCACTGCAAATCGCTTCCGCCTGCCACTTCTTTTTCTGCCGTCCCCCCCATCAGGACCCTTTTCACAAGCTTGCGCTCTAGATGGAGAGGCTGAGGGAAGAAGCCGAACAAGACCCCGAAAAAGAAGGAAGCCATCACAAGCGTCTCCGTCCCGCAAGGCCCGGCGTTGCATCTATTTGCAACAAGTGCACCGAGCACACCACGCACCGGAACAGCCACCACGCAGCGTCGACCTACCCAAAACCGCAACGCCGACCCCAGACCGCGCGACGACACGACGCCAACGCCAAATAAACCCTTTGGCTATCTATCGGGCGGGTGTCGCGATTCATGGTGGTAGCGTTCACCCCCTGGGCCAAACGCGCACCGAGCGACCGGAAGGATGCCCGCGGGGCTAGGGGGGACCGGGTCACAGAAACCAGAGGACCAGGAATTGAGATTGTCCGCCCTGGACGACCTTCTAGAAAGCCGCTAGACGGTTTTCCCCCCTTTAGCCTCCTTCTTCTTCTTCCTCCCCCCCTGCGACCGCGGAAGGGGGTGCGCGTGTGCGTGGATCTTTGGGATGTGCGTGGATCTTTGGGTGTTCCTTATCCCGGTTCATCCCCCCGTCCCCCGAAATTGGACCGGCTGCGGGTTGTGGGACCCGAAAGAAGAGCAGAGAGCGTGGTTTGCGTGGGTGTGCGGATGCAGCGCGGCAGGGGGTCCTGTTCCGGTCTAGCGGGTAATTGCGCGCTCTCTCCCTGACGTGCTGCTGCTTTGAGCGTTTGGGGTTTTTTGCGATTTGCAGTTTGCAGTTTTTGCCCTGGGACTTTCCGGCTCTTGCTCGGTTGCTGCCGGATTAGTCTACCGGGTGGACGGAGGGAGGGCATCGGAAATGGTGGTTATGCAGTGTGTGGAATGCATAACTCCTCCCCCTTCCCTCCCCCCTGAGTTTATGCTCCCGGAAACGGTGGTCGCAAAACGGTCAGACCGTTTTTGGATTGTGGGACTGCTCGCCCCGAGGCAAGAGATACACCATTGAAGACCATCTACCCCATCGGTCGGGAAGTTTGTGAAGATGGGATCTGCGTTCGGCGTTCCAGAGCCGTTGAGCCTTATTGCGGTTACATGTCATGGAGATGGAGATGGAGATGGAGACGCCGCAACCGCCGGTCGAAAGATGGGGGCTGTCTAGTTGACAAGAGCGTTGTTCATCTCTTGCTCTCCGCGTGTGTGGAATTTGGTAGTCTTACATCAGCCATTCCTTTCGCTTTGGGGGCTGGGGCCTGGGGAGTTTCACCGGTCCCGTCGTACGGATTGTCAGATCGTGGGGGATCATCGGGTGAGCTCGACTGGCTGACTGAACGGTCTGACTGAGAGCAGAGCCGCTTCTGAGGGCAGCTTAGGAATGGCATGCTGAGTCGACTGCTTTTGGTTTGGGACCGTTGGGCTGCTGGCGAGGGCAAAAGTAACGTATCAGTGTGGTTGTACGTTGAGCTGCGGTGAGCTTGAACATCAGAAATGCGGACATCGCTGTTTGGGTGCGTGTTGTCATGCCTGTGTGACTTGATATTCAACAACAGCGAGGCTTCCATTACGAGACTTTGCGGGGTTAAGCGGCCTCATGCAGAGAATCTCCTTGCTTGTGTGAGGATATTGGGTCACATATCGTAAAGGACGAGATCTCAAGACTTCTTGATAGACAGCCTCATTAGTTGTCAAGACTACTTACCTGCTTCGTCGAAATAAATTAATGTGTGAGACTTCGTTGAGATCCATCCCAGTATCATGTGTGAAAGATCACAGCCTGCCGCAACCAGAACTTACACGATCAAGTTCTTCTCCCCCAAACAAGAAAACCACCCAACAATCGATCGTGACTCTCTCCTTTTGATAAAGCGGAATCCATACGCCGCAATAAGATGCACTACTGCCGCTACATCGACACCAAGCGATGTTCCCTCCTCTCCGGCTTCATCCTACCCAAGGCCGAAGATTGAGTTCCTCGACGCCTCGGACCGGATGTACGTCGACGAGAACGGGGTGGAGTGGAAGTGGAATTCCCTAGCCGGTCTCGTGGCGTATTACAGGAAGAAGTTTGAGAGAATGCAGACTTTGCGTGTTTAAGATCCGGAGTGGCCGCCGGGGGGGGCAACGTTGTTGAGCGGGAGGGCCGGGGGGCGGAGACGGGGGATGGAAATCAGGATCGGGATCGGGGGTGGGGTTGGGGGCCGGAGTGGGAGTAGGAGCAGGAGTGAGAATGAGGTTAAAGCTGTTTTTAGACTAAGGGTGGAGGATGGGTTGGGGAGAGGGGTGGTGGTTTCTTGCTGAGATGAAGTTGCGTAAGGCTCCGAGTCTTTGAGAGGGATTGTGATGTTGAGGGAGATGTCTAGGCTGAGATTTGGTGGTTGTGGTTATGGTTGATGGTTTCAAGGTCGTCTTGAACCGGATGCGGTTCGTCGAGGAACGTACTCTGACAAGAGATGGGATGTCAGATGCGGACAAGCCAGACATATCTTACTTGCGATATCTCGATTGCTTGAGACTTGAATTTCGAAATCTGCGGCAAACAAGTTGCAAGGCTTACTTTGAATGCAATAGAACAGTGATGGAACCTGCTCCATCTTACGATATCACGATCGATGGCGTGAGACAGTCTCGATGCTTCACGACAGGTCCGTCCGGGTATCACTCATGGGAGAATCGGCATCGAAGATATGGGAGTGCTTTATTCTGGGGGCAGTGGTACCACTTGATGAACTTTTCTGACAATACAATCTTGACTGTATTTTGGCTTCGATGCTCCTGGAAAGCAACAAGTTGAATAGATATATCTCCAAGGAAGATATGTGCATTAAGGTTTACCAACTGAAAAGGATAAGGCAATTGCTGGTCTTGCCTAAGAACTTGCCTCAAACCATACTTGAGTGCTAAAAAGGAAAAATATATATTTCCTATCGTTGTATTGTGATAAAGACCCAGGACACTGAGGTTCTCACCAAGATCACACAAATAGAAAACCATCACTATCATACAATGCCAAGTAGCCAGTGAAATGCCTGCTTGGCATGTTGTAGACAAGTGCTTACGCCCCTCCAACAATCCTGGCAAGTTGATGGGTCGAAATACTGTAAGGCTGCCACAGCTGCAGGAAACCCCTTGTCTTCAACGGTGTCGATGTGACCATAATTCTTCATGAGGTAATTGAAGCGCAGGAAGTATCTGATATCAACTCCCTTCTTGGCGTAACGTGTGATGGTTGATAGCATCCCCGCAGAACCCCCTCTTCTGCTTGTGACCTGATGATGGGGTATGGCCTGGTATATAGAGTTGGAGATGTGTCAGGAATCACGGATGGACATCGTGATCTGGTTTATTTACTCATTTACAATCGTTGTCTTGATCAGCTTGTACCAATCATCACCTAAACCGCAAGAACCAAAAAGACTGGAACAAAAGATGGCAATCTCCCCCGAAGTAGCAGAAATCATTCGCCGCAAAAAGGCCCAATACTGCCGCTTCGCCGACACATGCGAATGGCACCACTTCGACGCCATCATGCTCCCCACCCTCACCTTCGAAGCCCACGACCTAGACGGGAGCATCCTGACCCTGAACGGCGTCCCGTACCGCTGGACATCGCGCGAGACGTGGATCGCGCACTTCAGCGAGGCGTTCAAGGTCATGCAGACGATGCACCTGACGGACGCGGGGGACCTGGAGCAGGTTTCCGAGGACAAGGTGAAGGCTGTGTTTGGGGTGATTTATCACGCTGGGACAAGGGGCTCGGAGTCGGGTTCGCATTCTACGGGTGCCGGGCATTATCATGAGACGTGGAGGCGGGTTGATGGGGATTGGTTTATGGAGAGTTGTTGTATGAAGAGGTTGTATTCTAAGGTGATGCAGATTTGATGTTTTTATGAGATGACGGCGGTATTTGGGGTTTGGGAGATGAAATATCAAGATGAAGATGTTGGATTGTCGAGTTGACGAGGTCAGAGCCGTGTCTGTATAGTTTGAAAGTAGTTGGCGGTGTTTGCTCCGTTAACCTCGCTATTTACTCGAAACTTATTGAACTTAACAGAGTGGTCATCGTATTCAGTCACAAGATGTTATATTTGTTGTTCTCGCTCAATAGCGGCCAGGTAGGGGAGTACCACGGCGTAGAACTTGGATAGAATTCTTCGTTTCATGTGGCGCCATTACGTTCTCTCCCCCTCTTTGGGCCAGTCTCCTTTACGATACCATCTTCCTCCTCCATAGCTACTTCTCATCGCTCCCTACTTCCCTACTGTCCGTTCCTGTTAGTCTCCCGATCCTAAGTACGCTGCATTATATTGCCTTCTCTCGCCGGGAACGTTATCAAGGTGACCCGATGATCCAGTTTTCTCGAGATGAAGGGACAATCGAACCCAGTAGAACCGCATCTCGTATGCTTAATAGGGGCCCAAAAGCCAAAGACTACAATACTTGGACTGACTTGACATCAGCATGGACCTCCCAAAACGAGGGAAAAGCCGCAAATCAGCGCTTAAATGATTTCCGCCTACGATTAGTAACCTAATCGAATTATAAAGGAGAGTGTAAGTTTGTGACTTAGCCTTTGGTAATTTGCGTATGATCCTTTGGTAAACGCTACTGCGATCATGATTCCAATGTCGAGTTGTAAACGGATTCAGGGTAGAATTGTGCGCGTCTATCAATACGTGAAGATTTGCTTAGACTTATGGTGGTTTCTCTTGAAAGCTAGATTTTTTTCAACACAATATAGAAATCAAGTAGAGCCTGAAATCGGTACCAACATCCAAGAGCGAATAGTCGCAAATATACCGAAGAGCCATCCAAGAGGCACATGTAGCTTGGTCTAGAGGAAGAACTAATGAGAAGATGAAAAGGCTGGTTGCGAGGGATCTCAGCATAACCGAGTGCTTTTTGGAAGACTTCCACATACGATGCCCATCGAAGCGTGATGAATACCTTGCTTAGACGGGATAAGACGGTATTCTCCGCTGTGAGACATGGCGAGTGCTGCCAAGCTGAGATCTCAGACCTTAAAATGACGACCGGGGACAGCTGAAAGGCATCAATGGCAAATTTAGCTTGATAAACAAGGAAAATGGTCTCTTTTAGTTTATGATGGAAAGATCAAGTATGACTTGGCTGTTCCCCCATGTCAACACAATGAGCTGGACAAAGTTGAAGACATTTTGTCATTTGAGGATTCTCTTCTTAAGTCTCTTAACTTATGTAAATAGTCAAGCGCCAGGAACTGTATAACGTCCTTTGGCCTATGGTCAACTGTCTGGCCTTTCAAAACGTGAAGAGAATGTTTACTTCTGAATGATGGCTACTCCAAACGCCAGACGGAACATGAAGATGGCCAAGGAGCACAGTGAGAGCCACAGAATCTGTGGAATTATGAACACGCCCGACACATCGCCGGGAGAGGCTCTGACAGACCTGGACGTGTCTCCGTCGCTGTATCCAGACCCCTGTGTGAAACGTTGCCTCCAAAAAAGCTGAGCTGACAGAACTGGCTCGCGAAACAAAACTCCGTACGCCGTCTTTATCGATATGCAAGCCCTTAGCTCCGCAAGGCCTCCAGTCTGTTGCGCATCTGGTTCATCATAGCCTCGGCATCCTCCTCCTCCTCCTCGACCTCGACTGGCTTAGGTTCTTGCGTAACCGGCGCAGCGGGGAGCTTCTCTTTGGACATGCGGTCCTTGAGAATCTCGCCGAGGACCTTGTCGACCTCACCCTCAGCCTCCTCCTCTTCGAACTCGTCCATGTCCTCGGGAAGACTCTCGCCCACCATCTCCTCGATGATGCCGGCCTTCATCAGCTCCGCGCTGAGTTCCTGCATCGTGCCGGCCAGCTCTGGTAGCCGAATCAAACGGTTAACGTCCTTCATCACGCCGACGCTCGCGCGGATGCTGCCCTCGATCTTCCTCACGGCAAACGCCTCATTGACCTGCATCTGCACGCTGTTGAGTTGCGCCTTGGAGGTGACTAGGCGATTGCTCGTCTTTCGCGCGCGGATGAGTTCCCGTGCAAAGTCGCGCGCCTCCTTCTGTGCTTGCTTCTGTCTCGTGGGGTCTCGTTGGGCTCGCTTATCGGCTTGGAGGATGAGGTTCTTCGTCTTGGCCTCGACTTGCCTGACCTGGTTGATGTCGCGGTCGAGTTTACGGATATTCGAGCGAATGAGAGCGTTACATTTCCGCAGCTGTTCAGATACGAACTCATCAGCAATTCCCCTAGGTAATGCTGTCACGACGGGCGGAACCTACCTGTTGCTGCGGATCAGGCTTCACGAATATGGCTCTGAGCGTCTCCATGTTGGGCGGATCGACAAGTTAAAGGGCCGAAGGAGACTGTCAATACGAAGAGCCTTGGAAACCAAGGCGTCGCGATGGTATGTAGTGGATGATTCTTCGTAGCGCGTTGTGTTAGGCTGTCGCCAGCCTCGTTGGTTGCCAGGTTCAATCAGCGCTGCCTTGGGTTAGGAAGCGATGTGTCGTCATTCCCTGCTTGCCGCATCGACTGATACGGCTTGTAGTGGGGGATAGTCGTCACGTGGGGAAGATGTAGCTGATATGCACTTAATCGACTGGGTGCAAGCAGAGGGGGTATGCAAGTAGCGACTACCACATTAAGCGAGTAGATAGTTGACGCTGGATGGGGGCCAGGAAAGCTTCCGCTGGCTGAACTGGCACCTTGGCAGCAACAAGAAACGCATTTTGAGTCAATGACTGCAGCGCTAAGTTCATCCTGAAATCTAAATGCCATTCAATCGGTAACCATTGGCAGGATGTGAAGTCTCTCAGTCAAATGAGAAGATGCTCGCCCCTGTGTCATCCAGCGGACAGTTTGGGAATCCGAGTGCGGGCAGTGAGTATCACACAGGTAGGCGAATCGCACGTTCCGGGCGGCCCGTATTGCAGCAAATGAGACCCCTGGTGGATAAGAAAATCAGCAAGGGCCCACGATGATCTCACTGCCTGCCTTAGTTGACCCGCGTCGGAAGACAAGACGAAGTTACGCTGCCTACCTATACATAGTGTAGATGGATGTCAAGCAGTTGGATGCTCGGGCCCGGTTGGATGACGGCTCCGACACTGAGGAACCTGGGAAACAGAATGCAGAACAGACTTTTGTCTTGGTGGAAGATCAAAGATTCCAGATCGCCTTACATTAGTTGACACAAGGGAACAGACTGCTCCAGGTCGATTTTGTTGTGTGCATGCGTCTGCCATGATGCGCCTCACCAAGAGCTGCAGGCAAGCGACATCTATCCACTCAGAATGCTTCTTACGCCTATTTCGTGGGGTTGCAGGGGGGCTGGAAAGCTCTTTCGGCCGCGAAGCCAACGTCAGCAAAGAGGGGAAGACAGGGAAACAGGTACGGAGTACTCGCATCTGGGGCAACAGTCCCACATAGAAAGAAGTACCTGGCAGTAACTGGAAAGACATGAAAGAGGCTCGGCCAGGTACCTGGCACCGCCAGAAAGAGAATAGGGGAAAAAATAAACAGCCCTGGACTGGACGGGAGGGAGGAGGGGAACTTGGAGGGGGGAAAAGGAGACGGGATTTCTAAGTGTACAGTGCGTTCAGCCCTGCCAGGGTCCGGTCCGCAGCGGCCCAGTGGTGATGGCAGCACCAGTTGGCCCCCAGTGCCAGTGCCAGCCTGGAGCTGTTAGTGCTGCGAGGTACTCCGTAAGCTAGGTGCTCTGTGCATCCTGCCGCCTGCCTGGTGTGGGTTACTACCAAATCTTTCGGATTCGAGCGCCTTCTACAATTGCCCGTGATCTCCAGGCGGTAACTGGCACCCACCCGGCCTCACCCCAACCAAGGGCCCAGCCTTTTCAAACCTGTAGCCTCACAACCCCCTCCAGCTTCTCTCTTCCACACACTTTCAACTCCTCCAACTCCAACAGTCGTTGTCGATATCTGCACAACTTCTACACATAATACCCCTTCTTACTAGGTCAATTTGCCAACCGCGATTGCCTACTTGCGACACATTTGCGATTCGCGTGAATCAACCTACCCCTCATCCCCCGTCATAGCTCCCTGCTCGACAAATTCCCACCAGCAAAATGTCTGCCACCACACAAACTCCTGAGGGTACGTACAAGCTCATCTTCCCATTTCGCGCGTTCTAGGAATTGAATCGCCGACTGCTACACCCGTCGGCAACTCATGCTATCTTCGTTCCTCGAAGTCACACCCTTAACCCCCATGTCGGAACATGCGCCGAAGCTAACCCGGTCTCCCCCCACAGTTCTCTGGGCTCAGCGCTCCAGCTCTTCAGACGCCTCCAAGAACTTCGTCTACTTGACGATCACCGTTCCCGATGTTCCCAAGTCCAGCCTCAAGGTCGACCTGAAGCCTACCGGCCTGTCCTTCAGCGGTACCTCCGACTCTCTGAAGCGCTCCTATGCCGTTGACCTCGAGCTGTACGCCGAGATCGACCCCGCTGAGAGCAAGGTCAACCACACCGGCAAGAATGTCGAATTCAAGCTCCAGAAGAAGGAACTCAAGGAGGAGTACTGGCCCCGCCTGCTCAAGGAGGCCAAGAAGGTCCACTTCCTGAAGACCGACTTCGACAAGTGGGTCGATGAGGACGAGCAGGATGAGGCTGCTGAGGAGGACTTCTCTCAATTCGGCGGTATGGGTACGTGCTTTACAAACTCCCTTAAAACCCCAACACTACGCGATGGCAGATTACGGTGTAATGGAGCCTTTTCAATTTCAAAGACTAACACGTTGTTTTACTAGGTGGCATGCCTGGTATGGGTGGCCCTGGCGGCGGCGACTTCGGCGGCATCGACTTCTCCAAGCTTGGCGGCGGCGGCGCACCGGGTATGGAAGGCTTGGGAGATATGGAGGATGAGGAAGATGATGAGGATGACGATGACATGCCTGCTTTGGAGGGCGAGGAGGACGACGGCAAGGCCGCACCTGCTGCTGACAAGGCTGCTGCGAAATAAGCAATCTCTTCCTTTATCACGCACCCCGAGACGACTCTCCCGGCATTTAGGCCAGCATTCTTGGCTGCAACGTCCGTGGACACCGCTCTAGACTAACGACTATGAATGTACTTCTTCGAATCAAAAGACAAAAAGAAAAGACGACCCGTGCTCTTTGGGATTGGTTTTTACTTATTACGACGAGAACTCAAGGTGTGGTAGGCATTTAGCGAATGGATATCATGATTCTGTGAGCATTCTACATATTCCACTGTGGAAGTCACTTCCTTGCAAGTGCGGTTCCTGCTCTCTCTGTCTGTAGGCGCCCAGGTGTTCGAGGAGATTTATGAGGTTGATCTTTTGCGCCTGTAAAGCCGGGAGTCCAGGATTATCAGATGGTGAATCGACTCGAGAGATCAGCCGTGTTTCTTTGTTTAAAGCCACAAAGCTCTTTACGTGTCTGACCGCAAGCTTATTTTTGTCGCTGAATAACTGAATGATTGTCTCGGACACTATTTGATCACGAAGAACTTCACGTTGCGTTTTGAATTTCAAGTTGGGGGCTCGGCGCTTTGTGTATTAGAGTCTGTCCGACTTGGGGATCGCTATAATACATGCCCTGCTATAACTTGGGCGAAGCAGATGGGTGATGCGGTGTTCCGGCTCAGTTAAGCCGTGAATGGTGTTTTTGTGATGTTTGGGGATAGTTGCCGGAAGGCCGAGGGAGGCAGTCTGAGAGCTTGAAAGAAACCAAAACATGTCGAAACCAAAGCCATAATCCCATAACCTCCGTATATTCTCTCCTTCCAGCAATCTGTTTGAGAGTTTCGGAGTCGCGCACACAAGGAAAGTTCAAGGGAGCCCCCCACGCACAGTGTGCCACTTTGACCTCCTCAGTGCCTGGCGTTCTGTGAATGAGTCTGTAGTAGCGATGTGCCGTTTACATGATCTCATCCTCCATAGCGGCGTCGCCATTGGTGGCAGCGGGGGCAGGAGCGGCGGCTGCCGCGTTCTCATTGGGGTTGGCACCAGACTCGAAGTAATCGGCCATCTCAGAGTCAAGCTCCTCTGCCGTCTTCTTCGCAGGGCGGCCGGTACGCTTCGCACGAGGCTTCTTGCCAGCAGCGCCAGCAGCAGCAGGACCACCCTTACCGGTGTTCGCGTTGTTGTTGTTGTTGTTGTTGTTGTTGTTGTTGCGCTTGTTGTTGGCAGCAGACTTGGGCTGAGCCTTGGGTTGCCTGTTTTCTTGTGAGTATGTATTCCAGCATCTCATGGATAGTTTGCTTACGTGGTGCGCTCAGCAAGGGTCTTCTTAGCAGGGGGGATGACGTTGGCTGCCTGAGAAGCGCCAACAACAATCTCAATCTAATTCCCGTTAGAGTGTACATGGAAGGTCATTTTTCGAGGAGCATACCTTGATCGGGCGATTGTCGACAAGAAGACCGTTCAGCTTCTGGAAGGCCTTGCTAGCGCCATCCGCCTCGCGGAATGTGATGTTGGCAATGCCACGGCTGACAGAGTTGGGTCCGTAAGAGATGTCAACTCTCTTGATGGGTCCAACTGATGTGAGAAAGTACTCCTGAAGGGAAAGTCGAGGTTAGTTATCCGTAAGCGTTGATGTTTTCAATCACGAGCGTCGTCCGAACCCGAGCCGCACAAGGGGTAAGGCATCGGCAGAAATCCAATAGTCGACCGCAGCACAGGAGGTTGGCAGCGAGCAGAGCAGTGAGCGTTAGTACGCACGTAAGCGTCCATCCCCAAAGAAGCCCCAATTTGAGCCATGGCTGCCTCATGCTCAGTTGCCATCAAGTCGGAGGGTATCACCCCAAGTCGTAATAGCTGCTGTAGGGGAACGTCGTCACACATGGCCGTAACACCATGAGGAGCGTTTCGGACCCAAACAGCCATGTGTATGTACCACGCCCCAAACCCCCGCTAAAAGGCCATCCGTCGTTGTAGGTTGGCGAATCGATAGCCGTGAGGCTATGTATCGAAGCCGTCCTGGCCTGTGCTGCGACGTTGCTCACTGCTTTGCTCGCTGGAAAGGGCTTCATATTGCATCGTCATGCTGATGAGCGGTGCCAGACCAAGCTGGTCATTTGGATATCCGTCGAAGACAGCCAACGTCCCATCTTTTCAGTCGGCTGTACCAATGTCTTGGGTGCTGACCAGGCTACCTCAAGTTTGGACTGTGTTCGCGCGACAGGGACGTGCTCAACTTCTGATGAGCTCTGCGCCGTATCTCAGGATCGCAGATATCGAGGAAGGAGTCTTGGCGGTGCCTTGACGGATTCCATTTGGGAAACGGCAATGGCCACAGTGGATTTGATCTCGCTACGACGCCGGCTGGGAAGGAGAGCAGGCGAGAAATAACATGTCGAACCAAGTCCGAGGGCTGAAGAGCCTTATCGGCAACATACCTTGATCTGTTGCTCGTTGACATCCTTGGGCTTTGTATGCGTTAGCTTGCGCCAGGATTGAGAGAGAGGGAGGGAAGTAACTTACCAGGTTGCTCACGATGACCTTGCTGTCGCCAGAGCCTTGCGCGGGCTTGGCGGCGTTAGGCTTGTTGGCGGCGGCGCCGCGCGCAGGTCGCGATGTCTTCTGAACACCGCCGACTGGGGCAGCGGCCGCAGGGCGACCACCGGTGGATCGACGCTGAGAGCGACGGCCGGGTCCGCCGGCAGAGCGACGTTGGGTCGAGAGAATCTCGTCGAGAGACTGGTCAAGCTTTCCAGACATGGTGGTTGTGGTGTTGGGTTTGTTTGATAGAAAAATTTGCTTGCGATAGTGCTGCGATGAAAGAGCAGCTGGTCGATGGATCTCTTCAAGTATTATTAGGTCGTGAAGAGCGTGATGCGAAACGAAGTGCTTATGTGATGAAGAATCAAACTTTGACGCGTAGAAGCTTGCGCGCAAGGAGTGCTCGGTCTGAAGAAAGAGGTAGAGAATACAGGAGCTGCGCAAAAAGTTGACGATGCAGCTGAAGAAGAAAAGGTTTGGTTTGGAGGTCGAGGGGTCTTTTTGATGTTGGACGGGGAGGTTTGTCTTTGGGAAGGAGAAAGGTTGCGGGATGAATGGAATGGAATGGGCGGGTGAAGGCGAGATGGGAAAGGAGACGGGGCAAGGTGTTGGTGCCAGCGGAGCGGCAGGCTGCGGCGCGCCTGACCAAAACAAGGGGGGCCTGAGGACCCCGTTGACAGCGGGAAGTTTTGATTGGTCGCACTAGTCCTTTTTGGGCCGAGAAGGATCCGCCAGAGCTGCTGCCTCCTCAGCCACACATCCCCTGTTTGCGCCTTCCAATTGTTCCATTTCGGGAAGCAGTTGGTCAGGTCTCCTTTCTCTTTGGCGCTGAGTTCGAATGCGCCTTCCATTATCAAAATTGGAAGATACAACAAGGCCGAAGCGAGAATTGGGGCAATTGAGGCAGACGGTCCATGAACCAACGGGCTCTGTTGTCACTTAGAAACACGATCAACTCTACAGATTTGATCGGCGCCACAGCCAATATTTGAAGAAGGTTGTAGCATAGCCTACTGTTATGAGGCGTACACAGCATTTACTCAGAGAGAACAGAGGTAAGGGCGCTCAAGATCATGGATTTCGGTGTCTGTTAATGGCATTGCAAGATCGTAAATTGGAGGTTGTGCCGTGGGTTCTTGCACAAAGTCGATGTTCACCACGTGAGTTCAGCGCTGAGCTAGATTAGACTATCGTCTCAATGGTGATGCTCTAATTGTTTCGATTTTGGAGTGCAAGAGCTTGTAGATGCTCCTGGTGTTTGCTTCCTTGACTGCATTAACTTGCGAAGCTCTGTGTTCTCTCAAGGGAAGAACGCTTGGTTGTCAACCCCCCGAAAGGCCGTATTCGATATCACCTGTCCCCTCAGACATTGACATCAATGCCCCCTCTCGTCGCCAATATGTCGCCCCAGGCCTCGCGTCTCGGTTGTCCCAGGGCAGCCACAGAATTCCCAAATCCCTCTCGCCATATGTATCTTACAGCGAATATCCCTTGGCACCTGACTATCTCACTTGCGCCGTTTCGTGGTCTTCTAGGACACTGCTTTGGCGGACTTCGCGGGTCGTACAGCCTTCTCGGGCTTTTCTTCTTCCGTGTTGACTTCTACATAGTGGTAGAAGATAATGAGAACCATGGCGGCGGAGCCAAGGAAAATCGCAAGGCGGTAGAGATCGTTGTCGGAAATCATGATGGGCTCGGGATCGTTTGCGCGATGATGCTTTTGGGTGGTGTGCAAGGAGGATCTTTGGGGGACTTCTATGTCTGAGTGTCAGTTTTCGGTACCAATACTGCAATGGAAGAGAACAATGACTTGAACGTACAGTGAGTGTCTTTCTTCCAAACAGAAATGGAAGGAGTTGGAGTTGTTCGTCAAGGTGAGCTAGTTGGACTTGCTGGCGCGGCGCATATGGAGCTTGAGATGAGGATGGCAATGGGCGACCAAACGGACAACTAGACCACTGGAGCTGCTGTCCACGCTTAAACCGGTCACGCTAGGAGTGACTTGGTGCTTGAGTCGGTCCTCCACTTTTAGTGCCGCATCCCCCTGGTCAAATCTGCTGTGACGCTCCGCCCCCACCAATGTAAGCCCTTCACGTGACCCGCCCACCGTGCCTTGAACTTCTGACTTCATCCACGGCGCTCCCACTCTTCTTGGATTTGCAGTGATGACTTTTTGCGTTACGTCGATCTGAGCGGACCCTACCGACCTGTCTGTCGACATCCCAAAATAACACGACCCAAACTAATCCCGCCAGAAGCGGTTACTCAGTCGTAGCAGAAGACTTTTGCTTCTGCCCACCAACCTTTTCTCGTCTCCAGAAACCGAATACCCCGCCAAGATGCCTCCCAAGAAAGTGGACAAGCCGGCCAAGAAGGCCGTCAAGGTCGAGGACAAGACCTTCGGCATGAAGAATAAGAAGGGTGGCGCGGCCCAGAAGCAGATTGCCCAGATGGCGTCTTCGATGAGGAACGGTGGCAGTGCTGAAGAGAAGCGCAAACAGGCAGAGAAGGAGGCGAGAGAGCGCGAGAAGAAGGCAGCCGAGGAAGCCAAGAGGGAGACCGAAATGCTTCTCAACAAGCCCGCTCAGATTCAAAAAGTCCCATTTGGTGTCGACCCCAAGACAGTTGTCTGCAACTTTTACAAGAAGGGCAACTGTGAAAAGGGCAAGAAGTGCAAGTTCTCTCACAACCTCGAAGACGAACGCAAAACGTCAAAGAAGAACCTGTACACGGACACCCGTAAGGAAGAGGAGGAGAAGAAGAAGGCCGAGACTTCTGCCGACTGGGACGAGGAGAAGCTTCGCTCTGTTGTTCTTTCCAAGAAGGGCAACCAGCAGACCACTACCGACAAGGTGTGCAAGTTCTTTGTCGAGGCCATCGAGGACGGCAAATACGGATGGTTCTGGATCTGTCCAAATGGCGGCGACAAATGCAAATACAAGCATGCTCTGCCACCAGGGTAGGTGATATCAGTCCAGCGGCCAGTCTCAACGCTAACATTGCCACAGATTCATTTTGAAGACCAAGGAGCAGAGAGCGGCTGAAAAGGCCCTCATGGACAAGTCACCTCTCAAGACCCTTACCTTGGAAGACTTCCTCGAGTCAGAGCGACACAAACTTACCGGCACCCTCACACCGGTCACGCCAGAGTCATTCGCCAAATGGAAGAAGGAGCGACTGGACAAGAAGGCGGCTGAGGAGCAGGCCAAGAAGGCCAAGGAAGCAACCGGTCGTGCCCTGTTCGAAAGCGGCAACTGGCGCACAACCGAGGACGATGAGGAGGAGGACGACGATGAAGAAGACGACGGAATGTGGAACTTGGAGAAGCTGCGTGCCGAGACCAATGCTCTTCGCGAGAAGAGGGAAGAGGAACGTCTGGCTGCCATCAATGGTGGGCCTGTTCCGCCAGTAGTGCCGGAACCGGTAGCTGCCGAGGCGTCCGGATCTTGAGCTTCCTAAAAGAGGAGAAGCCTTCTTTATGCGCCCGAGGTTGCGAGCATCACCACGAAACAGGCCGATTCCGAGCACCTGGAAGACCAGGTTCATCCGGCGGCCGTGTCAATGCTACGCCAAGCCACGGTGGCAGATCCGTCTACTCTCACACCTAAAATCAATGAAGTATGACTACGTACGCAACGTGCACATCAACTTCCAAAGTTGAGTACTCGTGAGACTACCAATGGGGATATATTGAGGATCTTTGGCTGCTTAGAGAGAGGCCATAGACTGCTTGTGATTACATTCAATCATGACGTGGATCTATCTCAACGTCTTCAGTTCCAGTGCCGCTCGCTTGCTCAGAACTTTTCCACGTACGGTCTGATGTCAATCTCCTGGCTAAACGCGGAGCGGTGTTGTGTGTGCAGGTACCAGTACGCATCAGCAATCTTGGTTTCGTTAGCAATATGTCTGCTTCAGGGTTGTTGCAAATCACTTACAGCATCCGGTGAGATCTTGCCGTCTTCTACGCCACCGTTGGCAACAAAGGCCTTGCCCCAGGGGGTATCAATGCCTCCATCGATGATGGCATGTGACACGTGGACTCCCTTCGGACCGAACTCGCGTGCCAGAGATTGGCCTAGGGCGCGGAGGGCGAACTTGCCTGCCGCGAAACTTCCAAACAATGCGCTACCTGCGGAAGAATGTCAGTCATCTTTCAGAAAGCCCCCATCCTCAAGACAGACAAACCTTTGATGGATGCTGTGGCTCCAGTGATGATCAAAGACGGCGGGTGAGGGGGAGTCGGACACCGACTCGAGCAGCAGGGGAAGCGTCTTTTGCGCGAATGTGAAGAACCCCTTACTATACACCGCGCGTATTAGTCACCTTTTCCAGAAAATCTAGTAACTGAGGTCTTACGTACGGCGCGGCGTCAAGACTGGCGTCAAGCTCCTCCCGCTTAAGCTCAAGGAACGGCTTGCGGGAAAAGCCGCCGTTGACGTTGTAGATGGCGGCAGCGAGCTTGCTTCCGGGGAGCTCCTTCTTGATCGTCTCAAAAGCGGCGTTGACGGCGGCCTCATCTGTGGCATCGGCCGTGATGCCGAAGGCTTGGCCGCCGGCCTGCTTGATCTCGTCCACGATGGCGTTGTAGCTCTCTGGCTTGCGGGCGAGGAGCACGACTGGGTATGCCTTTGCGAACCGGACGGCTGCTGCGCGGCCTGCGGTCGCGTTAGTCTCGACTGTGTAAAAGGTACGCTATGGTAGGAGTGAGTTCTTACCAGTGCCGGAACCCGCTCCGGAGATGATTGCGTAGAATGACTTGGAGGCCATATTTAATCAGACGTTTTGATGTATCTTTTACTTTAGACTGCTATTGTCAAGATGCTTATCAATTGAACATTAAAGAGGTGAAAATGAAATGCTGTGAAATGCGATTTACCCACGGCGAGCAGATGAGGGGTTGAGTGGCTTTATGTCTTATTGAGGCTTGCATGTGGTCGGCCCGGCATTGTGAGATTAGACCATTGCTCGGATCCATGACGGCATTTGCGGAGGGCCGAACGGGATGCCCGATTATTAATGTCCCCTCTCCGGCAAGCTCTAATTACGGCCTCCGACCCGGTGCGAGGTGCGAGGGGAAGAACACCAAAGAAGCGATTGGCAAAACGGGTTGGAAATGATGGAATGAGATCATTAATCAAATGCTGATGAGCTGTGTTTCGTGCACTTGATAATTGAAGCTTTGCATTCGCGGCATTGTATAGTTATCACCTCTATCTTATTCATTCCTGACATGAGATAGACTCCATCTCCTCCAATGTACTCAGATGGTACGTCGAGTATCACTTGCACTGGGCCGGTGGGAGATACTTTTTCGACGGCATCATGACCTATTTGCGACCTCTCTCCTATGAAAAGCCATCAGTACCACTACAAGTAGCGACAAAAGGTGCTCAACTTTTAAATATGAGGATTAACTCAAAGTGAGATGAAGAGAATGAATGAGAACGAGTGACATCGAGAACCTACTTGCCTTGAGGCAAGTGCGGCAATCACCCTTGCCCGCGGTGCGAGCCGCCCTAAACGGGAAGGCCCCGCTTACTGCCAGTTCCTTCCCTAAGTTCCCTCGAATGCAGTCGCGCCTGCAATGGCAACCTATCAACGCGTCGCTAGCTCATCTTTTCGACCTCAAAGATCGACCTTTACAACATCCCCGGTCGATTTCTCGAGTGCCTCAAACTGCACATACTCAACAATACGACACTAGATTGGTTTTGCACAGATCACACACGCAGCAAACCTCGCGACAAGTCGTCACAACATACCACAACCACGCACCTTGAAAACCTACTTAGAACGATTAAACCTCACTCACCAGCATGCTCAAAGAGAACTGTTCAGCCAGGACTCGTCGAATTTGAGCGTATTCACTATGCCACCACTCTTCTCCACAAACTCAGGCACCAAAAATGAGTCTGCCTCACAGGGCCCAAGCAATCCATCTATCCCACGACAGCGCACCTTGGATAAGTTCTTCGGCAGACCAGGTAGCAGCATACCATCGACTTCTTCTACTTCAGCCGCTCAGATAAAGCCGAGGACATCAACAGCTCAGCTAGCGCCACGATCCTCCTCGTTCGCCGTGGTTCTTCCATCGAGTCCTGGGAAGCGTACTGGAACGACCCCCATGAGGACAGTCGAGGACGATGCAGACGACCTGGTGATATCGGACCTGTCACCGCAATTCAGAAGACTGGCAGCTCAGGCAAAAGTAGGCGTGAGCCTCGCCAAGCCAGCCTTACCAGAAGACGTCGCCGATGAGCCAGAGCTAGAGGTGCTTTCATCAGAGGCGGCGACCCCTCCACCGCAGCCTCGCAAGCGCGGCCGGCCAAAGGGCTTTCGACCGAATTTGACAGGCAAGAAAGCCTCACAGGAGGCCGGCGAGGCAGGACCAAGAAAACTGCGGCCGGATAGGCCCAAGACAGGCGCCCTGTACGCGGGAAAGCGGCGAGGTCGACCGCCAAAAGCAGCTTCACCCAAGCCGCGAGAAATCTACAAGAGTCTTAATTCACACTTCAATACGTACATCTGCGAGTGGGAAGGTTGCAAGGCCGAGCTTCACAATTTTGCAACTCTGCAAAAGCATGTGTCGATTGTTCATACCAAAACGGTAGCAGCTGGATGTCGATGGGCCAAATGCGCCCAACAGCAGCCGCCTCACAGATTCCCCATACTGGCGGACCTCAAATCTCATGTGGAGGATCTACACATGCTTCCAGTCGCCTGGCAGGTAGGGGACGGGCCGCAAGTGTCGTTCAAGCGATACGATCCCGATGATGGGACCAAGCTTCCTGACTACCTTTTTGACAAGGCCGGCAACCAAATCACACCGTCAATCAAGGATCAGAAGGAGGAGGACCTGTACACGTGGCGCAACAACAGGCGGAAACTCAAGGATCTTTTGCTTCTCAGAGACCAGAACCTGCCAAGCGAGGAGGAAGACGACGACGCAATGGAGGAGGTGGCCGAAGGAGCATGAGGTGGCTCATGGTTGTGGCGCAAGCAAACACTTGACGCGAATCACGGGCTGAGTTCTGGCAGCCATTGCAGGCGACGACAACACCATCGAGAAATACTGAACGGCGAGGCGAGCACGCTGATAATGCTTGTGAGGACCAAGCTTCATGGCACGGTTTCGGATGAGGGTTGACCGACTGCGCCTCCCTAGGGATGACGGAGACTTCAGAATAACGGGGGTATCCGCTGCTTAGAAGGCCCCTGGAAAGTCGTGCGACGGACATGTTCGGCCAACTGGAAAGGCCGTTGAGCGGTCTCCCGCTTCCCCAGACGAGCATGGATGATTTGTCGAGGCCTTACTTGACGGGTAGCGGATGAGCCGGGAGAGTCGTCGTCGTCGTATGTCTGAGCATGATTATTCATTCGAAAGGGATGACTTGGCATTGCGGCTCTTGCTAAATTTGACAGTTCAGGCTGATGCAGGAAGGGAAGGGAAGGGGAGCAAAAAAGGCGCCAGGGACGAGTCTGGTCGCATTCCATCTTACATCATCGGCGGGGATGTGCGGTGTTTTGTGGGGGAGATTGCTCAACGTTGCATGAGGAGGCGAAGGTGGAGTGACACCTCGGCATCCAGGGAGGGCCGCTGTTCAGGAAGAAACATGTCCCAGCCCTCCTCTCTCGCGCATTCAGGGCATTCGATTCAGCAGGGCGGCGGGAAGTAGGCCGGCTTACCGGATATCAGTTGAATCGAGTTTCTTCCTTTGCAGAGGTTTCGAGTGGGCGAAACGAACAGAACAAGCAGGCATCTGGATCAAATGGAACAGACGAGATAGGATAGCACAACATCCGTAGGGACCACCTACACCAAAAAAAGAACCTGAAGATCGGTTCTAGAATACTTCCCATGCAGCATCACACGCCTAGTACATCGACGGGCGGCCGACGGACTCAAGTACCAATGCAGAAAAAAAGTGCAAGACTGGGTGAAGACTGTGAAATGATTCGTCAAACAGTGCTTAACACGAACGTGACAAGCCAACCACACCAGCTAGGCACGGAAGGTGGCGATGGGAGGATGGCGCCGCCGCCGTGGATGCTCGCGACTTTTCTCTGTAGAGTCCAAGGTTGATTAACAAGCAGGCGGGAAACCTCTCTAGTGCCCCAGACGACTGGATCGCCGGCCATGAACCCGCGCGGTGTCGTGGTGGTGTGGAGGGCTGAAAATGGACCGATTGAGGGGAAACATATGTATGTACTCTGTTGTAACCTAACACGCTTAGGTGCTAGGTACTAAATTATGGAGGGGCTGGAGTGCTAGCGCGGGATTACACGACAGGTGTGGTTGACGGGAGCGTGTCTTGCAAAGGAAAGTGTTAATAGTGTGACAGTGTCTTATTAGACACTTCAGAAACAAGCTCGTGTAAGGTTTCTTTCTTTCCAACTTTCCTCTATTCAGAAGTTGAGCGGCAGACGTGGAATGGCCTGCGAGGTCAAACGCAATGAGGCTTTTCTTTGCCCCGGCATCTGTGCCCAGTTCTGCATATTCGTCTGATGCTGGGTGTTTTGCACGAGCACTCGAGGGGTAGGAAAAAGATAAAACATGTCAATGGCGGGGATTCTTCATGGGAACACAGAGACGAGAAAAGAGGGAGGAAATCAGAGAACAAGGGAAAAGTTTGACGATTGTTGTCGTTGGAAGAGTGTTGTTATGAGTGCCGGATGCTCTGGCATGTAATTGCCGGTGAGGCTTTCGTATCTCGAGCTGGCGCCGGTGTTATCTTGGCTCTTGCCAGTGCACTGGGCTTGCGCTCAGTAGTCAGTACCAAAGCCCATGTTGTGCGTTTTGTTTATCCTCGTCCTTGGACAAGCCTCCATCGTCGACACTGGCCGGAGGGATGAGAACGCATGAGTAAGGGCCAGAACGCTCTGAAGCAAAAAGAGAGGAAAGAAACAGGAACAGAACGTAAAGGCGTCAACGGGTTGGAAGAAGAAGAAGGCACTAGAGATAGAGTTGACGAGTGATATACTCTCTCTGGTGTTGAAGGTGGTGTGGACAGACGGGACAGGATGTATAAAGAATCGAGATAGGTACCTCGAGTGACTTGCAAAGCCAATGGGAGAAGGAACGGTACCCAGGTACGCAGTGGGTGATGAATGGGGGAATTTGCGAGGCGTGGAAAATCGTCGGGGAAAAGAGCACCAATCGCCGGAGCAAATCCCCTTTTGTCAGCAAAGCCATCCCCCCAATTCCTATTTTGCAAGCAGCCTGCCAGCCTGCTCGGACCTGACAAGCACACAAGCCTGGACTGAACAGAAAGAGCAGAGGCATAGGGATTGGAACTCTGGACCAGCATTGAGAGAGGTCTTGACCAACGCTGGAACCTAGAGGAACCTAGGCCCAGGCCGGGCCCGCCTGAAGCGGAACATCCCTGCCAAAAAGCCGTCCCATTCTGATCCGTTGGTGGATGTCTTGTATCATTGGATCCTCCCCTCCCCCTCCCCCCTGGCCATGCCACACAGTAAGGCAAGGCGATGAAAAGTCACCTGGTAAACTGCCTCTTTACCCCCCGAAGGCATGCGTTTCCTGCTGTGCTGCCGCTCTTTCGCGTGGGCTGCCACTGGGGCTAGGGACCCCCTGTGCCTCGCGGTGCACTGCCCGAGAGCCACTGAACAGTGGGCACAGGACTCGTCCATCTTTATCCGCCCGTATCTACTGCGTAGAGAGGAAAGAAAGAATACATAGTAGAGCCCAGGAGGGCGCCGGCGGCGGCGACAGAAAGAGCGAGACCCCAGTGAGCTCCCCAAACGGGGATTGAGAGTGCTATGAATTGTGAGAGGAGCGAACAGAAAGCCATACCTAGTGTATCCGTAGTCCTCGGGTGACAAGCCAAGACCAGGACTACGACCAGGACCTCGACCTCGACCACGGCCACGGCCATCGACCAACGAGCGGGGGGGGATGGATGGTCCATGGTCCATGGGAAGTTGAGGTGTGGAAGCCGAAGCGTGAAGCCCGTCCGGAAAGACGCCTAAGCCCACCTCACATTACTAACTCGCTTTCGACTCTCTCTCCTCCCCCGTCCACCGCTCGCCTACCGCCTGTTCTATCCGTCCTTGCCTACCACCACCTCCTACTGTCAACCATTCCGTTCTGTCACCTACCTACCTGCCTGCCAACACCTATCTTTCTCTCCCGGCCTTGCTTGCTGCACCTCCTCATCCTCCACCACCACCCGACCCTACCTTACCTTTTAGACGCTACTTACACTCCGCATCCAGTCCCACGTTCCTCCCACCTACCTCACCCTCACCCTCACCTTAACCTACTCACCTCCGACCTACCTCCCTACCTACCTGCATACTACCGTCGCTGCTCTTCTTCCGCTCCATCTCCTCTCCGCACTTCCGAACATCGTCGGTCCTCCTCGCTTCTCTCCCGTAACTGTCCCGTCAGCCATGGCATCGGTCGCTTGATTGCGCACCCCCGAGATTCCGATATGCCTGCCAGCCGAACCCACCAGAATGGCGCTGCCCAGTTCAACCAGAAGCTGAAGAACCTCTTCCGCATCAACCTTAACAGCGGCGCCGACCGTGACAGAGAAAAGTCCTCCGCTGCTCAAGTTCACTCTTCACAAGACGCCGCCGCCGCCCGCCCAGAAATCCGGAGCAAGTTTGGCAGCAGTTTTTTCAAGGGCACCGTCGGCCGATTGAGGACAAACACCACCGCCAGCGAAGGCAACCCCCTCGACGAGGCCCTCAGCCCGACCGCGCACGCGAATCCCTACTTTGCCCACCAAGGCCAGCCGGGCCTTCGCCATCATAATCACGAATCAGTACCTCCCAGCCCTCCCGATACCCCAAATTTCAAGATCCAAGGTCCTGACGGCGGGCCCGAACAGCACACGACGAGCGCCGGGCGAGAGGAATTGGCTAGGAAACTTAGGAGAGTCGCCAGTGCCCCCAATGCCCAGGGCTTGTTCTCCAAAGGCAAGGGCAGCGCCGAGCGTCCCGCCACCGCCGAGCTGAGCAAGGATCCTTTGGTCCTTGACAAGGACTCGGGCACCCTCGAGATGGTTGATCCGTCCAAGGCGTCCGCTCCTAGCCTGGGCGTCCCCGACAAGGACGTCCTCGGTAACCTCCCACCGCCGAATCGTACGAGTCTCGCATTCCGGAGGACCTACAGCTCCAATTCCATCAAGGTTCGCGATGTTGAAGTTGGCCCGCAAAGTTTCGACAAGATCAAGTTGATCGGTAAGGGAGACGTCGGCAAGGTCTATCTTGTTCGCGAGAAGAAGAGCAGTCGTCTCTATGCCATGAAAGGTAAGATACAATCCAAGATGTTTGGTAGCCAAACCCCGACGTGTTGCTGACTCGCTGCAGTATTGAGCAAGAAGGAGATGATTAAGCGGAACAAGATTAAACGCGCCCTTGCCGAGCAAGAAATTCTAGCTACGAGTAACCACCCCTTCATTGTTACGCTGTACCATTCATTCCAATCGGAGGATTATCTGTATCTATGCATGGAATATTGCAGTGGTGGAGAGTTCTTCAGGGCGCTACAGACGCGCCCCGGCAAGTGTATCCCCGAAGACGACGCGCGATTCTACGCCGCCGAGGTCACCGCAGCCTTGGAATATCTGCATTTGATGGGCTTCATCTATCGCGACTTGAAGCCAGAGAGTGAGTTAGACGAGAGCCATTTTTGCGCTTACCAATCGGTCGCTGACATACTACGCAGATATCTTGCTCCACCAGTCGGGCCACATCATGCTTTCGGACTTTGACTTGTCGAAGCAGTCCGATCTCGGTGGAAAGCCCACAATGGTCATTGGCAAGACAGGCACCAGCACCACCTCATTGCACATCGACACTCGGTCGTGCATTGCCAACTTCCGCACCAACTCGTTCGTCGGAACAGAGGAGTACATTGCACCAGAGGTCATTAAGGGTAGCGGCCACACTAGTGCCGTGGACTGGTGGACCCTCGGCATCTTAATTTACGAGATGCTTTACGGAACCACCCCCTTCAAGGGCAAGAACCGAAATGCGACTTTTGCCAATATCTTGAGGGAAGACATCCCCTTCCCCGACCATGCTGGGGCACCTCAATTATCCAAGTAAGCTTGAAATGACAAAATGAAGTTACAAGGTGAACTGACAAGAGTGTAGCCTCTGCAAATCCCTGATTCGTAAACTTTTGATCAAGGACGAGAATCGGAGATTAGGTGCCAAGGCCGGTGCTTCGGATATCAAGGCTCATCCGTTCTTCAAGACGACTCAGTGGGCATTGATTCGGCACATGAAGCCTCCCATTGTGCCTGTCACTGGGCGCGGTATCGATACTGTCAACTTCCGCAATGTCAAGGAGAGTGAGAGCATCGACTTGAGCGGATCCAACCCGCTACAAGCGAACCTCAAGGGAGTTCCTCTGGATAGTGGTATGGCGACCCCAGGTGGTGAAGTCGTTGATCCTTTCGAAGAGTTCAACAGTGTCACGCTGCATCACGATGGAGACGACGACCATCACTCACAACAGAGTGGACAAAACCACTCGTAGTCCGCGCCGTCACTACGTCCAGGGTAGTGACAGCGGCCAGAGGGCTTTGCTTATAGGAACGAGGCCAATTGAATTGGTCACGCTCATCGGTGGAATCGAGAGAGAGATCGAATGACTCCCGAGAGAGTGTAGGAGCTAGGTGCTTTTCGACTGGCAGTACCTGCAGCTACGGACTATCATTTACAAGCGACGAGATTGAAGAGAAACGAGAACTCACGAGAGGCGAGCGGAGGAAAGAGAAGAACGTCCCGAGCCTTTTGAGTCGAGGGAATCAACAAACAGGGTCATGAAACCATGGACCCACGCTACAAAGGCCTTCACGGTTTCCCCCTTCTCGAGGACTATCCACGGATTTCTCACGAAAATATTTCAGCCTGCAGCATAGGGTCTCTGTGCCTTCATCATTAGGAGTTTTCTGTTCTTTATCATCCGTATTCCTCGTTTTTGGAGGAAAAGTCCTCCATTGGCGTTTATCGAGTTTGGGAAATTGGGGTTTTTCTTTTCTTCAAAGAGACGAGAGAACAGAAGCGAGAGAAAGAGAAAGGGAAGGCAGCGAGTGAGGATTGAGAAAGCGGAAGCGATGTGGGTTGTTGAGTAAAAGAAAAGAAAAGAGAAAACTTCCACGGGGAGGAAAATCTTTTTTTCTTGGTTTTCTGTAAACCCTTGCCATCATTAACCACGAATGAAACGTAAAATAAGCTTGAGAAATCATTAAAACTTGTCGCGTGCCACGAACGTGATGTACCTAAAGGCAGACGAATAGGGGGAACTCAGTTCACAAACAGTTGCTGAACAATGAGTAAGTCGCCTCATAAACGGGGCCAAGCAAATCTCATTTGAAAACACTAGACTTGACTCTATCGCTAAACAAACATTGGTTTCTCTGAACGGGTAGATGCCTTGGTCGGGTAGACATCGTAAACTGTCTTTCGCTTCCCAGAAACAGCACCTCTTCTTGCGCCAAGTGGGCGGCAATGTCTCGTCGCACTCACCCAATCTCCACAATTCTTCTCCTTCTTCTTTTACGCTGCCAGCGAAGTTTGGAAAAGCCAATTCATACAGACAAGATACAAACACGTGCGCTAATGTTGATGTCCCTTACAATAGTCGCTGTAGCAGCCAGCGTGGCCGAAACATGTTCAACAAAGACGCATTCTAGAGCTTCGCCTTAACGGCTTGCTGCTTTGAAGGGGCCGTTGCCTCCTCGTTGAGGTTGACCGAGCCCGTCTTCTCACCGTTTCCGAAGAAAATGACTTGCACCGTCAAGTCGTCCCTGTTTCGAATTGGTCAGTTTTCCTGAATCATGTGCTCTACCTCGGACTTGCAACCTGACTCACCTGTAGCGTCTCGAGAAGGGGGAGGGCAGAGTCAGCAGGGCGGAGACCTGCTCTTCGTTCTTGCCACCAAGGGCGTTGCGGACCAAATGTGTAGCCACGTTCTTGTCCTTTACGACGAACCGTTCGGGGGCGTCGGGGGAAATTCCCCACTGCTGTAAGCGGATAGGTGTCTTCTGGCCATCAACGCTCTTGTCGCTCGCCTGCTCGACGGGGAGGCTAGACTTCTTGGATCCGAAGAGCTTGGACCAAGTGGAATCGAACTGCGAGCCAGAGCCGCTGGCCTGGGTCTCGATCCACTTGCCGACAAGGCCAACGACCTCCTCGTTGGTGAGCATCTCCCACAAGCCGTCGGTAGCCATAACGACAAAGTCACCATTCTCAGGCTCAATCTTTGTGGTTGTGACGACAGGCTCGGCAGTGACGTACGGAGGCGTCTTGAGGAGAGGGGAAGCGGATCGGGCAAAGAAGGATTCACGGAGTCTGTTGGTGATCTCGCGGCTCCACTTGTAGCTAGCATCGCCGAACGCGCGGGTCGGTTCCAAACCGCCGAGGACTCGGCCGTTGTGAACGACTCGGTCCTCGCCAGGGTGGAGCTTGCGCAGGCGGGCTGCCTCATCGGGGTTGCCTCCTGTTTGGTCGACCGAAAGAGCGGTAGCTGTCCACTTGCCAGAGGAAGATCGACGTCCGAGAACCGCTCGGGAGTCGCCGGTGCAGGCAACTCGCAAAAGCTTGGATCTGCTGTCGTAGAAAGACAATAAGGCGCAGGAGCCAGACAGGGCGGGTGCCAAGAGCTCTGCAGCCATAGTCTTGGAGCCGGCTTTGAGGACCCTCTCGACGCTCTGGTTGACAATCTCGTCATCCAAACGAGTGAAACCAAGCTTGATGGCGGTATCGATAGCATCAGCCGCAGGAGACAGGTCAGCGGATGACTGGTAGGTCTGGTTGAGCTCGTTGGCAACGGAGGCAATCAAAGTCTGGCGCAGCTTTGCCGAGGTTGTCCAGCCACTGTTCAGCGGTCAGCATTCATCAAAGACCATGCCGTTGTAGCTTTCACTTACGCATGGCCGTCAAAGACTCCCCAGAACATCCAGTCGTTGCTCTTGCCGGCAGCGCCCGCGGCTTGGTTCGGCACCTCGACAATCTTCTCGGCGTGGTCGTCTTCGATGGGGTCGTTGCTAGGAAGCTGGACAAGGTCGTAACGCAGTACGCCCTGTCCCCTGTTGACGAGGAAGGACTGCTCCGTCTTGCGCAGCTTCTCAGTAGCTTGGTCGGGGGTCAACATCTCGATAACCTTACGGCCGTCGTCGCTAGTCGTCTTAGATATAGGTCCCTCTCCCACAAATGTACCGGTATGCAGCTGATCAGCGCCTACGACGAGAACAGAACGGGTCGGGGCAGCATCGCCGCCGGCATTGGATGCGGTGGTGAAGCTCCTCGTCAAGCTCGATGCCTTATCGAGACCGGTTCCGTTGTAGGAGTACCAGGCGCCGTAGCCGACGAGGGTGGACACAAGGGCGACGGAGAAGCGGCGGATGTACATGGAGGACTTTAGCGGCTGGACGGCATGCTCGGGGGGGTGTTGGTACGAGGAGGAGGATCGCAGGCCGTGGCGGGTAGCGTAGGACGAGGAGAGGTTATGGTCCAAGAGACCCCGTCGGCTGTTGCGTGCGAAACTACGAGCCGTACATCGGTAAGTTGTCCGTAAGGCCCTCACTGCTGCGCGATGCATTTGGGGCAGCGAGATGAGGATGAAAGGCGGGTGGACTGGAAGGCGATCCGAGTCCAGTAAGGAGTGTAGAGAGAGCGTCGTGGGAGGGTTTGAGGAAGTGAGCTACCGGTGGGCTGCCAAGACGTCGTGTTGTGCCTCAGGCCGCAGACGGGCGTAGTTGAGTCTGGGGAAGCTGTACGTAGGTGCAGCCGAGCGCAGCACTGTGGACCTTGGTGTCCCGTGTTGGTCAGGTACCTTGTGCCGCCTATCCTTGGCCCGCGATCAGTAGGTGGTGGTGATTGCTAACTATAGCAACGTCAGAGAAATAAGTCAGTCGAGAAAAACATTGGCATACGGGTGTGCTGGCGCCTACCACGGGATCAAAGACGCGAAATGTGTCGTCGGATGTTTCAGGGATTCGTTTGTCAGTCGGGTGAGAATTCTTTCCGTTGCTTATGACAGACAAATTCAACCAAGGGAGTACGATACTCACCTGTCTTGGGTTGAGCCTTGAGGTAGGTAGTAGAGGTACCTAGGTACGTATTACCACCTGAGCTTCTGGCCGAATGTTATCTTATCGGCAAGGCCCCGCTCAACTTTAAGGTAAGGTAAGTGGAGGTGAGGTATCCAAAGCTGCACTTACGGAGTAAGGTACCTTTAGGTGGCTCAGGGAGTCTGCTTCACCATTCTCGACTCCTTCTTTACCTCACGCATGCATAATATTCGCCCGGCATTTACAGCCGATGTGCTGGGCCACAGGAGCGTACTAAAGTATGAGGTTCTACTTTCGACGCCAGTCGCAGAAGATTTTCAGTACAGGCAATAGCATGCGGGTCACAATCACTTGAGTGTCTCTGGATGAAAGAAGTATTAAACTGCCTCGCTATGGACGATGCTGCCATTCCCATGTCCCTTTACTCCTATGCCTGCTTCTTTTGAAGCCCTTAGCCTCCCACCTTGGCCACCATTTGAACGCCGTATCATGAGCAAGCACATCTTGCTGGAGAGAAATCAACTCTGTTCATCAACCCTGCCCTCCTGTCCTTCACATTGCATTGGCCGTCAAATGTAGATCTGAAGGCACCTGCCAGCCATGGGCCATGGCAGAGCGTCTGTACGCATCAATGGCCTCACCGACTCCGTAGTCGGGTCCTCCAGTCATTTGGCCTGTTCCCTGGTACTCCAGTCTAGCTGGAAAAGGCTCGAGATTGCACAGAGCCAAGCGAACCTGGAGCAGAACACTCTCCATACTGCTGGCAACAGACCAACCGCTGTTCGTCAGAAGCTCCATGCACATGGCACCGCCAGCCGTGACGTGACCACCACCTCTTCGCGAAAATGCTAAGAAACGGGGGCGAACAACTCGGACGAAGGGGGGCGAGTGAGGGAATTGGCGGCCAAATCGGATCTCGAGAACGATGCTTTCAACGCCTGCTCGCTCCATATCCTGCGCAAGAGGCAAAGACTTTTCGAAGCTGTGCAGCTCGACGAGCCACTGGAACATGTTTGTAATGTTGTCAAAGTCAATGTACCAGCCGAGCTGATGAAGAGGTGTTGTAGCCTGCACCTTCTGTAATTTGCTGAGCTCTTGGCCGAGGACCTTTCGGCCTGTGTCCGACGCCCAGCTCGGGGCTGGCAGCTGAGGCAGTGTCGTGACGTCAAGTGTGCCCGGCGTGAAAGAGGTCTTGTCTGGGTCAGTCTCTGATTCGGCCTCAAGGACGACTGTATCGGTGTCTTTGTCGTAGTCCTCTTTCTCCTTTTGGAGGTCCATGATCTTGTCAAAGTCATCCGGCTGGTCTTCGCCCGGATGCTCTGTGAGGACGATCGGCTGAGACCACGAGGACCCTGGGACAACAGTTTTCTGGCGCCACTTTGGTAGCGCTGCGGCTGGGATCTCCAACACAGAATTGCTAATCCCCACTGGTCGCCACTTGGGATCCTGTAAGATGTACTCCGGCTTGGTCTCAGGCTCTTCTTCGTGCTTCACTGATTGATTCCGCTGAATAATGAGGTAGCGGCACTGGATCCAATCAACCTCATCGACAACATAGTACGGCTTAACAGATTTGAATCTTTCCGGACGGTTGATTATCTCGCAGAGACTCATGGCGGCGTACAGCTTGAGTTCCGAACCGGCCCATGATGTCTCGTTGCCCTGTCTCATGCAGTAGCCCAAGCTTGTTGTAAAATCGCGGGCGAAGTACACTCCGTGACCATAGGCGCGCCCATGGAGCGTTTCTTTGAAGTCCAAACCAGTTCTGATGATACTGTGCCAGTTTCCGAGCGGGCTCCCGTGCCACGCAAACATCGTTGGGTATGTTTGGCTCGCCTCCTTCTCAAGCTCTTTCTTGAACCGATTCTCTTTCTCAGGAGATCCTTGGGCAAAGCGGAATTGCATCCAATCGTCACCCAATCCGACGAAGCGTTCCTTCTGTCGAGCCTCAGTCGCTTGAATCCCGCCAATGTCAAGGTCGACCGGCTGGTCAATCTGTACAATGAGCGAGCGGTTGGAAGCCACAATCCATCGGAGCAAAGCCAGAGCCGACTTGGAAATCATCTTGTACTTAGATAGAGACCAGCCTTGGTGACTAAGAAGAAAGTCCCGTAGGTATCTGATGGGAGGAATCGTCTGCACGAGAATCAATAACGCCTCCCTCTGATACGCTTCGCTCAGACTGTCGAGATCACGATCGTAGAGATACAGCTCAGCATCGCCCTCCTCATCATCGATGTGTTCTTCGTGGTAAACGTGTGTCTCATAAGTCGGTTGAGCATACTGAGGGCGCGGTTGAACACCTGTACTATGGTACGTTGTTCTGTCGGTTGATATGAGACGATCGAACTCGAACACTTTGCCACAATCGTTGCCGCTGTCGTCACGGATCGGGTTGGCCGAGGTGATACGGCAATGATGCATGTTCAGATCTTTCCCATCGCGGCGCAAAACACGTTTGGCCAAAATGACCATGTCTCCCTGTCGCAACCTCTCCAGTTTCTCGGAAGAGCGCACGTTGAACTTCCCAGCAGATATCTGGGCCCAGACTAGAATTCCGGAACCCTGTACTGTCTGGGGCTGGATCGGGGCCTGAATCGGGACCTGCATCATTGTTGCCTGGAATCTGCTCATCGCGGACGTGAAATTTCGTGGTGTGAGCTCATGGCTCGGGACGGGGACTTTGATAGACAGACCTCGCGGCCATTCTCGAATCCGGTCACTTTTCAGAGCAGCAGCGCAGAAGCTGACCAACAGATCGACGACGTAGGGACGAGTGATGATGTCGTGCTCCGTACTGGGACCCAGACCCAAAGCCATATACTGGAAGAGGCAGAGAGGATCGTTGCAGACATACGGCTTGAGAGCAGTAAATCCAGGTTCAGTTTTGCGGTGGCAGACGAGGCAGTACTGCGTGCTTTTGACAAAGTATCGCAGAGCGAATTGCATCGCAATCAGAGGCAAGCTGAGTTCTTCACACGGCGATGGGCCTGTATCCCGGGGGTTTTGTCGTACGTAGTCCTTGTTGAGCGACGTGAGAGCTGACGTCGAGACTTGAGCCTCGTCTTCAATCAAGCTGCCGGCCGTTTGGCTTCGAGTCGGATCGGGACTGTTTTGTGTGGAACTGTTGACACGCATGTGCCCATCTTTGGTCATCTCCTCCATCATATCCTTTGCGTGGTCCCAGGAGACACCATCATCCAATCGAGTCTTCAGCAGGTTGACAAACTCCTTATTCAGGAAAATGTCCAGCGAGTCCGAAATGGGCATTGAGCAAAACGCTGCCTCGCGAGAGGCCTCACTCGGCAGACCGTCTTTCTCTGGGCTCTTCTTGGCAGTATCGAGATTGTTTTGGAATGGAATGAGTGCTGAGTGAAAGGTGGGCTTGAAAGAGGTGCATTTTCCCAACCGGAACTGCATAGATTCCGAATGACCTGGCGGAAGCTTCGTAAAAGTTTCCACGCAAGGATAGCCTGCATCGTACTTGTAAAGCAATACGATGTAATCTGAAGCGCTGATTTCCCAGGCCTCTAGTGTGTCCTCGCTGATCCCCAGATGCTCGACGAGAAGGGAAAGTGCGAAGATGCAGCTTTCCTCGTGTGTGGCAGCGTCGCTTAGTAGAGAGATCTTGAAACCGGCGTCTTTGGCTTTCTGAAGATCGTCGATCAGGCGGCTAGGAAACTTGGCCGAACGGCTGGGCGGTTGCGGAACAGCATCGCCACCAAAATCAATACCGAAGTCAGTATCGTCATATTCGTAATCCTCGTCTGCGTACTCTTCTTCGTCGTCTTCGTAGTTGCCGTAGTGTTCATCGTCGTCATTATCCGTCATTTCCACATCCGAGCCTTCGTCAATGTTCGCCGAGTTGAGGCTTGAGGTCAGCTTCTTTGAGATCATTACCAGCGTGCTGAGTATGGTTTTGCCCTGACTGAGGTTGGGAATATCGTCAAGGACCTTGGAAACCGCACTCGAGGCAGATTCTTCCTTGGTGTATGCCACAAAGCCAAGGCCATGTGGATAATCGTCCACGTTCAGGGCAGTAAGGCAAATGTTGAGGGGAGATGGCAGAGCATCATGGGAAAGAACGAAGGTGAGTTCGCCGTCATCATCTCCTTTCTGAAGACCCGAGATATGCTCAACTTGTTCGCGGGATGCCTCAGCCAGATCAGCATTGAATTTGTGGCGTGCCATGATGAAGAGTAGTGATCTAGCAATGCAAACAAGCAAGAGTGATAGTCGGAAGTCGAGTTGTGCCGCTTCGATACAAAAAAGTAACCAGCAGCGGCCGCCTTCTCTAGGAAGAATGTTAGCCAAGCAGTGAATGTACACCGGAGGCACAACTGGTAGTGCAAGAGAAGTGTGATGAAAGAGTCAAATGAAGAAGAAAAAAATAATAACTTACTGGAAATCGCTTGGCCTAAAAAGACCTGGAGAGGTGTAGAAGCGACCCTTGCGGGAGTATCTCCCGTAGCTTCACACCAAAGAATAGCCAGTAAAAGAAATAGAGAGAAGGGATCACAAGCCGATGAGTCGCATGCTGACTGCCATCAATCGAGAAATTGGGACAATGTGCTAGGCTTTGGACGTGATCCCGAGGAATTTGGAGGATTTTCGAGGTAAGATAAGGCAAGGCAGGCAGGGTTGGAGGTGGTGAGAAGGAAAGGTGAGGGAAGGGTAAGGTAGGTAGGTAGGCAGGCAGGCAAATGAGCGGCCGGGACAATAGTGGAGAGCAACCCAGGCAGGCAGGCGTAAAGGGGAAGGAAGGCGGTAGTGACCGGCTACCTGCCTCGTGAGAAATATGAAGGGAAAAACTGAATCGAATGGCAACGACATCAAAATCCTAAGTGTTGTGTCGGGGAATGGGCCGAGGGCCGCAAATCGTGGAGATTGGAGCAATAGTAATAGAAGTTGCGCTTCGTGCCATCCAATACCTCTAGGATTACGGGAGGACGAACGGGGCATACCTAGCAACGATGAGAATGGGGGTTGTACATAAGTCAACAGACTGTTGGCTGGGACATCCGTCAGCCTGGGTATAAACGGACCTGCGATTCACCCGCAGTGGCATTCATGGATGGCATAGAGAAGTGTACCAAGGCAATTACGGTGCGGCCCCCAATTTAGGCCATTCTACCCAGGCCGCAAATTGTCGAATGCGACAGCCCAAAGACAAAGCACCATTATGTCCCAACTTGTTGGTTGAGATCGTTGGGGTGCAGAAGTTACCTTCAGTACCCTGTAGGTAGGCAGTCGCCTGCTGCCTGCCCCCTGCTACCAACCAACAGTCTGCAACGCTGTACCAACCGCCATATTCATGTTCGAGAAAGATGATTGGGCATTTTCAGCAGATGCAATCTCTCCCTGGTTTCCCTACTGTATGGTACTTCCCAGGTTACTCAGAGCCGAGAGGGAGTTCCCCACGGGCATCTGATGAGGACTCCATACTTCCGGAGCAGAAAAAAACGGCTTTTCTTATCAGACGTTGCATCCGGACACGGCCCCACGCCGGCCTCATCTAGCGGGGTTCGGGGCGGTCCCGCATAGCAACCCCAAGTAGTTTTGTGATGCCCTTTTCTCGATATTAAGATGCCAATAGTTGCTAATATGCCCCCTGATAGAAGAGACGATTTTTGAAGAGAGCCTGCAGCTGCATGTGTAGTGTCGAATCACGCGCGTCGTGGAGCGGCTCAGTCTGTTGACAGTTAGCAAAAACACAAACTTACATTGTTCTCTAGCCGTGCGCCTTATCAGGCGTCAGTCGCCTGCCCTCTTTGAAGGTTGGCAAAAAACTATGGGAGAAACAGGACGAAGGATAGACCTTCCTAGACACTTTAGGTACTAGTCAAGGTAGTGAACAAGTCACATTGGACGCAACCAAACACCGTCGTACAATCAAATCAAGGGTAGACTTTTTTATTGACCAGACCGAAATTATCATTATCGTGACTACTACACCACAGACTTCAGATCGTCTTCATCTGAAGCCTTTCCGACCCGTACGGACTAATCTGCACCGGCTTACCGCCCATCCACCGATAATACCCGACAACCTTCTTCACCGCGCCACCCCAGCCGAGCTGCCTCCTCCGCCACGCCTTAGGATTCGACCCGTCCCGGCCCTGCTGCACGACCATGGTAGGGTTCACCGCCGAGTCGGCCATGACCTCGACGTCTCCGCCGCCGGGCTCCGCCATGTCCATGTACATCTCCGTCGCCTGCTGCCGGCGCCATCTCGACTGCGGGGGCATCGACATGAGAGATATCCCGTTGGTGGTGGCGGCGGCGGCGGTGTGGGTTTTGCTGGAAGGGAAGAAAGACTCGACCGTCCCCGCGGCGGCTACTTCGAAATAGACCTCGAGACAGCGCAGCTGGTCTAGGTAGATGATGAGGAGGCACAAGATGGCGGCGCCGATGGAGGAGACCCAAAAGACCCAGAACCGCGGCGCGTTGGGGGAGTACTCCTCGTTCATGGAGAGGATGGCGGAGACGACTGTGAAGGGGAGGAGGATGCCTCCGAGGTACGTTACGCGGTCTAGGGCGCGCTGGTTTGCTTCTTTGCCGCTGTCTGCCGCCATGGCGTCTGAGTACGGCTGGTTGCTGGTGCCCTGCATGGGCATATTGACGTCCCGCGTCTGTAGAGCCGCAGTTGTGGGTTGCGTCCGGGGCCACGCGGTCTGCGGCCTCGGCGTCGAACCGAGCTTCGAGATGGCGACGCGGCGCTGGAGACGCTCGAGGAGGGACCGCCAGTCCGGGTGCCGCATGCCGCCGCCGCCGCCGCCCAGGAGCGGCTGGCGTGCTTGGTCCTGCGTGAGGTCTAGGTTTTGCTCGAGGGACTCAGTTGCCTGCCAGTAGAGGCCACCGTCTTGCAGAGATCCGGGCTGGGCGCACGAAGGGAGAGTCTCAAAGAAGTCTAGCCACTTATCGTGGACGGCCTCGCAGAGGATGTCCGGGAGGGTTTGCCTCGTGACGTTGGAGTGGCGAAAGGTGCGGAGGAGGCTGTCTTCGAGGCCAGGAAGCTCGTCACCTTCGGCTATGAGGACGTTCCAGACTGAGGTACCGTCCATTTGGGACTCGTCTATCTTGCTTTGCCATGAGCGGGTGACGGAGAGTGGTCTCCGCGCCTTTTGAACCTGTGATGATGGGTCGTTCCAGATGGGACGGTCTAGGAAGAGGACTGGAGGCGCAAGTCAGTTTGTGTGAGAGGTATTCATCAAGACGGTTGAGAACATACCATCGGCTTTGCTGCTCATCCACAATGAAGCATGGCAGAACATGACCGCCTGCCCATCTCTCGACATCATATGGAAGGGCGCCTCGTCCATCACATCCACCAGATCAGATTGCCTCGCCGACGGTTTATACCCAGGATCCGGCCCATAGTTCCCCCTCGTAGTCTTGACCAGCTCCGGATACGCAAACGAAACAAAACTCGAGCCCTCGTCGTTCCTAGACGGCCGATGCCGCCGCCTCCCCGCATGCGCTTCAAGAAACCCGGGATTCACGCCCAGGGAATCCCGCAGCACCTGGACCAGATCCAGCGGCAGGCCCTGGACGATGGTGAGCCGCCTCCGGCCCACGGCTTCCCTCAAGAGGTCTTCGGCGTGGTTGAGGAGGCGCTGCTTGCACTTGTCCGTCTCCCAGTCAAGGACGTAGGCGGAGGAGCTCGACTCGGGGAACTTGCTCATCAAGGATGATCGCCGGACGAGGAGCGCGGGCGTGTTGGAGCGCTTTGTGTGGAGTTCGGCCGAGTCGCTGGCCGTGAGAGGCGGCGACTGCTCGAATGTCTTTGATCCGACCATTGCTCCCAATTCAGTTTTGATTCGATGTAAGCCACTTTTTTTTGGGCCGTTTTGCGTTGCCGGCTGGGTGCTATGTTGTGAAACTCTCCCCTTTTTTTTGACGAGAACCATCTCGAACGACGCCAGAAAAGAAAGATCAACCTCGAGTTATAATAAAAGTGAGACTGAACCCATGGCTGGTAGCTTGGTACCATTGTTGGTTCATCAAGTGACCTGAGCTAGAGCATCTGGATTTAGAGCTTTCCCACCCCCTAAGCTTTCTCACCTGTGCTCTAGTCCCATCTTAGTCCGACTTTGGGCCCCAAGTGAGATGTGGTTTGGTGGTGTCGGCCGGCCATGGCAGCTCCGTGGCTGACTGTCGTGAAATGACGGGGTTGAGATTCGCGTGCTCTAGTTTAGTCCTGAAACCATCCGGGGCAGATGTCGATGAGTAGGCTTGCCACGTCAAGCCATCCCTTTTACTTGGAGAATACGAACAATGTGGTTTTGGAACGCGCTCATGATCAGGTTCGGCACACGGCACGCTTGGTAGAATTGACACCTACGATGCGCTTCAGAATTCCAAAAGGGAAAGAAGATCGGTTTTGGTGGCATGTTCATAGAGGTTGGCGGCCTCGATGATTCAAAAACATCCCTCATTGCCACAGAGAACCTCTCGATAAAAGGTAGTAGACGGAATGAATGCTATAGTTTAGTGCCTCACGTACACACTCTTACCCAACCTCCTCCCCTCATGAGAAAGACATCTGAAGGGGCATACTTAGACGTCATGTAAGACGCTCTAACGAAAACCTCCTTTCCAAACTGTCTTGAAAGATAGAGGTGTGGACGGACGTTGTTGGAAGACGACGGGAAGTCCGCGCGCATCTTTGATGTGGGTGGGTGATGGCGCACGAGCCGCTTACAAGTCCCTCCCCATTAGGTAAGGCGCTCACCGAAAGATGCACTTCACCTCACCGACAAGGGGACTGATGCTTTTTTTTCGGGGTAGTGTTCCTGGGCACCTGGCCCAAGGTAGACTGGCGGGGTTCAAGCCACAACGCGTCCCGCCCACCGCGACTCACCGAAACAACTTCCCGCCGATAATTGACCAGAACCTTACGAAGAGTCGCTGTACACCATTTAGCGTCAACCAAACTTGACCTCGGTATATCCCACGAGACAGAAGAGACAGCTGCATCATCAACATGGAGCAGGGGCGGGACTCCACGCTGCTGCACTCGCAGCCGGAGTTGTCGCCGTTGGAGGCCGAGGTGCTGGAAGAGTACGAAAAGTTGGCGGATAACATGAAGAAGGTTCGTCTCATTGCGTAGCTTCCTACACTACACTTAGACTCGAACCTCTCTCCCCTTCACCTCTTTCTCCAATCGCCAAGATTTACATGGCTAAGTTTGTTTCTCCTTTTTGAATTGCAGCTTGCTTCAACACTGGAAGACCTAAGCGGCTCGCCGAGCACCGAAATCCTCGACGGTCTGCGGGAGCTGGAGCGCAAGACGAGCTTGGTGTTTACGCTCCTCAAGGCGAGTGTGTACAGCATAGTGCTGCAGCAGGAGATCGATTGGGGTGACCAAGCCAGGAGCCACGAGGAGGAGGAGTAGAGAAAGACAAATACATGGGATCACAAAGGTGCAACACCTATACTGAGAGGAGGTATGTCGCAATCCGCGGCGGTCTTCTCCGGATTGTACCGCGAGAGGAAGATGGAGAGTGTACAAATGCATGGCGAGACTACGATCAGAGCAGATACCCCCCCAAAAATACAAGACGCCAATCGCTTTATGACGCTAAGATTTGCATTCACTGTCCGCGGGGGCAGAGGGGACCACAGAGAGGGTTCTCTAGAGATTTGCGCTTTTTGTTTGAAGATATACAGTGGTATACAGAAGTGGTATACAGATTAATACACAGATCCGCCGTAGTAGACCTTTCTCACATCGACCATCTTCTTTCCGCGACCAATGGCAATCTCCTCCGGATCAGGTTGGTTCATGAGGGCCTTGTAGACGGCGTTGACGGTGTTGTAAGGGTTCTTGGAGCGGGGGATCTTGGCCGCCAGATCGTGGATACCAGCGAGACGGGCCATTTCGAATATCCTGTGAGAGACGCGGAGTCCGAAGCCTGGTTGCGTGTCAGTACAACTGTGTCAAAGAAATAACAAGAGGTCGAGGAACTAGCAGGGCTAGAACGTACCTGGAGGACGGGCAAAGAGCTGCACAACAGTTCCCGAGATCTTGGTCTCGACGTTGCCGTAAATGGTGCGGTTCTCATATCTGCGGATAGGCTTCATGTTGCGAATAGCCAGAAGCGTGGCTGTCGCCGTCGCAATACCGGGGTCCGTCGACTTGGCCTCTCCCAATCCCAGTCTACCGTCTCCGTTACCAGCTACGACGATGACGGAAGCACTGCGGATCTTACCCAGACGAGTCTGGTTAGAAACGGACCGAACGACGACTCTCTTGGTGAGGATGGAGAGGATATCGCTGATCTTCATGCCGGTGGCCTGCTTGAGCTTAATGAAGCGACCTGTGGGGTCGAGGCCGTCGTCCTCGACGTCTTCCGGGGGCTGGTAAAGTCCCTTGACACCCTCGACCTTGCCAAGCTCAGGGGCAAGCGCTGAAGTGCCCTTGCCGTCGGCCTCCTTCCACAAGGCTACGCGGGAGCGAAGGGGGTTCTCAGAGGTGCTGAGGGAACCTTCCAGCTCGTTGAAGAATTCCTGGTCAAACTGCTTCAGCCAGTCGTCGGTTGCGATGGACGCCGCACCGGCCTTCTTCTCCTTCTTCGCGCCAAGCACGTCGGCCTCGTTGTCGACCAAGAACTTGCGACGCAGCTCGGGGTTGGTCTCGAGCTCGTGCAGCTCCTCCTCGGTGAAGTCGAGCTTCGCGGGGTTCGTCTTTGAGATGTTGCGCAGCGCCCGGGCGAACGCCTTGCCCATGGTGTCCTGCATCTGGCCGCCGACCCTGTCGGCCATCTTCTCAATGTAGTCGTCGATCCACATTCTCCTCGGGAGCCATTTCGGCTCCACGGGCTTCGCGGGCGCTTGGGGTTTCGCATCGATGATGGGCTGGACCGTCGAAAAGTCGTCGATATAGGGCTGCGTGTAAGGATCCGTCCGTAACCGACCCTGGATCACCAAATCTTTCGGGTCAATGGCCTCTTCGGCGGCCTGGAGAGCTTCCCATTGCTCGGGGGTGTACTTCTCCTTCAAAAACTCCTTTTGCTGTTCCGTGTACTCGGGGAAGTGTTGTTTCGCATACTTTTCGATGGCATCAGGGGTCGTCAGACCCATTTTCTCGGCGGTGATATTGTTGAATCGTGACCGCCTCCGACCTGACCTGCTAACGGAGCTGTGGAATAGACGGTAGGGAAGGGCGGCCGGTGCGCGCGAGGCGGAGGAGACGCATCTCGACAAGACGCTCCGCGCCGGGCGTACCGAGTTCATCGCAGCAGAGAGGGGCGACGTCTCTGCGCCAGTTCGTTGCCGGCAGCAAAGAGGTAGTATGAGGTCGTCTGGGAGTGGGTGCAAGTCGCGTGATGGGCTCTTCGGTCTTGAGCTCAGGGTCGCGCCAGCTGGTCGACAATTTTTTTGGAAAGCTCAATTGGATCGGCTTGCAGTCAATTACCTGGGACGGATCCAGGCCGTATCATTGGTCAAGAGGCCCGGTCTTCTCCCGCCCTTGGCCCGTGCGACTACGGGCATGACGGCGCGGAGATATTCCTCGAGTCACATGACCCAATTGGAGTCAACGGCTTGTGGTTGGTGCCACACCGAGAGCTTCCAAGTCACCGAGGCTCTGGTGGAGGGCTGGCTTACTTAATCCTTTCATTGAGTGCACGGTCTTATTCCGACTCTTCATCCACCGTGAGCGACCAGCAGACCTCTGTCAAGCCCAAAACGCAAAGTATTTGGACTGGAGGATTTTGCTTTCTTAGTAAACATCATTCTGAAGATATCACAAAGCCAAGCATAAGCTTTCTCCGACCGGAAAGAGCGCAAGGACCTTCTTCGATGTCGTTGGCAGTTCGATAACCACATAACTAATCCAATAGGTGCGTAATACGTGCCTGCAACAGAACGTCTTTCCCGTGAAGAAGCCCAGGACCCCTTTTTAGTGCCGAAGTAACCGCTGCAGCTCGTCCCTGCGCAGCCAATCACCCGCAGCAGACATCAGTCGACTTTCTGCCGCAGGCCTGAAACGCGCATCGATGCCGCCCCTCCCCTGGCGCCGCCCTCCCTCACACATTCAACCACCACGATGCGGCCATGTCGCGTCCTGGTCTCATACCCCCAAGGCGGTCTAGCCTGCAAAAGGCACACCACGGTGGTGGCATGGCCACCGTAGGGCCACCTCCTCGCCCTTGAAGCGCACCCAATTGTGACGTCTCCCGTTTCGAGAAGCCGAGCGGATCATTTTCCCTACATCTTGGCCCCTACTAACCCTCCTATTCTTTCTTCTCTCCTTCTGGACTGCTTTCGCATCTCGTGTTTCCTGCTGTCGAACAAAAACCTTCTAATCCGGTCCCCTAACAATACGTACATTTTTTTTTCGGTTCCCTTGTGACTGGCGCACTTGAGACTCAGACCTTCATTTTTGACTTTCTTGTACACACCTATAATTCCAACCATCACAGTCCATACCGACCGTCGCAGGTGTCTGAGCAGACTTCACATCTCTTCAACCAGCCGCCGAAAATCAACACCGGCAAGGCGTAAGCCAGTCCACGATTCTTGGAGCTATCGCGCCTGCACCGTACCCGAACATCGATCAAACCCGAAAGATTCGAGACCGCAATAATGGGTCAATTCGACTGGTTCCGATCTATTGGCGCGACGCCTGAGGCTGTCGCGGTTCTGAACGACCAGCCCATTCTCTTCACCATTCTCCTGATCGTCCTCGTCGCCGTCATCCTCCAGGGAGTGCTTCTCTGGTACATCCACTTTGCGACATTGAAGCCCGAGCAGAAGAAGAAGAAAGAGCCGAAGAAGGGAGGCAAGGGAGGAAAGAAATGAGAGGGATTGCGGCCTGAAAGGCACGCACTTTTTCGGAAGATTCGTTGCGAAGACAGGCACTGGGACCTGTGTAAAGTGGTGGTTTACCAATGCCGTTACGTCGCTGGGGGAGACACAATGCATGCCCGGGCACTAGAAGAAATATCGTCGTGGCGGACTCTTCTCAGCTGCAACTATGGAGCGAGAGGTTGGATAATGAATTGTATTAAGGCTTCAGAAATGAGTCGGTTTTATGGCCGCGCCTGAGCGGCAGATACCACAGTTTGTGATGCTCGAATGTCACAGGCTGCGTTCGACATCCATTTCTTGCAATATATCTCTTGAAACTCCGTTCCATGACCTCGGTGTGGACATCGGCGAAATATCAGCCCATAGACTGACAGTGAGTTCTCAACTCTTGATTTACTTGGTTTGGTCGTTATCGTAAAGGTCAATTTCGCTTCCGGAGAAGACTTCGCTTGACCAGATGTAATCCTGGGGCCTCCGACCGAGTTCAGGTTCCCCGTACATCCCATCATCATCCGGTTGGCGGTCATGGCTGGTTGGTTGGAACGATAGCTCCGAGACTAGCCCCTCACCCTCGTCCTCGTCGCTTCGCCAATCGCTGTATGATATGAGAGACGTTGACCGTTGCCTTTGGGGGTCATAAGCATCATGGCCTTTTCCGAAGTCGTTCTTGTCCTCGTTATAAAGGTCGAAATCTGACTGATCACTGTAACTTCCAGGACCGAACCCGACCAGTTCTCGCGTCGAGTTAACGGTTGGCAGCGATGTATCTGCCGAGTCGAAAGCCCAACTCGGCCTATGCGCCTCTGAGTCTGCCTCGCTATTTGGTTCAGAAGGGCTTCCGAAATACGAGAGTAGTCGTGGTGAAAATGGCGAGCCAAGAGCTTCTAGGTCGACATCATAGTTTAGAGTGTCTTCCGGGTAGCAAACCTCGTCGTCGAATTCCTCTTGCTCGTTTTCGAGCTCGCTCCGCTCCGTGAGGAGATTCATAGTCAGGGGTGAGGAAGACCATAGCAGTCTCTCGTCAATTCTCCATGAAGGCGGCGTGTTCTGGTCAAACTCCCTATCGATGTCTGATAAGGTGTCTAGGGTATTGCAATCCTGGTTCGCTTCACGCTCATCATTGGTCGCAAGGCCGAATTCGTCATGGAGCGAAGCCTCATCCTCTGGTCCAGCTCCGTACGTTATCATGGTATTCAGTTCCAGGACTCTTGAGGATTCATATAGACGCGCTAGTTCTCGGGAGTGTTGCTGTGAGGGTTTGGTTTCTTTGCAAGCGGGTATTTGCGCACGCATAAGCCTCCAAATCCGGTGCTCGAAGCCATCGAGCTCATCGTTTTGGGCTACACTGGGGAGTTTGCCTGCGGCGGTGCTAGTAAAGACAGGACCATAATCTCGCAGTCGACGAGACTCAATGTGATCAAGGTCTTGAAACACAGAGGACAACGCTGGCAGAAGGCGAGACCGAGAAGTCAAGGACTTCGTCTCAATTAGTTCTTGCATCGGTATCAAAAATGGTCAGACTGGCAACCCACCGAAAGATAGTTCATGCTGAAAACCTCGGGTGCGAGGCAGATAATTGGTGTTCTCGTCGTAGTCAATGTTCTGATGCAGCTAACGGCCCTGCGGCCGACGACTAACGTGTTGAGACCGGCTTCCACAAGTCGACCTATGGAAGAAGTGAACTCTCGATCTTGAGGCGTCTGCTTGTCGGATGCAGCGGCAGCATCGCAAGGTAGAAGACCTACGCCTGAATCTTGGCTGCTAAAAGGGTCGTCGATTTCGTCTTGTGAACTCTATTCCACAGACGAGACATCTAAACCCAAGCCACTTTCTGAATCAAGGAGGGGCCCACAACTGCCAGTCATCGATAACTTCTTTTGAGGGTTTGATCCCACAGGGCCTCCGGAGATGGATGGTTCCCGTCGAAGGTAGAACGAGCAGGTCAGATGCTGCATAGTAATGACCGTAGTGTTGGGAGGTAGAGTTGGGTGTAATACAGCTTCTGTATGCTCAATCTTGAAAGATAGATGCCGATGGCCGGAAGGACTCTCCACATCGCGCACTATATTGATTCCTAGCTGGGCCCAGATCTATAACCGATTAGCAAGTGTCGGGCATCATCTCAGCAACGATGTTGCTTGCCGGACAGCTTATTATGCCAGCGGCAGTGGTGTCTATGAGCACCGCTTGGTCTCCTGCATTGCTTTCCTCGTGGGTAAGCGAGACTAGGAAGCAGCAAGTTGGAGCCTTGAGGACAAATAGATATCCTGCTTGAATGCCAGCGAGCAGCTCGTTGGCAGTTGAGAATAGTTTTCGGTTTGTTGACGAGCGGAAGGAGATCGTGCTCGCGATGTCAAGGACAGTTCCAGTCGTGGGATCAGACAGAACAACTGGGTCAAGCGATAGAGCAATTGTGGTCATGGTCTGGAGGGAAATGGCACCTCATCGCCGGAGAGGAATATTTTTGTTAAATGCATTTTGTCGAAAGCAACGAGTGTCGTTAAAATCTCAGATACCGCTTAGGTACAAAGGTACCTTGAGGTACCACCTTAGGTCGGAAGGAAAGGTTGTTCATCCCACCTTGGGAAGGGACGTACCCGCCGGCGATATTCTTCGGGACGATACTTGTGAGGACGACCGGCCCATCACATTTCACATAGCAGCAATATCACTCATTGACTACCTACTTGGGTGGGGGTACATAAATCCACAATTCGGGCGTCATTATTGCTGCACTGCGGGTACGGCGTGCGTGCATGGATCTATAGCAGCAGAGGAAAACGGAGGTATTGCCGTCCTCGAAACTTGAGTTGAAGTCTGAATAGCGTGATAGCCCAGGTGGGTGGGTGAGGTCGATACCCTGGGCTAGATGTTTGGCCGGAAATACCGGCCCGAACGGTTGTTGAAGGACGCAATTTTGGAAGAGGTCGAGATCCGAACCGTTGACCACCCGCTATTTTGCTAGTCCCCCACATGTCTAGCGTTGTCGCCGGCCGGTAACGCGCATCCTATCAGCGATGTCGATGATAAGCTACTGTTCCCCGTGAGTGATGAAAAGAGCGCTGCGCTGGACATAAATGCAGAATAAGGTAGTTCTTCAAGTCTTATCAAGATGGTCAACCGCTGGCGGCGACTACTTTTCAGGCCGACTTGTGCTTCCTTGTCCACTTTGCTACTTCTAAGCGAACCGAACGCAAAAAAAAAAAAAAAAAAAAAAAGAGGGAAAAAAGCCGAAAAGGAAAAAAGTTTGACAATTGGTTTACAACTCTGCATCTCCGCTGCATTTGTGGTAAGGCAGTGACAGCTTCCAGGTGTTGGTTAACCCCACATGATGTGCTGAGATCCCGGTCGTGCTGTGTCATCCGCGGCAGGGTCATATCCGGTTCTCTGGGCAAGTTCTAGCACGTCGTTGCTACCGCCAACTCTCTGTATGACGCAGGCACCACTTTACACTTCACAACCTCTCACTAGGATTTGCCTTACTCACCAAGCCGGGCCATCTCCCGTAACACCAAGAAAAGTCACTGACAGCATTGACTGTAAAATCTCATTGCGAATAACGAATCCTTAGCCAGCTTCCATTTTACCGTGATTCCACCTGTTGAGCGCGTCATTGTCGGTGTACATCTTCCACGCGACTGCCACCACAAACACCGTAACAGCTCCGTCTATTCACGACGAAAAGGCCCAGGGGAAAAAACTTATCGACACCACCTCAGACTGCCTTGGCTGCAGCCCACACGACGACTCGTTGTTCGCCCTGGCGCAAGGAAGGAGCTAGGATCTGCGTTTGTGGCCCTGCACCACGACACAACCAGGACGGCATCTGACTATATCCACCCACACGTCTCGTCCGCGCCCGGGGCTAATTCTCCCCTCACGCCTCTCCCAACGACACACCTTCACTCAACCCGCACTGCGCGGAACTGCGTTCAAGGACGCCCGCCCGCTTTTGAGCATGCCTCTTTTCGATCTCGGCTCTCTGTTCCTCGACCACGTTGTTTTCATCACCAACCTTGTCTACATGAACATCGCCCTCTCCAATGCTGAACCCAGCCTACTCTTCCCTCTTTACGTTGTGTCGAAGCTACTGGCTCGAGGACCTGAAGATTGGGATTCTCCCACCGCAAAATGGCCCCCACCCATGAAATGGTAGCCAACTGCGGCTACCAGACCCCGGATGAGCACAGCAATCGCCCCTCGTACTTTGCTACCCCGAACGAATCTCCTTTGGCATCATTGCCCTTACCTAGATCTCCTTTGAGACGCCCACCCTTTGTTCCTCGTTCTTCCTATGGACCGGCCTTTGAGATGGAGGATAGCACGGCGATGCCCCCGGCCGAGCGGCAGGCAGAGTCGAATGAGTCTAGTCCAAACAACGCCAAAGCTACACTGGAGAAGCATTCTAGCTTGGGCAAAGTAGGAATTCGAGATCGGATCGCCTGTCATACCTGGACCTGGTTCACTATGGTAATACACCTGCTTACCCGCTCATCCGAACAATGTCGGTGCTAACGATTAGTAGACGATGGTAGGCAATATGCAACATACCATATTCAGAAGATACTGATTTAATGTAGGCAACTGGAGGAATGGCGAATGTGATACACTCTCGTCAGTAAACCGAGTACTGTCCTTCGGCGCATATGCTAACTTGGAACAGTCCCCTACCAAGCTGCCTGGCTCAACGGCATAGCCGTAGCATTTTTCCTGCTCAATGTCGTCCTCTTTATCATGAACTGTGCCCTTGCCAGTATTCGATTCAAATCCAGACCAGGGGCCCTCACCCATTCATTCACAGACCAGACGGAATCGCTCTTCATTCCTTCTGCTGTTGTCTCGTAAGCAGCCTGACTGGTCCTGCTTAGGCACCAACTGACCGGCTACAGCTTCGCCATCATATCGATCAACATATGCCAGTTCGGTGTGCCGCATGTAGGGCCGTGGCTCCTTAGAATCATGCAAATTCTGTTCTGGTTCTACATAGCCTTGAGTGTGCTTGCCAGTGCCACTATTTACCTGATTCTTTGGTCGACATTGTGAGTTCCCTCTTAGCCTACTCAAGTAGTTTTGGTCTGGCTAACGCCTATTAGGATATTTCCCATTCATACTATGACTCCTACCTGGGTCTTCCCAGCTTACCCTCTGCTTCTCACGGCACCTTTCGCGAGCAACCTTATCCAAGCCGCTGTGCAAACGAATCAGCAGGTCGTTACTCTCAATAGGACTGCCATTGCGCTATGTGCAGTCGCTACGCAAGGCGCGGGCTGCTTGATTGCATTTATGATCTCTGCTGCCTTCATCTACCGGTTGATGACGCAAAAATTGCCTCGGGATTTTCAACGCCCTGGTGTGGTGCGTAATTCTTCCCTATAAAACTATTGAAGGGTGACGCTGACCAAAGCAGTTCATTTCTATTGGGCCGTTTGCCTTCACGGTCGGAGGCTTAGGTAGGATTTCCCCTCTCGATATGGTTGGAGGCCCGACTAAATGTTTCCAGTTCAACTCGGTAATTCCGCAGACAAAATTCTGCCCAGCAATTTCCTGGGCACCGACCTTGCCGTACCCATCATCAAAGTCATGTCAGTCCTGATCGGGCTGTGGCTCTGGGGTCTGAGCATGTGGTTCTTCATCGTCTCCGTAGGATCACTTTGGAAGTATGTGCGGCCAGAGAGCAAGATGCCTTTCCAAATGACATGGTGGTCGTTTGTCTTCCCGAATACAGCACTTGTTACAGCCACGACCGCGCTTGGCAAAGCCTTGCAGAACAACGGACTGCAGATATTTGGCTGCGTCTTCGCAGCATGTCTGATAGTCATATGGTTTGTTGTATTTGTAACGATGATTCGGTGTTTGTACAAACGGGAGCTCTTATGGCCAAAAGATACCCAATAGTGGACAAAAGGTCCACTTCTGCAATGAAATCGAATGAAACACGAAAGAGAAAGATATGACCCTAAAGCGAAATTTTGTGGCATGACCATCTTTACTCGATGAGTTATTCCTCCTTGAGACGTGACATAAATCGGAGCCAGACGTTGAAGGCACCGATTCTTGGGCAAGGGAGAGCGGCAGCGGGTGAAAGTGGGGCTAGCTACCCGCCCAACCTCTCATCACTAAACTCAGTGCATGGATTTATCCTTTCGGATGAGACCTGTCCTCAGCAAGTCAACAACTCGGGACAACACGCCCAATATTTCATCTTTTTAATTTCCGACATCGAACATCCACTAGAAACATGTCGTGGGACTCTAAATCGGCGTTACATCGCCGACAGAGCAGCAATGCTGGCGGCTCCAAAACCCTACCTATCCACACTCGCGAACAGTCGGAAGCAACAATCCAGCCCAAATCAAGCCATGTAGCAGACGACTTTCTGCAGAGCTTCCTGGATCCTTCTTTTGACCCAGCAGCATATTTGAATGCTACTCTGCCACCGCTTCAACACGGCGGCTACCACTCATCACGAAGCAATGGCAACGGTCAGGCCGTCCCGCTGGCCGACTTGTCCAATGAGGCGCAAACGCTGCTGTCCCAGCTCAACATCCACACGACGAGGCTTTCCGGCACGTTGACCCAGTTAACGGACGACATCCTCCGGAGCGGCAGCCGACTCGCCTACGAAGTTGAGCTTCTCCGAGGTGAGACTCTGAGTCTCGCTGAGACGATGAATGAGACGCTGCAGGATGACATTAAGAAGTTCGCGCCGAGTGGCGTGGATCAGGAGGCCAAGGAAGCGGTACCCAAGGCCGCAGACGGGCAAGAGAGGAGAGAATCCGTGGGCGCCAGCAAGACCGGCGATGACGAAGCTGCGGCCACCGAGGGCAAAGCGGAAACCTCGGAACCACCCTACATCAACCAGCTGCGGACGCTGACGGTGGTCCGCTCCCGCCTCGACACAGTCATCAAGACCTTTGGCGACGCCATGGAATTCGTCTTCCCGCCGTCGGAGCTCTCGGTCAGCTCGTCCTTCCTCTCGGTCTCGGCGCCCGACCCGGGAGCGGAGCAGCACAGTACGGAGGAAAAGGGCCAGCAGGTGCTGCAGGGTCTGCGGGACGAGATCTCGCAGCTGCTGACCAAGTCGGAGGATCCCGTCAAGGGCATAGAGAAGGCAGCGCAGCGGATCGAGGAGCTCAAGGAGCTTAACAAGGTCTGGAAGGGCACGGCGGAAGAGAAGGGCCGGACAAAGTTCATCGAGAGCCTGGCAAAGATGGTGGAGGATCGGCATCGGGACCTCATAAGGGAGGTTGATCAAGCGAGCAGGAGGGATGGGAACGAGGGGCGGGCGAGGAAGGGAAGTGTTCATGCCGATGCCGCGGAGACCAAGACATATCTTGGGGGTTACGGCTTGATGAGCCAGCTCCAGAAGCTTAGAAACGGGTTATGAAAAATCATGATTGATGAGGCTGGGCATCTCATGGAGCTTTGCAAGCAGCGAAGCAATGGATCCTGAGCTGCTAGTTGGCAGTGAAAGCTTAAAATCTATAACCTCATTGAGATGAAGATGGTGGAACACAAGACAATAATGAGAGATTGAATCTTTTGTGGAATCCTATCTCGATTTATCTTACATCTGTTGAATGCAAACCATTCCCTGAGGATACCTTATATCTAAGAGTGTTCGTCTCATAAAGTCTTCCGGATGGAGGTTGTACCTTGCGGGCTGGAAATCTTAGGGGGTTCGGCCTAAAATCGGCATGCGCTGAATTGCAGCTGGTAGGCCACCTCTGCTTGTTTTTTCATCCCTTCCGCACACTAAGTGCCCTGGCCCATGCGGAAGCCATCGGGCAACCCCCGTCCAATAAGAAAAATTCACCCCTCCAGCGGTCAGGTACAGAACTTGGAGGCGCATGCGGTCACTTAGTGGAAAGGCTGACAAGGCAAGCACACACTGCACAGGGCCATCTCGTTCCGCAGTGCCCTCACCTTTCCCCGATTCTACGTTCTCCCACACAAACACCCAAGCAAGAGCTACCACTTCGAATGGGCGGCTGAATGATAACTCCCATACTCGAGAGTCGTGAATTAGAGGCACCTTCTCTGTCGAATCGACTCCCGAATCCTTTTCCTTCAAACTCCCCTTCTAGCGAACGTCTTCTTGCTTGAGCTCCGGTTTGCGACGGTCGCCCTACACACATTCAGACCATACCATTCTCCTCAAGTAGAACAACGCTCCTCCCCTCGAACCAACGAATTGATTACACCTCCAAACGGTCAATATACGAAGATATACATCATCACTACAATGGCAGCCAACGAAGCAGCCATCCCCAATTTGGGGGGCGCTTCCGCTCAACCAAAGGCCGGCCGAGCCTCTCCGGCGCCCCAATCGAAGCGCGACCGCAAGCGCCAGGCACTTGTCGACAAGATCGCCAACCTGCAAGAGAAGTTCAGTCGGGATCGTGACCTTGGCTACCGCGATCAGCTTCAAAAGGTCCAGGTTGACACCAACCTCGTCCAGCGCATCGACCCGTACGCCGATGATGTCCTGAACATCATTGCCAGTCTGCGACAGGAACATGAAGAGACGCAAGGGCAAGAGGCGCTTTCCGACAGCAACCGCACGCTACTTCAGATGGCGGGCCCCAACTTTGAGGATTTTGTCCAGGGTATTGAGGATCTTGTTGAATACAGAGACTTTCATTTGCTTCAGCACATGGTAAGTGTGGCCGACTTTTCCCCATCCTGACGTTGGCGAAGCTAACAAATGCAATAACAGCACGAGCATGAGCGTCGCCTCCACCAGTACAAGAACGAATACCTATACAAAGTCGAAACTGCCAAGCGCGAGCACCAAGCCCTTTCTTCAACACTCCGCGATAGGCTTGTTAATACCCTGCTGTCGAGGAAGTACCGCCTGAACAAGGAGAAGGAAGCCTTGGAGATCTCAGATTCATCGGCGCTGCTGCTCCACCCCAACCAGTTCAGCATCACCAACCCGGCGAGCCCCGGTGGCACTCACGGAAAACGCGCGACAAGATTACGCAAGGACGCCGAAGAGCTTGCCAGCTATGCGGACAGCAAGAAGCGCAAGAGGCACCCGGGCGAAGACGACGGCTCCCCCGTTCCCTCCCGACGAGCGCTCGACCCCAACAACACAACACCTCTCTGGCAGAACGAGAAGCTTCGAGTCGCCGCGAAACAAAATGGCCCAGCCTACAGCATTGATAAGCTTTTTACTGAGAAAGAGCTCAGCATGGCCTACAATGCTGCAGCTGTCGCTTCCCACAAGCACATCCTCAGACACAAGCCCTATGCGAACGGCGGCTCATCTCCGGGCAGCGACTCCGGCAATGGCGATGAAAACGGTGAACACGATAGCGAGGCACTATCTGCACCGACAATGGAGCGCACTAGCTCCCACGCCACTAGAAGCACGAGGGCTGGCATCAACCAGAACCTGATCGACGCCGTCGAGGGGGCCAATGGCTTGGAATTGCCCAAGTATCTCGAAATCATGCAGCCACACGAACCTGCCAAACTGCCGTCGGTTTCTGTGACCAACTACTTCAAGCCGGTCAGAGGTAATACTGACGGCAACCTGCCGCAACCGCTGTCGCACGATGAGATCAATTCCGACATAATGGTCATGGACATGTTCAAGAAGTACGACTACAACCACAAGCCCGGTGACTCGATCGACCATCCCAATGGCAGCAGGAGGATCTTGGAGGCATCCATTACGCCTTACACCATGACTCCGTACACGGGATTCAAGCCAGGCCCTCGACCGGATCCGACAAAACTCCGCGAGGATTTGATGCCGATCGAGAGCAGCATTAGAGATGAGGCTCCTCCGTCGTCCCTCGCGGCCATTGCGGCCGTCCCCATGAGCCGTACCAGCAGCGCAACCGGCGGCGCAGCGATGAGCCGACAGGGAAGTGCGCGGGGCAAGGGTCGCAAGAACCAGAACCAATGATGACGTACGAGCAGTTGAATGGTGTTTCGGCGTTTGGGAAACAAAATGGTTTTGATCCAGGCAAAGGATATTTGGTAGGAGTGTATTCGAACGACTTTTGGGGGCAATCATCAACCCCGTTGACTGCGGTCAAACTCCACAGCATCGAGCAAGCTTATATCTCTTTTCTTTCTTTTCCTTTTCACGATGGAGGGGTGCATCTAGTGGACAATACATCGAATCCACAGCAAAGGTTGGCATATATGATGTGACAGAGGGGTGGTGCTACAACGGACAGATAACAGTCTTGTCCAGATTTATAGGGTGCGGCACGGCATTGGTACCCTGATGCTCATAGTTGAAAATATTCATATTATCATTGACTCATTAAGTACAACTCATGTCAGCTCCAGATTAGCGTGCCTCTTAAGGACCAAACACCAACGCCCGAACTTCGATGCTCTCGCGGCCCACAGCATCAGCCCTCGTCCTCGGATCTTCGAAGGCAGTGTGAGCCACGCGACCTCCCTCAACACCGGTGCCGTCCCGGAGACCCTCGCTGTCGAAGCACTCGAGCAGCAGCCGCTCGTCTCCCGTCATACCGCTCAGGTAGTACCATTTCTGCTCCGGGCTGAACTTGATACCCGCCGTCTGGCCGGTGTAGCCCGTGGTATACCGGTGCTCGATGGGGACGATATCCTCATCGGCCAGCGTCGCGGACGACGCGAAGCCCAGCGGGAACGACTCGACGGGCGTCTTGTTGAGCGGGCGCCAGACGTTGATGATGCGGTACCGGCCCGCAAGGAGCTTGTCTGCCTCGTCCTGAGGTAAGTGCTTCTTCACGCGCTGAATGACGGAGGACGGGGTCTGGTCGATGTGCACGCGGGTGACTGGGTTCCGCGGGGCTTTGGGGTCGGCGCGGCGGATGGTGTGGTCGAAGAAGAGGACGCGGGAGCTCCCGGGCACGTGTTCCAGGAGGAGCTTCTCGAGTTCTGGGTAGTAGTTTTGTTTGACGGATTGGTCATCTGTAAAGTCTTTTTCTGCGGAGGGCGGGAGGTTGCGGATCACCGCGAAGGCGTCGCGGTCTAGGGAGAAGTCTGCTTCGCGGCCGCGGATGTCATTGAGGAGGGTTTCTGTGGGAGCGTCGCCGTAGTTTCTGGAGGGAGGGCCGTCTGGGTTGATGAGGTTGTAGGGGGGTGCGTTGTCGGCGGGAGCGGCGAAGAAGTTTAGGGTTGCGCGGACTTGGCCGCGGGGGACTCTGTCGATGGCCATTGGAAGATGAGGGTTGAGTGTGTGATGCACAGTGATATCTAGAGCTTTTATGCTGAAGGTGTAAATGAGTTTGGTCTTTGCAATTCACTCCGAGACGTTGACGAGGATGGTGAGGAGATGGTGTTAGTGGGATCAGTGATACAATCTTGAAATATTTCCTCCTCCTAATCGTGAGCTTTTCTTCTTATTATATACTACAACACTTGGATGCTGTATTTCAAAGCATGATGATAAATGAAGGCATTCAAACCACCGAAAATGGGCCTATGCTTGTGAGAGAGCAATCACGTCATTTGGAGTCGATTGGTCTGAAGAGCCTCGGTGCGGAGGCGATTGGGTCAATGGGATTAGTCAGGTTGGAGACCATGCGTGGCATCTCTGGAGGTTTTGGGTTCTTGGGGTCTTGGTCCCGATTCCCGGGGTTTGTAGAGGGGGACAAGGCATTGGGGGCATTAGTCAAGGGCGTAAGTCAAAAAGGGCTTGGAATAACGCCTCGTTTGATTGAATGTGATCGACGGGCCTACTGAGGTGGGATACCGTACCTACTGCGTAGACAAAGGCAATTGAGGGTGTGAAGGATATATTCCTTTTGCGAATGTGATAGTCTGCCTGAGCAGCCACCCTTCTTTCTTGTCTTTAGCCATTGAACCGTTGATCAAGAGACGCACATCAACACACATGATCTCAATGAAAAGACCAGAGCTGGACTATGCAATTGGTCTAGGTGACTGTGCCTGTACTGCGTTCCGTACAGAAATTGTTCTGAGTAGTTCATTAAAGGGTATTAAAGTTCGGTCTTTGACAGCCTTACATAGCTTTCAAACGGCAAGATCAGATCGGAATGCCGAGAGCAGCCGGCAGAAAGTGTAAAAGGCATTTCCTGCAGTTTTACTGCTTGGGGGCCAGTGACTAAGCGGGAGGCGATCTGGGGAAGCTGGTCAATGATGACATTGCACAGTGTCCAGCTCGCCGTGTTTGAGACAGTTTCAACACGGCCGCAATTGCCGTTCCCCCTAACCATACCTTAGGTACTCCGTGCACTTGCCACAGCACCTCAGTTACCACCACCAAGCTCCATCTTCAGCTCGATCCCTCTCGGGGGATTCCTTCCCAGCATCCGGATGGCCCTAAGCGCAATGGCGCACCTGGTTGCAGCGACCCTGGCTGCAGCAAGACCTCGCTTCTACCACCCAGGGCCTCCTCTCCTACTCCTACCCACCTTACTCTACTGCGTCGACCTCTACACTAGTCTCTGGCCCCCAGTGGTGGTGGCCCCTTTTGACAGGCAGTAGGACTGCTCAATGCTATGGTGGTGACAAAGGCTAATTTTAGCACGTCCCTCTCTCTCTTTTGCCCGTCCATCGCTCTCTCGCTAGGGCCCTAAATTAGCCCCGACTTTACCAGCTCGATTCGATTCAATGTTTAGATTGACCCAAGCTCTCCTCTCATCTTGAAAAGAGCCGTTTGGATCTGTTGTCCGTCACCTAAGTAGATGAGACTGTGAGTTACGGGACGGATTGCATCGGTTTTACCCACCCCATCTTCTCCCGGGTCATTCAGCCTCTATTACCTGCCCTTGTCTCAAGAACAGACAGAAAGACGCATCTGGTACTCTCTCTGCCCCCCTCGTTGAGCTGGCTGGGTGGTGATGCTGCGTCCACCATACTCATACACCTCGTCGCGTCGTCGTTAGGCTTTAACGCTATCAACCCATATCGCGCGTGCTGTCAATGCGCGGTCCAACTTTCACCTCGGCGGTGATGATGTCCAATATCCCGGATTACTCAACACCGACTCATGCGCGATGATATCCCCGCAGCCGACGATGCAGCAGCACCAGCAGCACCAACCGCAGTCGCTCCCGCCGCCGCTGCCACCGCCGCCGCCGTCGGCGGTGCCCAACGGCATGCATGGGCAATCCCCGTCGCCCTCAATGAGGCATCAGCACATGGCTGCCCCACGGTCGTCGACTTCATCAATCTCGAGCAGCAGGTTCACCCTCCCGGACAGGAACGTGACCGCGGACACCATTGAGGATGCCTACACCCACTTCGTTATGTCCTGCAACCCGGCCGTCCCGCCCGACACGGACACGGCGGCGCTGCGGGAAGCTTTCCGGGTCCCGCCCAAGAGCGGCGGCAAGAGCTTCAGCACTTTCACCCTTTTCGAGCTCATTAAGCAGTTGGAGACTAAGGAGATCAAGACGTGGGCCGAGTTGGCGCTCAAGTTGGGCGTCGAACCTCCTGATCAGGATAAGGGTCAGAGTTCTCAAAAGATTCAGCAGTATGCTGTCCGGCTCAAAGTATGTTCCTATGCGTGGCCCAATTCATCGCGCAATTGGCTGACTCTCATAGCGCTGGATGCATTCTATGCATGTGGATGCTTTCTTTGAGTATTTGATGGACCACCCTCACCCTTACTGGACAGAGATCCCGAATGACCCAACGCCAGTGTGTGAAGCAGGAAGGGATGGTGTACTGGCAGAGGACGACATGGCTCTCCGAGCTCTCTTACCACAGATTCGGCCCAGGCGGGGGAGAAAACGCCCAGAGGACGACGATTTCGCAAAGTCCCCTTCACAACGAGCGAGGTTGGACTCGCCGCCGACGGGGACGGGCTACACCGCCGCCCGACCAGAGACTTTGGGTCCGTGGTCCGCTCATCCCGATGGACGGGCTACCTTCGGCTGCTCTGATCCTTTGAAGTTGAGCGCAAACACGGCATCGGTGACGGGCTGGCCTCCGGCCCCTGACACAGCGCAGACGCCGCTCACGGCATACCCACAGGGCCCGATGTCTGCGCTCACGCCGTCAACGCGCAACGGCGGGTTCTGGGGTGATGCGGAACCGAGATCGGCTATTACTCCCTCACGACCGAAGGCATCTCACCGGCGGCACGGTGCCAAAGTCGTGTCCTCTGCGTGGAGGAGTGGCGGACCGGGAGGCAGCGGTAAGACTCGGGGGAGACCGCCTATGAACAAAACGAACGTTGATGGGCCATTTGTGGCTTTTCCCGCCGAAGGACCTGCGTACAAAAGGCCAAGTCCCGATACCAAGATCGAGCCGGGCCCGATTACACCCCCGGCGCCAATACCTCAGACCGCACCAGCACCACCAGCTGCGGTCCCAGATTTACCACAACCGCCGCATATACCGCGGCCGGCCAAGCCGAGTATTTCACTACAAGTTCCGGAACGTCAAGGAGGATCCGTTCGCCTCGCGACGCCGCCGCCTCCGCCGATCGTGATCGTCAACGGAGAACCCCCGGGCGAAGTGCCCGACATAATAAACTCGACAGCCGCAGCACCTCCATTGGAATTCCCGCCCGGCCACAACGCGGGTCTTCCCCCCGGCGCCATACCACCAGTAGACCTGAAAGCGCAGACCGTCCTGCCGGTCGACCCGCCGCCCGCCGCCAAAGGCAGCGGCATACCGCCGCAACCCAACGACATCCCCATCGGCATGTTCGAGAACATGAAGGACCGGACCAACATCGACGCCGTCCTGGGCTATTTCGCGCACGAGACGGCCAATGGCGACTGGGTCGACGCGGACAACAACCCCATCGAGAACTGCAGCATCGCCGAGGCCTACGCGCTCGTGCACACAACGGTGGAGAGGATGTGGCAGACGGCGCCGAACCAGGACGCCTTTCTTATCAACCTCGCGGCGCTGGCGGGCGGCAGGGCGCTTATGACGACGAGCAAGCTGCGGGTGAAGCGAGAAGAAGAATACGAGGACCGCGCGACGTACAGCTGCAGCTGGGAGTTCCGGCTGGGGACGATACGGGGCAACTACAACATGGTGCAGACGGTCATGTACAATCGGTGGCGGCGACCAGAGGAGAAGCTGGAGAAACCCAACATGAAGGGCACGGGCGGCGCCGAGTCGGAGTGGGAGAGGAAGTATAGGGATTTGTTGGCGCTCTCGGAGAAGAGGGATAAGGAGATCCAGGCTATGCGGGCTGGGCTTACGGCGAAGCTGAACGAGACGTTTCAGGACGCCAAGGATCTTGAGAATAAGTGAGGGGAGTGTGTGGCTTGTAATCATATGGATCAGAGAGAATTATCGTCAGGGGGTTATTATCTGGGGAAGCATGCGGCGCAGAGAGAACGCCAGGAGAATGGCGTGGAATATCCACGACTCAAGGGAAATCTCCAGAAGGACAGGCAAGGAGTGATGGGGATGATATCATGCGAACGGCGTAATAATCGAAAGCATAGTGCTGGCGCAGGGTCATGAGAGAGCGTATATCAGGGATTGGACTGGGTGTTTAGGCGGAGGGGGCAGAAATACCAACTGAAAAGCAATGCTACGGTCATCTTGAGGAATATCAGTCAAGTACTCATCACACGCTTACAAAATCCATTGAATGCCTAAAACTTGAAGACACTACTATTCAAGTTCAAATCAAGGTGGACTGAGAAGGAAGAGTGGAGGAGGAGGAGGGAAGGGGCTTACTAAGGTCCTCCAGATCAGAGGTCAAGCGCCATGAGCCAATGAGATGCAAATCACTCAACTACAACAAAGCTCACTCATTGACTGTCAACTCGACAACTACTTCGTTCTATTTACTCTATCCGTCCATTCTCATAAACTCTTTCAAAATGCTTATCAAGGAGTCTTACGTAGACGTGCCGACCAAGGCCGACGGCAAGGATGGTTCCATGAGTTCGTGTCAACCGACCTGCAATAAAGATACTCGAAAGCTAATGATGGTAATAGGAATCTTCCTCTTCCACCCTTCCATTCCGGGCTATCCCCAAGCGTAAGATATTTTCCTGATTTCAAAAATCAGATTGGGAATCCCCAATTGACATGTACTGTAGCAAGTTCCCCGGTGTCTGCCTCTTCTCTGAGATCTACCAAGGTCAGTCAGATCATAGCTCTCTTCTCCATGGCGGCGGGGGTCTACCCAAAAAAAGCTGCCCTTTCCCCCGCACTGGGCTGCTCGACCCCTCCACCCCACCCTCACCGTAGATACACCGAGCTCACCGGTCCTTGACCGAGTACTTCGACTTCACTTCACGTTATGTCTTGAAGTATTATCAGCATATCTAGCCATACTATAGGGCCCCTATGCAAACCATACTCACTTCATATGATATGGAGAATGTATTCTGGGGTGGACCATACACTAACAAGCTCAAAGTGACCGGCCCCGTCGCCCGCTTCGCCCGCCAGATCGCCGGACAGGGCTACATCGTCGCCGCGCCCTCGTCCTACCACGACTTCACCGGCCCAGAGGCCCTGGCCTACGATGTCCCCGGCACCGACAAGGGCAACGCCTGGAAGGTTGAGAAGGTACGCCATCGTCTCCACTAGGCCCATTATCTCTGCATATGAGTAGACCTCACAAAGGAGTACTTTTGCTGACCATCTTCTACACTGATATCAAGACCCTCGAGTCCTACGATGAAGACTCCCGCCGCACCGTAGACCACCTCCTCACCCTCCCAACCTGCACCGGCAAAATTGGCAGCACGGGAATGTGTCTTGGCGGCCACCTCGCCATCAGAGCCTCCGTACGTCCCTCCACCCCCTTTTCCCTCCCCCAACTCTCACCTTTTCACCAAACCTCATCACCAAAAACCCACTCACAATCCTCCCCAACTAACCACCACCACCAGCTCGACCCCAGAATCACCTCCTGCGTAGCCTACTTCGCAACAGACATCCACACCCGCACCTTGGGCCCCTACACCTCCGCAAACTCCTCCCCCACGGCCCCCGAAAACAGCACCCACACCCTAGACCTCTTCGCCACGAACCTCACCCACGCAGAAGTGGCCATGATTTTCGGCGTCAAAGACACCCACGTCCCCGCCGAGGGCCGCGACCTCATCCGCGCCAAGCTCCGCGAGGCCGGCGTCACGACGAGCTTTTACGAGTTCGCGTGGGCCCAGCACGCCTTTATCCGCGACGAGCTGTCCAAGGGGCGGTACGATCCGGCTATCACAAAGGTCTGCTTCGAGATTCTGTTGGAGTTGTTTGGGAGGACGCTCAAGTTGGATTTGGGTCCGCTGGAGGGCGTTGGCGAGGTCGAGCACGTTTGCTAAGTATGGACACTAAGCGTGTGTTGACGACCAGCAAAGAAGCATGTCACGTAAATAGAAACAGACCAAGGAGCATTGTCAAGAGGAATAGTATTTATTTGCGGACGACATGTCATCATACTCTATTCGTAATCTATCTGTTCCCCCCATGTGAAGTTTGTGTTAAGAAATTCATTAGGCATGGGGAGCCAGTCTCAATGCCCACGTAAAAGAAAACGCCCGGGGTTTTGTGTTAGACAATTGACCGGCTGGTATTAATCTTTCTCCCATTTTTTTTTGTTGCTTCTCCGTCTTTTACTTGGTTGTTTTTTTCGTGCTATCCTTGGCATACCCCCCTTTACTGCTTCTTGGAAGTGCTCTGCTGAGCCTCCTGCTGGGTGCTGGATACACTGCGTCCTCGTGGACGCTGGCCCGATGGGGCGCTCTGAAGTGGGTGGGGGGTGAGGTTGGTGTTGTGGGGAGGCGAGATGGTGGGAGACAGAGACTGTCCGTAAGCGCCGGAGTACCCGGTTGATTGGGCGCCGTAGTAGGGAGAGTTGTAGGATCCCTGAATACCCGTCTCTGCCTCCTCGTCGTAAATGCGGTTGCGAGACGTCGTCTGGGTCAAACCGAGGCCGGGTCCGTCACCGACGGGGGACATGGGGATGCCTTCGCCGGGCTTGCGACGGCCACCCCCGCCCTTGGTGCTGGCGCGCTTCATCAGCTGACTGCGGACGCGGTCGATGTCGTTGGAGCGGCGACGATCTTCCCTGGAAGACAAAGTGTCATCATCGCCTACCCGGTAGCCCCATTGCTCTTCGGCCATCGGGTCACGCAGGTTGAGTTCAGCTGCGGCAGCCTTCTCAGTGTTAGAGTCCGGGTTGCCGTCAGTTCCCTCGGCGGCGGGGGAGGGCACCAAACGCGCGGCCTCCTTGTCCTTAGCAGCCTTATCACGGGCTGACGCAGCGAAGGAGTCGGTGACGGCGACAGAGTAAGATGGGTTGCCAGGAGCACCGAGGGCCTCGCTACCACCACCAGGGGCATAAATGGGGATCTTCTTCAAAGCCATGGCCAGGGCACACATGAACTTGGAGCGACGAGTAGCGCGAACGCCATCGTTGTGCCAGTTGGACTTGTGCTTGATCGCGATCTTAAGCTGAAGCTTGTCCAAGTCACCGACACCGGCAACGCCAATGGCGATATCGGGCATGAAGTCGCGGGAGTTGTCGGAGTTGCGAACAAAGTTCTCCATCTCAACACGGAGGAGCTCGAGGTCCTCGAAGCTGGTGTCGTAGGAGACGTTCAAGTCGATAACCTCCTTCATGGCCTTGCTACGGGAGACGTTCTCGATCCACAGGTTGTTGAGTGCAATGTTAGGAACCTGGACGATCTGCATCTTGTCGATACGGGTGAAGACGGTGTACAGAAGCGAAATCTTGTCCACGATGAGTTGCTGCTTCTCGGAACCAACAATGTCGACTCTGTCACCGACGTCGTAGGGGTGCTTGACGAAAAGGAAGATGCAGGAACCAAGGAATTCCTGGGTGGTGACGGCGAAGACGAATGACAGGGAAAGAAGCGCAGTACCAGCAGTGGCGACGGTCTAAATTGGTCAGCGGGGTTCAGGATGAAGTAGAAGGGGAGCGGGGAGCTTACGGTCAAGAAGCTGGACTGGAACCACGCGAGGAAGATGAAGACGACGATCAAGACAACAACGAACATGAGAACCTTATCAAACACGCGGAGTGCCTGACCAATGTCCTTCATTCCCTCGGTAATAGCCTTGCGTTCCTTGCCAATCTCGACAACCTTGCGTGTCATCTCCTCCAAGCTGATGTCGCCGTTCATGTCGTTATCGATCATACCGAAAGCCTCGTCGGCCTCCTCAGAGTAAGCGGGTCCAAGGACTTCCAGGAAGTCTTCGGGGTACAGCGAGTCCTTTCCTTCGACCACGAAAGACATCCAGATACGGCGGGCGAGAGCCTCAGAAGGCTTGTGCTTCTCGAGGGCTTCAATAACAATGGAGTGGGCCGAGTTGGGGTTGAAGACCTGCTTTCCAGTGATTTCCGAGGCAATGTTACCGAAAACACCGGTGATTTTGTCTCCTACACGGCCAATGTCGCCGACAAGGCGGAGGGGCGTAGCGCTACCATTACCGCCCTTGCCACCCTTCGCAGCCTTGGCTAAGATCAAATCGAGACTATCGTTGATGACATAGTCCTCGTCCTCGAACTCGGGACAGTACATAGGGAAAAGGGTGCGAGAAGCGTCGTAAAGGAGACCGAGCAAGCGAACCTCGCGCTTGGACTCCTTGATGCGAAGGGCGAAGGATCTCTGGTGGTAAGAGATACCGATGAGCTGAACAATGGCCTTCTCGCCAAGATATACAGCTGAAGACACAAATGTGGCACCAAGAAGACGAGTCATGGTGGTGACCCAGGAAGATTGATTGTCAGACTTGAAGAGAGCCTGGAATGACTGCCATGATGCCAGAGCCCAGAAGAAGAGTGAAAGGGCAATCTGCAAGTTTTGGAGGACAGTAGCGTACTTGCGCGTACCGGAACTGACAACTCCGCAGAAGAACATGAAGGCGTGAGGCATGAGCCAGGCGACAACCTTGCCGGCCCAGAGGGTCAGCCAGGCGATCTCAATCCACAAGAAGAGGAAAAATAGCGATTTCTCGCTGTTGTTGCCAATTTTGACATCGTCTTTGTGGCCCGTAATGGGGAGAACGATGAGAGGTATCGCGAGAAGAAGGCCGATAGGAATGATGTAAACCAGGTAGCGAGTGACGACAGACGCGCTGGTGATCTTGGTGTAGAAACGACCCATGGCGTTCATCTTGACCTCGTCCGAGCCAGCAGTTCCATGGCGGCCGAGCTCTGCCTTCTTCTTGCGGCGTCCGCCCTTGGCATTGGGGCGGTGGAAAAGGCCATGCTTCTCGTTTGTGCCAGAAGATCCAGAGTCCTCGTTGGAAGCGTTCATCGTGGGCTTCCTTGCGCCAGTAGAGGCGGCGCTCCTGACCTGGGTCAGGGGAATATCGCCGTCAGGCATGTCGTTCGACTGTGTGTTGTTTATAGGCAGAAATCCCGAGTGCCGCGGTGAGAGAGGTCCCGGCATGCCGAAATTGCGAGGGAGCTCTTGGGTGTGTCGTATCTAGTCGAGGGAGGAGGAGGAATGTTGGTGTAAAACGGTAATTGGTGATTGTTGTACAGACCACTTGCTGTATAGTTGCAGTCTATTAATGCGCAGACGGAGCGGATGTCGAATCCAGCTCTTGTAGGAAACCAATCGAGGTGTCGTGTGAGGCTCGAGAGGAAAATAAGAAAACAGGTTGAGAACCAAGAGTAACGACTGAGTCTGGTTCTACAAGAGGTGAGCGCGCGTGTATGTTCTGTGTTATCCTCGTATGCGACGACAACCCAATTCCCAAAAGCGAAGGTGATTACAAGGAAAAGGGTATCTTTAGAGGAGGAGGGTAGGACGGGATAGGACTGGTAGGGAAGAGGGCGGGGGAGGAAGAGAAGAGAGAGAGCGAACGAGAGGAAATCTAGAGGTCGAAACGAGCGGGAGTCTAGATGAAAAAGAAGGCGAGGAGGGGAAGAAGCTCAGGGTTTAAGCGAAAGACGAGCCAAAAATGGCAGAGAGAATGACGGCAAGGTTCTGTTCTAGTTAGGGAAACAGGATGGAGACGTGGGATGGTAAGGTGCGGTTAGTAGGTCGACGATCATCAAAGTGCAAGGCGACACGGCAAGCACCAAGCAAGGCACCTAGTGGCAGGGCAAGCGGAAAGCCGCAAAGACAGGACGAAAGGGGGCCGCCGCCGCTAGACGCGTTAGTGGGAGGGACGGCTGTCTTGGAGCGTGCATCTTGGCGGGACCCCTGAACGGTTTTTTTTCTTCCTTTCTCTGCTAAGCCGGGGCACCCCCCTTCTGGTGCATCTAGTTTTTTTTCTTTTTCTCTTTCTGGTTCTGGGTCAATGTGCTCGTCTCTGGCAGAGTACCTTGAGTACGTACTCTGAATTCCTGGACAGTGGAGAGCCAGAGCAGACAGCCAGATCAAGCAGAAAACGGGCCAGAAATCTACAAGTGGCAGGCTTTCTGCTGCAGGACGGGCTGGCAGCTTTGATGCAGGGGACAAGCCACTGACAGGCGAGTTTCAGAAGTTTTCGGGTCGATTGCTGGGATTGGCCGATACCCAGGACTGGCGGTTCCCGATTCTTGGTTGGTGGATGGTCTGTGATATCCACCTACGGATACTTCAGAACTTACCTAGAGGCTACCTAGGTATCCCCGTACCTCCCTTGTAGACTGTAGCAGGGCACGCAGATATACGTACCTCAGCTGGGTGGAGGTGCCTCTTCTCAGGTGGGCCTTGATGATGCCGTGCTCGCCGGTGGACTTCTTGGTTTTTTTTCTACGCATCTATTTTACTTCCGCTATGGAATGCCGTGCGATTGGGGTCACTGGACGCGGTACTTGCAAGTTACAGGGACATGACGACGTATGAATGTTATTGTTGTGGACGTTGGTCATAAACCGCGAATGTACGTGCCTTGCAGCCTGCAGGAAGAAACTGCCCGGCAAGGTCGAGGGACGCGTCGGTATTGCTCCTTTCCGTCTGGGATGCATATCATGACATATCCGAAGTTTTGACACTCGCACAGAGCTTGCTTACATAGTACACACGTCTGTAGTCGCACCTAATTATGTGATTGTGAGCATGTGTGTGCTATCAAAAGGTTGCACTGAGAGTTCCCTAGTGTACTTCAAGGTTCCTCGAATTGATTGTCCGAGTACCGCACATCAGACGTGCCGCAGAACCGCTTACGAGTGAGTGAAGCTTGATGTTCCTTCGTCGCCACTCGATTGGTTGTTGAACTTGGTGCCTTGGTGTAGTTGCATGTGCTGCTGCATGAGAGTGAGATTGCACATTTTGGTGAGATTACAATGGTGTAAGTTGTGACCCCATGTTGCCATGCGAGCACCCTTCATTCGGTTTCTTGTTCCTTAATATCGTCACATATTCTTCTAGGGCAGCGTCAGTACCGGCAGTCTGAAGGCCCCGGTGACTGTTTTGGAGTCATTTGGGGTGGGCTGAGCCAGTGTTGCGTGGGAAAGGGTCGACCTTGGGTGGGAACCAGTGGGAACAAGCAGTGGGAGGAGGAAGGGTCCCTCCCAATTCATTCTGGGGTCCTCGGGTTCCATTCTCCAAGCGGTTCTCCCAAGCACCTCAGTTCCCAGCGCTGCTCTCTGGGGTCAAGGTCTGCGCCTTCCACCTCATCTGCTGGCCCTTCCATTGTTGGCCATCTTGCGGCCTTGCCCTGGTTATTGGAGACTTGGAGTCGCAGTGTTCCCACGGAGTAATCAGGGAAGCTGCCCGGTTCACGCGTCCAATGGCAAGATCTGAACTGAGTACGGAGTACGGAGTACCTACTACGGTAAGGTAGTGTCAACTGGGTCAGTTGGGTCAGGTCCACCCGGCTGACGAGTCGCCTGTTCTTTAGCTGCTCGATTTGCGAGAGATGGCCGACTATCGCTCCATTGTGTTCCCACATCGGTGGAGTGTTAGAAGCTTAACCTTTTACATCTCCTTGCGTGGATCACTGCTGACCCTTTGCGCTTTTGGGAATACCTACCTTCCAGGTGCGCCAGGTCGCTCTTGCGGCTCGCCTTCCACGTTCTGTCAGCACTCAGTAAATTCCGCAGATCTGGCCGGTCAGCCGCCTGCCGCCGGCGCCAACTTGTGGTCTTGCGCCAGTGGCCACTTAACACTGTCAATGCCACTGCCACTGCCGTATCGCGATCCAGGAATAACACTCAGAAAAAAAAGCACCCCAATTAACTTATTGGTCTCCACCCACCACCGTCTTTGGTGGAATACGAGCGTGGAGTTTTTTTTCTCTTTCCCTCCTTCGGCATCGAGAGAGGCATCACCCTTCCATCACCTACCCATTCATCCAAGTCATCCCCCACTGTCCGCGCCGGCACATGTTTGCGTTTGACAGTTGCTGGAAGCATCATCCATCCGCCGCTTGACGACTAGCAAATCCACTCACCCATCATTCGATCCATCTTTAGCTCTTTGCCCGTCATCCAACCTCTTGGAACCGATTCTCCTCGATGGACTGTGGGTGTCGTCTCCCTCACGTCCCTTCCAACCCCATCTGGAGAGTCACCCTTCTTGGCATGGCCCCCCTTCCCATGTTGCAACCCTTCCAGATTCCCCAAGGGCCCAAAAGACAACAACAAACCTCCGCCGGACCAGCCCGTCACACCAGGCAATCAATGCCGTTCACAGTTACAGAATCATACCAAAACACCAGACTACTTCCGTCCTTTTTTCAGCCTTCCCACAAGCCGACGTCGTCTCTGTTTCGTTTCTACCCTCATACACTTGTCGCTAGCACGAAAAGCCACCCGCCCACCCATCCATCCATCCACTCATCCATTCGTCGTCCGCCGCATCTTGTCTCCAGTCTCCTCCTTTTCGACTGCCAGTCTCCAGTCTCCCAGCTCTCCTCCCCCATCCCCTGCCCCCCTGCATCCTAGCGGAGCCTTACAAGGACAAGAGAGAGACAAGCTGTGACAGAAGTTGGCTTGCACCGCGCGTTCAAGTCTCTTCGAGTCTGGACCGTCTAGACCTGCCCATGGGTCCCTGCTTCGACAGGCCGCTCAATCCTGCATCCATTGATCACGAAGTCAATTCAATTTCCGCTCTGTTTCTAATACTCAGTACAGGTCGCAGGCGAGCTTCAAGGTTTTTTCTCGCAATATCAACGGCCACATGGTCGGCCACTCATCTACCATGTACGGGTTGCGCCCACTCGGTGGCCTGTCAGTCGCCCTCCCTGTCGCCAACTCTTCTTCACTAGCCCTTTTCGAAACCCGACCAACCAGCCGCCCCGTCCGCGGCTCGCGGCAGCCTAACAGCCGGCGTTCTCAACGGCGCCAGCCTAGTCCGACGGTGGCTTCATTGCGATTCGCGCCAGTGGCGACCAATGACACAACCGACTCCCTCACGGTTCCTCTTGTTATCCCAAGAACGGTTTTCAGCCCGAGCTGATCGTCAGAGACACATCACACACCTCAGACCCTCGAAAAACGCGGGTACCTGGAAAAGCAAGCGCTAGAGATTCCGAGGTTGCGGCGGTGTAACACGATCTCTCCTCACCTTCTCAGGCAAGAGGCACGGTCCACGGGCGAGGAACTCTATTCCACACGAGACGAAATGGCCTGTTTGCGCATTCTTTCTTTTTACTCTTCAAGTATGTGTTTCATGTGGCTTTTAACACTGTAATATGCCTCTTACGGTTCACCTATCCCCTTTCTGAATTCCTGCAGCACAAGCGGTGCCACGTCTCACATTCTCGACGATTTGAATCTGCATGTCGGAGGTTGGATCGGATCTACAGCCCGTGTTGCGAAAATCTTTCATAATCGATCGCCTCGGTCTGCATTGTTGGGTTTGACGCTAGACTCAACACGAGAGCGGCGGGACAAGAATCTCGATTTGGATCACTGTTCGCGGCGGGCAGTTCGGGAAAGTCTTCACGAGCCCTTGGCTGGCTTAGCACGCTTAGCTGCCGTTGCCCTCGTGCCAAGGGCTGAGAGCGCGCTCTTCCGTGTCTCCCAGAGAAGGGCTTCTCTTCCCACGCGTTCTTCCGCACTTGGTAACGTCGTCCCGGGAAAAGAACTCGGGGTTGTCGGGGTGCATACGTCAATTGAACGCGGCCCCCGCTACCAGGGGGATCCGAGGACCCATTTAGAAAAGCCGCCGTCTTTCGCGCCGTCTGAGAAGATCACTGAGACCTGAAAATGTTCTTACCGCCTTGCCGCCCCTGAGCCAGATTCGTCAAGAGACATTTTTCTTCTGCCTCTCAACCACACCCCTCCAGCCTTTCTGTGTGTCAGGCGGGCCGGTCAGGTGGCGGGAGATGTGGCAGGGTGGTTGAAAAGTCTTTTGTGGTAAAGAATGTTTGTCTGTCATGAATCGTGAAAATTGGAGGGGCTCTTTACACATTCGGCAGTCATTCTCTACAGACTATGCTACGTCGCTACAAAGGGAGGGGGCGCACGCAAAGTGGCATCATCGGGATGTGTTCCGGTATCTTCGTGATGTGTTTCGATTACGGATTGTGGGCGGGCAGTCCACTCAGCCGCACCCCCTCGCCTCCTCTCGTCTACAAACAATTCTCCGAGTAAACGAAGTGAACTCGACGACGCTGATTACGTAGGCGCGCGTGTGTATTACACGCCATAAAATTCCCATGCTCGTCCTCCCGTTCTAGCTCAGCCTCATTTGGTATCAAAGCCCCCCCATTCTCAACGTTATGGGTCCAACGGCGCTCCCAGGCCAGTCAGTGCAAACATAACTTCGCCCCGCCGCGTTTAGTCTTCGTCTACAAGTCTATCCGCTACCTCGGTTCGGCTCCATCCTTTTACGAGGCGGTGACGTCTACGCCGGTAGCCGAACCGCTCCTCTTCTGATCCCGCTGCTCGACCTGCGTCTTCTCGTACGTCTCGCTACCGTGGTGATCCTCGTGCGTGAGATCAAACTTGTACAGCGGCTCCAGCGTAGCGTCCCTCTGGAAGAGAACCCACCGCTTGAACCAGTAGGGCAGGGCTTTCGTGAGCTGGTAGCGCATGAAGACGCGGGTGGGGACGGCGAAGACGTAGTCGAGCTCCTCGAGGGTGCGCTGTTTGGTTTCCGGGAGCCAGAAGAAGATCATGACGAGGGCGACGATGTTGAGACCCGCGTAGAAGCTGAAGGAGCCGACGACGCCGAGGTCGGAGAGCATGATGGGGAAGCTGATGGAGAGGACGGCAGCCCAGAAGAGGCAGGTTGCTACGGCCCAGGACATTCCTACCTCGCGGTGGGAGAGTGGGAAGACTTCAGCGGAGTAGGTGAAGGGGACGGGACCTTCGCCGGGTGAGTAAAATGCTGTGACTTTGTTAGTGTTTTTCTTCTTCAAGGTACTTTGACAGCCATATGGATGGAGGTGAGAGGGCCATACCGGCAAAGAGGTAGACAAACAACGCCACGAGGCCCAGGTGAGCGCCTCCGGTGCCCGGGATGAGCGTGCAGAGACCCGCGGCGAGCAGCGTCCACGCCATCTGGGGGAAGGTGAAGAGCAGGAGGGAGCGGCGTCCAAAGGTGTCGATGGTCCAGATGGCGGGCCAGGCGAAGATGAAGTTGACCATGCCGAAGCCGAAGGAGGCTAGGAGGGCATTGTACTCGGACGTGCCTGCCTCCTTGAAGATTGTGCTGGAGTAGAATGCAATGATGTTGATCCCTGTCGTTTGTGAGTACAAGCTTCAGAGTAAAGATGATGAGGGAGTAGAAAGGCTTGAACTTACCACACATTTGTTGGGCAATCATGACGGTGAAGGAAGCCAGCGTGGCGCTATATCACTCACTCGTCAGTCTCGATCATTCATTTCACACAAACTCTTTCTTCGTCTCATCATATGATGGTCATCATCACTCACCGTCTGATACGCGGGATGGTAAACAACTCGACAAAGCGCTTCGCGTAGTTGGACCGCCCGACAATCTCGGCCTCGACCTGGAGCTGGGTGTGGATGTAGTAGATGTCGCGCGCGGCCTGGATCGGGTGGTTGCGTAGCCGCAGCAGCGACTTCATGGCGTCCGGGAACCGGTTCTTCTTGATGTACCAGCGCGGGGACTCTGGGCAGATGTAGATGAGCAGCACGAGCGGCAGAGCCGGGATGAAGGCGGACCCGAGCTGGAGGCGCCAGGCGATGGCGCCGGTTTTGGCGACGGCGAGGTTGGCTGCCGTTCCGGCTGCGATGCCGAAGGCTGTCCAGAGTTCTGTTCGCGTTGTAGTCAGTACACAGCAGATCGTGATACCTGTATCAAACCCGATGAGGGGGTTTACTCACGCCATGTCATGACAAGCGCGCCGCGAATCGGCGCAGGCGAGTTCTCGGCGGCAAAGATGGGTACCGTGCTGGCTTTCGCTCCCATGCCGATGCCGAGGAGGACACGGCAGCCGAGCAGCTGCGGCCAGGTCTGGGAGAAGGCGCTTCCGATGACGGGCCAGAGGCAAAAGTTGGCGGCGAAAAAGATTGCGCCGCGGCGGCCAAAGAAGTTGTTGAGCGGGTCCGAGAGCCAGCAGCCGATGAGAGCGCTGCCGATGTAAGGTGCTGCGTTGACGAGGCCGACCTTTCAGAGTGTTAGTATTCGAAGAAAGCGAAGCTCGTCACATGTCGGACCCTGAGCCGTCAGTGAGCGAGGGTATAAGTGAGAACATACAAGGAGAGTATCATGATGCGAAGTACCCCCAATCCCAAACACCGTAGGAAAAGACAGATTCGCGCCATTGCTACCCGTCTGATCCCAACCCTGGACGGCGGCGCCGATGGAACAGGTGATGATGGTGAGGTACAGGATCTTGGGGATGCGCCACTTGTGCTCGACCTCATCGCGGAGGACCTGGATCTCGGTGGCGTCGAGGGCCTCGGGGCCGTCAATCTCCTCGTAGCCCGTCGGGTCCTGGGCGACGAGCGCGCCCTTTTTCAAGACGGGGATGTACTCCTGCAGGCCCTTGTCGTGGGCAAAGGCTTCGACATCGCGGAGGAGCTCGGCGCGGGTTATGCCGAGAAGGGGGTTCCTGATCCTGTTGGGTGTGTTAGTTCACGTCCTATTGAGGAACCAGAGGTGGAGGACAGACTTTGCGTCGACGTTATCGTTTAGGTCTACTGTTGCTTGGGATCCGCGACGGGCTTTCTCCATGTTGGAGAAGTCTCCCGAGCTGAGAGTGTTAGTCGCAGTTTGAATATTCATTATGAGTGAGGAATGCTTACACCGCGGCTCCCTCGAGGTGCTTGTCGTCCGCCATTACTGCGGCGCGTTGAGTGCTAACAACGACTCAATGCTTTACCAGTCTCTTGGTTGAAGTGGACGTGTTGGTGCTTCGAGCTCTTTACGTTTGGTCTATCGCGAGATAACGATCAAGTCTCTACGAAGGAATGTGCCTTGAATCCAAGAGTGATCGTCCTACACTAAAGACAGGGCTCAGACGAGAAGAGGGGAACCTAAGAAAGCATGGGATGGGCGTTGCCTGGTATTTATCTCGCCCACATCTCATCCCAACCTCTGCACAAGGTTCACAGAGACCAGACCGGCGCAACCACCTTCCCCCGCAAGGCAAGAACGGCAGCTCCAAAGCGTCTGTCAACGCGAACTAGGTAGACCGGCTTTGTTCCCCTCTCTCCCCTCTCATGTCAATGGACTGGACCACAGCATGCGAGCATCCAGCGATAGATCCACAATGGGGCGACCCATGGGGAAAGCCCAAACCTTTGAAAGTGGATTCGCTGGGGTTCGGGGGGCAGGGAGATGGTCGCCATTGTTCGGATGGACCGTGGAGCAGAAAAAGTTCCCCTCACGCGCGCGTGGTGTATGGTATGGTAGGAGAATGACACGGCTGGGTACCATGACAGTGGCGGCTCTCTCTTGGTCTAACCAAGGCAGCGGAGAGCATACTACACGGTTCGCGAGTTCGGCCTTGCATGGGTCCATCATCTAGATCCTCGGGTCTTATTGGACTGCCGGTCGAAAGAGATGTAACGATGCTCCGCCAGGGCGCATCTGGGTTGTGCGACATTTGAGATATCCACTAGCAGTGGCTGTCATTCGAAGTGAGTTCTGCGGACCAAAGCCCGGTGCCTTGGTAGCGCTCCTCTGTTTTGGGGGAATTGGGCAGAGATCGGCACAATATGATACCGGCTGCTAGACGCCGCAGGCAGCAAAGTCGAAAGCAAAAGCTAAGCTCCTCGGATCAGCCTTGGCCGTTAACGGTCCCGTCGTTGACTCTGATTCATGGTTCTGAAGGTCCGTTGCTCTCTAGCCGTATTCTTCAGTCTAAACCTATGGGTTTCCCCAGACTGACGGTTCTCCTCACTTTCTCCCCCAGGAAAAGCACGTCCCGGCCGTTGAGTGCTGGCAAACGCAACAGACGTTGTGTGGGAACGTCCGTGTCGGAAGAGATAAGGACAGGAACCCTGGCCACTCGATACAGGAAGTAATTGAAACGTGGGACCCCGTCAGACGGATACCGTCAGAAGTACATTTGAGTGCAAGACTCAAGCACATCCGAGAAGGTTGACCGTCTTATTTGCCCCTGTCGTATACATGCGAGGTAAACGAGCGGGCGGGCTACTGTGCGGCGCAAGACGGGAATGGCGTCGTCAGATGAGATGCCACCCAATTGCCGATCCCACTATGTTTGGAGAGTAGCGCCGTTTCTGTGGTAGGCTATCGACCGGGGGGAACGCTTCAGGGCGGGATCGTTTGTGGTTTTTGTCGTTGGAGGCTTGGAGACGCCGCCACTTATCTCGGGGAATTTGGGAAAAGCCAAGACAGAACAAGAGATCTTCTCGAGAGCGCCAAGAACAGCGGGATTGAAGTCGTAGTCGACATCAAAGTGCTCGTAGCTTCTGCAATTGTAACGTGAGGTCGCCATTGCATCTTTCTGCTTGCGCTCCGAGAATCTAGAAGTGACAGAAAATAAACCGGGTACGCTTTCTTGACCCCGGGTTTGCGGGGTTTGGGGCACGGAAAATGCGTTCTCCATGCCCAGAGATGGTTGGAAGGGAACTAGGGAAGTGGACAAAAAAGAGAGCGTGCTCGACTAGGATAAATCAAATCCCCATTTCGACGCCCGCATGAAGACGTCACCATCTGGAGGCGGTATGCTTGCCATTGGTCTTCTTTGGCAGACCAGTTAACAGCATATCCACTTGAAAACCAACTGAACGGTTTTTCAGGTGCCTTGACATGGTGCCATAGTACGAAGGCGCAGAGGAATTGGTCGGGCCAAGTCGGCAACGGCTCGTGTAAATCCGTCCCTGGAGTTTCATAGTACCGACAAAAGACGGCGCAAACGCCGCATGGTCACTTGATTGATTTGTGGCGCATTTTTGACGTGAGAATTCCCGTCTTAGTTGAATTGTTTTGTTGAATTACGAATCGCGAATTGATGAGGTGTCGTCGGCTAGAGTCGTAGCCAAGAAATCGCGCTGAAGAGCCGCCCGCAATGCCCAGAATTGCCGAGAAAATGCCCAGCCCTCTAAAAATGCTTGTATCGTCGCCTGCCAAAGCTTGAGTTGTCGCATTGGGGTATCGGGCCGATGATCGCTTTCCTCTGCACCCTAGCTGGAGCATGCGGCTTTCCAGAGAAGTATTGACCTCCATTGATTGGATTGATGGCTGACGGCACTGTCAAGCACATGACCTTGTGACCAGGTTTCGTTACAAGGACGACTTTGCACCGTTGTGTCCTTCGGCCAAGTTCCCGGTCTGTAGGTGAGGTCTGAGTCGTGTCGTCCTGGTACTCAACCAGTAGAATGCTCATTTCAAGGGGCCCCCCAACCAAACCCCGTGGGGCACGCGTACACAGTATTTCTATGCGCTTCTCCAAAAGGCTGTGGAGGCGGTCGTCTACCTCTATCCCCGCGGTGGTTCCTTCAGCAAGCGGAGACGATGCGGAGTCTAAGATAATGTCCAGTCTGACTGCCTTCCACAGAGACAGATGTTGTAGTTGTATTACAAGCTGTTTTGGTAGTGCGTATTGTCTTGGGGGGGTGTTTCTGCTCTTATGTTGTGCAAGGCTTTGCCTTACATAGTACTTGTGCGGCAGTCCTGTCACTAGGTTCTCGAAATTCTTATTGTCAGTTCTCAGCTCGCAGAGCAAGCTGCAACATCGTGGCCTCCGGCCACGGAATTTTTTTCTGGGCTCCCCGACGCCCTCCTTCGTGTCCGTTTTAGCCCGCAATGCTGCCAAATTTTTGACATTTTGCTAACTTGTTTTTGCAGTGATTTCACCGACACTGAGCGTCTTGAGCGTCTTTGTGGTCGTACGTGCCGCCAAGAACCAGGTCGCCATGAACTCCCACAACAATGTGGTCTTCGATGCCAAGTGTCTCATTGGCCGCGAGTTCCAGGACTCCGAGGGCCCCTGGACAGTGCACTGCAATGACTGCGTAAGGTAAAGAGGTACGTACCTTACTGTATCACTCTTACCTACCTACCTAAGGTCCTAAAGTAGAGACGGTGCCTGTAATTGTGCATCAGAGTGTCTCAATGAATGGAACATTGCAAATTGCTCATAGCAAAAGTCTTGTTGATTGAGGATCATATGGAGGAGCAATTCATACGGCCTGTGATGTCAACGCCTTTCACGATGCTACTTTGCTTCCTTTACAACGCAGAAATTGAGCGTATATCGTGATAGTTAGCAGCGCCATATGTATTGACGACGACGACATCACGGCAGTAAAAGTGTGAACGAGTGGCGATTGACAGGCATGGAGTCGATTGGTGATGAGTAAGTTGGTATTGCTTAGAATGTTGAGAAGGGTATCGACTGTCATGCTTAGGCTTTGGCCGTTCTCTGTCTAGGTTTTGATGCAGAGTTTGAACTTCCAATCGCAAGGTGCCTCAGTAATTGTGCTTGAGAACCGTCTTGAGCGCTGCAATATCCTTCTCATACTTTGCGATCTTGACTTGGCTGCCCTCAAGCTTTTCGAGTAGATACGATACTCGGGAACCGGTCTGAGCAGGCTGCTTCGGCAGGCTGCCCAGCAGAGCCAGCTCACCCTCGGCCTTTTCAATGACCTTGGCCTCCACCTTGGTTAGCTCTTTCAGAAGAGCCAGGTCCATCTTCGCCTTCAGAACGCGGTCGTCGAGCAGAAGACTAAACGCAGCTTGGTACATCGGTTTTCCAGGACGGATTGTTTGCGGCCGGCCGTTGTAGGTCTCCACCGTAACAAGCTCTGCGTTTGTGAGTCCTTCCAAGGCCGACTCGCCGTTCGCGGCACCGGGGGTAGTGGAAGAGGCGAATGTATCGGACAGGAGAACCTCGTTGTATCGAAGGGCATCGTGAGAAGCAAGCGCCTTGATCAAGTACCATGCCTGCTCGGTGGACCATTTCTTGCCCTCGACAGTATCCTTGCCACCCAATAGGTACATCTTGACGATTTCGGTGGCGCTCTGGTTGATGATATCCTCAATGGCCCGCTGCGGGCTCTGGCCACCCTTTAGGCGTCTAGCAAGGTATTCGAGATCTGTGAGACGGCCACCAAGGATTCCAATTGCTGAGTCCAGCTCCGAGAGATCGGGTTTTTGGTGTTGCTCAGGCTTATCCTCCTTCTCCTCTGCCTCCTTAGATTGTTCTCGGACCTTTTCGATTTCGTCTTCTTCGAGACGGCTGATGATGAATTTCTTGGCAACATCAAGGGAGAGATCACCCAAAGCAGCTTGGCGGAAGACGCGATCCGGCATCGCCTTAGATAGTGATTTTGAGTAAGAGGTGTCGTCTGTCAAGAAGATAACGTGGGCGACATTGTTCTGAACCATGGCCGCAGCCCATTCCGCAACCTTGTCGTAGACCAGGCTCGAGCCTTCGTTCTTGTGCAAAAAGTTATCAATGACCACAACAGCCCGCTTGTCTGGACGGGCCTCCAGGTATGCGTCGTCTGAAAGGTCACCGTCCTTGCCATCCTTATCGCGTCCGGCGAGGGAGACTTCCTTTAGGGCCTCTGCGGTTGTGTGAAGGATTTTGACAACCTGTGACTCCAGTGTCTCGGAAAACCCGGCCTTGACACCAGTCGTGCTCTGAACTGCCAAATCGATCATGCTGCTCATGCTGTTCAAGAAAGCGAAGATCGGTTTGTAGCCCACGGCGGCAGCTAGGTGTTTGATGGTCCCGCTTTCACCCCTTGCCTCGATGATCGGCTTGCAGTCGATCACTAAAACGTTTTTCCTGCCCTTGAGTGACTGGTCCAAAACGAGCTCCTTTTTGCCTGAACCCCGAGGGCCTTGAACAACGATGAAAGTGTCGGAGCTCTCAAGGAGCCAGGTCTGAATCTGCTCAATAAGGTCTCGGCGATGCTGCCAAACTGCACTGAACCCGGCCTTATCAGCCTTCTTGTGCCCAAATGAGGAGAAAATGTCGGAAGTCTGGCTCTTGATCCATCGGTAGAATTTGTTGTTGGTCAATCGGAAAGAATGTTGAATGTGGGCCTTGACGAAGAATTCGCGTATGGGGTCGAAGATGGCCACTGTGATGGCAGCAAGGAGGGCGGCAACGACGGGGATTACCACCCTGGGATGGCTAGTGAGCCAGTTCCAGATGTTGTGCGGTTTGACCTTTTGCTCGTAGGATAGGCGAAGCCTTGTACCAATCTTTCCGCCACCGAGACCTTCGTCAACCAGGAATCCATGCAGACAATTTCTTGCCATGATGGCGTCGCGAACGCGCGCAAAGTCGATGTAAGCATATTTTGGAAGAATCTTCGAGTCGGAGGGCTGTGATGTTATCTCGGCGATTTTACCGTATCTGCGGAACAGACTGTAGAGGGTCTCCTGTGAGAGTTCGACGGCCTCGCCACCAGCATCTTTTCCTGTGAATTCGACCTTGACACGACTTTTGGGAAACCGGTAGAGGTCCTCTAGCCAAGGAACTCCCTTGACCAGTCCTGCCTGAACCCCACGAAAGGGGTTGAACCACGGTCTGAGGGGATGTTTTTCGAGCGAACGAGCGAGCGATGCTTATGGGTCGTTAGTCACCCATTTACACGAGTTGAGGAGACCCAGTTCAGACAGCGACGAAGAAGTCATTGCGGACTAAAACGATGTTCAGACTCACTCTCGATATCTTTTGGTACAACGTCGGAGCCATGGCTGAATTTTACAAAAGCTCCTCCGTCCTTGAGTCGCGGCAGGATCTCTGTGACTTTGATTGGGAGGTCGTTGGGGATGGCTCGTTTTACTAGATTGATTGGGTCGGTGCCAAGGCCTCCGCCAGAGCTATCGAAACGCTTGAGAAGGTCGGTCAGGTCACGGTCTGACTGCCATGACCGTCGGAGGAGGTAGGTGAGCTTAAGAGGAAAGAGGTCTACCAGCTATTGTCAGTCTTATTTTCTCGCGCAAGCGCTGGCCGAGATGGACATTGAACAAGGGGCACAACGGCGGTGGGGGTGAAAAGGACAAAACCGTGAGTGAGTAGAAAGCAGGGGATGTGGTCGAGGAGAGAAATGGAGACAGTAAAGGGCATCGATGCGACCCTTGATGCTCGGCGGAGGACGAAATCAGGAGAGGGTAGGAACAAAACCCGTGACGCGAGGTCCTGGGTCAGATGCAGGAATAACTCCACTGAGAGAAGGGGTGACCAGAAATCTTACTGTCAAAGAAGAGAATGGATTCGCTCTCCGAAGTGGCGATGTGCCCAGACTTCTCTTCGCCGGTTACGGTGCTCTCCCACGCTTTGGACGCGGTACGCACGACGGCTCCATGTCGCTGGGATTGAGCAAATGGCCGGGGCGGGCCCCATGTCATCTGCAGCCGAGGCGCAGGCCTCATGCCGGAGCGAAGCAGCGCTCTGGTAGGTAACATTGGATGGGTGTCGATGCAGACTCACATGTTGCTTTGACAAGCGGCGGTGGAATTGAGTTTGAGGACGGGACGTTGAGAACAGCTGGATGGAAGGCAATGGAAGAGAATCAAGGCAACCGACTAGCTTGCCTGCCTCACCTTACCAGAGCTGCTTAGCTCCTTCTTCACGAGAGAGTCAGCCCCGGTGTTCGCGTGGGATGATGTCACGCTTGGCGGCCCCACTTCGAGGCCCGCGCGGTCCAACGCGCCCCATAACCTTAAGTTTCGAAACGGACGAAATCTGATCCGAACCGACAACGCCCCACCAGAACACGCGCAGCTATGGCAAAAATCATGCAACCATTCATTGGCTAGACGCGGCGTCTTGGAGGTCATTGATGGTAACGGTTGCCGACTTCCCCTCATTCTCGACTGCGTCCGACCTGCCCAAGACGATATCACCTTGGGATTTTACCTGATTCTTTACGCTCTCTTCTGTTTACTATCAAAAATTCTTCAAAATGGGCTGGCTTTGGGCTTCACCATCTCCCCCCAAGACTCCCGCTCCGGAACAAGCTTCACAGGCTCCCGCGCCGACCCCGCCATCCTCGACTAAGACGACTGATTCCGAGATCGATCCCGAGATTGCAAAGTTCCTCGCCCTTTTCCAGAACGAATCGGGCAGTCAGCCAGAAGAAAAGGCGCCAGCGCCAACACAATCATCCTCCACACCGTCCAAGCCATCATCGTCTTCTTCATCATGGTTCTCCCTCAAATCTTCGCCCGATTCCCCCTCTCAAACCAGCAACCGTGCAATCACGCCACCCTCCGATAACCCCGTGGCTGAATCGACCCTTCCGACAGAGATGTCTTGCCGCCAGGCGTTTGACATGGCCTTTCACTGCCAGTCTGTCGGCGGCCAGTGGAACAGCATTTACCGATACGGCACGATGCGCTCCTGTAGCGAACACTGGGAGGACTTTTGGTTCTGCATGAGGATCAAGAGTTACTCAGGGAAGATGAAGGAGGATGCCATAAGAGACCATTATCGTCAGAAGGAGTTTGAAAAGTATGGAGACGGCAAGCCAAGTAGCGAGGACGTCTGGCAGGCAAGGACCACCAAGGTCCCACCAGGCATGGCATTTACGGAGAGTTTGGAAGAACCCACAATTAATGACGAGGAGTGGCAGAGGATGGAGATTGAGAGGCGCAAACAGATTAGGCAGGGCCTCGGCATCGAACCTGCGGCATAATATGATTGTACAATAAGAATTCATCTCTTCTCACATTTTTGCGGCCAGGCAAAGTGAAGCAAGCCATTTATTGCAAACAACACGTTTTTTTTTTCTCAATTAGTAACACTATTGGATCATGTTATCACAATATAAGAACACATCACATGCATCAATGAATGAACAAGTAATTTTACTGTTTTGTATTAGACTTCCTAAACCGCGGAGTCTAGCTAGAATACATCTCTGACCCATAACCGTGCTTTTCCCATCGTGATTTCATAAATGCAAAGAAAGCAAAAGTCTAGTCGTGAAACCCAGTAGCAGCCGATGCGGTGCCACACCCATGACTCGGACTCTAAGGAAAGAATTCATCAAGGGTATCAATTTAGTCAACCTCCTCGACGGTAGGGCCGTCGTCGTGGTTGCCGGGGGGAGCGCCGCCGCCGGGAGCACCGGGGAAGCCACCAGGGGCGCCTCCAGCACCAGGGGGACCGCCAGCAGAGCCGTAGAACTTCATCATGATGGGGTTGGCAATGCCCTCGAGCTCCTTCTGGCGCTCCTCGTACTCCTCGCGAGTAGCCTGCTGGTTCTCGTCGAGCCAGGTGACAATGGTGTCGATCTCAGTCTTGAGCTTCTCCTTGTCGTCAGCCTCAAGCTTCTCATCGACCTTGGAGTCGCTGAGGGTGTTGCGGAGGGAGTAGGCGTAAGACTCGAGGCCGTTCTTGGCAGAGACACGCTGGGCCTCGGCCTCATCCTCATCCTTGAACTTCTCGGCCTCAGCAAGCATGCGCTCGATGTCCTCCTTGGAAAGGCGGCCCTTGTCGTTGGTGATGACAATCTTGTTGGACTTGCCGGTACCCTTCTCGACGGCGGAGACGTTCATGATTCCGTTGGCGTCAAGGTCGAAAGTGACCTCAATCTGGGGAACACCGCGGGGAGCGGGGGGGATGCCGGTGAGCTCGAACTTGCCAAGAAGGTTGTTGTCCTTGGTGCGCTGGCGCTCACCCTCGTAGACCTGGATGAGGACACCAGGCTGGTTGTCGGAGAAGGTGGAGAAGACCTCGGACTTCTTGGTGGGAATGGTGGTGTTGCGGGGAATGAGCTTGGTCATCATGCCACCAGCAGTCTCGATACCGAGGGACAGAGGGGCAACATCGAGAAGAAGGATCTCGTTGGTGCTCTTGGAGGAGGTGTCACCGGACAGAATGGCGGCCTGGACGGCAGCACCGTAGGCAACAGCCTCATCGGGGTTGATGGACTTGTTGGGCTCCTTGCCGTTGAAGTAGTCGGAGATGAGCTTCTGGACACGGGGGATACGGGTGGAACCTCCGACCAGGACGATCTCGTGGACTTGGGACTTGTCGACCTTGGCGTCGGTGAGGACACGGTCGACGGGCTGGATGGTAGAGCGGAACAGGTCCTGGCAGAGCTCCTCGAAACGAGCACGGGTGATGGAGGTGTAGAAGTCGATACCCTCGAACAGGGAGTCGATCTCGATGGAGGTCTGGGCAGACGAGGACAGGGTGCGCTTGGCACGCTCGCAAGCGGTGCGGAGACGGCGCAGGGCGCGGGCGTTGGAGGACAGGTCCTTCTTGTGCTTGCGCTTGAACTCGTTGACGAAGTGGTTGACGAGACGGTTGTCGAAGTCCTCACCACCCAAGTGGGTGTCACCAGCGGTAGACTTGACCTCGAAAATGCCCTCCTCAATGGTCAGGAGAGACACATCGAAAGTACCACCACCGAGATCGAAGATGAGAACATTGCGCTCGCCCTCGGCCTTCTTGTCAAGACCGTAGGCAATGGCGGCAGCGGTAGGCTCGTTGATGATACGAAGGACGTTGAGACCGGCAATGAGACCGGCGTCCTTGGTAGCCTGACGCTGGGAGTCGTTGAAGTAAGCGGGGACAGTGACAACTGAGATGTGTTAGTCTATGACCTGGAAGTGATGATGGGATATGTGTTACTTACCAGCATTGTTGACCTGGCCACCCAGGAAAGACTCAGCAGTCTCGCGCATCTTGGTCAGGACCATGGCGGAGATCTCCTCGGGAGTGAAGGTCTTGGTCTCGCCCTTGAACTCGACCTCGATGTTGGGCTTGCCACCCTTCTCAATGACCTTGAACGGGAAGTGCTTCATATCGGCCTGGACCTCGGAGTCCTGGAACTTGCGGCCAATGAGACGCTTGGCGTCGAAGACCGTGTTGTGGGGGTTCATGGCGACCTGGTTCTTGGCCGCATCTCCGATCAGACGCTCAGTGTCGGTGAAACCAACTGCGAAAAAGTTAGCAAAATTGTTCTAGACAACGAGGAATCGAAATTTCGAACCAAAACTAGGAGTAGTCCTGTTTCCCTGATCGTTTGCAATGATCTCAATCTTGTCGTTGGAGTAGTATGCGACGCATCTAGTTGTTGTTAGTACAAGTTATGATCATGTTGGGCGAGGATAAGAAACGGCGGCGGGAAGGCGCGCAAAGAAGAGGGAAAAAGAGCAGGAGAAGAACTACTTACGAGTAGGTAGTACCCAAGTCGATACCGACAGCCTTGCCTCCGGAAGCCATTGTGATGGTTGTGTTGTGTGGAAGAAGAGTTGTGGTGTTTCGAGAGTTTGCGTGTGAAGGAGGGGTATCTTCGTGCGCGTAACCGGGAGAAGTTGTATTCCGGTAGAGTTGATATCAGCGATCAAGAATTCGGTGAAAAAAGAAATGCGCTGGACACTTCTGATTTTTGATGGGTATTAAGAAGGAGAATGGATTTCGTGAAGAGTGAGGAATCGGAAGATGCAAAGAGTTGGTGTTTGGATTCTTAAAAGGTAGAAGGCAGGTAGGAGGCAGGAGCGACTCAGTGCCCCGCAAAAATTCGAAATGGTTCTTTCCTCTTCCACCTACCCTCAATTGGTGGGGTACCACAATCGCTGCGGCCCAGCTGGGGACACTTCCAGGAGCCTCTCGAACACGCCTGAAATTTTCTACCAACCCCTACAAGGATTAATTCGGGACTAGGGCCTTTTCAGCCTCTCCAGGAGGCAAAGTTTCCAATTTTCCAGGATTCGAGGCAATTCCCCAGCGCTTCGCAAGGCGATTCCAACGATGTGAGAAAGATTCTGCGAAAGGCGATTCGCTGACATCATAACCTTCCATGAAGTCTATGGAGGGGCAGCCCGTTTGCGCCCCTTGTCGCAGTACCCTGGCTTGGCTCCCATGCACGCCTTAAAACTGGTCTGTGTAGGTATCCTCTACTTTTCCCCTCTCGTCCACGAATCCACACCGCTCCAGAAAAGAGAATTTCCATCGCTGGTGAGGTGATATCATCCAGACTGGGCCACGCAGTGGCCCAGCTGCGTGGCCCAGCGACCGGACCCAGCGACTCTTCATGAAGCATCTATCATCCACCACAATCATCTCGAATGTCCATTTTGGACCTTAGTCAGACACATCAATTTCAAGCAACCAAAAGGCGACAATTGAATTCAATCAATGTCAGTTGGGCTGTGAGCGCCAAGGAATGCGGCGGCGAAGGCAAGGGGGCGCAAGGGACTGCAGCATTGAGAGGAACATTCAGGCAGACTGCAACAGCTAGGCAAAAGGAATTGATGTGGGAAATCAGGCTGCTATCGCAACTATTCTTAGGATTGGTGGTGTGTGAAGTGGTGAACACTACATGCAGGTGCGCAAAGGGCAGCCTTTGTTGCCATGGCAGCCCAATGAAACCCACCATTGCGGGTTTTTCTTCTTCTGCTCCTCCTGTTCTTCCTATTACTATGGTCCCCTCTGTATTTTTCTGCCTCGCATTTTTTCGGTACGTATTCGTACCTGATGCTTTCACGGATGGCAGTACCCAACAACGACTAAGCAACCAAGAGTGGAGGTAAGAACAGAAATTCCGCCGACACCAGCAGGAATGGCAAAATACCTTAGATAACCTAAGGGAGGCACGGATACTCCGTAAAGAGGCTTATTCTCCGTAAATTCTGCGACAATCGGAAATGGCCCCACTTACCCGGCCGACCGGCCGGCCGTGACAAAGGAGAATCCCGTGATAAGTGGGTCTCAAATCGGGCTCGGAACCTTGAGATAACCACAGCCCGGACGGCTCTTCGGGTATCATAGTCCCGCAAATGCATTTCGAGTTGATTGATTGCATAGTGTACCCACAGCGCGAGGGGACTATGAAATTGACCTCAAGAAAGCGCGAGAGCGGCCTCTGCTATCAAAAATGTCGCATATCTCCATATCTGTCTGGTCCTTTCTTCCGCCCTAAATATCCTCCTCGGGATCAAAAGCCGTCATTGAGTCGTAAACGAAACGACTCATCTCCTTGCGCTTGACAATTTTATCGCCTGCTTTCTCTGTTTGACCAGCCTCTGAAGCTTGAGAAGTGCTTATTTCCTTGATAACGAATGGCTGCTGCCAAGTGGTTTCGCTCGTGGAATACCACTGAGTTTCAAAACCACTCCTCCCGTCAAGTAATTTCCCTCGGTTGTCGCCGGAAAGCAGTTTGGGCCCGTCCGATTCTGGTTTCTCGGGAGTAGCAACCCTCAGTCCCTCTGTGAAGAAATTGGGTTCGACTTTGCGAAGCCTGATCGGCCACCCGTCTATGAGGGTGCTTGGGACACTTTCGGGTCCCCTTTTCCACTTATTTATAAATGGAGCGAGGACGGACGTTGCCTGGGCCCAATTCCCGTCCATAGAGTTTCTTTGTTCTTTCGTACCATGGCTCCTCGAGAGATCTGGCAGTGGAACTGCTGATTCCTGTGTCAAGTATCTAGTCTCGAGGTTTCCGTCTGCATTCGTATACTCGATGCGATACGCGACTCTGAACACTTCCATGAAGTTGTCGAATAGACCGACGCCATCAAACTTCTCGTATGCACAAGGATGGCGATTACTCGTCGACGAAAATGCAATCTCGACTACAGGAATCACGTAGTCGCCATCCTTGACTTTCCATTCGCCGCCTTCATTCTTTCCCAAAGGAAGGCGGAGGCGCTGGATGGTTTCCTTCGTGCCCAGTACGCCTTCTGGCATTGGGCGTGTACAAAAGGTGACGGCGAGTCTATCGGGATCCTTGACATTACCATTGTCTTCCACTCTGCACGGCGGTCCCTTGTAGAGCCAGCAAGATGTACTATTCTCGTGACGGATTCTTTCTGGCCCCGTCCAAAGGCCATTTGCAACACGATACAGCTCCAAGACTGGACTGTTCCAATTAAGGCCACTCTCAAGGCCACTCTCGATGCCGCTCTCCGGGCCAGGGCTAGCTTGGAAGCTGGGTCTCGCGAATGAAGAAAATGCTTCGGATTTCGTCAATAACGCAGCGATTGTTGTAAATATACTAGCGACTTGACCGGGCAAACAGGTGGCCGGGTTTTTGAAGCCCTCCCAAGACATGTCTCGCATGCCTGGATGATAGGCATCGTAAAGAGCAATCATTGCCTGTTCTGCCCAAGTATGCCATGATGGGTCGTCAGAGGGGTCAGGCTTCCCCATCTTGGCGATGGGATAAATGGCCCACTTTCCTTTGTGTTCTTTGAGGAAGCTCTTCATGTACTCGTAATGGTTGACTGAATAGCGGGATGGCACCGTGGACTCGATCTTCTGTCGTTGGCTGTTCACGTATTCAGTTCCCTTCGTGCTCATCTTCCAGAAGCAATGGGCTTTGAAATTTCCCGAAGAAGAGTCGTCCTTCCCATAGTAGACAGTGATGTAGAGTACGTGCTCGTTGTCTAGGTTGTTTCTCTCCCCAGCAGGGAGTCTATCGACCTCGGTAGCCCTCGATATGATTTCCTTGAGGCTGGGCATTCCATTTCGAAACAAATCAAGAGTTCCCATCTTCTCGAAACCTAGCTTTACTCTCAACATCTCATTTTCTCGTCACAAGTTACTTCGTCCACTGACCTTGAACCATTTTTTTCGCGATGCTCCTGATTTTCTTTGGCTTCCTCAACATGTCAAGCTGACGAAGACTCACCCCGGCACGACCTAGATCATCATTACGAATTTTACACGACTCGAAGAATGTGACGAGAAGGCGTTCAAACGGCATCTCGATCCCTTCGTTAGCCTCCGCAGCCGAGGCCGACCTCTCAAGTTCCTTACAGGAACTTAACGACAAGAGAGGGCCTATTTCGAGGAATTCCTCAGGAACGATGGCAGGGTCCTTGAACTTGTCCGGGTTGCAATAAAGTCCCCAGCGAGTGTCCTCCCGACCGTAAACCTCAAACTCTAGATATCGGTCTTTAATCTTTTTGGCAGGGTTCCGAATTATTCCGGCAGTGCCCTCATCGAGCAGCAGGTGGTTGCCTTTCGTCCCGTAAAGTGACGCATCCTCAGTTGGGTCCCAGAATTTGTTGATTCTGGCTCTAACAGTGGTACCAGGAAACGACATGATGAAGCTTACGGCAAGGAAGTAAGTTCAGAGTCAAGCGCGGAAACAAAGCGACCAATGGCTCTTGTAATAGTGTTTCGTTGACGGATTCGCGGCAAGTAAAGCGTATTGGTTCGGGAACGATAGTAGGGCAAAGGATGAATACGTCTGGTAGAGTATATCGTGGACAGGTTACGCATAATCGATACGGGGAAGATTGCCTTTAATTATATGAATGGAGTAGTCGCCTTAGCTTGCCTCCGTAATATCTCCTGCGGGTTCAGACTTGCGCTTCTTCGCCAACCGTGAGGCTCTTTGAACGTGAACAGTGCCTTTACCGCCCGGTGATTCTGTTGAAAGGAAAACGCCGCTTCGGCTAACCCAGGTCTTTTCAGATTTCGAACAATCCTTCCGAAATAGTTGTATGTCACGTAGATTTTCTATCCATGTCACAGTCCTGAATTAATGATGGCCATGCCGTGCTGGCTTCCTTATAATGTATCCTGGTGGTAAGTATTATTAGTTTACCGCCACCCCAAAATGTCCCCTTTGTGAGCAGGGAACACTCGAAACTATCGTGATTCTGCTTCAATGCTTTCCGCAGCTGTTCAATCCCCAAGGATCGAGTGAAAAACTTCCTGTAAACTTGCCGCAGTCAAGTGACTGACGGAGAGGGAGGGGCCTGCTGACCTGGCCGATTATTTACTGATCAGAGGGAGGATGTGAACATCCCAGCAACTGAGGTGCATATCGTTTCTCACACGTATTGGGCATAAAGTGTTCAGCAAAGAAGCGCAAGTGAAAATTGATGTTAAAATGAAGGTTCCCGATCATGGCTGAGCCAACGAAAAGTTTGTGATCAAGGACAGGCTACCTGGGAGCTTTCCAACATCTCTGACAACCAAAATGTGATTTATACCGAATACATCAAGTATTGAGTGCTCTCATGGCTGATCAACACGGTGGTGAGAAACCCAAAATAAGCCTATCTACTCTATGTTGAAAAGTAGCCAACGGAAGATGCGATCATGTGGCGATGGAAATTGATGGTACGTGTTTTCCTGTCTTTCAGAATGGATCGATCATGATAGCTGTACATAGAGTGTGCAGTGTGTTCATCGTCAAAACGAGACGATGACCAGACCAAGAGGAGACCATCTTGGCTGCGAGTGAAGTAGACAGCATGACGAGGTGCCCCACAGACACGCCAATAAATGATAGGAACCGTGTGACTGGCCAGGATTGGCATGGCTGAGAAGGCGAACGAATGCAAGGCATTGGCTTGTCGCTATTTGTCAACACTTGGAACATGGTTATACTAAGAAACGCGGACAATGAAGCTGTTCATGATGCTAGCCAGACGCAGCCGGGGACTGTACGACGCCGACCGACCACCTCATCGAAGGACTGTGACATGACAGTGGCTGACTCTACTTTACAGACATAATGATACAATGGTAAGGCACTATCTGTAGACGATGTCGATGAGACTTAAACGTAAGTAAACCATCGTTGTTTACTGCAGCCTGTTCACATATTGTCGGTCATACACGTGGACGTCGTAAGGGTAGGCAGCGCAAGATATTAACACCTTCAAGGCGACATTCAAACAGCGAGACATACTTTACAATCCCAATCTGAACTATTATACTAAAACGCCTCTAGGCCAGCCGGCCTGCCAAACCAAGTCCCCAATTCATCACCATCTTCTTCCCTGTTCCCTGACGCAAAGTAGTCTGTCATCCGCGCGGTATCGCCGTCATCTTCGACCGGCCATTCCACCTTTGGGTTTCCCTTTGCCTCGAGCATGTCCTTGGCCGTGCCCCAGCTGAATCGGCATTCGGGACCCCATCCAAACACCGGGTGCATGTTAGATCTCATCCATGACACACATCGTCCATCTGATGGATATCCCGAACCCCAAGCCATGCCCTCCTCTCCCTCTGCCGCAGCTTCAGGGGCTCGCCCCTTGTAGAGAACCTCAAGGGCAACGTCACGGGTGACCTTTGCACATACAGAAGCGGCTGACACGCAGGGGTAGAGACTGTCTGCCTTCTTCGCGACTGTGATCTTCGTTGCGGGGAAGAAGCGCTGGAGCTTCGCTTGGTAGGCGGCGGGCTGACCGACGGTGTCGACGTAAATCTCCTGGATGTTGACGCCCTGGGCAAAGACACCCTTGATCAAGTCAACCGTGGCATCCATGGCCTGGGCGTTGAGGTTGTAGTTAGCCCCCGGGCGCATCATGCCTGATGAGATATCTCGGGCACTGAGTGCTGAGATGGCGAAGCCGCAAGTCTCGGCCAGGTCGGAGCCCGGCGTACATAGAGCCGTCATGAGTTGTGAGCGGACGGCCGGTGTAAGCACTTTGGAGTCGTCAAAGTGATGGGTCTCACGGAGTAAGGGATCCGAGAGGGGAATGGGTAGGTAAAAGACACCATACACCATGGGTCCCAAGACCGGTCCGCGGCCGGCCTCATCGACACCTAAGCAGACTGGAGTGCCGGACGCTGCTGGTGAATCTGATTCGTCAGGCGTGCTGGTTTTTGTCGATGAGGCTGGTGGGAGAAGCGTTGAGGGAACTGGGGAGAAGTATGTGTATGAGTCGCCTGAGAGAATGGCCTTTTCGTTGATGGAAGGGGGAACAAAGGCGCCCGGGACTGGAGTCTCGAGAGCAATATCCTCGACCATTGGAGAGTCTTCCATTGTGACTGGTGAGTTGGAGATGAGTTGAGAGCAATCTGGATTCGTCTTGGCTCTCAGTACCGCGGTATAGGTAAAAGAGCAGTGTCGTATGAGCGGCGAGTCGTCGTATGGGTATCTTCTGAGAAACAAGTGCAACACTTCTTTTTCCAAACTCCGAGCTGAATACCAAAATAGTTGAGACTGTGAAATTCAAGGTCAGTTGTTCACACAAAGTAACTTGAACTTAGGATCGGGAAATCTTGTTGGCTAGCCCCTCGACGCGTCTAGATTAATGGGGACGCGTTAGGCAGGGGCGCCAAGTCCACACGTACCTGCCCCTGTCAACCCCGATTTGCAGCAGGTCCGGGCCACTGAAAGTCCATCGACACAGGTGTATCCAGCGCGCGTCGTCAATTTACTTGTCAACCAAAAAGTTGCGCGCGGCAACCTCCCCAACAATACATCACCCCAAGATAAACACGACCACGATCCGATCCACGACGTCCCTCCATTCTCACCCGAGTCACTCGTGCTGAAGACCTAGATCGGGATGCTCCATCTCGAATTTTGATCAAATTTCTCGAACAGGACCATTTCACAACTCCACATTCGCAATGGCACCTCCGCGACAGAGCAACGTCCGCCGTCGCGAAACCTCCACAGGCGATTTCCATGAGCTTGGTGTGAAAGGACGGTGCGTCGCGCACTCCTTCCCTCGGGCTGGCGTGGATCGCAAGCTCGAACTTGCATATGGACTTGTTAGACTGACATCCCTACAGCAAGACTGGCATTGAATTGCCTGACACGGGCGTACGCGACGAACATGGCATGCAACCCATCGACGGCCTGTTCTCCTCACCGGAGAAGGACAATGGATCCGCCAGCGACGATGGAGAACAGGACATGGAACTGGAGTCAGGTAAGTCCTACTGATATTGTGCAATATCGCTCGGTTTCTGACGAAGTTTCCGTGTCAGAATCCGGTCCCGGGCCTTCCACTATTATGAAGAACCACCCTCGGCTCGTTCCCCGAGGAACCTCCCCGCGCAAGACCAACCTCGGATCACCTGCGATGCGCCACCCGAGCTTCGGACCTTCATCGTCACCGACAAGGCTGTCACCACAGCGGAGATCATCGTCACCGATAGAACCTCAGCCAACTCGTGGAGCTCCGGTATCACGCAAACTTGACTACGGCGCGCTGGAGAAGAACGGACCCGGGTTGAACGGCAAACGTCCCAACGGATTCAAGAGTGGACGCACAGTCTCTTCTGAAGATGAGGAAGACGAGGAGGCTGTGTTACAGGCGCAAAATGGTCATGTCGAAAACGGGGAGGAGGAGTCGATGCAAATGGTCAGCATGGACGATGGTGAAGTGCCAGAACCTGAATCTGAGCCAGCAGCATCGGAAACAGAGGAAATTTCAGAAGTGGAGGCTCCGAAGCAGCCTGCCAAGCGAAAAGGCCGACCAGCCAAGGCGAAGCCGGTTGTCCAGGAAGAGGCGGAAGCACAGTCAAGCCACGAGTCCGAACTAGACCAAGCGCCCGTCAAAAGGAGAGGCAGGCCAGCAAAGGGTAAGGGCAAGGAGAAGACTCAGTCAGACGAACCTGAGCCTGAAGCGGAAGAGGTCAGCGCGCCTAAACGAAGACGCTCACGTAATTCCGACGGAGACAAGGCGGAGCAAGCGGAAGAAGACGATCGCGCATCCAAACGGCAGCGAAAAGAACCAAAGAAAGCAACGGGCGGAGCAAGGGGGCGGCCCAAAGCTGTTCCCCAGGAGGAAGAGGGCGAATCATCGAAGGAGACGGCCAAAGCCGCCTCAAAAGCCAAACCAGGACCCAAAGGCAGGCCAGGACGCAAGCCGCAAGCCGCAGCGGGCGAGGACTCGATTCTGGGCGTGGTGCAAAAGGGGCCGCCCATGCCCAAAGCGCGCGGTCTAGTCTCGCAGAAGCAGAAGCAGGACCCCCACTCCATCACCCACACGAGATCCGGTCGTCAGTCCTACAGGCCGTTGGCGTTTTGGAAGAACGAGCATGTCACCTATGACGAGGACGAGGCTTTCGAAGATGGAAAGAAGGGCAACAGGTTCCTCCTGCCGAGCGTCAAGGAGGTCGTCCGCGTCGAGGAGGAGGAGCGGGAGGCAGCGCGGAAGGGCAAGCCGAGAGGCCGCAGGCCTACCGCCAAGGCAGGCAGGCGACGACAGCAGGTCGAATCCGAAGACGAAGAGCCGGCGGAACCGTGGGAACAGGACCCGGGCAGCGTCGACGGCGAGATCGTGGTCTGGCAGCCGGAGCACGAGTTCAACCCGCCCGCTATCAACGAGCAGGTCGAGATCGACGAGGAGCGGATCGCCGTCGCCGCGGGCGCCATCCAGACGAGGGACATTCGGGACGCGACGTTCCGCTTCGCAAAGACGCTCAGCTTGCCGTTCTTCGGCTCGGGCGTTGTCGACCTCCCGCCCGGCTCAGAAAAGCGGCCGAAAAACTCGCGTAAGATGCAGATGGTGTTTTTCGTTTTTCAAGGCAAGGTCTTGGTTACGGTACACGAGTCCCAGTTTAGAATAAGCGCCGGTGGCATGTGGTTTGTGCCAAGAGGTAAGCGGTTCCCTATCTGCGTCTTGAGTATGAATGTTTCACTGACTGTCGCGTAGGGAACTATTACAGTATCCACAATGATTATGAAACCCCAGCTCGCATCTTCTTTGCCCAGGGTTGCGAGATGAGCAATGCCGGAGCCAGTTTCTCTCAGGATACGACGATAGGCTGAAAGTCGATGTATGGATAATAGAGACCGCTGGGGTTCACGGGCTCGTCTGTTAGGTTTCTTTAATTGCTTGATCTGTCGGCGGTGTGTGTGTGTGTGTGTTTTGCGAGATATCCCATTTCCTGCTCTCCGTTACCCACAAAAAAGCTTGTCAGTTGGGCGACCTCAATTCGTAGTAGTTCTGTTGGATTCGAGAACGGGACTTTTTGCTTTTTTTTTTAACCTGAGGGGAGAGAGAGAGCTGGCGATGAGAATTGAGTCTCTTGACGTGTTTGAGAGCTTGCGTCGTGTTGTGAGATGAGCGAGTTGGAGGACTATCATGAGGAGTAGCGGCTGCCTTTTGTGGGTTTGAAGGGAGGGTTGTAATTGCATCAATCAATATCCACGACATGGCGTTTCTTACATATTGGGCTTTTATTTCTGTAATAACCTTGCCGTTGCAAAAGTGTACTCTGTGAAAGGACTCGGTGATACACAGCAGACATGTAAAAGCAGAAGCCGTTGACGTAACTTACTTCGTTTCATCCTATTGCCTCAAATCCTTTCCTATGAAAATCTCAATGAAGGCTGACGACATCCTACGAGCAAGTTCATGCGATTTCACGGGTGGCACATGGCACGTCATCGTAACTGAAAAACGTATCTTATAGACATTATATCCTTTGCCTCCCTATTCATAAAGCCCCTTCTTCCCTCGCTCTATCGGGCGTCTGGAACGCAGCATCATTTTCAGCTGTCACGACTACCTGAACCTAAACACGCAAACACGCGCGCGCGCGCGAGGGAGACAAAATTCTAAATGTCATCGATGTCATCCTCGCCGCTCTTCTTCTTGCCCCGGCTGTCGAGCGTGTCCATGCTGATGGAGTCGCTATCGCGGGCGGGCATGGCGAGCGCTTGCCGCGCCGTGTCTGAGTTCTCGATGAACTCGCGCAGCTTCGCCTTGCCGATTTCGACGCCCTGGTTAGCGGCCGCGTTGGCCATCTGGTACATGGGGCCGAGCATGTTGAGCGTGTATGCGACGTAGGTTCCTCCGGCGAGCATGATGAGGAAGACGAAGAGGAACGGGTTGCGCAGGACTGTTGTAAGTTAGCATGTAATTCAACAAATATCAGAAAGCGAGGAATCTCACCAGCAACGATCTCGTTCCATCCAAGAGCCACCAGCAGAGCATAGAAGTACAGCGGTACCTGTGCAACACCGCCAATAGCACTACGCTTGGCCTCGACGTAGACACCGTCCGCGGTCTTCTTGAACCGGATGACGAGGTCTTGACGCTTGCTCTCGCTGAGAACAGTCATCTCCTCCTCAAGGCTCTTGCCATCCTCCTCATCAACACCACCAATTGGTGTCAAATCCTCCTCATCACTGGGCTCGACCCCACGGGGTTGGTTACCAATCCAAGCAGGCAACTCGGGAGGTCCGTAGCTTTCGGAAAGCTTGAACTTTGACAACAATGGGATGAGCGTCAGCGTCGACTCTCTCGCCTTGGTGTAGATGCCCTCAATGTCGTCGGTAGGTCTCCAGATCCTCGGTACGCCGGCCTCGTCGTATCTGAACTTGTCCTCAAAGTTTTCTCTCAGCTTCAACAAAATGTTGCCCTCCATGACCTCTTCCTCAATCTTCTCGCGCAGAGCAACCCAACTCTTGCGCCTGAGGCGCCAGAGACCAACCTCGACCTCATCCTGGGTGGCTTCGAAGCTCTTGGCACGGTCGGTGAACCTGCCCTGTGCGTCCTTGACAATATCGACAAACACGGTCCAGATGCGATCCCAAAGATCCTTCTCCGCAGGCTTCTCGCCAGTCTCAGGGGCGCCGGACCCAGCTCTACCGGAACCGAGCTTATTGAATTCAAGGCCAATCGCATCGCCCAAGCGGGACTTGACCCATCGCTCCACCCTCGTGGCCAACCGGCGCATCTCTTCCTTGCGCAGCTTACCGCTCACATCGTCCAACTCCTTCTCAAACAACACGTACTGTGACTTAAAGTTGGACCAAGCGACGCCAGGGATGGCGAGGCTCTCGGCCTCAGTCTTGAAAAACTCGAGCGTCTTCTTCTTCTCCTCGGTAACAATTTCAGCAAACTCATAGGCCGCGCCAGACTTTTGGCCAGCCTTGACAGCGCCCGATACGTGCTCACTGAAGGAAGCAATGGCGGCTTTGTGAGCGGCCGACAGCTGTGCGTTGTAGAGCGTCTTGAGGCGGCCGTCGATCTTAGCTTCCAAGTCTTGGCGCTTGCGCGTGTAGACGCCCTTGTGATATCTGCTGGCCTGAATCTCGAATGCCTTGAGACACTTCTCACGAGAATCGCGTCCCGTCGCACCTAGATCGGCCAGTACCGCGGGCTTACCGGCTCTGGCAGACTCGGATTGCTTCTCTTCGAGCGGTACAACGGCAGTATCGAATCCAATCAAGACCTCTCTCGAGATCTCATCGCAACGGAACTGCGCAAGCAGCTCCTGCTGTGTCGGCAAATCCAGGTCCTTGTTGTTGACAATCTGATCCCAGATGCCCTCGGCGTAGAGTGAAAAGCCGTCGGCGGGAATGCGTCGGTGGTACTCGGGGAGGAACACACCGCCATCGAACTCCTGAGTGCTGGCCCCACTCGTGCGGTGCCCCGCAGTGAACCTCCTCCCCAGGTTCTGGATCTCGGTAGTGAACTTATCAGCCTGCAGGATCTTGTGGGGGAGGGCGGCAAAGGCGAAGTCGAAGTAGTCCTCGATGCGCGAGTTTTCGAGGCCCTGCGGCTTGGAAATGGAGGACCAGATCTTGGTCAGGTCCTGGACCAGGGTGTTGCGCAGGTTCGCAAGGGGCGTCGTGCCAAGGTGGTCTCGGATAACGAAGAAGAGAAGTGATCTCAGACTCGACCTGTGTGGCCTGTTAGCGAGCCGCAGGGTTACTCACGCGCAGGGCGACTTACTGCTTGTCTTTAAGGAAGAGCTGTAGGTTAACCTCGAAGACGGTCTTGAGTAGGCCCATGTTGGCGCCGTTATACAGGCCGACCTGTGTCTCCCAGAGGTTGACAATCAAGACTTCGCTAGTTGCCAATGCGAATAGCGCGCTCTTTCTCTCGAAGTCTTGGTCCTCGCCACGCTCGCGGCCATCGGTTCCCTCAACATCCATGACGATGATGTTCTCGGCCATGCCGGATTCCTTCTTATTCTTGGACATCCATATTCCCTTGGTGGTCTGCTGGCGCATCGTCTCGGACATGACGGAGAAGTCGGTACCAAAGAGGTTGTTCAGCAGCGTCGACTTGCCGGTGGATTGGGAGCCGAAGACGGAGATGAGGTGGTAGTTGAACCCCGCCTCGGCGACGCGCACTTTTTGCAAGTATGTTGCGACATGGGAGCTGTCAAAAGATTAGTTGGCCGTTGGTCATGGTCGGTTCGTTGAGGCGGGGGAGTTTGTATCGTACTTGAAGTCCTTCTGATCGTCAATGACCTGGATGCCATGCTCATAGTTCTGGGCATCCGGTTCTTCGCCGACAGCAGCAAAGTGGCCGTTCATGGTTGCAGCGACGGGTGAAGCAAATAATGTGGAGGGGCAAGTCTCGTATGTTTTATTTGGTCATTGTCGTTTTCCAGATATAGGTAAGGAGAAGAGGAAAGAAAAGGAATGGGAGAGCAAGCCAAACGTTGTTCGGGTGCAATGTAGCAACAGGGGCGAAAGTGCAGTGCGTGCTAGTGGGAGTTGGCAGCTGGGAAAGGAAGTGACCACATCGACCCTTGTGATCAAATTCCCCTGTCATGGGCCGTTAATCTTGCCTTTCCCACCTGGCTTTACTGCCCTGTGGACTGTGGTAGAGTGTGCAGTTGCGCCGGATGAATGGTTGGTCCGTGCTGCTTCCTTCTCCCAAGTTCCCAACGAGTGGCCAGAACAGGCTCGGTCTCAGGGCAACCCCTGGCATGTGAATCCTGGCACCTCTCTAAAATCCCCTCGAAAAACATCAGACGACGTGACCACGACATGTGAGGTATCTCCGTTGAATAGCGGACTGGCCATGGTGAATTATACGGGCAATCAGACATTATATTGGGGTCCTGATTACAATTTCTCGAAATTCAACGGAGACGACAGTGCTCCCGTCCCTGAAACTAAGAGCTGTCATTCATTTCGGTTGGCCGCTAATACAAAGTTCATGGTTCCCACCGGCGCGGGCCGGCTTTAATGTGGAATTCCTCAAGCTCAAGCCAATCTTCCCAACGCCATGGTAATACTGGTAAAAGTCCAATTGAATCAGCCATATTTTGAAATCAGCTTCTTCATGATCCCCATGGCGCCTCCGCGGTATCCTCCACCAAATATCGCATAGTGGTTGAGGTGGTGATATCTGCGCCACCTACAAGTTAGCGGGGCAAATCACCATGGCAACCCCCCTTCGAGCAAGTGGGCGAAAGCCCGAAGCGAAGCGAGGGGAGTAGACTTACAACTCGTAAAGCGCAACCCGATCATCCCATTCCTCTACTGGTTCCGCCTTTGGCACCAGCTTATTGTATTCGGTCCAAAATCCGCTCCCGAAGCCACCAAACATCTTCATGATGCCTAGCTCGTACTCGGCGTGCCCGTAAACGGCTGACGAGTCGAAGACAACCTCCTCCGCGCCGCCCTTGCCCGCAATCTGGCCCCGGCCGTGGTTCCCGCTCCATAGATCCCCGTGGATCACCACCGGCTGAGTGCCCTTGACGCGGTCATCGCCGATCAACCGCGGAACGATTCGGCTCGCAACGGTCTCCACAGCCTGAGACAACTCTCCGTCGTCACCGTTCCTCCTGATCCCCGCGCGTAAGACACCGCGCAGCCGGTTCTCGGCATAGAACTCGGCCCACGTCTCCTTCCACGCGTTGTCCTGCGGCGTCGAACCGCAGCAGGTGCTCACGGGAAAACCGTACATGGGCCTGTCGAACCCCTCCGGGACGGGCGCCAGGGTCGTGTGCATCTTGGCGAGCTTCGCGGCTAGTGACAGGCCGGATCCGCCAGGGGCCGAGGATCCCAGGTCCAAGAAATCTGTGACGAGAAAGTATGTGCCCGGCGATGACTGGTATCGCCCGTGGGCGTGTGACTTTGGGCAGAAATTCGGCACGGCGTTGTGGATTGCGTTTAGCGATTCATGTTCGCCTGCGGGAAGTGTCAATGCTCCTGCTTCAAGACAGCTTTGGATGCCAAATTGAGTGCAAATGTGTTTCTTCACTAGACTACTCTCCATTCCAGCTAAGATTCACTGACCTCTAAACATGACTTCGGCGTCTTTCCCGGAGCCCGTCTTGACGAAGAAGTTGGTGGGCTGACCATCGATGACAGACGTGAGTTTGAAAGATGATGCGAATCCAGAGCCGCCATGAGACGCGATTTCGGTCTGCTCCGGATCAAGCTGGAGGGCTTCAAGGATAGCTGGATCTACGTTTGGTGCCATTTTCGAGATATGTGAGATTGACTCGATCAAGTCTGTTTTGACAGGCTGATGCTTTGTGTGATTCAAAGCTGAGCTCTTGAGCTCAGGTACATGCCACCAGCTCAGACCGTTGGGGTGAGCTCTTAGTGACGTAGAACAGCAACGGCCTCCACACTGTGACTGTCCCGCGCCAAGCTGCATGCCTCTCAGCCCCACAAAGACCCATTCTGTTTGTCATTTGCAGCCACCGTGTCTTCTCGCCCGACTTGAACGATGCTCCGGCCTCCTCGCTCACACCCAATAACCACTTGGATCGATAGCTCAGTGGTAGAGCGAGAGATTGCAGTTAAACGCAGTTTATCTCTAGGCCCCGCGTTCGAATCGCGGTCGGTCCTTTCCTTTTGCTTTGGTCGCTACCTGTATTGTGTTGTGACTTAGAAAGGTTCTATAGTTTGTTTTGTTAACCACCTTTGTTGGAGATTGCCCTTCTGTTATCACTCTTCAAAGCTATTGCGTGCTGTTTTCCAAAGTTTGTTGCTCCAAAATTGCCTGATTCGGCTCCCGGTGCAATGGTGGGGTCATGTTCCCGACAGATGAAAAACAACGGGGCCGTGATGGGGCCGTACATGCTCTGCCAAAGCTTTGAAACGATTCTCTGGGATTGTAAGGTAGGAGGAGAAGGAAATGGAAAACTGAAAGCCGTTCAAAAGATGAGATAGGTCGTATGGAGAGCCGGTTGCCATAGTCTTTGGTGTAATGTTTATTGAACTAGCAAAAAGAAATCCTGAGGGTCATCCTATGCCTTTGCGTGCAAAAGTAACGCCTTCCGCAATGTACCAACACCAAAGCACCCTTCTCTATCTCGTGGTGTCTATCGTCTTAACAACATCCAAGTCACGGCTTCCCGAGAGACCACCGGACCAACCAAGGGAACCTCATTTGGCTGATTCCCCGTCCCGCCTGACTGGCTGACATGCGGGAGCCAAAACCCCCCCGGCATACCATACCTGGTCAGGCCTGTCATTACCCCAACTCTCCAAGCCCACCTCAAGCTAAAAGTGAGATAGCTAGCACGCCAGCCACCAGCGGCACGGCACCACACCCAAGGGCCAAGACCCAAGAGCATGTTTCTGTTTACCCCATCCTATCACTTCCCCAGGATTGAGATCTCACCAGCCCAACGGGACCAGTCCACCACCCCCGCTAACACAAGCTAGGGGGTGGACGCCCGCCGGCGTCGCTCCCAGTTTGTCCAACGACTGCGACCCAAGGACCCCTTATCTGGCATCTCAAACCCTAAATCTGGTGCTCTGGACCGTCGCTTGTGCAGCTTGCGAGAACAACGACGCTGTTGACGATAGTAAGCGTCTTGGCGTCCGGGGGCAGGATTGAGGGGTTGTGATCCAACCTGCCTGAATGAAAGGATGGCCGGCCTTGCTTGAGCGACAAAAGTAGAGAGAAATTGTCGAAAAGAATGGTCCAGACTCCCCCAACGCCAAGATGCCACTTCCCGGGGTAAATGTGGCCCAGATGTAGTCAGCTTTGCTCGGGTTGTTGTCATTCGCTTTCCCTCCATCCCCCTCCCCTTCCTCCCTCTCCCTTCTCTAACTTCTTAGATGATTTCCTTTCCTAGGGCTAGGCGGTGAACGTCGGTGGCAGAAGCGCGGTCTGAACTGGCGTTGCTGTCTTGGGAGTAGACGCTGAGGTTTGTCGTTGAGGATGTCTCTTCGCGGCGGAGTGGTGTCAGGTCTGATTCTGTCTCTCGTCGCAGAGCCATCGCTCGTCTCTCTTTTATTGCTGCTTGGCTCGGGATGGACGTGTAGCTCGTTGCCGTGGTCTGCGGGGCGGTCGTCTTCCAGTGCTCGCCGTTGCCGTTCCAGCAGGCGGAGCAGGGACACTGGGGAGTTCGGTTGATGGCTGGCGGCGGGGTGCAGTGGCGCTTCCACCAGCTGAGAGGCTTCTGTTCGGAAGGCATTGTGATGTTGATGTTTTTTGGAGCTTGAGAGATGAAGTAGAAAGAAGGGATCAAGGGACCAGGGAACCAAGTCCAGAGGGTCTATGTGTATGCGTGTGTATGAGGGTATAAGTAGAGATCGACTGGACTTGGTAAAGGTCAAACGGTGACCCCCTTAATGAGAAAGCGTAGAGCCTCTGGAACGAAGGCGAGGAAACAGAACTGGAGATAGAGACAAGAAAACCGAGACGGGGAAGGGAGACTTCTCGGGAAAAGGTGGCCCCCAGTGAGATTATATACCCACGATGCATGACCTCCGAGACCACGGCCGGCCGAGCCCAGGTCAAAGACGGTCTTGTGGGACCCCTTGATGGTAATACCCATGACCTACCTGCATGTGAAGCTGAGCTGAGTGGACGGCTTGCACACTTGCAAAAGCTCGACGCCCCGGCTGAGGTGTGCGAAAAATAATCTCGACTGGGCGCTTGGCTACCTAAGTAGCTAGCACCGGGCTGGCTGCCGCCGCCGGCGCACCTCCAAAGTGCGATGCCATGTGCTTCTTGCTTCCTTGGTGGCACATTCAGGAAGACTGCATTCGCTGTCCGTCCACATCTCCAAGGCTCACTCGAGTCCAGGAAGACTAGCAAAATCTCAAAGAAGACGGCGTCTGGAAAGATGAGAGAAAGGTGAGAAAAAAAACGGTCTAGGTACAAGTTAGTCGCGAGATTTGTGAGGTTCGAAGGAAGGTACGTACTGGTTGGGTTAGTCACATTCGCGGCTTCGCCAATCGCCTCCCACGTCTTCTCACCTCACCTTGAAGTTGGCTCGGAACTGGTTCGGAGAGTCTTCGCAATGTCAGTGCCCGCTTTTCCTTGTTGTTCCTACGGCCAACATACGATGTGGAGCCTATCCCATCATGAAATCAACAGTTTTTTTTTTCGTCTTTCTATTATTGGGCGTGCGATAAGACCTGAGCGGTGTCCTACTTGAAACTGTTTGGTGGCTTCGTCGTTGCGAGGTTGCGGTTGTGGCTGCGACGTCGTCAACGGTTTCGCGACTGCGACTGCGACCGCGAGCTGTGTAAGACGCCGATCATCCGGGCGATCAGCAAACGGTAGCTAGCGGACACCTTCAGCCTGTTGTCTCTGCTCGGAAACCGAAAGAGAGAGAGAAATATTTGGTCTCCTGTGAAAAGTTTTGGAGGTGTCTTCGTGAAGGATAAAACCCGGGAATAAGTGGCGAGAAGAAATGACGGTTATCTCCATCAACCGCAACACCAAAGTCCAGACCCCGTCAAGGAATCATCCCGAACAAAAGCAAAATTCGCGTCATCGACCCTGGTCAATGCCAATAGATATGGGCAAGGTTCGGGAAGTGTCCGCCGGGAGGGCCTTTCGCTAGCATGCAAGCTAAGAAAATTCAAGAAACGGGAGAGATGCATGGGAACGCTATTCCCGTGGCAAGGGTATTGTAAGGCCAAACGGTCACGACGACTGGGATCTCGAGAGGAATTTAAGAGAGTTAACCGCAGGCCGGGAAACGACATGTCTGTTGAGCCTCACGGTGGATCCTTTCCCTTCCGTTTGACGGTTGTTGTGGACGCCCCTTCATCCGAGAATCGCAATAGCCGAAGTGGTATCCATTCTGTGCCGACAGATGCTGTGGCTGGAGGGTTCTCGGAGATGGGTCCTGGGATTTGCGGAGTGGAATGGCCTGATCACTACGTCCGGCGTCGCATCGGAGCCAATTTGATGATATAGGTTCTTCCGGCCCGACGCTTTTGATTGTTGATGTGTTTCTTTCTTCTGCTCTTCCTTGCTGGTTACTTTTTGATTCCTTTTCCCTTTGGAGACATTGGAGTTGAAGCAGTGACTGAACGGCTTCAAAGCAAAAAGTTTTGCTGAGACAAAATGAAGGTCATATCAGATCAAAGACAGGGGTCTTGCCAAACTCGCAACTAGGCTTGCTAAGGCGGCTCCTACATCGCTTCTTTCATTCTGGTATCTAACATGCAGCAGAGTCATTAGGTATTGTTCTTGCTCATTGGGGCTCTCGTATCTTCTAGTTTGAGCAATAAAATTGCACTTCGATGAGTGAGTCTTTACCAGCACCTGTCTGAAAACCTTTGCTGAACCAAGAGCAGCCTAGAGCCGATGAAGCTTCTACGGATCCAATGGCTGTCATGCCTAGCTATCCAAAGACCCATCACTTTTGAGCCCAGGTCGTCTAAAGTCTCGCCTCATCCAGTGCGACTGAGCCATTCTAGCCTTAAGATGGATTGACCTTCACATCACAGCCGATCGTCAAGTCGGCCCAACCACCTGAACCCTGAGGTTAAATTCAATCAAAAACATATACTTGAAAGGTCAAAGGTCAACCCAAATGGATGTGTGCCAGCGGCCTTCGTATTGCCTGGCACGAAGAAACTGGAGTCATACAAATGCGCGAAACGCTGCCTACAATTCTTCAACAACACTACCACAGAACCCCTTCTGCCGGCTGCCGGAATTCGTGAACGATGCGTCCGATGTGCATTGCGTTGAGGAATACCACTCGTACCAGCTCTCCTGCTACGTCCAGCCCTCCGCAATAACGCTTACGGATGACGACGACAAAAGCACAGCTGCCGCCGCTTCCCACCAAGAAGGGGAGCCGCCATCACGCCTTTGGCTGCGCAGAACATTGCAATCCGCCAGCAGCCTGCTATCAATTGCTGATGGGCTTATTCGAGCTGCGGTGTCAACTACCGCGAGGAGGCTGGATCAAGCTCGAGCAGATATCAGCACATGGTGGCTGGCTAGCCGAAGGCTACGACTATGGTTGGGACGATTGAGGAAAGTCTTGCCCGTTGTCATACTGTGCAGACTCGTGGCTCAGTGTTTATTGGCGCAAGACCGGCCCGCCTACGTCCTAGTCCACGTATGCCGATCATGGTCAGTCGTAGTCAGTGTTGTACCAGAGCCGGTAGCTCGCATCGAAGGTGGCCATATGTAAGGCTCTCTGCTGGATCTTTAGCATGGCATCTGAGTCCTATGTCCACCGGATAAGCTGCCACGCGAATGGTAGAGTGGGTGGATTAGACGTTGTGAAGAGCCGGCTCTGGTACCATGCCAAACCCAGAAGGAGATGAGTTCTGTAAGCTACAACCTTTGACAACTTCAACAATGGTCGCTAACTTTGTAGCAGGTTTAAACACTGCGATCGAGCGGTTTTCAACGTCCTAGGTACAACTTCTCGATTGCGAACATACGATAATGTCATCAAGAAAGCATCTACACCGAATCAGACAAGGCGATTGGATGGATAGGGTTCATTCGGTTGATATTATGCCGCAATATGGTTATACGCAATGGCGCTCAAGAAAAGGCAAGTTGGAGTTGACCTGGGGGAGACGAGATTTGTTCTGGTGTATCTGTGAGTCTTTCAACAGTATGAGCACAAATGGACGTGCTGCTTCTGAAGCCGCCTGGCAGCGTGCAGAAAGCTGGATCACAGCAATGTCTAAAAGTCGAGGTGAAGAAATGACGCCACATGATGAGCCTGCAGATGCAGCTTCCTGCAGCATTGCAGACACGTGGTTGGCGTTGTGTCTTGACAGGTGCACGGGTTCGGAGCTCGGGCCACTTTCGGCCGCTTTACCGGATGGTCTCCGAATCCGACCTTGACTTCTCGACGGAGCTATCCCGTGCCTCGGCCAACGATGGAAAACTGATGCTGAGTTTTGAGGGGGGGGGGGGGGATGCCTTAGTTGAAGAAAACCAAAGATATGGGCTAATACATCGCTATCAACCAGGTCAGCTTTAGCAGTTACTCGAAATTAGATGTGTAGGGTAGTAGGAGAAGACATGGCAACGGTTTTGGCGGAAGAAGCAAGCTCCGTTGGCAGCTAAAAGCGGCGGTGGAACCCTGTAGCTCGGCTGAAGCTTTGTTCCGAGCGAAAACCAGCCAGAGGACCGGGAATTCCCGCGGCCCAGAAACCTCTGGTTTTCCCGTTTGAGATTGCTTGGAGATAGCGCTTTCCTGCAAAACCAATTGCATCACAGCACACTCGAAGGACTCCTCGTCAGTCCTCTTCCTTTTCCCTTCCTACCACCACGCGCCTTTTCATCCCACCCGTCGGGATCTTCTTGTCAGTCATTTAATTGACAGGCGCGCTTGACGTTTTTTCCTCTTCCTCCGATCTTCGAAAACCACCCCCCGTCCTTCGCGACACGAACACATAAACCCCCTTCACAATCATGTTCAAGCTCGGACGCAGCCGGTTGGCTTCTGCCATCCAAACTTCCTCCAAGGTCGCCGCTCCCAGATACCCGGGCCTTGCCCAGCAACAAAGGAGAAACCTCAGCATTCACGAGTACCTCTCCGCCGACCTTCTGCGCCAGGTAAACACACCCACCAGAGAATCTGCGATACATGGGGCCCCACTCCTTTTCGGGGGGGCCAGTTTTTCAGCAGCTTCTCAGCCAGCTCAACGCGATAAAGAACCAAACAATAGCTAACGTGCGGGTCGCTTTTTCGTTTTTAGTATGGAGTCGGTGTCCCCAAGGGATCCAACGCGAAGACCGCCGCCGAGGCCAAGGCCATCGCAAAGGAGATTGGTGGTGAGGACATGGTCATCAAGGCCCAGGTCCTCGCCGGTGGACGTGGAAAGGGCACCTTCGACAACGGCCTCAAGGGCGGTGTTCGCGTCATCTACTCCCCCACCGAGGCCGAGATGTTCGCCGAGCAGATGATTGGCCACAAGCTCATCACCAAGCAGACCGGCGCCGGCGGCAAGCTCTGCAGCTCCGTCTACATTTGCGAGCGCAAGTTCGCCCGCCGCGAGTTCTACCTTGCTATCCTGATGGACCGCGCCTCCCAGGCCCCCGTCATCGTCTCCTCCTCCCAGGGCGGCATGGACATCGAGACCGTCGCCAAGGAGAACCCCGACGCCATCATCACCACCAACATTGACATCAACAAGGGTGTCACCGACGAGATCGCCCGCGACATCGCCGTTAAGCTCGGCTTCAGCGAGCAGTGCATCGAGGATGCCAAGGACACCATCCAGAAGCTCTACAAGATCTTCCTCGAGAAGGACGCCACCCAGATCGAGATCAACCCCCTCTCCGAGACCTCTGACCACAAGGTCCTCTGCATGGACGCCAAGTTCGGCTTCGACGACAACGCCGACTACCGCCAGAAGGAGGTCTTCGCCCTCCGCGACACCACCCAGGAGGACGCCGATGAGGTCCGCGCCGCCGAGTCCGGCCTCAACTTTATCAAGCTCGACGGTGACATCGGCTGCCTCGTCAACGGTGCCGGTCTGGCCATGGCCACCATGGACATCATCAAGCTTAACAAGGGTACCCCCGCCAACTTCCTCGACGTCGGTGGTGGTGCCACCCCCGCCGCCATCAAGGAGGCCTTTGAGCTCATCACGAGCGACCCCAAGGTCTCTGCCATCTTTGTCAACATTTTCGGTGGTATCGTCCGCTGCGATCTCATCGCCAAGGGTCTCATCAACGCCTCCAAGGAGCTCAACCTCAAGATCCCCATCATTGCCCGTCTCCAGGGTACCAACGTCGAGGCCGCCCACGACATCATCAACAACTCTGGCATGAAGATCTTCTCTATCGACGACCTCCAGACCGCCGCTGAGAAGGCTGTGCAACTGTCCAAGGTTGTCAAGATGGGTAAGTCATGAAATGCTCCGCACTCTTTTACTTGTGAGCCTCTGCTAACTAAACTTCCAGCCCGTGACATTGATGTCGGCGTCGAGTTCTCCTTGGGTATCTAAAGCTCTAGCGTTGTGTTTTAGACTGGCCTCGCCCTGTACATTAATTAACATAGCCCTAGGTTGAAGGAGCTAGCACTGGGAGCCGAAATATCAAACTTGTGTTCAAATGTCACTTGCAAGTTTCCCTCAAGCGCCCGCCACTACGTTACCCGTCTCTGTTGTGAATGTGAAGTATCCCAAGCCTCGTCAAGTTTTCTCCATATTCCGTCCATCCTTCTCGCCTGCATGCGATGAACATGTTCATATGGTTACATATGCACAATTTGCTAAGCAGGAAAAAAAAAAAAAAAAAAAAGTCCCCACTCCACGTCTGCAGGCGAAGCGTGTCATGTAACCACATCATCCACATCAACGGTTCCCACTTCCCAAGTCCCCAACTCGCTTCTCTCTTTCTGCCTTTCGCTTATGTGTCCCCTTGCTGCATTTCAAAGTCTCCATGAGACAATGGAGACGCCCTCTATCTCAACAACCAGATGACTAAGCCTTTCATCCCGCTTAAACCCAGGATCGATAGCTCAGTGGTAGAGCGAGAGATTGCAGCTTTCTAGCAGCAACCTATCTCTAGGCCCCGCGTTCGAATCGCGGTCGGTCCTTGGAATCATTGTCTCTGGTGAAAAACTTCTTTTTTTTTGGTTGTGTTTGTTAGAGGTTCGTTGAATAAGTGAAATTTGGTATGTATGAGTGAGTGCAGGTTGTGTGTTTGTACAGCAACGATGTAATGGTTGGTCACTTAATCCTTACTTACCTCGCACTTATCAAAGCCGGTCTCTACATGGTGTTGCACTCACAGAGCTGAGATTATGAACTTGTCTAATACGTCCTTTCATTGTTTGTTGATCACATACTCTTCACGCGTTTTGAACCTTATAGTAGTAGTGCTGTGAGAATTGAAGTAACAAGGTGAAAAAGAGGACCGACCTCTGAGACACGCCAGCTGTGACAATGACTCAACCCTTTTCTGGTATTAGACTCCAACGCCAAGCAACCATCCATCTTCATATGATCCAGCTGAAGCCACGGAAAGTAAGTGTCTGCCCTCCTAAGACTTAATCATAGATCCCAAAAACAATCCAAGAGCAGTCAATGCCAACGCAAGCGGCGTTGTCGCATTCTGTATATCTCCCGAAATAACTCCAAACAAGTACAAAAAGCAAAACACGAAAAACGGCGAAAGGCACAACAGGATATACACCGACGTCATCAGCGCAGACCGCCGTTCCCGGATATACAGGCCCCAAAAGTCCTCTTTGCGATTACTCCGCTCGTCGAGGTAGTGGTACCGCTGCGGTATGCAGCCTACGGTATCGTCGCTCAGCGCCTCCACTGTATCGTAGAACGGCAGGCCGAGCGAGTTCCAGAGGACAGACTCGCTCTTGGCCGTGTAGTGGAACACGTGGCTGAATTCTTCGGGAGAGACGGGGGGTTCGCGAAGGGCGGGACGTGGGTTGTAGTAGTAGTCCTTTTGAGATGTGCTTGGGACTTCGAGGCCACGGTGGGCGAAGCCATTGCGGCAGAATTTTTCAAACTGGCAAAAGTTTAGTATCGCTCTTCAGGCTCGCGGGCTACTATGCTATCCATCCCGAGAGGCCGTGATATGAAAGAGTCTATTGTTGTCTTTGCCTCGCTTTAGGACCAAGAAGAGGATATCACTTACACGCACAAACTCGCAGTGAGAGAAGTTGTAAGGCGAGAACCACCACCTCCAGAAGCCTTTGAGCTCGCGGTACGCCTTTCGCAACTCTTGGCCAAAGTCTGCGGTGTCTAGGTAGAGCGAGGGTAGTTGCCTGAGCCGATGCCGACCCGTGGTCGCGAGCAAGAAGATGTACCTCAGCCGAGGATAATCGCGCTTCTGACCAGTCTGATTCTCCTGGCTAGGCGAGGACATTGGGCCAGGCAGCTTTGATAATTCGTTGGCGCTGGAAGACTTGATGGATCTTGTTCCTAGCGATGAGGTGTTATCGATTTTCGAAGACGTCGGCGGAGCGTCTGATGCCGGGTTGGTTGCTGAGGCTGTATGGTTCCGGCTTGCGAGAGGATACTTCAGCAGCAGCATTGCAATATTACCTGCGAATGACGCTGGCACGGTTTCCCATCTTGATATGCCGCACCTCTGAGTGTGCAATGTTAGCAACATGAATCTCTGAGTGACTGATGCGTCAAACTTACACAGCGCCACCCAACTCGCGCCTCAGTGGAGCTCAAAGCACACTTGGGAGATGGTAGCGGCCACCAATCCCAATCCTCCTTGGTCATTCTTTCCACCCAAGTTTGGAATACATCGAGCCTTTTTGGTGTGCTTCTGACGTCCAGCATCACGTTTTCAGGACTCGACTCTTCCAGCTCCGTCAGAACGACTTGCATCTTGTCCTTCATGTCGATCCAATACTGGTCCTCCAATGTGTCCTTGCCTTCGAGGACCTTCGCAACAAGCTTCTGGGCGAGGGTGCGGAAAGTAGGGTTGACGAAATCGGACAGCCTCCTCGTCATGTTTTCGAACGCCCCGCTGGAGAGAACAAAGGCCCTGATAGACTCAAAGTCCAACTCGTTCGTTTGTTCGTCCTTCTCCTCGGGAGCATCATCGCCTTCTCCCTGGTCAAGGTTGTCATCTTCCTGCTCGAGCTGTGCAACTTCATCTGGACGAGGATCCTCATACAGGGTGCCTGGAAAATCCTCTGATTTGTTGGTCCTCGGCTGGTCGAGGGCGATGGGCGCGAGGCTCTTTTCGGCGATTCTCGAAGTGACTCCTGACGCGATTGCCAGCCGGTAGATACGGAAAAACACAGCGGACAGAGCTTCTTCCTTGGATGTCGCTTCTACTGCTAATTCCAGGCCCAAGTTTCGCAATATCCGGGTCAGGTTCCTCCGCAGTCTGTCAAGTCCCACTCCAGGCGTCTGCATGGCCGCTTTGAAGAGCGGATATAAAGTATCATTTTCGGACAAGAATGATATCGCGTTGCCCAAGCCCGATGTGACCGGTGTCGAAGTCGAACCCTCAATCAGAGTGGTTGCTGACGATTGAAAGGATGCCACTGAGCTAGTTTCCCACGCATAGTCGTCATCGTCGTTGTCGAAGTCTCTCTGATTTGGCTCCTTGTCGTCAACAGTAGCCATGGCGGGAAACATGCTTCCACAGTGGCTAAAGGCACTTGGACTGCTTGCCAAAAAGTCGCGGAGGTACCTTGAGTTGACAAGCTCTTTGCACTTATCCCACGTCGTGAACTTCTGGAGCCAATCTTTCCTCCAGGCGAAAAGGGTTGGATCTGGGACAGTCTTCGCAATGTGTTCCTGCAGACGTAAGAATGCGTTTTCGTTGCCCTCCCCGTAAATTGGCATCATCTCGACGCCAAATAGACCTGCCAACGAGTATGCAATGTCCTCAAGTCGATACGCATTGCGATTCGTAGCCCAGAACATCTTCCGGGCCACGGATACCTTTGCGAGATCACCACCTTGAAGAACAAAAGTGTCAACACCAGTAATATCAAATAGGTGATTCCGGAGCTCCGATCGTGTGCCGATGAGTTCCCATCCACGGGAGTAGAATACAAGCTCGGGTGGAGCAATAAGTTCCGGCAAGGCCCAGGACCGCGTAAACCATCTACTGCGTTTGAATGTGTGTCGAAATCTGCCCTCCAGATTGTCGTCAAGATTCCTGTCGGTCAAATAAACATGCCCGGCCGGCATAGCGCGTTCTGATCCAACGTCAGACAGGTAGGCGATGCATAACGCTGCTGATCTGAAGATGCGGAAGCTGAACTCGACTGCTTCACTTCGTTCGGATTCGATTTCCTTGTCCACGCAACAAGTATCAATCCAGATATACCTGAGCTTTCGCTCTTGGGCAACATGACAAGCGGCGGCTAGCTTTCGAAGGCCATCTCTCGGACGTAGAAGTCGGCCGTCCCTCACGTCTTGAAATAGAACCTCGTCATGCCCCCAAAGATGAGATAGCACGGCGTAAGGTGGCGCATTTTCAAGACCAAAAACTTCGAACTCTCTCGTCTCAGTGGATAAAAGTCTCATGACTAATTTCTGGCTACTCGTGTATTCTGCAAAGACCAGTTGGTATGTTTCTCAGTGACAAGCTCTTCGACTTGAGCGCGAAGTGAGGCTTTACAGCTGCAAAGAAGGCTGACAGGCAGCAATATCCAATGGGAAGTATGGGGTTCATGCAGCCGCTAGGGGTGAATGATTGGCTCCGTCACCATGCGCATATTCGACCACTTGAGCTCGACAATCGCTGCGCTCGAGATGTGTGTTGATGTAGTGTTCATTATTGGATTTTTGAGGCCATGTGCCGGCCGATATTACGAAAGAGCTGAGATGATATTCGAGCTGCTGGTCGAAAAGAAACAGGGTCGCCGTTATCCAGCATTCACATAATAGTATCAGACAGCTTCCGCTGCAGCCTCTCCCCGACGTTCTCCTTGGCTTCCTCCTCTTTCCTCCTTTGTATCGCCTCCTTCCGGTTCTGATGGTACGACGGGTCTCGGGTAACGCCTTCGCGGCGCCATTTGCTGGGTGGCTTCAGACCCAGCTCCGCGTACCGCGACCACACATTAACGCCGCGCCGGAACCACCTCTCCTGCCTGTCCTCTTCCTCCTCGGGCGTCGCCTGCCACTTGCTCCTCAGAATACGGCGGATTGCCTCAGGGGACATTTGAAACTTGTCGGCGAGCGTCTTGAGATCGTACTCCTCGGGGAACTGGGCGTGCAGCGCCTTGATGCCGGCGATGGCATCCGGGGACAGGCGCTTGCGCGGATTCCAGCCGTCGGGGAACTTCTTCTTTAGAGCCTCTTTTTGGAGCTGCCAGTTTTCTCTTTTCGGTTTCGCCGGTTCTTCGTCAGGTTGTTCTTCCAGTGGTCCTCTTGATGTAGCCTCCTTTCCTCCTTGTTGAAATGGTATAAAGTCACGCTTTTATTGTGAACGGCCGAAGTTGCAAACGTTGAGGTCTGGCTGATTTGTAAGGTGCGGGTGTTCTTGAGGTGTTGCGGGAGTCTCGTTGCGACGGGTTCAGAGAGATGCAATTGCGAAATGCCCTGGACGAAGAGTCGCAGGGGGCTCAGGCGACAAGAGCAGAGCATCGTGTGATTGTGTGGTTTCTAATTCGGGATGAAATGGGAGGAAGTCGAACTCTGGAGCAAGGTTGGATATTAGGTAGGTTGAGGTGAGGTTAGACAAGGAGGCGTTTGCTGGTCCGGGAAGGAGAAAAAAAAAGTCGAGCTCGAGTCTAATTAATCTGGTTCCGCGACTGGACGGGACGGGACGCGCAGACAGGAGGGAACCCGCCGCAGGGGCGCCCGGCGGAAAAACGCCGCTGCGCCGGGTACTTGCAGGGGCTGCTGTGGAAGGGCTCGCAGCGGGGCGGCCATGGAAAGTCAGCACTTGAGAGCGGCGCCCCGCCGACGGCGCCTAGGTACCTTGGTTACTTGGATAAGCCTCAGCTTCATCCCATGCTATCATCGGAATGAATATACACAGGATGCCTACATACCCCCCTTCAATCCAGTCCCTTTCACCAGCAAGCAGGCATCCGTCTAGGTCGACGGGTCAGGACAAACTTGCTGGGTGGTGGAGTGGTTCAAGGTCAACAATCAATTCCACGCCAACCAGCCTACTCGACGACAGGCTTAGCGATTACCTGAGTTCGAATCCCAGCATGAGCACCGAGTGATGTAGCCTACCGAGGTGAACTCTTTTTTTGTTGTTCTGACCTCTTTTTTCTTAGGTCATGTCATAAATGTTTGTTGACCCCCGTGGGCTGCTTTTACATCGTTTGCACTAACACCAACATCGGTTTGAAGTGATCAAAGAGAAGCGCAATTTCCACTTACACATCACAACATCCACTACAACCCACGACCTTACTTTCAGAACTCTTTTCAGTTTGATAGAGCATAGATACTGGAACCTACTCTATCCAACCGAATTTGCGGTCATGATAAGTCCATTCGTAGTACAGCCCCTGCCTCATAACTGGAAAGGAGGCCCAATCACGTGCAAACATCATGGCACAACCATGTCCTTGGCAGTCTTGAGGCCGTGGGGCCAGCCTTCCCGAAGCACATGCCTGCATCTCCGTCCAATCTAAGTAGCAATTGCCCTCATCTTCCCAGCCAGCTTACAGGTCGACCGGTGTGGTCCGGTGATTCGCCCAGTCAGGTGTCAAACCCTCCTCATCCGAAAAGGGCCACCACTTCGGTTGTCTCCAACTTCCAAGTGAAAGTTGGTTTTTCTTTCTGGCACTGCGTTCAGGGCCTTGCATTCACTTTCTTGTACTTATTCATCTCATATGATTCCTGGAGCTCAAATTGGAACAAATAGTTCGGGCTGGTCTGATAACATCTAGTTTCTGATGAGACAAGTCTTTTGAGGTCTATGAAGTCATTCCGCCCTTAGCTTGAGCTTTGCCCCCCCGATTCGCCAAGGCGTACTGAACACCGAGACTTTCGGGTCCTTTTCAACTTTTTTCTCCTTAAACTTATACTTTGGTGAACTGCTGAGGTTTCCTATATTTATTTCATTTGGCCTTTCTTAAAGTTGTATACTGTCAAGATTTTTATAACTCCAGTACCAGTAATGGCAGGTCTCCTTTGGTACCGGGGTGAAGAGTGGCGAGAAGTCTGGGACTACTGGTTCAAGTGGACCGACGAGCATCTCACATCCGACGACCTTCGCCCGATGATATACACCTTTGATGAGCTTGGCGCTAAAGCACTGGACCGACTGGATGAGATATCACCTCCAGTTAGATCCTCAGCCACTCCAAATGAGAAGGCAGACTCTCCTCAGGACGCGAAGCCACATCGAGACCTATATGCTCTTTTGAGAGACAACGCAGACGCAGACGAGGTTCTGGGAAAGTTATGGACTGAAGTCAACACTATCCCGCCATGGGTCGACTGGGCTCAAATCGAACGCGGACAACAAGTTTTCCTGCGATACGCAGGTCCAGCCATCTTCGCCGTGAGTGTCCAGCCAAACTCACCTCACGATACATCCCCGCCTCAACCTCACTAACACCAAATCCACAGCTCACATTCCAATCCCTCGTAGGCGGCATGGGCGGCCGCCGCGTCGTAGAAACTCTCTCGAGAACAGGCGGCTTCGGCGTCAAAGTCACCCGCCGCCGCCTCCTCGAGACCTTCCAGCACATCCTCCAAGTCACCCGCGACCTCCCCTCCGTCCAACCGGGCGGCGAGGGCCACGCCTCCTCCGTCCGAGTCCGCCTCCTCCACGCCGCCGTCCGCCGCCGCATCCTCCTCCTCGCCAAGCAGAGACCTTCCTACTACGACGTAGCAGCCTACGGCGTACCCGTAAACGACCTGGACTCCGTCGGCACGATATCAACCTTCTCCTCCACCCTCCTCTGGATCGGCCTGCCCCGCCAGGGCATCTATCTCAAAAACAGCGAAAAGAGTGACTACCTCGCCTTGTGGCGCTACGTAGCCTACATCATGGGCACGCCCACAGACGCCTTCTCCACGCTCACGAGGGCCAAGGCGACGATGGAGTCCCTCCTCGCCTCCGAGATCCAACCCTCTGATACCTCGCGCGCCCTCGCCAACAACGTCCTCACGGGTCTGGCCGACCAGCCGCCCTCGCACGTCTCGCGCGAGTTCCTCGCCGCGGAGACGTACTGGCTCAACGGCGCCAAGCTCGCGCGCGCTCTCGCCGTCGAGAGGCCGCCTTTTTATTATTCGCTGCTTATACTGGGCCAGTGTTTCTTCTTCATGTTCATGTGTTATTCTCGACGTTTGTTCCCCAGTTGGGATGAGTCTAGGAACAAGGTGAGTCTTGCCAGCCAAGTGTTGGAGGAACAACCCCGACCCCCCAGCACTCTTGTCGACTGTTCTCAGTCGATGGACTGGCCTAGGAAAGAACGGATGGACCACTTTGTTGGAATTAATACTAATCAAAACCAACCTTCCCCCCTCCCTAGAACCTTTCAAGAGCCCTCTTCAACCTAACAATCCACAAACCCGAGCTCGGCGCCCTCGGAAAAGAAACGACTTTTGAATTCAAGTACATCCCGACCCTGGACGTCATGTCCACCGAGGCAGCGGCCCGGACCCAGCAGCAGCAGCAGCAGCAGCACCCGGGCCCGTCCCCAACTCACAAACCCGGCTCCACCCCCGCAGATGCAAAGGCGGCGGGCGGCGCAAGGCCAGGAGCACGAGCAGGAGCAAGCACACGCCGCGTGCGCAGCAACGAACGCCGGAGCCTCATCGCATTAAGCGTGGCCGTCACACTGGCAGGTCTGCTCGCCTGGCTTGGGATCCGCGGGGCGTCGGCCCTGTTTGGGAGTGTTCTTGTTCTTTGAATATTCGATGATGCCCCCCGGTGAACGGTACAAGGTAGTCAGTCCTCGCAGGAACAAGAATGCCCATCATACGTCAGAAACAATCGTGGATGAGACTCAATCCCCGACAAGCTAATCCCCGATCGGCTGTGAGGGGCCGGATTTCCTTCTGCCCTTGGGTTCGAAAGTCGTAGTGTAGGTAGATCACTGTATCCGACGATCAAACCGTTTGGTCTGGCGCGCGTCATTCGTGGGTTTGCGTACACCCAGTCCACGAATTTGACTCCACAGCATGAACGTCTCTGCTGCAGGTTTCGGGTTGCAGAAGTTGTAGTAGAGAGCTGAGCTACATATCACAGTACTGAGACAAATATAGGGGTCCACACCACTTTTTTTTAGTTGGTAATCAAGTTTGTTTGTTTCGCTGCCTTTCAGAACTGAGAGCGAAAGGGTAATCTAGTGTACAGGAAAAGACCTTGTGTGCTTCTGAGCTACACGACAGAAACTTTTTGTTGCGCAAAAAATTGGCTCGTTCGCCACCAGGAACGACAGTGTGATAGTGCCGATTCCATTCGAATAATATTCCTCCTCAATCCAAAAAGTGTACCGCTCCAATGTGCAAGCTGTGGACTTTCCATAAAACGCCGTCGCAAGCCCGTTCGATGCTATATGCGTGCCCAAAGTTCCTGAACCGCCATAGTCCCAATATCGTACCATCCAACGCCTGACCAAGATCGCTCTATCAAAAACAAAACGGTTGAAATCAAGAATTATGCGTGGTGCATCAGCTCCACGGGTGGGCGGGAAGTATGCGCCATGATGGGCTTCGGCTCGATAGGGCTGAACTCCATGGGCTCGTCGGTCATGTCCTCCAGGCAGATGGCGGGCAGATCGGGGCTGGTGCCGTTGACGTCAGGCTGGTAGAGCAGGGTAGAGCTTCTGCTGCGCGTTTGTCTTGAGCCGTCGACGGGGCTGATGGGGGTCTCGACGCCCGTCGGGCGGTGGTGGAGCTTGGCCAGCGCATCGGCGAGGTCCTCTGCGTGCACCATCTTGTTGGGGGCATCCTCGAGCTTCATCTCCCAGCCGTGGGGTGGCGAGGGAGGGGGGGAGATGAAGAAGAGCTTTCCTGCGTCGGGAAGGGCAAGGTGGCGATCGGTCACCTCGACAGGAGTAGGCTGGCCAAAGTAAACACGGACGCGCTCGCCCATGACGGCTTCACCGTCCCAGACACGGCGGACGGCGATGGCGTCGTCCTCTGAGAAGAAGGAAACGACGATACGGCGGAAGGATTTGAGAGGCGCCCATGAGTGGACTGGCGCCGTCTTGAGGATGAGGTCGCGGATGGTCTGCAGGTTGTCGGGGCGGAAGATTGAGGTGTCGTTCAGGTTTGTGAAGAGGAGGGTGTTTGTGGGCGGGGTCGGCTGAACCAGAGGCGGCAGAGAGGAGAGATCGAGGGAGAGCGACTTGTTGGAGCCTGTCGAGCGTCTCGAGAAGATGGGGCGGGTATCCAACTGAGGTGATTCCATTTTGGCTGGTTGTGTATGTGTGTGTATGTGGTTGAGGTGTGGGTTTTGCGGTATGGCAAGGCGTTCGTTTCTCGCTCTTTACTGTGTATTCTACGCCAATTGTGTAGTGATCTTATTCATCTGCAGAAGAGAGGCTTGCAGTATTGCAGGTTGTTTGTGTAGTGTTTTGGTTGTTGCTGGAGTTGGAACGAAGAATGATGGTGGTGGTTGGCGGGAGGCGGTCTTGGTTATATGTTTGAGCGTACCAGTGAGAGAGTGGCTTGGCCAGGCGCTACTGAGGGACTACTGGGGTCGGGCGGAGTGTGGGATGGTTGGAATGGTGGACGGTGCCAGGCTTGCCAGGTGGATGGTGGATGGCTGAGTTGTACTCCGTAAGGTAAGGTACCTTAGAGGGAAGGGGTGCCGTTGCCTCTGGACGTTGAGTGGGGCGCTGGGAGTGTCTGTGTGGATGAAACGGGAAGACTCACGGGCCCGTTTGAAGTTTCGCCGCCTTTTTGGAGAGCGCCGTCACAGTGGTGGAGACGGCAGGCGGGCAGACGGGGACTCTCCTACGGTCCCCTTCCTTATCCGTTCCCACGGACAACATAGTCACGTCCTACGTTGCTAGTCACGCAGTCAATTTACAGCCCGGTCGCTGCGAGCGCAGGCCACAGGGCAGCTTACTCCAGGCTTCATGGTGGGAAAAGCTTCACAGCAAGGCAGGGCGCGAGGGTTTGCCAAGGTGCATTGGCGCGAGAAGGAGCACATCGGGATCGGACGACGCATGGAGAATAGCGGCAAGGCACCAGCTTGTATTATCGTAGTGTAACCGTACACAGGATGTGAGAGAGGCCATAAGGTAAGTAAGTCACTTTGCTCATTCGGCTCATCATCTCACCAACTTACCGGGCAGCTTACCTTGCCTCCGAGCAGAGAGACTGATAGAGGCAAGCACTGGGCATCCAGCAGCCCAGGGTCAAGACTAACACGGCTGACATGAATTGGGGCTGTGCAAGAGCAAGAGGCAATACGGATAGAGAGAAATGATACGGCAAAAGTTTTCCCTCCCACTCCAGAAGGCTTGGCATACTCCAAGTCTGAAGTGTCCACGGGATGCTTTCCGCAACATTGCTTTGCAATATCTGCCATGCCATACCTCAAGTTCATCCTCAACGAGACCTTGCCCTTGCTTCGCGCCGTGCTGCGGTTGCACTGGCCCGGTGGCTCGTGGGAAATGATCCACGAAAGACCTGGACCTCTATCGTCCCTCGCTGGCGTGGAGACGGAACCGCTTGTCAAGGCAGACTACTGACGAATCGAACAGGTCTTGGTTCGTCGGCCCCGCTGGAAATCGAATTGTCGAGAATACCATTCGCCACCCCAGCCATTCTTTACGCGCAGTTTCCGTGTTCTGGTCACCTTGGTCTCTTCCTTAACGGATGAGCTAAGACACTTAGACGGGCTAGATCCGAGTACGTACCGTTACGGTAGCGGCTCCAGTTATCTCCGCCTCAATCGGTAATTTCCTTCGTGACGACTTTTACGGTGTGCCATGAGGGCGGTGCTTGCCTTCCATTGAACCCAAACTGGCTGGCACGGCTGTTCCCTCAGGGCAGGCACTGCTGCGACAGCCCAGTCACGCAGTCTCGTTGTCGTTGTCGCCTTCGCCTCCCGCAGGCCTCCCCTTGCAACAAATCCACGACCGGAGCCTCTTCCACGGCTGTTCCCCCACACGCCCAGCGCACTATCCGTCCGACCTGAACTGAGCCCAGGTGGACGTGGTCAATAATGACGGCACGCTCTGGAGCGAGACTTGGGCTCCAAAGCGCTGAGAATCGGTGCCTCGACCCGCTACTTGTCCGCAGCTACGGCAGCCGAAGACAGCACTACGTTCGGTAGCGGCGCATCGCCATCTTCCCACCTTGTCCACCGTATCCCTCCACCTTGTCCTGTGACCTCACACTCGGGTCTCTCTTATTTCCCCTTCCCGTACGTCCCTGGACACGCGAGAAACAGGCACAGCAGACAGCCACCGAGGGCTTGGGTCTCCCGTCGCTTCTTGCGTCTTGGGATACCTCCGGTGCGCCCATTCCGAGTGGTATGCAGCCACCCGTTTCCAGAGACACCTGCATCTCTGATCTTCAAGATGCCCAGTCTGGACTCGGGCATACTCCGAATGTCAACGTTACCCTACAGATGCAGATACCAGACCTGTCGACCGTCACTATACTCAGTGATTCGACAACCAACACCTCGACAGCTCATCTCCCCGCTCTTGCGCTATCGCGGTTAAGCTAAAAAAGACTCCAGGGATCCCGAGTCAAACCCCCACAACGTCCAGTCCCTGGCCAAGGAAGGGTCCATGGAGTGATGGGGGCTGTGCAGCAAATGTTGTGTTCACAAGGCGAGTTCGGTCTTAACCACTCACTGTATCTACAACACTTGGAGTTTACGGTTCGATAATGGGCTTGGGGGCGGCGCCTCCTTGGACCACTTGCAATGCTATCAAACAAAGCTTCGCTCTTCTATCCGAAATTTCTTCTGACCATGTTGTCGGCAGGTTGCAGTGTAATCTGAATGACCGAAGCTTGTATTCCTGGTCTTGGCTGAGCAACACCTCCAACCGCCTGCATCATATCATCTGGGGCTGGGGCTTGGCTTTGGAGGGGAGCTCACCCATGATGCGAGCCCGCCGCCCCCCTCAACGAACCGCAGCGATGGCGGCGCCAACTCAGCAAGAAACCTGCCTTGATCTAGGAGTTCATGCTATGACATACCGGCCGGATGAATAGGGGCAAGGCATTCCGTCACCCCGTGCGATGTTTATCGCGGGATGGGGTTCCGAAAAGCCTCAGTCGCGGCTCGCCTCTGAAGTTTGAGCTTCGCTATGCCGGCTCAGCCCGCGCCGGCATACGAGTCAACCTACGAATTTTGTCTTCGCTCAGCCAGCTCCGCGCCAAATTGCACCAAGCCTCAGCCCCTTCCCTACGCCGCTGGTTAGAGACATTTGCCAGTGCACACACTCGTCTGATCCTGAACAAACTCCAGAGGGACAATCAGCCACAATGGATATCGAGGTTTTATCCGCAGAGCCCAGAGGACAGCAGACGAACAAAATGAAATTTGCCTTCAGCAACCAACACGGCCCAGCCGCTGATCGCTGCAACAGCAGCAGCACCCATTCTGCGACGCTGTTCGCCAATGTTTCAACCCGATCGCCCCGACACGCCGCAGAAACGCTCCCCCTCTGTCCCATTGCCACGGAAGGTTACGGTTTTGCTGTACGGTCAGCAAATACCCCTCTGGCGATCTGGAAACGAGGCTGTGCAAAATACCAAGACTTTCCACCTGCCAGATTGATGTTTCGTGCTGCAATCGGCTTCCCCAGACACCGTTCTAGGCCAAGACATGCATGCTCTTTTTTTCTGCATTTCGCTGTACCTCCGACACTCTCTCTTTTCACTGGCGCCATTTCAGATAATACCGGCTGCCGATTGCCTAGTTGGGCAAGTTGCGCCTATAGCAAAGAGTCTTCGTCTCTTAACGTGCTTGCACGACAGTTAACGACCGACAACCGAATCATCTCTTTCGGCCCCAGAAGAGTGCTTTTGCAACTGCTGACTTGCAGGCCATCGATTGAATTGTTCCGTCCGTAATCTCAGGTACCGTTTGCCGCGTTTCTCCAAGAACAGGACGTTTATAGAGAACTCACAAGCTCGATATGTCTTGCACCTTATCTGCCGCAAGCACGGGGCTTCCTTGCACCAAAGACATTGCATGCCCAGAGAGATTACCGCCTGATAAACTCTGCTGCCGAGTCGGACCTGAAGCGATGGCAAAATCATCTCATCCGTTTGGGCAACATTACAAGGAACTCGCTTGCGAGAGGGGGAAATCAGCATTGAGGAAATCTTTTGCAACAATCACAGCTTGGTCTGATGCAATGAACGACGAGAGCTCGACAAGGGTACATGGGCTGTGTAGTTTGACCGTCTAACAAACGAGCAAACCCTCTACCCTCCACCACCATACTGTAGGTCGGCTCAAGTCTCATCTTTCTTGTTGTAATGCGAGCACCGGGATTGGCTGAAATCTTATGTGAGGGAAAGAAGAAATGCCTTGAAACTGACTTTTGCACGACCGTCCCAAGTTTTTGGTGATGGGACGACGGGTCGATGGTCTGCTCCATCTTCCCGAAGACTAATGCGCTCGTGCTGCTGCGCGCGAGCTTTATGTGTGTAGGTTTTGCGCATGATACAACCGATCTGCAACCCCGGCGTCAATGCTTCAGATTTTTTGTTTTTTTTGCTTCTTTCTCGAACCGGCGGAATTGAACTCCCGCAACCAGAATATGGAAGTATGATTACATTCGTCTGAGGAGCAGCAGCAGTGAGGTCTTCTCTGCGCTTATTCCGAGATGCTCGGACGCTTGACAGGGCGGGTCCACGGTCCACTGCTAATTTTCAACGGCTCTCCTACTACTGCCTTTTTTCCCCGTTGGTCTGATGTTTTGTATGTGTACATCACACGGTTGCTTCAGAATCATAGCTTCCGAGAAACACAGCACATCTATCTGCAAGACGACGGGATCAAAGGAAATCCCGAGTCCCCGTAATTTCCCCTGAAGTTCTGTTTCTTGATTCAAAGCTCAACTCAGCCTTCACAAACACCAAGCTTGAGCTCAGTCCATCCTTTTTTTTTGGGGGGAGGGGGGGTTCTTGATAGTACAGAAAAATTGATATCATACAATGGGCGTGACGGCCTCTTCTTCTACACGGGCACACAGCCAGGGCACAAGCTAAAAGCTTAGCAGCACTCTCTTCTCGCGACAACCCCTCAAGCGAGGCTTATAACTTACGCCAGGTTCTAGTTACACTAGACTGATGGCATGCCGAATGTGGACTTACTCACCGCCATCGGATCAGGATCCCGTCCCATCTTCAAGATGAGGGAATAACAAAGTGTTGGCAGCACAGCCCCCTTTTACCCCTCAAACTCTGCCAACGTTGAACAACTGCTTGCACAGTGGTTGCCTTTTTCTTTTGTCATCCCTTACCGGATCTCGACGCCTAGCTTTTCGACCAATTTCCGGGTCACTTCGCTGTGCAGCTCATTGGTCTCCTCGTTGGTCAGGGTCCGCTCCAGACTTCGGTAGTTGATGCGATAGCACATGCTACGTCTCCCCGTCTTGGGGTGCGTGAACTCGTCCACCAGCCGGACGTCCTCGGCCCGCTCGCCGGCGATGTCGCGCACCAGCTCCATGAAGTCGTTTTCGTGGAAGTCCTGCGTGTTGGCTTTCGTGTTGCCCCCCGCTGCCGAGGAGGTGCTCCCGAGCCAGAAGGAGACGTCCTTGGGGCAGGCCGGGTGCTTGGAGAAGGGCACGAAGCGCTTCATGCTGTCGAGCTGGTCCGAGACGCCCCTGAATTGGCTCAGGAATCGCTCATCCTTGGACCAGAAGAGGCGGATGTCGGGGATCTGGAAGAGGAGCATGGCGATGCGCTCGAGGCCGATGCCGAAGGCCCAGCCGACCTGCTGCGGCACGCCGGCGTTGATGGCGATGTCCTGCTTTACTACGCCGCAGCCCAGCACCTCGAGCCAGTCGCCTGCGTAGTAGACCTCGAGCTCCCACGAGGGGCTCGTGAAGGGGAAGTAGGCTTCGACCCAGCGGACCCGCAAGGGTTCGTCCTTGTAGTCCGGGTCCGCTTTCGCCGCGGCGGCTTTTGCTCTTGTAAAGATCTCGACCACCATGTTCTCAAGCGAGCGCTTTAGGTGGGCGCCGATGGCCTCGGCCTCGGCGGGGGAGTGGTGGCCTTCCTGTAGGGGGTTCCGCTCCGCGTCGTAGGCCGGGTGCGGGTCCTCGACTTTGACGTTGTGCTTCGGCAGCCTGTTGAGGTCCTCCCAGACGGCGGCGGCGATGTCGCCGTTGGGAACCTTTGTCCTGTCCCACATGCGGGCGCCCTCCATTTGGTGGAAGACGGGGTAGTGGCTCCTGTCGATGGCGTCGCGGCGGTAGACGTCTGCGCTGATGAGGTAGCCCTCGCTCAGGTTCTTCTGGAACGTCTGCGCCTGGTGGGCGCTCGTGTGCGTGCGAAGTAGGGTGTGCTCGTTGAAGTAGTATGTGTCTGACTTTGCGCGGCCCGGGTGGTCTAGGGGGAACCCGAGCGAGTCAAAGTTCTGGTGCGTCGTGACGACGGGGTCAAAGGTGTTGTGGTACTTGTAGGTGGGCGCAGGGAACTGCGACTCGATAATTTGTCGCGTGATGTAGACGGGGTGGTCTTTTTGGAGGTGGAGCTTGCGCGAGGCGGCGTCGAGGACGTTTGTCGGGACGTTGAACCAGGTGTCTGTCGGTATCGTTTGGCCGTTGACCTCGACGGTCTTTTTCTGGTCTAGGGTTTTTGAAATCGTCGAGGGTTCTGTGATTGCTGCCTGTTTAGACTATAGATCGTCAAGGACCGGTTGATTATGATCTAACCTGAGGAGTAGTTGCGCCGGCCACCGGTCATCGACAATGAGGCGATGGCCTGCCATTGTCGAGGAGCTCTCGCGGCGCAGGTGGCGCCACGGAAGCAACTTTGCAATTGCCTCCCGGCTAATCTTGGGACGAGCATTTCGAAGCTGTGTACGCCCTTGTCCGGATGCAAAGGCCCTTTTTCTATGTGCTCATCACAGGCGTAGAGCTTCGATATAGTGTTGCGACAATGGCTGCCGTTAGGAAAAGGGAGCTTTCGCAGCAGTTAGTCAAAAAAGTGTCGATCACCAGAAGTCTGACAAAAGCTACGGGATGCACGGGCCAAGCCAATTGGCATTGCGACCCGGGGCGGGCACACGGCGCCAGACCCTGCCGACTCCCCCGGGGCAAGGGTCCGGAGAGGCCCTTCATTAGCGCATGGCACCCTGGCTTCGCTGCAGGCCCAATGACGCACCAAAAAATTGAAGTAGTAGGTTCGGTTGTTGTTTGTCGGTGCAGGTGGTTCCCTCTGAAAGGGGAGGACTTGCTAAATCAGCAAATCTCGTTTTTGCTTCCCTTGAGCCGACTTGAAGCGCGTCCCTCATCCAGCCGAATCGGTGTTAATTTAATCAGAGAAAAAGATAACGACAAAAAAAAAGTTCGCGATAAACCGAGCCGATCTCCAATTCCTCGGCTTCTTCCTCCCACCACCTGCATACCCCAAAAGTAGCGACAAAAAAAAAGAAGGCCTCCTGGACGACCACACCCTCTCCCCCGAAGTCGGCTTTATAACAAAAAAAAAAAAAAGACGTCACTCGACCGCAACGACCGAAAAGTGACGTCTCAGCAACACACGCTACCCAGCTGATAATTGCCGACACGAGAGAGAGGGAAACCAGGCAATCTTGGACATAACTTACGTTAAATCCGAGAAAGGTCGTCCGTTTGTGCTTCTTCACTCACGGATCCTTTGCCAATTTCGCGACGCAGTGTTCAATTGCGCCGTAACGGGATGAGCTTATCATAGGAAACTGCGCAACACCCTGCAACGATGCAGTCCGCCGCCGCCGCCTCCTCCAACATGGTCGCCAGTAAACCGGCCGACGAGCCGTCCGGGTCGTCGTCGTCGCAGCCCTCGCCGTTGAAGTTGGGTCAGGTCGAGGGGGTCCAGGAGAAGCAGCAGTCGCAAGCGCAACCGACGGCTACAGCGACGACGCCGGCGCCTCAAAAGCAGAAGAAGACGGCTGAACCGTCGCTGAGGTATCCTTTTTGGTTCGGAGGCAGCGCCAGTAGTATGGCCGCCTGCGTGACCCATCCCCTGGATTTGGGTAAGTCCTGCCAACCTTGATCTCGAGATATGGCGCGAGAGAGCCTGCGATATCGCAAATTTTGGAGTGAGCCAAGAGCTGACAATGTCTCACAGTTAAGGTAATGCGCTCCCACTTCTGCAATACACCAGCGAACAAAACCCTCGATCCACGATAGCAAACTCAATCTCTCCCAAGAGCCGTAGCAAACCACAACACATCTACGTAGCTCTCAAAGCAAGAACTTCCTTACTTACACAATGCCACCCTCTTCTAGGTCCGCCTCCAGGTCCGCCGCCCCGACGCGCCAAAGAACATGGTCGGCACCTTCACCCACATCATCCGCAACCACGGCGTGACAGGCCTCTACAACGGCCTCTCGGCTTCCCTCCTCCGTCAAATGACCTACTCCACCGTCCGCTTCGGCGCCTACGAGGAGATGAAGATCCGCGCCACCCGCGCAAACGACGGCAAACCCCCTTCCTTCCCCGTCCTCGTCGCCATGGCCTCGGCCGCGGGCTTCGTCGGCGGCATCTCGGGAAACGCCGCCGACGTCCTCAACGTCCGCATGCAGCAGGACGCCGCCCTCCCCGCCGCCGAGCGCCGCAACTACAGCCACGCCCTCGAGGGCATGCTCCGCATGGCGCGGGAGGAAGGCATCATGAGTTGGTTCAGGGGCGTCCTGCCCAACAGCATGCGCGCCGCGGCCATGACGGCCTCGCAGCTCGCTTCGTACGATACCTTCAAGGGCATGCTCATCCGCCACACGCCCATGGGTGATAACCTGACGACGCACTTTACGGCCTCGTTCCTCGCTGGTGTGATGGCCGCCACGGTGACGAGCCCCATTGATGTCATCAAGACGCGGGTCATGTCGGCGAGCACCCAGGAGGGGCTGGCGCATACCCTGGCCAAGATTTACAAGGCCGAGGGCCTTGGGTGGATGTTCAAGGGCTGGGTACCCAGTTTCCTCCGCCTCGGACCGTACGTTCTTGTCCCCCCCGTTTGCTCTTATGATGGACATGTTGTACGCTTTACTAAACCCCGCCTAGACAAACCATCTGTACATTTGTCTTCCTAGAAATGCACCGCAAGGTCTATAGAAAGGTTGCTGATATCGGCAACGGTGAAGATGCGTCCATCAAGGGGTAATAGAGACACAAAAAAGGCTTGTGTTGTGTTATAGAATGAGCGTTAAAATACCTAGATAGACTGGCGCTGCATCATCATCACTAGTACCATCTTGGCATGTTTGGAGGCGTTGGAAAAAGAGGCAACTCTGCTGCATTTGACAGGAGTCATGGAGGGAATACACAGGAAAGAAAGATATGATTGGTTCTCTTTGCAGCAATTTAATGTTCGCTTCGTGTGAGGTTTGTGTGTGAGTTGTATTACAGATATCCGGAAGAAGAGCTACCTTCTCGGCCGAAATCGAACCCCGCCTACCTCTCTTCGCCCTTGGGCTGTTATCTTGTTTTATGATTGCTCTACCGCCGTCATCCCCTGTCACGGGTGTCTATAAGCCAAGCCAGTCTGGGTTCAGGTCCAGCCGCCAGGAGGCCGAGAAGCCTACCCCCTCTTGCCAATGCGGAGTGCATCTTGTCATCCGTTTTGGTTCCGTTTGGCGCGTTTTCAGGCAAACTCCACCTCTCCCGAGCTAGGCTGATGTAGCCAGCTGATGGCCAAGCTAGCTTCTTTGCAAAATTTCGCAAACTCCATTACCGCCCCCAGATCTTAAAGTGGTTTTCATACATAAACGCCTTTTTATGATTTTGTTTTTGCCGTTCTCTCTCAGTTCCATCCAGACTGTCCGGAGGCGCCGTAAGGTGTCGTTGTGGTGTAGGGTGTCGTTGCGTTGCCTCCCCACGCGGTCTGGTTGCCGCCGTTGAAAGGAGTGGTGTAGCCTTGATCTTGCCAGGGGTTGCCGCCGTCCATGTCCAAGTTGGGACTGCGAGGTCCATCAAAGTCGCCCATGCCATCGTCATCTGCTTCACCTGTGAGAATGTGGAGCGTAAGAGCCAACTTCTCCTGCAAAATCTTGATTCCTTCTTGGATAATCTGATCCGGCTCCAGACTGCCTACACCTTCGACCTCAAAGTAGAACTTGCCGGGGAGCGCGTCGTAGTCGAAGGCTTCGCCTTCTTGTGGGGGATCCTCCATCTTGGCATATTTGCTCTCAGGCCTTTGCTACCATTAGCGACTCGCATCTTTCGAGGAGCATGTCATTCGAGTCACTCACCATTCGGCCTTGGCATCTTCTTCGAACCACATGTCCAGGTGGTGCAGCTTGTTGTGAGGGTCGTATTCAAACCCAACGGCAGACGTCGGCATCCATTTTGCATGCTCCTTTGCAATACCCTTCTTCGCGATGCATGACACCTTAAGCTCCTGCCCTTTGCGCAGCTTGGCAATCAAAGAGCCTTGTCCTTCAGGGTCGAGGATTACAGGGTTTCCCACCGTGCCGTTCTGCCTAAAGCTGTCGACAATAAGATCGCTAGCGTAGACCTTCATGGTCTCGTCTGACGAGCATCGCGCATGCAGCGTGAGCTTTACGCTGCAGTTGTCGCAATACTGCTCGCAGTCGCAGTCTCGGGTGTAAAGCAAGCTGTTGACGTCCTTGGACTGGAGGGGAATTAGACCCAGGCGATGGGCGATGAACTCATCGGCGAGGACAGATGTGTTGGCCTCGATTTCGACCAGGTCGATGGCGATCACTGGGACTTCGGCCTGGATAACGCGACGCAGCGAGTTGGCGAAGGAGAGGTCGCAGTTCGAGAGATCAAAGTTGACGTGGATGTTATCAGCCTAACGATGCGCCCGGCTGTCAGTTTGAAAGTCACTAGCTAAGTGAATTTGGGAAGTAGTACCCCTGAGATCTTGATCGATGGTCCTCCGGACTCGCCATCCAACAGCATCGGCTCGTAATCCATCGCGCCGCCTTTTTCCTTTCAGTTATAGCTCGGCCAAAGGTTCTGAGAGGCAATTCGAATTATGCTGCGGCAAACGTATTCGATTTCGTGTATACAAGAAGCAAGAGCGCCTTGGCAATCGTAATTATCGTGGGTCGCGGGGCGGATGGAACGGGTGGAAGTTGGCGATTGTGTTACGGTGGAGGGGAGGCTGAATGGATATTTTTGCGACCAGAGCCAAAGTGAATGCTGCCGCCTCAGGTGCCACTGAATTACCAATTGAAAGGTGCAGCGACCGCGCCTGGCGCCTGCTGAAAGCGCGTTGGCCTTGCCTTGGCGCTAGTGTTATCGATAAAGCTGTGAGCGGTCCCTTGATTCATCCGCCCCCGGATGGAGCTCTCTAGAATCTTATGATTGGGCGCGAACTTTCCCGCGTGGCCGGGGGTTCAAGGGACGGCAATTCGTCACTTGGGGCCATTCCGATAAAATTTCATTTTCTTCTAAAAGCTTCTCCGTACACGCGACCAATCCCTACATCGCCTCCTTGTTTCCAACCACGCTTTCGCCCTCCCGAGTCTCTCACGCAAACACCATAACCGCCACAATGTTCAGACAAGCCATTGCTACCTCTTCTCGCGCAGTGCGCACCGGCATCCGCACCCAGACTTCCAAGTCTGTCTTCCAAAATCAGTTCCAGAGCTCCCCTGCCTTCAGGATACGAGCTGCGCAACCCGCCGTTGCGAGATGGTACAGCGACGCCAAGGAGACCACCGAGGCCACCAAGGAGGGCGAGAAGCCCGCCGATGATGCCGAGTCTGCCCTGAAGAAGCAGCTGGAGACCAAGGAGAAGGAGGCTGCTGACTGGAAGGTTCGTTCGCATTCTGTTCCCCGATCTCGGACATCGAGTTTCGAGACCCAGTTCTAACATACAGCTCTCCAGGACAAGTGCCTTCGCACCATTGCCGACTTCCGTAACCTCCAGGACCGCACACAACGCGAGGTCAAGCAGGCGCGCGACTTTGCCCTGCAGAAGTTCTCAAAGGACCTCATTGACAGCATCGACAACCTCGACCGTGCCCTCTCCATGGTGCCCCAGGAGAAGCTCCAAGTCGAGGAGAAGTCGGGCGACCTCAAGGACCTCGCCAACCTGTACGAGGGTCTTAAGATGACTGACGACATTCTCATGTCGACGCTGAAGAAGCACGGCATCGAGCGCTTCGACCCCGAGGGCGAGAAGTTCAACCCCAACGAGCACGACGCCACCTTCATGGCACCCCAGCCCGACAAGGAGGACAACACCGTCTTCCACGTCCAGCAAAAGGGCTTCAAGCTCAACGGTCGCGTGATGCGCGCTGCCAAGGTCGGCGTCGTTAAGAACGCTTAAGAGGCCAATGGCTCAACTTCTTGCATCACACTACCGATCTCTACGAAGATCTTGTTTTAAAATCATGGGGCTGGTCGGCTGACCGCTGGAGGCGTCGGCAACCTACCAACCCCCCTTGTACCATTATGTTCTACGATATTCTCTCGATTCCCGGAACAGCGAACTGGGCGTTCCGGTCGGTGTATAATGCTCCTCTCATGATGTGACAATAGCATGGCGGAAAAAAAATGTAAGGGGGCCGCAAATGGGAAGGCCTTTTTGCTGGATGAAAAGAAGAAACGGATAGAATCTGGATACGTTTGTGTATACATAGACCCCGAATAGGGGCTTCGGGGTCTGATGATTCTTCTCAAAGCTCTGGTACAATTTAATCATACCGTCTAGGAGATTTCAATCTCCCTGTGTCTTATTCACACACGCATAATTACATTCCGGTCTTTGCAATCACATTCGGCCACATTCGGTCAAGGTTGAACGTAATACTTTGGCAAATTCTATTTACACTGACAACGCCGTAAGGCCGCCCTCGGCTCATGGGCAAATCCAACATCTTCCAGTTATCTCAACATAGAGTATCGCACTCGAACAATGGCCACATCATGGCACAAATCATCGTTCGTGGAGAGCAATCTGAAAAAGGGGGACAAAATCGAAAGAACTCGTCAAGAACTGTGCGTTCACCCAACCTGCGACATGGTGTTAGTCAATGGTCCCACCCAACACTGGTGATGGTAGCTTGGCAGTACCTAATTGTTTGCTCATGAGAAACTTATCAGAAAGCCGAAATATCGAGACCCGATGATTCAAAGCAATAGTCTCGTCAAGAAAGTCGGACCATTACCGATTGCGACAGCCACTTAGGGAGCAGAGTCAACCACAGCCTGGACTTTGAGAGTCCCCGACCAGGCGAAATGCGTGATGTTCTGCGCTGCCGACCGCCTTTCTCCCTCGGGGAAGCGCATAGTCAATATCAACTGGGCATCAAAGTCGGATAGGCTTTACCTAGTGTCGTTGTAAGCCAAACGAAATGGTCAGGATCCAAATGCCAGAACTTACCCGTCAGCAGCAGGTCACTGGAGAGCCAGGCTGAAAATAGCAAGATAAAAGCGAGAATGCCACAAGGACAGCTTACTGTGTCATAGGCCAGTTCTCACGGCAAACTCATTCCACAATCAACCAGCAAGGTCCAAGGCCGCCATCTTGTCCCGGAAGTTCTGCGAGACAGCCCGGCGAACCTCATCGGGACTCGACAAGTTGGCTCTCAAGCACTCCTCCTTGATTCGGGTCGTGCAACGAACCAACTCCTTCTTCATCTTCTTGTTCTCATCCTCGGCGTCCTTGAGGGAGTGGAACTTGGCCTGAACCTCGTACCGCAAGTCGTGCAAGTGCGCCGACACACGGCGTAGCACCCGCTTCTCGTGCTTCTGGCGCTTGGCAAGCTCCTCGGCAGCCTTCCTCTCCTGCTCAGCGCGCTCTTCGGCAGCCTTGCGCTCTCGCTCGGCAAGTTCCTCGGCGGCCTTGCGTTCCTTCTCGGCGAGCTCTTCCGCGGCTATTCTCTCCTTCTCAGCACGCTCCCACGCGGCCTTGCGCTCCCAGGCTTCTCTGAGCTCCCGCGCTGCACGCTCGCGTTCGGCGCGCTCTCGGGCGGCCCTCTGCGCCAGGACGTGGTCGACGGAGAGGCGCATCTCGCGGAGCTCCTTCTGGGCTCGACCGACGTCGCCGCGCAGGACGGCGTTCTCGCGGGTGACTTCCTCGTCTCGGGTTTTCCAGCGGAGGATGGTCTTCTGGCGCTGCGTGATAAGTTCGGCCGCGCTCGCCGCCTCGACGCCGGCGACCTTGCGGGCGCCCGGGGTGTTGAGGATCGTCTCAATATCGGAGTGGGTGTAGTGCTGGGCCCAGGGGCCGCTGGGCTCGGCAGTGGTCGCCGAATCCTCGGTGGCAGCCTCGGGAGGTGCGATCGGGGGGTCGCCTGGCTCATGATACTCGATCTTGCGGAAGTTACGTGCGACTTCGGGGTTCATGCGGTCGAAGAGGCCGAACCACCAGTTGCGCATCTTGTGCTTGAAGGTCACGCCTATGCTAGAGTCAGTGGATTTGTGCTTTTGGGCGGGTCATTGTTGTGCTAGTTACCAGCAGGCAGGTAGATGATGGAAGGTTCAGAATCAAGAGAGTAGCAGGGCGTGAGATAGCCATTGTCATTGATGTCTCTCTGGGTCTCGAACTCCATGAGGAGACGGTCAGGGGCTTTCTCTTTAGGAGGGCCATCGTCCATGGAAGTCTCGGGACGCATACGCTGAGCCTAGAATCTGTTCAGCCTTGGGTTGCTTGGAAAGGAGATGCAGCAAAACTTACATCCTCGGCCATGAAGACCTTTCCGTTAGTGTTCTGCTCAGCACATCCCTCTGCAAGAAGGCGGAAAGTACAAGGAGAGATTCGTCCTGACGCGGGATCACCCTCGTCGTCCGAGATACCGTAGTCCTCGACTAACATGTGTCAGTATCGGCGCAAACAATGACTTGAGCTAGACTTACCAAAGTTGCGCTCCGGATCGTAGGGCAGCTTGTAGGGGAGCAGCCCCTCGAAAGAGGGACCAGGTGTCTCGGTAACCGGAGGGAGATAATCCTCGAATCTGAAGCCTTCAAAATCAGACGCGATGTGAAGATACTTGGGACGAGGGACATTGTAGGTTCCCTTCCTGTCCGCAGTATCTGGGGCGTACTCGGTAGACAACAAATGGGTGTCATTGAGCATCCTAATACAGTCCGTCATAAGCATGAATGAAGCAACGGGCCACACGAAAACTCACTTGACATAGTCATCCATCTCTCGCTTCGCATTAGTCTCCAAGCCTGGAGTCGCGCTTCCCTTGACAGGAGATGACTGCGTCTTGGAAGCACTGGAAGAACCGTGGTCAGAAGAATGACTAGTAATTGGGTATATCCACGGGTGAGACTCACTTCTGGGACTCGCCGCGGGCAAAGCCGCCGCCATCGGCAGCTCTTCCTTTTCCCTTGACGTCGGGCTTCTCATCTTGCTGGCAAGAAGGGACTTCAACCACAACCTTGGCAGCATCTCTCTGAGCTCGAAGAGCAGACTCGAAAGCCTTAACCTCCATCCAAGACCTCAGCGGGTCGTTCGCATCCCTCATGGAGCCCCGAACAGCATCGTAGGCCTTCATCATGGAGTCTGTCATGAACCAGTCCTTCGCGAAAGGGTGACCGGCCGAGCAGCCAGGGAGCTGAGGGCTAGGCTCATCGGGACCGTAGTCGACCAGCTCGCTCTGGAAGATGGACCAGTCCTTGGTCGTGGGGATTCCCTCGATCTTGATGCTGGGATCAGGAACTAAGATAAGTCGGTTAGTTACGACATTCATGTGAAGGAAAGAGCAGATAGAAAAAATCTACGTAGCCCAGGCAGGGAGCAAGTAGATGGAGTCAGTAAGAGCAGAAAGGTATCTCATTGAAACCAGAATTTGCTATCTAAGAACCTAGTGGAAGCAGCAGAACAACGCGGAGCACTTGATACCTTCATGGACCGAACGCGAGTACGACTCCGAATCGGTGCTGATGCTCACCTCCCAGAGGTTCACACCGGCATAGCGGGCATGGTCAAAAACGACGGTCTCTGGGCCTTTTAAAGAAATTAGATACAGAAATGAGGAGGCATTAATTTAAAGACTTACTTGAAGAACGGTTGAACTCGTGCAAGTTGTTGTCTTGCCCCCAGTTGCCGTACAAGACCGTATCGTGGGTAAGGGCTCCATTCTCCTGACCGTGTGGTCCGACGTTGGAGTTCATCATCTCGAACTCGTTGAGATCGTAGATGTCCTCGTGATCTTCACTGAGGAAGCCCTGTTCATCGTACATGTTGGCAGCATAGATGTCGCGGGACGACTCGCGAGACGCCTCTTCGATGATGGAAAGGCGATGAGGATTGTGATCTTCAAGGTTACCCGCGGTGTCGATGTTGTTTGCTATTTGTTTTTTGTTTTTTTTTGTCAAAAACACGGTTCGTACTTGCGATGAAAGCTGTCCAAAAATCTATGAGCAGTTGGATGACTTACCAGACTTGGAGCGCGAGTGCTGGCCGCGATCACGTCGAGAAGACATGCTCGACAGTCGCTTGAGGGTAGTGAAGCTCTTTGATTTCTTGAGAGAATGAGCCGCCTTCGATACCAGACCTGTAATGAGAATAATGAGCAACTCTCAAGCGATGGAATAAATGTTGATATGAAGGATCCGAGTGAAGGAAGGAAGGAAGGAAGGTTAAGCAATAATTTTTTGAGTATTTCCGAAGAAACAAACGTCTCAAACACTCGAGTTTGGAGGTGGATGAAGCTCGGCAGGACTCGATGGGAAGGAAAAAGAGGAAGGATCGGAAAATGGATGAGCAGAGGGTGGTTGAAGTGAGAGATCGTGAGATCAGGAAGCGTTGAGGGTTGGAGGAAATATTCACCCTTCAAGGCCTTTGCAGCAGTTCGGAACGTCTTCTTGGACCCGGGCTCTTTTGAACCCTTCTCATTCATCATCATGGAGCTTGAAGCCGTACCGACGACTAAGCGGGTTGATCCCAAGTGGTCGACATCATGGATGGTCGGTTGGATGTAGGCGTTGTAACTGATGGGAATCATTTGATATGGCGGACTGCGCAACGAACGTTTTGGATCAGCTTTGTGCTTATGGAGGGCGAGGTGAAAATTCGGAGCCATCAAGAGAAACTCACTTGGAACTTGGAGTGCTGAAAAATGAAGGACCTAGAGCCTGGTCGATTGCCTTTCAAGTTTTGTGTCTAGTTGGCATCACCCCTTGTGCTGGTGGTGATGTGTGTGTTGGAAGGATTCTTGCAAAGGCTGAAGAACAACCTATTCTGGCAGGAAGCTCCTCCAGGATTCACAAGCCTTGGGTGGGCGTGCACAAAAACATTGTCTATCACATACTTGCAGCCGCATTCCATGAAGAAGTCAAGCTACAGCTGTCATTCTCTGGTCTGGTTCCTTACGTATTAACTTACACAGATATTGTCGCTCAAAACATTTTACACTGATTACCTTTCATGATATGCATCTCTCAAATCATGTTGTGATTAGTTTACAGCTTCATACGATATCTAACCATTGATAAGAGGTGTTCAAAGAACAGCAGGAATTCCTGTTTCAAACCTCATAATCCTAGCAGTACTGTGCACAAAGTAAGGATTGCCTCACTCAAACTCAGTGAATACCGGCGGGCTCCTCTCATGAAAGATGCCCCTCACATCGATATCTGTCGACTATGTTGCCATTACTTCTTGCCCTTTCCCTTGGCAGTCGTTGCCTTGGCCTTGGGCCTACCCTTCTTAGGTTTAGCATCTGCATCTTCGTCGTCATCGTCATCGCCTGCTTTGGCCTTCTTCGTTGCTCTCTTAGCCTTCGGTTTGGGCGCCTTGATTAGCTTGTCCTTCTTCAAGTCAATCTTGTCCTCGTCCTCCTCGCCCGCATCAGCAGGTTCCGCAACATCGGCATCATCGTCCTCCTCAATAGCTTCCTCAAGATCCGGAGCCTCCTTCGCCACCTTCTTGGGCTCCATGATATTGCTGGCCTTCAAGAAAGGAATAGGATGAGACATTGCGTTGTAGCTGGAAAGTTATTAGTACTAAATATGGACAGCGAGAGGCAAGAGTACTTACGTTCGCGTGAATGCTGCCTTTGTCTTGGACTCGATATCAGCCCGGCCCTCAGCTTGCGGACCAACACCGAGCTCCTGAATCGCATCGAAGTCGTCTCGTGTCAAGTAGTAGCTGTCCATCAGCTCGATAATCTCGTCGACAGATTCCTTGCCCTCGATGGACAACCGGCGGATCATCTGATCCCACAAGACAGGCAGATATTGCTGGCGAACCTCATTGGCGTCTCCAGATGACCTCAACCGCATGTGCGAGTGCAGCTCACGGACGAACCGACCAAGTTTGCCAGTCTTGCTGTTGTTGCCGAGCCAGGATGTGAAGTTGGAGCCCATGAGCTGGCCAGCAACGAAACTCGATGGTCGAACCGTGCTGAACACTGCGTGAGTAGGCATGAGACTCCATTGCTGTTGAGGTCCGTGAATCATCCGATCGACCAGGTCACCATCGCTGATGCTCTCCGCCGCCTGGTCTACCAATTCGAGGTACTTCAGGTTCTCTTCCCTCTTGTTGTAACCTCTATTGTTTAGTGCCATGGGTTTTGAGCGTAGGTAGTTTTCCTGGATCATCAGGTAACTGAATTCGTGGTCGTTGAAGTATAGCTCGATCTTTTCGTTCAAAGTGGTTTTACTGGCGGGAGCAAACAGACCACCAGCGAGCATCTTCTGGCAAATATCCCAAGGCTTTAGAACGACGTGTTTCTCCCATGCCTTGGTCATTGCCTTGCCCTTGTCGTAGCTCATCGATGCTTGGTCGAGCTTGGCGGTGGAGATCATGTTGATGATTTGTCGAATATCCTTGTTACTGCCTTCGATGAGGGCATCGACGACAGGTACAGGAAGCTTGAGGCCTTCGCGATGACAGATTGTCATGATACGGGACCGGACCTGTTCGACCGTCGGGCGCCTGAAGGGAACATCCATGGCGACGAAGTCAAACGGCTTCATCTTCGGCAGTTTCCGCTCGTTGCAAATGAGAATGAGGGGGATCTCAGTCTTTTTGCAGAACTTAGCCAAGGCTCCGACACCACCGCGATCTCCTGCGGACATTCCGTCAACTTCGTCCATAATCAATACAATGTTCTTCTTTTCTCCGTCAACCTTCTTGCCGTCTCCGGCAAAGAAGCCGAGAAGCGATGTGTTATTCATGATATCAGCGACACCATTTTCGACTAGTTTCTTGCTGCGAGTGTCACTGGCGTTGCTCTCAATGACATCGAAGCCCTCGAGTTTGGCGGCCAAATGTGCCGCGGTCGTCTTGCCAATGCCCGGCGGTCCAGAGATGATGATAGCCCGCGTGCCGCCCATACCGTCTGCACCACGTCTTTGAAAGTCGTACTTGCGTGCCTTTTGCCAATTTCTCAACCAAGCCTGAATCTTCTCGACCTGTGCCTTGTTGCCGCAGATGTGATTAAGTGCCGTCGGGGCATACTTTGATGTCCACAGCTGCACTGGAGCTGCTGTCGGGGTAGGGGCAGTTGTCGTCCCCCGAGCGGCTGCTGCTTGCTTGGCTGCCTTCTCTGCTGCAGCCTTCCGGGCCTTCTCCTCTCGCTCCATCTCCAATGCCTGGATTTTGATAGCCTCTTCATCCTTCTTCTTCTTTTCGCGCGCCTTCTCCGCACCCTTGCCGGAGCCGCCATAGGCAGGCAACTTCCTGATGAGTTCGAAGAGGCCCTCCTCGTTGATGGTTTTGATGTTCATATCCCTGATTTTCTTCAGCTTGCTGGGTCCCGCGTCGTCTCCCAGAACGACATAGCTTGTCTTGCTACTTGGTGCCCCAGTAATTTTACCACCGTATTTCTTCACCAACGCCTGACCTTCCTCACGGCCAATGGTTTGAAGGACACCGGTGAAGACGAACGTCAATCCAGAGAGACATTCATCCTCGCCTTCAGGCAATTCCGCAGCACCTGCATTAGCAGGCACAGCCGCGCTGTTTCCACCACCACCAGCGTTCTTTCTCCAGTCAAACTTGGGGGCATTTGGGTCCTGGGGTGGAGGCGTCGGAGGGCGGACAGTGGGGATGTTGTCGAGGATCGACTGATAAGCCGAATCTTCAGGTTCGTCTGCTTTCTTGGCCCTGGGAGCGCGTGGCTTAGCGGGAGCCTTCTTCTTTGGCGGCTGCTCTTCCTCCTCTTCCTCCTCGTCCTCGTCAGGAGTCTTGCGCCTCTTTGTGCCAGCTGCTGCCCTCGTGCTCTTGCTTGGAGTCCCATTGGCGGCACTTCGAGAGGCTACACGCTTCAGTTTTGGTTGAATATCCTCGTCGCTCTCGTCCTCCGCATAGTCGTCAGTCTTTCGCTTGTTGCGACCCTTTACATCAGCAGCGAAGATGTCATCGTCATCCTCGTCGTCCTCGTCCTTGTATGCATCGGCATCGTCATCGGACTCGATTTTAGTGTACGTTCTAGCGGCCCGCTTCTTGGGGGTTTCTTCTACAGGTTTCGCAGTTGTCTTCTTGTTGCGTGGACTGGTCCTGATCTCGACTTCGGTCTTTACTTTAGCTGCTTGGTCTGGCTTTACGGCGGGTGCAGGCTTAGCCGCCTTGGAAGATTTCGATGATGCAAAGTAATCGCTAGCTGTCGTCTCAGTTCCCTTTGCAGCCTCGTCTCTGCCACAGAGTCAGAAGCAATCGATGAAGAGGGTAATATGATTCGCGTACTTAGCCTTCTTCTTGACAGCAGCTTTTGTAGCCGGCTTTCTAGGACGAGTTAGCTTTGTTTTCAAAGGCAAGGGTTCGGAATTGACTAACGGCGCAGGAGTAGGCTCGGCATCATCGTCGCTGTCCTCGATGACCTTCCTCCCCCTTCGGGCCTTTGGGGGCTCCTCGACCTTTTTTGGCAGTGGCTTCGGGGGCCCGCCTCCCTTCGGCCCAAAGAATGACCTAATATCAGGCATTGCGTTATGTGCTGTCACCTCTGTTTCGTTGAGTGATTGCAAAGAGCAGCGACAGATTTATATCGAAAGTTGGGCTGCTGTTGCCTGGAGATGTTGGAGGTTGACAGACGAAGAGACCAATCGAGGTCGCCGTGCCTGGTGTCGAGAAGCGTGCACGTAATGGATTTCCAGTTGCTACGCGAAAGTGACGCGAGGTCTGTGACCCCGGTCAGTTCACTTTAGAGTGCTTGTGGCGCAGCAGCTCCAGGCAAAGCCTCAGCAAAATTATCGCCCAACATCTCAGGCCATCTAAGCCACACCCAAGCTCTCGTGAAGCTAGGGACATTTTTTTGGAGATCCCATCATCAACGACGTTCATCGGCAATTCGCAAACATGAGGTCTACCGCTCCTACGGCGCTGCTCAGCGCCTTCCAAGGCCTCAGAATATCTGCGACACCGATAGTCAGCCCTCTCAGGGCCGCGATCCGACCTCAATTGACGAAGCCGCTGGTCGCATCCCAGATCCTCCGCGATGCTCGCCCATTTTCCACGACACCTGCAGCGCAGGGCACATGGCTCGAGCCCTCGATCGACCGAACGAAGAAAATGATGAAAGGACGTCCTCGTGTGGCTACGGGAGGATCGACCAAGGGCACAACTGTCATCTGGGGCGACTACGGTCTCCGAATGAAGGATCACCACCGAAGAATCAGCGCCAAGCAGCTCAAGAACGCTGAAGATACGATTAAGATGAGATTACGTGGTCAAAAGTACCGGCTGTACAAGAGAGTGTGCTGCAACGTTGGTGTCTATGTGTCTGGTAACGAGGTAAGGCGGATGATGAGGAATTATGAGTGATAGTCAGGTGCTGATTCCCGGACTAGATGCGTATGGGTAAGGGAAAGGGTTCTTTCGATCATTGGGCGGCGCGTGTTGCTGTGAACCAGATCGTTTTCGAAATCAGAGGAATGCTTCACGAGGCTGTTGCGAAGGATGCCTTCCGTCTGGCGGGTAACAAGTTGCCCGGTGAGTACATCCCCAAATGCGTGAGGCACAACCATTACTGACTCAATGCAAGGTCAATGGGAGTTCGTACACAAGGGAGCCGCCCCTGTTGTTGGTATCACGAAGCTTGAAAACGGTGTCACGTTGGAGGATCTGAAGAGGCCAAGAAAGGTGATCGCGCCTGAGGACTTACTGGCTGAGGCAACAAGCAAGCCCACCAGCGCGGCGTCTGCCACTACGCCATCTGCAGCGCCCTAGAGTTTTGGATGACAATGATTGTAACATTTACCGCTCTTCACTTTGAGATAGGCTAAGCGCAATCTCAAGTTCATGGAGTGGCTGTACTATAGATGACCTTACCAGATGGCGAGGTGTCATTGCGGCTGTACAAATAAAGGAACTACCTTTCAAATTCATCATGACTATATCTTGAAATGATCATTGCCGGCTTTTGTTGCACAAATTGGTTTATATAGGATCGAGAGAATGCTTGAGGCGTCATTGTGCGCCAAGTAGTGGTGCATGCACATGTGCAGCTTGAGGGCACGGGCCAAGGTCACTAGCCACGCCTAGATATTTCCCACTTAACGCGAACGCGTCTTCTTTCAGAGCGCATCACCAAAAAGTCCCACGCTTTGCAGCCCGCTCCGTCAGCCAGTTTGAAGTCTTCAACAAGGCATTTCCACATCACAGCAATCAAAATGGCGCTCATTGTCGACAAACATAGACCAAGATCACTAGATGCTCTGACATACCATCAGGAGCTCTCGGACCGACTTGGCTCTCTGGTAGGAAGCTACAAATCTGCTCTCTCACAGGCAGCTACTCACATATTTCACAGGCCCAGAGCGGAGATTTCCCCCATTTGTTGGTATACGGTCCGTCCGGCGCTGGAAAGAAGACCCGCATCGTCGCCACACTCAAGGAGTTGTACGGGCCCGGTGTAGAGAAGATCAAGATCGATGCGCGTGTTTTCCAGACGTCGAGTAACCGCAAGCTCGAATTCAACATTGTCGCGTCCAACTACCACCTCGAGATCACTCCGTCGGACGTCGGAAACTACGACAGAGTTGTTGTACAGGACCTGCTGAAGGAGGTGGCACAGACACAACAGGTCGACCAGTCGGCAAAGCAGAGATTCAAGGTCGTGGTCATCAATGAGGCAGACCACCTTACCAGAGATGCGCAGGCTGCGCTGCGTCGCACAATGGAGAAGTACTCTCCTAACCTACGATTGATCCTCCTAGCCAATTCGACGGCAAACATCATCGCCCCCATCCGATCGAGAACACTTCTGGTCCGAGTAGCTGCACCAACTCACGAGCAAATCTGTGAGGTCCTGGCAGTGTCAGCGAAGAAGGAGAACTGGCCCATGGTGAAGGGTCTGCATATGAGGATAGCGCAGGAGAGCGGCAGGAATCTACGACGAGCTCTGCTCATGTACGAGGCCGTTCACGCACAAAAGTAGGGCATCTTTGCGCCCGGCCTTTGTAGGGTTAGGAGCTAACAAGCCAACAGCGAGAAAGTCACGGATAGCACACCAATCCCGCCGCCAGACTGGGAGGCTCTCATCAGCCAGATAGCGAGAGAGATCGTTGACGAGCACACGCCAGCACGGATTCTTCAGGTGCGTGCGAAGCTATACGACCTTCTCACGCACTGCATACCGCCAACCACGATTCTCAAGACATTGACGTTCAAGCTCATTGCGTTGATCGACGACGCCCTGAAAGCGGAGGTGATCAAGTGGTCGGCATTCTACGAGCATCGGATCAGGATGGGCACGAAGGTCATCTTCCACCTGGAAGCGTTCGTGGCCAAGTTCATGAGGATCATGGAGATGTACTTGATGAGTATGGAGTTGTGAGCAAAATGGATAATACCAAAGGAGGCGTTTAGGGGTTCAAGGCGGTACATGTCGGGGGCACATACTTCTTCTACTACTACCAGGCACGCCAGGCCAGTGCCAAAATGCAAACAAGTCCACCTAGCGGCTCCCAACCAGCTGGGTCTCTAATGTGTTTTGCCGTCAGTCCGATTGGATGTTTATGAGTCGAGCGTCCAATGTCTCAAAGAGCATTCGGAACCGCAGTGCGCGCATGTGGTAACTTGTGATCGATCGGCAAAGCCTCACGACAGGGCCCATACTTCCGGTCAGGATGACCGACCAGGGTACCGAGGATAGAATGTCAGTTTCTACGTGTATATCTTGGGTGCTTAGGCGACGATGCTGCCTCACGCAGGATGCAAGTGAACCTATTGCGTTAGTCTGATAGGTCACCGCGCAAGCGGCTAAGACGGCTCCCCTTCTTTTTTTTTCTTGCACTCAACAATCTGTCATCAGGAGTTCCCCAACAGAAAGGGCGAAATTCCCACATGCTTATATGGGGATGCCAGAGATCCATATTCTGCCGCACGAGGCTCGGAGGACTCGCGGTGATTTATCCCAAATGGCCCGTTTGAGAGAATCTCCGATTTCCAGAATAAACCCCGGCCAAAGGTTGAAGCAACAATACTTTTTTCGCTCATTGATACGGACAGGTAATCCGTACCCTGTGATTCTCCACACAAATCGCTCAGATGTAAGAGGATCCTTCGCCCGGATTTCCCGTAAAGAAGGAGGACCCCTTCCCGGGCCACAAAATACAGATGCGGCGGCAGCGACGGCGGGACGGCGTTATGCCCAAGACTTCCCCCGCGGGTCTCGGGTATGCCAAGGCGACTTCCATTCGTCCATCCTATGAGACGGCGGGAGGTGGACTGACCCGGATGAGCAGGGAAAGGTTAGGTTGGAACCAGTCTCACACATGCTGCATAGTAAGAACAATGGAACAGGGGTTATTTGAGGAAGGGCAAGGGACTCGGCCTTCTGGAATGGCAGCACGCAGCACGACTAAAACAGCGCATCACAAGCAGGGGCGCGCGCTTGCCCTGTGTATCGATACTTCACTGAGGTACTTCAACTGGTGGACATGGGATATCCGGGTGCCCACGGGGTAAAATGCGGGAAGTCTATGAGCTGTCTGGGGAGTCCAGGGTTAGGTGAAAGGGTTCTGAGGGGAAAACGCGGAGGCGAGGTGTTTAACTGCAGGAGGCCATCATGCCACGTTTGGTGCTGGAGAAAATTTGCTAAATGGAACGTGAAGCTCTTCGATTCGTTCATGTTCACAGATTCGACAGGAACCAACACTTTGGTGTACTCGTTGGAGGAAGGGGCTCTTGATATGAGGCAAGCCACTTTCCCGAAGACAACGCCAGGCGTCAGGTACACAAAAACGTGAGGCAGGCGCCTTAGGTAAGTTAGGCAGCACACAGCACCTGCCTGTTGTGTGTTACATCAGTCATACCCGAGGATGGCATCCACTTACAAGCAATCCATGGATCTCTTCTCCTCTCTTCAACCTGCGCAAGGACGAGCGGGACTTCTGTTTGACCCCTCCAACCACACACGCACACCACCGCTCGCTACACCAGCATTCTCTACCCATGGTTTTCTTCCGCCTGCATGGTGCTGGTACAGATGTGCCCCTCCATTCAGTCTACAGGCCAATGCCATGCTGTAGCAATACGACAACCAACCTCCTAACGCTGCCTGTAACTTCAGATGGAGGTTCCTTGGTTCCCCAACTGGCGGCGACCTCGACGGCGGCCATGATAGCTCCGATACAACTCTCTAGTATCTTGGAGAACAGATCACCCAAGTGGATGCTACTATTCGTACCAATGTACTCCATACGGAGTACTTTGACAGCCTCCGTAGTTTATTCTGTGGACCGCAGCCGACGTCGGAGATGCCGCATGATAGGCCTGCGGTCATCGACAGTCATCACAGTGGGTTCGGGGGCATTTTTTCTCTTCCGAAGGACAATCGGCAACACGCGCGAGTGCGCAGCCTGAGAGATGACCCACAATCTGCAAGGAGAAAGAAGACAGTTGCAAATTGCGACTGCAGGTGTGGTGGATTACGACCCCGGAATCTGCGAGACTTTGTTGAATCCCGACCCAATGCCAGACCCCGAAATGCCTACGACGAACAGCGGGGCCTGCGGAGCCCTGGGGCCGCTCAATTCTCGACTTTGTTGAAGTTACCTTCCGTTGGATGCTCCGATACAACCGGGCATGCATTTGCTTGAAGAACAACATCATTGCCTTTGAGAGCACCTGGGTTGATATGGTCGTTGCCAGGTCGTCCAGAAGTCGCAGGAGCCAAGCCAAAGGACACAATCATCAACATGTCATCGTTGGGGTCGTGGCCAATCACGGAGGCCGGAACACCACGGCACTTAGGGGTCGCGCGCCGTGATCAGCATCCATCGTCCTCGGCTGGCGTACACTTGGCTGGGCGACAGCCGCATGGCTTCCTGAATAGCGGCGCAATGCGGTCAGCCTAGGAGACCTATGAGGCGCAAACTCGACGCCGCTGGGGAAGAGGAGTGCGGGGAACGCTGGGCAGGTGAGGGGCAAGCTTTGGTGCCTCGTTCGCTTGACGCCAAAATGATTTGACAGCAAAGCGTCGGGAGACCAGTCCGCCGCATTGACAAATTCTTGGAGCTTCCGGTTGTCCTCGGTCTGGTTCGGCCACCCAAGCAACCAAGGTGATGATGGACGAAGAAGTCGGGTGATGGGCGCCACTTATACCACTGGCGCATTCTCGGCGAGTTCAAGCCAGGAGACGAAAAGACAGGCCATAACCCGAGACAGACGACTAGGAGAGATGTCGACAGCCACGGCCGCAGTGCAAGAAGAAAGCTCCACCAAAACAATGGCTCTCAATATGTGCTGCTTTGGTGAAGTGATATCGTCAATGGTGAATCGATGAATATATATCATAGGGCCGATTTTAGGCGGTCAGGGTATCCATACAGGCTATTTACGAGCACAGGCAGGAGACAATTTCAGTACCGACACTGATTGACACGCGATGCCCCCATTTTAAGACAGGCTCCCTAGCGCGAATGGTGTGAAAGCGAATGGCTCGTCACCTGTACAAATGAGCGCGGGATTATGAGAAGGCTCTTGGACGTCGTCACCGTCATCCTAACAACAGGCTACCGTGGATCACGAGAAGGGCCAGGGTCATTGGGCGTTCACTTTGCTCGGCCGGTCGACGGGAGAATCTAATAGGTAGGCGAACAGAGTTCGTCGCATTCAGACGAGCTACGGACACTTCGTAAAGTACTTACAAGGCACAGCTGCGAGGTCCAATTGTGTCTTTTTGTCTCTCCTTAGCGCAGAAACCCTTCCCCTCCCCCAGACCAAGACCAACCGACGGGCCAAGGAGCATCCAGGCGCGGACGGCAGGCGGGCTGGCGGGCTCCTTTGGCGAGTTTGGAGACGGGTAGCTTGGCGTCCTTGGGCTCTGGGGAGAAAGGTCAAAAGGTACATTCGTCTCGTCTTTGACTGGACGATGCAGGTCTGCGCGGTGTTGGGAGCTGGGTTGGACGCGAGGGGTTGCAGGGAATGGGAGGGTTCGCAGGTGGTTCGGGGCAAAGGAAAGGAAAGACGCAGCTCAACCCCCGGCCAAGCGGTAACGGTACAGCGGTACGGAGTAGGGAGATGGACCAGCCACAGCCCGCCTACGGAGTACAGGCTACAGGAAGCGGATGGGATTGCGGGGTGCCATGGCAAATGATGACCAATGGAGGTCAAGGGATGGGCTGAAGGAGTTTCCCTTTCCGCATGGCTTGTCCCTTTTCTCCATAACATCATCGGCCTGCGCTGTACCTTGATCCGTGGATGTGATCCGTACCGTGGATGGGGCTCCCCTTAATAGAGACCTGACTGAGTTCACTGACACGCCGCACAATGCCCAAACCTGGGACCTTGGGCTGATGGAGATGGCTGTTTGAGGGTGAATAAGTATTTACTGCGAGTGCTGAGCCGTGACTGTGAACTGAAGCTAGGTATGGATGTGTGGATATGTTTGTGCAAGATATGGAGTGCGGTACCGAGCAGTGAGTGAGTGGCTGGTGTCGTTACAAGGAAGCTTCCTTTTAGCTCTCCAGCTTGACGCGGTGCACCGTACCAGGTCCCGAACAGCGCCTCCGGCTCAAGTTGTCGAGCCGAAGTCCACGTTTACCAGACGTTCCCAGTACAAGTCCCAAGTTCCCCATTCGTCCATTAAAAGCAATCCCATCCCCCGTCCAATTCGCGGCTCGGCCACCTGGAGAGCTGATCTTCTTAATTACGACTCACATCCTCTTCGTCTTTCCCAATTCCTCCTACTACTACTACTCCTTCTCTTCTCTTCACTTCCACAACCCAACTCCGATTACTCCTACTTTTCTGGGACATCTCCTCTCTCAGCTACATACGCATAAAGCAAACATAACGAGGACAGGATTCAAGGGAACCACCCATTGGGACGTCGACTTGTTTTCTCTGCTGCCGCTACCCGCTTTGCGGCAACGCCTATCTAGGACACCACGCGACTCGACGCTCGACTTGTGGAGAGTTGCGCCAGTTCCGACCCCAGCTTGCGCGCGACCTGCCATCATTACTGCACGAGCAGGACTGCTTCTCTTACGACGAGGACGGCAGAGACAGACGATTGTCGCACGATTCTCACAGCTTCGCAGCGCCAGCGGATCTCTCGAAGCTCAACAGACCTCTACAAGCCTGCACAAAGTACCCCGCATCGCTTCATAAACGCACACAATACTTTACACACGCACGCACGCACGCACGCAGCACATACATAAACCACCCCGCCGCCACAATGACCGAAGCCGCAGAGCCACAAAAGGCCCCCGTGGTCGCCGAGGCCCACCTCGTTGATACCTTCCGTAAGCCCGAACAGAACCCCAATTTCCTAGCTCCCTTTCTGGTCTGCTTTTGGTTCCTCGCGCCAAACAGGACCGAGCTCTGTATCCGCGTCCTCATCCTTTCAACCGCATTTACACGGTTCTCTGGGCGAGCGCAACGCAAACCTGACTGCTCTCGGTTCGATCAAATGGCTTTATTTGCATGCTTGTTGGGAGAACCGCCATGGCTAATTTTGAATCCCAACAGATCCCCCCCAAAAGATGCTTGACAGTAAGTGCGCCGCCGATTCGCAGACGCCAGATTCCAGACCCAGACACCCAAGAGTCAGACCCAGTTCCATGGCCTGTTGCCGTCCGAAAGTCGTGTGAGGGGCACTGGAGATTGTCTATGGCGGCTGCAGGGGGGTTGTGGTTACTGTGGTCAACCCTATGGATACCCACGAAGTACTTTGTACCTTCCATGGGAGAAAGAAGGAGGGGCAGCGCAATTCGGAGCTACTGATTGGACGTTTTGGGCTAACAATTCTGTCTCTTTCTCGCAGAGCACCCCAGCAAGCCCCACCTGAGCAGTAAGCCGTCTTCCCCTCTTTACCCCAATTCCTCCTCTCTTCATTGGCTGACCGGAGCTCCCCCCTTCCTCTCCACTGCTGCAGGTCTCGAGGACTATCAAAAGTTGTACAAGGAATCCATCACCGACCCCAAGGCCTTCTGGGGCACCAAAGCCCGCGAGCTTCTGTCTTGGTTCAGCGATTTCCAGACCGTCTACTCCGGTTCCCTGGCCGGCGGTGATAGCGCTTGGTTTGTTGAGGGCCAGCTCAACGCTTGCTACAACTGCGTCGACCGTCACGCCTTCAAGGACCCCAACCGCGTTGCCATCATCTACGAAGCCGACGAGCCTGGCGAAGGCCGCAATGTCACCTACGGCGAGCTGCTCCGCGAGGTCTCACGCACCGCCTGGGTCCTGAAGCAGATGGGCGTGCGCAAGGGAGATACCGTTGCCATCTACCTACCCATGATTCCCGAGGCCATCATTGCCCTCCTCGCTTGCGTCCGTATTGGCGCCGTCCACTCCGTCGTCTTCGCCGGCTTCTCCGCCGATTCCCTTCGTGACCGTGTCATTGACGGCAACTCAAAGGTCGTCATCACTACTGATGAAGGTAAGCGTGGCGGCAAGTTGATCGGCACCAAGAAGATTGTCGACGACGCCTTGAAGCAGTGCCCTGATGTGTCCCACGTCCTTGTCTACAAGCGCACCGGCGCCGATGTGCCCATGACAAAGGGCCGTGACTGGTGGTGGCACGAAGAGGTCGAGAAGTGGCCTTCCTACTTCCCCCCTGAGCGAGTCAACTCCGAGGACCCCCTTTTCCTTCTCTACACCTCCGGTTCCACCGGTAAGCCCAAGGGCGTCATGCACACCACCGGTGGCTACCTGGTCGGTGCCGCCGCCACGGGCAAGTACGTCTTTGACATTCACGATGGCGACCGCTACTTCTGCGGCGGTGATGTCGGTTGGATTACTGGACACACCTACGTCGTATATGCCCCTCTGCTGCTCGGTGTGAGCACCGTCGTCTTCGAGGGTACACCCGCCTACCCCAATTTCTCGAGATATTGGGATATCATCGCGAACCACCAAGTCACCCAGTTCTACGTCGCCCCTACCGCCCTGCGGTTACTGAAGCGCGCCGGTGACCAGCATGTCAAGGGTGACATGAAGCACCTCAGAGTACTGGGCTCCGTCGGTGAGCCCATTGCCGCCGAGGTCTGGAAGTGGTACTTTGAGGTTGTCGGCAAGGAGGAGGCCCACATTGTAGACGTAAGTGAAGTTGGCATTGATGGGAGGATACAACTGGACTAACAGAATTGCAGACATACTGGCAGACCGAGACCGGTTCCAACGTCATCACTCCCCTGGCTGGTGTTACGCCGACCAAGCCCGGTAGTGCCTCGTTGCCCTTCTTCGGCATCGAGCCCTCCATCATCGACCCCGTTTCTGGCGAAGAGATTCACGGCAACGACGTCGAGGGTGTGTTGGCCTTCAAGCAGGCATGGCCCAGTATGGCCCGCACCGTCTGGGGCGCCCACAAGCGCTACATGGACACGTACCTGAACGTCTACCCAGGCTACTACGTGAGTCTTGCCCTCCTATTTGACAGTTTTGTACAATAGCTGACAATGATAATAGTTCACCGGTGACGGAGCCGGTCGTGACCACGAGGGCTTCTACTGGATCCGTGGCCGTGTTGATGACGTCGTCAACGTCTCTGGCCACCGCCTGTCGACCGCCGAGATCGAGGCCGCGCTCATCGAGCACCACTCCATCGCCGAGGCCGCTGTCGTTGGCGTCGCGGACGAGCTCACCGGCCAGGCCGTCAACGCCTTCGTCGCCCTCAAGGACGGCAACGAGGCCTCGGACGCGCTGCGCAAGGAGTTCATCATGCAGGTGCGCAAGAGCATCGGGCCGTTTGCCGCGCCCAAGGCCGTTCACATCGTGCCTGATCTGCCCAAGACCCGCTCCGGCAAGATTATGCGCAGAATTCTCCGCAAGATCTTGGCTGGTGAAGAGGATCAGCTTGGTGATGTTACGACTGTAAGTTTGAAATCACCTATTGATGAGTACCTGTATGCTAATGCGAAGAATAGCTTTCGGATCCCTCCATTGTTGAAAAGATTATCAACATTGTCCACGAGGAGAAGAGGAAGAAGTAAATGTATGCCGAACGATGTTGGGGGAGTGGGGGAGAGACAAGAGAGACGTGAGTGATACCACATGAACAGAGGAGTATGGATAAAGGTACAAACCGATCGGTTGATGTACCGCCCGCCTGGAAACTCCCATGAAAGGCTTTTCTAGGGTTATTTGCTTCTTGTTTTTTGTCATATAGCGAACCGTGTTTTTGAATATTTTCGAGTCAAATGCAAAAGGAAAACAAAAAACATGAAAAGATGCATTGCCTATCTATCGCGTGCCATGCTACGTGCCTCTCAGGGCCCGGCTTGATATCGGACTTACTTGATATCTTGATGACGAGTGGGTAAACTCAATCAGGTATCCGGATCACGGTTCCCACCAATCAACGAGTCGCTTGAAGAACGTTATCAGAATCGAGGAAGGCTGTGTCTACCTACTGATACTCGTAGCTGACGAGATATACGGCCTTTGCCACCGAGGCTCAGCTGCCCATCTCCAACACCGAAAACATTGGGTTGATCAAGACTGCGGCCCGATGGATGACGGGAGTAAGAGTCTGCGTCCACGGAGAACCCCGGGAGAAAAGAGAGAGAGAGAGAGGTCCGTTCGTTCATCTGCAGCTTGCTGACACTCGGATGCCCCCTCTTTAGACGCGGCGCTCCGCCCGCTCCACGGAAGGGGGAAAAGCCCGGGCCACGGTTGAGTTTCTCGGGGCCGCTAGTGCAGACACTGCAGGTGCTGCTCCGTCGGTCGAGAACGTGAGCTAGAGGTCTGTTCTGTACGTGTAAAGGCCTGGGAGGCACGCTCGTTGGTTGTGGGTTCCCAGGCCGGAGACAAGAAGGGGGGAGAGAGAGAGGGAGAGAGCACGGTTCAGCGGGAGATGCGTGACGCTAGAGCGGCACCATTCGTGGACTCGCAGGATGGAATGATGTCGTTTTGCGGGTTTTGCTATGCATTTACTTATCTGTATGTTGGGTTCTTGTGTGATGCGGTTGGGAAGGGAGTATGCTTCTGCGTCTACCGTTCTGTGCAGACCGGGCCGGGATACATCTGCAACCGGCGGATATGTCTCCCTTCTGCGACCTCTTACGCAGTGCGAAGAGGGAAGAGCGGAGTAGGAGGACGACGATGATCCCCCTCGGTGGTTCGGCCTCCCTCTGATGGGACTTTTTTTTTTCTGGTCGGCGCTTACCCGGAACGTCTGGGGAACGTCTGGAATTACCATGGAAGCATAGCCTCAGCGCGCTGCATGACCACTTTTTCTTCTTTTGCACTCAGAAGGGGGTGGCATAGGCGGATGACTTGGAGGAGGACTGGGAAAGGCAACGTTGATATCGTCGTCATCACTGTTCTCAAGGAACGGACATCGCCTTGCTGAATCCATCCTTCCCCATTCCGTAGCTTCTTGGCCGAGGGCCTACACAGCACGGTAGGACTTGGCATGTCATCAAAGGGTCTCTTATATCCGAGGAGAGAATGGGGACTTCGTCGGACGGTAAAACTTTGTCCTGTCGATTAGTCTTCGGCTAGGAGTACTAGGTGCTAGTTTGGCAAGACACGTGGCTGACGGGATAATGTGAGCAGAAGGCTGTGTATATTTACGCTTACACTGAATGCAATCCCTGAAGGCCTTGAGCGAGAGATGTGGCGGGATCATATCTGCGGTGATGGTGATGTTTGCTACAGTCTTTCCAGGCTGGGTGTCTGGTCTCATCAGATACGGCAGACAGTCAAGTTCCGTGACTGATGAAGTAATGGGAGTATCTTTTACGTTCTCTTGATCACCAGGCTTTACATGATTGTGTATCTCCGATAAGTTTGTCACCGGGGCGCGGTCTGTTTAGACGAAGGGTACTCACTTGAACAATGGTCATTTGAGTAATTATGTAAGTAGTCGTAGTCATGGAATCGCGATACACCCTGGCTCCGATACCAACCTTTTTCTACTGTGTAGCGTGCCAGCGGTTCATGATCCATGTGGTGGTGATCATGGATCATGATGGAGCACTCTGGATGAAGGCAGGTTCCGTCACTTCCCTTCCCCCTTCTTTGAGCATTCTACTACCGATGTCCAAGAAAGCATCGGATGACGATCAGACGGAGACGGAAACCCAACAACCACGATCGACCTGTTCGGGCCAAGAACCAAGGCTAGACTCCTGAGGTGTCCTGGCAGGCGAGATGTCCCCTCCATGGGCTTGGCGTCCAAAGATGCGGCACCCTCAGGTGCCGTGAATTGTTCGGAGGTAATTTGATACCCTGATGCGTGTGGGGGAAAAGGGTTGGATTCTCTCGGAAGACAAGAGGCATAACATGGAGGAGGCCTCCTTGGATAAAGCAAGGTAAGGTAAGGTGAGAGATCCGTTACGGATACTTGTGAAAGGTCACTATCCATCTCTATTCTCCACCGACTTTTGGCACTCGGTATCGATTATTCAGCAAACAGAAGGGTTCACAAACGAGATGGTTGGTCGAGAGGGGAACTTGTTTTGTTTCGTTTGGCTTTTGTTCCCGTGCATGCAGCGAGCAAAGCCACCACAGGATGGGGTCTGACGCGCAATCCTCATGAGAGGGGGCGCCGACATGTAAGTTGTGCTAGTGTAGTTGGATGTGCTTGTTTTTTTCCCCTCCCATGCTGCGTGAATGCGGCGGTACACGGCATCGGCGGAGGATCAGGGTCTTAAATCCGACCTTCTCGACTGACTGACTGACCAGAGCGGGCTGTGTAGACAGGACAGGCGATGTTGATGGTTGCTCTAGAAAGGCCATCTGATGTTTTCCCTGGCCGAAAGCCAAGGTGTTAGATGAGGGTGAATGATTGGTTCGGTCGGTAGCGGGGGGAGAGTATTGAGTTTCTGGACTCTGTCATCCATTCCCATGTCCTGTACGCGGAAGGTTTAATCAAGTCTGGGGTTTCCTCTGATTGTGTAACTTCCAATACTACTTCGCTTGAGACCCTGGAGATTGGAGTTACCTGGCAATTTTTACCGAACCAAGCTGTCTCGGGTGCGTGCCTAGGTGTATTGGATGCGTTCTCTTGCTGATACTTGGTGAAGAGGAAGCAGCAGCAAAATGAAACTTCCAAGTGAAAGATGAGTGACATCAAGAAAAAAGAAAAGAAAAAGTCCAATTAGGTTTAGCGGTCCCGAACCACGCATCCCCGGGCCCAGAGACAGAGTTGGCTCCGTCAGAGAACTTTAAGCCAAGCCCTGCTCAGCCTCCCGAAAGTCAGGGACCCAGTGTATAGAGAGGGGGGGAGGGAGACGTAAGCTTCAATAAGCTTACTCGGTTTTTTCGGTGGTTGAATGGAAATTTGCAAAACAAGCAAGTAGGACACAACCCAAGCACCAAGACCGTCCCATCCGACGCGCGCGGGGGGGAAAGCCCATCCAGACGAGAAAGCGTTTGCAGTGGGGGAAAAAAAAGTGGCAGAGAGGGAAGCCAAGAAAAGTGATGAGCATAATAGTGGTATCGGCACAATTGAATGATCCACAGATTCCATTCTGTCAAAAAATCGGAGAACATTCCAAGATTTCGGGAAGCATAGAAGAAGAATACTTAAATCATCGTGGGTGCATGCACTACGGGACGGATCAAATCAGGTCATACTTTTTGTCTTTGAGGCTGTACACAATAGAGATCTCGACATTTCTCTTCAACTCCCCGTCAAAACGTCAAACTCGAAAAAGGCTTGAAGAACCCCTCAATAGGATTGCTATTGCCAGCATCATTTCTCGACGAAACCCTTTCCGAGGGTGAGGCAGTTGCCATTGGCTGAGAAAGCGCCCTATTTCGCAGACTACCTGGCCCAGCGTGCCATTCCATTGGGCTCTGAAACACACAACGGGAAAAAGGTCGCAACTTGGAGCCAAGGGTTTGGAGAGAGAGAGAGAAAGACCATAAAAAAGGTACGTATTTTGTCTATAACAGCACGGCTAAGAATAGCCCACGATTACACAGAACTGTGTAAAGTAGGGATCCCTCTGTCAAGGGAAACCCGACACACCACCATTCGTTCATTGTGCAGGTGCATTTGCGAGAGAATCCTCAGAGAAACCGCTGACACGCTGCCAATCGCTCAGCCCGATACATCTTTCTCAGGGCTGCCATCCCATCCCATCACGTCCTCCCCCCTCCATTCATCGGCTCCATTGCCTTGCTAGGCCACCGCCCCCTCCTGCATTCACGGGAATTGGAGCAGGTATTCGCGGCAACTTGGACTTAACAGTCGTCCTCCTAGGTCTCCTCGTGCCTCAGCTCAGACGAGGACAGTGTCAGATCCCCGGGAAAGGAGCATCTTGGCTTTTGACGCCGGGATTCCCCTCTCGCTACAGCCTACGAACGCAACGCAACGCACGCACCCGCATCCCACTTGGTGTCGGCATCAAAGAGGTATGTTGGAATGAAGTTTTTTTTCTTGCAGTCCTCCTATTCTTGCATGAGCCTGAATCATAACGTGCATATGTCGGTCAGCGCCATGAGATGAACTATAGCGCACACATTACGAAGTAAACAGAGCCCCGATGCCGGCTTCTGCATCGGTGGGCTTTGGCTAAACCGGAATCAGAGGCTACGGACGGCGGGTTCTTCGGCCTTTCTCTTTTTTCTTTCGTGGCCCATTTTGCTCTCGTTTAATTCTTATTTGGGGCATTGGTGTCAGTGACAAGCCAGTCCAAGTGCCTGGGATGGATCACGAGAGCGAGCAAGCGCAGCGTCCAGCGTAGCGCCCGTGTTGGCGTCCATGGGCTCGGGGTCGATGGGGGATCGACCGGGTCGCAGAATTAATTGGCATTTGCGGCTTCCGTTGCCAAAAGGTTGTCAGCAACTAACAGTGAAACAGGGACACGAATTCCGAACCATTCTCCATCCTGACATCCTCCTAGGCTTCTCCTAGCCTTCTTTTCCTCCCCCGGTCCTGGAGAAGGGTACATCATTAGCCAGTCAAGAGTCTAGAGAGGAGAGAAAAGAGTGTGCAGAGCCACAATAGAACCCATCCCGCAACCTTGATTCTCACTCACCCGACCCAACCACCCCTTTTGGGACTGTCGTTTATTTCTCTCTCTTGCATCGTACTCAACACGACAAACCGAGAGAGATCGCTGTACTCCGTACATACAGACACAAAAACCGGGTTGGTTGCTAGGGACGCTAGGGACGCTACGGGGGCACTTTGTACAGCTTGCATTGTCCCAGCCCCCACGAGGATACTTGGACATTGGCGTTGCCACTGCCGCGTCGCCGAGTAGTACTAGGCCAAGAGTTACCAAGACGTCGCCCAGCCCGCCTGTGGAATCCACAGCACCTCCCGAGCTCCAATACAGTTGGTCCACGCCCCCGTACCAAGAGATCGTGTTGCGCAATCCACCGTTCATCTCACACTCGCACACTCATTGCAGTGGACTCTCACTCTCATTCTCACTCTCACTCTGGACGAAGTAGGTGGTGTGTGCCACACGCCCCCCCGAGGATCCCACATCCGCAAGTTCCTGAGCACTGGCGCTCTCTCCTCTTCCGTCACCCGTCGAACGGCCGTCAGCACCCGGACTTTCCACCATCTTTTCCCCGTCCACCACTCTCCATTCGTTCATTCTTGTTTTATTACTTTGCTGTCTGTATGGTTCCCTTTTTTGTTCGTCATCCCATCGTCTTCGTGTGTGTATTTGCTCTTTTTTGGAAACCATCCGGGACGACGCGGTGCGACGCGGGCACAACAGTGGTTTAAGACGATCGCAAACCGACCCTCCTCCTCTCTCAATCTCCCCTATTCGAGAGGCTTACGCAACACCACAAGTGAGAGGCCTCTCTGAGCCTCACCCCGTTTGCGGGGACACCACCACAAACCATGGTTTCCTTCAGGACCATAGCTGCCGCCTTTGCCGGCCTCGCGGCTCTTCCCCAGAGTGTTTTTGGTATATCTTGGGCAAGTGATGGCGTATTGCGATGCATACTGACGACGGCGAACAGCACACTCGACACAGCGCAACCCGCTGAGTTATGTCACCATCCTCGAAGATGCCGTCTTCCACTCCCCTTCACAACACTGTCACGCCCTTTCGCACTTCGATCTCACATTCTCTCTGCACGACAAGCAACAGGAAATACGTCTTGCGCTGGAACCGAACGATGATATTCTCCACAACAATCTCCAAGTGAATTACATGGGCCACGACGGCAAGATCCACACCACAGAAACTGTCGACAGGTTAGAGCACCGGGTATTCAGGGGAAAGGCATTCGTACGCCACGAGGGAAGCCCCAACGACTGGAGGCATGCTGGATGGGCTCGAATCACGGTACATCGAGACGGCGCGGAACCCATTTTCGAGGGCGCTTTCCGCATCGACGACGACCACCACCGAATTCAGACCGGAACCAACTACCATGCGCGCAAGCACCGTGAGGACCCCGACGCTCCGGGCAACGGCCGGAACCCCGACGAGTACATGGTGGTCTGGAGGGACTCGGATATCATCGAATACTGGACCGACCGTGAGGATCTAAAGAAGAAGCGGGAAATTTTCGGCCGGTCTTCATGCAACTCGGACAGCTTGGACTTCAACACCGACTACAAGATCTTTGACGCGCGGGATACCGAACCCCTGCAGTCCGTGCCATCAAACTCTCTCTTCGGACGCAACATCTTTGGCAGACAGATTGACGGCAGTACCGGTAACAACGGTGCAGGTGTCAACCTCGTCTCCACCATCGGACAAACCAACGGATGCCCGACGACGCGCAAGATCGCCCTCCTCGGCGTTGCTACGGACTGCACTTACACCGCCGCCTTCAACTCAACGCAGGCTGTCAGACAGAACATCATCGATGTGATCAACGCCGCTTCCGAGGTGTACGAGAGCACATTTAACATCTCACTCGGAATTCAGAATCTCACAATTAGCGATGCCAACTGCCCTGGACAGGCGAGCTCGACCGCCCCGTGGAACGTCGCCTGCAGCAACAGCGTCACCATTACCGATCGTCTGAACCTCTTTTCGGCGTGGCGTGGTAAGTCCAACGACGACAACGCCTTCTGGACGCTTCTGAGCACCTGCGGCACCGATTCTGCTGTTGGTCTGGCATGGTTGGGACAGGCCTGCACCGATGGAGCCCAGACATCAGGCAGCGGCAGTAACAATGAGACGGTTGCATCAGCCAACGTAGTAATCCAGACGCCGAGTGAGTGGCAGGTTATCGCTCACGAGGTAGGCCACACCTTTGGTGCTGTACATGACTGCACCTCCGATACCTGCAGCAATGGCGATTCCGACATGCAGCGATGCTGCCCCCTGAGCTCCAGCACCTGTAATGCGGGTGGCTCCTACATCATGAACCCGTCGACCGGCACCGGTATCAGAGCCTTCTCCCCTTGCAGTATCGGCAACATCTGTTCCGGTCTCCTCCGTAACCAGGTGAAGTCGTCTTGCTTGACGAACAACCGCAACGTCAACACCATCACCGGAAGCCAATGTGGTAACGGCATTGTTGAGTCTGGCGAGGACTGCGATTGCGGTGGAACTTCTGGCTGCGGCAGCAACAAGTGCTGCAACCCCACGACGTGCAAGTTCACCACCGGATCAGTCTGCGACCCCGCCAACGAGGACTGCTGCAACGGCCAGTGCCAGTTTGCTTCCAACGGCACCGTGTGCAGAACCAGCACCGGTTCCTGCGACCCCCAGGAGACCTGCAGTGGCTCATCATCAACGTGCCCCAGCGATGAGCACAAGGCCGATGGTGATTCCTGCGGTAACTCTGGCGAGGGTCTCACCTGCGCCTCTGGACAGTGCACCTCTCGCGACCAGCAGTGCAAGACCGCCTGGGGATCGCGAACCAACTCCACCTCGGTGACCTCGTGCAACAGCGGCAGCTCAGACTGTATGATCTCCTGCAACGTCCCCAGCATCGGCAACGGCGCCTGCGTGACGATGAACCAAAACTTCCTCGACGGCACGTCGTGCACGGGCGGCGGCAAGTGCTCCAACGGCGTCTGCCAGGGCGCCAACGCCGGCACCGAGATCATGGACTGGATCCAGAACAACAAGGGCATCTTTATCCCCGTCGTCATCGTCGTCGGCCTCCTGGTCCTCATTGTGTTGTTTAGCTGCATCTGCGGCGCGTGCCGAAGGAGCAGGAGCCGACAGAGGGCTAAGCGCCTCAAACCCGTGCCCGTACCGGCGATGGCGCACAATGGCGGGTGGAACAGCTACGGAGGGGCGTGGAGTAATCCCAACATCCCTCCACCGCCACCAGCTGCTACGCGTCCCGGCGCGCCTCCGCCTTATCATGGCGGTGACCCCTACCAGAACGGGGGTTGGGAGATGAACAGGACTCAGAGCGCCAGGTACGCTTAAAGATGCGGCGTGACCTGGGACAGCTCAAGGAGGGAAGACACAGGATGGGACATTTGGATATTACTGAGTTTCACTCTAGACCATTGCATTACTCGGCGTTGGTGGTGCTTTTTCCTTGTTTCCTTTTCTAGTATTATTACTGTCCCCCCTTTTGGATCCAAAATTCCATCTGCAGGGGCTTCAACGATTGCACATTGGAACCACGGCAGACCTGTCTTTCTCGACGGGATTGCCAATTCGTGTAATTATGATGACCAGAGAGTCGGGGGGTTTATACCTACTTGCAGGATAAACCCACCTCACCTTACCTAGAGAACTGCAGAGAGTAGAGGGGAGAACTACATAGCTTCTTTCAAGGTCAGCTGGCTGATCCGGTGCGGATACCAGCGGGAGACCGACATACAATCCCTTTTTTTCACATTGACATTTCATATTACTGAGAACGTTTGGCTGGTATTTAATCGTGACGTGAATCCATTGTAGTTTGTCTGACGTTAGAGAGTGTGTAATTGAGGATGCGGGACAAAATGATGACTCCTTGACTCCATTACGCCGTTGCTATTTCCCTTCTTCCTCATGTGCCTGAACTTGAAGCCAACCTCGCTCACCACGACCCGAGGGATGTTTCTCCCCTGGGGATGTTTCTCCCCTGGTCATGGTAAGACCTTCCACGAATTGACATCAAGGCAGAGCAGGCTGCTTGCTGTAAGACTCGCACCCCCTTCCCAAAAGAAACCCTCCCGAATTAAAGAATCAAAATCCCAACTCCCTAGTCCCGCAAACCACGTGAAAAGAGTCATAAAGTAAGAGGCCGTCGTCATAGGGTAAAAGGAAAATGTCATGTTGGCCCGATTCAATGACGACCTATTCGGTCCCCTCCAGCGCTCCGCCGTCTCGGGTCCCGCCGTGCCGAAGACGACGACGCCGACGCCTTGCGGTGGTCCGACGGCTGCTGATGCATCGGCTCCTCGTCGAAACCGCAGAGCATGCGGGTGAAGTGGAGGCGGGTGCCGGGGATGCTCTGCGAAAGTGTGTCAGGTTGGCGCGGCGATGTGTATTTGTTACGAGAGGAGGACTTGAGAGTTTGAAGGGGGGTGGATGATATGAGAGGAGAGGAGAAAGAGCCTTCTCGCAAACATGAAGCGTAAGGAAAAAAGGAGTTGGCGAAGGATGGAAAGGAAAGGGGGCAAGGGAAATTGGGGGAATGCGACTTACGTCTCCGCGACTACACGCATACATGGCCAACTTCTCCGGATCCTCAAGCACAGCAACAGCCCAAAGCTTCCGTCTCCTGACCTCATGCGAATCACCATCCCCTACACCTCCCCTCCTCCCCTGCTAACATCCCACCACCACCGCCGTGATGTCCGGCCCCAGGACCAAGATGCCCCAACCTACCCACCCCGCTGCCGCCCCTCGAAGGCGAACCCCCGGCCCCGCCGCCTTCAAACTCGAGATCCGAGTCCGAGGGGCTGTCATGCGGCGAGTACGGATCTTTCCCGCGTGCTTGGCGGTCGCGCATGGCGGGTGTAAAGGAGGGTGCTCCTGTTGCTCCTGATGCGCCGCTGCCGCTGCCGCCTGCGCGTGTTGTGGAGGTGGAGGAGGATGCGGAGGGAGTGGTTTGAGGGGGGAAGTAGGGGCGTTGGGGGGTGTAGTATGGCGCTGACATTTTTTTCCTCGTGTGTGTGTGTTGAATGTGTATGTTGTATGAGAATGGTTTGATGGGTTGTGGGTGAGTGAGAGATGAGAAGGTTTGTAAAGTGGTGGTGGAGAGAGCTCTCCGAATCCTCTAGGTCGATTTAGGCACGTTGGGTGTGAGGTCGTTCCTGCCTCGTGCAGTTCACCTCACTCAATACAATCTTTTACCCCAGTCGTCGGAAAAAAGATGAAATTCGTCTCGTCAAGCAACGTCGAGATATCGCGAGATATACTACGTCGGATCTCAATGAGACAAAGTCCCCCCTCGGTCAGTTGCGATCGTCGTCGAGTCCACCACGAAGAGAGAGAGAAACAATGCGTTCTTTCGTCGTCGAGGGCGGGAAAACAATGGGATTGATACTCCGCACCTTCTTTGCAATCAGAGGAAGGGAAACGACCGCGGCGCACGGATGAAAAATGGAGGGGGACGTTCGTCGTTTGGAACTAACACGTGCGGGGCACGACGTGGAAGGAGAGGCGCTGGGCTGGCTGCGCAAGTGTGGCTGGGTTTCCCTTTCCCTTCCCTTCCACTTTCCCCTCCCCCTTCCTCTCCGTCGTCCGTCCGGATCCGATGCGGGGGCCGGTTGTCATTTGTGGCACGTCTAACCAAGCCGTCGGTGATTTAGGTAACGTATCTTACCCTGCCGAGCAATTTTTTTTTGGAGCCAATTCGCATGTACTACATTTTGCGTGGTTGAAGCTGTGATGAAGGTGATTGAAATGCCTGATGAATAGGTGTATGTTTGTCGGCACATTTAACAGCTGCGTCTAATCAAAGGCTGTCGCTCTTCATCGCATCGTGATCTGGAAGCGCAGGGGCATTCCATAGAGCCCTTCACAACGACCATATAAAATTACGCTCAAATTAGACCAGCATGAAGTCAAGAGTCATAGTTTCCTTTTTCCATATCGTTTGGTATATACAGGCATAGTGTACAACGTGCTGACCCCTCGAGTGTCAAGTAAGTACTCCTCCTCCGCTGGCAGGACACGAGTACGTTGGAGAACAATCAGTCAGCCAGAGGGGGCAAAGAGACCGATTCGTCTACCACGGTGACATCTGAACCAACGCAGACGCCAGTCGTCCTTTCCAAAAGCTTCAGTTGTAATGTGAGATGGAGGTATGCGTATGCAAGAAGGCAGCCGGTTCCCCGCCCTAACCCCGTTTGTTGGGGACCTGTCTGAAATCATCGATAAACAACACCGCCGCGACGCCGGATAACTGCAAAATTCGAAAGTAGTAAATGTACGACACAGAATCGTCTGGCCAAGACTCTCGAAGGGTGGCATGATTTCCCCTTCCTCGGAAGATCTCGGCCGTTTGGTGTTGGAGTACCGAGTCTCTATAACGTCTAACACTCCGTTGGAGTGCTTTGAACGACTTTAAACGTGTGCGAAAGGGCACGGAATCTGGTTTTTCGTCTACCGACGGAAGTTGATAACAGCCAGCTGCGCGATAATTAGTATCAGGCCACGCCATAAGGTCTCAAAAGTACGACTTACTCTGCTGTTAGCTCCATAGGCGAGCCGTTGTCCGTCGGCATCCCAGCACAGACAGTGCTCATCCTCGTCCTCTGGCTCCGAGCTCGCCTTGGGACTGAGCCATCCGGGATGCGGCGATCTGCTCCAACTCGCCCTTGGCATCGTGTGCTGCTCGCCCACCTTCCAAATCAGAATGCGACCGGCCGTGGCTCCAGCGATGAAGGCGCCATCTGGTGTGAATGCAATCGATACAATGGGCGATTCCATGGTCAGAATGGACTTTGGTTTTCCAGGCTCAGGATCCTTGGCGTTGGAAATAATAATGGCGCAGTCATCGCCTCCAGATGCGATCAATCGCTCGCCTTCCGGTACGATGGCATCGTCCGGGAGAGGCTGCCACTGTACCGCCGTGATCGCCCCAGAGTGGGCCGTTATTGACCGGCGGTGACCATCTTCGTCCCAAAGCTAAAAGGTTGAGTCAGCTGAACTTTCACGGCACAGGTGTTTCGGGACACTTACATCCAGGATGCCCTTGTCGCTCGCGGTAGCAGAAAGTTTTGATCGCCGGTCATAGACAACCTGAGTGAATGTGTCGTCCTCCCGGCTCTCCAACTTCTTATTCGGTACGATGGCCGTCTCCGTGCACTTGAGTGACAGCATAACATCTCCGCCAGTGAGGAGGAACTCTGTTTCGCTCGTCCACGCAGCATCCAGTGGCCAGCTGAGCAGGTCGTGATTCGGCAGGAAATAGGACAATGTGTTGGACGTCAGGGAGTGATAGACAGTGACCAGAGCGCCGCCGGGTCCGTTTGCGTTGCTATTATCGGGCGCAATGGCGAGAAGGGCTGCATCGCTCGGGCTCCAACGAAGCTTGATCACGGGAGGGTCCGAGACGTCGAACTTGTCGACATGAGAACCGTCCTTTGCCCAGATATGGACCGACGCCCTGTCGCCATGTTCGATGGCGATGGCAATGGCCGTTCCCCCACTATTCCAAGCAAGTTGACCTACTGTGGCTGTCCTGGGAGTCTCGTCGTCGATGAGACTATGAAACGGGCGATGTACACCATGCACGTGACCGTCGGGTTCGGGAGCTGGAGTAGGCGTCATTGTGCTTGAACGTGAGATGGTCCAAATACGGGCTAGCGCATCGGTTCCAGCAGCCGCCAAGATTGATGGGTCCTTTGGGTTCCACTCGCAGCGCAACAGGATGGGTGCATTTTCACCGTTGGCTGGCGAGGGCGAAGCTCCGGGGCCGCCTGCGCTTGCAGCAGTGGTAGTCAAAGTCGTCGGGGCGCCGCCATCGCGAGCGTTGTTGGTGGCACCGGTGCTGGCGTTGCTGTCATCGGGCATTAATCGCAGAAATGTCGTCTCTGTAGCCAATTCCTCAACTTTGTCGACTTGCGTGCCCTGCTCGGGACCATCTGTTCTTGGGGTGGGCGTCGGAGCTTGCTCGCCTTCGAGAGGCGAAGGATAGGCGTGGTTGTTGTCGCCGTGGCTGTCTAGCTCCATGGGGTCCGTGGCTGCATCCGCCCCGTTCGTGCTCTCATACCCATTGCTAAGCCTGGGCCGCTTGCTGGGTGAGCCGCCATTCACCATGTGCTGCTGTTGTGGCCGGCTGTCAAATTGGCGTTTCCGAGTGTTTTCGACCTCCATCTCTGTGTCGTCCACCTCGCCATCTGCGTCCTCATCCTCCTCAATCTTTTGAGGCGGTTGAGCGATCAATGGCCCAAACAACCCCACCTGCAGTGCTTCGGCCGCAGCAGCAGCATCTGAAGGCACCTGCACGCGCAAAGAAAATGTTAGTTTGCCAGAGTTCGCACATTTTCCACACACCCACCCGTCCGTCTCGCCGCCGACTCGGACGCGGAAGGGAAGGGGGGGGGAAGGACAGCCGAGTAGAGCGCAATGCCTTACCAATTTCTTCGCATGCTCTCTCTCGAGGGCATGGTAACAGAGGCCTTTGTTGATGACGGACACCAAAGCGTGGCTCTTGACGTGATTTGCAAAGTCAAAATGGCGATGAGGCTGCTGAATGTGCCATTCTTTCTGGAATTTGGCTGCGGTTTCTCGGTAGTCTGCAATCGTCAGAAAAAAAAGCCCGTGGCCCACCACCAGCTGCCGCTGGCTGTACCCAGACGGTTGGTTGTCACATACTGCCTTCCAAGAGATACCTGAAAGAGGAGAGTCAAAGTCAGCATGTCAGCGATAGCATGAGGGCGCGAGGCCGTCCGTCGAGAGGCAATTCATGAGAGGCAAAGGCAGAGGGTGTGAGATGAGTGAGGCGCGATTGTGCGTGGAGGTGCGGCGGGCGGGAGTGGGTGAGACGCAAAAAGGGTGAACTCACCTCCAGACGAGAAAGTTGACTCTGTCCGAGTCGAGGTACTCCTTGGTGACCATGCCGCTCGGCGCCGCTGTGGGCGGCGTAATTGAAGGGGATTCTGTAAGAGATTTCGATGGGGGACTCGATGAGAGCCTTCGTGGGCGCGTTTTGCTGGCGTCGTCGGTCGAGGGGGAAGCGATTTTTTGCAGTCGTCGATTCAAGATGAAGAAAGATTGAAGATTGAGGAAGCCCGCAAGAGTGGATGAAATGGAAGGATGGGCGAATCTGAATCTGGCGGTACGTAGCCTACGTACCTTGTTTAGGCGAGACCAGGCGTGAGGCGTGGCGCTAGCGCCAGCAGCCCAGTTGGATTCAATGGCGGGCACTGACTGGACTAGCGACTAAGGTAGGGGACTGCCTATGACTGACCGGGGGGGCCAGCACTGCAGCAAAGAGGAGGATGGGTGGAATGGATCGAGGACGAGGAAGAGGAGAGACACCTGGACAAGATTCAAGAGAGAGAGACCTGACTGTTGCGACTGCGACCAAGGTATGGAGTACATCTATGATCTGGGACTTGGGGGACTGGGGCATGACGGGATAAGCACAATACGTTTTTCCTCGCTTTCTGCGTCGCGGCGTCGCGGCGTTGCCTCCGCATTGCTTGCACTCACTGTCCCGTCTTTAGCTGCCACCTGCGTCGCATCATTTGACGGATGGAAGCCGAAATACGCATGGAACTGGCAGTGGCATTTTCGCTACTGCTGTCCGTACCAGACACCACGGCACAGTACGGATAAGGTACACTACCAATCCATACCATGCCTTACTAGCTGATGCACTCACCCCATAAACTCACCTGCCTACCGCCGTCCCGTCGATCACCAGCAGCTTTCTTTTCTCTGCTCAAGGCGCCGTACGGTGCCCTCGACACTACCGCGACCGCCAACGACCTGATGTATGCCTTCGTCCCCATCGGTGCAGCGGCACGACGATGCAGTTGCAGTCGGCGCACGCACACACACATTTGTACACATACGCACACACACCTGTCGCAGTCGGATCAGGAGCAGCAGGGAACTCGCCAGACGGGGGTGGTAGGGGAGAAGGGAAAGGAATAGGTAGGGAAAGGGATCAGCCTGAGGCCCTGGACCCTGGTCGAGGCTTTGCAAGTCCCAGGCCAAAAAAGACTGATGAACGAACGAGCGCAAAAGCCAGCATCAACCAAGACACACACGAAATCTTTGGAGACTTCCACACGTCTGGGCCTGCCATCAACTGGGACGGGAAGCTCGAGGAACAAGCATACCTACCTTACTGCGTCCCTACCCACGAAGGTACGTACCGCACATGTCGGGCGGGTGTGGAGCCGGCTCCAAGGCCCCAAAATGCATGATCCAAGGTACTTAACCTTCAGCGTACCTCTTGGACCGTTCCTCGAAATCACTAGCCAGTCAGCGATCCCATTGAGAAATCTAGGCCAGCCGCTAGGTACCACGACCACGACAATGACGAGACGGCAGGCAACTTCTTTGACTTACCCCGTTATTCACTAGGTATGTGCTCCCATGTTTCGAAGCGCGGCTCTCTCGACTAAAGAAAGAGGAAGAAAAAAAACTACGAAAGTGTCGGGCAGAAGGAAACGACGACTCGAAAGGTACGTTCTTCCACCATTGAGATCAGGGGAGGTCCCAGAGAGAATTATGTCTGGGGAGGGGAAGGCAGAAGGGGCGGGCAGCCTTCGAGAAAACGATAATTCTCTGCTAATCCCGTGGTCCCCCGTCCATCAATTTGTTGTTGTGGTCCATCGAACTTGGGGTTTGGTGTTTGGGGCTGCTACTCAAGACAGGGTTCCCGGGAGAGCCACATTTCGGGGCACTTTGAAGGTGGTCCTGACACCCCAAGTCACAATGCCGCCCCTTGCGCTTTGTCCCAAGTACCGTCTCATACTCACGCATACGCAAAGGTACATTTTCCTCTTATTTTTTTAGCCCTCCTTCCATGCCTCGTGCCACGCCTGGGGCCCAGTCGGCTGTGCGTGCTTTTTCTCGATCTCGAGAGGTACGACTACGGACTACGGAGTGACGGGAGTACATAATGCGTCGCTCGCTTCTCGCTAGGCTTCTCCATGCTGTTGTGCAATGTGAGCATCGGGGTTGGATCCTCCTGCCTGGCACACTCCAATCCAAAATAGTACCGAGCACGACTGGGTATACAAAGTGCGCGATTGCGCTCAACCTCTTGCTCAGTGTCTGTCGATCTCTAGTCGTTTGGCTGACCACGGCGCAAGCGAATGCCTTCCAAGGTGCACGCAGATGCCTACGCACCGATGTACGTATCGGCGAGCGTTCGACGTGGCCGCACCAGAAGAAAAGAAGAAGCCGAAGAAAAAAAACCTCGATGGTTTCAGGGGTCCAGAACAAGCAAAGCACAGTGGATGCTGGCCTCTTCCTGACTGACTGACGTAGGGATACAGGCAGCTGGACCGAGGACGGATAGAGGGCTGGAGACGTTGAACTTTCAAGGTGTTCCGTACGCCGTACCGACCTCGACAAAGCTACGGAGTACCTCGTAGGTATCCGTACGCACCATCGGTAGAGTCAAAAGATACTTTTAAAGGTACAAACACGGGAGAGCGATGCACGGATTGGCTGGAGTTTTTGTATATCTCGAGCCCACCTTCAAAACCCACCTTACGTAAGGCAGCTCCCCAGTTTCTTGGAGCAATGGGAAAAACCAAAAACCTCCAATGTCTTCAACCCAGCTGATCTGCTCGTTCAAACTTCTTGACTCTGCCGTCCGTCAGGTCTGCCCATTGCGGGCGCCGCCGCACGTTCGCTTCTAGCGCATCTGCGCCAATCGAATGCAGTTTTTGTATCACCACCACTGGTAGTGACCACTGACCTGCCTCCGTGCTCCGGCATCTCCCATCCCTCCTCCCCCCCTTTCGACTTGATCCCGCTACGGATACCCATCTCCACCTCACCGGTCGGAGATCAGAAGAGACACGCAGGCGGGAGGTGCACACCCCAGACCCAGAAACATTCCCAGTCTTGTGAACCTGGTGGCTGTTTCTGGCCCCCAGCATTGTTCCACGACCAAAGGTGCACAACTAAAGCAAGGCCAGACACGCGCGGAAGCACGCCGCAGAAACATACTTGCCAGGCGTGCAAGACTAAGTAGGGAAGACGAGACGAGCAACGGGAAAACTATGCTTGTCTGGTGCACTGGACCACTGGTGCTTGTGTGTGTTCTGACGTCTCCGCCCAACCGTCGTCTGTCTTGATTGCGGCACGGCTTAGCTTGTATGCACAAATCGATACGTACATGGCTTTCTTTCTCTCTTTTTGCCCCATGCGACCACCGCCCTGGAGGCTAATGCCGAGAGAGGGCCGCGCCTCTTGGGGCTGCAGCCCGCGCAGATGGGCAGCGGTTTGTCGTCTGTTTCCAATTCTTACCCGTCATGTACGTACCGCCAAACCTTGAATGAGCAAGGCAAGGTACGGTGCCGAGTGGGGGATACCAATCATGACAGCACCTGGGGGCGACGCTCATGGTCGGAGTCGGACGAGACAACCGGAACAAGCCTCTCTTGCCATGAGGGCTTGTTCCCGCACTTCGTTATGTTAACGACGCGTGTTTGGCGGCGAAATGCCACTGTCGTCGTCGATTCAAGCGTTCATCGCCTTTCCGGTCCTCCTCCCATCCTGCTCCCTCTCCCCTCTACCAAGCTCTCGTCTGTCTGCCCGGAAAGGTCATCTCTTGTGTGTACGTGGCATTGCCCATCAAGGGGCCTTCCCTGGCAGGAACCGCTGGTTGCGAGGCGCCATGGGTGGGTGTGAACAAGGATGTGATGGCTGCATGCCCTTCGATCTTTAATAGCTCCGGGGACTTCTTCAGGCCCCCCTGCCACCGCCTGTCTGTGACCACTCACTGCTAGCCAGTCACACCGGCACATCAGGCCAAGCCGAATGGGACCTCGTTTTGTGGTCAAGCCCCATCCCGTCAACGTTGGCCGACGTTTTGTTGTTCGGAAACACCCCTGGGAATGGCAGCACGCTCTCACAGAGATCACCCTAGCACCCTGGCACAGACTCAAACGATGGCTATTCGTAGTGTATTCGTACTGGCGCTTGTACTGTTTATTGCCCGCTGCCATTTGCTGGGTGTTCGGATTTCCTGCTTCAATGGCGACATGTGTCCCAGCGCAATGCCGCCGCAGCGCCTGGGGTAGGTATTGAGATGACGAGGGAAGGGGTTTGTCGGACTTGAGCCGCTAGCTGCGGACTGGGTATCGGGAAAGCTGACATTCGTTACAACGATGGCAAGCGATCAACTCGTTGCAAATTGGGTGGCGATGATTACTTCAGATTGGCAGTTGTTTCCCTCTCTGACATTCAGTGATGCCATTGCGAACGCAACGGCGTCTCTTTCCTAGCGGACGAAGCCAGCCTAGTCAAGTAAACGAGCGATCTGGCACCTTTTCTTGGTGGTCCTGGGGCAGCCCGTCCGAGGTTTGCGGCACCGTCCGAAGGCGTCCAGGGGGCCCTTTTCTCGAGTCAGTCTTGGCCGACTGGGCACTGTGGCGCTCTCACCAACCTGAGCCACAACTCGCGCTGGGGAAAGGCATGTCTGTCATCCGTCGCAGCATTCCCCCAAAGAGTCGTTTAAGTGGCCTTTGGTCATGGCCATGCCGAAGACAATAAACAACAACAAGACTTTTTCCTGCCGAGAGGCCGGACGGGACGGTGGCACCTATGGGAGAGGGCGGACGACGGTTTCTGACTGGCACGGCCGGGCTGGGCTGGCGTTCAACCGAACCAAGTGCCCTTGGGAGCCCTGCAGGGATGGAACCACGAGATCTCCCCGTTTCGACCGCATCGAGGACTCGTCGTATCCACCAGTGGAACACTCCCACGCCCCCTCTCTCAGCCCGTTCATCGCCTTGCAGATGAAAAACTCGGGGGCCTGTTTGTGCTGCTGCTTGTGCGCCGCATCTTGCCTCTTGCGCGTCGTTTTCCGTATGCTAGTCCGCCGGAAGTTGGTATTTGTCGTGAGCTTCATATTGCTGTAAGACAATCCCCAACGTTGATATTGGCAGTCAGAGACACATCGTTGAGAGAACTTGAGGCACGAGAGGGAGTCCCGAGGGAACGTGGTTCCTAGGTACGTACCGCCACCGGGGAGAGAAGCTGCCCGTGTCAATTTCGCTGGGAACCCGCCAAAATTGACCACGGGATCCAATCAGTCCCGTCTGCAAAGACCGTGCGACAAGCTTCCAGCTCTTCCCCCTGTCGGGACTAGCTCACCTCTAATGTCGGCATGACTGTTAATCCGTCTCTGGGACCCACTGAAACGACCCCGGGACGCCTTACCACTCACGTCCAAGTGTCCCCTTGTGTGAGGCTCCAGGAACCAGATATCTGAAGGGCAAAAAAGCGAGCTTGCCCAACTCACGATCCCAACCTGGATGAGCTGTTGACGACCTCCTCCTCGAACGGAAGCTGTCCAAGATGCCTCCCCGAATCAACATCCCGCCGGTCACCCGGGTTCTGCTAGCTGTTCTCGTCGTGCAGTCGTTTCTGAGCGCGGCGATCCGCTATCGTCAATGGAGCGCGACATCCGAGATCGTGATACCGTACCTGACGCTCATCCCTCAGCTCTCCCTTATTTATCCATGGACTTTTTTGACCTCAACACTGGTCGAGAACAACATCTTCACGCTCGGCATTGCCGGCGTCACCATTTACCAGGGCGGTAGATACCTCGAGAGAGCTTGGTCTTCGGCGGAGCTGGCCAAGTTCGTCGCCGTCACGGCGCTGATTCCCAATGTCCTGACTTTTGCGCTCATGATCATCTTCTTCACCCTGACGAGAAACGAGCGCTGGACGTAAGTTGACCTTCCCCTCATGTGTCCGCCGCCAGCAATACTAATCCAGCTCCTGACAGACTGACTGTCATTGGCGGCACAATCCCGATGCAGATCTCTTTCCTCGTCGCATTCAGCCAGCTCGTCCCGGCGCACACCGTTACTCTGTTCCGCGGCATCCTCTCCCTTCGAGTTCCGCGATTCCCTCTGTTATACCTCGGCATCGTCTTTATCCTGTCTCTGACGCCGCTTTTGACGGCGGCCTCTTTCTCCCTTGCTCTGAGCGGCCTGCTCACGAGCTGGACATACCTCCGCTTCTACAAGACCGTCTTCCCCGACCTCGATTCTTCTCAGCCGACTTCCCTCCGCGGAGACGCCAGCGAGACGTTTGCATTTGCCGAGTTCTTCCCGGCACCGGTGAAGCCCTTCGTTGCCACCCTTTCGAACCAGATTTTTGAGGTGCTGGTAGCGATGCGGATATGCAGCCCCTTCTCCGCAGACAATGTCCCGTCCGGACGAGGCAACAACTTCATACAGAGAGGCGCACCCGGCGGTGCCAGAGCTGAGGCGGAGCGGAGAAGAGCGCTGGCATTGAAGACGTTGGACCAGAGGCTCCACGCCGCCACCGCGGGCACAGCGGCACGATCGTCGTCACAACCTCCGGCGCAGCAGCCTACGGGCCCGACGGTACAGACGCAACCGCAGCCCAACACGCAGACGGCTATGACCACGCAGCCGACTGCGATGCTGGGGGAGACCAACTATCACCCCGAGCAGGACTCGAGCGATAAATCCGCATCGTGAGAGAGAAGGGGGAGACGGGCAGAGAGACACAATTCGCTTCGACTAGAAAATCGGTTTACTTTCCTTTCTTTCTGGCCGGGTCATGAGCCGATTTTGGACGATTGGACTAAACGGTACCGGCGCCGATGTATGGCTGCGGCCAACAGTGTACTCTTATGTGTTGATCCTGGGGTGAAGTTGTTTCTAATTCGGGTAGTATTTTCTTTTGTTTGGCATCGGCGTCTAAAGACGGATACCTTGAGTGCGCGCGTGCGTCTGTAAAGCGGTATGAGCGGCGATCCAGGATTATGACAGCGACGGTCTGGGCCAAGGTAGGTGTGTAGAGCTTTTAACCTACTACACCCCAATGGGCGTAAATTCGAAATGATGTATGTCGTAGACTTTGCAGAGTCTTCTTTTCGTTCTGTCGTCAAAAGTGTTTACAATTCGGATGCACGTCTGCGCGCGCTGCACTTTCATGACAGTGGTCTTTCCCACGTGCTGCGTTATGATGGCCCGGCTGGTCTTTGAACAAAAGATTGTGCTCCACCACCGGCAGATACCACCCCGAGAAGGAAACAAGATCTACTACGCAGTATGCGGGGAGGGGGGCATCATCCACTAGGATCCGATTCTTCGGCGCCGAAGGACCGAAGAGAGGCAGGTGTATAGAGTGAAAGGACGGGAAACCTCGTGTGAGATGGGTAGGTATTTACCCTCGGACCTAAGTTGGAGTCATGGTAGCCGTACCCGTACCCGTTCCGTATGCACCCTCGGACAGTCTTCGTTTTGTTCTCTTTTTTTTTTCTTTTTTTTTGGTGCATGTTAGTCCCAACTCCGGCGGTGGCTTTCTCTTTTGTAAATGTTTCTTTGACGGGACTCCTTGACTGCGGTCTTCTTTGAAATCCCGTTTGTTCTAATCGTCCTTGGACCGGCAGTCGGTAGTGTCTTCTCCCCCGTCGAATCTTCAGTACGGACCCTTCCCGTCCTTTTTTTTTTTTTTTTCTGGTCTTTGCGGACTGACACACATGCGATCGCCGGTCCGTGAGCGGAAGGGGGCTATTCGTGCCGGGGCGCGGACGGAACCCGCTATCCACCACCCACGCGCCCACCCCTGCCAAGGTGACTAGGAAACGGCCTTTCCATAGGTAAACCAAGTTGAAGCAAGGTATCTGTGATGGTATACAAGGTAATCAAGGAAAGCACACAGTGAGAAAAGGAAACGTTGTGTGGCGTCAATCTTGTGTGAGGCGTACATAAGACTATAGAAGATTCTGAACACGTTCCGGTTCCCTGCTTGCTTGACATGTTGGCGGCCAGGGCGCGCTTTGGGAGTGGGAGGAGGTTGTGTGTGTATTTTGGTACTGAGGTCTGATGATCTCGGACTGTCCTACTTTTTCTTTTCTCGCACGCTGCCGTGATTCATTCACTGTTCCTCTTTCTGTAGTGAGTGATGAGCATATATCCAGAAGCTTTTACATCCATGGTAGATGGTCGTAAACAATATTCAGCTTTCCATAACGACATCACCGCTAAACGAGCACCCACGCTTTAACACGGGGAGTTGGACACCTTAAGACGGAACAACTCGATTTGGCTCAAGCGAAGGGGAAAAAAACACTTTTCGGATAATCGGTCTTGTGAAAAAAAATAAAAAAAAAATGGGCCTTTATACCACCGGCACTTTGAAACCTTTCCGTCTCTCCTCATCTCCAAGTGCGGACATTTTGGGGGATGAGGTGGGTGTTTGGGCGGAAAGAGGTCTCTGCGGCGTGCGATGCCCGAACATGAGATATTCTACGGGCGCAACACATGAGCTGTGTTTCCTTTGGATTTTACAACCTTGTTTGATTTTGATTTTTATTCGATTTCTTTGTTTTTTGTTTTTGAAAGTCCTACTTTACTATTGAGGAAGAAAATCCACCCACTGAAGAAATATGAGATGATGGACTCTCTTTAAGTGCCTTGCGCCAATTAGGTAGGTAGTCTTACAATGACTCCACACACCCCGCGGTGGTTCGAGCTGGCGATATGGTTTGAGCCTCCCTCTACGGTTAGCATACCACGGGTCGTGGTACAATGGGGAGATCAAGCAACGTGAAGAAAAAAGGCCCAGAACCCCCTTTATTCGAAAGCGCGTTGTCGAATACCTACCTGTGCAGCCCGTAGTGGAATGAAGGAAATCCCGAGGAAAGAACGCGGTCTTGGATTTCCCGTGAGGAAATTGTCGCGGTTTTCTTTAATGAAACCAAATTCCTCCACCATCTCTTCCGTCCAACACGCGCGTTCCTGCGGATTTTTCTCTAGTACCAGCAGTGATTTAGAGTTGCGGGACACAAGAACCGAGGAATGTTCGGAGTTGTCGATCTCCGGTACCTACACTGACCACACCATGCACGTCAAATGATAGGTGGCAAGCTGTTCTATATCCGTACGGCAACCATTCCTAGGTTAAAATAGATATATGCCCCCCGCCCAAGGACGCCATCGATACTCAAGCGACCTTTGGGGACTTTGCAAGCCCGTCGGGGAAAATATAGCAATGGTGGGTGTTAGATCTTTCGTGTTGGGTTGTTCTTGGGCGTTCTAGTCGTTTGAAAGCGTTTGGATTGAACGCGCGCACGGATTTCCCGGTCCGAGGTCAAAACGAGACGAGTCCGAGATGGGAAGAAAAGTGAGCGGAAGTACTCCGTATGGAGAAGAAGAGAATGAAAAAAAGAAAAAAAAAAAACCAATAAGAAAAACGCATCATCGATAAGATCTCCGAGTAAGTAGGTAACGAATGTCATGTTTCAGAAACAGGGAAGAAGGAGGCCTAAGCCAAGCAAGGCAAATCCATCGTCCCTTTCTGAACCTCAACCTAATTTAATCCCAATCGTTCTCGCACTTTGCCTAGGACATGTCTCATCTTGTCTTTTTCGAAGCTTCCATCTACGATGGATGGATGGGGCGCCTAACTTTGTGAACTTGTCATTTGGGTACTTTACCGTAGTAAGAGGGCAGCAAGGCGAGCGAGCCTAAGAAAGTCTGCTCAACTTCGTAGTATAGCATCGTGATGCATTGTATACCAGACGGTTAATGCATCGGGGGTTGAGAACTTAAGATTGACGGGGACATTCTGTCGGGTGTGGCGGACATGGATGAATATCGAGCCGCAACGTCCGGTGAGCAGCGACAACAGAGACAAGAAGATAAAAGGTTGAGAGACTCTGGACATGACACATGAACCCCGAGGCAGGTCGCCTGCGCATGACACAACCGCGGGAGGGACGGGGAGTCGGGGTCCTGGTCGAGGAATCCTTGATCGTCCGGTCTCTTCCTTGCTCCCTTCTTTTATGGTTCCTGCAATCCCAACGTCTTACGTCTCTTCTCTGTAATGGAAAGCGAACCGATGTGTGCGTGTGTTTGATCAATGCATGGCAAAGATGGATGGTATGCACAGAGGCTTCATCACCACCATCAGCAGCACCCAAAGGCTCCCTCTTACGTAGGCCTAGGGTTCAGTTCTCCGCGAGTCACTGCCGCTTTCTTGGCGGTGAATGGACGGAATAAACGAGCCCGAAGATTGCCATCTGCGAGAATTACGATGCGGCAAATTTGTCTTGGCAGGGCCAGCTCAGGCATCTGGTTCGAGCATCCGATGCAATACTCGATTGCCCAAAAGCGCTGTCCAATGACTTTTAGATCATTTCGGTACACGACACTTCTGTGATGGACTCAGTGATGTTGGGGAAAAGGAATTCGGACGCGTCAAAACCGCCTAGACATTGGGCGCCTGTAGTCCCGGGCCAATAGTCTGGAACGGCTAGTAGTTGACGACAACGGCATGCGCCGATCTAAGGGTACGTACTTTAGCGCATGCCTTAGGCGAGAGTGGGGAAGGCTTGCCGTGGTGCTTTGTTTGCCTCGAGGGGTTGAGGGCCAAGGGGCAGCAAAGAAGGAAAATTAGAAAAAAGGTTTCTGCCGATGTAGCGTCAGCTGGCCGGGCCAATCACGGTGAAAAACGTGACGATGCTGGGGTTTCCCTCAGGCATTTGGGGCGCAGAGGGGATGACGAGGAGAGTATCGAGGCCCCCACTTTTAGCAAGCCTTATTCAGCAGGTGGATTTTTTTTTTTGCGGTGTTTGGAGTTCTACACCGATGATTCGGCGATAGGCTGGTTAGTTCGAGGCTGGTACCTAGCGTGTGGAGGTGAGCTGAGCCGCAGCCGCCCAAGTGATTCGAAGTGACGAGGAGTCCAGCCCGAGTTTACTCGTGGAATGAGACCGTGAAAGTAGGTGAGCCCAGCACTAATTAGAGATATCGACATGCTCTGGTCTGAGAAGGGCAAATCGAAGAAACGCGCCGTTCAACCATAAGATAGCTTGGGACGGCCTACGGCTTGGCTTCTGAGGCCCGGTGGAAACTCTTCACGGCTGGAGGCTAGGACTTGGCATTGGCTGAGTCGGCTTCCCCGTGGCGCGTGCAGCCCTGGTTGCCTGTGGCTCGTGTAGTGGGTTTGCAACCTTGCTTAGGAGGTGTGGCATCCCGTTCGGAGAAGTCTGTCTGGGCCGCCGGCTGGCTTGGGCTGGGCTGCATCGTTTGTCTCAGCTTTTAATTGATTCCCATGTTCCACAACCCTCGCAGGAATGTGCGCCCGCGTAGCCGTGGGTGGCACCCCCGCTGAAAGTCGTCGGCAAGTAGAAGTACGTAGGTGTGAGCAGAGGCACTCAATTGAGCCTCCCGCAGTGCTGCTGCTGCTGAGGCGGTGTCGAGTACATCTGGCAATTTGCCCTGCATTGGCGATGACTCTCGCATCTCTCTGGACCCGTAGACCATAACTATATTGCCAAGACACGAACATCGTGGCATCGTGATATCGTGGCATTGGTGTCGTACCAGGGATTGATGCTGTAATGGGATGCGGGATGCGGGTGTTTGAGATGCCCGCGCTTTGCGCCCAGCGATTTGATCTGTGGTTACCCTTGCCGGACCATACTCTGTGCAGGTCGACTGTTGGGATATTAAGAAGGCGAGTTAACAATAAGAGCCTTGAAAAGGGCGATGAAGAAGAGGTCTGGCCATCGCGTCAAACACGCATTTGTGTACGGATTTTTGCAGTGTGTCGTGACTGGGAAGACCAAACCGGTCTGACCATGAGATGGGACGGTTTGCGGGGCCCTGACTGTCGGGGATAGGCTCGTCATTTTGGAGACAAGCTCACGTGAAGTGGTTGCCGACAGGACCGAGTCCCAGACTTTGTGCAGTCCCAGACCCAGTCTCCGCCGTTTACCTTCACCGCATGATGGGGCCTGAGAAGCGTTGCGACTTACGTACGTGATGGGAGGAGCCTCAGGGATGAGGTCCATCGTCGGAGTGCGGCACCAGCCAAGCCATTCCTTGAACATTGGGTTGGGCCGTGTGCCGCGCCTGATGTCTTTCGACTGCGTGACTGCGTCTAGAAGGGAAAATAGAAAGGAGACAGGGTCTTGGGGGTTTCCGAGCGACGCAGCGCGTAACCTTAGAAGTTAGGGTAAAGGTTGAATGTGCAAGCTCGTCAGCGCCAGCGACCAGGGTAGGGTAGGCTGGAGAATTTGCTCGATTTTATTATCCGCCTGGGTCGAGCGATAACGAGTCGTTAGGTGGACCGTGGAGGTAGGAGAGATGCCAGCCAAGCCCGAGGATGAGCCAATCCGGCGAGAAGATCAGCATGGCAGCGAAGCAAGCAATATCTGCTCTGCGTGCTTAATATGAGCTTGTGCCGGCGGCCCGCAAAGCACCTTTGGGCCCATTTTCCCGCTAGTAACCGAATGTTGTGAGCCTCCCAGAAGGTATCCAGAGTTCTCGCCAGGTTTGATCGCGATATGCTGAGGCTGTGGAGATCGTGATGGCCAAGGGGTTGTACAGCGTCGGACTAATCGATCGGTGCCAACTTGTGTACGGACAGGTTTGTGATTGTGGTTGCTTGGGATGTGATGTTGGCAGTGCCAGTACGGATAAAAGGAGAGGGAACCTGCTGGCTGATGTGTCTAGCAAGATACGTACCGCTCAACCGTTTCCCGTGCGTGCTTCTTGTTCATTTCCAACCCAGCGAGGGAGGGAGAAAAGGGGGGCCGAAGGGTTCGAGACGGGCGGACGGTATCCGTACGGATCCAGAGGGACGAGCACAGAGCAGAGACCATCTACGGAGTACATAGGTACTCCGTAGTGAGAGAAAGGCAGAAAACACCCGGGCTACCGGGGGTGTGACGCTTGTACGAATTGGGAAGAGTGAGAGAAGAATGGAGGACAGAAGAAACATGGATGGGCCCAGCGGCCGTGTGCCATGCCACTCGACCCCGAAAAAGGCTCTTTGGCCCACAGACTTTGCCAGTACGTACCAGTAGCACACGACGGCTAACGCCAAGGAGTCAGATCAGTCTCCGCGGCGGTACGTCAGGTTCGACGGGTTGGGCGGGAGGCACCAAGTATGCACGTAGCCTCGATACGTATTCCTGCCGCCGCAGAGGCACCTCCCGACTCTCTCTCTCTCTTGCTGTTTCTCCCTCTGTGGCCTTCGCGTGTGTACCTTCCACAAACCACCTCAATCTATCGAGGTAGATAGATTACGATTGACAAAACACCTCGAGACCTATGCGCTTTCCCTCCGATTCTCCTAGTGACTCCCAATCCTGACTTCCATGATCTATCGTGCCACGATTCATCCTCTGCGTGCCTTCCCAAGGTAACCGCAAGTACTAATATAACTGCCTGGGACGGACTTTGGCAGCCCGTCCCCCGGTACCTTATCCATTGCTTATCCAGCCTGTCCTCACAATCACGTACCTTACCTTACTCTGTACGGAGCGCGGATAAGGTACTATATCCTTCCCAGCCTTATTTGCCGCAAGGTTTCTGATCCTCGCTACCTACGGAGTAGGTATTCGCACAGAGCACCTACCTCTTTCTCTCGCCCATCTCAGCACCAGATCACCGCCTCTCTCCCGAATCAATTCTCACTTCGCCCTGCTCCCTCTCCCACCGTGATACCGTCACCATCTCTTCCACACCACACACTCCCGCACGCGCGCACATACACACACACACATATACATCCGACGCACACACGCACACGCACATCGGCACAGCGTGTACGCCCACACATTACAGTATCTCTCTTCCCCATCCCTTCCGCTTGACGCCGCCGTCAGTCGGGTACCCTCGCACTGCTCCAAACGGCGTGCATATGCGAGAGATGGCTGCATCCTTCCTCCGCCTACCTTGCACGTACATATTGCGGTACAGCCTGGCTACGCACACAATCTCTCTCTGCCTGGTCCAAGCCAAGGGTTGGGGGAACGGCAGGCAACCCCATCTACACCCCCCTGCTACGGGCATAGAGACAGACGCAGACGCCCCCCTTCACTTGGTTGCTGTCGCAATTCTCCTCTCACACCTTGACCCCTGACGGAACCTCCCCTCCTCTCCTCTCCTCTCCGAGGACACCTCAGGTAAGCCTCCGGCCTTCCCTCCCCACTCTGCCTAATCTAGCCATGATCCCCCTCCAGCCTGGCGGCGATGGCGGCGGCGACCGGATCCCATCGAGCTATTTGCAGGTCTCAAGCAGAGCCCACAGGTGCACTCGCGTCATGTGTGTATCCTGTATCTGCGGCTTGGTCCACACGCGCACGAGAGCACTACTACCTACACAATAGCGTACGACTACCTACGGATACGTCTACGAATAGTTCATCATTTCTGTCCGCTGGCTAGCGTAGCGTGTACCGCACCGCAGGAGAGAAAAAAAAAGAAAAAACATCGTGCACCACCTGCTCAAACCAGTCCAACTGAAGAAGTGAGGGGGCCCGGCCACTGCGCCGCCAACTGACGATAGCTTCGTATCGAGAAGCTTTTTTCTGCTGGACTCAACCACCGATCCACCACGATCTTTGCAGATTGCGGGCTGGAGCCTATTCAATGACTGCGAAGTCTGGTGCGACACAAAATCAAAGACAACAGACCAAATAGCTCGCCCACAGGCTCATTCGGTACGGTAGTTTCGAAGAAGCCGACGAACCACCAAGCCCATCCCGATCATCAGGCGCTGAAACCGAAGATCTCAACCGGGGGGAGGGGGCCGAGGAATAAGGAATGCAAGTGTGGTGCCTGAAGGGTGACGGGAGAAGGCAACATGCCAGCCAGAACGCCAGCGACAGGAACACCAGCCCGCGCGAAAGAAGGGTGGGAAACTCCCAGGGAAGGTAAGGTAATTTGCGACTGACTAGCGAGCAGTTGCGGCACGGATGAAGTCACATCGGCGTCCTGAGTGGACGGGTGCAGCGGTTGCAGCGATGACATGAACCAAACTCAAAGTTCGTCTTTTCTTGTGTTGGTTTTGGCTTCTGGCATTTCTTCGACGGTGCGATCCACTCCACCGATCAGGATCTTGGAGCTCGGAGAGGAGGGGGGGGGGTCGCCAGCCATGCACTCACCTGCCCTGGGCACAGCCTAGCCCAGCCCAGCTCAGTCAGCCAGCCAGCCCGGGCGGCCAGACACACCAGTGGCACTATAGAGCTGGACTCAGACTCGGAGTTTGATGGGTGGGTGGGTGGATGGATGGATGGTACCTCCGTCTTCTCAGGGGCGCTTCCCCGGGGAAAGGGCTGGGAAGGGCTACGTATCCGTACCCATCGGTGAATATTAACCTCCCTGGGCCTGACCTGAGGTGAACGATGAGGTGACCACCTGGAACTCCAGACACGTGGGATGTGCCGTAATGCAGCTTAGCGGCGGCGGCCTTCAACCGCAGCGTTTCCCCCTTTTCTGGGGGGATTGTTCCATTATCTTTATTATTTCGGTGCGTCGCGCTCTCTTCTTTATTGTTTTGTTTCTGATAGTTTGCTCCCTTCTCTGACAGGCGTTTCGGTTGATCTCCTGCGTACTCGTCGACTTCAGTCTTCGCCCACCTTTATTATGCAGTAGAATTATGACCAGAAGCTTGTTGGTCACGACACCGAACGGAGCACTGGAGAGCTGTCTGATTATCTATGGCCATGTACCATGGTGCTCGCTGGCTTGAGCATTTGCCTCAGGCAAACCCGTCAAGACCCATACCCTCGGTGTTCTTCCGCCACAGTGACTGGGAGTGATCAGAGGGGATGGCGCCGCGATGCGATGCGACATGGCTGTCTCTTGTTTCAAACTGGCTGCGAATGGCATGTCCAACTGGACGGTCGCTGACATTCCTTGTCCGTAGATCCCTCGATGGGGCATGCCTCAGAGTGCAGCTACAACAATTGTTAGCTCTAAAGATGCAGAATCACAGGGCGTCAAACGGAGGATACCAGCGCACTTCTTCCGTCCGCTTCCTCTGTTTCTGGGCTACCACAACATGCAATACCGCCGGATCGCACCGTGTCTCTATCCTGGCACACAATGCAGAAACATGATAGTGAAGGAAAGGCATCAACCCTCACGAAGCATGGTCCTGCATCGCGTTACGCAGCAGTATGCGACGCTTCCATCTGAGTGCGTTTTTATGATGGCAGACAGTCTCAGTCGATTTCGAGGTCTCGTTAGGCTCGTTGGAAGCTTGCCTCGGATTTTGTCGGATTATCGATGGGCTTGCAACGCCATTGGGGAGCAAGGTTTGATGATGCCTTGGCATCATGGCAGGCCTGAGCTCTTGTTGATTTGACGCGTGAGTTGGGTCCCACTGAAAGCCGCCGCACCGCCAAGTTTGAGAGAGAGTCTAAACAACAGTTGACCACACGATACCTTCTCGAAGGCGGCTCACCAGTGTCCTGTGCAATTAACCTCGGAAATGTCAGCTACCTTGGAGCTGGACTGCTTTTGTTATGGCACATGGCACATGGCTCTGGCTCTGGCTCTGGCTCTGGTTTCTGGGGCCATCTCACGTCTTGGTGCATCTGATGACAAACGAAGCAAAGCGCGCCGAGCTGCCGACTCGTACTTTGCAGGAGCAATGAGAAGAAAAAAAAAGGGGAGGGGTCGGGTGTATCTGCAAGATGTGTTTCGCTAGACTCACAGAGGAATCATTCGCACCCACATCTTTACTACAGATTTCCGCAGTGAGGTCGACGTCTCCATACGCCAATGTACATTATCCACCTCTCTGCTCCCCATTTCGGAGCTGCAGGAGCCAAGCACCAAGCAAGCAACCAAGAGGCGGATGGATGGATGCCTTCAGCGAAAGGTAACCATGACCCATGGCAGCTTGGGAAGTATCCGTACGAATAGAGGAGGGGAAGAGGGAGGGATGAGGTGCGACATTGCGTTCAGTGGGAGTGACCGCCGCCCGCCTCCATGAAATCTGAATGTATGTACGGAGTAAGGTACAAAATACTTTGTACTCCGTACCTGAGCCTGGCAGACGGCGTGGATAGGATAGGTATGGACGTGGCCGTGGTTGTGGTTGTGGTTGTGGACGACGGGGGGAGAAGAACATGGGCATGGATGGGCTGGGCGGATGGGCGTGAGCGTGAGCATGAGCATCCATAGGTGAAGCGTGAGAAGAAGAAGAAGAAGAAGCGTGGGTGTGGGTGTGGCACCGTGGGTATCGGCTCCAGCTAAAGGGACGCTAGCCAAGTTGCTTTTTCAGATGAGATGGGCTGGCTTGTTCTCCATCCGTGCCCCGTCTTTCACCCCGGCAGCAGCATGCACCCTAATGAGACACCCATCCACACCCCTGGTCCCCATCGTCTCGTTTCGCTCGCTATGGATCAGCTCTGCCGCACCCCATGCCGTCGCCAAAGTAAAAGAAAAGGAACGGAAGGGTAAAAGAGTACGTACTTTTCGAGGGTTAGGTGAGTTTGCGAGAGTGATGGAACCTATTCTCGCAGCCTCCCAACTTCCCTCTCGCCTTCTTTTCCAATTCCCCAACTTCGCCCTGAGCTACAACGGCGGCGCTTCGATCCATCGCTGTCGGGTCTCGCATCCCTTCCTTACTCACACAACATCATCATTGTCTTGTCTTGAGCGCTTTCTGCGCCCTTCCCCATCACCCGCATCATCATCCTCTTCTTGTTTGGCTTTTCTGTAGCTTTTGGCGTGTCGCCGCTCCAGACTTTCTCGCCCAGCCTCCCGTTGACCGGTTGCACGTCGAACCTCAATCCGTTCGATTCGTCGCAACAACCGCGCCCGCGCCCTTGGAAGCCGCGAGCTGTTTTTCAACCACTACAGACAAGATCAAAGACTTCATGGCCTCGCGCCTCTAGTCTTCAATCTTTCTCCAAGTAAAACTACATTTTATAATTGCGACGTCGTTGTTGGCAGCATCTAGCGCCTCTTTGCGCAATCATCAAGACAATCCGTCGACGCATTCACAGGAGCAAGCGCACACCTAGTACGCCTCAACTCCCAACACAATGGCCAACCATCACCCTTCGCCGACCATGGCCATGCAGGGGCAGCAGCATGGCGGCCCCCCTGGACCCCCTCCGCCGCCGGGTATGCAGCAAGGGCAGAACTATGCACCTTCGCGACAAATCCTCCTCATGAACGAAGCTGTCTGGATGCAGATTGGTAAGTGCATCGCGATCGTTGATACGCGCAGCAAGTTCTAACAATTATCACAGGCAGTTTCGCTGAACTCCTTGGAAATCTCGAGGAGGCAATGAAGGCTTACGATCGCGCCCTCCAAGCAAACCCGCAGTCGGTCGCGGCAATGAATGCCATCAGTTTGATCCTGCGAACGCGCGAAGAGTTTCACAAGGCAGTTGACTATCTGCAAGCAATACTCAAAATCGACAATACCAATGGCGAGGCCTGGGGCAGCCTGGGTGCGTAATAAGCCCCCGCCCTATACTCAATCAACGCGACTCGTGCTAACTGCTCACAGGTCACTGCTACCTTATGATGGACGACTTGCAGCAAGCCTACGCCGCATACCAGTCTGCCTTGGTCAACTTGAGGAGCCCCAGGGTTAGTAGCGCTGCCTCCGGCTCTCTGGGTTCTTCAAATACTAATACAGCACAGGAGCCCAAGCTATGGTATGGCATTGGTATCCTTTACGACAGATACGGCTCTCTTGAGCATGCCGAAGAGGCCTTTTCTCAGGTTATGCAGATGCAGCCGGATTTCGAAAAGGCCAACGAAATCTACTTCCGTCTCGGAATAATATACAAGCAGCAGCAAAAGTACGGTCAGAGTCTAGAGTGCTTCAAGTACATCGTCAACTCCCCGCCCCCTCCTCTCACCGAAGAGGATATTTGGTTCCAAATCGGCCACGTTCACGAGCAGCAGAAGGATGTAAGTAACTACTTATCGGCAATTGATAAACACCTCAGCTAACGCTCGCATCAGTACGATAGTGCCAAGGCAGCGTACCAGAGAGTTCTGGAACGTGATCCTAGTCACGCAAAGGTCCTGCAACAGCTGGGCTGGCTTCATCATCAGCAGAGCAGCAGCTTCCAGAGCCAAGAGCGAGCTATCGAGTTCTTGGAGAAGTCCGTTGCCGCCGACCAAGGCGACGCGCAAAGCTGGTACCTTCTTGGTCGCTGCTACATGTCTCAACAAAAGTACCCCAAGGCATACGAAGCATACCAACAGGCCGTTTACCGCGATGGAAGGAATCCGACTTTCTGGTGCTCTATCGGAGTATTGTACTACCAGATCAACCAATACCGCGATGCCCTCGACGCTTACTCTCGTGCCATCCGGCTCAACCCCTTCATTTCCGAGGTCTGGTATGACTTGGGCACATTGGTAAGTACAAGACCTACAAAGATCGGGCAGCTAGAAAAAAGGCAGCTTTACTAACCGACCTAGTACGAATCTTGTAACAACCAGATCAGCGATGCGCTTGACGCCTACCAGCGCGCTGCAGAGCTTGACCCTCAGAACCCCCACATTAAGGCTCGTTTGCAGTTGCTGAGAAACGGCGGCGCCAACGGAGGACAGCCTCCTAGCGCTCCTCAGCCTGCCGATGTTCATCCCCAGGCTTACCAGGTCGGCCCCCCGGCTCCCCAGTGGGGAAGCTCTGCTCCTCAGTCGCAGCAGCAGGGACAGCAGCCTCCTCCGCCTCCTGGACCCGGCGGTCCTGGAAGCAACGGCTGGGGTCGGCTTGCGGACATCAACCCTCCTCCTCAGCCACCCAACCCGTATGAGCAGCGTGGCGAGTTCCGTGGCCCAGCTCCTCCCATGCCGCGACAGCCTAGCCCGAGACAGGAGCAGCAGCAGCAACAACAGCAGCAGCAGCAACACCAACAACAACACGGTGGTCGCCCGCCGTATCCCGAGCCGCTTCGTCGGATGGCTAGTCCGCCATCTCACTACGCAGGACCGCCGCAGCCGCCTCAGCAGCCTCAGGGTCCTCCCACGTCTGCGCCGCGCACCATCAATCCTAACTACACTCAGCCGTCTTCTGCTCAGATGCCCCCTATGAACGTCGGTCCCAATGGCCCTCCTAGCCAGCCGCCTCACTTCCGCGGCACCAACAGTCCCCGGCCCGGCGAGAGGCCCATGCATGACAACCGCATGCCCTCCCCCAAGTCGGCGTACCCCCAACACCAGCCTCCTCCGCCGCCGCCGTACAGCCATCACCCTGATGGCCCCACCCCCGGACCCATGGAGGCCAATGCCCCGCCTCCACCTCCTCCGGGCTCGATCACTGGAGACCCTGCATCGCAGCGCAATGAGCATGACCGTCCTCCCTCTGTTGGCCCCAAGCGCATGCGTGAGTGGGAGGAGGAGTCCTCTCACAAGCGACCTGCCAACGACGAGAACCGAGCCAGGCTCGACGACGTCCGCTCTCGCCGCCCGTCGACTCCTCCGGGACCCCGGGATCAGTACCGTCGCAACTCGTCAGAGGCTCGCCGTTTTGAGGATCAACGCCGTGCCGAAGACCAGCGCAGAGCGGATGACCAGAGAAGGGCAGAGGACATTCGGAGGGGCGAGGAGCAGCGCCATGCCAACGACGGGTACCACCCGTCAGAGGCCGCGCACCACCAACCCAACCACCCTATGCCCACTAACCATCTCCCGCCGATGCAGTCTGCCGCTGCGCCGATGCAGAACATCCTCCATGACGGACCGCAGAACGGACCCGGGCCTGCTTCCGGGCCCGCTCCCGGCGTCAAGGAGTATCCCGCTGAGGAGCGCCCGCCTATTGAACACACCCCTGCTCCCCGGCCCCCGCAGCCCAGCGAGCCCGAACGTGCCGCGAGAAAGATGGACGTTGATGAGGACTACGACGATAGCGGCGAGGACGAGAAGAAGGGCGCCGTCGCCACTACCAACGGGTCGGGCCCGGCTCCGGTGTCGGGGGAGACTAAGACGCCCACGAGCGCAAGCATCAACGGCTTGATGGGGCCTACTCCCAAGGTTGAGTCGACTTAATGGATCAACGGCTTTGACGTGGTTTGCTTTGTTTTATTTGTCTTGAGGGATACTGTGTTCTCTTATCGTGTATACCATTTCCTTCCCTCCCTCGTTCTGTCTCAGAATCCCCTTTCAACGGGATGCCGGTGTGTCTATCTAAGGCACTACGGTAGCTTATGAAGAGAAAAAGTAGTGGTGAATCTAGACTGCTTGAATGACTAAACAATATTGAACCATATTTGGCTTAACGTATCGCGACCGATTGACCATCTTCAGGGGCGAATGATCGTGTAATCAGAAAAGTTCTGCATCGTATGATTGCTGGAGACGGGACCCCAAGTGTTTGGCGTGCTCCCCTGCTGGGACGCAATCCAGTCTTCAGGTACGTACCTTCCCTTTGCACTGGAAGACCTAAGGTAATTGTGGACCCCGGGAAAAAACGCTTGGACCAGGCGGGAAGAAAAAGTGCGGAAAGTGGTTTTTTTTTTTCGTAGCGATTGCGCTCACGTGATTAGGGTGGTGCGTCCTGGCAGGAGGAAATCCGCCCACACGACATTTTTGCAGCCTCAGCTATCCCGACTTTGAGAAATTTCCCAATCGTCACTCCTCTCGATTGAACCCGACAACTAACTTCCAGGTCAATCATCAAGATGTCGCACCGCAAGTACGAGGCACCCAGACACGGCGTCAGTCACATCTATTTCGACAATCACCGTAACTTCGGCTAACTTTACCCAGTCTTTGGCCTACCTGCCGCGCAAGCGTGCTGCCCGTCACCGCGGAAAGGTCAAGTCGTAAGTTTTGTTCACCATTTTTATTCGCAATACTTTCTTCGAGACTTCGGCCAAGTGAATACAGAGGCTGACAATGGCAATCTCTCGCACAGCTTCCCTAAGGATGACGCCAAGAAGCCCGTCCACCTGACGGCCACCATGGGCTACAAGGCCGGTATGACCACGATCGTTCGCGACCTCGACCGTCCCGGTGCCAAGGCCAACAAGAAGGAGGTCGTCGAGGCCGTCTCCATCATTGATACCCCACCTGTACTACCAACGCAGCCCGCTTGGCTCTGTGCCTATGGCTAACAACTCTATAGTTGATCGTTGTTGGTCTTGTGGGCTACATCGAGACCCCCCGCGGCCTGCGCTCGCTCACCACCGTCTGGGCTGAGCACTTGAGCGACGAGATCCGCCGCCGCTTCTACAAGAACTGGTACAAGTCCAAGAAGAAGGCCTTCACCAAGTACGCCAAGCAGCACTCCGAGAACTCTGGCGCCTCCATCACCCGCGAGATCGAGCGCATCAAGAAGTACTGCACCGTCGTCCGCGTCCTCGCCCACACCCAGCCCCGCAAGACCCCCATCAAGCAGAAGAAGGCCCACCTCATGGAGATCCAGATCAACGGTGGCTCCGTCGCCGACAAGGTCGACTTCGGCTACGGTCTGTTCGAGAAGCCCGTCGAGGTTAGCTCCATCTTCGAGCAGGACGAGATGATCGATGTCATCGCCGTCACCAAGGGTCACGGATTCGAGGGTGTCACCGCCCGTTGGGGTACCAAGAAGCTTCCCCGCAAGACTCACAAGGGTCTGCGTAAGGTCGCCTGTATCGGTGCCTGGCATCCTTCCCACGTCCAGTGGACTGTCGCCCGTGCCGGTCAGAACGGATACCACCACCGTACTTCCGTCAACCACAAGGTTTACCGCATTGGCAAGGCCGGTTCCGACAACAGCGCCTCCACTGAGATTGATGTCACCAAGAAGACCATCACTCCGTATGTTTCTGCTCTAACGTGTGTATTTTCTAGCAATTTTACTGACATTTTCACAGCCTCGGTGGCTTCGTCCGCTACGGTGAGATCAACAACGACTTCGTCATGGTCAAGGGCTCCATTCCCGGTACCAAGAAGCGTGTCATGACTCTCCGCAAGTCCATGTTCACCCACACCTCGAGAAAGGCCCTCGAGAAGATCGACCTCAAGTGGATCGATACCTCGTCCGAGTTCGGACACGGTGCCTTCCAGACGCCGGCGGAGAAGAAGCAGTACCAGGGTACCCTCAAGAAGGACCTTGCTGCTCAGTAAATTTCTTCTTCTCATCAAATTTCTTTGTATCATGGTCATGGCATCGGTGTAGAGGGTTCACGTTACTTTTCGGATGGTTTGGGACACCTTTGAGGTTAAAATGAGTGCCGAGAATTCAAAAGTCAAACCAATGATACCTAGATGACCAACCCACTTGTAATCCCTCGTGTGGCTTGTGAAATGTGATTGCAATTGTGATCAACTTGAAAGATAATTCATTGAAAACAGGCGCTGTAGAGGGACCTCCACTGTAGTACAAAAGTCGTTCAAAAAAGTAATGTGGGCGCTTAGCATCGACAGCCAGCCAATGCCGAGATGGTGGGGCGGCGAGGTCTGGCCAGCGAGCGAGGGACTTGAGGCGTAGCTAGCCCGGCCCCTCGTTGCGTCATTCTATCTGTACCCAACCATGGCGTGCAGCTTCCCGCGAACCAAGTTCGCGACCGCAACACCTCTCAGTACGCTATTCAACTCCTCTGCAACCCATAAGAAGCGAATGAGGACTACTGCCCCGCGAACGCTCTATCGAAATCTCTGCCAACGGAGCCTCTCTTCATCGACGATATCCTCCACTCCACGCAACGCTTTCATACTACGACAGCTGAGTCCTGCGCCAAGCAGCTGCAGCACAAGCAAGCTTCTTCCAACTTGTCAGATAGCTACCAGCAAGTTCTCGACGTTTACAAATCTGAAAATGTCCGACGCAGACTACGCGGCGTTTCTGGACAAGGCGAACCAGGACCCCAACGAGGGGCACGCCACCACGACCAGCAAGAGCAAGGAGTTCAAGGCTCAGGACAAGGGCGTCGAGGTGCCCAAGGCCATTAAAGACGTGTTGAAGCAGGACAAGGTGTACATCTCGGACGCGGACGAGCCGTTTGTCGGTGTCGCGCTGCAGTGGGATGAGGCTGGTAAAGGTCTGCCGGACGAAGGTGAGTTGTGTCCGCCCTCCTGCCTCCTGCCCTTTTCACCCCGGGGACAAAAAAGCATGTGATGTATGCAATACAGGAGTGGCTAATAGATGACATGTGTAGTCGAGTTCGCACAACTGATTGATCACCCCGACGCCGAGAACGCGGACGTGGAGCTCCTCGACCCCGTGGACTGGGACTCGAACGGCGATTACAAGGACGTTATCGAGGCGGTCCGCAAGGCGGGCAAGGGCAACGACGTTAGAGTTTACAAGGTGCCAAAGGGCGGTGTCCGGACGGAGTACTGGCTCGTCACGACGGACGGGAAGGGCAAGGAGGCCAAGCTCGTGGGCGTCAAGGCGCTGTCTGTCGAGAGCTGAAAACTTCACTTCCGACCAGGTACCATCAGAGAAAACCGCTAGGAAACGTGAGGCGGGACGGGAAGAAATGGGGCAGCCGGTCAGCTTGGTCCTCTAATGGTTCAATGAATGGTGACTGATTTATATGTAGCAAAAACGCAGCTCATGTTTGTACAGCAATATCATCAATTATAGCTGACTCCTCGCCTGAAAAGGCATGTCTTCTTTCTGACCAAGCTCGTTTACCATACCTTACCGGGGATACGTGAGCTGTCTTGACTCTTACTCATTCAGGTCATCGATCTAGACCAGATTGGCGGAGCAATGGGCTGGCAGTGGGGTCCCGTTGTGTCACTGATCCTTGACGCACACGCAGCGGAGGTGCCACTAATGGCAACGCCTTGTCTCTCACCTTATCGAAGCGCAACGGCAGCCAAATTCCGCGTTATCGGACCCTACCACCCTGCCTGACTATGTGTGACCCCTCCACGCATCGGAGGCTAAATAATTCAATACAAGTCCAATCTTTTGGATGCTGGTGACTCAGATCAACAAACCAAACACACCAACTTGCTCTCCACGCAGCGCCTCACCGACATATTTCCAGCTTCCACAACGGACAGGATCAGAATGTCGGGACCGGTAAGTCTTGCTAGTTCTTCAATTGACCTTCCGCCGGCCCGCTACAAGAAGCACAAGCTAACATACCGCCCGCCACTCTCACAGCGCGCAGTCGTACCGTCCCTAGAGACGGTCAGGTCCATCCTCACCTCCCCGGCCACGACCAACGCCGCAAAGAAGCCCACGCTCGTCCCCGTCTACCGCCAAATCTCCTCAGACCTCATCACCCCGTCCGCCGCCTACCTCAAGGTCTCGGCCCACCACAAGGACTCGGACTTCTCCTTCCTCTTCGAGAGCGCTGCCACAGAACAAGTCGGCCGCTACAGCTTCGTCGGCGCCGGCCCCCGCAAAGTCCTCGCCACGGGTCCCGGTCATGGCCCCGAGTGCGACCCCCTACCGGCCCTCGAGGCCGAGCTGGCACAGCACGTAGTCGCCCACGTTCCGGGCTTGCAGCTCCCGCCCATGGCGGGCGGTGCCGTCGGCTACGTGGGCTACGATTGCGTGCGCTACTTTGAGCCCAAGACGGCGCGGCCCATGAAGGACGTCCTGCAGATCCCCGAGTCTCTGTTCATGCTCTTCGATACCATTGTCGCCTTTGACCGCTTCTACGGCGTCCTGAAGGTCATCACCTACCTCCACGTCCCCGAGGACGCGGCCCAGCTCGAGGCCGAGTATCAAAAGGCGACGCAGACCATTGACGAGCTCGTCGCTGTCCTCAACGCCCCCGACATCCCCATCCCGGAACAGCAGCCCATCAAGCTCGGCCAAGAGTACACCTCCAACGTCGGCCAGCAGGGCTACGAGTCCCACGTCACGGAGCTCAAGAAGCACATTGTCAAGGGCGACATCATTCAGGCCGTCCCCTCGCAGCGCTTCGCCCGTCCGACGACCCTCCACCCCTTCAACATCTATCGTCACCTCCGGACAGTGAACCCTTCCCCATACCTGTTCTACGTAAACTGCAAAGACTTTCAAATCGTCGGCGCCTCCCCGGAGCTCCTCGTCAAATCCGAAGCCGGGCGCGTCATCACGCACCCCATCGCCGGCACCGTGAAACGCGGCAAGACGCCCGAGGAAGACCAGCGCCTCGCCGATGAGCTGCGCAGCTCCCTGAAGGACCGCGCCGAGCACGTCATGCTCGTCGACCTGGCGCGCAACGACGTCAACCGCGTCGGCGACCCGTACACGGTGCGCGTGGACCACCTCATGGTCGTTGAGAAGTTTAGCCACGTCCAGCACCTCGTCTCGCAGGTCTCGGGCGTGCTGCGGGCCGGGCAGACGCGCTTCGACGCCTTTCGGAGCATCTTCCCGGCGGGCACGGTGTCGGGTGCTCCCAAAGTGCGCGCCATGGAGCTGATTGCTGAGCTCGAGAAGGAGAAGAGGGGGATTTATGCCGGTGCGGTTGGGTATTTCGGGTACGGGGGCGTTAATGAGAAGGGCGAGGAGGTGGAGGGTGCTATGGATACGTGTATTGCGTTGCGGACGATGCTTGTCAAGGACGGTGTGGCGTATCTGCAAGCTGGTGAGTTCACTGCCCCTTATCCCGATCCCCTTTCCACCATTTTCTTGGAGTCTTTTGGTGGTGAGATATTTCTGCAGACTGACGTGTGATATCTTAGGCGGCGGTATCGTATTCGACTCTGATGAGTAAGTGATCTTTCTCTCCTCCGTCACCCCCCCCCCCCCGAAAGCTGTACACTGACTTGACGCCTAGATATGACGAGTGGTTGGAGACGATGAACAAGCTCGGCGCGAATATGCAGTGCATAACGACGGCAGAGGAGCTTTATTACGACCAGCAGCAACAAGCAGCGGGCAAGCCGTAAAGCAAGGTAGTTGTAGAAAGCAAAGAAAAAGTCCTCGTTTAGCCATGTTGAAAATCAAATTCGATACCTTTTGAAGCAATTGAGAACTTTTACCGCATCTTTCATTGGACTTAAGAGGTCCTGGATTGGTGTCAAGGTACCTTAGCAGAACATGGAACGAAACCGGACGTGGAATACGCAAGAATATACACCAGACACCCAACCCAGGCATCAGTGATTCAGCGCTTGCCACCATGCCTCTATATTCACCTGAGGTCGCTCTTTCGTCAACCAAGCCCAACCGATCCCCATGGTCGAGCGGTATAACGCCCTGGTCCGTTAGTAACGAACTTGGTATGAAATCTCGAGAAGTCCGTATACTCCAGTACAGGTGGAGGGTTTCGTAAGGTGGTCTAGTTCGAGTCTCGAATTAGGCACCTGAGCTTTTTGCCTTTTTATCTATTCTTTTGCTAACCCCTTCGTTTTGTTTACTACGGTCGTCCCACTATGATTAAAGTGTATATTAAGAAAGGGTCGGCTGGGCTGAATTTTTGGAGCCCAGTTTATTTCTCAATTTGTCTGCTCCTGCCTTTTCTACTTCCGGTAGACACATGGGACGAAGCACTTCACTAGCGATTACCTATGATAGTATGGGTCATGAAAAGTTCTGGTATTAAAATCTTGATATTGTATTATATGATGCCCGCAAGTCCGCATATCCAATGCTTGAATCGCCAGCCAACCATTGGTATTCCACACAAACTCCAGAAAAGACTGTCATGAACCCATGGTATCAATGCAAGTGTGTGCCTCTTAACGTAAATGCCTCCCGCCAATCAACCCATCCATTAAACCGTGTTCAAAACAAATGATACGAGGGTATAAAAACCGACCCAACACCAACCCCAATCGTCGCCAACGAAGCCCACAACACCGCGCCCGCAACGACGCCGTCCTGCAGGATCCGGAGGTGCTTGTTCCGGCTCGCCCGGCTGCGCTCGAACACGCGCCGCCACAGCCACCGGGACTCGTACGCGGAAACCCACTCCTCGCCCCGGAAACTCGAATAATTCTCCGCGCCGAGCGTCGAGAGCGCGGGTTTGCGGAGGGGGTCGACGGCGCCCGTGACGCTCTCGCTCGTCGCGGCGCGGCGGTGGGGGACCCTCTCCTTCTTGTTCTTGTGCATCATGCCGGCACCGTTGCCACCCCTGCCGGCTTCTAGGTCCGGGACCTCCCACGGCCGCACGTGTCGTCTGCGCGCGAGGTGGAGCGACAACGAGACGCCGTCGAGGGCGGCGACGAGGATCGCTAAACCAAAAAAGATCATGGGCGTGGAGAGGAGGCGGTAGTACCGCGAGAACGAGGACAGGATGAGGGCGACGTCGAGGCCGAGGCCTAGGGTGAGCAGCACGAGACCGAGGAGGCGGAGGAGGTGCGTTGCGGCGCGGTTCGCGTTGGCCATGCTGTGTCGGATGAAATCCGGGTGGAGCTTCCCGCGGAGCAGGGCCTCTGCTTTTTCAAAGGCCGGGAGGAGGGCGGACGGGTGCGTTGTCGAGGATGTCGCTTTGAGGACGGCGGTGCGGTCGTCTTTGGTGAGGTTCAGGCGGCGCGGGGCGTCGGCGTGAATATAGTGTTTTGTTATGGCGTCGATATCTGCGCGGAAGGGCTGTGATGATGCTGGTGCTGCGGGCAGAGGTGTTAGTGAGTTTGGGTCTGGGTTTGTATAAGTCGTGAGAATGAGATTCGGTGACATCTGGTGGTGGGGGCTAGCATGTCATGCAGCGTTTCGACAGGTGATCTTACCTTGCGGTACTGTTCCCTCTTCCACCTCTTCCTTTTCACCATCTCTGAGACCAGTTGCTCTAGGGTGAGAAAAGTTCGTCGCCGAAGATGTGTTCCGCGTATGGTTCCCTCCCGCTTTGACCTGGGCGTAGCTGCTATCCTCGTCGAGCATCTCGAGAATGTTGCTCACTTTACTCGAGTTCTTGGCCCTCCTCTCCTTGGAAGTGAGCTTCCTGCCGCGGTCCGGATCCCATCGCGGCGCAAGAGCTCGCTGCTCGGGCGCCAGAGTCGTCCACGAGTGGACGTAACCGCAGTACCATAGGAAGAATTGCAGCGGTTCCGCGTCCTGCTCGACGTAGACAAGATAGTCCACGAAGTCGTTTAGTGAGCATGGCTGCAGACACATGGCTGTTAGTCAAAGTTTCCCTCTTAGCTTCCAGTCGTCCCCTTGGAATACACATGCGCCGGCAGGAAGATATTTGCTCACCGATTCCGTGTTATTCCTGATCACTTCTTCAAAAGCAAGCTGGGGCGGAATCCACTTGTCGGTCCGCTTTGCTCGGCGGCGGTAGCGCCGGCAGTCCTCGTCCATCACCGGCGGGCGCCATGGCCGCTCCGGACCGGGTGTCTGATAGAATCTGAGCGACATTTCGGTCCACACTTCTACGCCGCTTTACTGTGTTGCTCACGGTCTTACAACACGTGCGTATGAATAGAACATGTAGACGAAAGAAAAGCGAGGTGGATGAGCCACAGGCTCAAGATTCAAGAAAGAAAGAAAAAAAGAGGTACCAAATAGAGTGAATCTCTGTCCAGTCTGACACTCAGACCTCTCGAGGATCCGATATGGGGTGTGTGTGTGAGCGTGTGTGGTGCGGAAGGGCGGGTGGGCTGGCCACACCTATGTATAATACGAAAGGAAACGAGGAAACCAGGGGATCCAACAGAACAAAACACTAGCTTCGAGATGTTGCATTTTGGTGCGCGCCGTGCGCAAGGCCTGCAGCGGGACGAAGGAGAGGCAGACCGCCTGTTCCTGCATGCCGCATCCGCAGCCCAGCCGCGCTCTGCCTCAGCTTCGTCCGACACGGGAAGAGAACTTGGCCCGGCCCCCCAGATAATGACATGGAATATAGAGGAACGGCGTGCCTGTGTATGTGACAGAGGGGCCTAAATACCGGCCCACCGATGCAACAGAACCACGCGGCGTAGACAGACATCTTGCGCAAGTAATAGAGGGGGGGTGCCCGGGTTGAACTCGTCTGCGGCCTGTCACGCTCCCCGGCCGGGAAGTGCTGCAGGTGGACGGGCTTGGGTTTCCTCGCGGTCATGTTTCCGCATCACGGCTTGTGATATCTTGTTCGCAGCTTTTTCACTATGAATACGGCTGGCAGTCGTAACATGCGCCGCAGGAACTAAGAGAAGCTGACGGGGAGACAGGCATCAGGTCCGGCGGATGCCGGCAAGGGCGGGGCATGCCTCTGTCCTGCTTGCTTTCGCTTCTCCCTCATGATCCTCCTCGCGTATCGGGGCTCTGGGGACTCGGGAAGGGGTCATGTGTCCGCAAGACTGACATGGGGAAGAGACGGGACGGTGAAGAAAGAGGGCAGGAGGTCGCGAGCGCGATCCAGGCCCAGACCCGGGAGGTTCGCATGCCGGGAAACGGGAACGAGTGAGACGTGATATAGACAAATATAGGGTACGATTCCCACTTGGAGAGAACGAATGATACAACGACTAAACCCGCAGAGGAGTGTAGAAAAATAATAAAAATAAATAAGAAAGGTTGCAAAATGAACGACCAGCCAGCGTACTCTGACTCGATCTGACTTTTGATGTAGGTAAACTTGAACCTGCGATGGAGCGTTCGATTCGTCCCCTCGTGTAAGCTCAGTTCGAGTAACGAAACGAACCAACCTGAATAGGCTTAGAAAGGAACGTCGGTATTGGCAGCCCTCCCTCCCGCACTGTCACTTGCAGTGGCATGTCCTGCGTTTACTGCGTCAGCTTGGGATGTCCCTGGTCAGAGACCCATGACAGCGGTTCCACGGATTGTCGTGCGGTGTGTTGTATCCAACTTGGCACCTGCATCTGCCCATCTATTTTTTGGTTGGTTTTGCTTAACTTTGGTAAATCTGACAATGACTGCCGGTGAGGGTGACCTGTGTATCCGTAGAGAGGACTGGGGCCGGCACAACCCGACGAGGATACAATAGTGTCGTCGAGAGAGTGAGGCCAGAGCGTCGAGGGGCCCACATGACGTGAAGGGGGCTGCTGGCCTTGTTTCAAGGGAACGTGCGGACAGGTGATGAAGTTGATTCACTAGCACGAAGGAGCCATGGGCGGGAGACGGGGAGACTTGAAGATGGAGTTGGTTTGGAGTTGGGAACAAATGAAGAACGCAAGCAAGGGCAAAAAGCATGCGCCGATTGGCTCCACGGCGTGGCATCAAGCTATGTTTCAGAAAGTTCATCCTGTCCCGTCTCCCCTTCACCCCACTCCCTGGGGCGTGAGACGAGGATCAGAAACCTAGACCTCAGAGCCTCAGTGGTGAGAACTCCGGTCCAAGACTCCGTCGTCTCCACGGCAGAGCCGGGCACTTGCCGAGAAGAAGCTGGACCATTCATTGGATGAGCCGCAAGTTTTCATGTTGGCCGGTCCCGGGTCGATTGGAGTTGCGGCTGATGCTGTTGTCACAACAGCCGGAAAAGCACGGCATATTACTGTCTACAGTATTGTACGTATACTCGGCAGCCGGGTTGCCTGGTTTCTGCAAATTTATGCCACTGTTGCTGTGCGAATGGATTTTTGGAGGTTACGCACCTCGCGACTCCAACGCATGGCAGATGAGTTGTGCAGAATTGATCGACCGACTGACATGCGCAAAATGATTTAGATACCTTTAGAAAAGAAGGTTCTAATCTATCAAGCCACTGTCCTACTATAGAGACAGATGCGGCATTCTACTCTCCTTCGACGATAGATATGTACGATAAGGATTGCTCAAATAGCGCCGTCCCTTTTTTTGACCTGCTCAGTCTCGAAAGACAGTCCCGCATCCTTCCTGATGATCCCATAGATTGCAGACGCATCAATCTCTCGATCTATTCCTTCAGCGTACTCTACCGCTTCCTCCAACTGCTGTAAGACGAGCGACAGCAATCTTGGCTGAGGGTCGCTCTTCAAGGCTTGTCTTCCCGCTGCCAGTCCATTGATAGCCGGGGACCACGGTCGCTCGCCTCGAGGAGGCATATAAGCCCCAGAAGTCAGCCGATTAGATACCATTAGCCCGACCGGGCCAATCTGCTCCTTGATCAACGCTTCCGCGGTTCCGACCCCTAATCCAGCTTTCTCAATAAGAGTATGGGCTACACCAACCACCTCGACCATACCTATCGACAGAGTTCCTAGACATATTCAGTTTTCATCAGCATTGTGTATTCCTTCAAAGGTAGATCGTTCATGCCAGGTTTTTCTCTTCTTCTTACGCTGCAGCCTTTAGGTAGCTCGCCTGACGAACGTCTTCGCCTGTGGGAATGATACTTTTCCCCATGACACCGGTAATGTAAGGTCTCGCGATATCAATGGATGTCTCCTTGCCAGCCATTATCCACAGCAGCTGTGCACTGGCAGCAAGGGGACTGGCTCCGACAACAGGAGAGGCGACGTAGTCTGCTCCTCTCTCTTGGAGTCTGGACCTAGCCGTTGCCGAAGAGGAAGGGTGTATCGTCGAGGTGTCCACTATGATCTTGCTCTCAAGATGATCAACCTCGAGAATCGTATCAAGCACAGATGCCACTGCTGAATCGTCCGCCAGAGACATGAATACAATGTCCGAGTTAGACACTACTTCGGTAATGTTTGATGGCGTTCCACCGAGTTCCTTCAGAGGTGCACCGCGAGACATGGTACGATTGTAAAAGCGAAGATTTGGTTCTTGCTTCTTAGATAGATACTTTTGCAAGTTGGAAGCCATGTGAAGGCCCATGGAACCCAGACCTGATGAGAAATTAACAGATGAAGTTGAAGATGGCGTTTACGGTTGGAAAAGGATATACATGCCTATCCATCCCAACTTGGGGATAAAAGAAAGCTGCGAGGAAGGTTGTAGAGTATGCATGTTAAGTGTAGTTCACGAAGCTCTAGAGGATGGTGTGAGAGGCGGAAAAGAGGTGGAAATTACCCATTTACATACTTATCTTAGCATCAATGTGCTAGGTGAGCTAATTATCACCGATTTCCGACCTCTTTGAAGGTTTTCCCGACGACGGCGTCGGAGATTATACCTGACTTCCGGCGGAGACTCTTCTTCAATTCTAGATCCGGCGGAATCAGGGTAGAGAGGAGTTTATTACTATAGACGGCCCGAGATGAGGGGAGTTTGAGGCTCTTGTGGCATTCAGATCTTTCTATGCTTCTCTATAAGTGCTAGATAGAGTTGACCGCGAGCTTCGGGCATGGCGTGAGCACCATGAAATCAAATTGTCATCACTACCGACAAGCTATGCCCGCTCCCACACAACATCATGAACTTCTTTCTCGTAAACAAACACATACGACCATACCCATCGGAAAATTCGGGATCCCGTCCGCTCTCCCATAGACAAGCCGATGAGGGCCAGACTAGTAGTTGAGTCGGTGACGATCAGCGAATCCCTGGTGTTGTATGTTTTTTTGTTTTCTTCTTCCTCTCATCTTCTCTTCCGCCGGCCAGGAAAGACAGGCAGGTAGAAAGGTATGTAGGTACATGAGTAAGGTACGTGGGTTGCAGTCGCAGAATCGGTGATCAGATCGCCAAACATGCGTGGTCTGCCTACTCCGTACATCCAAGGGGGGCACGGGGCAACGGGGGGTGTAGGAAAATCCGGAGAGAGAGAAAAAGGACAGAAGAAGTTAGAAAGATTCGCAGATCCGTTTTCCCCTTGTGCTCGGACAGTGAGCAACGTCCCATAACCCTCGGATCCACGGCTGTTTAGCTGTGCTCCGTACGGATACCTTGACAGAGAGAACTCGACAAATCTTACATCCAATTGCCTTTTCAGGCAAGAGTTTGCAAAAACTTCAGTCTGATCTTTCTCTCTCCCTCTCTCTCTCTCTCTCCAAAACCCACAGCCACAATCTCATCACGTCACACCGTCCCGACGAGGAGATGAAGGGGGCGCACAAACTTCAGTCAAGCACAAGTCAGAAGAGTCAGTCCAAAAAACTATGTGCCTCTCTGGTTTCCTCGTAGACTGTGTAACCTCCCCGGTTTACCGAAATGGTGTCCCAAAACAGGACGAAAAACCGGGTCGCCTCATCTTCAAAACTCTCTCCCTTCCAGTAACATGTCACATAAGGTACACACAGACTTTACTTCCCATTCCATCTCTTGTCTGTCTTTTTTGGCAGAAACCTCTGGTCCCGACCAAAGGCTCCCTACCGACCGAACGACCGACAACGATCCCCCGTGTTCCCAAACGTGAAACGTCCCGGCCCTCCCACACCAGTCCGCGATACCGAACCTCACATATCGCCAATAACGTCACGTCCAAGTCTCAATAGTAGAAAAAGTATCTATACCACAACACAGCTACAGACTAATCCAAGTCCGTAATCGGACTTTGGTCGAAAAGAAGAGTCTCGTCCATGACTGCCGCCCTTTTTGGTGTAAGTGCTTGAACTCTTCCTTTGGACCTTACTTTCAGGACACACTACTCAATTAAGATGAGCAACTGCGCAGTCAAAACCAACCAGCATACCTTTGTATTTTACATATTTCGATTGGGCTAAGAATAATGACCGATCACAGTCGCGACTGCGACAAGTCGGCATGAAAATAGTTTGACAGGCTCCCTCCCTCTCCCAAGCCCACACCCACCGACCGACCTGTCACCTCTCTTAAAACCAAGCACTAAGCCCAAGATGACACCTCCCATCTTGGATCATCGCAGAAAACCAAAAGATTCAAACCATCGACACGTACATACGCCTGCAAATATACCACTAGTACAATCAGATAAGACTGCTCGTCGTGCCCGTCCATAACGAAACCCCTCCTCGATCTACAAAAATGAGTCCGTGCCACAACTTATAAGTGGATGTGACAGCCCGTCTGACGTGAGGCCACCCACCAAACGAAATGGTAGCCAGAGAATCACCAAACCATCATCAATCCTACCTGTCTTTCTTTCCCAGATCCAAGATTGCGACTGGCTCCAGAGAGCCAGGATCTCAGCCACACTTCCCCCCCTGGTCGTCTCCCGTTTGTTGTCTTGCCGTGATGTTCACACATCGACGCACACTCAAACTACCCATATCCTAATAGAGTAAGTAGCTCCCTGGTCTATAACCCCTCCTATCGAGCCTCTTCAGCCTATCCCGACCCCTACGGCATCAGTTCCTCAAACACGTGAGGTGAGAAGCTGTCGCTGAGTACGCCATGCGGCTGCCTGGAAGGGAAGAAGAAATGAAGCAGCATTGCCGTTGCCGTAAGTTTATTCCATTAAGAAGCGCTCTTTTCTATGTATTGAAGGCTGTGCTCGGCAGCATGAAATGCTTCAATGCCGTGGTGGGAGAGCGAGCTTCCGAGGAGTTGCTCAATAAGCCTCACCGAAAAAATTGAATTGTTAGGATCTTCCCGCGTCATCAAGGACTCCTAGGATCCAGCCACCGTTCCCTCAGTTTCGCCTTCCAAGCGTAATGCTCCTCGCGTTGCTCTAGAGTCTACTATTACTCTAGGGGGTTCGTCTTTCCAGCAAAGCAGAACTGGATCGACGAGTTACCTGCGGCATATGATCTCATTCATCGTGACTCGCCTGGTGTCAGCGATGCCGCAATGACCTCTTTCAGATTCGACAAACATCATGGTGTCCAATCCAGGCAGGCTCATAAGAGCATTCCAACGAGGACCAGGCATGTGCCGGCAATAGCAAGCAATAAGTTCTCGAGAGTCACCTGATCGGATCCAGCCAAGCTAGGACGTGCAGCCATGGCTATCGAACTTCCCATGAAAGCTCTTCCAGATATCGTGGCTCGAGGAGTGAACTTGGACGCGAGAGTAGTATCAGCACAAGTCCTATCAACTATTACAAGTGATAATGACGATGGAATCCATACCTTTGGTCGGTAATCACCATCAACCGTGGGATCTGGCGAAGCACCCTGTACGGAATGATCAAAGAGTGCTTGATGCCCCGTCCGGGTTCGTATGTAGTCCGCTATAAAGACAGTGCCAATGATCGTCCAGATTGCGATAACGAGGTAGACAAAGTTCATAAAGGTGAACCATGTTGGCAAGTGAATGATGCGGCCATGTGGTTTGACCGCTTGATGATGATGGTCGGGTTCGTGATGCGTCGTCTCTCTTGAAGCGTGCTTGGGAGTGGTCTCGGCAAGAGGGTTGCAAAAGAAGAAGCAGGACATGATGGCGATGCTGCAAATCGAAGCTTCGGATCCGTTGATTTCCTGGGGAATGTTGTTCGTTGAAGGATGCTGATGATTGAGGTATGGCGTACCTCGTTAGCTAAGAAGGCTCGGATGATTGTGCAGTGCCCAGTGGAAGATACAAAGATCTCCATGACGGAGGTCAGCCTCGGAGAGGCTTCCTCAGACTGATTTTTGAGATCACGAGGCTCTCCTTCCTCCTGAATACGGAAGCTTCAAGGTAGTAGCATGGGTGACAGATTGCAAATTGATTTCCCGCAGTAGACGGCACGGTAGCAACTCTTCAAGGCAGTTGCAATGAGTGTAAGTCCGCTAACATCAGAACATCAACATATGTGGAAGGAGTAAGGCGTTTACATCGGAAATCGGTGTCTATTGTATTTGGAGAGGCTCTTGCCATCATCGTAACTCAAGGTCTCCCGAGTGTGCTTCTCCGTGTTGTTTTCTGACAAGATATTATTAATTAATTCATTTCCATCGTCATCTTTTCCAAGGGAATGACTTTCGAAAGACCCTTGGTGACGATTACCTCTCTCGGCAGACCACCCCTTTTTCCCAGCAAATATTGAGCAAAGTCGACCAAACCCTTTGCAGGTCTAGAAACGAGTCTCCGTACGCCCGCCCTCTTGCCATCAACGCCTTGAAAAATGCCCTGCTTCAATGCGAAGCTTCCGTGTATTCGCAAATGGGGTATAATCCATGATCCAATCCGTCGTAAAAATGACTGCACAAAGTGTACAGAAGAAGAAATGTTTTCGTGGTCAATTACATCCACACAGTGAAGAAGATCATGACACCAACCAAGCCAACAGCCATACCGGCGATTTGCTTGGTGCCAGATCCCGAAGGTCTCTCGGGTGCCGAGGACTCGGCGGATTGTGTGGGCGCTGCGGAAGCGCTGGTGCTTGAGCCCGAAGTCACCGATCCTGTCGGGCTCGAAGAGAAGCTGCCCTTGAACGTCTCTCCGAGAGTAGGAAGAAGGACGTTTCCGTCCACCAACCAACCCCCCGTGGCTTTGGGACAATCGCGGGTGGAGACGCTCGTCGGGTTGTAGTTCGATTTCGCGACTCCCGAAGGAGTGATGGTAGCCCATTTAGCCTGCAGATTCTGGAACTCGGGGGCTCTGGGGGTTGGAGTGCCCTTGCGGGTAAAGCCATCGTACACGTCGTCAGCGGTAATGGTCTTGGAGACTTCAGGTCCGTATGACACAATGCCATATCGGTTCTCCTCGTAGATCCATTCGTAAACCATGGCTCCGCTCCAGTCATTAACCATGGGCTGGCTGAAGATGGCGTTCTGATCGTCCCATGTACGCGGGCCTTGGCCTGTGATGCATCCTGTTTCAGTGAAGAAGATGGGCACAGGAAATTTCTCGGCCATGGCTTGCAGATTTGTGTATCCCGAGGTCTCGTACGTGTTTGGGTCGCACCACTCGTACGAGTTGAGTCCGAAAAAGTCAATGTTGTCCTCTGGCTTTCCGCCACAGGTCAGGTAGTCTTGGAGCATGGGCCGCAACTCAGCAATGTCTGCCGCGGAGTAGCCGACGGGAATCTTGCGATAACCCTTCTTGTCGCGGTAGGCCTTCATGTCTCGTGCGGCAGCCTTCATGAAAGGGGCGACCTGGGACTGAGTGGGAAGCGCAATGATCTCATTGCCAATGAAGAAGCCGAGAACGTTGTCGTATTTCGCAAAGTTGTCCATTACCTTGGCGTACGCGTTGAACTGCGTTTGGTTCCAGTAAGGAGTATTCTGAACTACTTGTTAGTCAAAGCCCGCGAGCTAGAGATATGACAGAACAGGGCGGCACCAACAGGAAGAATATACGAGTCAAAAGTGTCCAAGTCGATGAGGGTATATATGCCGGCCTTGTCAAAGGCTGCCATGCACCCGTCGTGATTTGCGCTGGAGTCAACGTGGTAAACACGGATTGCGTTGGTACCCAGCGTCTTCATGAGGTTGGCATCGCGGGTGCATTGATCAGTATCAACCAGTGGGTCATCTAGACAAGCTTTTGTGTTAGACAGTGGGCTTTGTAAGTATGCATTCAGACAAGCTGGGCTAACCTGGTGTCAATTGGTATGCGATGCCTGTGATTGCGTCAGTCCCGAGGATTCTAGTCGAAACGGCAGTAGATGATTGGCGTACCTTTCATGAACCATTGCTTGCCGCTCTCGTCGAAGAATTTGCTGCCTACAATCTCGATTGGTGCGAGAGCTGCGGCGGTGCCAAGCAATAATGCCGAGACGAGCTTGGAGACTCGCATGATGAAGGAGTAATCGCAAGGCAATCCTCCTGATAAGCTTCGACTAGCAAATACAGCAATGCTGAGGATGCGACAAATGATGAGGATGATGATGCCTTAGTGCTGCGGTTCCCAAGAAAGCCAAAAACGACCAAGTGTCTGTTGATGATGTTGAGAGTCCAGAGTTGTTGGTTGTAGCTCGCTCCGACGGAAGATATCGAATTAATGGCGAGGGACACCTCAGCAGGGCGAATGCTGAAAAGAGCTTATGCTTTTACTAGACGGTGAAAGTAATGACTGTTGGCCGTGGTTGCCTCTTTTTTGCAGGTCTTTGCAAGTTGTCGTGTTCCTTCCTTCGATTTTTGTCGAGTATTCGTCCTGCACCGACTGCAACCAATTCCTTCTTTCGCGATTACAACGTCGTACAAGGCAACACTATCACACCGCAACCGATGTCCGTTCTTGGCGAAAACGACAGAAAGATCCAAACAGGGCAGCAACCGTGTTGAAGGCCGTCAGACGAGGTGGAAGGAAAGAGACTTTGCCTGAGAGGTATCGTGGGTAAGCAACAGCCTCACTTCAAGATGATGGGAACGCCTTGCCCGGGGGGGATGGGGAGGGAAGCTATCGATTTTATTGTCCCAGCTTCGCTACTGCAGCTCAACGCGGGAGACACTCCGAACAACTAGGCCCTGCAGACTGCAGTTTTTTCCCTCTCTTTTCTTTACCCCTGCTGGCATTCTTACAAGTAACAACGTTCCTCTCTTGCTCTTTTTGGAATCCCATCCCACCTCTCCACACACGTGGAGTGCCAAACGGATGAGAAAACTGCCTAGGACGAGAAGCTTGGAGCTCGCTCTGGTGCTAGCAAGGAGCCACGGAGCCCGGTCTAGGGTGGGAAACGACGGCGGCAGGGGTGCGTTAGGTGCGCAACGAGGGAAAAAAACGAACCAGGAGTTCAAGCTTGAAGCAACAAGGCCAACTGCATGGGTCTGGATCAATGGAGGTGCGCCATGTTGTGCCATTGGCGGCGGGCCAGGGGTGAAGACGGCCTATCTTGATTGTCGCCCGGCCCAAGAGTGGTCCAGAGACTCCAGAGTCACAAAAGTCTTGACTCTGACTGGCCTCAACACCCTGGCCTTTCTCACTCGACACACAACCGACTCGACATGGACTGCCTGCTGCAGAGAGACCGGCGGCGTTGGTCGGCCTCATTGGGGGCAACACGGGTGAGTGATGCAAGACGCAACACCAAAGGAGGAGTCACCCAGTAAGCAGGCTGAGTCTACAAGACGCCGACGCGTCTTTTCTTGGTCTTGGTTGACAGCTATGACATCTCTCCTCCAGGGCTGATGATTCTCATCGGAATCCTTCGATTCCTCCCGCTCTCCGCCTCCAGAAGCCAGAGTCCACAACAATTACAGATACACAAGCATTTCCCCCCTCACTCAATCGATCAAGGAAATAACCTCACAGGGTCGGCACGGAGTTGCGGGTACTACTCCTAGACTCTCTGCCCATGTTTCAATCTCCAGACTACAGACAATGAAGACACAAAAGCAAACTCGGCCGTCGTTTCTTTCTTTTGCCCCCACGGTTACAAACAATATGGCGCCATCCACCCGAAGCCACGCCGTCTTTGACGCCTGCCCAACCAGACCGGCTTCTTGGCTTTCCCAATCCGATAAAATAGCCCGCCACTTTTCGTCGCCTCTCACTAGCCTCGCGTAGCCACACGTCCACTTGAACACGAGTCGGGCACCCGGGAAACGGACCGAGCTATTCTGGCTGATGGGTGGCTGCTAATACTAGGCTGTCAGCCAGAGATTTAGTGCTCCGGCAGAATACAGCCAACGACGAACGAGGACAGCGACAGCGAGGCCTTCAACTCGCCACAATGCCTTGCCTCGCCCGTGCCATCTTCAAGTTGGATGCCTCTTCCCAATTGCGACAACCTGTGCCAGGGATTAGGTTGTCCTCCACGAACCGCTTGTTCCCAGCTGGTCCTTGCCCATCAAGCTTTCAACGTAACGGCCAAAACTCCGTCCTCGCCCCCCAGCTCATCACGGCTAGCCACGACGCGATTTTCTTGCTTAATGTCCTCTGCTTCTTCACCGGCTCGCCTAGACCACCTTGCGGGGATACCTCTCCAGATTAGCGATGGTCATCCTACAGGGTGCGGCTGGAAATTGGCTTTTCTCCCGTCTTCATTTCCTGTTCGCGGTGTGTTCAACAGCCAGCCCCCAAGGTCGAGGGCGGCTACACGGCATGAAAAGGTTGTCTAGCAATAATGGCCTCCGGATAATGAGTATGACGCAACACTCTGATCGCAGCGTCTCATTGAAAATCCCTCTTGGCCCTGCAGTCAGGCAAGCGTTGACACGAACCAGGGTAAGCTTAACCCCCGGTCCCGTTCACTGCCTGTGGACCTTATCCGGCGAGGGTTGCAACGGCCATTGCAAAAAAAGAAGTGAAAACTCCAGGCTTCTGTTCCGTTCGAGGAACACCTTGACTCCCTTTGACCGCGAGCCCACTGATCTAAAGAGCAGGGACTCAGGGAGAGGGTTCGGAACAAACAGAGAGCGAATTGATGTCACCTGTGGACCCAGTCGTCAGCTTCGTTGCATTGCGGCACCTTGACACCCTGGGCGAATCCGTCGTTGGATCCCTCCGAGGAGCCTCTTGGCCGCATCTTCTCTGCCATTGCCCGTTGCAAGTGGTGCGTCGTAGCATTGAAGAAGGTGGCATGCCGCAGAGAGGTGATGCAATGGGCCGTCAGCTGCATCAGTGTAGACGTTTGCATTCACTTGCGGCGCACCCCGCCGCATGTTGCTCATCCAACAGGAGCAATGATAACACAGCCAAAGAAAGCAATGCGAAGCCCACAGGAGCTTTCTTGTTTGTAACACGGCGATAAAATGGTTTCGTCAAGGAAGAGAGCTGCCATGGTAATGAAGCTTCGGCAACTGGCCGTCTCAGTGAGACATGCATTTGATACGACTGTCGATAATCTCACAATGGCCTTTCCATCTCGTTTGGCAAGTTGCCAGAACATTTATTTGCAAGCAGCACTAAAGCTCCCTTTTGGCCGGCACCCTGCATGGGGTGAAACATGAAGGGAAACCCCCTCGTCGCTCCATCAACGAGCTCGACTCGAGCTTCCCCCGCCTGCCTCCGCGGCATCCGTGAAAGTTATTAGCAGCTCAAGTATCCGTACGGAGCATCCGTAGTATACAGGTTGACGAAGGCGGGGTGTTGCTGCTCGACGCTTAAGGGCCATCAGCATTCGATGGGCAGACAACGAGGCCAGCGGGGAATAGTAAGGGTCTAACGGGCAGAGCAATTGCCAAGCAAACGCCGCGCGCCCATCAAAAAAGCGACGGGCGATCTGCCCCCTCGGTCTGGGCGAAGATAAGGGCAGTGACACCTCACTTCCATAATAAGGCTAGGTTAGCCTTTCAGAATCCCATCCATCGTCCGGCACTCAAATCGCTTGGCTTTTGTCCTCGTCCCTCATCCAGAAAGGCGACAAGAGAAGCCAATGGTGCGGGGAGCTAAGCTACTGTAGTCGGCCAGCTCTACACCGACGAGGCCAGTTTTGGGACGGCTTCGGCGCGTTGCCCCGAAGACGTGGCGACCACGCCTTTCCCCGGCCATCTCCCAAGGTGAAGCCAAATGCAGCCAACGACCACGCTATGCGAAGCAGCAACCTCAGGTCTGTCTCTCTCGCCGTGTCGCTCGCCCAAATGCAACATGGAAGCCTGCGCATTCGGCACGTTCCAGAGAGGTAGATCCTCAACCCACCTCCACCTCCGGTCCCCGCATACCATGCCACGCCCAACAACAAGCGACGAATCCCAGCTGCGACTCTGAGGTTGCAACTTGCGAGTCTGCCTACCTGGTCGAGCATCGAACTGCCCCTCCCCTGGTTCAGCGGCAACGCGAAACGGGGGTTGACGTCTGCTTCCCGCAAAGCCACCAAGTGGTCGCAGCAGAGTTATTGGGGTGGTTCCCGGCTGTGGCCTTGAACCTTTTTTCGTTCGTTTTGAGTAGGTAGCTAGGGAGGAGACGTGACGCCTGTGCAATGTGGTTCTGGCTCGTAGTTGACGAAAAAAAGCACTGTTCATTATTCCTTCTCTGTCGCTGTCAGCCCTTGCCGTGAGGTCTCTTATCTCCATACATTGTACCTCAGAAGGGCAGCTTAGAACAATTCTAGAGACATTGAACACGGTAAGGGCAGATGACTAAATTGTACTGAACTCTGTTTTCTTTCGGTTGGCAGGGAGGGTGGAGACAGACTCATCGCGAACTTGGCGACTGTGCATCAACCGCCCGCACTGTATGGTGTAAGTCCGTTGGCGTTCTCAGTTGAGGCATGATGTGAACATTACTTGGCGCTTTCTCTTTGGAGAGTCTCTATCAAGTACAGAAATGACAGGTATTCATCTCTCGGTTTAGTGAGATGAACACAGTCGTTTGGCGAAGCTTCTCATGGCTCCTGTGATTATGAACCTTGGATGGTCTACCTTGGACCGTCTGCTTCCGCGATGACAGTCCCGGATGTTCCTGTATAGATACCAACAAAGGCGCAACCCCTGCTATCTCTCTTAAAAAATGCACTTCAGCTTCTTACTTGGGGATATGTCGTCTTTGCTCGCTCCAAAGTTGTCGAGATATGCGCTGCTCCGTCAATTCGATCTACAGGCGAATCTCCCCCGAGTTCTGGTTGACAAGTTGAAGACACTGGACGTTCGCCTCCTCAATAACCTCACAACGGAGGGTTCTTTCAGGGCCCTTGTGATGTCTTCATCTATCTTTGACCCTTTCTGTGAGGCTTCACGGAAAGGGATGAGATCAGGAGAGCAGTAGAGCTCTCTGAGCAAGCCGAAGGTTACAAGCACGCTCCTCCTTATACCGCCAACAACTCGATTGGGTAATAATTGCTCGTGAACCGATCCGGGCAGCATGATCACCAGCCCCAGGAGCCAAAGATATGAATAAATCTCAGCTCATATAAGCTAGGCCCAGAGAAGACCCTTTCGAGCCAGGGGCTCGTTCATTCTACCTCTTGTGTGATTCCACAACCACTATATCGGAGATAGTAAGATGTTGCCACCTTCTTGATCACTCCCGCGGTATCCAGACGAATAAACGTCAACGGTAGTGGGCCAGAGTTTCTATCAAAGTTTTTAGCCTGATCTAGACGACGAGGCAGCTAAACTGGGCTGAGAATATGTCCCTCCAGTCACGCCAGCAAAGCGGCCTTTGACCGGGTCTCTCTTCCTAGATCGATATGCTATTGAACGCGGCCGGTGTGTACTCTTCTTCAACAAGAAATATTGCAAAGAAGCACCAGAAGGGCCTGGTAAGGATGTTGACGTCGTCAAAAGTCGGGTCGTCTTACGTCCGGAACGAGCCGTTGGCGAGAAGCAAGCGAAGAGGGATTCATTCGATATAATGCTTGACGCCTCGCCACATAAGAGTCAAGGATATGGCTTCTCACAGCTTCATATATGAGGCTGAGCTTGTTCTGGGAAATTGAACTACCTCCTAATATAAGTTTACTTACAGTATCGCGAGGTGCGAAGAACAGCTCACTTCTTAAGACTTTGGCAGATGGAATAGCCGCATAATGAGGTCTCTACGACTCTTTTCTCACAAGATAATGATCCATGAGCCGGCATAACCCGGACTGGATCAAGTAGTCACCACGTTTCGATGTTGCCAGGCGTGCTTGAGGTGGGAGTTCGGGGAGTCGAGTGCAGATATATCGTGTTTGGGATGATTGGTTCAGCTGAACTTCTAGCAGGGTTTGTTTCCCATCGATTTCCATTCTCGTTGTTTGCTCCTCGCAATACCACGAAACTTAACTTCTCCAGCATGAAGGATTGCTTAAAAATGGTTGGAAAGGGTATGGGATGCGCAATCTTTTGAACGTACCTAGGCAGGAATTCCAAGTCTACGGGAGAGGTTGGACTGATAGCATGAATTCATGATGCATAAAGACCTCTTACCGTCTTTCAGGGAATGAAGAAACCCAATACACAAGGAATCTGGCGTTGGCTTCGTGAGATAGATAGACGAACTTCTAGGTCATATTCAACCCGACATCCACGTTACTTGAAGGCATCACATCTGACGTTATCTGTAAATGATCCTTGAAAAATTGGGGCATGAAGAAAGCCCATTCTACACTCCCAACCTACTATGATCGAGCAGTATCATGTCTTGTCCGAGAAGACGTACCGACTCCAGAGCACATATAACATCAAAATCACAACCTGTACATCCACAACCATGATAGAGCCAGACTTCAGGCAGATACGTAGCACCCCCCTGTCCCTCGGAAAACTATGAGAGACTTCTCACAGTTTAGCTTCCACTGCCTCAAGTATACGAAAGAAAAGGAAACCTCCCGGCACCCATTGGCGTTCGAGGCCATGACGGACCTAACGCCGGGGGTTTCCAAACGTGTCTAACAGCCTTAAAACCCATTCACCCAACGGCGAGGAACAGTCAGCCATGCAGGATACTACTAATCTCCGCGAGAACAGAATATTGGACATGTGAGATCAATGCAGTTAGATACATGTATTTAGTGCAGTCAGAAGGAATGGCATTGAACGCACTTCCTTCCTTTCCCGTTGTTCATCTCTCTCCGCAACCCACCACAGCTATGTAAGTCTGAACCCATAAATCACCCTCACCACTATCAACAAGCAGATGTATCCCAAAGATAAAATCATATCCTGCCAAAGTAGCGTAGAGTGGTCAAGATCTCTCGGCCTGGCTTATTCGTGGGGTTTCTCTGTCACGTTCAGCTTCATCCTCAACAAAAACTCGGGAACGATTTTTCTGGGGACGTCAACGTAAAATAAAATACACCACAACAAGTCCAATGTAATCAATAAAAAAGAGAAGAGGGCACAAACGGAAAAATATTTCAGGGTCACATTCAATCTCCATACAAGTCGATTTACACACAAGTTATCCATAGACCTGGAAACCCAAACTCGGAGAGTAGCACATGAACAACAGCAAAACTCAATATCAGGTTCAGGAGGAAGCTACGTGAATTTCACTCGTACACAGCCGCATCCTATTCTGTACGGATAATCAGGCCCCTTTTCTTTCCATGAAGAACGGGTCGTCGTATCACTTCAACCGTCAAAAAGGCCTTCACTTGATATCCCCCGCATAGGTTTGTTTTTTTGAGTTTCCCTCTTTCAAAACGCGGGGCTCATCCGCCTCGCAGGGAGGAGATGCGTCAGCAGCAGTAGCAGTGCACCTCGTAGTATCCGAAATACCTTACACAGCAGACACAGCAGAACAGCTCGAAAGTCCCCATCAACCCATTGCGAGGACTTCTCATCCGTCAGGTGGGGGTACAGACGAATCAACAAAGCGTGCCAGGCTGCCTGTTACCTACATGAGCCACCTAATTGTAATTTGCTGTAAAAGCCAGTACCGTAGTGTTGCAGCTGCTGGTCGTGCGGCACGCCGCCGCCGCCATCGCCCCCAACACCCCCAAAAGGAACGCGGCGGGAGAAAGCCTCACGTACTTTACCTTACCACGCAGTGCACGCTTACCTTACCCCTCGCTGACCGTGAGACCACCCCTGCTGAAAAAAAGCCTCTTTGGAATTCCGTTTGTCATGTAAACTGCCCATTCGACGAATTCACGGCCATCACGTAACCAGTGGTACGAATAATGCCATTTCTCGCCCATTCAATCAGCGGAATTTACCCTATTGAGGGCAAAGCTATTGCTAGCAAACTCCTTACGTACAAAAAGGGACCACTTCGTCCCCCTCGCTCGTGGTCGTTTCCCATCCCCGCGCTATTCATTCTTTCCCCATCTTTGCCCCCGCCCTCCCTATAGCACCTTGGCTCTCACTGTCATGGCTCGGCTCGGAACCCGCATAGTCGGAAGAAACCATTGGACCATTCGACAATTACAAAGACGTACGGGTATATGATTTCAATATCGAATCTTCATTCCTATCTCGGCCTCTCTTTTTTTCGACTATGGTTGGGCATGCTTAGTGTGCAGACCCATCTGCGATGGGCAATTGCGGCAGAGGTATCGCTGAGCAACAAAAAGGAGAGAAAAAAAATTCACCATCAAAACATCTCATGTCATGACCCCTCGAGCGCGCATTCCCTGCCCTTGTTCATCTAACATTGAGATTCTGATGCAAAACCCCAGGCGGTATGGTGTGTGGTATCGATATCAGGACTGCGCCAATCCAATGGGGAAAAAAAAAAGTTTGAATACCGCTCATGAGCCGTCGTACCTCGCCCATATATTCGGGCCTCGCGTCGGCGGGCCATGTCTCAATACACCGGAGCTTGGTCGCTACGTCCGCCCTGCACACCGGGGCTCGAGTCCCATGGCCCGGGCGATCGCACCGGCGGTACCCGGATATTCCGAATAGCAGTGAACCCGGGCCCGAGGTCTCGGTCTTGATCGCTGCTTGCCGCACTACTCATCCCGCTATTATTCGACATACCGCCGCTGCTGTTCGTTCTCGAATGGGATAACCCTCTTGGACTGATGCTTCCAATGCTCTCACTGCCGCGTCGAGGCAGTTGCGGTATTGAGTTCTGTCGGATAGGTTGCGGCATGAGTTCGGCGTTGGGGCTGATGGGCTGTATGCGCAAGTGCGACATACCAAAGTCCCAGCCGCCGTATTGATGAACACAATGAGGCTCCTTGATGTCGCAGTATTTGGTCAACAACTGGTACACTTGTGTTTGCACCTCGGCCGCTGAGGGTCGATCCATCGGATTCGCCGACAGCATACGGGCTACAATGTGCATTAGGGGTACGATGCCTCGGAACACGAGGCCTCCGTCGGATTCGGAGACCTTCTTTGACGCCTCCTTTGCTAGTGTCGACATCCAGGACTCAACCTGTCCGAGGTTCTTGTGAAATGACGAATCCAACACGGCGCCACCACGACCGGGAGTCTTGTGCTTGGCAGCACGATGCGCGGCAAAACTTTTTGTTGTCTTTTTGACGAGGAAGCTCATCAGGTCCAAGATGACACAGCCAAGCGAGAAGATATCGGCGGCTTGTGGATTCAGATGCGGGTTGGGCGTGTTCAGCATCGCGTTTGGGCTACCCGGGTTGTCACTCCTTGGGATGGAGAAGTTGGTGTGCGTCTCCGGAGACGTCGATATCGCCATCGTCGCCATACGGCCCAAAGGACTTGTCGGACCGCCTGTCGGGCGAAACCACTGTTCCGGGGCTGCGTAGTCGTATGACTCCCGGTCGAACGAATTCTTGTCCGTGTAACCGGCCAAAACCTCGGCGTTTAGTCTCGTGAAATCCGAGTAAAAGATGTGGAGTTGACTGGTGAAGAGTATAGACGAGGGTTTGATGTTCCCGTGGCATAGCCTTCTGCTGTGAAGGTAGGCGAGGGTATCAGCGAGACAAAGTATCCAGTTCATAACCGTCCGTCTCCGCTCCTTCTTGGAGAGATTCTTAAAGTTGGATGGCGTATTGCCAAAGAAAGACTTCAGGTTGGAATCGGTAGCAGGGGTGAAGAGGACGTATGCCGCCCCGATCTGCGTGTATGAAGCGTAGTACGATACCAAGTGGTCATTCTGGATTCCCCTGATGCTATTGATGATCTCAACGAACTCGCCTTTGGAGAGCTGACCGAATCCGTTCCCGAGCGGGATGCGTCGTCGGTAAAAGACTGTACCGGGACAGTTGGGGAGGACAACCTTGTCTACCGAAGTATTCCCCGCTGGTCTGCGCTCGATGACCTCGAGAGGAACAATTTCGTACTCATTGAAGACAACGTGGTCGCCTCGTTGGAAGGGCTTCAGCAGGTAGGTGAACTGGCGAGAGAAAAACTTGCGCTCAATTTTGTCGTCCCTCTGAGCCGTCAACCTAAGTCGCTCGACATGCTCGGAAGATATGGGGAGGTCATGGTCGTCCCATGAGTCGTCAACGATGCCGAAGATCTGATCTGGAATCTTGAGGTCGACGAGAATCAAGAAGATGCGCTTGGCCTTGTTGTTGATCCAGTCCCAATACGTCTCATCCGTCAAACCATCACCGAAAGCTAGTGGTTGGCTTAGGCGCTCAATCTCCTCTGGTAAGAGGTACTGACAAACGAACTGTCTCGTGACAGTAGCGTCAATCTTTGAAGCATCCCACCACTGCCCCATGGTGCCCGTTGTCCAAAAATCCAGAGGTTGGTCTCTTGACGGCCGTTCAGCCTTGCGGAGACGTCGGGTCAGCCGCGTGTAGCTGGCTCACGGGTTCGATGTTCCACTTGGGTGATTTTTTTGGCGTGTCCTGGGTTGCTTCGCGCAGTTGCTGGCCCCCTGAAATGTGGTGACGTGCCTGCCGTCTAGGACGCTGGCGAAACAGGCTGCATTACCGCGTGCCTCAGAGCCCGGTTCTTGGGGGAGAAGCAGCCGGAGGTCGGGATGTGGGAGCTGAAAGCTGAGAGCTGCGAGCTGCAAAAGTAGGTCCAGCAAGAAGAGATTATTGGGAGTGTGTGAGGTTTATGTTTGAGACGAAGCAGATCAGATTGGTACTGGACGGGAACGGAATTATTTTCATGGGGTCAGAGGAAGTGTCGGGTTGGTGGTCAGTTCCATGTCGAGTCCGTCCGTCCACGTCTGCTTCCATGTTTGGGCACCCTCAGTTAAAGAGAGAAGGCAGCTTACCCTTACCTTTGGCTTTCGCGGCAGCCCTTGTACCGCGTCTCGCAAAGACGTAAGCAGAGGTACTTTGGTCCCCGTTTTCCATGGGCAAATGGGGCCCCAACACTCGTCTACAATTGCCCAGCATCAGCAAGTCCACACACCCAGGATGGGGCGTTTTTGGCTTTTGCCTTTGGGGACGCAGCGGGCGGCATAGCGGGGGCAAGGTTGGCAACACACTAGTAACAGAAGGCGAAGAAGGCCCCGGCGTACGGCTTGCGGGCGCAAGCGCGGTTGCATGAGCCTTCAGTCTCATTCTCGCGTGCCCTCGCCCCGTCTGCGTCTTCCAGTTGGAGAAGGGGGGGAACGAGGTCTGCGGGACGGGCTTGTATCTGTACCTGTACCTGTACTTGTGCGAAGCACCCGAGCACTGTCCCCTACTCGTAAGCCTGCCGCTGCCGTGGCCATTGTAGACAGTGGTAGTACATTCGAGGTGCCCGTCGAGGTGCCCGGTGAAAGATCTCCCCTGGCCCTGAGTCTCCTCAAGTTGCGTTTACTTTGCCGGCACTCTCGTGATGGGGAACTTTGAGCTTGTGGCTCGCATGACGTGGTAAGCTCATTGGCCGGGCTGGCGGCGAGATAAGAAAACCTTCCAGTCCGAGAGTGATGGTTGTCCCATATGGTACGGATAAGTAGCCATCTCTTTTGTATTAGTTAGTTAACCTTGGATCCGTCGTCTATCCGGTAAAAAGCGCCAAATTCGCTCTGGCAGCCCGACAGGCACGCTGCCCAAGTTCGCTGGCGGCAAGCCGCACGCACCCGGGGTGCATGGCATCGTACATTGCAAGTCAGCACTTGATGGACGGGGGCTTGCCTTTTCTTGCTGTTACACTGCTTCGTCGACAGCGCATCGTGGCCGATCCCCCATGCCGTGCGGGTGAACAATGAAAGCATTCTTGGCGTGCGTTGGCTTCGACTGAATGTATGTTGAATGCACGCGACATTAATGATGCTCGTTGCATCAGGTCATCGCGCAGCCAACTCGCTCCCTGACTCTCGCACCTCGCACCTCGCAGGCTCGCATATCGTAGGCTCGTACTCAAGACCCTGAGGGGGACCCCTCTATCAGGGGTTTGGCTGGCCAACGTCATGGCTCGTAGCGTACAGCGTGGGCGATGGTGGGGTATTCCCAAAGATGTACTGCAGTTGGGGTCGACGAGAAAGACCCCCACTCTGAGAGCATATCTTTTTCCAACGTTGAGCTTCAGACGTGTTCGTGGCTTGTATGCGGTCGCTGCGTCCGCCTCGAAAGATGGGCAGTATCATGCATCGTTGCGCGACAAGAAGCGAGGATGGCAGAAATTCGATAGGACGTACGGTATACGTGACGTGACGTGACGTGACCTGACCTGTCTTGGAGGGGAAATATGCTCGCAGACTCCGTGAACAGGCTTCGGGGAGTCAACAGACAAATAGGAGCACTGCACTGCGCAGACGAGCGGGCGTTTTCAAAGTCTGGCCGCCGGGAGGGCGGCGGTACAACCGGTGGGCACCGGCAGGCTGGCTCATTGCCAGGCAAGAGGCAGGCCGCGAGCCAGGATTTCCCAACTGATTCCTTCAACCCACACGCTCTTCTGCGCGAGCCCCCGGTTCATTTAGGCTCCCCGGCACCAACAGGAGGTTCCATCGATCGGCGACTGTCGAATAGTAATGGACGGGTTGGGACACAGAGATCAATGGTTGGTGTCGAGGCACGGGAGGGTCGTAGTGTGCCGTTTTGGGTATGCTTTTTTGGGCATTTTGGTAGTAGAAGCTCGAGAGCCCCAGGCGCTTGGATACTCGCTGTCTTGGCTAAACCCTGCATCGTGCCATGCTATGTCTGATCACAGCAGATTCCGGGGCAGCACACGAGCTGTTGAAGGAGTCGTCGTGCGGTGTTGGTGTCGAGAAAGTGCCCGTATATCCGAAAGATAGCGTACGGATACTCTGCTGCACCAGGAGAGATATTGCGGGCGACAAGGCAAGCGAAGTGCAGATTCTCCATTGGAGCATGAACGTGAGCATGAGCATGCCCCCGGCCTCACCTCATCACGATTCACCCGGCGGTACCATGTTCGTTTGATAACCATCAAGTGTCTCTAGGCTTGCTTGATTGGATACTGGGAGCGGGTAGGATGACATGACTGGTGTCCGAGTTGCGGTCGGGAGCGAAGGATTGTGATGCAGAAGCGAATTGCCAGGATGAGAGTCGGAGTGCCATGCTCTTGACGTCCGCCGGCCGGTGTCAGTGGAGAGAGTGGAGGTCGGGTCGCTAGGTAGGTAGACGGGAAGAGGGATGGAAGGAGTGGTGGAAGCGGCGGGGGGAGGAGGTCCAGACGGAAGCTGCTGCTGCTGTTCTTGCTGCAAGGTCACAGTGGAAGGTGCAAGCTGGAATGCAGTGGTGGGGTCGGACTTGCTCCGCATGCGTTCCTCAACAGAGCGGGAGGGGGACAAAAGTACCGGTACTTCGCTCACTTCCAGCCGGCCGTACTTATGTACTTAGGGCACCTTATGTAAGGGAAGCCATAATTGCTGGATTTCTTCTCCAAAATACAAGAGCACTCACTCATATCGCGACAGCGGCCTGACCAGGATGGAACTGAGCCGAGTTGGCGCTTGACAGTTGTTGGTAATCACGATCGCCAGATCTGTCCCAGGCTCTCGGAGTGGCCCTGGGCCCGCTTTCGAGCCATCTCAACTTCTTCTCCCACTCGATATATGAGTAACTCAGGGAACAGAATTTCACAACAGCCTGTTACCCTCTCACACTCACTTAACATACTACCGCCCTTTCGCTGGCGACTAGAGACTACATGTACGCTCTTCCACATGCTCATTCGACGCTCACCCTGGTGGCGATCCCCCGGATTACTCGACATTTGCCGTATGTCTACGCTTGCTTGATAGGTTGTAATTTCTCTCTTCACGGTGATTGAATCAGTGCACGAACTCTTCCTCGTGTTCACTTTTCATTGCCCAGCAAACCGTTGCCTTGGCGGGACGCACAAAAGCACTCTCTGTGTACCTTGAGAATAGGTTACCAGCGTTCCTACGAATAGATTGTGTCCACTCAAGGATCCGGGCGAGACTCTTTGGCGCCCGCAAAGCTAGGCCCGCAAATGTCTCTCCCTGCACCATCCTCATCTGACATCTGACAAACTAACGACTTGCAACGAGTACAATGTAGCCCGAGAGTTTAATGTACCATGTGGTGCCTGTCTACGGCCTACCCAAGCTTCCTCGTTACCTCGCATGCTGCAAGCTGCCTATTTCTTGCACTAGTAGTCTAGCAATCTGCCTCGGAGTCTGTTGCTCTCAAGGCAAGGCCTAGGCCGGGCCTGAAAGTTGAACCGGGGCCCAATGTCGATACACCCGTGCCTCGAAAACTCAATACAGATTCCAAGGAAACTAGGATCTAATAAGAAGAGAGCATATCTTCATGATATTCGGCCAGATGCTTCATTCGTGCACAAGCAACTCAGAGGTGTGCCATGCTACCTCTAGTCAAGCAAACTCTTGGTCGCTCGCTTGGCGGGGCTCCAACGAAAGCCACCAAAAAAAGTCGACTCTCTCGATCACGCCTCTATTGGCCCGCCGCAAGTCTTGGAGAACGAAAGAAACGGGCGCTGGAGATGGTGAGTGTGTCACCGGCAAGCCATTCGGTCCATACCACAAAGGTCACAAAACCCACGCGACATGACGTGCCTTATCTTCGCACCACACAACGGATTAGATGTTTATATTATGACATTGAGTGAGAGATACTCTATCATGGACCAAAGACGATTGTCGAGATCTGTGAAACTCATAGGTACTTCCGAAGCCACGGTCCCACGATCAAGAACACAATGTGCAGCATCCTCGTGTACTTGAGCTCACTGTCTATTGGCTGCGGTGGGTACTTGTCCAGCAATAGCGACAGCAACTCTTCGGTCACCCGAAATGGCCAAGCGCGCAAAAGAAGTCCGGAGAACCGTGTTGATCTGAAGTTGAAAGTTCGGATCATACCTCAATGATTAATGATTGCAAAGCAGCATGCTCCGTACCAAGGTTGATGTCGCGACGGAGGCTCGCTTGGCTCACTCCAAGCGAACACCTGAGCATTTGAAGCGGCGCCTACGGGATTGAGCTACCCTTCCATCAAAGAGCGAAAGATGATCTTGACTTTGCGCCACCTAGGTACATCGAAGGTACGTAAAGTATGTTTCTTACAGACCTGACTTACATCTCGACTCGTCTCACATTGCGGATGTGTCTGCCGAGCAAAAAGCATGGCGACAAACCAACGTTGAAACTTTGCAACTCTGTGTTTAATTCAAAAATCTAGAGTTACGGGCCCTGGCCTGGACATGAGTCCTGTCAAAAGTCCCTTTCTCAGTCACGGCTCGATCGTCCAACACCAGCGTCCAATTTCTGGATTGAAATTGTTACAATTTCCCCTTCACAGACCACGACGTCGACAAACAACACTCACATGAAGTAAAGCACTCCAAGAGACTTTCACTCGGTTATCCCAAAGATGACGACGTCTGAGCGGCTCCTCATTCCGCAGCGCAAATGATCAGTGCTTCGTGGTGGAGGGCGGTGAACAGCTGCCGAGTTTCGGATTCACGGAGCGTTGAAGCTGACTGGTTCGGGCGATAGATGCGGCCCTCCCCGCCTAGCCCGTGAGATAAGATGATACTTTGTCTCTGTGCCCGCGTCACATATACCACAGAAGTATCCCCGAAACAGTTGGCGGGTGCATGGGGCCCGGGTGACAAAGTGCCCCGCAAAGCCCCAAGCTTCCGGACCCAGGGAGGACTTGAGGCTACGACATCTCAACTCTAAACACGTAACGTGGCTGGCATCCCGCTGTTAGGGAATCTCGGAGCATCGCCATCACCTACCCTTTTACGCCTCCCATCCTCCATTCGCCTCCGACCGACGGTGCCGAGACGCACTCCGCAGCATGGCCTCTTGAAAGGCATTCTCATATTCTCCTTTGCATTCTCTTCGACATCTTGCGACAGGTTCAATGATAAAAGACCCGAAAGACAGGACACACACACCACCACCAATTGCTAACCTTCTTGGCGTGGATCTACCGCCAAAATGCCCGACTCGATCGATGCTCCGCTGATGGCCGGCCGCCAGGACCGGGACGACGAGCTTGACTACCGGGACGCGGAAGAGGAGGCCGACGTGCTACCCGCGTCCATGAAGCATGCACGCCAATCGGGTCCGAGTCTTTTTGTATGGCTTCTCACATTTGCTGCCGGCATCAGTGGATTGCTCTTTGGATGTGAGTCTCGGCGCCCCCAAATCTGCCGTTCATGGGACAAGGAGATTAGGCAAATGTTGACTCCTTGTGCGCAGATGATACGGGCGTAATATCAGCAACGCTCGTCAAGATCGACACCTCCCTATCGAACCGAGTCCTCACGACATTCGACAAGTCCATCATCACCTCCAGCACCGCCCTCTTCGCCCTGCTCGTCTCCCCCTTTTCCTCCATCGTCGCCGACGCGCTGGGCCGCAAGCGCGTCATCTTCGTCGCCGACATCCTCTTCATCCTCGGCGCCCTGATGCAGGCCTGGGCCGGCACCGTCACCTCCATGGTTATTGGGCGGTCCATCGTCGGTCTGGCCGTCGGCGCCGCCAGCTTCGTCGTGCCCCTATACATTGCCGAGCTGGCGCCCGCCAGCCACCGTGGCCGGCTCGTGACGATGAATGTCCTCTTCATCACGCTTGGCCAGGTGGTCGCCTACATCATCGGCTGGGCGTTTGCCGAGTACGGCGACCAGTCGACGGGGTGGCGCTGGATGGTCGGTCTCGGGGCGCTCCCCGCGGCGCTGCAGTGCTCGATCCTCGCCCTCATGCCCGAGTCCCCGCGCTGGCTCGTCATGGTAGGCCAGTCGCTCAAGGCCAAAAAGGTCGTCGAGAGGGTGCTGGGGAACACGGTCGGCGGCATGAGGAACGCCGAGGCGGTCATCAAGGAGATTGAGATTGAAATCAGGGAGGAGAGGGAGGTCATGAGGCGGGAAGGCTCGCCGCGCATGGAGTGGTGGGGAGGCTGGCAGGAGCTCTTCTCGGTCGGGAGGAACAAGCGCGCGCTGGTCATCACCTGCCTGCTCCAAGGACTCCAGCAGCTGTGCGGCTTCAACTCGCTCATGTATTTCTCGGCGACCATTTTCAAGATGGTCGGGTTCGGCACGCCCACCCTCACCGCCATGAGCGTCGCCGTGACAAACTTCATCTTCACGGTCGCGGCGCTGTGCCTCATCGACCGCATCGGCCGACGCAAGATCCTGCTCTACTCCCTGCCGTTCATGATCGCGGGCCTGATGCTCTCGGCATACGGCTTCTCCTTCGTCGACCTGCGGCCCGAAACGGCGGCGGCCTCGGAGGGCGGCACGGGCGAGGGCGCGGGCACGGACAGGGGCGCGGCGGTGCTGATCCTCGTCAGCATCATGGGCTACGTCGCAGCGTACGCGCTGGGGCTGGGCAACGTGCCCTGGATGCAGAGCGAGCTGTTCCCGCTCGCAGTGCGGTCGATCGGCAGCGGCGTCTCGACGGCGACCAACTGGGGCGCCAACTTCGTCGTCGGCCTGACGTTCCTCCCGCTCATGGACGCGCTTAGCCCGTCGTGGACGTTTGTGCTCTACGCGCTCGTGTGTCTGGTGGGCTACGGGCTCATCTGGCGCATCTATCCCGAGACGTCGGGGTTGAGTCTCGAGGAGGCGACGAATCTGCTAGAGAACGGATGGGGTGTCCGACGATAGCCTCGAATTACCGGCGAACTTTCCTTTGGCATGGGTGCTCGTGGTGTGTGCAATTGTGCACACGGGGACCCCTTGTTTTTTCTTCTCTCTTTTAAAAGGGTGGTGGGATTCCCCCTGGTATTTTACATATTTTAGATGACAATAGCGAATCAAAACAGTCAATTACACTAAAATGATCTTTGCTGTACGGATACTAATTTGATCTGTATCGTTGAACGAAAAAATCTGATGTACATCCTGTACCGTAGGAAGTGTACGGACAGAGAGGGAGGGGCGATGAAGCATTCTAGACCTTTCTGGAACGCTCAGATCGTTGTGTCAAGTGTGAGTGGAGAAACCAGCTCACTCGGGATATTTTTTACCCTCTTGTTTCTTCCTGTCCTGGACTGTCACTGAAGGAGCCTCGGAGGGCGGAAACCTAGGAGGCGGCAAGAAGCGGCATTGGGCTGTCACTCTGGGTTGGGCATTCGGCGAAAGGGTCTACAATAGCGGCCGAAGACCGCGGCCCGTGGGAAATTGTGGATGAACTTGCCAGCTTGTAAAGGAGATAGATCGGGGGCTACAGGAGTCAGGGACCCACGATCATCCTCCTGAAGCCTGAAGGGGATACAGGTAATCTTACCGTAAATCCGTATTCCCCTTCCTTATTCTGGTTGACTAGGTTTCTGGTTTTAATGTGAATATTTCATTTGTGTGGTTGCTCTTCATTCTGTGGTCTTTATTCTGTGGCCGCCATGAAGGGTTTTCTCATAGGATCCTCAAGTATACCACACGCGACGTCGATAACGTCGATTAAGGTAGTCTTTCGGCGTTCTAGACACGGACAGAGACGGACGGACGCCGAGCAGTTGGACGCACACGGCCGGGAATGCCGTGGCGTTGTGCACGTTATTTAGTCAGTGCTGCAGAAAAGTGGCAGACGGGCAGACGCAAGGTGACGTTTAAGGCTGATGACTAAAGCAGTGCATAGGATGGTTCCGAAAGAGCGCGGGACCGAGGGGCGAGAACAGAGAGAGAATGCCAATGGGTGAGACTGAACTTTTGACAGTTGGGAACGAATTGACAGTATGTAGGTGGAGTCAATTATTACCGTGATAGGTATTTTTTTCACCGTACGGATGCAAAGCGTCGCCAATTCTTTTTTCTCTCTCGGAGGCACCGCGCTTTTGGATGGGCTTAAGTCCAGACTGTCCAGCCCCAGTGACATCATATCCGGTGTTAACCTTTCTCCTACTACGGTATGTCCCATGATTTTTTTCGTCGGATCCGACCGGTTAGCAAAAACTCTAGTTAATTGGCTTACCTGGTTTAGGGCGCGGTTCAGGAAGATCATGGTAAACTCTGATTTGCTGTGTACTGTATCCGTCGGTACTGTTCTGCTCGAGCCATCTGGAGGACTGTGGGTGTGCAGAAACTCTGCGAAAAGTTCGATTGAGTGTTCCTTCCCGGATGGATTGAAGTTGGTAGCCTTATTGGATGACGGAAGTCTAATCCGTAGTCTCCTCTCACTCTCTGTTTGTTGCACGTATGCGCTTGTCTAGAGGTATATTAAACTTTGGAAAGTGACTAAGAACGAACCGCATTTGTAAGAAAGATCGTGCAACATCTCGAATTTGTAACAACACTGCCTCCCTGGGCCATATCGATCGTGCAGGATCGGGTCAGGGAAGGGTACGGCTGCATAGAAGGAAAAAAAAAAAAAAAGCTGCGACACTGACAAACCAAAAGGCCAAGATGGGAACCCCACCTTGCCTATCCCTCGGCTTGGTTCCATTACCAGAATTCCTAGGTTGCAGTGCCGGCTACCGCCTCCGGCCCCGTCCGGGCCCACATTCCAGGTTGTCTTTCCTCCTTTCTGCAGTGTGCAGCGTGTGCCTGGGCCACACGCTTTTTCCCACTCGGCTCGTGTCGTTCGCGCTTTTCTTTTTGTGATGCCGAAGTCCTTGCCGAAGTTTTTGTATGGGCATTGGGCGCGCAAGCAAAAACTGCACAGCAAAGAAGGAAAATCTCAGCAGGCATGTTGCGCCGTGGATTTTCCATGGATCTCTCCTTTTAGGCCTTCCCAAGTGGGACTTTGCCGACCCATTTGCTACCTTACCTTACCGGCCCAGGTATTCAAGTACTCGCACCCGACATTCTTTCCCCCTTGGCTTGGTCACCCGGGAGATGTACCGGCTTCCATCCATCAGCTGAGAACAGAGTCATTCATACCTGACTTGACAAATCTGATTTTTTTTCTTCTCCATCCTCGTCTTGCTTCGTCTTTCTACGTTACTATCTCCATACATAGTACTTCGCCCTCGGCCTTTGCGCACCAATAGTCCGCTTCCCAATCCACTCTCTTATCCTCAAACCCACTTCCTCACTAATACACTGCTTCTTCATCTGAACTAGTCTTTCGCCTTCCCTCCATCCCTCTCATATATCTCTGGATCTTCAGACAACGCCCAGACAAAATCGTTACTCATAAGACGAAGGGACCACCCAACTTGTCTGATCGCGCATCTAGCATCTCCAGTTTACACCCCTCCTGCGGATACGTCCACGCGCACTTCCTGCCATTGTCCCCGATCTAGACCTCCCCCGAATCTGACTGGCGCTTACATTGCCTCGAGAGACGGCCCTACATCATATCGCCGACCCTTTATTCCACATTACACTAGATTGACGTAGCTAGCTCGGCGCGCCGCCTTCACAATAGCTCCAAGCTACCTGTCAGCACAACGCACCATTGCATGAGCTCTTTGCTCCCATACTACGCGCCCAAGAAAAGTCTCTAGCCATTGGCGTTATATACATACTGCCTGATCTGTCGCGAGACACCTTGATCCGTTCTTCACTTTTGTTGAAGCATCGACAGCCAGCATCAGCGTCTCAACCCAACACCCAAACTACCACTCAACCCACACACAGCGACCTCGTCCAACAATGGCAATGGACGAAGTCGACCGCGAAATCGCGGACGCCGAGCGCGCCGCCTCTCCAAACCGCTACCACGGCCGCGAAAGCCACGAGATCGAACGGGTCCTCTCCGCCTCCTCTTCCTCAACCTCCTCCTCCACGGCCTCGCACACGGGCGACCGCACCGCCGCGTATCGCACTGGCACTGGCATCAGCCGCGTCTCGACCCAGAATGACCTCGAGCGTCACCCGACGGCCCTGAGCCGTATCGCTACCGCCCGCAGCCAGCACTCCAACACCGTTGGCCGCAGCATCAAGAGCAGGGAGTCGAGGAGGCCTCTGCCGGCTATGGGCGCCGGCAAGCCGTACCCCCCACCTCTGCCGGAGCAGGAGGACTACGTTGTGGAATTTGATGGGCCGGAAGATCCTCTGCACGCGCAGAATTGGCCGATTAAGAAGAAGTAAGTTTGTCAATGCCAATTGTCGAGTTTCGGTAAGATATGGCTAGGGGCGTTAGTAACTGACATGTCTTGGCCCGCAGGTTGCTTACAGCCGCAATGCTTGGCTACACCACGATGACGTCGGCCTTCACCTCGAGTATCTTTTCAGCAGCGACGCAAGTCATTGCAACAGAATACAACGTCTCCGCCACCGTCGGCACCCTCGGCGTCTCCTTCTACGTCCTGGGCTTCGCCTTCGGCCCAACGCTCTGGGCGCCCCTTTCCGAGCTGAGGGGCCGCAGACTACCCCTCGTCCTCTCCATGTTCGGCTTCTCCATCTTCACAATCAGCTGCGCCGTCGCCAAGGATCTCCAGACCATCTTGATATGCCGCTTCTTCGCCGGCTTCTTCGGCGCGTGCCCCCTGGCCGTCGTCGCCGCCGTCTTCTCCGACATGTTTGATAACCGCACCCGCGGCACCGCCATCACCGTCTTCTCCATGGCCGTCTTCACCGGCCCGCTCCTGGCGCCCTTTATCGGCGGCTTCATCGTCGAGTCGCACCTCGGCTGGCGCTGGACCGAGTACATCCCTTCCTTCATGGGCTTCCTCGCCTTTTTCCTCGACCTCTTCTTCCTCGAGGAGACGTACCCGCCCGTCATCCTCGTCAGCAAGGCCTCGGAGCTGCGCCGTCGCACCCGCAACTGGGGCATCCACGCCAAGCAGGAGGAAATCGAAATCGACTTCAAGGAGCTCGTCAATAAGAACTTTTCCCGCCCCATGCGCCTCCTCTTTGGCGAGCCCATCGTCACCGCCTTGTCCGTCTACATGGCCTTCATCTACGGCCTACTGTACCTCTTTCTCACCGCCTACCCCTTTGTCTTCCGCGGCGTCCACGGCTTCGGCGCGGGACAGTCGGGCCTCACCTTCTTCGGCATGATCACCGGCCAGCTCATCGCCGGCGTCACCGTCCTCCTCCAGCAGCCGTGGTACCTTCGCAAACTCAAGGCCAACAACGGCGTCCCCATCCCCGAGTGGCGCCTCCCCAGCGTCATCGCCGGCGGCGTCTTCTTCGCCATCGGCATCTTCTGGTTCGGCTGGTCCGGCTACCGCGCCGACATACACTGGATCGTGCCCACCCTCAGCGGCCTCTTCACCGGCTTCGGCCTCATGTCCATCTTCCTCCAGGCCCTCAACTACCTCGTCGACGCCTACCTCATGTTCGCCGCCTCCGCCATCGCCGGCAACACCTTCCTCCGCTCCCTCTGCGGCGCCGGCTTCCCCTTGTTCGCGAGCTATATGTTCAATGGTATGGGCATTCAGTGGGCTTCGACTTTGTTGGGCTGCGTCGCCATCGCCCTCGTGCCCATCCCCGTCATTTTTTACATCTGGGGCCACAAGATCCGCGCCAAGTCTGCGTATGCCCCGACGTTTGCTGCCCCCGCCGACGAGCCTGATGACGAGGACCTGGTGCCTGCGCCGCTGAGCAATGGACACACCAGCAGCCGCCACCACCAGGACAACGAGAAGCCGCCGTCCATTGCCGCGATGGAAGCGAGCAGGGCTAGGACGAGCGGCGACAAGGCTGAGAATGCTGTGTAAAAGGGAAACGTCACCTCAGATATTCACCATCCGAATCTACCCCAACATGTTGCGGTTTTACCACGACTTTTACCTCGTATATATAAAGACACAAATATGTTTTGTTTCATGTGGTCTTTGGAGTTTGACGATACCATGGAGGCGGGGAAAAAAGTTTGAGCCGGGCTCTTTCATCTCTTGTTTAAAGATGTTTATGACGAGCATCGTTCATCTGATACCACAAATCTTTTGCCTTTACACATAAACCTTACCGTAGCCTTTTACGATTAATTACAACCTCCCCACCAAACAACTTAATACAGGAAAAAATTGAATAAGCTTATCCAAGTATTCGCTTGAAAAGACTGCCCGTGCTCTCCAGCGTTAGAATATGCTCGCAGTTGAGACCCATCCTGCCCCTCCCTGCTAGTAACAGGCACGTTGATACATACTGGACAAATATTGATCACATCATGCCAAGACCCCGCAAATCGGCTTCTCAGCCCAGGTCCCATGCGGTGGTTCCCGTTACCTTAGTGTCGGGCCCTTGCCCGTATCTTTCGGACCCCCCATCCACAAGGCGCACGTCGCGGTGACATGGCCCGATGCGGCAGGTCGAACGATGCCGGACGATGGATCCCGTCGCCCGTCTATTTCTGTACCCGTCCACCTACCCATACCAAGTCTGATTCACAACTCGACGTACAAAAGAGCTGAGGTTTGGTGCAATTAATTATTACCTGTACATGGTGAAGTTTATGGGGTCCGGCCCCATTTCATTCGGTGTTCAAGTAGCTACCTTACCTTAGCTAGGTGTGTGATCTTATGGGCTGGTCTAACGCTACGAGAGTAATGCTTACACCCGAACGGCATGGGGAAATGAAAAGAGAAGAGTGAGGGGAAATAGTGGCTGTGTTTTTGATAACCTGGGTTCAGATAGCTCTTACACTTGTTATTAACCGATCCATCTACGACCCCCCCTCTTGCCTGTGTTATGACACGAGTTCTCAGCTGCCTCACGTCTATATAGACCTCTCTCCTTCGTAGAACCTCTGAGGCAATTTCGTTTCACCTCTGAGAACTGCTCAACCTTGCATTTGTGAACCACTTTCCAAAGTCTTGCGCGTCAAAGTCCGCCATTGACATAGTCAAGTCAGGTAAGCGAGTTTCGAGACAGATGAGCTGGTTAAGTAAGCAGCGTCATATCACCATCCGAATCACCATCACCACCATCACTCCCCGCTCCTTACTCAAACTCGCACCACGTCTCACAACAAAACGTAAAGGCCGAATTCTATCAAAGGCCCTCAACTCACTAACCATTCATTCAGACTGAACCGGCCCCTAGAAAGAAAGAAAAAAAAAAAAAACGAAATCGTAAAAACAAGGATCCATCTTGAAAAAGAATATGTCGTCAGAAGAAGCCCCCAAGCCGTCAAAGACATACGACGCAAGCTGCCACTGCGGCACCATCAAGTTCTCCCTCACGCTCTCGCCGCCGCTGGAGGACGGGTACAAGGTTCTCAACTGCAACTGCTCCATCTGCCGGCGCAGCGGGTACCTTCTCATCTGTAAGTCTTTTTTTTTTCGTTTCTTGATATCGAGACTTCGAGCCGAATGAGTTTCATCACAAAAAAGAAGGCTTTCTTACAGCCCTTTTCCCCATCAATCCCATGACATATGCTCAAAGCGAGGGTTAAAAAGTGCAAAGCTCGTAGCAACAACTGACTTCAGCTTTCTAAACACAGACCCAAATAAAAAGGATGTCACATGGCATGACGGCTCGCGCGAAAAGTGCACGAATTACCGGTTCAACACCAAGACCAAGGACCAGATGTTTTGCGGTGCCTGTGGATCGAGTTTGGGGATCGACTTTTTGAAGGAGGATTTTTATGGTATCAGCGTATGATTTTCCCCCATCCTATACCGTCCTTTTTGGTGTTTTCCTCTGTGAGGCAGAAAAGCTGATAAGAAATAGGCGCGTGCCCTCGACGGAGTCGACCTCGATGCTCTGACGTATAAGAAACTCGACGGGCTGAACAGGGTGTCGCCTGCCCAGGACCTGTCCGGCTCGGGAGACAAGGAGGCGAGCACCTGAGGGACCTGAGAGTTGGCAAGGACCGGGATATGTTCTTTTGAAATTATAGTGTATTTTCATTCATAAGTGTCCTGAGACTTTGGTCATGTTATATGTCCCGCCTTTTATTGGCATTACAGAGAAAAACCACACTCGGTGCCGGCACCGCAGGGCCTCCCATGGATATTTGTGCAGGAAACCATAAAAACCGATATATACACATAATCTAGATCAGGCTCCCGTTCTTCTCGCTCATCCCCCGCTCCTGCCTGCCGATAAACGTCTGCATGGAGGTATCCACACGCGCAACCTTTCTCGCAATCTGCTGGACGGCGACGGGGAGCACATTGTACCAGTGAATCCACCTTGCGTACAGCGGCATCGCGACGTGCGCGCTCTTGCCGGCGTCGATGGCGGCAATGACCTCCTTACAGACGTCGACGGGCTCGACCACAGGCGCGACAAAGGCATGCGGGGTCTGCACACCGTAAAAGAGGGGTGTCGACAGCTGGCCCGGCTCGACGAGGATGGTGCGGATCTCCGGGTGGGAGGCGGCGAGCTCGGCGGTCAGGGACTTATGCAGGGCCGTGACGCCGGCCTTGGCGGCAGTGTAGTCCGTCAGGGAGGCGGCGCCGAGGTGGCCGAGGACCGAGGACATCGTGACGATGGTGCCGCCGTTGCCGCCGCGGATCATGGGCGGAAGGAAGGTCTTAAGGGTGTAGAAGTGTGCTGTCAGGTTCGTGGTGATGGACTTTTCAATCTCTTCGAACTCGAGGTCGAGGAGGGATTTGCCCTTTACGATGGCGGCGTTGTTGATTAGGACGGTTGGGGTACCGAGCTGTAGGAGGGGGAAGGTATATGGTTAGTCTTTCTGTCTTCGTGATGGCGCATTCCGGCCTTGTAAGCGGTTGGTAAACTCACATCTCTCTCGATCTGCGCCGCGACCCTCGCAACTTGCGCCTTGTCTGTCACGTCACACTTGTAGAAGGTGACGCCCCGCGCCTCGCCGTTCTCCATGTCATTGACGTCCAACACCGCCACAGTCGCGCCGCGCATGCCGTACACCTCGGCGATGAGGAGACCTAGACCGCTGGCGCCGCCCGTGATGACGATGACCTCCTCAGTGAGGTCGACCTCGCGCGGCAGGCCGTAGGCGATGCGCAGGTTGACCGCTTGCGCGATCCAGCAGACGGTGATGAAGCATGCCCAAGCGATGGACACGAGCATGGGCGGGGCGTCCCAGCGGAGGGCCTGGGCACGGAAGCAGAGGGGGATGATCCACGAGACGAAAGGGTGGAAGAAGGTGATCTTGAAGACCTTGACGAGGAGGTCGAGGGAGAGCGGCGCGAACCATGAGTCGCTCTGGGGTGGGCGTGGGTATTCCATCGCGGGCGTCTGGGGGAGGATGATGTTGTTGGTGGTGGTGCGAGGGGTCGAGCAGTGTAGGAGCTCTACTTCGTTTCGAGAGTTCGACTATTAAGAGGGATTGTATAGGTGTCGCGCTCTGTACAGATTCGAAAATTAATATGTGAGTATGAAAAGAAGAGATTCCGGAGAAAAGTTAATAGGTGTCGTCCAGCGTTGGAAGTGGAAAAATGCACAAAGATGAGACGAAGAAGTGCACAGCCAAACCTCAATTGGGCCACCAAGGGAGCTTGACGCTCTGGCGGGAACTCGTCACATGTGGATGGACCTGAGGCGTTGAAACGGTGGCCAAGCGCCCTAGGGGGCCCTAACCTGGTGGCAGCTTCCCCTGGAAACCCCTGGTGGGACGACCACTAAAACACCCCGGAGCCCCTGGCAGCCGCCCATCTTCCACGGCCAGGTGAGCCGAGACCCCACTCCGGTCAGCGCCGCCGTCAAGCTGTGTTAAGCTTATCCGAGCCCGGCGGACATGTCGGCTGCCCGAGAGTACGCGGAGGCCGGGGACGCAAGTTTGGATGCTTCATTGCGTACTTACCTCGTCCTGATCAAATGAACACAATTAATAAACCTACTTCATGATTCTATTTCATGATCATTGCTACATTCTTTTGACCAAACAAGTTGATCCGTGGTATAACCCTATCTAAGCTGCACTTTTCACACGACTATTCCCTTTTTCCTTTTTACATGGACATAACAAGCAGCCCCAACGCCGAACAATGCAAAGGAATAACGCCAACAGTCGCAAATCCAGAATGCACCTACTTCTCCCGGGCCAAGATCTGCTTTTCTCTCTCGCCCTTCCGCCTCTCGAACTGCTTCTTGGTGTGCCTGCGCTCATTCTCCTCGCGCCTCTTGATCGACGAGAGCTCAATGTTCTTGATCTCGCCCGCCTTCTTGATGACTTTAGGCAGGTGACGGTGCTTCTTGATACGTCTGACCTCGGGCATGTGGCTGTATCGCTCAACCAGGGCCTCGTTGTACTCGAGCGCCTGTCTCTGCTTGGCGGATCGGATGCCTGATCTGTCCGTGGCGTTGCTTCTCCAGACACGGACGTTGCCGTCGTCGGAACCACTGAGAACATACTTCGAATCGGGGGAGAACATGGTGCTAAACACCCTCTGCATGCGCTTGGTGTGGTACATGTCGCGGGAGTGTCCTTGATCGCGGTTCCAGATGCGCACTGTTCGGTCGTAGGATCCGGAAACCAATTCTTCACCTGTCGGGCTGAACTCAACGCTCATGACGGCGGCGACGTGGCCCTTGAAGACGTTGAGTGCTCTGTCCATCTTGCGCATGTCGAACATCTGCTTCTTGTTAATCGTATGTTCAGGGGTGATCCGGGTTTCAGATGACTTACGTAGCAGTTGTGGTCTTCGCTGCCAACGACAAAGTTGAAAGCTTCCATCGGGTTCCAGGCGAGGGAGTTGCAGGTAAACGTCATCATCGTCTTGGTCAAGGGCATCGCCGTACGGACGTCCCAGAGGACGATACTCCGATCGTCGCCTGTACTTCCCAGAACGGATTGCTCGACCTGGTTGAAGGAAACGCAGTTGATGGAGTCGGTCGCATTTGGCCAGCGCAACACCTCGGGTGCCGCACTCTGTCGCTCGAGGTCGTAGATGGCGATTTCACTGGAGGAAGAGGAGGCCGCAAAGGCATTTCGCGTTCGGTGGTGGGACAAGCTGAGGAAACCGTTGGTGCCCAGCCACGAGGAAATTGGCGGAGAGTCGCCTGGGGTGTTATAGGGATCCCAAAGCTTGATAGTCTTGTCCGCCGCGGCACTAAGAAGCTTTCCGTCCTTCGTCCAGCAGAGACTCCGCACGATGTTGGAATGGGCGCTCTTCGTCTGCCAAATCTCGGCTCGGCTCGTCAGGTCGAAAGCTTTGATCACACCATCGGCACTGGCCGATGCCATGTGCTTGAGAGAGTTCGGGTCTTTGGCCATCGAGTAAACCTGGTTCAATTGTTAAAATCGGGGGCAACAGCCGTTCTGCTTCTCGTTTTGGACGTACTCCTTCGACATGGCCGCTGCCCATCTGTCCGATGAAAGGTGCGGCATGCATACGCTCGAGCTTGACAGCATTCAGGGCTTTGGTGTACCTGTATTCCTACGTCAGCTTGAATTACAGCATGTGGCGAAGCCTACTTACTCTCTGGCGCGCTCCATAGGGTGCTGGGCGGGATCGAGGTTGCTGCAATGCGATTAGCCAAAGTCTGCAGATAGTAATGGTCTACAATTACCGAGGAAGCTTTTGCGCATTTGCGCCTGGAGGCTGGTAGGCCTCCACGCTCCGAGAAATGGCCTTGATCTTCATATTGGCGGGCACTTTGCTGTGTCTTGCTTGACCATAGAATCCTCGATGGCTCCGAAAGTCTCACAGAACTTCTCCCAAAAATTTAAGTGGGGGTGGGGACTTATCGGAGGATAACTGCCAATCAGATATGGTGGCGGATCATCTTCGGTCCGTGTGGCCCCTGCCCTTCAGCCCACCGAAGGTGCTGGCCGGCCGGGCTTGCTTGCGTCGGTCATGGCAACCTGGACCTGTCTGAAGGCGGCGGCTGGAGCTCTTGACACTGCACCAAGCTACCTTCAACCCACCACGAATCCGGCGATCTTTCTGCAAACCACCACTTCACAACACCGACGACACACGAGATCAATCTAGTAATCCAATTCGCAATTACCATATCCGATTCGACGGCAAATCAATCAGTCAGGATGGCTCAGGGCGAATCGGCGAGAGTGCAGGAGGCACAGAAGGCGGCCAAGACAGATCCCAGAAAGGCAGAGCAGCTCTACAAGGAAATCATCTCTCAGCCCCCTTCCTCCGCAACCTCCGATGCTGCGGTCAAGGAGTACGAGACGGCGTTGCTTGGTTTGGGAGAGCTGTACCGGGATGAGAAGTGAGCCCCTCCTTGGTCCGGTGATGACATCGTGGGGGCCCCATGTTTGCTAACAACCCGCTTAGGAAGACGCAGGAGCTCGTTGACCTGATCACAAAAAGCCGGACAACCCTGTCTTCATTCGCCAAGGCAAAGACAGCAAAGCTTGGTATGGATTCATCTCATTGTTCTTCTCAGTTGCGATAGAACGGTTTGCTAACTAGGACCCCTCCAGTCCGCTCCCTGCTTGACCTCTTCGAGAAGATTGAGGGCAGCACCGATATCCAGATCGCAGTTACCAAGTCATGTATAGAATGGGCAACTTCGGAGCGCCGCAGCTTCCTGCGCCAGAACCTCGAGACCCGCCTGGTCGCGCTCCTCATGCAGAAGCAATCCTACTACGACGCACTCACACTCATCAACGGCCTGCTCCGCGAGCTTAAGCGCCTGGACGACAAGCTCGTCCTCGTCGAAGTCCAGCTCCTCGAGTCGCGTGTATACCACGCTCTCGGCAACATCCCTAAAGCCCGTGCTGCCCTCACCAGTGCCCGCACGAGTGCCGCCTCCGTCTACACCCCGCCTCTTCTTCAAGCCCACCTCGATATGCAGAGCGGTATGCTCCACGCAGAAGACAAGGACTTCAACACCGCCTTCTCCTACTTCATCGAAGCCCTCGATGGCTACCACACCCAGGACGAGTCCGTCAAGGCCACTGCCGCTCTCCAGTACATGCTTCTGTGCAAGATCATGCTGAACCTGGCCGACGACGTCAACAACCTGATGACGTCCAAGCAGGCACAGAAGTACGCCAGCAAGAACCTCGAAGCCATGAAGGCCGTTGCCCGGGCGCACTCAAACCGGTCCTTGGAGGAGTATGAGCAGGCCCTCCAGTCTTACCGTGAGCAGCTCGGCAGCGACGCCTTTATCCGCAACCACCTGCGACGTCTGTACGACGCCATGTTGGAGCAGAACCTTATCAAGGTTATCGAGCCCTTCTCCCGCGTCGAAATCAGCCACATCGCAAAGATGGTCGGCCTCGACACGCAACAGGTGGAGCGCAAGCTCTCTCAGATGATCCTGGACAAGGTCATCATCGGTGTGCTGGACCAGGGCGCAGGATGCCTCATCATCTTTGACGAGACTGAGCGCGACAGCGCATACGACCACGCCCTGGCTACGGTTGAGAAGCTGAGCAGTGTGGTGGATGTTCTCTACACCAACCAGGCCTCCATGCTCGAGTAGATGACAAAGGCAGGCGTCCAGGGTTGGCAAAGCGGAATGGATTTGGGACTGTACTATTACCATAGACACAAATGCCGGCGGTGCATGAGACAGAAATTCATTCTGATGAAGTGGTATCCTAACAGTTTTGCGGGCGAGGTGCCCGAGTGACCAATGAAGACAAGAAACAAAAATCAAATATAACGATGCCCTGTGACGCCCAGCCTCCTACACCTTCTCCCTTATAAACGTGGTGAGAGCTTGTATACACTCATTAACCATGAGACTGTCATGATAATCATACGTCCTGCAACATTAAGCAAGACACTTTCCCAAATTAGAAAAACGCCCAATATGCACACCATTTACATGAACCGGACCGAGGGGGCCTTAGGAGCCTTCCCCTGCCTCCTAAGCTCCTCCCCGACAATGAGCGAAAACACCCTCTTGGCGAGCGCCTCCTCGCTCCACACGCCCACCTCGGCTTGGAAAGCGTCCACGACGTCGAGGTGCCACTGCTCCAGCTTCAAGCTGGCGCCGTGCGAGTTGACGGACCGGCCGAGGAGCCAGGCCGACTTGCTGGTGAAGTCGTCGGGGAACTCGAAGTCAAAGGGGCCCTCGCGGCGGAGCTGGATGATGTCGTCGAGCAGCAGCCAGTGGTCGCGCGACCACATTATCTGCGACAGACGCTGGGGTTCGGGTTCGGGTTCTTGTTGCTCTTGGACGAGTGCTGCTGGTGGTTTTTGGTGGGTTTCGTTCATCATCTGTGGTGCGTCGGTCATGGAGATGTCCATGTCCTGGTTCATCTCCTCATCTTCCTCCTCAACAACGGCGGCTTCGGCTTTAGCAGCGTCAGCGTCGCCATTCTCCTTGTCTTCCTCCTCCATAATGGCAGCGATGCGCTGCTGCTGCTGTTGTTGCGCAGCAGCGGCGCTACCGCTAGAACTAGCAGACAACCGCCGCTCAGCGCGGACCTGGGCCTGCGCGAGTGGCGAGAGGACGCTGCTCGTGAACTCGACGACGCGGCCCGGCGTGCGGGGCTTCAGCGGGGACCGCAGGCACGACTTTGTCGGCGACATGTTCCTGTCGGGCAACGGCCGGAGAACGCGGGCGCGCTGCTCCGACTCGGACTCCGACACCGACTTGGACTCGGCGGCGGTGGGCGAGCTTTCTGCAATGGCGGAGGCACTACTCTCCTGCCACTTTTGGATGTCGGCGCGCGTGAGCTGCATCCGCACCGGTGTCAATGAGGGCACCGGGGCCGCCGAGGGCGCTTTGCTGAAGAGATTGTTCTGGGTCTTCTTTTGGGCCCCCACGTTGGGCGTAAAGTTCTTCTTTTGAGGTACAGAGGGGAACGATACCTCGTCCGACATGTTGGGCTGGGAGTCTGGGATCTCGGACCGGTGTCTGGTGCTGCTGCGGAGGTTCGTTGACGCGAACAGTTCGCGACGGGTGTCCATGACTGACTTCCCGAGGACAGACGGTTTGATAGCCGATACGGGATCCGAGTAATCGTAGGTATCAGCGATAGACTTGGACGCCGAAGGCTTGGCGGGCGAGAACAAATCCGAACGACCGCTAGCGGAGGGAGCAAAAGCCTTCTGCGGAATAGATGGGAACATGGAGTTCGTCTCGGGACCGGCATCGACCCGCTCGGGTCGTTGAGCAGCAGCACCTTGGAGTTTCTGGCGCTTCTTGTCCAAGATCTCCTTGACGCCCTCTGCTCCAGGTAGGAGATTGGGAGAAGAGAAGAAAGCAGCAAGATCCTTCTTGGCGGATGACCTCTGAGCAACCTCAAATGCCTTTTGAGGAATCTGCTTCGGACGGCTCTGTTGTTGAGAAAGCATCGAGAAATCCTCCACCTCGCCATCGGCAAAGTCTGGATTGCGGTTTCTTGACGCCGCCGGCGTGAACAGCGTCTGCTTGGGGGCAGGCTCTGCGGATTTTTGCCAGGGACTAGGAAGAGCTGCGCGCCTCGGAGGAACAGAAGTTGTTGACTGCTTCGCAAAGGACTGGTGACGGCTCGAGTTCGAAGCCGGACGCGATGCTTCTACTGCCCAAATGTCGTCATCCTCCTCCTCCTCTTCTGCTCCAGGCTGCTCCTCTTCAACTTCAGTCTCCTCGGCCCGATCCGGACTAACGAGACTAATTTCAAAGCTCTGTCGCCGACTGTGCATGGATCTAGAAACCGTGTTTGTACTAGAATGGAAGGAGCGTGACTGGGCGAAGGGCTGCTCGCGTGGGGCAGGAGCCTCTTGCATCCAGCTCATCTCATCGACTTCATCGCCTGGGGCGACTTGTAAGGATCCCGACATTGAGAATGAGACCTCGGGTTCTTCTCTGGCGGGAGAAGTCCGCATGCTCTTACTTAAGGCCTCCATAAAGCTAGGCTGCCCAGTGTGGTCGTTCTCGGCCCCGAATGGGTCATCAAACGGCTGTCCTGATAATTGCGGCGCCGGGGGTTGAGGCTGAGGCTGTGATGCGGCGCGAGTAGGGGAACCAAAGAATTGAGCTCCTGCCTGGATCAAGGTGGACAACGGCTGAGTCCAGCTGCGAGTCGATTTCGCGGCAGACTGAGGCTGACTGCTGCTTGTCGTAGGCCTGAAGGGGCTGCCAAGAGAGTTCTGGCGGGGAGGCGACGAAGCATCAGACGTGACGCTCTGCAGAGCTCGTCCAGCCCTCACAATAGGAGATAGCGTAGGGCGAGCTCCGTTGTCCGGTGATGCTGCGCGAGGCGCCAAGAGGTTGACATCGGGCGATGGGATCGGGGACGAGACAGGGGCAACGGGCGTGATGTACTCATTGGAGGCCGCAGGAAGACCAACCGTCAAGTCTGGGACCGGAAGATCAGAGCTTGCTTCTTCGGGTAACTGAGAATATGCAGCAGTCGGCGAACTTTGGGCTGCTTCGATGGTCTTGGCGTCTGACTGAGGGACAGGAACTTCGGCGGGTGAGGGCGTATCGTCTGGTGTCGGCATTCTGGCTGAGTCTGATCGAGTGTAAGAAACACTCGCAATAGATGGGGCTGCGGACTTGGGTGAACTCTTACGAGCCTCTTCCTCTGCCTCTTCTGCCTCTTCCGCTTCTTCAGCCTCGGCGCCCTCTTCCCCTTGATCTTCTTCTGGTGCCTCATTCATAATGGTTTCTTCTTGTGCTTCATTTATAATGCTTTCTTCCTGTGCCTCGTTCATAACGGTCTCATCGTGTACTTCGTCCATCAAGGTCTCTTCGTGTGTCTGAGAGACGTCGGCCTCTCGCCCAATCTCTTGCTCGATTTCGTACTGCGTCTCATGGTCATTGATTTCAGGCAGCTTCGGCCTCCCAGGCGTAGCAGCTTCCAGGTAGGCTTCCGGGATCTCAGAGAAGTCGTCTTCGTACATGACAGACATCTCCTCGTTCACCATTGAGCTACGCCTGGTGCTCTTAGCACCAGGTGTCGCTGCAGCCAAAACTCTCGAGGGTACGCTGGAAAACGAATTGTCAATCTGCGAGGTGTCCATCTTCGAGTCCTCCAGCCTTGAGTTCTCCGCATCCATCTGCCTGACCTTGGACTCCATAAGCTGTCTGCCAAGCGGTATAGACTTGCGTCGAGGGCTGCTTCTAGCTCGGCCTGGCGACTGATATCCTCTGCTCGGTGACATTTCCTTGGCTGAGAGAGACGGAGGTGGGAGATCCGGACGAGGAAGTGACGGAAGAGCAACCGGAGATTCGATTTCTTCAGCAGTTGTGCCCACAACAGAATCCACATGCGTTTCCATCTCCTGTTGCGGCTCAACCTCCTCCTCTTGGGCTGGAAGAACTTGCACTGGTGAGGTTTGCTTGGTGGGGATGCTTTCGACCTCATCCTCATCATCGTCAACATGCAGGGCCCCGCTTCGCCTTAAAGTCTCGAGGGTCTGGTTGACGATCAAGCCAGTCTCTTCACCAACATCTTCTGAGCGAAGGTCATGCATGCTCATGTGGCCCCTCATGGAGGGGATAGAGTTGGCGAAAATCATACTGAAATCCTCGCCTTGCGCAACAGTATCCTGTTCGAGGAGTTCGTCATTGCCATCGTTGTCGCCAATGAGTGATGAGATGTCACTAGGCGCACCCGGCGCGAAATCATATTCGTTGTATGCGGGTTCGTTCTCGGATTCGGAGTGAAGCTGTTCAGACGGTGTTGGGCTCTTATCTTGCATATAAGCTGGTGTCGGGCTGAGAGCGATTGGGTTCTCTTGTGCTGATGCGCGTGGCGTTGCTTGGTCTGACATTGTTTGCATCCAGATATCTGGTTCGGATTCCGGCATCGGGTTCGCGGGGAGCTCTCGCCTCGGTGTGGGATCGTCTACAATCATGTCTTCCATGCTCGCTGCGAGACCGTCGTCAGAAGGCGCCATGCCACCAAGTTCGATATCGTCCTCGACCGTTTCCACAGGCTGATCGGAAAACTCGACGCGTTTCGGGCGGCCGCGACGTCTGGTTGTGCTGGGGGGTATCGAAGAAGGCGCTGGGTCTTGGGAGACTTCGCGCGGTTGACGACTGGTGGCCCGTCTCGGGCGGGCGGTTGATCTCGGTGTGCCTTGGATGGTGATGTCGGTTTCTAAGCCATCTGAATCGGTAATAGTCTTGACTCTGCGGGCTTGTCTTGGTGTCTTTCGTGGAGAAGCTGTGGCTCTCCTCTTGGTTGCCGTACCGGTCTTGGGCGTTCCGGCAGATTTGGGAGGTCGACCCCTCCGCGCGGGTGTCTTGACGGCCGTGTTCTTCCTATCACCGGCCAAAGGAACTGTTGTTGTGTATGCGCCGCGGCTGAGGGTGGGTGTGTCTGCGTTGAACAGTCTGCGCCCAACATTCCCGACACCGATATTCTCATAATCGCCCTCGGCTTCAACGGTCACTAGCAGCCGTTTCGGCTGACGGTCGTCGCCAACCTCGAGCTCGAACATTTGCTTTCTAGGCGAAGTGCTACTCCCGCCGAGGGAGAATAGACGTTGTGATCTCTGACTTCGAGTTACGCGACGCGATGAAGGGTAGAGGGCGGAGGAGACGGTGTCGTTGAGCGGGTCTGGCGACGAAAGCAGCTCGTCGCTACCGCCTCTAGGTCGTGGCGTCGCCATTTTGAGAAATGCGCGAATGCAAGTGCAAAAAGAACCAAGAAAAAAAAAAGGCCGCGCTATGTTTCTCGCATAGACTCTTCTACGAAAGAAGAAAGGACGACAAAAAACTAGGCTCAGTGGCCTTCGTGTGAAACTAGCAATATGAATATGTCAAATTCTATGCATTGGATAAGGGCCGTCGCGAAGTGGTGTGGCCGTGTACATGCGGGCTGCACCTCAGTCTGCACAGAGGGACGGTCGGGTCCTGGCCAGTTGGGTTGTCAAATCTGTTTTGTTTACTTAGTCCCAGATTAGGCTTAGCGCAGCCCCTCGGTCGCGGGGGTCCCGTCCCGTCAGCTTTCAAGGCCATTGAGGTTGCGATGACAGGGGAACAACTTTTCCCCGCTGTTCCGATCTGTCCCGCTCTAGTCATTGAGGTGGCCCACCCAGATCCCCAGCCCGCGAAATGGTCCCTCTCCAGCTTCTTCGAGAAGAGTTAGCTGATGCGCCCTTGAATAAGTACGGAAACTGCTGGTGGATGCCTTTGCTGCCCTGGCCTTATCGAAAGAGGGTCGCAAAGCTGCCATGATCGAAATTTTTACCCTGGTCTATCAGGCGGATGCGATAGGCATTCTCTACCTTGATGCTCGGCAGTATTTCCGTTTCTTCAAATGCACCATGGCTGACTTACATCCTAACGGAGCCGGTGCCGAGGCATTGTCGGGTAGATATCACTAGGTACAAATTCTCCCGCCTTATACAACGTTCCTATTTATGATCATACTGCTACATGGCTCTGAATTTGCTGCTGCTTTCCTTCTATTCAGGTGTTGCATTCACTGTGCGCTTGATCATTCGGGGAGGAAAGCCATAAGAAAGAAAGAAAGATGGAAAGCGTATTTTCTTCCCAAATGAAGCATATCTTCCCGGGCCCCGAAATAGCTCCGACCCCACGAGCTCCCGAAGGGACCCGGATTCCCAGGCCGTGCCAGGCGTGCCACGGTACCAGACTTCTGGGGAGAGCCCCATCACATGCGACCCCTTTGTCATCCCCCTTGTCCTGTGATCGCGCGCATGAAATATATAGCACGGCAGGTAATGACATAACTGGGGTTAAGGTTCTTAGCGGCAGACAACGACGCCCATCACTGCCCTCCTCACTCCCTCCGACCCCCTTCGGCATTGAAAACGTGCTTGACCTCGGCTCCCCAGAACCCAAAAGGGACCGAACGTTCTTGTTTGAGATGGTGTAGGGCCAGTCAGCAGCAACCTTTCCTACCACTGCCATTATTATTATTATTACTACAACCGTCGCAACGATACCATCTGCACCCCATCGTCACCCGCATTTGGATACAGCATCAGTTTTGAATCGATAATACCATCGTCCCATCTATCGAACCTTTCGCCCACGAACTTATACCACGACACGACACCCACCATCCACTCAACCTCAACTCAATTCGCAAGCAACCATGTCGAAGCCAGTCCTCCCCCAAAACGACAATGTCGCCCACGCCCTCGCCGGTGCCGGCGGTGGTCTCCTCTCCATGGCCCTGACGTAAGGCCACCGCAAAACCCCCCTCCCGTCTTACAACTTTCAAAAAGAGAACATACTTTCTAACCCACGCGCGCGTGTGCGCTTGCCGCACCAACAGCTACCCTCTCATCACCCTCTCCACCCGAGCCCAAGTGGAATCGAAGCGCGCCGACTCGGCCTTCCTCACGGCCGTCCAGAAGATCGTGGCCCGCGAGGGCGTCTCGGGCCTTTACTCGGGCCTCGAATCCGCCCTCTTCGGCATCAGCGTCACCAACTTTGTCTACTACTACTGGTACGAGTGGACCCGCGCCTTCTTCGAGGCCGCCGCCGAGAAGGCCGGCCGCGCCAGCAAGAAGCTCACGACCGTCGAGTCCATGATCGCTGGCGCCATCGCCGGCTCCGCGACCGTCATCATCACGAACCCCATCTGGGTCGTCAACACCCGCATGACCACCCGCGGCGGCAAGGGCAAGGAGGCCAGCAGCTCCACCGACGAGGAGGCCCAGGCCGCGAAGCCCAAGAAGGCGCCCTCGACCATCGGCACCCTTCTGGCGCTCATCAAGAACGAGGGGCCCCAGGCCCTCTTCAACGGCGTCATCCCGGCGCTGGTGCTCGTCATCAACCCCATCCTGCAGTACACCCTCTTTGAGCAGATGAAGAACACGGTCGAGAAGAAGAGGCGGGTCACGCCGACCATTGCCTTCTTCCTCGGCGCCGCGGGCAAGCTGTTTGCGACCTCGGTCACCTACCCGTACATCACGGTCAAGAGCCAGATGCACGTCGCCGGCAACGGCGAGAAGAAGGAGGGAATGTCTCAGGCCATTAGCAGGGTCATCCGGGAGGAGGGATACGCCGGTCTCTACAAGGGTGAGTGTTACCTCGGATCTTGTTCCGAGATGGTGCCCCCCCTTTTTCCATCTACAAAGCTGACCTTCTTTTTTTTTTTTCCGCAGGTATCGGCCCCAAGGTCACCCAAAGTGTGTTGACCGCCGCATTGCTCTTCGCCTTCAAGGACGTTCTCTACGAGCAGACCGTTAAGCTCAGGTCGATTGCCGCCAAGAAGCGCGCGTAAATTAACGTCAAAAAAGATCCCCAACTTATTCCTCCCCCGCTCTGAGTCAAACAATATGACCTCGGGTAGGTGGGAGGGATCGGATATATCAGCATATATATAGAAACAAGCAAGCTAGAGGCAACAAGTGCGCATATCAAGCGTGGGCCGCTCAGCATATATGCAAAGCAGTCATTTTGTATGACAAGACAAGAACCTGTATTGATTTTTTTGTGGGAATATCAACACGGGGGTAAAAAATGGGTTGGACAAAGCGTTGAACACATGGGTTACTTTTGAAATTTAGGTATCACATGATTCCCGGCAAATTTGGAAGGGAGGTGGGTGGGTGTATTCTATGAATTTGTTTTTTTCTTAGGAAGTAGGATATCAATAATCCACTACATATCTACTATGCATATGCCTCACATCGTCTCTACCAACAACTTGTAAATCTCATGCGACAGGTATGATTCGCGGAACGATCCACCACTCGTGATACGACTTGTCAGGAGTCGGCACCTCGGCCTTGACCTTCAGATCCCCGCCCTCGCCGTCCGACTTGTCCAACGCCTTTCGCACAACCGAGACGGCCAGCCCCGTGGCGATGCACGCCTTGAGCCCGTTCTTCACCGACGGCACCCACCGATCATGCGACCCGACGGAGAAGGCCTCGGCCTCGGAAAACTTGCTCATGACCTCCAGCGCCCTCTTCGCGCCCGCCACGGCCCGGTCCGCGAGCTCCAGCAGGTCGCGCGTCGGGCAGTCCGACTGCGAGGTGCCGATGGTGTATTCCTCAAAGGTCGGAAGCGAGGGAAGACCGATGGCGGCGAAGGGTTTCATGCGCAGCTCGTAGCGGAGCTCGTCGGTGCTGTAGGGTCGCGGAGGTGGTTTGATGAGGTGGTGGCGGTGGAGGACGGTGTAGAGGCAGCAGAGGGCGTCGGCGAGACCTTCTGTCGCGGCGGCGTCGAGGAGGGTTTGGCGGAGGAAGGCGAGGGATTTGGTGTATTGGGCTTCTGCGGCGGGTGTGAGGCCGCCCGAGGATGATGATGATGATGATGATGATGTTGATTTGTTGCTGCTGGCCCCTGAGCGGGCTTGGTTCAGGCTGCGAACAACGAACGATTTTATGCGCTCGACGTGCTGGAGGCGGTTCTTTGCGAGGAAGTTGAGGTACCAGTACATGCCGGCCAGCTCGTCCGGCTGGTAGACCTCGAGCTCGAAGCCAAGCTGGACGATCCACTCCATCTGTTTGATCTTGTACAGGTACGCCCACGACGAGAGCGGGAGGGACCACTGCTCGACGGGCTGGCCGGTGGCCGACTGATAAACAAGGGGCCGCTCGCCGGCGTGGGTTTGGATGACTTGGTCGATATCCTCGGCTTCGAACTGGAGATTCTCCCAGTCGCGGACAATGTGGCAGAGGGTGCGGCGGACGCGGCAGCGGTTCTGGCAAAAGGTGCGGAGGATGTCGAGGTAGGGCTGAGCGGCGCGCATGCGGAAGGATTCCATGCTCTCGGCGATGGCGTAGCGCGGGTCCTGCGGGGCCTCGACGTCGTCGTTGGCGCGGTCGAGGAGGGGGCTGTTGGGAAGGGAGACGATGGCGAGGTCGTCGTCGAGGAGCTGGCGGATGGACTTGTGGCCGAGGACTTGCATGTCTTTGAAGAGGAAGCTTTGGAGGAGGGTGCGGACGAAGATTAGGGGCTGAGGCTTCTTTGCTTGGAAGGTTGTGACGTAGGTCTAGACGTTTTGTGTGTGAGTAGTTGACCAGAATACGGATATCTTGGGGGATAAGTACCTGGAGGCAGATGGCGTCGGTGTAGTCGAGCACTCCGACGACTTCCAGCCCGTCGCTGATCATCTTCGTGAGGTGTCCAAAGGCGTTGTCAAAACTGATCTCAACAATGGGCCGCGGCGGCATCGTGCTGGCGAGCTTGCGCTGCAGTTTCGCACTGCAAGCCTCCGGTACGGATTTGCCTAGCGCATGGGTGCTCTTAATGTTAGGAAGCAAGTCCAAAGCTTCTTTCCAGGGGCTTCTGATGAGGGCCGGATCTGTCCGGTACTGCGTGTGGTCTATCGCTGCGAGGAACGTGTACCGGAGGAGCAGCCTATTGTTGAGGGCGTCTATGGTTTCCTTTGGTATTGAATCCGATAGTTGCCGCAGAATGAAACTTGCGTCCTTCAGGACATCGCGTACAGACTCTATGCTGAAATCGTCGAGGAGGATCCTGTTATACGTATTTGTGACAAAGTCCTCTTCCTATATCAGTTGGTTAGCTATAGGTGAGGAAGTCACTTTGCCGAGAGACTGACTTCATAGTAATGCTCATTCTTGATCCTCTCGTTGACATTACCGCATGTCTTCAACAGCCCCAAGCAATACGCTCGAAGGACGGCATGCATCGGCGCCGGCGGCGTATTGCTGGCATCCCTGATGAAGTGGGCGTCGTCGATGGTGGCAGGATTCGGCATGAGAATCGACTCGACGTACAGACTTGTGAGGACGGTCTGAGAGAGGGGGTATCCAACATGCCAGGCCATCTGCAAACCAAGTCAGCAGAGAGAAAGTGACTCTTACGGCGCGATACTGACTTCGTGGCAGAGCAGCTGGTCGATTATGCCGAGAACCTCCTCAGGGAGAAGAGGGCGTGTCACATCATAGTCCACGTCTAGCGAATCCTCGGCTTCCAAGCAACCGCTGTCCATCTTCGGGTCCATGATCTAGGTTGCTGTCAGTAGGGAGCCTCTCATAGTCTCCGTCAAACCCCCCATCGGCCCACGTACCTCTAGAGCCCCAACGGACTCAAACAGTGTGAAGAAGCCATCCTTGACCAGTTCGCCAGGGGCAAGCGCTGCGTAAAGAGTCAGTCCAACATCCTGTCCTCATGTAGGTGAAATTTCTGCAGCTTACTTTCGGCGGCAGTCTTGAACTTTGACGTGATATCAAAAGCGACGATGCCGTTATTCGACGCCTTGGGCGGAGGCGGCGGCGGGGGGTGGGGTTGACGGTCTAGCTCGAGCGAGAGCCTTGAAATGTCTTGAGAATTGGTGAGTGGGACGTGATGTCAAAAAAGGGTCTTAATCGGGCTGCAATAACTTCTTACCATCAGACATTCCAAAGCCGGACGGGATGGCCATATCAGCAACTGCACCTCATGAGACTCTTGGGGTGAGTGAGTGCGTTGAGTGCAGGTTTTAGTGAGGTCACAGTTGCATTGGCCTGGGCATGGGTATGCCCATCAAGGAGAAAAAATGGCCGGTAAATTCGGGAACACGATGATTGGCCTTAGTCTCTTTTGAAATGATTCCAACAAGCAGTTGAAAATAAAAGTGCAGCAGTACAGTCTTTTGCTTCAATATAAAAATTGCGAATTCGGTGTTGATGCAAGTTACGGGTATATGGGACGGGAAGCATAGAGTCATTGATCGTTCACAACCGAATTTGTCCGGCAGGCGGGCAAATTTGGGTGGAGGAAACCTGGAAAGCACGCCCAACATTCTGGCCGACGTCGAGCGAGAGAGCGCGCGCCAGTCACCTGCAACCCGTCCCCCCGACATCGCAACATCTCATCACCAGCGCTTGGTAGTGCACGTATTCAATTTAGATCGATCAACAAAGTCTTAGCATGGCATTTCGATTGATAGATTTTATGCCCAGTTTTTGATATGATACAGCAGCTCAACTGTCAAGTTGAAGCCGGCGGGTACCCGGGGAGGTGTCTTCACTCCCCATCATTCCCCATCTATCCCTCGATAACCTTGGATGCAATTCCCTCTTTATCTCTCACACGTGTGTCGGTTCGGAGTTTACGAAGAAGGGGGAGGAACGTTGACGGTGGCCTCAGCAAGGTTCTTGACCTCACCCTGCTTGCCGTTCTGCAGTTGCGGTACATAGGAGTCAGCCATTCTGTTCGATGCCCATCGTCATATGGTCGGATCGCTTCTCACCTCCCACTTGGCGAAACGGAGATCCATCTCTCCACGACGCTCGGCAATGAGTCTCTTGTCCTCCTTCAAGCTGCGGCGCACGACGCGCGAGGCGACGGCGAGGTAGCGGTTGTAGCTGGAAATCGGGGGTTGCCGGGTTAGCTTTTTCCTTTCCTTTTCTCGGCTTCAGTCGCGGGTGTTGCCCAATTGCCACGGATGCAAAAGAGACTCGGGAGGTTGTCGTCAATTGAACTCACGTGATACCGGCGGCTTTCCAGGCGAAGACCATTTTGGCGGTTTGTTTGGTTTTGTTGATGGACGAGGTTATATGGGGGGGCAGTCAGCTCGGGCGGATGTGATCAATTGAAGGTTTCTGGATTCCCCGAAGTGCAAGCTCCGAGTTCGATGCCTTTGTGGCCTGAGGCAGACAGAGCCTCAAGCGACAGGGACGGCACTGGACGGGTGAGCGGGTCTCCACTCTTCTCTGCCCGGTTCCATCTCGCTCTGAGGTACTTGGGCACTTGGCCACTCAGAACACAGAAAGATGAGATGGCAGGATCCCTTTCTGATATTCAAACTTCACTGTAGCAAAACGACCTGAAATCTTCGTCGCTTGTCACTACGAGTAGCCTCATTGGAGCCGGGTCTTGCGACTAACAGGCTACGGCTAATCGGCGTCAAGCTTCGCACTATCTTGAGGCTGTAATGCTCAGCTGCGTCATCGCTTTTGACCTGTCCACTGCGCAGTGAGACTTACAGCGTGAAACGGATTTCGCAGGAAAGCTGCCAGTCTACGGAGTAGGAGTTCGTTTTAAACGGGATTCCGGGGCAATCATGAGCCACATACGACATGTTCTTGGACAATTTCCTGGGGTCCTTGACTGATGACTTTGAGTGCTGCACCTGCAATTACTAGCGAATGCGGGCACGAGAGCGCTACACGTCTAGACATCCTGCTTCTTCATTGAATGATTGAGAGACGGACAGACTAAAATCGTAGACTGGCGGCGTCGTTGATTCAATTCCGGCACCACCAACCCGGCGGTATGTACATAACACGCTCTTGTCCACATAAACTTCATTCCATAGGTCTTGCCTTGTGAGGATATAGCTTATGTACAACGTTAATCTCACCCAACAATACTTTCCAATACACATATTCTAAGTACTTTAAGCCTGTTAAATTAAGCAGAGCACTGGTGTTGTCTACTCCAGTATCTTTAATCGGTCTCATCGTCACAAAGCATTAATTACGTGAATCTTGAACTGCCGCCACCCACCTGACAGGCCTGATCAACCATGTCAAATCCCAAGATAGCAATCGTAGGAGCAGGACCTGCAGGTAAGCTGCTTATTTTTCAAACATCTACTGCACCACACTCATATGGGTTCCTCAAGTCAGCTTGCAAACTGACAAATCTTCCGTCAGGATGTCTACTAGCACGCCTCTTACACCTAGCCAAGATCGAAGCAACCGTTTTCGAGAGCGAAGCCTCACCAAACTTTCGATCGCAGGGCGGGAGTCTGGATCTACACACAGACACCGGGCTGGCCGCGCTCAAGGAAGCAGGCCTCTTTGACGAGTTCCTCGAGCACGCAAGGTACGACGGCCAGTACATGGCCATCGTCGACAAGAACAACAAGCCCTGGTTCGTCAACTCCGCGACGGGGTTCGGCAGTGCATTGCAGGAGCGTCCGGAGATTGACCGGCCCAAGTTGCGTGAGATTCTTGCGGCGTCTCTTCCGCCGGACATGATTAAATGGGATCACCATCTTGTAGAAGTCAGAGAAGACGGTAATCTCGTCTTTGAACATACCACTATTGGTGGTTTCGATCTGGTTGTTGGCGCGGACGGGGCTTGGAGCAAGGTCCGCAGGCTTCTGGCTCCGGATATCAAGCCTATGTGGACGGGAATCAAGTTATACGGCATGAGCATCCCGAACGCGGCCGAGACTGCTCTCCGAGTTTACAAGCTCGCCAACAGAGGTAGCGTCTTCGCCAATGGCGATGGCAAGCGTCTTTCGATTCAACAGATGGGCGATGGCAGCCTGAGTATATATGCGTCGAGCACTGGCGGCGATGGGGAGGACTGGGCGTCACCCGAGGTCTGCGGGTATGATCCTCGTGACCTGGAGGCAGTAAAGAAGGCGCTTTTGGTCTTATATCAGGACTGGGCTCCGGAGCTCACCGAAGCCATCACCATGGCTGCAGGGGAGTGCACTCCGAGGTCGCTTTATATGCTGCCCGTGGGCTTCACGTGGCCTCACCGGCGCGGCGTGACAGTCATTGGGGATGCGGCGCACTTGATGACGCCTTTTGCGGGCGAGGGAGTCAATGTTGCGCTTGAGGATGCGATGAAGCTAGCCAAAGCCATCATCAGCGCCGTTGCCGAGAGCAGTGATGCAGGCGTAAGTGCAGGTGCAGATGCACTCGATTATCTAGACAAGAGGATCGAGGCGTTCGAGAAGGACATGTTCCCCCGGATGGAAAAGGTGCAGCGCCTGACGGACGAGCTTATGCACGACTTCATGTTCACCGCAGGTTCGCCGCGGACGACCATCGCGACGTCGATAGCGAGGCATGTCAAGTTCGAGACGCCGTGGGTGTTGCACCCGTTGGCGAGTGCCATGGTACACTCGTTCTTTTTCATGCGAAGGATTCTGGCGTCTTAGTAGGAAGTAGGTGTGGCTGAGTTTTATTTGTAGAACGCGGTGAGATGTGGAACGAAGCACGATAGGTTTTGGAGTCGGGTTAAGGTCCCTGTAGCCCATGTTCATGCTTTATGTTCCGTACTTTGGTGCCAATGGAACCCATGCCTCTGGGATTGAGGGGGAGAGCGACAAGGTGATCTTCATCTCTGTCGAGTGGCGCAGTGCCCTGTCACGACCTGTCAAGCGCAAGAAACGTGGCCGGGATTCCAGGAATGACAAGCTCTGGATGCAACTGCTAGCACAATATTTCGAAAGAGCTCAATGGTTCGTGGTGTAGATCATGGGCAATAAAGTAGAATGAACCACTCGAGGATTGACCCTATGGTTGCAGTTTGGTGATGTAATGATGCGCCTGAGCCATGGACAGCCCAGCCAGGAGGGAACAGGTTGAAACACCAGACTCGTTTTCCTCTGACAACGGCTCGCAGGGTTTAGACGTCGAGCAAACACACCGTTACTCTTTAGTGGTCTGGCACTCTGGTAGACTTGAATGACAGGAGGATAAATGGAAAGCTTGAATGCACTGACCGTGGTTTTGTTGGCTTTTACCCCATCAGGGCGTCTGAAGAAGAGCAAACTATCCGTATAATTCTGGAGCTAGTCGGAGCAACGCCCGGACACTTCTCTCCATGTTGTACCTTGCGCATGCGTTGTGGACATGCATATCAGGTGGGCATCCATCGCGATGTAGTTGAGATGTTCCCCTACGATATGAGTATTGACTTTGAGATGTTGGTAGTGCACCCCGCTCTACAGAGTAAACATCACAGACTATCAATGTTTTGAAACATTCGTTACTGTTTCATCCATGATGTTGTATGCAATTTCGGGTTCAAGGGGTGTGATATTCATGGTTTTGGTTGGGATAGTGGTTGAGTGGTGGTGATGAATGATGAGTGCTGAGTGATGAGTACCCTGGTGAGTAGTACCAAGTTGCATGTCGGGTGGCTGGTAAACGGGGCACGTGCACCCTAGATTCATCCTTGACAGGGTTGTCAAGCCACCGAGGAGCCAGTGGAAGGAGTCCAGTCCAGCGCTCCACTGTCAGGATGAGGTGACGGGCAGCGGACTTGGACTGGGGGGACCGCTTCAAGGTGCACCCGACGAGTACCGTGCCACGCGTGCCACGAGGTACTCCGTACCTTATGCTTTAGGTACTATGACTGGGGGAGGGGGATGACGGCGAACCAGGGCATGGAGCAGCCAAAGGGCAAGGTTAAAGAAGGAGAGAACACTGAAGAAGAAAAAAAAAGCAGAGCATGGAAAGTGTGCGGTCCCGTCCCCCTGGCCTTGGGGGCCTTTCAATCTTTGGGCTGTACAAGTTCTGGGTCTTTGGGCCGAAAAAGCTACGGATACGGCCAGAGACCTCTCCGCTTTCCGAACACGGTTCGACATTGCATATACGTGCTGCCACTTGTACCTCGTACATACATACTTCACCTGAAATTCCACATCGTAATTGCTGTGCTGTGCTTCCTGCTCATTCTGCATTCTGCATTGCCTTTTTGCGCTCTACCATCTGCAACCGATCCTGGGCTTGTCGACTTTCCCTCCCTGAGGTTTCGCTACTAATAACACAACCTGCGACATTCTGCGCGCGCCTCACATCTTGTTACGGACGACAACGCCATTGACGGCATCCCCGATAACGTATCACCTACTACCTATATCGCAGAACTTCCGCTCGCTTCTTTGGGACGCGTTCTAGCCCTTGCTTCTACAGCTTCCATCTCGCACACAGAACATCCACCCGTCCTTCGCACCGAACCGGACGACCCCCTACCGCCGAACACCGTTCGCCACACCGTTCGCCGTATCGATCTTTTCGCCCTCGGACTAGGCATCGGATGAGACGAAGCTCAGCATATTGCCCCGACGTACGCACATACACCTCGGCAGCAGCTTCGCAGTGTCCGCCCTTCGCCGTCTTTGCTTTCCGTAGCATGAACTTCAACCTTCTGCTTCAATAAACGTTTGCGAGCCGGTCCAGCCATTTCCACACACGTCTACCGACTCGCTCGTCTTAACTTTTTGGGTACCTCATCTCGGAGAATCTGTTTGGGGAAGCGCAAGGAAGAGGTGGACCAGATCACCGCAGAGACAGGAAACCCGCCGATTTGAGTTACGATGCAGGCGCCGACGCCTTCGCAGCGCATGCAACGACGCTCCCCAGGTGCCGAACCTGGGCCGCCGCCAAATGTGCCCGTCCGGTCAATATCACCAGGTACCGGTATGCAGCCTAGAGCTTCCAACGCCTCGAATCGATCCGCCCCGCCAAATGGGATGCGGAGGTCAAATGTGAGTCTGAACACACATTCCAGCAACCTAGAAGCCATCCTCGAGCTTCCACCAGACACGATGGTTGCGCAACGAGCCCGTGTGCCTCTGCCATCACTGTTCCTGTATGTCAGCAGCTGACCGAGTTTCGATCTACAGAATTCTACCAGCAGCAGCTCAGCCATGCCCCTATCGCAAATTGAGAAAAGCGTTACTCACTTGCTAGTCGCAACCAAACAACTCCTGGAAACCCTTACACAATGGTCGCGCGGTCAAGCTACCGACGGTCAGGTATCCGATGTGTACGTCAGGCTAGGATACGAGTTCAACATGGCATGCCGAGCCTTCACTGCCATCAACGTGGACACCTCCGACCTAGGCAACGTCCCCGAATTGCTACGAAGCATACTAGAGTCTACCTTGAGCCAAGAAGCGAGCACCGAAAGCTTGGAGAAATATCTTCCACGGATTCGAGATATCATCATCAACCTGCTCCATGGATTGAAGCGCAAACAGCAAAAGTTGCGGCAAAAACAACCACGAGACAGGGAAAGCGGGGGCTCAGCTAACGCGCCGGAGCGGACGACGAGCACGAGCACGATGGGCAGTGGGAATACTGGGTTGACGAATCTGTTGGAGGAGGGCATTCAGAATGGCTATCGACCAGACGCTCAGAGGGAATCCTCCCAATCTGCTGGTGCCGCCCCAGTAAGCACCTCTCCAAGTCGTCGACACCTGCCCCCGAGAGATCAGTCGCGCGGTTCCGTCAACTCGGAGCAGTCCTCCATGTCGAGTACGACGATGCAAAATATCCCCGTCATGCCTCCGTACCCTGGCGACGAGGCGACGATGCCCTCTGCGCAGTCTGGAGAAGTCAACGTTGACTCTTTTCCACCACCGCCGCCTCCTCCAAAGCAGCAATCAAGCGCATTTGCGGCTTTGCAGAAGGGCGGTGACCTGGAGAGAAGAGCTTCTCGGCGTTACTCGCAGTATCAAATATCTAAGCACTTGGGCAGTGCCATGAACGGCGTACCAATGCTGCCATCACAAAACTCCCCGATACCCAACCGCGGGCGGGGCGAAGTCCGGGAGTCTCTGCGTGCTGTTCAGACTCGAGAGACACTCCGCCAAAATCGTGCCTCGAAGCAGCCGCAACTAGACACCTCCCCGGCACCGAGTCGTGCCGAGGCCGCAGCAGAGCTGTCGGCAGGCAGGCCCGAGAGTCCAACGATACAAACGCCGGAAGACAAGTACCCTAAGCCCAGCGCTACCCTGAAAGGCCCTCTTAGCGATGATCTCCCTATTATGTCGCCCGACGACGATGATGGCAAGCCCGACCCACCGCGCAAAGATGAACCCAAGGTCTCGCCAGGGATCAAGACCCCGGAGAAGAAGCGCGACGCCAGTTTCCTTCACGAGCAGTCTCCGCCCTTGACCACAGAGCTCACTTTGTTCTTGCAATACAAGTCCAAAGTCAAGAAGTTTGTGCTGCCTGAGGGGTACAGCGAGCTCTCGATTGGACGCCTCCAACTGGCGTTTATCGAAAAGTTCTCTTGGAACACACACTCCAACGGTGCTGATCTTCCAGAGATATACATTCAAGACCCCGTATCAGGAGTCAGGCACGAGCTCGAGGATCTGTCAGATATCAAGGATCGAACAGTGTTGGTTTTAAATGTTGAGCCTCTGGATGAAGTAAAACGCCACATCGATGAGGGCATTGGGCAACTGAAAAAGATAGTACAGGATGTGAAGCAGAACCAAGACGACCAAGGTCTAGCCCTCCAGCGAGTTTCGGAACGTCAGCAAGAAGCGGTTGCGGAAATGGCCAGGCTTGCTGCTGCTCCTCCGGCTGTGTCTGCGCCTGCTGATGGGTCCAAGTCATTGAGCCTCGCTGGCGGTCGCAAGCTCGCTTCCGGACACATCACCGAGATCCAGACTCTGCGCCGTGACCTTGCTGTCATGCGCCAGGCCTACTCCAGCTTCCAGTCGGAGATCCAAGGCTCCATGTCAGCCATCCGCAGCAAGGCAAGCAATGTCAAGGCGGCGGTGGTCAAGGCCTCGATACCGACCATTGATGGTGAAACCGGCCATGCATATGTCACCAAGGGTCGCGAGCAGCTCAACACAGATTCCGATCGGCTCGTCACAAAGGTCGACGACTTGCAAGATTTGGTTGAGGACCTCCGTAAAGATGTGGTTCTTCGTGGCGTGCGGCCCCTACCTAGGCAACTGGAGACTGTCGCCATGGATATCACGAAGCTTTCCAAGGAGCTCAAGAAGGTGGAGGATTACATGAAGGAAGAGAAGCCCATATGGACCAAGATCTGGGAGAAGGAGCTTGAGGACGTGTGCAAGGGCCGTGATGAGTTGCGCCTTATGGAGGATCTCATGATCGATCTGCAGGATGACCTGGAGAAGGCGTCCGAGACCTTTGCGCTGGTCGAGCAGGCCACCAAAGAGCAGTTGAAGGATAACGGGACGGGCGCCAGCGCCGGCAGCGCCCGCAACTTCTCCAAGGGGCTCAACGGCATCGGCAACGGTCTCGATCCGAACGCGGCCAAGGACGGTGTCCTCGGCGAGGTGAGGGCGCTTCAGCCGAACCACGAGAACCGTCTCGAGGCCATCGAGCGCGCGGAGAAGCTGAGGCAGAAGGAACTCGAGGGCCGCAAGGGGAACGAGCTGCAGAGGGAGCTGTCCAACTTTGTCGAGGAGGGGAAGCTGAAGAAGTCTGGCGGCTTCGAGGAGGTGGAACGGGCAAGGAAGGCAAAGGACGACATGATTCGGAGACAGGTCTGGGAGAGGCAGAATGGTATCGTTGCGGAGGAGGGCGAGGGGGAGGAGGAAGAGGAGGTTGAATACGAAGAAGTTGAGGAAGAGGAAGAAGAAGAGGAAGAGGAAGGAGAGGCGGGAGCGACGGCGGAAGCTGAGCCGGAGAAGGCTGCTGCTGCGCCGCCGGCACCATGAAGATGAAGCAGCGGGCAGTGGGTTTTTTTTTGTTATAAATGAATGGTCATACACATGTGTTATGGTGTCAATGACCCGTATGGAGGATATGTCAAACACACCTTTTGTTTCTTCTCGTCATTTTATTTGGTGCACCCCTTTTTTGCGATCCCAGTACTCACTTTGGCCCGATCTCGCATAGGCGGAGTTTGGATTGTTTCTTGCTATTACCCCGTCTTCCATATTCTTTTTCTTGCATTATAGGGGGTTCGAGTTGTTTACCTGGCTCTGGCTTGGCTGCGTATGCCTCGCGCCTTTTTGTCATGGTAGCTTATAGCGAAGGCGAATTTATGGATCCTTGTTCTCTTATTCCTGGATTTTGAATACTGGTGTCTTTACTAGTGACGTTGTGTGAATGGATGCTTAATGTGACGGGGTGAGTACCTTTATTATGCCTGAACTAAGTTGAACGGAGACTTTTGTATGGCCGGTCTGGTCTGTCTGAAAGCTGAGAACGCTTTGTGATCTTGATGATTTGAAGTCACATTGGTTTCGTACTCGGCGCGTTATCCCACGCTTTCTCGGGGGGGAGTTCTCCCAAGAAGTTGGGTTTCGATGTCTTTCCTTGGGTACGTGGAGGTTAGATGGGGCACGAAGTTGCAAAGTTGCTAGAGAAGCCTTGCTTATCTTGCCATGAAGACCATCCGCTCTGGGCACCAAGCCTCAACACCATTGACGAAAGTCTCCTCTTGGAGAATGACATTGTAGCCACTTTAAGGGCGAGCCTCTCAGGGGCATCGTGATGAGAGCGACATGGACGAATATAGGAAACTCGCAGGTATGAACGCCACGGTCTGGTCTCCACGTTCTCACGCTCCCTCTGACTCTAAATACGGCTGTGTCACTTTATAGGAAACATAGATTGACCGCCCCTAGCTGGCCGAGCGAGGGTTGGGTAAAGCAAAGTCTCTCCATTTCATCTAAATATTGTGTGCCGTCAGGACAGTCTTGAACCGTTTTTGACGTACGGGTATCATAGCTTTTCCGGGATCTCTTCCCTCGCATCCATCTTTTTTTCCCTTTTCCGGAGCCATCCACGGAACCTCCGTTCCTCATAGTTCCTCATAATCCCTCACGATCTCCAAAAGACCATCCCCACTCTCACCCAGCAAGCGGATTCGCATGGACAGTAACCCTCTCAATCACAACCGGCTCCTTGGGCCGATTCTTCCGATCCACCTCGACCGCCTCAATCTTGCCCAGCGTAACGGTGCTATCGTCCCCGATGATACGCCCAAAGACTGTGTTGAGCCCGTCCAGATGTGGCGCCTTGTCAAACAGCACGAAAAACTGCGAGCCGTTTGTGCCGGGACCCTTGTTGGCCATGGACACGACGCCGCGCGCGCCGTGCTTAAGGGCCGGCCGGATCTCGTCCTCGAAGACGCCGCCCCAGATGGAGCGACCGCCCTTTGGGTTGTCCGGGGGCGACGGGTGCGCGGGTCCGCCGGTCTGGGCCATGAATTTCGGGATGAGGCGGTGGAAGGGGGAGGCGTCGTAGTAATGTGATGCGCAGAGTGCTAGGAAGTTCTGTGATAGGGAATAGTTAGTCGTCCGTTAGGTAGAATGTCTCGCGATACGATTGAGGGTGGTGGTGAGCGGCCGCGGGTGGGATGCGAAGGGGAAGCCTTGGGATGATTGGGAAGGGGGTCTTTTTACCTCTGCTGTTTTTGGTACGCTCTCACAGAAGACTTCGATCTTTAGGTCACCGAGATTCGTATGTAATGTGACGGACATGTTGGAAATTTGTCTGCTCGTTTCGATCGCGAACTCGAATTGTTGTATAGTCGTCTGTTGTTGTTGACGGCGCAAAGCTAGCTTCAAGCTGCATGCGTGCGGGTTGTTTGCGACTGGAAGTTTAAAGTTACGTGGTGGACCACTTCATTGGAGCCCCCGGCATCGGTGCATTGAGCTCCGGGTGCCGACTCAAGCTGGTGCCGACCAAAGGTGCACGCATGAGAGCCACCCCCACTTCACGAGTGACAGTCAACTTATAACTCTGTTGCGAACGCTTTGATTTCAACATCAGTTGATACCGGCTGCTTGCTCTGACGAGACTTTCCTTTCTTGGTTCAAACCTGAGAACACGAATTCGAGTACACCGTTCGAGATAACGACCAAAAGAAATTTAGCCCAGCTTGACAGCGAGTGAAATGATTGCCAAATAATTTCCACAGCTTTTGGCTACTATCTTGGTATGTTGAACAACTATACGCTCACCGATACTCTTCCCGCCTTTCTCTTCCTCGCTCCAACTGTACAATGATTCGATCAATTTGTTTCAATGACGTCAAACGCATGGAAACAGTCTTGGCCCAGACCAAGTTCTGGCCAAAGTCGCGGGGGGGGGGGAGGGATGCACACGGCCCCATACCGGTAGGTGGGCCAGTCCGCGGGATCGGACGGGACGAAAAATGAGTGGAAACTCGAGCCGGGAGCGCGGCGCCCGGAAGTCTAGGAGGATGCTCGAACCAATTGACCGCTATAGGAAGTGCATTGCCCATTACCTTACGTCCAGCCCGTACCGCTCAGCCATGCCACACGTCTCCAACTGACCACGTTTGCGCAACTCAGTTTGCAAAGTTTCACACTGGACGTATTCGAGCAAGCAGAGGAGGGGGGGGGGGGGACCGTGTGCCTCTCCCGGAGGACAGCGAAGAGAGTCTCCAACGGCTCCCACAACTTCACTGTTTCTTGACAAGGGGACGGATATTAGGGCGTTTGTGTCGGGAACCCGCGGCCATCAACGTTTCGTTGGACTATCAAGAAACAAGAAATTCTGCATTGTTCGTTGCTTAGGACGATGACGGTCATCCCGACAATTCAGAAAGTTGAAACTTGACGGACTACCGACTCGAATTCGTTACGATTTGTTCTTATACTCTTCATATAGAGGATTGATCTTCTCAAACCTGTACTGGCACCTGATTCTTTCGCTTAGCCAGTAAGTTGACCCCGGATTCGACGCGCGCAACATGACTTTCAACGAGATCGTTCGAGATACATGGGCATGGCACGTCATACGAGCGGTCACCAGGGCCAGGCACCCGGCGTTTCAATACTTTGACGAGAGACACCCCCCTTGATCCGTCAGAGATACACGGAAAATGGCTATGATCGGTCGAACTCGGGGTGAGTTACAAGTACACACGAAAGAGCAAAGGCGCTAGACTAACACGCGACCACTCGTTCTGGAAATGAAGACTCTCATACGCTTCGAGACACACCGAGGTTCGAGCATTCTCACTAGACTCGGAGAAGTCAGACAGCGAGATCCTGGGCAACCAGACAATCAGCCGCACGACGTGGGAAAAGTATGGCATCGAGAACAGAAAGGGCCTCCATCTCGTCGAGTTCTTGCCAAACGACCCAGAGGTGACTAAAATTTGACCCCCTTTTCTCACTCACACACTCTCACCTCTTGGAAATCGGAGCTAAAGGTGTAATATCCCAGAACCCGAGAAACTGGTCCGTCATGAAGAAAGCCATCGTCAGCTTCCACATCTGCCTCCTCGTCATCGCCGTCTACGCAGGCGCATCAATCTACACCGTCGGCACTCACGGCGTCCGCCAGCAATTCGGCGTCTCGGAGGTCGTGGCCCTCTTAGGACTAACAGTCTTTGTCCTAGGCTACGGTCTCGGACCAGTGAGTCTAATCTCGATTATCCTCCTCCCCCCCTCCCCTTGTACTCATCTACTTGTACACCATATACTGACAAGAACGCAAAGATGGTCTGGAGCCCCCTCTCCGAAATCCCTCAAATCGGCCGCAACCAAATCTACATACCCGCCCTCGCAATCTTCGGCCTCGCCCAGATCCCCATCGCCCTCGCTACCTCCATCGGCATGCTCCTCGGCTTCCGCTTCCTCGCGGGCTTCTTCGGCTCCCCCGTCCTCGGCTCCGCCGCCGGCATCCTCGACGACATGTTCGTCTCCCGCAAACACACCTACGCCATGGCCTCCTTCTGCCTCATCGGCATTTCCGGTCCCACGTTCGGGCCCATCGTCGGCGGCTTCGCCGTCGAGCTGAAGGGGGTGGACCTGGTCCGCCTGGATCGTCTCTTGGTTGGCCGCCTGGATTCTGGTCGTGCTCATCTTCTTCCTGCCGGAGACGAGCGCCGATAATATTTTGTACCGACGGGCCATGCGTTTGCGGAAAGTCACCGGCGACCCAGGCTTCGTCTGCGAGGCGCAGCTGCGCGCGGATTACACCGCAGGCACCGAGGTCTTTAAAGCGCACCTCGTCCGGCCCTTCACCCTTGTCCTCACCGAGCCGGCCGTCTTCTTCTTGAACCTCTACAGCGCCTTCGCGTACGGGCTGATGTACATCTGGTTCGAGGCCCTGCCGCAAGCCTACGGGGAAGTATACCACTTTGGCACGGGTAAACAGGGCATCGCGCTACTAGTCTCATCGTCGGCGTCCTCCTCACCATCCCGCCGTTCTTCCTATACTACCGCAAACGCATCGAGCCGCAGTTTGACCGCGAGGGAAACATCGAGCCGGAGAAGCACCTCCACCCGGCCATGGTCGGCTGCCTCTTCATCCCGGCCAGCCTGGTCTGGTTCGGTTGGACGGCGCGGCCCGAGATAAACTACCTCGTCCCCATCGTCGGGTCGTCCCTCTTTACGGCGGGTGGGTTGCTGCTGTACATTTCGATTCTGAATTACCTCGCCGAGTCGTACCCGGACCACGTCAATTCCGTCCTGGCTGGGAATGAGCTGTTCAACGCCATGTGCGGGGCGACTTTCCCGCTATTCATCCCGCCCATGTATTATCGGTTCGACGTGCTCGGGTCGAGTATGATTTTGGCCATCTTTGCTGTTGCGTTTGTGCCTTTGCCGTATATCTTGTACATGGTAAGGACGAACGCCCCATTTCCTTCAACACCTGCCCTCCATGGGTGTGTACTGTAAACCCTTGATTTGCTAACAGCCACTGCAGAGGGGAGCCAAGCTTAGAAGACAGAGCAATTATGCGAGAAAGGGCATGTGAACTCTTTGGTTCGACAGAGATGAGGGGTTGTGTCTTTATAGGTCTGCTGATGTATTGAGCTGGGAACAATAAAATGTGGACTCCGTGTTGATTTCGTCTTGAAGCTTTTGCCAATGGCTTCCCGATACTACCTAACCCCTCGTTCACCTGCTGCTCATAGTTGTCTATGATTCGCCCATTGGAAGAGAAGAAGTAGTACCACCACATACTCTCCGGTTACCAGAGCACCGTAACGGTTTCTTGAATGCTTGCAGTCAGGCCCGGCTTGCTCGACAACAAATCCCACTTTGGCGTTGCCGCCAAATAAGGAAACCGAAAACGACCAAGCCGAATAAACGACAACCAAACAACATTGCTGCCTCGATAAGGGCGGCCATGCGGGAGGGATTTCGGGAAACTCTGGAGAACATATTCTTGGGCGAGGTAGAGAGATATCGATGACAAAAATCTCTCGACACCGCTTAGCCGCTCGCACGTATTCGTGGCACGATAAATGACTGTTACCAGAGCATACCTTGAAGTGACAAGCCAAGCTTCTTCCACGCATCAAGAAGGCTGTGAGCGAAAAGATCAAGTCCCACTTCATCTTCAAACACATGTTCACTGGGTCTTGGCTATCTTGACACCAACGACTAAGTGAGTCGAAATCTTTGACTCGCTACCATCTGACACAGCGGCGTGTTAAGGAGCTGAAGCTCATCCCGAGAGCTTACCCCAGTGAACCGACTTCCCACTCGCGGTGGTCCAGGGTAAGTAAGCCCTCTCAGCAGGCCCCTGACAACACTTTGATTCCCAAAAATCCTACCACCGTCACGCACAGAGATAATTATTCAAGGTACTTGTTCATCAAGAGTAGCATTGAGATCACCACCACACCCGTAAGCGGCGAAGTTTCTATTCTACCTTACAGAAAAGAAGAACCATCCCATCCCATCCATCCTAGGAATTTTGCTCAATCGTAGCTTTCAAATCCCTAAAATCAAAAGACTTTGCCACCTTTGCGACCTCAAATCACAGGGGGAAAACCTCGAGTTCTTCCCCGAAGCAAGAACACACACACACACATACCCGTCCCGTCCCGTTCCATCCAGTCCCTACTTTCCCAACTCGGTTCAGAGATAGGGGGAAATGAGAGGGAAAAGAGAGAGAGGGAGGGAGAGACCGAGAAAGCAATAAGCAATTTTTGGATATCATGCTCTTTTTTGTCCACGCACAAGTTACTTCGAAGAAAACCCGCCGCCTCCCAGAGAGAGATGAGAAGAACAAGAAGAACAGAGGAATACACTCTGCTGTATTCTTTTCTCATCCTCTAGATAATTTGATGATCAAGACCGTTACACCACCTATGGTGCTGCTAAAAAGAAAGTCGTGAAAAGGGGGGTGGCCCCTTTTAGTCATGCATCATCATCAACCCACACGTCTGCGTTTGTTACCGCGGTCGGGGCTGCCAGTGATCCCATCGAAGCTATCCCGCGGAACCTCTTCAGTCCCGGTGGAGCTCGGTGTGCCATTGACGTTGTTGTTGGCCCCGCCATTATTGGGAGCCGAGCCGTCGAGCGTAAAGTTGAAGTCGTTCCCATCACCATTGAAGTTGACGCCGGGGTACGCATTGTCGCCCTGGAACGCGTCCGGGTTCAGGAACTGGTCAATGTCCAGGTCGCCGTCAAAGTAGCCATTTACGTTGCCGTTCTCGTCGATGCCGGGTATGCGACCTGAAGGGCTGAGCGGTCCGAGCATGCTGGAGAGGTGGTCTAGCTTCGCGGCTTGCTCCTCCTGCATCCGGTGTAGCGCGGCGAGATCCTCTTGGTTGAAGTTGATTTGCTGTAGTGAAGGTGGCGGCGCGGCGGAGCCCATGATGGGCGAGAGGGAGAGACCGGGGGCGGCGGGCATGGGCGGTGGTGTATCGGGAGTGGCGGTGACGGATGGAGCTGGCGGATTGGGTGAGGCGGACATTGAAGGCTTGGAGGACTGCGGGGCGTTGGTTGAGGGCGTTGCGGACGATCGACCGGCCATTGCATTCAGCATCTTGTTCCGTTGGTCGTTGCTCATTGTGGCTGGGGTATTGTTGACGACGTGGGGGAGATCGATACCAGATGAGTTGTTAGCATTCGTGTCGTGGATAATCTTCATCATGCTCTCATGGGGATTCGACTCGAGCTCTTGGGCTAGATAGTTGGTAGGTGATGTGTGGTCGCCGGGCGATGTGTCAAACAGTTCTGTGACCGTGCCCATCTCGCGGTTGTACGGCTGAGGCGTCGCGGAGCCGCTAGCTGGTGACGGCGATACCGTATTCGCGCGACCGTTGGGAATGGGCGGCAGCAACGCTTGCCGACGCTTCGGGATATTGATGTTGTTTCCTGCCGAGGTTTGTGCTTGCACGTAGTCGCCCAGATCCACGACGCTTCCCTGAGGAACCGAGCTGGAGCTGTTGCCGTTCGGAATGATGCTCGCGAGAAGGTCGTTTACACTCTGAGGGCCCGCTTGGTCCTCAAGTGTCTTCCTAAACACGTTGGCCAAGAAGTTCAGGATGGCGTTGATCGAGTTCTGATGGCGGTCGTGCTGGCTCTGGAAGACGACAGCCTGCTGATATAATGCCGTGTTGTCTTGCTGGATCCGCTGAATCGCCGTCATGATCATCCTCTGCTGCTCGCGCACCTTGGCCAACTCTTCTCGAATCAACGTCATCTCCTTCTTTTGTATCGGCATGTCGCCCGAGGGTGGCAGGGCCTTGCTTGCGGGTGCACTGGCGGTACTAAAGCCTTGTGTCACGCCATCGTCAATGTTGACGGCATCCTCCTCGCTGTCACCCTCGACCTCTGCGTTCTTGGCGCCCTTTTTGCCCTTGTTACCGCTCTTTGGTTTGTTAATGAGCCAAAGCAGGTTCGGGTGCCCTCGTCGGAAGAAGGGATTCGAGTACTCGCTTGGGCTCTTGTTCTTCCGTTCGCTTGCACGCATCGAGTTATCCGACAAGCCGACCCGCTTGTGGAAGCCGTACATATTGAGCTGTCGTACAAAGGAAGCATAGTTGTTGTGCTTGAACAGATCGGGAATCAGCTTCTTCGCGAATTCATCCTCGTCGAGGACGATGAACGAGTCGCCCTTCTCCGACCACCGAATGAGCTCAGAATTCTTATCATCGTCGAGAAAGCTGTCAAATATTAGTAAGGGTACAATACAAGCCTACTGCCACGAAAACACGCCCTCTCGCGGCTTTGGAGGTAATGGAAACCTGGCTTACCTGCTCAACTTCTGCACAAACGGCGGGATCTGCTTCCGCTTCTGCTGCGCCTCTCTCATGGCCTTGCGAGCCATCTCCTCCAGAACTTCGACGTTGTCGGTCTCGGCCATGTTTTCGTTTGCTTGTTGCTGCTGCAGGAGCGCAGAGTCTTCACCGACAAAGGACCAAGGGTCACTGGAGGAGTCGAAGTTTTGCCTCGCGCCCGTCGGGACGAGTGCTCTGTTCATCTGCCTTCGCGCGACGGCATTGTTGGGGCTCGGTGTGGGCTGCACGAATTGCTGCGGCGTCTGCTGCTGCTGCTGTTGCTGCTGCTGACCGGGGACGAGGCCGTACGAGTTGGCAGCCTGGGCCCCTGTGCCGTCCACGAGGCCCGTAGCAACGTCCGCTGCCCCTCCCCATCGTAAGAACTGGTCGCCGGTCGGGCTGGGAAATGACTGCTGGACCTGTGGCATCGGCATGGTGGGTATCGTTCCTGGCGCTGGTCGCTTTCGAGGGTTCGAAGACATGGGAATGTGCATGCGCCTTCTGGGGGGTCGTTGGTTCGGGTGAAGACGAGTTGTGTGGCCCGTTGGGAGAATCCAATCGGCCAGGTCGCCGGCTGATGCGGCGCCTTTGAGGCAGGCGTGATAGGCTGACGCGGGGGTCGCCTACTTTGGTGAGGCTCGTTTGAATCTTTTCGCGGCGGCCGCGTTTGGTGGGTTGCGGGTTGAGAGCTGTAGGCAGCCTGTGTACCAGTAGTCGCCAAGTGCGAGCCAGAAAATAACACCTCCTCTTTTTGCTTTTTCACAGCGGTGTCGAGAAGCGAAGAGCGGCGGCAGCGGCGGCGGATGGATCGGTCGGGATAGTGCAGACTAATCGGAAAGTCGCCTGTCGCATGCGCAAAATATCCAGGGTCTGCGAGAAGCCGAAAAGTCGTCGGTCGTGGAAAAGCGCGGTGACTGAAAGAAGGGTGGTGGATGAGGATACAGATCTCGTGGTTCTATATACGTTCGGGTCGTTCGTTGGGTCGTGAAGCCTGGGGGACCTCTCTCTCTATGTCCCAAGTGCTGAAAGGGCAGGCTGGAGGAGGGGGGGAAGCCTGAGTCAATCGCCAAAAGCTGTGGGAGAAGCTTTTGCAAAGGAAGTCTATTGTGTGAGAGAGGAAAGAAGAAAAAAGCCGACAACAACAATTCCAACTATGGGCCGGCAAAGAAGCCCTTGTCGCGATAGGTCGGTCTTGGGTTTCGGCGCAAGGATGCGATTGTCTCGGTCGCGGAGGATGCTGCGAAAGCTCTGAATGAGAGCAGAGGTTCCCGCTTCTTTTTTTTCTGGTAGGGAAAAAGAGGTGAGTGTTCGCCGTCTTAGGTAAGGCAACTTCAGACGACGGTACCTTACGGTGAGGCGTCAGGCGTCAGCGGGTTGGTGCTTGGCTCAACTTGACGGCTCAAGGCTGTGTGCTTTGGTTGTTGCACGTTGACGGCGACGGTGTTGCTGCTGACTGCGGTCTGCTGGCTGGCTGCTGCACGTAGCGCGTCTCTCACTTTTTTTTCTCTCTTCGTCCTCTTCCAAGGTGCGTGGTGGGGGGGATGATGTCGCTACCACGTCGTGTACTGTGGGTTGATGGGAATGTTTTAAAAGAGGATAATTGGATAAGAAGGGGTTGTCTCTCCCAGTTAGGTATGTGCGTATGCTTAGGTAGCAATTGAGACCAGTTCGTGACAGGCACCTCACAAAAACAAAAAGAGGGTTGAAGAAAAAAATGACAATGCCGTTTCTTGTCCGAGTAAGAAGGGACCACAGGCTCAAAGAGTTTAGAAGAAGTAAGGTCAAATCTGAAGCTGCCTGGTGTCTGGACCGGGGGGATAATACCGTTGTTGTATTATCATTATCAACTAGACGGGACCGAGACCATGAGAAACTGAGGATCCAAAGGCTGAGAGTTAAGACCCCGTCACCAGAGTGGAGACCCCTGAAGGAAGAAGAACTGCAAGCACCAGCCCACCACCGGCCACCGGCCACCGGGGCGGCCTGGGACCGTCAAGGAGCCCCATCCAAACACCAATTCATAACGGGAACCGTGGTCGTTCGGGGACCCTCGACTGGGACTCTGGGACGGACGGGTCAGGATGAGGTCCCTTGGACACGGGACAGATCGTCCGGCCCAATCAGCAATCACTTTCATCTCGATCCTCACCGACACTGTCACGCTGTCATCTGTGAAAGGAAATGTGTTGGAACCCATTTCATTTGGAGCGGTACCTACCTTACTGTACTCAAAAACTGAGGTGAATACGGATACCTACACAGTAGAAGCACCCCGCCATCCTGGCACCAGCTGTGAAAGCATCAATCCTCATACCATCTTCCGAATGCAATGTTTCCACCTTCCACCCAGTTTTTACCAAATACAGCATAACAAGGGATTCTGGACTCGGCCGAACTGCCGTTTCCCTCCTCGGTGTCTCCCGCCATCTTTCTCGAGGCCATCTCGATGACGCGTGTGGGGACCCGGCGGGGAGCTGCCCCCTTGAAGTAGTGTACACTCCTTAAGGTACCTGACCAACGTCATTTTCCTCCGATTCCTAGCTTATTCTTCGATCTCAGCTCTTCAAGCACGGCCCATCCCCCAACTGCAATTTTTTGTCGTCTGAATAGCATCGCGGGAACAAATAATTACCAACGGCTCTCCGAAACTTTGAATCTCGCATCTTGCTTCGAATTCAGGGGTATCATTGGTTAACTGGCCCATTGTTGTCCCGCCCTACAGAGTCGCATTGCAAACCCTTGTTCCTGTCGAGGTACCTACAGATACCCTCCTATTTTCTCAGGAAAACTACCTTGCACCTCTGCCCGCAAGAGCCGAAGCTCTGGCCATCTTTGCATTCCGTGCCTGATCCCATTCGCGTCCGGAGTTTCCGCTCCGGGCCTCTCGCGATGCCTTCTTCTCCTCTTGCAGTGTCCTGGCCTTTTCCCTGGGGTCAATCACAACCAACTCCTCCTCTGCCTTTTTGCGATAACTGAGATCCTTACCCAGCTTATCCGCTTTAAAGCTGAGCGCCCGTGACATCCACCCTTCGTCGTCGCTGTCTTCCTTGGCGGCCTGATCCCACGCCTTGCAACTCTGGCAATCGGCAATAAAGTGAAGATCACAAAGTTCCGCTTCCTCGTCGGCCACCTTGTCCTCCTTGCGCTCCCCCTCCTCGGCTGCGGAGGTGGGTCCGTCTCCCTTCTCCGGAGCCTCCTCCGGCGGCGCCTGATCCAGCTTCGACTTGAAAGCTTTCAAGAAATCGAGAGCTTGTTGATCTTCGCGGCTATTCGTATTACCGCCGGGCCTTCTCCTCCTCCCCCGGATTGATGTCTCGGGAATCATGCTTTCGAGTGCAGACTTCTTGGTCTCCTTGACCGGTTCGGACTGAAAGCTCCGCTTCATCGAGGCCTTAAGAGCGGCAATCTCCTCGTTGGTCTTCTCGAGAGCCGTCTTGGTGTCGCGAACCTCAGGCTCTGGCGACGGAGAATCTTGAAGTCGAATAGGAATGGCGCTCTTCTTCTCTGATAACACTTCCTTTGGCGGTGCCGTCCGCTTCTCCTCAACGGGCTCGGGCTCGGGCTCAGGTTCGTCTCGTCGCGGAGGTTCCGGCGCTTCCACTTTTGCCTTGCCTTTCGATTTGGACTTGGTCGACTTCTTCACGACCGGTTCCTCTTCCTCATCCACATCCATTACTATTCTCGTGTCGAACTTGGTCTTCTTCAAGACCGGAACCTCCTCGGTATCGCCCTCGTCGTCCCCAAAGCTCAAGAGCTGTTTCCCGCCTTTCCTCTTCTTTTTCTTTTCAATGACCACAGTCTTGGGTGCCTGGGTCGCAACCCTTGACCTCTTCACCATGTCCTCAAAGGGATTGACGAGAATCTCCACGTTTGTAATCCTGACAGGGTACGTCGGCCGGTCCGTGCCTGGAGTGACTTCCCCCTCGCCCATCTTGGCTAAGTTGTAAATCGTGTCGCCAGCTACCCGCCCGAACAGCGTGTTCTTGTTGTTGAGTTCGTCTGCCTGATCGAGTGTGAAGAAGAACTGGCTGCCGTTCGTATTGGGACGACTTTCGTTCGCCATGCCCAGCTGCCCGCGCCGGTTCCATTTCAGCCGTGAGTGGAACTCGTCCTTGAACCCGATGCCCGTCGGACCGGCGTTGAGACCGCGTCGCTCATCCATTGGCCAGGGGTCCAGTTCGCCGCTGAATGCGCCTCCATCGTAGATGGACTCGCCGCCATTGCCGGTTCCTGTTGGGTCACCACCCTGGAGGATGAAGCCTGGCACGAGTCTGTGGAAGATTGTGTTGTCGTAGTAGCCATCAAGGGCAAGCTGAAGGAAGTTTCGGCAGGTGAGTGGTGTTTGCTTGGCAAAGAGCTCGACGGAGATGTCGCCTAGGGTGGTGTGGAGGATGACGGACGCAGTCGGCTGCGGTTCGAGGTTGTAGATGGCCGACATCTTGGCCGGCCGTGGCGAAACTCTGTCGAGTCGAGAGATAAAGTTCTGGGTAGGGTCGGTCTGAAAGAAAGAAAGACAGAAGCTGTTCTGGGAGAGGGAGAGGTGCGTGGGACAAGTGGGTGGATGCAGCTATAACCTTGGAAAGTTTCTAGATCGTCGTCGGCGAGGTAGCGTTAGATTGTTTATCGATAAGGTCACGTGCAGCTACCTCGGGACGTCCTTTGATTCGGCACCGCCCTGTCGGTTCTGCCACCTGCCACATGCTTTACATCGTGTAAGTGCTTCCCTGAGTTAGTTGCATCATATCTCAGAAATATTCCCTCTGAATACTCCCAGGGCATGCGCAAGGTACTTAGGTCTGGTTATCTTCTGTCGTACCATAAGAGGTCGGGGGAACGTGGCCGAGGGGTATGAGGGGGGAGTCGTAGTATTAACCCGAAAGTCCTCGAGCCTCACTCAACCTAACCTTTTGTTCAATTCCCTATTGATGACCTTTTTTTTCTCCCACTTTGGTGATAGTTTTGATCTGTGACCTGTGAAAATTTACAAGAATGCACCGAACAAGATGAGAGAGTGTCAATGGAGAGCTTTTGCATCAAATATTTCGCCTGGTTTTCACATGTCGACCACGTCCATGTTATGTCAAAAACACATGGCACGATGTAGAGCTTCCCGAAGGATTCGCCTACCTAGCAAGGTCCATAGGCTTTATCCCGCCCTTGCTACAACAGAACCTAAATCAGGGAAGCTATCGCCGATGGTCTGAGTTGTATACCGGCTGCCAGGGCTCGTAGAGAGTCGAATTTGCACTTCGTCTCCGATACACTATCACACTATGAGAAAAAGCCGACTTCTTCCCTCTCCACCATTTGGCAGACCCCTGGTATTCGCCTCTGTATACGAAAGTCAGAAGTAGGAGCACTTCCACTTTATTGAGGCTTTATCCTATAATCAACTTCAGGCAACATATCACACAGAAAAATGCCTTACCAGACACGTTCAAACATGCGGCGGGCAGAGTCATTAGACTGCGCAGACACACTTGCTCACATGTCTGAAATCTCCCTCGCAAACCCCGAGTACATATATCGAAGGATACAATCACAGCAAGACCTTCGATACTTTCCCGAGAGCAACTGCAGGGAAGAAGGAAGCCATACGCCACCTAATAGTAGCAGCGCGGCAGCCACGGTGTTTACCTCCGAGCCGTCGAGTTCGGGGACCAGCGGTCTTGTCTCGTCGCCGCCGCCGACAAGTCAGAGTCAGAGCGGCGATTATCGTAGTGGCGTGGCTGATGAGGATTCGCACGACTCGCAGGCGACCGAGAGCGCCCCTGAAGACGATACGTCGGGTCTTGAGGAGGTAAAGGAAGAGTAAGTCTCGCTCTCTTGCAAGGTACACTATACACAGAAGGATGTTAACCATCAATCTAGCAACGGAAAGCCCTGCTGTATCTGCCCTCAGTGCCCACGGCATTCGAAGTCCTTGGCCTGCCGGGAATGCGGCGCCTCACCAGCCCCGGACGAGCTTGATGCCCCGTGCTGCTGCCCTGGTCCTGATGCTGAGTCCTGTGGATCAGATTGCGAGGAGACTGAAAGTCAGGGGCATGTTATATCAAAGTCACCTGAGTGGGAGTCAGTATTGTAAGAATACCAGCCCCAGGAATAACATGTGGCGGCTCTTATGTGTGCGATGGAATTTTTGTTTCTTTTCTTTTCCCACTTGTAAAGTCTATGATGATTTGTCTTTGGCAAAAGTATTTGCAACAATGAATGGGAATACCAGAGTGGCGTCCGCATAGACCTACACGCATTACAATTGTTAGCAATGAAACACACAACCTTCTCCCTAACAAGTGCTTTGGGTGACATACCTTGACGGCATCGGCCCCAATCTTAATCTTTCCCCAGGAAACGGCCTCATCCGGCCTGGCGCCCGCATCGCTTCCATCAAACTCTTGGCCAGTGTTGATGTACACGGCCGACTCGGCGCCGTTGCGCATCAGGCAAGCGTTTGCAATGTGATGCTTGATAACGCCGCCACCCAAAATAATCATACCCGCCCTCTTTGCGCGCACCGAGATGGTGTTGATCTTCCGGATATCCTCAACAATATCGCACTTGAGCTGGCCAGGCGAGGTCTTAAAGGTGTGGAAGTACAGCATATCGCCCAAGCTCCCGTCAGTGAGCGCGGGGCAGAAGACGGGAATGTCGTTCTTCCAGGCCCAGTAGTAGACGGAGCGCTCGTCGTTGATCTCCTTGCCGAGGCGGTGGATCATCTTGGATGGCGTCCAGTTGATCTCGTCGTCGGTGCCCTTGCTGGCCTCCTGCTCCTCGTACATCTTGTCAAAGATGGGCACGACCCAGTCCTCGAAGGCGCGGTAATTCGAGTTTGGGACGACGAGGTTGCCGATTCTGTTCTGACCCTTTTTGCGCAGGCCTTCGCCGTCGGCGCTAAAGGACGACATGTAGGTGTCGCCCAGGCATTTGATAAAGTCCTCCTCAATGCCGCCGGCGGTGGTGACGATGGCGGAGACGTGCTTGTGCTTGACTAGCCACCGGAAGACGCCTCGCATGCCGGATGAGATCATGTTGGAGGTGTAGCCCAGGAAGATGGTGGTCCTGTCTCCAGTTTCTGGGTCTCTCCATGCCCTCTTGAAGTTGCGACCCGCCTGTCAGCAGGATGTCGTCTCACACGTGGGAGCAGGAGATGTGGCGGCTCACCATGTCATTGATGATCCGGATGGACTCGGTCAGAGACGAGGCTTGGAAGCCCATGAATCTCATGCCATTGTAGAGACTCTCGGCGGTGATTGGCCCCTTGATATCATCAAAGTCCAACTCCTCGACCTTCTGTGCGCCCTCGGGCATTTCTTCCGAGACGACAAGAACCGCATCGGTTGCTGCCGCCGGCGGGGCGTTGGGGTTCTCTTGAGATGCCATCATGTATTTTCTGTGAATGAACGAATGAGGGAGGCACACCGAAAACAGGCTGCAGTTGAGTTGCAAATGTGAGAGATCTCAAAAGTGAGATTGTCTCAAGCCCACCGAACAAAGGTACATACCAGTGAGGGGAGTGGCGATCTATAGCGGATAGTGGGAACACGAATCGCGGAGAATTGTGTATGGCTATCAGACAAGAACCCTGTGATTGTTTCAACCCAAAAATAAGGTGTATTTATCCGTACTCTTTTCGTTCTTAGCAGTCCGGGAACGAGGAAATTTGACGGGATATTGGAGCTGGTGTGCAAAAAAAGTGACCATCCACACACACAGAGGTACAAACTTCACAATGGCTCCATCCAGGCGGGCATGGGATGACTCCACGGCCGTGATGTTCAGAAAAGACGGACTCCACTCTGCAAAGAATTTTGACGGAAAGGTGGAGTACCAGGCGGCAGGGTCTGCCACGGCGCGCGCACAGGGACCCACCTCGAATTGCGAGTGCCCACCCGTGCAGGTCGGGTCGTCTAATGGTAAAACGACACGGCGACGGAGTGTGTGTGGTCGATTACTTTTGGTGTGTGGGAAGTGATGCTGGTTGGGTGTCCGTTGAATGCGTGCCTGGACAGAAATGTGGAAGAAGACTTGATGGCTCTGGATTACACAAAAGACGGGAGGCTCGTCAGTGGACGTGGTACAAACTTCAAAGTACCTTACCTCGAGATGATGTGGATTTGGTGACTACCTCAGTGGACTCTCGAAGTTTTGTCTGTGGAGTCTGGATACTTTCAGTTGGGCCGTGGACGGGACGGGAGAGGTTTCCATAGGTAAGGTACCAAGGTACTTGAGAAGTTGAGGTTCCATGACAAACATTGAAGGGTACGTACCGCATCTCTTGGAACATGACCGGGAAATTGAGATTTCGGAGACAACCTAGCAGCAGGCAGGAAGACAAGCACAAGGAAGGCACCTCAAGTTAGCAGGCCACTATGTACTTCATACTGCATGGAAGGCAGGGCCAAAGACAACAACATCCTCGAGGCTCGAACTGCCGTGGGTCCCGCTAGAAACCTGAAAGAGTCTAGCGCGTGTCGGCGGTAAAAGGCTGGCGCTGCCCCCAGCGAATTTGAGATCCAATTCAGCCCAGTGCCAAACCTGGAACTAAGCGCCACTGCACGCGAACCGTATTTCGCAGGCTGCCCCGAACGTGGCCGTGTGGCCGTGGCCGTCCAGTACCGTACCTACTGCCCGCTGGGGTCCCGTCTTCAATCCTTCAACATCACACGATTGCTCGCCAAAGTGCCCAAGTGTCGCATCTCCACGCTTCATCACGACGACACACCAACGTCCGCTCACGAGCATAGCTGCCAACGGGACACCGTCCACACACAATTAACGTGCCGTCATCCACCCGTACATCAATACCCAGTGCAAAACCATACGCAAACACTCACAATAACGACCCGCTGTCGGATGCACCCACTCCCCGCCGTGCCCGCTACGCTACCTCTCTCACCTCCTTACCAGCGCCCGTCCTGACGCTTATCCGAGGTTGGGACCCGACCACTCCAAGGACCAAAAGTCTTCCATCGACCCACGACAACCAAGGTTCTCTGGTTCCACGTCCCAATCCAGACACATATGGTATTGGACCTTTATCATAGGCAACTTTAAGGGCTGTCGCCCAGCCTAGTGCGATGTGAGTAGACGATGCAACAAACCTAAATCTCCGACTTCTTCAAGTCTTCCATCAAAATTCCCACATCCTGCATGCCCGACCCAGACAAGGCATCGCGCTCGACGCAAATCGAGTCAAACACCTAGACCATCCTATCCACCAGATGCGGCCGCCCTTTGACCACAACAGGCGTCCTGCGGATGCGAGGCGGCCTCTCGAGCGACCCCTTCATGCTAACCACGATCTCTACAGGGCTTCGAGATATTCCTCGAGGTATGACGGGGGAGATCGCGGCGACCGTCGTTCCAGATCGCCTCGCGACCGCTCACCCGATCGGTACGAACGCGCATCCCAGTACAGTGATGGCGACCGCCGCCGATCATCCGCCGAGGCGCGCTCCAACACTTCAGCATTTACCAACAACAGAGATTCCTTTCGCGACAACCTACCCCGTGACCCGCCACGAGGGCCTAAGGCGCTTTTAGATCCTCCCAGTGGCCCCAGAGGCGGCGGCTATGCCGGTGATTTTAGAGGACGTGGCAGAGGTGGCCGTGGCCGCGGATGGGTTCGCGATGACAGCAGAGATCGCGGACGGGACCGCGATATCGATTTTAGAGACCGACGCGATGGGCCCTATCGGGACGAGAGAAGCCGCGAACGCGAACGGGACTGGGATCGACGGGATAGAGAGAGCTATCGAGGACGCCCACGCTCGCCTGGTAGAGGGCGCTCACCACCACAGCGAGATTTCCGCGACAGAGATCCTCCATTAGGCGTCGATGCCGAACGATCTAGGCGCGGCTCACGGGACGGCGGGCCACCTTCCGCTGGCTCGTCCAACTCTGACCCCCCTTTCGGCATGGGTCGAGGTGGTTTTAGAGGAGGTAGAGATCGAGGACGCGGAGGATGGGAGAGAGGCAGGGGAGGAAGGGCTGGTTTCTACGACGACCGCGATCGCTTCGGACCTCGCAGTCGCTCTCAGGAAGGGCGATGGGGCCGCGATAGAGACGACCGCGACCGTGGCGACCGGTGGGTTGATCCTGAAGTTCGCAGAGACCCTCGAGACGAACCTCGTGATCCCCGAGACCGCGAGTTGCTGAGACCAAAGGTCGATCGAGAACGAGACAGAGGCATGTCTTCCCAAGCACAATCGCCAAACACCAAAGACGTCTCTCCACCTCCGCTCGCCCCTTCAGCGCCAGCTTTCGGCACTGTTCCCAGTCGAAACGGCCCGGCCGACGGATCACCCGTCATTGGCGGCACCGGCAAACTTCCACCCACAGCCCCAAGAGCCTTCAACTCCGAACGACCCGTCTCTGCCGGACACGGTGGCGGAGGTAGCGGCGGAGATTTCCCGGCCCCCCCTACCGGTCCAGCAAAAATGAACCTGGTAGAGGGCAGCCCGCCTATCCCCTCTGGTCCTCGTGCCCAGCAACAGAAACAGCAACGGCCGTCGAGTAAGCAGTGGATAAATCCAGCACTGGGGAAGAAAGGCCCCCCCGAGTCGCCCAAGATTATGAGGTCGCAGAGTTTTGCGCAACAGCAACGCCCGGTACCCTTCCGTCATGAAAGCGTACCGGCAGAACAAGGCGACAACGACCGGCGTCCACGCAGTAGTGATGCGAAGGCCGACTCTCACAATTCCGCCAACGAAGGCTCGGTCAAGTCACTTAACCTTCCAGAACCTGGCGAAATTGTCATCAAATCCGAAAGAGACAGCTATTCTGCCAGAGGCTCCATGGATCGAGATATGGATCATCCAGATGATGCAAGGGACACTGTCATGGGAGGAACCGATAATCATGGGTACCAGGAGCGTCGGAACCCTCCACGGCGGGAAGAGAAGTTTGACACAGCCGACAAAGACGACAGCGATGAGGGCTTAGTGGACGAGGACGAGGAAGAGACGAAGGAACCGCCCAAGCCTACAAAGCCTACAAAGCCTACAAAGGTGAGCCGTATGTCTGTGCCGCGAGTTCGATTTCTTCTCCCGCCCCAGGAACCCTCGGCGCCAGTCTCCGAACAGACTTCCGAATCCGACGATGACGAAGATTACGGAGAATATTTCGCCATGGAAATCGCAAAGGAAGAGGCCGAGTTGCAGAAATTACAGGACGCGGCCGACAGTACTCCGGACAAAATTGTTGCTCGCTACGCCGCGGTCTCGCACGAAGCATTAGTAGCGCTTGTCACTGAGCCAGAGGGTCTTGTGGACATGCTTGGGCCGATCCCCGACGTCATCGAACCTCCGAAAGAAGCTACCCCGATTCAGTCACCGGTTGTGGAGCAGCGCGAAAAGACGCCTAAGATCTCGAGCCCTGTTCCGCAAGCCAAATCATCACCAAAGGAGCCTACTGTGGTACCCGAGCCAGTCTCAGTTGCTGTATTCGCGCCGAAGTCGGAGGAGCCCGAGGTTGAGAAGAAGCCCGAAGAGCCTCTCATCGAAAAGGAGACAGACAAGGAACCTGAGAAGGAAGCGGCGAAAGAAGCGGCGGTGACAGCGCCTAAAGTGACTGAGCAAGAACCCGAGAAGGAGCCAGATCCAGAACCAGTCGTTGAGAAGCCCGCTGAAAAGCCCGCCGATAAGCCCGCCGATAAGCCCCTGGAGCCAGTCGCTGAGAAAGTTGTCAACGATGCCGAGAAAGCCACAGACGGTTCCGCTGAGGACAAATCTGAGAAGCCTGCCGCAAAACTGGCTGAACCTGTTGTCGAAATGGCTCAAGAAGCGCCCATGGCCCCCGCCTCGGATGAGCCGCAGCCCAAGACAGAGGAAATGGATATCGACGAGCCTGCCTCGGTTCTATTGGCACCCTCTCTCCCTCAGTCATCCGAGCCAGCAAAGGATGTGGATGTTGCCATGGAAGACGCGTTTGAGCCCGAGAAAGCACCATTGGAGCCGGTGGTCGAACGCGAAGAACCCAGGGAGCCGGTCATGAACGGCCAACACCTGCTGCTCCAGCCGTCGAGTGTGCCGATGGAAACGATTGAAGGCGACAAGGGCCTGCCCAGCACGCCCTCTCAGATGGATGATGACGACGACAACTCCACGGAATCTGAGGACCCCGACGTGATGCTCATCGATAAGATCCGACAGTTCTCCACGACGCCCCCTCTCGACAGTTTACCCGACTACAGCTGCCGCCCTTGGAGCCGGGATCGGGATTTCTTACAGTCTCTCGAGTCGGATTCAATGGTCGACGACTTCATTCTGCAGCAGCTTGACAAGATCTCTCTGGAGAAGATGGCCGAACAAGGGGAGGCTCGCAAGGACTACGCCGAGAACTACATCAAGTACCTCGATTTTACAGTCTCGAGCGACCCGATCGCGGTCAAAAGCCGAGAAACTTTTATCAGCTGTTTGCCGACACCCGAGAAACATATTCCTATCCCCCCTCCCCCGGAACTAAAACCAGAAGGTAGGGGAGCTGGCAGAAGGTATGCGAGCGAACGAGACCTAGAGAGAGTTTTGCAAGCATCCATGAGGGAAGACGAAGAACGGAAAGAGAGGGAACAACGCGCCATGCAAGAGAAGTATCGCAGTGAGAAAGAAGCCGTCATTCCCGAGATGTACTGGAGGCAGGAGGATCGGGACAACGAATTTTTCAAGGACACCACCGGCTTCACGCCTGTGGAGAAGCTTGTGCCTGCCTGGCAGATCATGCCGCCAATCAACAACTTCACCCCCGAAGAAGCAGACCTTTTCGAGAAGAGATATCTCACAAACCCGAAGCAATGGGGTGTCGTCGCTGAGAACGTACCTAAGCGCAACTTTGGTACATGTATTCAGTACTACTATCTGATGAAGAAGGATCTCAACCTCAAGGAGAAGCTTAGAAAGCAACCCAAGCGTAGAAAGAAGGGCAGAGGTAAGACCCGCTCAAGCGCGCTTGTCTCGGAGCTGGGCAACGCCGAAAACGAGGGAGAGGAGAACCAAGAGAACGGCGAAAACGGAGAACGGAGACGTCCACGTCGTGCTGCGGCTCCGACATGGGGCTTCGAGCAACCGCCTACGGATTCCGACAATGCCACGCCAGCCGGCACGCCTGGCCGTCGGGGTGCCAAGGCTGATCCCGAAAAGGTCGACGGTAGGAAGCGTGGACGGAGGGCAGCCAAGGATAAGGAACTGAAGGCGCCCAAATCACAGCAGACTCTTGCAGCAGCACCCACACCCGCTACAGGCAAAGGAAGGTCTCGCTCGAACTCTAGAGTTCAGAACACTGAGTTCCAGCCGCCTCCGCCTGTGCCTATGGAGAATCGTCTGCCCTCGCAATTCGAGGTTCCGGTTACCGGCGTTCAGCCTCCTCTGATTCCAAGTCAGCAACAACAACAACAACAACAACAACAACCCGCCCTGGTTGTCCAGGAGCGCCCTGTTCCCATCACCCCTTCACCGATATCCGAAGTCATGGCGCCTCCATCACTACGGCCCGAGCCACCACCACCTCCCGCGCAACCGACCGTCGCGACTTTCGATATTGCTCAGCCACAACCCGAGCGTCGTGCCCCCAGTCAGGCGTCTAGCTACTGGAGTGTGTCTGAAGCAAATGATTTCCCTGGGCTACTCAAGTCGTTTGGTACTGACTGGGTAGCAATTGCGGGCCATATGGGTTCGAAGACAGCTGTCATGGTCAAGAACTACTTCGTCAGACAGAGAGACCAGGGCAAGACTGAGTGGGAGCAATTCGCTGCCGAGGCTGACGCGAAACGAAGCAGAGGTGAGAAGCTACCGGATCCACCACCGCCCACTGTCGGTGGACGCAAGAAATACGATTCCACGCCTGGGGCTTCGTCACATCGGCCCCTTGCTTCCGCGCCTGCCACTCCCGCCCCGACGACTGCATCCGAACCGCCGAGCGAACCTCCTGTGACAAAGGTCGAGCCCCCCGTCCAACAACCTGGAGCACCACCCTTTGGTCGCTTTGCGATGCCGATCACCCCGGCACCACCGACGCCGGCAGCGCAACAGCAGCAGCAGCAGCAGCAACCGCAACCGCAACCGCAACCGCAACCGCCGCAGCCCCTTGCTCAAGCTCCCCCTGCCGTGGTTGCCACCCAGGCCCCTCCCCCAAGCTCCTCAACAGGCGCCAGTGCCTGCTCAGCAACAACCAGCCGCCCAGCCGGTATCACAATCAGGGTCGCCTGTTGCTCGTCCACCCCGAGCACCTCCTCAGCAGGTCTTTGGCTTCCAGGAGAGGGAACGAGAGTCGACCCAACCCCCTCAACCGGTCAGGATCTCACAAAAGCCTCCTGCAGCCCCAGTTACCGAGCCCACTCAGCAGCGGCCTTTGGCTGCCGCACAACCTGTGCAGTCTGTGCAGCCTGACCCGTTGGTCGACCGACAGCAGGCCGAGAGGCGACGCGAGATGGAGAGACAAGCCATTGAGCAGCAGCAACAAATTGAGAGACAGCAGTTGGAGAGACAACAGCTTGAGCGCCAGCGCATAGAGCAACAGCAGGTCGAGCGGCAGCAACTGGAAAGGCAGCAAATTGAGAGACAACAAATCGAGAGGCAACAAATGGAGCGTCAACAGATTGAGAGGCAGCAGATCGAGCGTCAGCAGATTGAGCGCCAGCGCATTGAGCAACAACAGTTTGAGCGCCAACAGCTCGAGAGAGAAGCTATCGAAAGGCAGCAGATCGAGCGACAACAAATCGAGAGGCAGCAGATTGAACGCCAGCAAGCTGAGCGACAACAGATGGAGAGGCAACAGATGGAAAGACAGAAGATCGAGGCACAAGCCAAGGAACACCTACGCCCGACCGAACGCACTCGCCTCAAGCAGGAGCCTGAGATGACACCGCCGCAGCATCATTACGAGCCATTCTCTTATGGTCAGCAACCAGTGCGGAACGTGCCGCCTCCTCGATCTGAACCACCTGTGGCAAGACAGCCTGCCGAGCCGCCGCGGGCAACGGCTACCCCAGTTCCGCAAGGCTACGGCCAGCCTATGCCTCAGCCAGGTGGACGACTCTTGGGTGATCCTCAGCCATCTGTCTCAACACCCCCTGGCCAGAGGCCCATTGCAGCTCAACGACCTATGCCCGCCCACATGGACTCATACGGCACTCCTCCTCAGCAGCAACAGCCGCCGCCAGCAGCCGCCGCGCCCCCGCCTCGCTCGTCAGCTTCGGAGAACCGGAGATCCAACATCATGTCGTTGCTCAACGATGACCCACCAGCAGCCGCCGCTGCTGCCGCTCCTACACCCCCGCCTCAACCCAAGCGTGTTAATGACATGGCTCAAATCAAGCCGTCCCCGACGCCGCCACCACAAAGCATGTCTAGAGGACCTGTTGCCGCGCCGGCGCCGACTCCCCTACGGCCAGAGCGGGAGCCTCCTCAGGCGGCCTATCCCTATGGCCGGAATGCTCCCTCAGCGTCTGCGATGCCTCCTCTGAAGCCGACTTACACCGCCTCGCCCCAATCGCAGCACATGAGCGCCCCGAGGTCAGCCATTGCATCTCCTCACGATGCGGCGCAAGCCGTCGAACGGGACTACTACCGCCACCAGTATCACCAGCCTCCAGCGACGAACTCTCCTCAGGTAGCGCAGCCTTATCCGCCGCAGCCCCAGTCTCGTGATCCTCGCGATCCGCGTGACCCCATGGACCCAAGAGATCCTTATCAGCCTCAGACTGCATACCCTGCGTATGGTGCACCTGCTTCCCACGCTGGCTCGCCACCGCCTCAGTATGCCGTGCATCAGTCGGCCTCCAGACGCGAAACGCTCCCTCCGCAAGGCAGGGAATCGGCATGGCCTCCTGCGCCCCAGGGACACGCCATGGGCCAGCCGCAACCGCCACAGCAACAGTCTTCTTGGCCACAGGCGTCACATGCGCAGCCGGCTAAGCAGCCTCAGCAGGCACCTCCTCCTCAGAATTGGGCCTCTCCGCATATGTCGGCGCAAAAGGCACCTCCTGCGGGCTCGGCCATGCCGCAACAATCATGGGCTTCCGGACCGCCTCAACAGCAACAACAGCTGCCGCCGGGACACCACATGTCGATGCGAGACGAGAGAGGCTCGGCCATGTATGGTCAGATCCCACCTCAGCACCAGCACCCAATGCAAGGGCGCTACCCACCCGTCTCAAGGGCACCAGAGCAGATGCCACCTCAAGGTCAGCAGGCGTATCCGCCGCGGTACGCATCAACGCCCGCGCCTAGAGATCCCCGGGACCAGATGCCACCCCGGAGCTACACGCCCGTAGGATACGATTCTCGTGGCCCGCCTCCGGGGCCTTACCCTCCGGATCCTAGAGAGATGCAGATGCGTGAGATGAGCCGCGACCCCCGAGATCCCAGAGATCCTCGGGAGATACAACACCAGGAGATGCTCCAGCGCGGTCAACTGCGCCCACAGGATGGCTACGGGAGACAACCTGATCGATACGGCCGATAGAGGGCGTATATGACTCCACTTTATCAAGCATGTACCAAAGACAAAGAACCAGTAAAAAAAAATCTTAACTACGGGGGGGATGATTGGTGTATGGTGTGTTATTTTATGGTCTAGATTAGAGACCGGAAGCCACAAGGAAACGTAGATGCAGGAAAGGTAGGGAGGAAGGGGCGGACGTGTATCCATAGTGTTTCAACGCATAAAGCAGAAGACTCTTTTACTTCAATGGGAATTTCATTCATTCAAAATGCTTCTTACCTTGGTCGTTACATAATCGCATTCCGCCTAACTTGATATCGCCGCTGCTGGTCCCTGTCGATCGAGGATTCGAGTAACACCTGTGGGGAGTCAAGGATGAAATCTACGTTCACTCAGAGTGCATGGGGTGCTCTTTAAATCATCATCCAACCTCCCGAGTTGCTTGTCTCTTGACGTCTCTTGACATCTCTTATTCGTAGGTAATATGTACAACTTCAAACAAAAAGGTTCTCTCTCCTTGGCAACTCAACACACACATTGCCTCCCCGTCCAAGCTTCGTCGTCTCATAATATTCACATCCATCCAAACGTGCTTCGCCAAAATGCACAAGTAGCCCGAATTTACCGGCTCTTTCAAAGTGTTTCTTCAGCCGGAAGACCCTGCCAACGCCTTTGCCGTGCCGTGATGACGCCATGTCCTGTCGAATTACCGCAGGGCCGTGTAAACGCCGACAGCCAGGCCCCTTGGTTGTGACACGAGAAACCCAACCATTGAGGGGTATTCGTTTCCTCCCAAAAACTCGTGCCCTCCGTCCAAGAACGTTTGCATGGCGCAGGATCGGCCGCCGCCGCATCAGTCTCGTCTCCTTTTTGGCCTCCTCCCATCCATTATGCAGGCTCTTCAACTCCGACAGTTGCGCCGACTCAGTGAACCTCGTCGCGGGGCCACAGCTTTGCAAAATCTGTGACTGGCAAGTGGAAGCAAGTATGCAACCAACCGACCCTGCCAGATATAAGCTCGCTGTTACGGGGTAGATCGCTAGCCCTCTCAACTGGCTGGTCTCGTACCCCGCAGCCCGACGCCAAGATTTCCGCCACGCAATTCATACAATTACTCCGTACGATCCCGGTGGTTCGTTCATTCAATCAGCGGTTTCTTCTGCCCTCCCACCAGACATAGTCCCAATGTCTTGAGAGACTCTCGGTCGTTCGCTAAAACAATCGCCCGTGCAGGGAGCATAGGGTTATTGGGGTCGACATGCGAGGCGTCTTTTGCGGCCTGTTCGATGGCGTCCATTTCCTCTTTACACGCTTGCTGGTCCATTGGACAAATAACCAGCGGCTGCCTGACGGTCAAATCTCTGGTCGATCCTAGCTGCGCCTAGTGGAGTCTGTAAGCATAGGCAAGTCATCGCAAAGTCTGTTAAACGTACCTTGACAGTCAAGTAAAATTCAATCTTGTACAAGGTTGAGCTCGTCGTGAATGAAGTAACTTCATAGAGCGGAAACGCCGGTTTTCCTCTGCGAATGATGCCGTCCGGATCGCGCAAGTCCTTGGAGGGAAACACCAAGCCCAAATTTGTTGCATATCCAGCCTCGGGCATTTTTGTGTTGACCAACTGCGTATTCTTGGCTACTTTATTGATCTTCTTCGTAGGCTCGTCGCCTTCCGGGTTGTACGTAATTTCCTCCTCGATGGTGACGGTGATCTTCTGAATCGTAACCTTCAACGCTTTCTTCATCCAGTCGGGATTGGGTACTAGTTTTATATAGACCGTTATCGGGTCTAGCGGGCCGTAGCTCCATTTGGGAACCGAGATGCCCAGTGTCACAACGCTTGCGTCGCTGACTTGCCTCGACTCTGGCTTGTTGTACATGCCAAAGGTCGACAAGGTGTCGTATCGCTGTAGTGGTATAGGAAAGGAGTATTTATTCTGGAGGGTGTGTCCTTGTTGCACGGTAACAACAAGCTCATAGTACGTCTCGGCCGTTCGGCTGGGGAGTTGCAATGATGCCGGAGGTATTCGTCGGTTCGTTTCTTCGCCACCTCTTCCAAACGGGATGAACAGGACGAACGGCAGATCCATCGCAATGACGCTCTCAGCATCCTTCCCAGATTGACATCTGAACAGCAGCAGCTCTTTGCCGACTACGTCCGTCGTTTCCCTTCTCGGGGTTCCCAGGTGCCTCTTTGCAACATTCTCGGCGGCGGGGTGTATCGTTTCTCTCCGTTGTAGACAAATGCGCACTAGCGAAACGGAAACGGGCATGGAATAGCCCTGTGATGGACGGATCTCGACTTTGCCTTCGATTCGAGGCTATATTGCAAGCAAGAAAACGTGTCAGCAAACGGCGCGCAAAGGGTAATTTGACCACATCAGCCTCCCCGACGTCATCACAGAGGGTCCCACGTACTAGCGTCGCAGAAATGCCCGGGTAGCCGACCAAGAAGCTGCTGTTGGGCGGACCAGAAACCCTCACGAAGGCGGCCATACTGGCTGGGTCGCCAGAGTTTCCAGGATGTGTCTCTCGTCGGCGTGGAAGTGGTAAGGGCGTTGGGCGGATGACAGAGGTGAGGTTCTCATGTGTGTCGGTGGGCGGCAGTCGTGCTTCCTAGGCGCTGTGCGCGTTGCCGCCTGGTGGGTGTGGGGTCCAGACAGTTGAGTCCAAGCTATCGGGGACGTGCAACAGCAAGAGCAGAGCGCAAGGCCAAGCGGCGGCATTACATGAACGGATCGCAGTTGGCCGGTAGCCTGGGGTTTGGCTTCGTCGGGTCGGGCGCTGTGGGGAGTACTGCTAGTAGTGCGCGTTCCAGCGTCGAGATGGGCGTTGATGAGAGTTGGCGCAAAGTCAGGTCGGAGGGATTGGAGAAAGCGGCGCCCTGTTCCGGAGTCTGGAGATGTGACCGGCGGGCGGTTGTTGGAGAGAGTGCGAAATGGGGGGATGGAAGAGAAGAAGAATCGAGAGCAGTGACCAGCAGAAACAAGACCTCAGCCCAAGCCACAAGGTCGCGCGACTTGTGTACCTTAGCAAGGTGAAGCAGCTAAACAGGGTACCTAGATTCTGAGTGGGTGCAGCTGGGCTGATGCAGCTTATTCTCGCTTCTGCATCGATTTTCCCAAGGCAAGCAAAAGCAGCAGCAGCAGCGGTCGCAACGGTAGCAGCAGCACACGAGGCTCGTTCGGTCAAATCGGGCTAGTGAAGCTGAGGGATGAGTGGTGGATTGCGAATATAGTCGTGCAAGTGGCACACTGAGCTTGGCGAGTTGAGGGTGGAGGGAGAAGAGACCACAGCTTTCTCGAGGTAAGGTATCTGTACTCAAACGTATTGGATCCGTACAGACGTAGTAGACCTGGAGGCTTATTGTTGGTTGAGGGGCCCGATGTGGCGGGGGGCTATGCGGGTAGAGATGGGCACTGCACACGGCCCTTGATCTGTCTATGCCAACTTTGTTTTGCTGATCCGCCGTTGTTTCCGCTGTCTCGTTGTCTCGTGCCCTTTCTTCCTTTCTTCTCTTCGTTGTTCGTCTCTTCCTCGGAGTGTGAGAGGTGTTTGGGGAGTACACTCAGCTTCCCTAGTGCACAAATGCACGTCGAGATAGGTGTAAGATGGCAAGTCCCCTGTTAGTTTTCGTACAGTACTGACTGACTGCTATGCTGAGTTTTGCACTGCAATGGATCAGGCTCCGAAGGCGGTAGGTAGTTTGCGCTCTGTGTGGGATTCGCTTCACTCTCCCCTGGTGTGTTGATGTTTGTAGTGATTGGGCAGTCTGCTGCTCAGCCGCTGAGCTGTGGGCTGTCTACTAGGGGGGAGCAGCGGAGAGATGAGAGGATCTGTACATGGGGTGTACTTGGGGGCTTCGTGGTGGTACTGCCTCTTCCTTTGAGCCACACTTGAGATGAGTGTGTCTGTGGGAGTATGGGACTTGTGAGACAGAGCCCGGTGTCCAAGTTGGAGGGCCAGTCGTCGTGATGGCTTGCGTGTCGGATAACGGTGTCTGAGCGGGAATCTGGGGAGATGTTTTGGTTTGGATCGGTTCCTTGACCAACAGGTGTCCAACGACGGAGGGAACGGGAGCCAGCATTGCGTCTTCCCTCACGCCCATCGAAGCTTTCTGGATCATCTGTTTTGATTCGACTCAGATTAGCGGCTGGGACCAGGAAGAGGTTCTCACAACAGAAGTAAGTAGACTTGGGGGGAAGATACCTACCTAAGGTACTTGGAGGGGGTAGGGGGGCCCAGGACCAGGGAACAATTGCTGGGACGATTGGCGCACTAGGAAGGTGCGGGGAATGCCTCCAACACGATTGCAGTGTAAGTTCTAACTCTAAGGTGCCTTACCCTGACGGCCTGTGAGAAGAGCCTTGGCAGTTATCTGGGTAAGAGCGAGGGACAGAATGTGAAAGTGGGAAGCAGATGGCTCCTTCCTGTATCCATACCAGGTGCTTGGGATTGGGCCGTGTTAGCTGCAATTGCACTGGACATCGAATTTGTATTCTCCCACGTTTGGTAACAGAGGACTTCCTCGGTCAACCGACTACCCTACAGCATTGACCAACCCAAAGCCGTAGGTATTCCACCCTCAGTCGCGTCTTATTCACCAACTCACAAGTTCCCATCTTGACGCGCACATGCTATTTCCTACTCAACGAGGGAAGAAGACTTCTCTTGTCAACTTGCCAAAGTGCTTGCTGACAGGCAACGTTATGATCCGAGTAAGCACTTGTATCAACGTGGAGATTAACAGCCGCGGTGGTGTTTCAACCTTTTCATGACGCGACTCGCATGCCACGTACAGCGACAGAATCTGTTCAACATTTTCGTGCTCTATTTTCGGATTACCGGTATTCGTCTGCCGCAGCTTCATCTCTCTATCGATCTCTTCCGGTCTAGGCAATAGAATCTCGGTCTGTACATAAGCTGTTCATCAAGTTGGTCTATCCATATTATCCGTATAGCTCTTCAGCTCACCCACCCTTGAAGGCTACCTTGGGAATGGCTCCATGGTCCCTGGAAATTTGGGGGCACTGAAGCTTCGCCATGCCCTGCACAGCCCTGGGCACCCCGGACTTACGAACAGCCTCAAAAGGTGTAGGGTCCATAAGAGCGGAGAGCAGGGGTGAGCTTCCCAAAAGCTGCCCGCCCGCCCCCGGGTTCCAATCACAGACGAGACCGGGCCTCGGCATTGATCCGAGTTTCGAACTTCAAGACCTTACTTGCTGACTCTGTCCCGGACCTCAGGCCCGGGCTGTCAGAACACCTTAATAATCATCAGACTGAATCTGCGGCACGGGCTCACGGTGCGTCATCTCGGGTCTGGACATGGGACGGACGGACGAGGTTTTTGGCGTGATGAGGTACTTCAGGCTTCTCAGGCAGGTGTGGGTCGAAATGCGCGAGCCATCCGCCCCGAGACCTTAATCCCGCCGTCACGTGCTTGGCTGGAAGTCCCATCTGAAGTCCCTTATGTAAGGCAAGTTGTCACCGCCATCTTATCGCCTATTTCCGGTCTGATTACGTATTCGTACCTCACCTTCTTCAACTTCAATCCCGGGTCGGTATTGAATCTGTCCGCATCCTACGCAATGATGCCCACAATTGCGGACTCGGGGTGTTATGTAATGCGGACCTGTGTCCGCACAACCGCCCGCTGGTAACTTGCAGCCAAGTTGACAGAGTCTAGCTATCCAACTCTTTGACCGTTAAGGACGCAACAATGACTATGGTTACCAGGCTCAGCAAACGGAGAGCTAGGAAGTATCGCCCTCGATAAACCCGTTTGAGCGGTGCTCAACGATGCTACTACTCCCAAATCATGAGCAATGAGCCACGGTGAACCTCTCATTCTCTAGGAGACAAAACCTACAACTACTTCTGGTGCATCAATGGCGCAATCCCACCGGTAACTTGAAAGAAGGTGGGAGGGGATCGATGCCACTAAACTTTAATTCTAAAATCCAGAGACTCCCCTAACAAATGCGGCTTTAAGTCCATTAGCTCCAGACATTCCGCATCTCATGCGGTCAGTGCGGCCGCATCGGCCGCATCCCCACGAGACATCGTCATGTAACTAACTTCAAGACATGGGCTTGACGAAGTAAATAAATACTGAACGAAATCTCCAAATATCTCAAATTGCAATCATCACCGCCATCAATCATATTAGCAGTAACACACAGAAGGATCAGAACCTCCAAAGACAACCAACTTCACACTCACGAAGGAGACGTACAAGTCCACAGCTACAAATCACACAAACACCCCCTTCTCTCTCTTTCTCTAAAAAAAAGCAACCATGTCCATCCTCGCACCCTACGCCGAACAACACAAGGACACCTCCGGTCCCAACGATAGCCGCCCCACGGGAGTCCAAATCGTTCAAGATCAAGGCCTCGTCGGAAAATGGACCGATAAGGTCGTCATCGTCACCGGCTGCTCCCCCGGCGGCCTCGGTCCGGAAACCGCTAGAGCCTTCCACGTCGCTGGCGCCGACGTCTACATCACTGTCCGCGACGTTGCCAAGGGCGAGGAGGTCGCCAAGGATATCCTCTCGGATGGCAAGCCCGGCAAGGTCGAGGTCATCAAGTTGGACTTGGGATCTCTTGAGAGCGTGAGAGAGGGCGCCAAGGCGTTCTTGGCGAAGTCTGACAAGTTGAATGTAATCGTGAATAATGCTGGTATGTGCTATCTTGAGGGAGCGGTGAAAAAAGGGTCTTGACGTGAGCTAATATGATGACCAGGAGTTATGGCCTGTCCCAAGGGAAAGACGGTAGACGGATTCGAGACCCAGTTCGGCACAAACCACCTCGGTAAGCACTTCAATCCATAAGACCAACAGAGAGGACTTCAATCCCACTAACACTGAAATTCCAGGCCACTTCCTCCTCTTCCAGCTCTTGAAGCCAACTCTCCTCGCATCTTCAACACCAACCTTCAACTCCCGCGTCATCTCCGTCTCCTCCTCGGGCCACCGCGGCGGCCGCATCCAATTCGAAGACTTCAACTTTGACCACACGGTAGAGTACCACCCCTGGGCGGGCTACGGCCAAGCCAAGCTCGCAAACATCCTCTTCGCCAACGAGCTCGACCGCCGCTACGGCGCCCGCGGCCTCCACGCCCTCAGCCTCATGCCGGGCGGCATCGAGACGCCCCTCCAGCGCCACCAGCCTGAGATCACCGAGATGATCAAGGACCCGGCGGTCCACAAGGTCATGAAGAGCCCCGCGCAGGGGGCGGCCACCTCCGTCTGGGCTGCCGTTGCCAAGGAGTGGGAGGGCAAGGGCGGCAAGTATCTCGAGGATTGTGCCGAGGCGGAGGCGATGAAGCCTGATGCTGGAATGCTTGCCCCAGGATATGCGCCGGCGGCGTTTGATCCTGAGGCGGAGAAGAAGTTGTGGGTTGAGAGTTTGAAGATGGTTGGGCTTGAGGATGATCAGTGATTTTTGACCCAGGAAAGGGGGATTATTTGTGATGATGTTGATGATTTGAAAAAGAAGTAGCATGCGTATGTCGCTTATAGAATTTTGAAATTTCCACTCTATAATTCGCGCTGCCGTCGAGAATCTTGAAACTTCCAGGATAAAGTTACGTGAATTATGTCAAAGGCTGCACCCCTTGAGACAGTGGAGTTTACTTCAAGGATTGAAGCTAGAGTTCCGCTCTCACACTGAGGGCTTGACTTTGAGGGGAAATTAGAGGGTTGCTTCTGCTCCTCATGAGCTTCATTGTTGCTTCATTGGATGGCAGAAAGGCTTCCGCGAAACTGTCGTGATAGGGATAGCAACAGTGCTCGAACAGATTAAGGCCCTCTCTCGAGCGCCAACTGTCCGACTTGCCGTCGGCTCTCCTGCCAGAACGGCCCCGGTGGTCACTACCCAAGCCGGCGCGGGTCCGGTCCTCTTTGCCCCGAGAGGTTATATTCCCTTCGCAACAGTAGCATCTTCATGGCAAATGTCCTCTGGCCTAGTCATTCCCCTTGGATCTTCGTCATGGTGTTTGATATCCTTTTCATCCTCCCTAGCCATCTACTTCCATGGCGTCACCACTTTCCTTCTCCATCAAGTCTATCCTCCTAAGGATACTTTCCTTCCATATCCTATAGTCCCTGCGCTTCTTCTCGCTCAAAAAGTCATATCGCTCCAGAAACATCGTGTCCGCCCCGCGTACAGGCGCCTTGTACGCGCTGGCATTCTCCCCTGTTCGGCCGTGGCTATCATCAATCACATGGCCTGCCTCAATCACATCTCCCAAACTACGATACCAATCGGCATCCAACCAGCCCCGTTCCGAGACCTCCTTCACCGCAGCGTCAAACTCCTTGCTTTTTACGGGCGCCCACCCCTCCCACGCCTCGTCCTCGTCCAACCCACGCATATCAACCTCCTCCCTCGCCTTGGCCAGAAGCTCCAGCACCTGCTTCCGCGCGGGGACGTAGTTTTCCCGATCCACGTCCTCACCCGTGGCCAGCTTCCGGACCTGCTGCGCCACAAAGAAATACACGGCGCCGCACAACGCGGCCAGATTCTCCCGCACCCAGGCGTCGCGCGTCCGCAGCCCGCCGGGAACGACGACGTACTCCATGCCGGCCAGCATCGTCGGCGCCAGGTGCTTCTGGTTGGTCTCCCTGCACATGAGGCGGATCGTCGGCTGGATCCAAAAGTGGAGGCCCGACTTGTCGGACGGGTAGGCGACTTTACCTGTGGATTTCGTCGGGGTGTTGGGCACGCTGCCGTTTGCTGCCGCGTTACCGCCGGTTCGAAACTGCGCAAGGGATCTGTCCTTTGTCGGGGTCGGGCGGTGCGGTGTCCTGACGGGGGAGTCGACGCCGTGGCGTTGCCTGTTACGCGGTGTGCCGTTCTTGCCTGGGGTGCGGTTGAGGGCTGTGTTGGGGAGGATGTTGTCGAGGTGGCTGTAGAGGCGCTTGTAGATTCGAGGGGGAATTGGGGGCCGTGGTTCGATTGGGGGGAGATCTAGGGTGATTTTGAGTCTGATAGAGTGCATGTGTCAGTATCTCCGTCGAGGAGAAGGGGGTTGTGCTTGGGTGAAAGCTTACCTGTCACAGGCGATGTGAGCGCATGCGTATAACCGCCCGATTTCTTCGTCTGCTTTTAATGTGCTTGCTCGGTGTCTTGATTGTGCTAGTAAGGATCCCGCGAGTTCTACCAAGGAGGGCGGCAGAGCTGAGCCGTGAGTCGGCATCAGCGAGAGGAGTGTTTGCTCTATAGATCGATTCATTGTGGAGAGCGAGGTTGTGTGGGTTGATGAACTTTTGGCGCAAGACGCGTCGAGACGCGTAGGAGCTGAATATCAGCTCTAAGACTCTTGGCGCGTTGCTGTATGCGCGGCTGGCTCAATTGATGTTCGTTACGTTTCTCTTTGCTTCCTATGCTGAATAGCAGGGTCGGAGTCAGTCGTCAAGGTCAAGTGTCAAGCTGGAGAGCCAAAAATGGTTCGGGAGTTGAGGTGGTGTTGAGAATGGGTTTGTTGCGTCACCGAGGCACCCAAGCTTAATTGGCACGCCGCGACCCCGGGTCTAGAATGTTTAAGCCCCCGCGGGCCCCTGTCAATCGCCGATCTGTGCGTCTGCCGCTCCCTAAAGGCTAAGGGACGGAAGTGTGGGAGTGTGGGAGTGTGTGAGGCTCCGAGGCAATCCCCTGAATTGGCCATGGCGGAACGCCACCTGTTCCTGTGAATATTCCCATTCCCCCGTTCCTGGTTCTCCGTTCCCCATTCCAGTCCACGGCATTCTCCTTAGCAATCCGACACCGCAAAGTTCCCTCCTTGGCCTAGCTTTTTTTCAGCCTTTTAATTACTGAACCTTGGTTTAAGTTAGGTACTTAGATATCGTACCCATCGATCTGCCCCCCCAAAGCTTTGTGGCTCTTTGTTCAACTTCATCGGCGCCTAGCTCCCATTGTGTACCCCATTCAAGAGTGTCTGACCTTTTGTCTACAATTGTTACACGTGTCGTCAACGATCAGCAAACTTGCGACTCCATCTTGAAAATCCAGAAAACAGCCCCCCAATCCGACAAGCACCTCCAGCAATAATACCCACAATGCACGCCGTATACCTCGCTGCTCTGGCACTCGCCAGCCGCGCTCTCGCCCATGGCGGCGGCGATCACAGCCAGAAACCCATTGTCGATGAAAACGCCGACTGGATGACGAAGCACATGGCCGGTATGCAAACATGATAGAATCCCAGAGATATCCGAAACAATAGATGCGCGACTGGTTTGGCTGACTGACAATTCTTCCGTCTCTTTATAGAGGAGCACCACATGGAAGGCTGGGATTCGGCCTCCTTCTTCACCCTGCACGACTACAACAGCGACGGCGTCTGGCAAGGCGACGAGATCCTCCGCACATACGGCCTCTTTGACGAGACGAATCACCACGTCTCCGAGGAGAAGCGCTTCGATATCCTCCACAACCTCATGGAGCTGCTCGACACGAACCACGACGGCAACGTCAACCGCTCCGAGTGGGACGCCTTCATCGCCAGCGGCAAGACGCTGCCTGACGTCGGCATGGGTCCGGGACACCACGGCGACGACGAGTACGAGTACGAGATTCACCACTGGGAGAAGTAAGTCACTTGCTACAGTTTCAAACAACGGAGACGGAAGAATGAGGAGCTGACGGCAACTCGCCCCATCTAGGTACCATGACGAAAACACCAAGCTCGAAGACCTGACGCACCCCGAAGATATCGAACATTTCAAGAAGCATGAGGCGATGGAGGATGCGCAGGATAGGCAAGAGCAGCTTGACCACATGGCCGTGGTGGAGGAGAACATCCCACAAAAGTTCCGTCGGTCATAGCCGCTTCGGATCCTCCTGGGCCGGGGCCGAAACCGATGATGACGGGGATTGATAGTTATATAAGGCAGGACAGGATTATGACGACGTCGACGAGAAAGAGAGATTCATGAAATGATCATGTAACACTACTAGATCTTGTAATATGTACATCAAAGACGCAGTGCCATACATCGGGCGCGTACGTCTTGACTAATTCGACATACTCGACCGTCGCGGCTCGCCCACCGCCGTTTGCCGTTCCCGCCCAACCGTCGTAAAGGCGTTGGATCTGTGCGCGCCGCGATTCAATCTCGTGGACGCCGACGTTCTCGTGGAGATGGAGCCAGCAGTCGTTCTCGCACGGCGCGGCGATATCCCATGCCGGTTGCCACGTTGGCTCGCTGGTGGGGAGGAGACCGCCGTTGACGTGCAGGATGTCGACTGCCGTGCCCGACGCGCGCATGTCTGCTATCCTGGGGCCGGCTTGTTGGTTGTCCTGGAGGAAGATTGTGATTTGCTCGTCGCCTGTGAGGAGTTGTGCGGCTGGTAGAGATAGGTCTTTTCCTTGTGTGACTTTGACTCGCCAGCCGTTGGCAACGGCACCGCGGCGAAGTGCTTCAACGCTCCATGGGTTGAGTTCCCAGCAGAGAACCTTCAGTCCGAGCTTGGCGTAGGAAAACGTGAAGTAACCGATGCCTGCGTACATGTCTACCGCCCAATAGTTCTTGAGAGCAGATGCTTGCACTTGACGGCGAGCAAACGTGGTGTCTGGACCGGCTTGGCTGTGAAAGTCGAGGAGGCGCGTCTTCTCTTTGATGTTACCCCGGCTGAACATGGTCCATCGAGGAGCCCATGTTTGATGTATGCCGTTCTGCTTAGTCGACACCCAGAAAGCTCCCTCGAAATCTTTAGGCGAGGGGTTGGCGGGGTTATTGGAGGGGCCAAAGTCGCCATGGAGGATCTTGAGCCCGCTTGGTGTTCGCAGGATGTTCTCACTCTTTTCTACAGGTAGACTCTCCGAGTCTGTGTCTGTTTGTAGAGGGATTCCTTCATTGACGGCGAGATGCGTCAGGGTTGTTGAGCCGGTCTTGGAGACGTCTCTAAGAATTGCCTCCCACAGGCGATGGATCTCATCCTTGCTAATATCTGGGTGGCTAAGAATAGTTGGCCATGAGCCCTTATTGAAACTTCCGCTGGGAAGTAACAGCATGGGCTCATAGACTGTGAATCGTTTGGGTGTGTGCTGGTTGAGGAGAGTCTCGAGCTCGTCTTGGCTTTGCCATGGTTGAGTTTGTGGGGGGAGTGAGATGAGCCAGGCTCTGGTGGCTGCGGATATTGGATTTTCAGGCTTGGGTTTTTTACCTCGCGGTTTCTCCTTCCGATCGGCCATCACAGCTATGACTTATGGTTGGGAAATGTGGGAAGTGAAGTGAGTATACTCTTGAACGTCGGAGATTGTATAATCCTTCACTGATTGCAGGATGCGACCAAATTCTTTGGTGTTGCGTTTCTGTTGGTGCATTAGACTACTTTACAGGGGTCACAACGGCTGCCACCTTGAGGACCGCTAAGAGTAAGTGCTTTGGGAGTGGGGTGCCACCAACCAAATAACCCAAAATCAGCGTACCATACGTTAGGACTCACTTACTCTGCTTTCTCATCGTCACCTTCACTTTTCCTTCCAACCCAAGTTCTTGAGGAGCTCAGTAAGAGGATGGACGCCTCAATCTTGCCAGCGCATTTGAGCTATCTTAATGATGCTGCCCATCTCCTCAGGGCGTCGGCCCCCGAGACCTCGGCGTACCTGATGAGCCACCACAACGAGCTCATGTTCATCAACGACGTGGAGCAAAACGACGTTCAACGACAACACGTCTGCGGCGCCTGCGGTCACATCATGGTCCCCGGCCAGGGCACTACGCTCAAGCTCGGTACCGAAAAGCCCTTGAAGAGGAAGAGACGCAATGTCAAGACTCGAGCATCGAAGACGAAGCTCGAACCCCAGCAGCGGTCTGGCACGCGAAAGCTTTTCAGCTGTGGAAAGTGCAGCCGCACCACCAAGATTTCGTTCCCTGCGCCGCCACCAGCCGTGAGACGCCGGGCCAAAGTTGAGCAGCGGTCCGCGGCGAAGACACAACAAGCTACTGTGGCTGAGGCAGCTAAACCGGCCACGTCCAACTCTAGTAGCAAGAAGCGTGCGAAGAACCGCAAGGCCGGGCTGCAGGCTCTTCTTAGCCAAGCCAAGACCTCTTCCTTGGGGGCCAGGAATCTGAGTCTTGCTGACTTTGGACGGCTGGGTTAAAAAAACAAAAAAAAAAAAGGCTCTCTCTAGCATGCGCTTTGTAAAGCTCACTACATCCGGCTTCTTAGCTAAGATACGGCGTCTAGCTCCGTGGTCCTCTGTCGGTGGCGGCCATGACAAACCAGCGAGCGGGCGGGCTATTCTCGGGAATATTCTCGAAGGTTTCCTGCCTTGGGAGGAACCCGGGGACCCGCTCAATGACACACATCGGTGCCCGGCCTGCAGGGCCTGCAGCTACGATTGCCCCTCCAAAAATTTCGAGACCCCGCCATCGCCATCCCACCGAGTCAACCTTGGATCCCCCGCGACTCCGATAACAAAAACCCGACAACGAGGCCCCTTCGTCGCGCGATGAAGAGAAAGTACGACAGTTCCCAAGAAGCACCTACCAACAATAAATCATTCGCCATGGCCGCTCCCGATTCCAAGACAACTCCCAACGAGTTCTTCCAGGCCATCGGCTCCAAGGTCGATGGCGACGATGACCAGAAGGTTGTCGAGGAGATTGAGTCTCTCTGCATGAACTGCGGAAAGAATGTAAGCATGCGCTTCCTCCCAACTGTTTGCTTGTCTTACTAACTTAGTGTCAAGGGAAACACCAGACTGCTCCTGACCTCGATCCCCTACTTCCGCGAAATCATCATCATGTCATTTGCCTGCGAAGAGTGCGGCTTCGCCAACAGTGAAGTTCAGCCTGCAGGCTCCATCCAGCCCAAGGGAACACACTACGAGCTCCGCCTGACTGCGATGGAGGACTTTGCGCGCCAGGTTGTCAAGTCTGACACGGCGACTGTCAAGTTTATCGAGCTCGACCTCGAGGTGCCCGCCGGCAAGGGCCAGCTTACAAATGTGGAGGGTCTCCTCAGCACAATCATCAACGACCTCGACTTTGGACAGGAGGCGCGCAAGGAGCAGATGCCCGAGGTCTACCCCAAGATTGCCGAGATCATCGAAAAGGGCCGCGCCATGCTCGACGGCAGCTCTTTCCCCTTCCGCGTTACCGTCGACGACCCCGCCGGCAACTCTTTCATCACACCCGACTTGAAGGACGGTGTTGGCAAGTGGGAGAAGCACGAGTACCTCCGCAGCGCCGAGCAGAACGAGGCCCTGGGCATCTCCGCCGCACAGGCCGACGAGCTGGCCGCCGCCGCCAACCCAGGCTTGACCGCCGAGGGCGACATCATCCCCAACGAAGTTTACAGTTTCCCCGCCAGCTGCCCGGGTTGCATGCACTCATGCACAACACACATGAAGATGGTTGACATTCCCCACTTCAAGCAGGTCGTCCTCATGTCGACCGTCTGCGACGAGTGCGGCTACCGCTCCAACGACGTCAAGACCGGTGGTGAAATCCCCGAAAAGGGAGAAAAGATCATCATCAAGGTCAATGGCCAGATTGATCTCGCCCGTGATATCCTCAAGTCCGAGACTTGCGCGCTCGAGTGTCCCGAGCTCAACCTGTCAGTCAACCCAGGCACCCTTGGCGGTCGCTTCACGACCATCGAGGGTCTCCTGACCCAGGTCCGCGATGACCTGAAGAGCCAGATCTTCCAAGCCGACGGCGGCTCCGGCGGTGACTCTCTCGACCCTGCGGAGAAGTCCAAATGGACCGTCTTCTTTGACGGTCTCGACGAGGCCATCAGCGGCAACAGCGAGTTCACCGTCATCCTCACCGATCCCCTCGCCAGCAGTTTCGTCCAGCCGCTCGTCGACCCTCCCGCGCCTGACCCATCCATTCAGCGCGAGTACTATGACCGCACACACGACGAGGAGGAGGAGCTTGGACTGAACGACATGAAGGTGGAGGGTTATGAGGAGGACGCTGCCAAGGAGGCTGAGGAGAGGGAAGCGGCCAAGAAGATGGCTGATCTCGATAAACTTCTGGACGCCAACATGGGCAAGAGCTCATAGGACGTGGTGCTCGAGGGGGGAAACGAAATGAGTGGTATGATGCATTTGGATTTCAAGTGAGGAAGGGATAAAGGCGGTCGCAAGGATTGATAAAAAGAAGCATATGATGATGATACCTACGCATAGACGGGTTATTGAAAAGTTTTTGAAGCCTTGAAATCATCTGACGCGTTGTGTGATTCTCTCTCCGTGTGTCAATTCTTTTTGGTGAGTGTCCACACAAGATGCGCTGGCGACGTACGGCCGGCAATATCCGATGTCGTCCGATGATGCTTGTTGTCTCTATATATATATATATATATATATATACATATCGCCTGGGAAGTAGGGAAGGACCCCATCGACCCGGCGATGAGGAACAGTGTCTCTGTAGGAAGTTGGTTGATTGACATTATTGGTGCTGATGAATGGTTCTTGCTGAGGACTGTTTGCTTCTATTCGCCCCTACTGCTGCAAACTTCATACAACACCTCACCCGTCATCCTGAGCAAGATCTTGTTCAATACGAGCCGTCTACCCAACGATCGGAGGGCAATGCAAAGAGGAGGTTTAGGGATAGAGACTGAACCTGAATGTGAGCAGACACGAATTTCCCTTGCACCTCCGACCAGATTGGCGTGTGTATCGTGTCGAAGATTACACCAACCAAAGAAGGAAAGAAAAGGCTCTATCTTGTTGCTGCCAGCAAGGAATCACAGTCTGCAATATAGCTATATACTAACGCGTCGTGCCTGCGCGAATGGATCTATTGCTATTAATCAAGCTATTGTTGACGTACACCCGACCGCGAGAATCTTTGATAACAGAGAGCATCAGATACGGAATTTCAGTAACATCATGTTCGGTACGCAGCAAGCAGGGTCAGATGGTTACGGAACAATGGGAGATACGGAGAAGAAGAAAAAAAAAAGAAACGATAGAATTTGACTCGAACCCGTAGCCTCTGTAGGGAAAAAAAACAAGCTATCCATGGTATTATGTATGACCGTGAGCCAACATACGATAGAATTGCACCGCTTGGCCATCGACTACAACGGACGGTGCTTGTTGAGAGCTGTTCCGTCTTTGGTGCCTATAGAGGATCGGATGAGAACCGTCTAGAGGCGTGTCGGCTTGAGGAACATACGATGCAGGGTGCTAAGTATACTCCAGCATCAATCGCTGAATACTCGGGAAGTTTGATGTAAAGACTGAAGAATGTAGATGTGTTCGCACTTGGTACGGAGGTGTACTATACCGCCCGAGTTCAGTTTCCAGCACAAGCAGATTTCAGGTGGTTCACTCCCTCGAGCTTCAGGTTCTGCTTGGCATATGTTGATGAAAAGGTCGTTGGCGTTGGTTTTCATGAGGTTTGAGAGATAAGGGAATTTGGATTGGGAAAGATGTATCGATGTCAATGTATCTTCTCAGCCTCACTGGCCATCGGGATCGCTGTGTATAGGATACAGCTTTCAAGGGCATGGCGTCTTCAATGGGCATATCTTACACCAGGAGCTCGGAGAAACTACCTCTAATCATGAATCTGGCTGGAGAGATCGGCCACAGGGGACACGGTCATCGTCAGAATGCTCTACCAGCCTCATAGATTACTGCTTGAAGTTACCTGGTTTCGTGGCCCGTTACTCTGAGGTAATATCTCTGCCATACACATCCTTAAGGGCTGACTTTTCCTCGCCATGTATGTGGATGTGACAATGTTGCGCCGACACGGTCTCGGCATTGTGACATGGTCGCAACACCATGCTGGTGAAGCTGAGGCTGGCTGCCCTTTGCCCGTGGCTAGAATCCATATACGCGCTTGAGTTTGTGTAGCCTTGCAGCTGGTATTCAGTCTTTCTCTGAGCGTAACGTTAGTTTCCTTTAAGAAAGGCGATGAGATTGTCCGTAGATCAGCCCACCAAGTCTCTATTTCTCTAACCAGCACTGCCTCTTTCTATAGCAATACCCTCATTGGTAAGCCTATCGCTGCTCTTGCTATTGTCATTCCTAGTCGTTCTCACTAGTATATTCTCTATATGATATGCTGAAGGAAGTCAAGTAAGACAAAGCATCTTGTAGAGGGATCCTTTGCTTGTGGTGGGCGATTTTGATTCGGAAACCTGGCACGCACTATATGTGAACGCCACCGGACCTACCCAGGAGCTCGAAGATGAGCAAGAGAAGTGCCTCGAGGCCCTGTTGTCTGAGGCACTGCTGTCTGAGAAGGCTACGAGCTAAGATAGACCATCGAGCTGAAGAGGCTTTTGAGGATCATCAAGGTACGCCGAGCAAGATGTTCCAAGATTGGGTTGGCTCCATTGGCATCTTCATTCTTGCAATTACGTGTAACTTCACTATTGGTGGCCTTTCCTGGTTGGGGACAGACCTGGCGTATCAACATACCTGCGACGATAGAGTCACAAGCGCTGCCTCTTCAACACCACAAAAGCCGCAAAGCAGCAAGGGGACGCGTTTAAGACAAGTTAAATCTTTCGTCTTCTTGGGCAACTGTAAGTTGCCCGCACCTGAATCGGAGTTGCTTGCGCTGGCCGCACAGTACCTTGACGCATTAGAGTACTCGAGCATAAGCTGCACTCATCTGCTGAGATATGCGCAGACAACAATATGATGATAACCAGTAAGACTTCCGACGATTTCCCGTCTCATTCTACCCGATCCGCAGCAGCTGGAATGGCCACATGGCTTTGCACTCGGGAACAGTGGGTGGGCAGCTAACCATATCTCAGGTCTAGGTTCGTCGATGCATAAAGTAACCCAGCCACCCCAAGAACCAGGTCGTGTCAAACAAAGATGTGCAGTTACAGGTGAGAAAGACAAAGTAGAATCAATGAAAAGAGGCACGATCGCAAAAAGGTCCGCAAAATCTCACCACATGTTGAGATCCTAAGAAGGCAAAAGTATATCTTGATAGAGACGAGATTCGAACTCGCGCGGTTTCCCACTGGTGAAGGAGAACGATTACGTAAGCCTAAAACCAGCGCCTTAACCACTCGGCCACTCTACCTGATCTTATTTGATGATCCTTGTGATCAGAAGCGCGTCTATGTTGGCTGGGGAGCAGTTTATGATGCGGATGGCTGAGTTCGGACGGTGAGGCGGGGGCTGGTGGGGTTTGCTGACCGTGGGAGCATTATGATAGATGCGCTAGTCCCAATATGGTATCGTGCTTATGGGGCCAGTAAAAGGTGTCACTTGTTTTGTTTCTCGAAAGCATTGTTTATGCACACATGGTTGTTCACAAGTGTGACAGAGAGTGTGTTACCACCCACCAAGTAAGTCACCACTTTCAAGAAAACAACTGGTTCATGTCAAGAGTGCAAGCAGCCGTATCTACAGGGAGAAGAGACATTCAAGAGTCCTAGGTTTCAGTGAGATGTGATCCTGCTGTGGTGGATGTGTTATGCATGCATGGATTATGCCAGCCACGTTCAGCCACACCCTACCAAGAGTAGTTCTCCATAAACAGCATCTTCAGTTGCACCGACAGCTCACAGCACAATTCACGTCTAGTGGACCAGCTAGTCTGGGCATATTTGCGATTCCGTAATGTTGGCTCTGGTACCTTGAGAGATTTGGGTTTTTCAGACACCCGCAAGGTGCCACACAAGGTTTTCGGAATCTTCTCCAGCTTATTACCTCTCCGCAACAATGCGGTGTTGTCATTCGGCACGATCCTTTAGCTTGAAGAAACCCCCAGATTAGAGTGTTGGCGGCCGAGCCCAAGATCCGGTGCTCTCCCAGGTAGCCTGGCCTAGCATCGCATACACAACTGAGGCAAGAGTCATGTTCAGGTCATGAGCATTATGCAGGCCACGAATATCCTTAGAATTCTGTGATAGCGTCGCGTTGCGATTTCACTTCTGCATTCTTTGCTGATATGGCAGACTTCGGGCCGGTTGTTCTGCAATGTGGCGCGGAGCCGTGGTACTCGGCCCCGAGTGGGGCCATGATGGATTGGCCAATCATACCGTAGTACGTTGGTAAAAGCGGGACAGCGGCTGAAAGCTCACCGGTCTCGTCCGCTTCACGGATGCGCAAGTCAACTGTTCCCACAGCATTGAATCCTAGAGTCATCAAGGACTTTCGGATTCCCTTATACGTTCGCTCATCCAAAGAACATTTTGGCCGCACATGTACACCTCAAGCTGATGTGCCTTATCATCCGGCGCTTGTTTGCCTACGATACCCATCTGACTTTCCATTGTGACTGGTTTACGAGCGGTTTGATGCTGTTTACCTTAGGTAGGTACCCAAAAGGGCGTCTCAGTCGCTTCGCTTCAGAGCGCATCCTCCCTCTCGGCGTAAAGTCGTAGGTGAGGCATGTAGCAATGGTACTGCACCTTGCCTTCGGCCTCGTTCATCGAACAGACTGAAAGCAGTCGGGTAGATTCATTATCCCTGCGCACCCAAAAACCATCGTCCACAGGAGAGGACTCGAACCATTGTCAGTTAGCATTGCTTGATCCCACATCATTGCCTGCGGTCTATCTCAGGCGCCGTATTTCTAATCCCTAATCACGCATTCCCGGGACATCTCTTCATCTTGTCCCTTCAGTTTCGGCTATATCGCTATTATTCAAGCTCATCCGCAGATTGTCTTGACTTATCGTAACCATTCTTTCTTGCTTTGTCTCTGGTGCTCTTGTTTTTCTTGATCCTCAACGACTCTGATCCAGCCAGGCCAATGAAGCGGGGCTCCAAGAGGGCGGCATCGGTGTCTATGATGAGTCTTGCATTGAGAGTCGGGTTGGGGATTATCTTGGTGTTTGATCATTATGCCTATAGTTAGAGTGGTTGATTTTTTGTATCGCCTTCTGAGTTCGACCCGTCCTAGGTATATTTCGAGACAAGAGGCCGGCGGGTGCAGTAGAGTTTATAATAAACCATTCGGACTAATACTAGCTATTGTAAGTATTAAAACAGTATGTTAATATCGTAGAGATAGCTCTAATATTACGTCTAAGTTATATATACTTAATAAAATATAAAGTATAACTATTTAAATAAGACTACTATTTTATTATTATCCTTATTGTACTTATTTTCTTTATTATTTTTTACTATTCTTGTTATCTTTACTACCCTTATTATCTTTATTATCCCTCTTATCCTTATTATCCCCGCTATTTATATTATCTTTACTGTCCCTACCTTATTATCCTTGCTATCCTTGTTATCTTTATTATCCTTATTATCCTTATTATCCTTACTGTCCCTGCTGTCCCTGCTGTCCCTGCTGTCCCTGCTGTCCCTGCTGTCCCTACTGTCCCTGCTGTCCCTGCTGTCCCTGCTGTTCCTGCTGTCCCTGCTGTCCCTGCTGTCCCTGCTGTTCCTGCTGTCCCTGCTATTCTTGTTGTCCCTGCTATCTCTCTCGTTTTTATTATTTTTATTATTTTTAATATCCCGAGCCTTTTTTTATATATACGGAAAGGTATAAGAGACTAACGATAGGTAGTTTTAGGAATAAGGCTAAAAGTATTAAGGATAATTTTATTATTATAAATATATAATGACCAAACGTAGAGCTTAGTATTTTATAAAAAGCTAGTGAAATTAGAGTTACTATAGATTTATTATAAATAGGGAGGTCCGGAGACTAGCCTTGGCAACCCAAGTTGAGCTTTTGATTCTCAAGAATGTGTATAGCATCAAATTTATCACCACCATCACTTGCTCAAGGGACCTTTCAGCGCCAGGGGATGAAATCGATCTGGTTCAATAGTTTCAGCCCAGCCTCATGGGTCGCGGGGAGCGTGTTCCCTTTGACCCTCGCTCGCAGACTCGGCACGGTGTTGAGGGCGAGTTCGCCGAGGTTTGTGCTACGACTACGATGTGTACCTTCCTGTTTCCCGTCCTCGAACGACTCATGGAATTAGACCCCGACGAGAATCGGAAGACCCTGAGAAACACATAAAAGAGCTCGAAGTGTCGACAGCTATGCCCTAACATGAACGGTGGAGAGACTAGAGGCATCGGCATCTCTTCGGTCACTGACGTTATTCGCATACTAGAGGATGTTCATGGACCAACGTTGAAGGCCTTATTTACTACGTAACGTATCATCAAGCTGAGATCCCTTGTTGCCTCCTCTCATACTATCAAGAAGAAAAGGATGGTGGTGTCACCTTGCCTCGCGAACCCCTCACCTCTCCACCGAAAGAAACCATCCGCTGCCCTCGTCTATGACACTACCACGGTTCTGCTATGATTCAGAAGAGAAGCGATGCCTAGGACGGGCGTTATTGCTCTGAAGTTGTAGGGATAACGGGTCAGGACTGTAGTTCTGGTGTACCGGTCGCACCACCAAAGTCAGCCGCCCCCGTGATGTCGTCTTTCACAATTTCTCCAGGAACCTCTTCCACATCCGTGTACTTCCGATCCGCGCACCAAACCACCCAGCTTGCCATCAGAGAGCTTGCCTTTTTGATCTTGTACACCTGAACGATGTTATGCTGGCGCTGCCGATAACTCCGGGCGATGGCCTGGCTGCCAGACCTCTCTGTCCACAGCAGCTAACACAGGATGGCGAAGTGAGCACTATTTAGCGTGGTAGCTTGATCGCCGACCCATGACAGTAACTAACGTGTCACAGCGGCCTTGAAAGGCCGTAAACTTCCTTCTAACTTCCATCTTCTTGTCGGCAGCGATAATCCAATTGAACTGGAAGATGGTCCGTCGTGTTTGAACATTTGCGATAACGTGAATGCCATAATCAGTCAATCTAGTGGCCAGAGCAGCTCTGAGACAGACACAATCTTCGCGCCTGGACTTTCGTCGATAATGTCCGGATGGCCTGAAGGATCGCTTGAATCATGGGCTCCTCAATCAGTTGCTGGGGCTTGAGATTGCCCGACTTTTGCTTCTTGCCACTTGCTGCAGATACTTGGGGACCATTTTCCTTACCCAGTTCGAAGTAGAAGACAGCATCTTCATCGTCATCCATATCGCCAACGCTATAGCCCTAAATCTCTGCCATCGTCATCTGAGGCGTCTTGGTCCCTACGACAGTATCGCAGCAGTTTCTCCAGAGTAGCATTCTTGTAGGGGATGCCGTTCTGGTGACATTACTGCTTCAGGGCGACTGCGAATACCGCCGAGACCTGGTGAAGAAGGAGGATCAGTGAGAAGGGTAAGACGCAGGCTTGAGCAGAGATTCCCAGCATGGCTTTATGGTGTACTTGCGCGACGCTCGTCGACCTGTTTCCGAACGTGGAGATCTCCCCAAGGTTCTCCGTCAAGACGGCGATTTCAATTTCCCGACCAAACGGAAGAGGAAATGTGAAGATGTGGTCGATATCGCCGGGCATATTGAGGACGACGGTTGGTAGCTTGACGACGAACGCGTCAAGGAATCGCCAAAGACGGGATCCCACGAGCAAGGTCGGAGGTCTCACGCTGTTCAGTGCGCCAAAGACCCCAAAGACGCATTCGTGAGTGAGGATCTTGCGCCGGAAGAGCAAAACGGATCCTCTATGTCGATAGGCATTGCTGGCACTGGACGTTCTGCCAGAAACTATGCAGACTTGATGTCGAGCGGTCTTGTGGATGATTCCGCCTGCGAAATTATTCATGTAGTGAATGGGCTTCATCTGATACAACAGTAACGAATGCTAGGATTCAAAGTTGCCAGGACGCCGTAAACAAGAGGCTATCTCTTTTGTACACACTGTCGAGGTCCGAATTAAATATTGGGCAAGAACGAGATAGAGGAGCGCGGCCTCCAGTTCTATGACGAACCAGCTCCCTTAGTGCCTTCCTACAACGTATTAGTAAGTAACTAGAACGTAACGACGTTGCTCCTGAATGACCTCTGCCGAAGTCATGTTCTTGGCCGCGAGGACGAGCGTCCGACGCTTGTGTCCCCCTCCACGTATTTGAGGTGACAGTAGTAGATCATACCCTTTCGGAATGGCTATTCAGTTCGAAACCCCGCATAGCAATGATACGCTTCAATGCTACCACCAATACTGTCCCTCCGCGAGACGCACTCCGATGATGGCTATGATGACCAGCAGCGTCTTGTTAAGGCTCATTTCGTCTGCAACAGTGGCAGCAGCTAGCGTTCCCTCCACGATTGTTCGAATTCCAGGGATGGCGATCTTCTGATGGTCCTTGAGGCAAGTACATGGCTTGGGAAGCTGGCTAAGATTGACGTATGGGGGGCATTCGTGGACCTTGGCCTCTGAGACTTGTGTTAGCTGAGTTGCAATCAGAGTTGTTTTTCGGCAACCTGTCCATGCGTCGAAGTCGATCAGCTCTGGTTCCCATTACCAACTGTTCAACTCCCCTCCGTTGACCCAACCTTTGAGGAATTGGTCGGTAGTGATGGACGGGGATAACTTCACCTAGCGATTACCCCTCGACGATATTTATATGGGAGCTTCTCCTCAGTCAAGTTGGTTTCGCGAACGGATGAGATCGTCCGACATCTCCGCTAGTGGCTCTCCGATCCCTCCCTAGCCCTTCAGATTCAATGCTCTGGCCCCTCTCAGAATAGGCTCGAAAGATACACTCCCGACTGAGTTCACAGTAGGGAAAGCCGTGATAACGATTGACGGCTCTCAGAAGCCACGCCATGTCTCCCTAACCGATCATCGAAAGCTCCTATTGTGAGTAGTCTTTCTCTCCTGAAACTCTTGGTAGAAACAATCGTTGCTCTGTGTGCGCACTCTGGGTAGCCACCCTCCTGGCGGTAGACTACCATTGAGGTTAAAGGTGAAATGGTCGATTGATTTCAGAGTGGCCGAGATAGAGGCCAATGGATTCAAGTAAGAGAGTTGAGCGCGAGTGTGCAAGACAGGGAGATAGAAAAAGAGGGAGAGGAAGGCCGCCAGGCAGGTAATCACTTACTTGGGTACTCAATCTCCTCATGCTCCCTTGAAAGTAAAGGCAGGTGCCGTTATCGTTAATTTTATCCGCTCTGGGGTTTCTCGTGCTTCTAGAATGACTGTCAATGACGTGAAGCTCTTCCTCATACGAAGGATGCCTGTTCGAGACCGGCTTCCACCAGTAGAGTTAACCTCCCCTTTTTCGAAGATATGGCTCCTCCCATTTGTTATCAACGGCGAGTCCATAGTCTTTCTCGGCCTGAATGGAAGCTCATTTTTATCTTTCCACGCAGATACTCGTTCAATAAAGACCAGTCGCCTCATACCAAGAGATCGACAACCTGGCAGCCCAGTTGCCGTGGCGTTGAGATGAGTAGACACGATCCTGCTTTCATTTTCAACACATACCTTATCAACTTAACTATGAGTTATTCACCTTCTCTACTATGTTCAATTCTGGTCTAACATCTTCTCAAGCCAAGACAAGCACACATCTCCAAATGAGTGTGAGAAACAACTTTACTTCATCACGGTCAAACATCTCAGCGCAATGGACATGCTTGACCCGCCACCAACTGTTCTAGTCCGGTCTGGTTCTTCTCGTCTAGTCCACGGAAAGGCTTTGAAAGCCCTTAATGAAACATCTTGTCTATTTACTGCGCCAAATTCGAGCATACTAGGAGTAACCACAGCCCGGCTCGACCCATCATTGTCCACTTACACACATCGTTCTTCCACATACGACCATACCCATTGGAAAATTCGGGATCCCGTCCGCTCTCCCATAGACAAGCCAATGAGGGCCGGATTAGTAGCTGGGTCGGTGACGACCAGCGAATCCCTGGTGTTGTATGTCTCTTTTGGTGTTTTGGGTGGTTGGTTTCTCACGATGTGAGGCCCTGTGGAGCGGGTGGTGGGTGACGATAATGATGGCCTGATTGGCTTACGCGCGGGACACAAGTATTCTCAATAATATCCTAATGTCAAGGACTGTATTCTCTCGTCTTTTATTCCGTCTTACTCATCTTATTTTGCGTCTGTAGGTTGACTCTATGTCGCGCGAAGGCCTGGGGCCGGAGGGATAATGTTCACCCAGTGGTCTCCCACAAATTATTTTCTAGTCAGATATCTGCTAACTTCGAAATGATAACTGCCAAATTGCATCTCACTATCGGTTGATTTAACAGCTGTTGCCTAAGGAATGGGCAGATACTATGAGGTGACAGTACTTCAGGCTCTCACTCGTTCGCAACATCAAGTAGTAATTGATTGCAGTTTTGAGAGCCGCTTTTCTGTCACTACCTGCGAGCCTCACGAAACAGTCATCCTTCCCATCATTGCATAGCCTTCTGAGTCCCTTGTACTACCTGTAGGCTCCATTAACTTGCGGGTGGGCTTCTTTCCTCCGCTTCCTGCCATGACATGCGGAACGCCCTTTTCATTCAGGCAACCCTCCTGGAAACATTTCTAGCAAGTTGGAGGGCAAGAGTAACCACGTGACGAAAACTGGCTGCCGGTGTCTACATCTACGTCGCATTGGAGCAGGCGCAGACGAAACTATGGCTTGCTTCATGAACAGTAGCTGCCCTCTTTTCCGTACCATTCTCTTCTGCTTCGTCCTTGACATCATCCAACATCACCGACCATAACATCACCACTATCCGTACCAAGTCTTTCTTATCTCGACAGAAACATCCCCAACGAGCCAAACCAGTTTCAGCCTGAGGCTGACGGAAGACTCGCCGAATTACCCAGAACAGGTTTGGTTCCAACTTCCAGCATGCCATCAACGAACCATGGCAGCCAGCCGTTGGGGTCAAGTAGCGGTACAATTCGTTACTTCGTTCTCACCAAACCAAAGGAATTGCAAAGTCTGTTTTGCTTTTTCACCAACAGCTCTTCTCGTGTCCAGAAGCGACAAGTGACAGGTCAGCAGACATGAAGAGACATGATTGAGACAAATCAACTAATATCAAGCGGCTTTAAAGGTCTGGCCCGGGGCCCAAAAAGCAAACATTGGACAAGCAAACACCAACGCCAGATCACCGCTGCCGTGGCACAGTGTCGATCTCGAAGATACATACGGGCATATTTTCTTTTTTCTACAAGCAACCACCATCTGAACGAGCAACGGTCCCCGGCCTGTCAGATTCCCATGGTACGATTATGTGGCTCCGGACGGTTGGCAACGGTTTTCGTCAGTTTGACAACACATTGTTCTGGCCGGTCCGGCAACTTCCCCGTGGTGACCCGAGGCAGCATTGGTGATAACGTCGGGATGGCTGTTGAACCGTGTCCGGTCTGCTACCGGAATCACACCTCCCTGCATCCAGGAATCCGACAGCTTGTCTCCCAATGGTACAAACAGTTGGCACCGAGGAGGTGCGGTTGATCTACTAGCCTATGCGACCGGGGTTGTTGACAAGCAAACACACCTATCATGGGCAATCATCTTTCATCACATGGAAGAGGTTCTTTTTCACCCCCATATCTAGTCCACAAGTCGCATCTTGGAACTGCAATCGACTCTGTCCCGCCGCCATCGGTACCTGTTTTGCTTATGCACTGCAAGATTGGCTCGATCGCCACCAAAGATGAGCCCTTGTGGACGGCAATCTGTAACTATGGTACTGAACCGATCGAAATCAACATCCGACAGACACCTCGCGTATTTCATACTGGGCAGCCAATCGACAATCCCCAGCTCACGGTTTTGCTTTTTCTCATTACCAAGTGCAAGGATTCCCGGAAGCGAACAGGCTAATTTGTTCCAGATATTTGGTCAGATATCAATTCTCTATCCTCACTCATCAAGGGAACGAAGTGCACTCGACAAATGAGATTTGAGAGACAACAACTCTGGACCCTTTTAGTCACATTTCAGATGGCTTGTCGCAGAGTCCAATATGTTCACCCTGCAACCCAAGTAAAACATACCCACGCAACACTGCACTCGACCGAAAAGGTTCGCGGGGCGTACGATGGCTTCGAAGGGGACGTTCACTTTTTCTGCAAGATCCTGCAGGACAATCTGTTTCCTTTGCATCTGCAATGCATCATAGGAGTGTCGCCGTCATGATCTTGCTTCTTTCTGCAAGGAGTAGACTTCGATTACATGGTCTCATCAAGCAAGATCGGCCAGGGTAAGACGAGAAACATCGCCATGGAAGCCCCATCACACATCACGGGTGCCGCAAGGCCTGGCCCCCGAAATCTTGCTTCCCGTCCACAAGTCTGAGCCAGAGCCATCTAGAAACGATTGAAAAGAAAAGTCTCAGCACGGCATGGTGGACCACGTCGTTTCTTTGGAGAGATGGTGGCCAACTCACACGTATCGACGTGCGAGATCAACAGGTCTCTGTTCATGGTCATCGCACGATGTGGCATGCAGATCCACTTACAGACGAGACACTCATGCGATTGTCTTGCCAAATTGGGGGTTTCCTGCTAGGGAGAATGGACAAGCAAAGACAGAGTCAAGATCTTCACCAATTTGCTTCTGCAGGATTTTCCCCCGCAATACCAAGAGGGCGTTCCTCGCCCCCAGCAACGTTGTTCAGCATTCACATGGCCTTCATTGACCCATCAAGCGGGTTCGGCACTCTGATGGTGGTCACCGGACTTCCCTCTGATGATGATCGGCATGCTCCGGCTCGGCAACACGGCGTGAGGTCGGTCTTGGCTGGATCCGCCGGCCGAATCAGCCGGGTGCCCACCGCAGAACAGTTCTGTCCAGTACTGGTTATCACACTACTCATCGGATCCATGTCAGTCTAATGGGTTGTGTTCTTCGGATCTCAGAACATCAATCATTTGGTCTAGTCTTCGGTGGGCTCGGGCGATCGGAAACCTACACAGCAACGCCCCGCTTCTGCAACTTGGGATGAAGCTGTCTCACGGTGCATCTCACACCCGAGTTGTTGCATTAGGCAGTGTCAGCCTCGCCCGAGAAATCATCGGCTTAAACTCGATGACAGACCCGTCAAACAACTTTTGTAATGACCAACAAGCTTCTCATGCGGTTTTCCCTCAACCAATCTGCCTCCGGAATCCGCCCCTAAGGAGTTCGCCAAGCGTCACAGGACAAGCGTCACAGTTCGTTGGCCTTAGTCTCAATGTGGAAGTGAGCTGAGCTCTTCAGATCTGGCACCGGAAAGTAAACCGCCACCAAAATGTTTCCCATGGGTGTTTGACCTGAGACGGACCCGTCCGAAACGGCTAGCGACTTCTTTCAGAGGCTTTCCCACGACTATTTTGTCATCGTTTCCTATCTTACCAACTCGTTCGGAGCTTAGCTCGCGAAAGTCTCGACTCAGTTCCAAATTTGACGAAGTCCTCCACCCAGACCAGCTTAGTGCATTGTGCGCATAATTGCAATTGATCATGATGGGCGACGTGAGAGATGACGCAGCCACGCCGGACCTCACCCTAACAGATTAGCTCTTCCAGTCATATTTGCAGCTGCGACAATGTGCTTGATTGACGTTCACCACAAGCTTCGATCTGGTCATGGAATCCCTGACGCAGTCAATCCAAACCATGCAATAGAACTTCGGTATAGTATTCATGTCCGCGTCGAGCCCGAGTATGCCGGACTCAGTCGAAAGGTGCCTAAAAGTTCGGCCGAGTGTCTTCATGTGAGCAATCAAGGAATCGGAAGGCATATCCATGGAATACGCATGGCAATATGGTGCGGCTGGCCTCCACTTCATGGCCAAGCCTGGCGAGGATATTGGCTCGGATGATAGCCTCCACAAGGAGACCACAGGGCGCCGTCGTCGGACTGGCCTTTCAGCAGGGTCTCCCTGAGCCTCTCACGATGAACAAAGTCGGCTTGTTACGTTATGGAACCTCGCAGGCCCAGGTACAAGCAGTTCGCAGAATGGATGTACGGGTACATGGCGAGTCTGGCCAAGTGTAGCTTCTCGTTATGGCTACGATGGCCCGGTGGCTGAGATGCTCATCTACCGCAACACCCGTGAGCATAGACCTGAAAAAGGCCCCCAGCGTCCAGGTTGTCGAGCCCCTCATGGCGACGAAAGTCATCACGAGGTAACAATTAGTGTATGGGGCATCACGGTGGACATTCGTCCCTGTTAGCAGGGCATTTCATAGCACCCGATGCCGCTAGAAGATCTGCTCTTAGCACGTCGATCATCTACCGCCCAGCGAGGCTTCATCGTCACATGCCCTAGAGACGACTCACATACGCTGTGACACTCGAGATTGCGTCAATTCCCGGTTGATCACAGGCAAGTACAAGCAGGGGAGTTGAGAGTGAGGTGATTCGTTAACACGTGAAATCACTGTGCAAGGGCATAACGAATAGAATGGAACGTTGATCTCGACATCAACATTATTTGAGCTGGTCAGAATGAGACACCGGATCAAGGCACAAATCAGAGCTGCAGGTACAGGATATTGCAGAGAAGGGATTGCCTGTCTCCAGCTGGTCAACTCAAAGGCGCCTAGGCCTCTGCCGGCCGGAGAAAACCTAGGCTCTCCCAGCCCTTAATGGGGCGAGGATCCCTTGAGTCAGGAACCTTGTTAGAGGTCTGGGTATCCGCAGGGAGATTGCTTGCTGAAGATTTTCATAGTGGTTTCGGGCCACTCTGCGACTCGTGTGTTCGACACCGGAAGACAATGATTTGCAACCACTTGGGGGAAGTCTAAGACTCAACCTGAAGCGGTTTTCCTACGCGTCAATTCGCCGTCATTTTGGCAAGCAACTGATCATCAGCGGACGTCTAGCTTCGGAGAGAGAATCGCCATATCCGGTGGACTGCGCCGAAGCGAGACGAGTATGGCGGAAGTTGCCTTGATCATAATGCCATTCGGCACTCAGAGTTCGCCCTCACATGAAAGCCGCCCGCGGCTTCGCAGAGTTGCATTATGGCAGGCTGCCTGACACGACATTTTGACCAACCGAAGCAACACACCATACCATTGGAGTGCGTTAGACACTGAGCCCTTGACACCGGGAAGCCTTCCGGACACGTGGGATCTTGTGGGGTGTGCCCTCCTTCACCTCCAAAGTAACGTCAGGACGGTGGGTGGCCAGGGCAAACCTCCCACCCTCCTTGCCTCCCTTCTTCTCCACTCCCCCCTCCTCCAACATACGGATACAGACAACAAGTTCTACGGAAAGATACTCCAATAAGTCTAGCCAGTTGTGCTAGCATGAGTTCGACAAAGGAGCCGTTCTCCAAACTCTGAGACATTGACGGATAGCCCACGAATCCACTGCGGAATTATCACAAGCTCTTCACAGTCGGTGAAGGACAACCTTCTCACTACCCCGGGAGGCCGGGATGCGGTGCGGGTCTTGCAGGATGGGGCGTCACTAAGACCATGCAGTGGTGAGTCTCCGTATGTGAATCTTGGAGCAATGTCACGAGACCCTTGATTGATGTTCACACCTGGCCGATTATCTTCGGATATGCAAGACAATAACAAAACCTAGCCGTTGGCCATCCAGAAGTTGCTATTTTGGCTGCGTAGGATCCCCCTTGGACGACCTGGGATGTTTGCTGAAACTCCTCGTCTGCAGTACTTGGCAAGTTGACAAGGGGGTGTCAACGAAACACGCTTTCAACAATCTAGCACATGCACGAGGCTCAAAACAGACAGCTACCCAGGTCAACTCTGAATACCGAGACAGCTTGTCGCCAGAAGCGCCCTGCGTATGACCTCCCCTTGATGATGCAAATTGCACAACGGGCCTTTAGCCTACAGGGATTTCACTAAATGCGACTGACTGCCGCTAAATGACTCGAAGATGGTAACCTAACAGCGCCGCAGTAATGCCAGGAAGGAGTTAGTGGTCAGTCAGTAAGCAGCCAACGACAATCGTTATACACCGCTAGAGGGGATGGGAATCTCCTTACTTCCGTTTTGACTAGACTTTATTTTTGGGTGGATTGTGCTAATCACGATAATTGCCAAAGCTAACTTTGGAGCGAACTATTGCTACCAATGCTATGCAAAACTGACAGCTGCTTCACCGGGTTCTAGCTAAGACAGACATCTTCGCACCGGTTTCAGGCACCGGTGAAGAAGACGCTGGCAGCGTAAGGCTGTGGAAATTGCGTCGATCTGAAAGCCACGCCAGGAGTGGCGGCGTTGTCCCCGAACTGCCAATCCTAGAGTAACCCTCCGAAAAGTCATTCCAACGTACTGACAAAGGTTGCGAGAGGAGGCAACAGAGGCTGTGAGTTTCGCCTTCCGCATGACTATCCAATACTTTACTGCGAGGGTTCGGAAGATTTCTTGGTTAGACTCGGGTATTGCATGGATTGAGCTTGCAGCATAAACGCTAACTGTGACGACCTTTTTCGGAGCTTATTTTGGCCGGTTGTGGGCGAGACATGGATGAGATCTGCAACAAAATGCTCGTCAGATTCACAACGGCCATCATCTTGACCTCGAGTACGTAGCCAGAGCATTTGCCTTCTAGCTCAAGTCGTTGAGGCGCCTCTAACGATGTCTTTGGCAGCCCTAGGAAAAGGACCTTGGCTTTGGAAAACCATATGAAGGACTTTGAGCTGAGACACGCAGTACCCACGGACGAAGGGTAGTGTCTAACACACTCCCTGCGACGCACAGTCTTCCGGCGAACAGACGTCCTGCGATGGTAAGCCGGGTGTGTTCCATCTACGCCCAGCAGCTGAGTATGCCAGCGAGTTGACCTGCGGCCGTTCTCCCTCTCTGCTCGACGGCCAACAACTGTAAGCTATGGGATGAATCCAAGGAACGGTGTCAGTGAGAGAGTGAGAAAGAGAGAGGGATGGCCCGTCGTCAGTCAACCAGCGTCGCGTCCGAGCCATCCGGTTCCGTAGAGAAACGAAAAGAGGGGGAATGACAAGACGAACTTGAGGCCGAACACGCCTGGCTGGCTAGATCGTTGCCCTCCCCCGCATGGCTTACGACCGTTCCTGGCACTCTCTGATGCCAACTGCGCCTCTCGAGAAACACCTAGCTCGCACGGGCGCTTCATGTCACGGGAACAGAAGAGACAGACACGGTTCCGGCAGATACGATATCCTCACCATTGATCAGTGTCGGTCGGTTGAGCCTATTTCAGGTTTCCACAGGTTGCTGTGGGGGTACAGGGTCCTCGAGCGTTGCAGAAGGGGGCATATTCGTCGTGGCCGGCAGAGATACCTTGTCTTCAGGTAGTCTTAGGAGATGATAGGCAGAGTTATGGGGGGAATCCTGCAGCAATGGTTGGGAAAAGCTTGGCCCTATGTCGGTCCGGCTCCTGTCAGCACACTTACGTTTCTACCCAGCCCAAGGACTAGTAACGACTTTTAGCTCGGGGGAGCCAAATCCTCACCCCCATTATCGAATTCATCCCTATCACCGGAGATCGGCACCGGTGCTTGTTGCCTCGACTGCCTCGACGGAGCCAAGTTGCGGTTTTGCCAAACGAACCATGACCGAGCGGTCTGCACCTACCGGACGAATTCGTGCAGCGGCATTAGTCGGACGAGCTAACGCGAGCTCTAGTGTCCCTCACGCAAACCCGACGGTGGCCCCCTTCTGGCGTCTAGCCTTGCGCACTACTCGGGAGACCTTATAGGACGTATCCAAAATATTCCCAAAAGGCCTAGCGAAACCTGCCTAATCGACACTAAGAGAATAAGCAAGGAGAAGAGCAAGGGGTACAGAGAGCGAGAAAAAAAAAAAGGTTTAAAATGGAGAAAGAAAGCAACCACCTGGTGATACGTACCCGTAACCATCCAGCATATCGACCGACGCTAATCATGGAAGATCAAGGCACGAAGGAGGGCGTATCTGTAGCTGGATGAACAAGCACAGACAATGACGGCTGGTGAAACCATCCTGCCTCGTGTTGCCGGTTGTCGTTGTTGTTTTTCCTCAGCTCTCATCTTTTTCGCAAGCAGCAAAACAAAGGCACAGCATGATTAGCATCACCCATGACCAGCTGTAAACCGGGGGGTCTGACTTGGTTGAGTATGCAAGTCTAGCCTCCCCGTACCAACAGGTGAGAGAGAGAGAGAGAGAGAGAGAGAGAAGGAGGAGTCGCAGGCCTTGACGCTCATACATCGGATGTTTGGAGAGAGGAACGGCGGGCCCTGAACACCAGGAAGAAAGGAAAAAAGGCTACTAACAAGATTTGAGTTATCAGTAATATTACTGCGCCTTGCGGGTTTGCGGAGTCAGCTTCGACAATAGCTTCGGATGAGGGAGGCGACAACTTGAGTCGTGCAACGACAATCGCCGCTCCGCCGGTTCTTCCGGCAGGCGGAGCTGGGCAGAAGTTGAGGAGATTTGCAACGTCGCGCGGCTCCGGTGACGTTGGAAAGGTCACGCTCACGATTCAAAGAAGGCAATTTTCTCGATTCGAAAATTTTGCCTATTCTGACCTTTGCCATTGACGGCAACATCGCCGTTAGTCACAGTCACGATTCTCCCCCCTCGGCCCCTATTTTTGTTCTAGCTGTCGATTATCTCCATCTTCATCTCCATGGCCCGCGGCCCCCATCCATCCATCCATCTCCGTCGGTCGAGCTAGACGTTGCGGTCGGCCGATATGCATCCACGTTTTCCCACGTTTTCCTCCTTTCCCTTCTGAGGTATCTCAGCCCGTCCGCTCCGTACGGAGCCACGGAGCTTTCCTTCATAATCTCCACCGTCTGAGCGTCTTGGTCACGCCGTTTTTCCCGTAGCTTCGCCATTGTGGCTTTCTGATAGGGGACAATGGTTACAAAATAGCTGCTAAGAAGAGGGGCGTTGTGTTAGTCGTGTGTGGCCAAATTCCGCGCGAGAGCGCCCGCCGCGTCGCGTTCTCCCACGCACAGGTGTAAAAAATAGGGGAAATAGCAAGCTCTAGAGGGAGGAACCACTTGGTGTCGTCTCACGATCTTCTGCCGCCGGCAAGACCCTGCCAGAATTCCCCCCCCAAAAAAAGGACCATCCAGGTGGAAGGGTACAAAATATACTTTCTGTGTCAATCTTCCTTCTCGTGATGTGTCGTGGGTACTGTATTACTGGTAAGGATTACGGCATTTCTGGATGAATTATTCGGAGTATTTCGTCATAATCCTAGCAGGAGATTTGGTCACCATCTATACCCGATTCATCACCATCGTTGTCAATCTTTACGAATACCTGTCTTTCCTAAACTTAATCATCATCACCCCTACCGCAATGTGTTTTCTCCCCCATCATCGCGACCGCGACACCCCCACCGTGAGATATCCGGGCGGGAACCCACTCCGATGAGGGTCCCCCCTTCGCCTTCGGCGCTCGTGCCCCCGTCGACCCGCGTTCGCCCGCAGTCGCCCGCGCGGGCTCCCGCGTGGGGAGAGAGAGATATATATGTGCGGTAACGTAAAAAGATGTCTCAGCGGATCTTCGGGCTTGGCAAAACCAGAAAAGAGGCCTGAAGTTCGGTCGGGCGTGGGGTTTAGGTAATACCGTAATGCTCTTAACCAGCCTCACTTTTTTTCTTTCCGCGACTTTCGCGATTCATAGTTTTCCTCGGAGTATTTTTCAAAGTGTGGGGATAGATAGACAGAAAAAAGGGTCCAAGAGAGGAGGGGGGAGAGTGAAAGATCACTGCCTGTTTAGGGAGGGGCAACTGGACATGGGGAAGTAAGGGATCTAGGGTTTTTGTAATGAGATATTTACATAGTACATTTTATGGCTAAGCTTTTTGGGAACTTTGGGTAAGGTGGTACGACGTTTGGATAAGGCGCAGGGCAGAACTTGACGTGGCAATTGGTGATCTACAGACAGACTACCGGTAGTCCAGGTGGGGGAAAACAGAGACAGAGAGACAACAAAGAAGAGAGTTTGGATCAGTCTTTGGAACTAGAACCATGTATATCGTGAGTTGGTAAAGTAAAGTTTGGTGCTTACTTGGGTCTGGTTTGTTTGGTTCGCCCGTTTTTTTGGTTTTCTTGATATTGGTATCTTCCTTTGGTTCCTGTTTGGTTTCCAGGCCTCCCCAGAAGGACCGAGCAAGATACTCCCTTTACAGGAAGTATCTAGACTATAGAGGTGAAGATCACGAACGTTGCGAGCTGAAAGGTTGTAATTTACCGCAGGGAGGAAGGGATGGATGGAGGGGCGTGTATAGAGACGATACGAACGGACTTTACGGAGCACGGAAGGGAAGTTGGGGGAGAGGGAGGGAAGAGAGTAAGGAAGAATATCACATCGAATATCCATGGAAACTTGGTGACTTGGGAAGCACAGAGACTGCAAAAGGAACAGACATTGCTGGCAATGTGGAAGACGGGTGAGAGACAGGAACGAGAAGGAGGAGGAGGAGGAGCACGGAGGGAAACAATGGCACGGTAGTCCGGTAGGGCAAACCAAGGCGAGCACGGAGAAGAAACGGCGCAGCAGAGCCGGTGGGAAGAGACGAAGGGAGAGAAAGAGGCAAGATAGATAGAACCGAGAAAGCGAGGCGCTCGTCAACTTAGATCTCCCCCCAAAGTAAAGACCGATATAGTTTCACTGTCGAATGCCCGTTGATGGGACGACCGAAAGGGACCGAGTTACGAAGAATACACCATGGGCCGCGTGCTGTTGCTGTTGCTGCGTATGTCGTTCCACGAACGCAAGGTCATTGCTTTGATGCTGTCAAGAACGGGCTGATGTGGAGTGTGGGAGTGAATTTGATGTGTTGTCGTTCGTTTTCCTCTTGCGGTCGAGCAGGAAGGGTGATGGAAGCCCACGTAATCCGTGCCTCACGTCTTCCCACTCTCAACGCTCAGTCCTCTTTACATATCCGTGTGTAAAAGGTGATCAGCCTTCAGCTCACTAATCCTCACTCGTCAAGTAAGTAGGTGTGTGTGTATGTGTGTGAAGTCGGGTTATATTTTTGGCGTCAGAGCCACCTATATCGTGCCACACGCACGTACGGTACCTGCCTTTCGATGTACACATACACACATACTTGGACGCACGTACAAAGTAGTACGTGCAGTAGAGTGGACAGCCCCAGCTTAGCGGCAAGCCAGATCTTTGCAAATAGAAGAAGACGGGAGATCCATCTCTTGTTTGTCTTCGTTCCTGGTTTTTGAGTCTGAGAGCGAAAATACCTCTCTGTCTGAGCCCCATGCGGCTCGTTCCTTCGGTTCGTTTCTTCTTTTCTTCGCGCCATTTATTGACGCGAACACCAGGAACGAGCGCAACCCGCTCGAACGCCATGTTCGCGCTCGCGCGCGCGGGACGGACGGGATAAACGAAAACTTGAATTTTCGAACAGACACCGCCACATGGACTTCCCCAGATCTAAGACGGGGAAAATACGTTTGTTGTTGTCACCACGGGTGGGAGGTTTCTTTTCTGTTCTGTGCGTTGAAAAGTAAACCGTGAATCTTGTCCGTGACGCCACGCCATTAAGGTAAACCCACGGCCGGCCGGAACCACGGTCATTATCGTCCTTCGTTGTGCGTAGTAGTCGTCATTGAAGCAGCCCTTTCCCCAACGTACGTCCCTTTTGTCATCGCCGTCAGGCAACCACAGACACACACGCGCGCACATACTCACGGGTAAGTGTTCAACACCGGCACCACGGTGAACAATACCATCTAGCATGGCGCGAACAGACGGCGTTCGTTCGCAGCCAACGGTCTTCCCCCCGAGCGAGCGGTCCCGGGACCTAGGGCACGGCATCGCCAGCACTAACACCATGAAGGTGTGAAGAGATAGAGACAAAAAGGGTTCAGACTAAGACCCGAGAGTTTTCCCCAGGAAACGTGCTGCCCACTGACCTCTAGGATCTGGCGTCCGTCCCTCGTAAATCGCACCTATTCCGTGTGTTGTTCTTGCTCTGTTTGTTTTGTTTCCATCTGATCCATCTGGACAAGAGGCATAATTAAGGACACTCTTTTGACGAACGGTTCCCCTTTGAGCCGTTGTCCTGACGTTGTCAACGCGACCCGGCCGTGAGCCACGTTGCTTCCCGTCGCTCTCGGATACACGGAGAGAGATCTTGCTTCTACCCGTATCATTGTCTCACAGACACACTTTCATCGGGTGAGTCTGCTTCGTTTGCGCCAAGATAGAAGCGAAGCATGAAAGAATAGATCGTGCGACATCCGGCTCGGTGAATATCGATTACTCCGTTCCATGGCATAAGATACCGTAGGACCTAATAGAAGAGGGGCGGGGAAATTTCGATATCATCGCCGAAAATGAGCGAGACTAGGGACTGACGGACTATGCAACCATCGGCTTGTGCAGCAAATCCTAGATCGGGGGATGATGTCGACGGTGTGCTGAGGAATCTGTCATCTCTCTGTTTCAGCAATCTTGCTGCTCCTCCAAAGTATTCCGGACGCGCATCTGCCGGTCTAGAGAAAGCAGTCTAAAGAAGAAGAAATTATTTGGGAGGAGGCGAGGGGGGTCCAAGAAAGGTGCAACCGGACGTGATACCGTGCGCACATGCTTGATCTGCAAAGGGACAGACCTCTTTGCATGCCTTCTCGCGACTTGACCTGCATGGGCCTTACCATGAAATGTGAGAGTGGAATAATGATGAATGAGTTGAGGAGACTTGTTCATGCGTTATTGCGAGTCGAGTAGGCGGGATAAGTTTCTTTGAACATGCCTCCGTCAATAGCTGCTTTTTCTCTCATATCTTGTGTTGCAAGAGGTTGCGTGTGAGTGAACCAATGGCATCGCTTTTGCGGCTCGCGGGGAGGGAATTGACCATTCCGCGCTGCCGAGACATCGTTCATCGCACCCGTTCTTGGGCAAAAGATGGGCAAAAACAGGACTAGTCGGCGGCGGCATGCAGACGTCGATCAACGACACTACCGGGACAAGTCCTCGAGGGTACTGAGTAGGGGAAAAACCCTCGCAAGCTGGCTAGCGGAATGCGGAGGAAGCTGCAGTAGTCAAAGAGACCAAACCGCAACCATATCCTGCTCGCGACCCTGTTTCGACATTCAAAAATTCAACATTGGACGTTCGGCCCATTCGATGCTGTTCCGGAGCCTGCACACACAAACTCTCTTGGAGCCCAGCCCTCCGCGGCCACCAGCAGGCGGCATCCGGACCCAGTGTTCGTCTGTAAGGATGAAAGCCTTTTTTTCCTCCTTCCTTCTTGTCTTCCCTTTTCCCTCGGAGGCAAGGAGGACACAGCGCGACAGGCATCGTTTGTGTCTAGACATGACATCAACGTACATTGACAAAGTGACCGGTCGATGTCCGGCGGTCCCAAAGAGAATCCACCATCGTCCCACGACGTCCGTCCGGTACTCGGGAGACCGACCACCAGGTCGCCTGCAAGCACCACACACAGCAGTTAGTGCAGCGTCCGCAGGCAAGAACCAGCATCAATTCGTCATGGCCACCCACTGCCTCGCGAACCCGTAGGCCTTAGGAGTACGCAGTAGGATTTGAAAAATCTCATGTTGGCTCAACTGACACATCGGACGACGGCTGCCGTGGCACATGCGGTGGGGGGCTCAAGCGAGACACGCACCGAACAAGGCCATTATTCTAACCCGGCAGACCACTGTGACAAGTCGTGAGTTGTTAGGAAAGATCTCCGGCGCAGCGCCACAGATCCGCCATGCCGGGCGCCGCAGAGCAACATGGTGATTGTACGGGTCGTGGTTCGCTTGCATGCTGGCCCAGTCGACGAACCCCCCAAATGGTCTCCTCGGCCGACCGATGCACCTCTCCTGCCAGATTGTTCAACATGCATTCCGATCAAGTGACGGGCTGTTGCATGGTCGATTGGACCACTGTTCCATGCTGTTGGAACCCCATCGCACCAGAAAGTTTGTCATATTTCCCCTTGCGATTCGACTTGCAGACATCATCATCTGTCGTAACTCATGCGAAATTGAGAGGCCTCGGGGTAGGCGAACCCCTTTTGGCGGTAACAATGCCTTTCGTAATAATAAGTCGGAGAGGGGGAGAAGATGGACTCTCTTGACCGACCCGCTCTGTCGAGCGCTTTGACTCCTTATTTCGGGCGCGGAATGAGTCTTTTTGGGTCAGTCAGTCTCGTTCGCAAGCTGTTGGTTTTACATGGAAGATAGAGAGAGTTCCCTGCAAACCACTGGCATGCCGCTACCAGACTTATTCAAGCGTGTTGATATCCAAGGCCGAGGGTGGCGTGCCGTGCCCGATGCTGGTAGAGCAGGATGTCGCTCGTACGGTCTAGTGAAAAGAACCCCCCTTTGTGATGTCAGTCCTCAGCCTCGAACAATGGCATCTGCAAGCGACAATTGCAACTCCATCTTGGATGGGAAGCGCCCTGGACTATCCTAGACTTTGCAGCATTGTCGATAAGTCGGCAGTTGCCATCCAAAATGACATGGCCGGACAGTCATGCCTCTTTCTCCGCGTTGATACTCTGGCCTACCCCCGCTCTGCCCTGCTGCGAACGCCTGCGGGACGTGACCGGGAACCGCTGTACTTGCTCGTAAAGCACAGGATAGCCAACGAGGTTTCTCCTGGTAGGACAGCCAGTGAGTCGCATTGGCCTTCGTCTTTTCCCCGATAGGCTTGACGCTGTATCCGTACTGTTCAGCGTCGACATGGACTCCAAGTCTCCAAAGAATCCAAGTTGTTAGCAATTCTTCTCTGGATAGCGTAAGTCTCATAGTGTGGGGTTCAATAGTGTCTCATGACGACTCGGCACCCGATATATCCCAACGCCCCCTTCCCCCTGCAGTTAAAAGATGCAAGCTGTAGTTATCGGACGTGAATTAATAATCGCGACGTGATATAGCCGTATTACACTGAACGCAATCTTATCGACCTTCATATCACCTTGGCCCCGCCTCTGCAAGACGACGTTGACGTTGATCATGTCAATACAAGCGCCTTCTTATTTGGATTCCGCTAGCGCGCCTCGTGGGTCGTCAAAATCAAGCAGTGAGTTGGCATTGTGCAGTTATGACGGCCCGTTCAGCAGCTATTGAGTGTGAAGTAGGATCTCTCCCACCTACAGCACATTCTCATGCGACTGCGACTGCGACTTGCGAGAATAGCGTTATCCATGTCGGTACACCGAATGTACGAAGTACAGAGGCGAGAAAGTCTCCGCGGAACACATCCGGCCAGAGTGGGTGCTTGCCCGCCGTTGAAGATGTTTCAATCTTTACGGGCACGCACACGTCAACTCCCTGACCACTGGGTGATCCGCGTTTGATTTCCACTTGACAGCTGGGGCCACTGTGGCCAGTTTGATTTTGCATCCGTGAAGCTTTGTACTGCAGCAGCGTAGCAGTGTACTCCGTAGTTGAGCAATTGTGTATCCGAACAGTACTGTGTTTGTGTCTCCCGAACGATTGTTCCATCTCGACTTGGTCTTCATGGCGTGCAATTCTTGGCAGCCTTGGGACGCGGCTCATATTCTTGGAGCTGAAACCGTGAGCATCTCCATCCGTTCTGGTAAACCGCGTCGTGTCCTGGCCGCAGCATCGACAGCAACCTTGGGGGGGCTTCATCGTCGAAACCAAGTTGAGGCTCAAGATGATCTCCCTGCTGTCCGGCAAGACTGATCCCGGATCCTCATACTTGATCAATGCGCCTGAGGCTCTCGTCCAGGATCCCTTTCACCCCCCCGCGCAACTCGTCTCATACGCGGTTGACGCCATACTTGTTTAATGTGGGCCTTTGCAAATAACTGTCCAGTCTGGACTTGCTGTCCCGAACCTTAGTCTCGACTTTATCCGCGAGAATCGACGCGAATTTGCCCAGCAGGCGTGCGCCTGATCGACTTGCCAAGCAGTCGATAGCCCAATGCAACTGTAAGATTTGGCATAGGCGGGCAAAGTTGAGGGCCATGATCGGTCAGCTGCCGAACGATGTGATGAGATGTGACCCCCATCGATCCGCGTATGAACTAGCTCGGCGTAGAGTTGTATTGTATGTAGCCGCGAGGCGGTCGTGCTGTATTTTCCATTGATAACAGTGTCGCAGCAAACTGTAAGGGCGACCAAGTCCCTCAAGGGCGCAAAGCCGCCAAAAGCTGGCTGCCCCTCCTCACGCTGGCTCTGGCTTGCGCGCCTCACAGCTTCGGACCTGGGCTAGAACGCTCGTTCCTGACTAGGAGCTAGTGTGCGGGGGACGTAGGACCCTTTCAGGCCTGTGGCTAGTGAAAGAAGCAGTGAGGACGCCCCTGGGTTAGGGATCGTCCTCCCCCAGCCTCCTCGAACACCATCCCATCCCCTGTGTCTCCATCGTGGGTCACCTCGACCTCAGTCTCTCAGCGTTACTTCGCGCTGTCTGCGAGGGCCGTATGTACCGTTGCGGATGTCTTGAGCCCGCTGAGCTCCCCCGCGTCTGTTCGAATGTGTGTTTGACTCGACCATGGAGCTATCTCTCTGCTATCTGGGCGCATCCGGAGATTGTGCTGTGCAGATTAGTTATGATGGCTCTTTGTTAATGGCGTTTATTCTGGGTGTCAAGCCCACGTGAAAGATTAGCCACCGGAGCTCCGTCGAAGCCGCGCTACGATAGTGAGGATACGCTGTGTTAGAATCTGTAGCCCACTTGAGCAAGGCGACTAGCAAAATCCATTGAATGCGCTGCCTGCCGAGTCGGGTATCAGTGCCAGACGTCTCTTGGCACTGATGATTTGCACACTTGCCGGCCCGATACTTGCGAGAGTTGCCATTGACAGTGTATTAGTTCCAGTATGGAGACGCAAGTCAGGGAATACAGTAGGGACTGGCGTGGGAGTGAGGGGTCTTCGTATCTTTCGGGTTCCATTGATGATACATCGGCCGCGTTAGACAGGGCTCACCCGCCGGCCTGTAGCGCCCGTGGTGTACTGGAAGCAGCCGCCCTTGGGCAGGGCGTCTGAGACAGAAGAGCGTAATTGTGCCGCTGAACCGCCTCGTTTTTTTTTTGTGGCAAACGATGCCGGCCCTGGGCTATTTCTCAAAGAGATCACCAACCTGTGTAGTGTCGCAGAGGCGGAGACCCATGGGGTGGATTCCTGCTTCCCAAGCAGAAGTGTTTGGGCTTCCACTAGTGCATCTCGGCCTGCATCGCCGTTCCCTAGCAGTGATACTGTGGAAACCATCTCTCACTCTCGTTGAGACACTGCGACACCGCTAGCGGAGGGTCGCGTAAACAACGAGTCAGTTGCGATTGTGGACTGGGAAGAACACTGCGGGAGGAAAACCGCCAACGTTCCGGGGCTGGCCCCCGAGCTGGTCAGAGTCCAGGCAGGCAGCGTGTGAAGAACGGCAACCGCAAGAGGCGCGGTCTGTTACGGACTTGCGAGTCGCCTTTTCCGCAACTCGCAACCGAGCTGCATTTATCACCGTTGTATTTTCCAACTTGACACCCATCCAAGGTAACGCGGTGAACCTGGAATTCAGTGGCCGGTAGCAGGCCTCGTGTGTCAGTCGCCCGGCGTGCTCAGGCCACAATTCCGCAGCGAGAAGAAACACACCGGGCAGGGCATGCTGCGCTGTTTGCTGCAATGACGGCAAAGCCCGCTGTCAGGTCAGGCGAGAGCGGCGGTCAATGGATCCGGTTGGAAATGAGGGCGGATCATGACAGGCATTGCCTGCCTCGCCGGGGTGAGAAGACGATTCTTCAGGTGACGACCTGAAGCAAGCCATATACGGATAGCAAACCCTTGGCCGATGAGGCCGGGGCAGGGTCCAGCAAGGCTTGTCGATGGTGCAAGCTGAGTGGCTTCTGACTTCTGAGTCCTGACGACCAGCGGCTCGAGACGAACAAGGCCCAGCACCGGAGTCGGATGCGAGATTCGAAATGAAGGCAAAGAACTGGGTCGCGGCTGACAAAAGGAGGCAACTACATGTTCGGTAAGGTACTGTGTAAGGTATTCTCTCTCCGTCCGGCTGTCAGCCCCCTTCGAGAGACCCGAAGGAATGGAACTGCGCGGCACAGGTGAGCAGAGAAAGCCAAGTCGGGCCTGGTGTATCCCCTGGGGGCCGTTGTTCACTGCTCGCTGCCCGTCGACATGGCTCAGGCCAGGGCTGGCACGCCGCCGCACAAGGGCAGCTTGTTGGTCGTGGCGTGGGATGATGCAGCGGTTTCCATTGGCTTGGGATTGGTGTTGCCCGGTTGGCAGCCATTGTCCCTTGCCATTGGATAAGATCACGGCCACAACCGGCATCGGAAATTTCCCTCATCCTCTCTGCCCAGGCACGTCAGGTTCCCAGCTCGAGGGAGCCAGCAAACCGACTGACCAATCGAGTTCCCGTGTGTCGCTCCATTTGGACATGGCTTCTTGGGTTGGATGTTGCCCACGAGAGCTCCCCTCCCCATAATCTGCAGTTTTGCAACGGTTGTGGTCGACGTCACCACTACTCTAGACCAAGCACAACGGCTCAAGCACACTAATCGTTTCCAGCGTGCTCGTTCGAAGGCAACATCCAATCGTTGCTTGGCCATCAACAGACAGCTCTGGTTGGCGTGCTTTGTTGCTTTAATTCGTAGGCCGTCGCCCTGGTCTCGGCAAACCCTTGCATCCTTCTTACTGGCTTGCGACGTTCTGATGGCTTGTCACACTCACAACTCGCTTCTAACCAACAATGCTCATAAGTGACTTGGGCAATGTTCAACTGCCGCGAGCCCACAAATCCGTTCTCATTGATCGCGCCAATTCCAAGCTGCTCTTTTTCGCCAGTTGCCCAGTTCAATGTCGGTCTCGGAACACCATGGCATCGTATAGTTCGACATCGCCGTGTCCGTAATTCGATATCTGTTCTTGTACTCCGTACGCGCTTCAATAGGATTCAACCAGGAGTGCCCCGGCTCCATGCCCCAGCAAATCTGGAAAAAAAAAAAAAAAAACACCGTCCAGACCGCTGCCTGCCGGCCGCAGCCATACTTACATGTCGTGCGTTGAAGCCAAAGTATGCTTGCCATGACGCTCTTTCTCATAGTTGGAAATCGTAACCCTTGACCCATGAAAACTACCCTGCCAGTCTGTGGCCGTAGCGCTGGAGACATGAGTGCCTATCCTTGCGAGAGGTTCATGGTTTATCCATAGACGAGGCCATGTCGAGGAAAAGAGTACCTATCTCCAGCATTTCCGTCCGTCCATGCTCGTCTACTGCGTACGCAGTATCCGTACAATGTTCAACACGGCAGAGGGAAGTGGGCTTCGAAAATCGAAACCCCCACATGCAGTTCAACGTTGCCCTGGGATTGCTCAGTATGTCCAGGACCGGGTTGCATTGAAAAGGAGACAATGCCGCGGCGGATACCCAGAGCAGGCACCAGGGGCCAAGGGGGTTGCTGTCAACGTTTGATGTGCACTCACGGATGAAATAAGCCTGGGCCAATTGCTGAACTTGTCTGTCAAGGACCAAGGTCCACCAGCCTAAATGAATTGGCACTCTTGAATTGCTGAGGGATTGCCCGGGATGGCGTCGTCGACCGTACGAAGATCTCTTCAAAGCCAGTTTGGACGACATGCTGGACTGTCGTACTTCGGTGCCGGTCTCTTCCACAGTCCGTTTGACGAGACTGCGGGCTTGATCCTTGATGCCTTGGTTCTGCGGCCGCCCATATGGTCTAGCGGCTCTCCAAACCCGAATTATAAACCTTTTTTTTGTCCTTTGATAACGTGCCGGCAACGAGCGATTCAACGAATATTCGTCCGGTAACTAGGGTAGAGGTTCGCACTCGGCTTTGGAGTTTGAGGCTATTGTTTAACTTCATTGCGATATTGACGATGAGTTTTTGTGCGGTTAGGCCAATCCTAGCGAACTAAGGCCTTGAGTTGTCTGTTTGAGAAGGGATCTTCAGGTACAGAAACAGCCACGGACCAGGAGAGAAACCCCCAGGCATGCCTGCGGCCTGCGCTCGCCGACGATCCATGTTTCATCAGGGTATATTTCATTCTTTTCTGCCCACACAAACCCACAGAGACTCCGACTACGGCGGAGTCACGATGTCGGCATATCATGGGAGAAAGGGTTGTGATTGTCATCTTGGTCTTGTCGGGTCTTTCTTTATATGCAATATGACGAGTTTCTCCCAACGCTTCCCCAATCATCTCTCTGGATAATTCCCGGTCGTCTGGTATTCAGGTTGGCCAGCACGCCAGATATAGCTTCGAGAAGATTGGAATCTTGTTAGACCCAGTGTATTCTTCTTTCTTTGTCTTCTTCAGGTACTTGTCTCCGGATCGTGGCGGCGAAAATTGGAGCAAGTCCGATGTGTCCGTGTCCAATTTCCCCATCCCCAACAAGGGTTATCTTCGGTGTTGGGTGGCTCGCTCTGGAAACAACGGCTCGATATTACAACCGGTAATTCGGACACAGCCTCGAGAATACGCGGCGAAGGAACAATCTAGTCTTGGAGAAGCGTGGAAATTTGATATGCTTTCCCTCTCCAGCGTTTTTGCCACAGAGACTTCCGCCGAAACCGAGAGAGCAACGCTCTGAGCTGTCTTTCCTCGATGAGAGACATGTAACAATTTCGTCTGATACTCCAAATTTTCTGAATCATCCCCACATAGACCCAGCGGTGGCACGTGGTACGGGTATCTCTATTGTCAGCTCAGCCCATCACAAAGGCCTCTCGTCAAGCCATACCCTTTGGTGCGAGCAGGCATCGCGAGTCACACGCCCTGTATCGCGATATTTGCATCTTTTTGGGGTTCACAAACTCTTTCAGTTTTCTCTCCATCCGGGACCTGTTTTGGTCATTGTCGCCTTGGCCCCCTAGGACACTGACATAGCGAACCTCGGTTTGGTAAAACCTGGAGCACCCCAGGACAGAGTGTTGTATATCTCAAGAGCCACCTTGCAAGAAGATGGCACGAAGTCGTCTCCTTGACCAATCAGTAGTTGACTGGGTTCCGTAATCATGCAGATGTTGATGAGGGAGACGCAAAAAGATGGAGGCAGGCACGAATAGATGTGTCAGTTGTGTGACTGAGCGTAGCTGCAAGTTTTGCCCTGTGCATCCCACTCGACGCTTGATTATTCTTCATATCAGCCTATCAGTACCTCTATCAGATGCTTGAGGCCGCAACCCCATTGCGACGGACTTGTGTCGTCTCTCCGCATGATGTTGAGAAGATCTCCCATGAGAGTTGCCCAGATTCGTGCGAGGGTAGAACGGGCATGCTGCCGTAGAGGTTATCCCGGAGCATCGCGGCAGACGAAAAATGGCGTGATAGCTTGGGGGGGTTCAGGGCGGTGACGAGCTAGTCATTGGCAGGGTCGTATAGCAGAGGACGTGCACCGCAGGAGCAGTCCAGCCCCCCCTGAGTGACAGACTTGGGATGGGCGGAAGACGATCTCTGCGGAAGCAGAATTCCAGAGCCTGAGTTGGCGGAGGTCTGGATGAGATGTGGACATAACCACTGGCAGACCTGGGTCTCTCGAACACTCCAACAAGGGAGATCCACGGCAGAGAAAGGGTGCTCCCACTCAGACGGAAGGGACAATGATGTCTGGCAGTATGGCCTATCAACATCGAAATGCTGGGCAACGCGGATAGCTGGTCTGGTCCCAATTGAGGCCGGGCCGAACATACTACTCGAGGAACGTTTTCGATATCAAAGGACGCCCATAGTATCCCGTTACGTAGGTGATTCTGCTTGAAGAATGTAGAGTCTCTAGTCACCGAAGAAGCTTGCAGTTTGTGACACCGTTAGTCCGTTCTGAAATGAGAAAGAGTGTGAAACGGCCAATCGAATGCGTATGGCTGACGCCGATGCTGGTGGGGCACCGGCTTCGATGCGTGAGAGCTATTGGCCGAGCAAGTCGTTCCTGCATAGGGGCGGAACCTGCATGAAGGTACGGATACCCCTATATTTGGTGAATGCTAAGGTTCCTCTCCCCCCGGACCATGACGGGCCTCTGGAGCTTGTGGAAGATGAAAACCAGCTCGGCGCAACCATGAGTGCCAGGTGAAGATTCTTCATCCAATCAATGTATTGCGGAATGCGGTCAGTATCCCATGTCTACTCTGAAATGATGGCATGATACTGTGATCCTGAATCTGGACGGATATGTGCCAAGTCGGTGGACGGAGACAAGAATTAGAAAACGTTTGACGATGATCCGTAAAAAAATTGGCCCAGGGGAAGACTAGAAAACTGCTCAGAGGGCTACCGGGCGCACATTGCGCGTGCTGTGAATTCCTTGGAAAGTATTCTGTTCTCGTTCTTCATGTATTCGTACGAATGAAGAGTATGTACGAATGGAGTGTGTGTGCAGGTGACAGACGAGACTCAGCGGCTCAATCTAGCGAGCGTTCCTTCTGGAGACCAGAACTAGGACTGCCAATGTGCTGAGGATTCCGATATGGCGATCCTTGGGCGATTAGTCCCCCAGGCGGGTGCAGCAAGTCCTTGGAATGGTTCGGGTCGACATGAACGGTGTAAAGTTTGCTGTTGAGACCGGGTGCCGGAGTTGCGTCCACCCCAAGCTAATGCACGCCCTTTCACACAGTAGAGGCGAACGCATGGTCTGTGGTAGTGGCCGTCGCAGATCGAGCAGTGTTTCGATAGCAGTGCAAAGCCACAGTTGCACCCTACGTGTGTGACTGATGTGATGTTTGAGGGGTGATTGATAAATGCCATGTCATGTGTGTGATGGAAACTGTTGTCGAGATGTGTCTGACAATGGAAACGTGAACGAGCCATGGTGAGCAGCGAATACTAGCGCTCCTGAAACTCGATCGTGACTATGGAGCCAAGAAGCAGATGAAGTTTGTTGAGGTTTGCTCTTTTTCGGATGTGAACGGCTGGATGGGTGCCATGTACCAAGCATTGCTGTGCTCTGGAAGTAAACCACCTAATTGTCGTATATACGCCTGTGGGTTGGAAGAGACAGTCGTCGAGTCTAGAAGAGAGGGGTATAGATCCGAGTCGAGAGGCAAGATCCTTGGCTGCGGCCGCGAATAGCCTGGGAGGTCTGTTCGCGGCTCCCGTTCCCAAGACCGATCTGGTGTTTGTAGCGTCAAGCCTCGAGGGATCAATTTTCTGCTCGCCACGTTCTTGGTCCCCCGACGATGATAGTAACAGAGCTAACCATGACGGGGCGGTGCAGCCGAGATGACGAACGGAGCGTTTTCATTCACCTTCGCAGACGGTGTCGACGACATCGTATGGGCATTGGTTTGACTCGTTCTTGGTAGTGTTTGGCCCGGCGGTGTCCATATCTTGGACATCTAGGATAATGGATGGTTGTCTGTCACTGGCGGGTCTAGTTATTTTCAGGATACGCACGGCACGGCACAGTGGTGGGCCTCGCCTATGCAGTGAACGGACAGTCATCAAAGTTGAAGAGGGACGGTCTGCGGTCTGCTCCGAGCAAAAGGAGAGAGGATGGTGACCAGGTCGGTTGCGGGAGGTAGTGGTCATGGTAATGGTAGTGGTAGTGGTGGTGGTGGTGGTGGTGGTGGTGGTGTGCGAGGTTGTCGAGTAGTGTCCATAGTTGGGGAATCCGGTGGTTTCCATCACGTTGGTGGCCTCGGGGAAGAAGCCGCTGGTTGCCCGCTCAATGCAGCAAGAGGATGGAGGGGGAGGGGGGGTTCTGTGGCAAGTACTGTTCTGGAAAGCTGCGTCTAACAGAAATCCTACGTGAGGCAGATAGAGTGCCTAGGCCTAGTCGAGCCTGCACGGAGTAAGATCACTTCCCTCCTCTTTCCTTCCAGTTGATAGTTGCTGGAGATGTCTTTACTGAGAGTAAGGTAGTCGCGACGGCTTAGGCCACATCTCTTTCCCAATTTACCTGTGAACAGAATATCAAGGTAGGCAGGTGTCGAGCACGTTTACCTCAGGTCAGCAAGCTCACTAAGCCCAGCACGACGAGAGGTATTTACCGGGGACTTATGTAATACGATACTTGCTCTACCTAACTTTACTCCTCCGTACGCAGTACCTTACTCCGTACCCAGGTGCCTACCTTACCCTCACAGAGCTCACAGTACGTACCTTCCTCACAGAACACCTAGGTATCCCGAAGGTAAGGTAAAGACAAGTAACCGGGTGATGTGATGGATGACGGGACTGAAGGACCAGAACAGTGAACTTGAACATACCTTATCCATAAAAAAGATACGTCCCGTTTCGGCCCCGTTTCAGATCAAGTGATTCTACGGGGTCTGCTCATTGGCCCGCCGGATTCTGGAACGAGTGGGAGCTCACCGGTGCTCCGCCCCACATCCCCCCGACTGCAGCCTGCAGCTCAGTCTGCAGTATCTCTCACGCCGGCGAGCCAATTATCCTCAGGCTCGCAAGCATGCCAGCGGTGGCTGGGAAGTCGAGGAGGGACCCCGGGTATGGACAGAATCATCGTGATGATAGGAAGGCTGGGTACGGACACTAACCTCGGTCTCAGAGTTTTAACTTATTCCATTCTTGCCTATGGATAGGGCCACCAGTGACAAGGCCCCCAAACACCAGAACTCATGGTACGCAAAGAGAACCAATCCATCCAGGTCATTTCGCAAAGTGTTAGTCAACCCAACTTGGGTCCAGCCACGAAGCAAGACCACCAGGCTTCCAGCTGAACTGCTGTTTTACACTAGCAGCAGCCACATGGGGCTGTCCAAGACCGAACCTAGAATAGGTCCCACGTTTTATCCCGGACGATCATCCCTCCCACGTGAGGACCAGTGGGTTAAAGTCTTCTCCGGTTCTTCTTTTTGCGTTGCCCATGATGCTCATCTTCGTCATTCGGGACTTGATCCTAGGGATCCACGATGATCCTGTGAAGTCTCGAAGCTGAATAATTGCCACCAAGACTGAAACGAAAGGGGCATGTAAGCTGTAGCCATGATTGGTATCTCACCATCATTCTTTCCCCGTTTGTAATAAGTGGCAAGTCTAGTAGGTGTTGGTGGTGTGAGTCTGCCGCACCAGCTTGCATCCAAGATTCCCAGGCCAGAGTGAGCCACTCATAATGAGTACAGGCATCATTGTATACACAAAACTGGTGATGGTGTATGCGTGTTCGTGTACGTGTGTGTGTATCTGCTCTGCCGTTTCTTCTTACCGCACCTATCGCCTAACCCGAATGAACGTGAACCTACGTGTCTAATTGTCCGAGTTCATATCGTTTCCCTTGGATATGTGGCAATTGTGCACACTATGCCCCTCATTGCGGATGAGGTTGAAGGGACCTGCCCCTTGTGGCGTGACGACTTTTGTTAACTTACTGTCACCAGACCAGAACCAGACTACTAACGGCATTTCCCGTTGCGGACTATCCAGTGTATATCACCCAGAACTAAGATTCTCAGGCACCAGAGTCCGAAGGGTAGGCCGTTGATTGAGCCTTGCGGCCACTGTCTGCGGTGCGTTCTGGGCGTTTGATGTGGTAGCCGGAGCAATTGCCATGCGACGCAAAATCAAGGAACTGCACCACCAGTGGGACATGCTTAGCACCTGCAGTAGTTCACCCTCATGGATTTGTTACCCCATTGGGATGGCCAGGACGTGACCGAGGCACACCTCGCCGGTCCAAGTGTCGAATTGCGTAAAAAAGTGGTACGAGAGACTGATACTGTGTTCGTTCAGTATCCGTAACGACCTAAACGATTCATTCCTTCGAGTCTAGCCATATCCTCTGCGGATTCTTTACCCGTTTGGACAAGAGGCTGGCAATGTCAGGGTATGGGATAGGGTACGTACGGCGGAATGACCGCTAGGAATTTAGGAGACTTCTATCCGCACTGGATTTCAGTGTGATCCGAAGACACTGGCTTGCATGACAGCCACTTGCAAGTAGGTGAGTCTGCAAGTGGACTATCTCTACCGGTTGACGAACTGCGATTTGCTTGTCAGATTCGTTATAGTACATAGGATTCGGGACTGAAGATTGGACGCGAATGGTGATTGAGTCCATGTAGAATGCAACCCCCACAATCGGCCGGTGGCACGGCCAGGAAGCCAGGCACGCCGCACACATGAGGACGAGTAGTGGAGGGCCGGTAAACAAGCAGAGACAGGCCAGGCATGTCGGCCACGTTTCGTCAGCATCTTGGTCGCAGATCATCCACTTGCGACCGAACGTAGTGACCCTTTTTCTCTCCCCGCCCCCTTTTCAACTCTCTTCGTGCCTGGACCGAGAGGAAGAGGCGTAGGTCTGTGCGCAATCAATGTTAGAGAGCATCCGTAAACTGGAGTCCACAAGCCATGGAGACGGGACGGGAATAGGTGAATGGGGAGAAGAAATGGTCAATCACCATGTGGTAAGGAGTAGAGTATTGAGCCAGAGTCGAGAGCAATGTGGTTGAGAGACTCGACTATCTGACGATACATGATGCAGGTAGACAATCGAGAGGGGCTCTTGGTAGCATTCGGGAATTTCTTGTCTGATCTGAGAGGGGCCAGGGGTACCTAACGGCATGGCATGCAATGTGGAGGAGAGCATGCGGATGCTAACTTGCTGCTGCTGCACAACGCCACATGAGGAGAGCCACAAGTGGCGTCTGCAGATTATCACAAAGACGGTCAGGACGTTTGTGGAAGAAATAGTAACACAAGGTAGCGCACCTGCATATGTTTCGAACCAAAAGCTGACAATGTCTGGTTCAATGACACTCTGAGGGCTTTTTCTGGTGATGCGACTTGGTGGAATACTTTGTAGATGCGTGGGAGGCGTTGCAGTCTTCACAACATGTGGGGTCAATTGGGGGGCGATGATTTGCTCAGTCACCTCAGATTTGGGGGGTAAGGTAGTGGGAAAGCGTGGGAAAGCGTGGGAGGAGGGCTGGGGTAAGGTATCCCGAGGGCGGTGAGGCAGCGAGGTCCAGTCCCAGTATTCGTACACTACTCCGTACCTTACTCCGTATGCTCTTGCCGTGCTTTCCTCTTGCCTTGGTGCAAGGAACCGAGGGAAGGAAAGACTCTCACCCTTTTCGGCCCAATGTGGGGTGGGAACGACACCGATCACCAATGGAAGGACCACTGAGAAGAGGGTAGGCACGGCTCTGGAACAGGTCAATGCGGGGAAGTTGAGAGGCACACACACACGGCACAGTAATGTAGGTACTCCGTAAGACAAGAGCGAAAAAGGGCAAGCCGCAAGAGAGAAGGAAGGCGTGTAAGTCAGACCTCCTCTCCCACCGGCACTCGAAAACTTTGCGATGGCAATGGCGTTTCTGTTGATGCAGGTGGTTCCCGAAAGATATCTTTCAGAAAAATGAAAGCAACAACAGACGGAAGTGTACGAAATCGTGGACAGGAGGAGCATGATCACCTCCAAGCGCAGTGCTCTTGTAGGTGCGGTTAAGAAGATGAAGCCTCGAGAGAAGGTGACTGCCTCCGGAGTACCTGCCTTGATTTTCCTTGCATCGCAGCTAATTCGGAGCAAGAAGGCAAGAACGTTAATGAGTGCCTTCCTAAGTTGAGTCAGTTCCGCAGAGTCAAGAGTCACGAGTCACATACAAATGCCAACCACGTCCATACGGGTAGGTATTCAGGTTGATGGAGTTCACATACATCTTCAATCCCGGAGGGGAGGCAAAGCACATACACTACAATACACCACAAGAAACACAAGTGACGACCATGATGCTTGTCTCCCCCCCTCCATTGCCACGTTTTCTTTGGCCCCAAAACACATGTGCCAGTCGCCAAATCCCTGGCTTCTTTCCCGTGCCTGGACCGACTTGCACTCCCGCTTCCCGCCTCCACCCGTCAATACAATACGCAACCATCAACGAACATCGCGAACTTCGTAGAGAGCCAATACACGCCCGATGACCCTCATCATCACCTTCGGCCCCTCAGCCCGTGCACCATCTCGTTCCCACCGCTCTTTAGGTCTCCAACTCAATTGATCGACAACCCTTTTCATTACGCATAAGGGTGCCATCCAAAGGACAGTTATCCCACCCCACCCCACCTATTTGCCCTCGGGTCATCACCGTCTTGTTGATGACGGAGTGCAAGAGCATCTTTCTTACCCTGAAGCTGCTAGGTTGTCAAGCGATGCGTGTTACACTTCACCAAATGCGCTCCACTTCGTCGCCTAGTACACACCCCTTCTCGAGCAAAGGCCGCTTCGTCTCCTACACTATCGGGCTGTGGGTGGTACATTGGAGGCCATTGTCGAGACATCTAGACACTTGTACCTCCCTCTGACGCTATTCAAGCCTCGTTGCGTGCCGGAGCCGGCCGGCCGGGGCCGTTTTTGCCGTGACGCCCGGTCTGATAGCATGGTGTACCAAAAGGAGCACTTCTTGGGCCGCTACGTCTGCCGCACCACCATCCCATGTTCAAACTGCCCTATCGATAGCAGCAAGACCCGAGAGCCTCATAAAAAGAGAGAGTACCTACACACAAGGCGCTAGACAACATGGAATGGTGTTTTTCGAGCGAGACAATAGCATTTTGCGAATGAGGTGGAGGTCAACGGTGCCGAGTCATCTTTAACAGTCGTGGGGGCCTCGGCGACGATATCCTGCCTTCGCGCAAAGATCTCTGCCTTGCTGGCTCGGTTGCGACTGACGTGCATGGCAATCTCCAATGGCCCAGTTTTGGCCAAGGCTCTCTCAGCTCTCCACCAGCAACAGCTCCGGCTCCGAAGTATGGTTCCCCGGCACCTCTTCGTCGAATCCCGCATTACGCTATCATCCCTGTGCACTAGGGTCGGCCTGCTTCTCAAAGCCCCGACCTCACGACTTCTTACGGATAGAGGACCTAACCTGCAAGGAACTGCCAATGGGCTCCATCGGAACGGGGCCTTAGTATGCCACCGACTCCTGTCAGGAGGGCAAGGCCGCGATGTGTACGGAGTAGCTAGGGTTGATAAGGCAGGCCACCACCGGGCGAAGAAGGGCCGCCATTGGTGAGCCGCTCCTTTGCAACCTATCATAGCCCGCAGCCTCACACCACCCGCCTGTTGCGCACGGGCACCTATCCGTACTGTCGAAAATCTACTGTAGGACGACTCTCGATTAGTCTCTGACAAGTAGCTGTCGCCAGTGACTTTTCAGATGCAGATCCAACGTACGACGGGAAGACGAACAGGGGAAACGACGAGTCTAAGCCGCTGTTTGCGCCAACATATCTGACTGGGCGTAGCATGCGTCTGTGGCTGCTCGACGAAGTGACTCTGACTTGACGGTGCTTACCTGACGCTTCAAATATCGAAAATAGCTGCGATTCGATAAGCCCTGACTCCTGAGGGAGATTATGCTTACTCAACCTATGGTTTACAGTCGGCAAGCCTCTGGGGCGTTTAATGCCCAAAACCTGGTGCAATTGTCCTATCACAACTCGTCTCTGAGACTGGTGATAGGCGGACTGTGCAATTTGGGAGGGGGTAAGGACATGAAAACTTCGACACTGAGCCGTGGTTGCAAGAAGAGGCACTGGGGCAGGCCATCGACAGCCCCCGTTATGGCTCTTGCAACCTTAACGCCCACCCAGCGGCGGGATGTGGCCGCGGTGACAGGTAATCCGCAATGGGGTTATTCGGCAACAGACGAAAAAAAAGCAATGTGAGGCTTAATCATGGCGATGGGATAAACGCACGAATCCATTTTCTAAGCGGCGCGAGTGAGGAAACGCTGACGTGCGATTACAGCAGCACCAATTTGCGACTGATCTCTACACAATCTATCAGCAGCTGGCCTGATGCCGTTTAGTACGCAACCCGTTGGTAAAACCATGGTCGAGAGAGCATGAACGAGATGTTCCCAAATGAGCACCAAATCTGACTTATCGTTGGTGGCCGGCTAGGATATTACAGCCTTTGCTTAATCTAGAGAACTAGAGTCTGGGGTAACTCTAGGGCATCGAAGCTTGAACCGAAACGGACCGAACGACATGATGATCCGCAGATTCAGATGGCTTGACACTAATGACAACGATCAAATGAGGCCATCAAAAGTCAGTGAATGTTAGCCTAGGGCAATGGAATGCGACAGGAGATGTATGGTACTGTTAGGGCTGTCAGCCTAGCCTTCCAGCTCACCCCTGAGAAATCGGCATTTGAGTTCAAGACCCATGGACCTACAACTTGCGAAAAGTGGTCAGCTTGACCGAAAGTCCAAACAATCAGCCCGACGTTCGACACACATCCGCGCGCTGTTGAAGTCTTTGCAGATTACATGCCGCACTCGACCTACATGGACCCCTTTTCTCTCAGCTTTGCCACGTCTAGAGAGGCGCAAGCTACAGGGGACACCCGCACTGATCGAGTCAAGCTCTGGATACCTCATGAAGTAGCAAGGTGCTTGACGAAATCACGGCATCTCCATTATCAGACCCTCCACGAAGCAAGCCCCTGTTCGGAACACCACTTCGGATGCGAGCCGGTATGAGAGACGGTCTGCTTAAGGTGTGGAGGGTTCAAAGGTCATGCCAATGTCCCCCTCGCACATCCTTGAGGAGGGTTGGTGGACGCGCTGGCCTAGGTGAAAATTGAGCTGCCGTGGGGCCATGCTTGGGCATTGAGGATGATTGACAAATAGCATGGATTCCCCTGCCTCGTCTTGGTGAAGAATTTCGCGCGGCGCGGGACGGTTGCAACCGTTCCAAGTTGTTTATTCCCCCTTCTACAACTTACCTATTGCTTCCAGCAAGTCTACATATCATCTTTCAAAGTACACGGTCATCTTCGGCGGTCAAAGCCCATCACAGGCGCATCATCGATAGTTTGTTTTCGCCGAGAGCGTTCTTGTTCAGCCAGAGGACGTCAAGTATAATTACACTCGGCGCATGTTTTTGTTGAATTTCGACTTGATGGCAACGACAACGTAGGTTAGACCCTACTGGCGACCCGTTGCGATTCTGCAAGCTGACAGCGATGCCTTGTCCTGGGGAGACGGGAGCTATTCGTTCCGATTCGTGACAGCATCTTGAGCCATATAGGAGAGGAATTTTCATCTGACAGGGATCGAAGAGAGGTAAATCCCACATAGACACCACTGCTTCTGTTTGACTCCTGTCGTGGGCTTCATGGAGAAGAGCTCCAACGACTCTTGGCCCCCCCTGGACGATGTTGAGGCAGTGTGTCAGTATGAGGAGGGTTAAATCCTAGGGTGGCTGACAAAATAGGTCCATTCCGAGCTGCACTCTTGAAACAACACGGGCCATATTGCAGCACTTTTCGGTGCCCGGCGGCGCATGAGTACGGAGTAGTCACCGCCATAGACAATGACGAAAGGTACTCTGGCATGTCTGGTACTTACGTCCCCCAACGCCAGGGGACAGTAATCGAGTTTTGTTTCTTGGGGGCTAACAATGTCGGCAAGTCTCCAACGAGCAGGGGCTTGCAACCAGACCAACCCAGTGATAAGAGAGCTAGGGACGAGATACCAGGGCGGTCAACACCACAAACTCAAGTGGGCAAAAAAACAAACAGCGTCGGCTACGGTTGGCCTGACCCAAGCTTGGACTGAGGCCTCTCCATTTGCACTGCAATGGTTTGGCAGATGTAACTCCGGCCTGCAGCTGTCGTTGACGGCTCTTGTCGAGACCACGCGTTTGGCGGAGTATGCTGCCACAGACACCCGGTGATTGATGTGTTTGAATGTAACCAAACATGGAGGGGCCATGTTCATATGAGGGAAGAAGCCTCCACCTGCGAAGTTGACGACAGCACTGCAGTCGTCGAAGCGTCACGTACGGCACTGACATCTTGACAACTACGGATGGAGATCAGGAGGGGCACATGAGGGGACCATTGGTAAGCTCATGAGCGCTTTTTCTTCTTCTTTCTTTTACCCTAATCTTTGATTCTATTTCAAGCCCAAGCTCAGGGACAAGCCTTCTCCATAGGAGCTTGGAATGTGGGCGTGCAGCTGCCGGGCGTCAATAACCTAGATGCTTGTTTGCTGGGTACGAGACCTGTCACGATAAAATTCCCTTCCGTTGCGGGCTGTTCGAAATATGCTTCGTCAACAAGAGCCGCTTTCCAATGGGTTACCGACGCGGCCTCGAGGCTTTGCAGAGCTTAAGACTGGGGCAGCAAACCATCAGACGACTGAAGAGTCAAGGTACGCCCGGAAACTTGAAAGGCGCAAAAGGATTTACGTAGCACATCGGCTTGGACAACTAGAACGCGCCGCGAAGTTACGCTACTCCACGGGGAAGGCGGATCACGATCAAACAAGGACAAGAAGCTTTCTTGTCTGTCATCTGGCATGCGGGATGCGGTCTAGTGCAGCTGCGACAAGCTTGCATCGATAGACGGGCTGAACGAAGAGGATGCGACGCAAGGAAGAAGCATTACGCTGCGTAGCGAAGGGCGGCTGCGATTTGGCAGCGCTGACATGACATGACGATGCCACACGTCTGCAGATTCATGGTCAAACTCTAAAAGCTTGCGGTATTCGGACATAGAACAGACTATCCATCCAGTCCTGCACAAGGAAGTGGGGAGGAGATGAGCCACTGAGTTTTGGCAGGCAATCGGAGTGTGGCGGCAACAGACACAGGGCATAAATCCCGACTCCCAAGAGATGTGTGGGCAGAGCCCTTCAACAAAGTGTGGGTTGAGAGGAGAAGGTAGGTCGATACGCATTTCAGAATCGAGCAAGGCGGTGGCCAGTCAGTGAAGGATTCGATCGATACCTTGCCGGAATCTACACTACCGTATGTGACGAGCCGGGGCCGAATCTCTCCTCTGCGGCTGCAACATATCTCGTCCCTCTCCACCGGAGTTTGTGCGACCATGCAGCACAAAAGGTAGCAGGCTGCAGGACAGACTCTTCACACCAGGACTGTCTCCTCAATCCGGTCAGAGCTGCAGATGTTTACTTGGGCTGTCAGCTTCCGCCTCCAGTCCTCTTGAGGCGGCTTGATCACTAACTTCACGGGCTTGACTGAGGCGCACTACGTCAGTCTCAAAGCTTACAACATGTCATCCATCCACAATCCTCCAGTATGCCAATACCCCCTCATGAGTTGTGCTCTTATTACTCCGTACACACATCGACAGAACGAGCATCAAAAATGGGAGCATCAGGTCGACACATGCAACATGACACACCATCCTCGTTCTTCACCCCACCACCTTCGCTACCTGTCACTGCGGCTTCTCATGCCGTCCCCATCCTCTTGTACAACCCTACACAATACCTTATCCTGGGCCTGGGATGGGTCGGCAGCACTGAGCAGACAACCACAACGACGGTGGCCGGGGGGGTAAGAAAATGGTCTTTTTTCCTCAGTCTGCGGTGGGGGAGACAGAGAGCGAGCAGGGAGACAAGTTACGTACCTCGAGCAGAGGGGCAGAGTGGGAGAAGAAGAGACAGTGAGGAAAAGGTGTGTGCCACCCAGAAGCGGCCAGCTCGGAGCCAAGGGGGGAGACCCCGGCGACCATGGGCCTGCAGTAGGCCCGCATCCCTTTTTTGCCTTCGGGTGCGGATGCTCTCCCACCCCTGCCGGAGGTTTGGTTCTTGGCATAGACTTTCTCGGGCGACACCCCCCCTTCCCCTTCCCTTTCCCTCGCAGTGGCCCTTGTCCCTGAAAGCGAAGGTCTTTTGCTAGTAATGGCTTTGTAGACAGACAGCTTCAAGGTCTCTTTCCGCGGAGGTCCTCTGTAAGCCCTGGCCATACCTATCCTCCTCTCCTGTTCCCGGTCTCACTCTTTCGGTGTCCGAGGTTCCAACGTTGTACCTACAAGCTACGGATACTGCGTCCGCTACTGCTGCTGCTGCTGCTGCTGCTGTACGCTGAAGAAGTGAGAGATTGAGTACGGGTAGGCGGGCTTTGGAGGGGGGTCGGGAACAGGGAAGGCGGACTTGGCCCCGAAACCGCGAAGCATGTCTCCTCCTGCTGTCTCTCTCATTTTCTCGCTCTTTTCTTCATGGCTAAGCCGGAACGAAGGTTTCTGCCTGGTTTCTCGGTCATTTCTCTAGATTGGCTCCTTATCTCCTTGATATTCGGATGAAGGACGAGTGAGAGAGTGTGAAGAAAGAGGAGAGCGCAAGGAGATTGGCAGCGTTTTTCGCCTCTTTGTCTCGTCCCGGCCATTGGGTGAGAGTTTGAGTTACTAGAGTTAACGGCTTACTTTTCGGTCCTCTTCTCCAATATCCCCCGACGGTCTTAATGCACCGGTGCTATCGGGCAGCTCCTCTCTTGAGCTTTCCCATCCACAGGTGCGCGCGTCGCGTTCCCAATGAGAAACGACGAGTCATTGCTTTGGGGGGTTCTTGGTGGATCATCTAAGAGGAAGCAAGAGGAATAAAGTACGTACTCACGTACAGTACTGTGCGTCTCGGTCGTCGTCTACCAAGTATTCGTACTACGAGGACGACGAAGACTACAACTTGAATAGTATTTCTTTCTATGGATAGGCGTGGGCTGGAGTAGTGGGCGTGGGCGGAGGCGTAGGCTGGAAGCTGGAGGAGCTGTGCTGCTTGGGCGTGGGAGAGAGCGCTACGCAGTATCCGTACGCAGTACATATTACTGTCTACCTTGTCTGGGTACGTACCCCATCTCCCTTTTGAGCCCCTGCCCCCTGGATCCGGCCCCGGTGAGTGGCAGAGACCAGATGCAGAGAAGAGAGACAGAGACACAGAAACAGAGACAGAGGAAAGACAAGAAGCAGACAGGGGAGAGCGAACTCTGCAGGCTTGCAAGTACTCACTGGATGTTTCCCACTGTCCTGTCTCGCCCTGCCATCTCGCCCGCCCACCCTGGGGGGGCCTGGGCCTGAACCCTGTGCCTGTTGACCTGCTGTACCTCGCCTTTCGAGAAACGACGACGACGAAAAAAGAAGAATAACAGAAGACAACGGCGTGGGACAAGACTCCATCCAGTCTTGTTGCGTAAGATACTGTGGAAAAGTGAGTTATCAGCTTTCCGCCCCCATTCAGCCAGGACTATCTCTCTCTCCACGCCTGTATCTTGGTATCTTGTCGCTTGGAATTTTCTTTCTGCTCGCTCAAGAAACGACTTGTGGGGGGTTTCTCCGTCACCCCTTGCACTTGGGCGAGGTCCTTTGCTGCTCACCATTACGACGTTCCTATGGAGCAAGGTTGCGACCGAGTGGGCGGGATAGGAACGTTGGTACGGGTACGGATACATACTGACAGTTTTTTTTATCTCCATGCATTTGATGTTTAGACACACGGAGAGAAAGTGGGAGAGTTTCTACACAGAGTATCCGTTACTCCACGCTCCATGGGTATCCGTACGTAAACCTGATGAGACAGCGACCTCAGCAAGGTTGGCAATTGTGGGGATAAGTATCTGACGTCGTTGAACGGCCACAGCAAGCCGGGCTTCATCGCCAGATTTACGATGGTTTTGGAGCGAGAAGGAGAGAGACAAGAACGCTGGCCCAGCAAAGGTACGCCGAGAGACCCAAACGCCTTTGGTCTCGGTCTAGCCTTGAAAGCCACGGTTTTAACGTATTCTCCAATGTATCGTGTCCCCATCTCTACCAAAGGGGCAAGGAAACCCGCAAAGGGCGACTCTTATTTGAAGACGATAGACAGCCAGACAGCCAGACAGCCAGACCGGGACTGACTGGAAGCGATGCAAGGCTACCTTTTCGTGGTAGTCAATCATTCTGACCATGCATTTCACGACGCCAATGAGAAAAGGCTCTCTCCGCATACTACCTTGAGTTGGGCACCACTTACACCGTCGCTTCGCTTCGCTTGCTTCATTACACTCCATTCGCGTCCTCGATCAGACGTTCGACTGGCTGCCCGTCAACGTAGTCATGTAGTTAGTCTAACTATGGACATTCGTCGTTGGATCAAGGGTTAGCAGCTTCGCCCTCCCTCTCTCTCTCTCTCCTTCTCTCATGCGACGGCCGCCCCGTCCCATCCATCACGGTTGCCTCTGCTACTGCCACAGTAGCGTTTTTGGCTCAGCAACTGCGACGGCTAGTGTAGATGTGTGTGGTTCTTTTCTCGCCCTACCTCCTGCTTTTCTCTCTGGTGTGGCAGGATCAACAACAACATTCTCATACACACAAAGGAAAGGAAACAACCGCAACGTTGGAGCTCACTTTCTTTGTTGTAAAGGAAAAAAATAAAAATCCCCGCCCCGCTGGCTGCCCGCGCAACGGTAATCGAAGCCGCAACCGCATGTCGGCAACGGGAAGGCAAAAAGCCTCTTCTTGAACTGTGATCTTGTGACTCTGTGGATACAGCCTTTTGAACTTCCTCTTCTTCTTCTTCTGCTGCTGCTGTTGTTTGAACGAACTCTTGCTTTGCCTCGCTCGTCTCTTTACTCGCCATCACACTCTTTTATTTTCTCTTGTTCCCGGTTTCTCGTGTGGTTTCGGTTGCTACATTCTCGACGTTACCTCGACTCACTCTTTTCTCTACGCCTACGGTTTGGACAGGGGTGGACATCGTCGTCTCCGTCGTGGTTTTCTCGCGTCTTTTGGGAGCATGCAGTCTACCATCACGCACATTTACGCCCGCTAAGAAAAACCTCAACCCCTCCTCCATCACCGGCAGTCCAGTCATACCTTGCGTCAATCGTCCGTCCTCCAGGAATTGCTTGACTGCTGTCGACATCTGGGCCCAATTGTCTGTGTGCACATCACATCGCCATCTACGCCGACGCCATCACACACATCACACATCACACACACCTTCTTTTGATTCTCCAACACGTTAAACAACCTTGTTCTTCATCTTGGACCCGGACTTGGCTGGAGCTTTTCGAGATCTCCTCACTCTCTCACTCTCTCTTGGCCCCCCTCCGCGTACTCCCACCTTTTTGGACCTCTTGCTGGCTGTATTCCGAAGCTTTCTTTCCAACGACTGTGCTTCCTTGCCGAGAGGACAGACCCCCGACTTTGTCCGTTCGTTAGGGAATTGCGGCCGTGACTTGCGGAACCTCCACCACCACTCCCGCCATCAGAACAGCCCAGCGCCAGCAACACAGCAGCAGAGCGGCGTCGTGGAAAAAGAAACGGTCCTCACATCTCATCTTCAACACCGCTTCGTCCTCACCTCACAGACGCGCTCCCCAACCGTCACCTCAGCCCTGCTCATTCTCCATCCAAACCAGCACCGCTTTCCCAGGGTCCCCCTCACCCAGAGTCATCACCAGCAAGTTTTAATTTTTGTTCATTGCTTCTGGTGCTGGTGTACCGTACAGTGCAGTATCTACATACAGTACCGTACCTGTTTCTCTCCCTCTTTTTTTTTTTTTTTTTTTTGTATCAGATCTCTCTTCCTTCTTTGTAACGTAAAGCAAACTTATCCCCTCTTCTCATACACCTTGCCAACGGTTACCTTCACGGACAGGCGATCCGAGAGGAGAGTAGAAGCTACAGGCCCTTGCTACCGGCATTCCTAGAGCGTCTCATCATTACTCTGCCACCTCGACTCGTCACATTGGGGCCTTGCTTCTTCTTGCCTGCTTTTCGAGCTGTGCACATTTCGAAGGTCCATTGGCCTACGGATATCACTCCCACTCATCACCCGTTTTCCCGCCTCTCTTGCCCCCAGGTGCAGTTGAACTTGCTCGGACACTGGGGTTGTGCGGACATCTCGGTCTCGGCATATAGCCAGCGAACAGCAGAAAGCAACAGAAGTAGACACCATACAACCTGCGGGTGTGTGTTTGTGCGCTTGCAGCTTCTCTCACTCAGTCATTCCCTCCCAACTCAAAATTCCCATTTGCCCAATACAAGCCCGCCAACAAACGTCTCTTCCTTTCAAATTCAACTACCCCTTCTATCCCGTTCTCCGGACAGTCCATCACAGTCAGCCCAAAAAACAACGTATAATATATTTATATCGAGGCTATTCCGTTTTGAACGTATGCGACCTGACGCACAGAACGACTACCTACTCCCCCGTTCTAAGGATCGCCACGCCCGCAGGGCCGTCCGCCATCTAAGTCTGGCGTGTGGTTTCTCCTCTCGGTTGATCTAATCAATTTCTGTAGCAAAACCAGGCCGGCCCTACCTGGTCTGCCAGCGCTCGAGCGTCTCCCACACCAAGGCCCGCCGGCGAGGACGACGCCGGTTACGGTACATGCCAAAAGTCACTCGACCTACCTTACCCTTACCCTCCTCCTCCTCCTGGTCCTCCTCTCTACTCCTCCCTCTCCCACTACCCTACCCTACCCTACCGGTACCCCTGCCCTGCCTCTCCTCTCTCTCTTACCCGTCTGCACTGTCGAAAATAAGAAAGGGCCCAATCGGTACTACCTCAGGTACCTAGGAGCGTACCTCACTCCACGCCTCCACAGCTCCCCTATCCCCCTGCTCAGAATCCATACCTCGTTCCAGGGGCCCCTGGAAGAGCAACCTACCCGCTCCAGCAGAGCAGAGAAGCACCACTTCTTTTTGAATGCAATGCTATATTGCTGCCGATAATATATACCTTCATCAGACGCCTCACGTCTTTCGCTCATAAAGCAACGCCTCCACGATAATCTTGGACTGGCCTGCCTGCGATCGTCTCTCTTCTGCCCCTTGTAGTATAACATAGCGCCACGACCTCTCACATACACCAACGACACGCACGCAACTGCACCTCATCTCAACTTCTCACATTGTTTCGTTTCTTCAGCCAAAGTACGCTGTTGCGTTTGGACTCGTCTTGTGCCGGGCATATCCCACTCGTCCTTGTCGTTCCTGAGGATAAACTACTACAGTCAAACCCACATCATCATACCATAACCGTCGTCATCCTTCATAAGTCGATTAACAACAAATAACAAAAACATCAAATCTGTCGTTCACTCGCCAGTTCTCCACCACGACACACACTACTCGACTCTCACCACAGACACCAAGGTTTCTCCATTCCCGGCTCACCGTCGTCGACACTTGCAACATCCCGGCATCGCCCAAAGTAGCCTCACCACACACCACGAGAATAGAGACAGAAGAGCCTCAGACGTCCTTCCTAGTACCTTCCTTCGGCCCCCCACTTGGGTGATTCTCGCGGTCCGTCTGTCTAGACCATCTTGCAGTGGATCCTCTTCACCTTTGGAGACCATCAAGAGCTCTGTGCACACTTCTGCGCGAGTCGTTGAAGAGAAGCCAGACGAGAAAATAGAAGCAAGGAAGCTGCCGGTAGAAGACTCGAGTCTGTTTCTTGTCATCCAGACACCCCTCAAGCAGAAAACGACGCCAGTCGTCCAAGATCCGCTTGGTCTCCCGTACCTGAGCGCTCAGAGGTTCGACGATCGCATTGTTCCTGGTGGTCACCATTATGCTTCTAGTCTCGGAAACTTAACACACGCCGGCCCTCGACACTTGGACTTCGAAACAAAATACACGGCAAGCCAGCCCGAACTTGGTTCACCCTTCTTATCTCATCCGCCGCCCGAAGAAGGGATTGTCCTGCAAGCAACATCAGCACTTCCCACCAGTTTGCGCTCGACCACTCGCAACAGATCCTCCAGTCAGGTGGCTAATTTTCATCGAAGACGGAGAATTTTAGTGCCTGTGCACCAGGACCCTCCCACCTTCTGGTACGTCCACACTTGTGGCTGTCTTAAAGAAGGCTACTCCCACCCGCTATGAACTCATTCTACCTCCTGGCCTTCATCAGTTCGTCGTACCTTGGGTTATCTTGAGCTGATCGTTTCCTACCAGCTTCACTCCCCTTACTCTCTCATACTACCTTACTCTCCTTCTCACACACACCTTAATCTCCATCTCTTTTCCCTCAACCTCAAGAGGAGTGTCAGCTTCCCCGTCACAGCCACCACGCCTGATTAATACCAACACCCCCAACCAAGCTCAGGCCTCCTCCTCCTCCTCCTCATCTTCTTCTTCTCTCTTAAACATCATCCGTCCACCCTCCTCTTCCATTGTTCAACGTTCTTGAACGCACCGTCGTCTTCAACGCTTCAAACACTGCTCATCTTCGGCAACCTTGCGCTGGACGCCGCACCCGTTCCTGTCTCAAGTCGTCGACCTCCTACTTCTCGGTACAGAGTCACCGCCGTTGCCTTCTTGTCCCAACCCGTCATTCCTTGAACGACGATTCGGGAGTCTGCACACAGAGAACCCGCATTAAGCATCCCGCTTAAGCAACTTTCCGAACCAGGGTACCATATTACACACCTCAGCGCACGCTATCCTTGCTTCTTCTGCTCTGGACACCATACCAGCCTAGTCCTTCATCACCCGATAATTCAAGACACCTTTTAATATCCTTCGCCGCGGACGCATATAAGTAGTACAGCTACTGCACCGGTCCGCATCTTGGTAATCCCGATCAACACACAAACACAACCCAAAGAAATGGAACTCATGGAGCTTGTCGAGAACGAGCCCACTGCTCGCCCCTTCCAGTGCGACTGGCAGTCGTGCAACAAGGTGAGTCTAGAATCGTAGGGCCACTCGGCTACTACTGTTGTGTGACATGGACGGATCTAACCTCGACATCGTGTAGAGCTTCAACAGGAAGTCTGATTTGCAGAGACACTACCGCATTCACACCAACGAGCGTCCCTACTCGTGCACAACGCCCGGCTGTGGCAAGAGCTTCATCCAACGGAGTGCTCTGACTGTCCACATCCGTACTCACACAGGAGAGAAGCCTCACCAATGCCAGCACATTGGTTGCGGCAAGCGATTCTCTGATGTATGATTCCTTTCTGATGATGCTGCATGTTCCAACAGCCACTAACCTCAGCAGTCTTCGAGTTTGGCCAGACATCGCCGCATTCACACTGGCAAACGCCCTTACAAGTGCGCCCACGATGGTTGCCTGAAGAGGTAGATCTCGAGCCATAAGCTTTCCCTTCCACTTGACGGAGTTGACACTAATCAACTAAACAGCTTCTGCCGCAAGACCACGATGGTCAAGCACCAGAGGAGATCTCACCAGCGTGGCCTCCACCCCAATGAGCTCTTGGATGATTGCACATCAGACTCCGACAGTGGCGAGTCTCCTTCGACCCCGAAGCACGCTGGCATGCAATGGCCTCCCCAGGGCGTGATGGCCATGAACCACCCCGGTATGGGTCACGCAATGCACCGAGCTGCCTCGTTTGCCGACTTCGGCCAGCACATGAACGGTTACCCGATGCCCCAGCAGCAACAACAGCAACACTACGGCGCGCACCGCCACAGCCTTTCTTCCGGCGGGGCACACGAGGTCCACGGTATGGTCCACGATCAGCAACACCCCGGTGTACACATGCTGCAGCGAACCGCCAGCATGGGCCAGCACTCGTACTACGTGACGGAGCAGGGCAACCCGGGTGTCGCTACCATGAACACGGCCATGCCCCAACAGTACGGGCAGGTGCCCCGGCAACAACAGCCGCAGGTTGACGTGCCGTACTCTCAACCTGGTATGAACCAATCCATCCAAAGCAGCCCGAGCAGCTTTTCGGCAGCATCGGGTAGGAGCCCATCCATTCAGGAAGGGTTTTATACTCACCAGCCAACCCAAGCAGCCACATATGCCTTGCATCATGCCTCCCCCGTTCTCGAGCAACAGCAAGCCGGCATGGTCGCGTACCCGCACCAGCAGATGCAGCAGCAGATCCATACCCCTCAGCCGATCCCGACTCAGGCACCGCAGCCTCCGCCTCAGCAGGTCAGCCAATACGCCTCCCCGACACCCCAGGCCCAACCCGAGGAGTACTGGAACGGCGTTCCGTACCAGGCACCGGTCGAGGTTGCGACGATCGGCCAGCTGCCGACCTACGGCTCCGGTGTGTACGACCCTTGGGGCGGCCCCAAGATCGAGTTCGAGGATCCTTCAATGCAGCTCCCGTCCGCACGGATCGAGAACATGTAAGAGCCAGACGCCATCCGACGATGGCTCCTGCCACGCCTGGCACCCGTGCCTTCCGATACCAAATCATCATTTCCATCGGTGCCTAGTCTAGGCGCCGCTTGCTGTACTACCACCGGAAATTTTGACGTCGATTTGATTTTAACATATTCCCCCACCTCGTTGATTGAAAGAGAAGGAGATACCACGCGGGCTCCACAGAACCGAGCTGTCGATTGTTGAAAAGAAGAGGGAGAACCTTTCGGACGCCTCTATAGGCCCAGTGCCTCGCCACGCCTGTCATCCCTCCCTTGGGGCAATCTCAACGGGCTAAATGGGATCCAGACGAAAATAAATTAAAGGAACAGAAAAGGTCAAATCAACCGCCAAAAAGCATACATCAAGTTGGTACTTTGTTTTCTGGGGTTCAACACTCACACACAACCCACTGCCGGCATACTTCTCAATGCGTGTGTAATCGTCAAATTTGTCGATAAGGGACGATCACCGGATCTGTCGCTTCAATTCCCGCCTCGATTCGTTCCGTGGCTTTTCGCCTTCGGGCACCGTTTTCTTTGTCAAGCACATACTATTACCCCGTCAACTCGGAACATTGCATCTGTTTTCATCCAGGATATATCATTGGTGGTCTTTCGGTCGCTTCGAGTTTATAATTTTGTTTTGGTCGTTCGGGTACTCGTGGGGTTTTGGGAGCTTGGTACGGCGGTTTGTGCTGTCTTATTTAATATTTTCCTTTTCCAGTTCTTTCACTCCTTTCTCATAGGGACGTTCATCGACGATGTCGACTGAATGTGTTCCCGATGATATGATGCAACGAAAGCATACCAGCCGGAGCCGGGCGGGCCGGTGGGGAAAGCCACAGACATGTTGGGAATCATTTGACGATATCCGAATCTTGACGGCCCTTTTACGACCTTGGTGGGGGAGGGGGGAGATCGCATGGTGATGGAAGGAGAAGGACAATAATGAGGATGGAAGGAGGTTCAGGGTAAAAGGGAAAAGGGAAAGAAAGGGGACCGTCATCGATGCCTGATATACGAAAGGCTTGGTCGGGTTTGGCAGCTTTGGAATTTCTCTGTTGCTTTTCTGCAAGGCCTCACGGCGCGACCCGGAAAACAAAACATTCCCTGTAACAACAACAGCACGAAGTCGACGATTTCTCCTGTCTGGTAGTGGGCGGCGCATTCCCTAGAACAGTGTATTCCTCAGGGGAAGGGGCTGACGAAGGGGGAACAACGGGAAAAAGCAGGAAAGGCGGGGGGGCATGAGGAGGAATCGGGGACGGCAAGTCGTTGTGCATATGTAATTTTATGTGTTTGCTCCCCTTGTGTGTATTGTGCTGGATTCAAAGGGGAAACGAGAAACAAATGGGATAGTTTTGGGAATTGATACCTGGTCAGTCAGAAAGGAAAAAAATAAAGACTTCGTTAATCAAAAATCTGCCGTCTCATCGTCCCTTTTTATGATCATGAGTGAGTGAGAGAGAGATGAGGGGAATGGCGAAAGCGTTCGGCCGAGGCTAAGAAGGGGAAACTGGACGCATGACCAGAAGATGGGAGCTTTTAGCCTGGTGTAAGTCAAAACTTTGAAGTTGTTTAGCTGTTGAACCGGTGACACGTTGCCTTGCAGAAGCGTCTGCGTTAGTCTAAGGGGCATGCATGATTGTTCGTATCTGTTGGTGTTGGTCGTCGTGGTGGTTAATTTTCTTTGGTTCCGATGGGTAAATTGTTTGTAGCCTGAATTGCAGATTCGGTCGGCTGAGGTGAGATGAGATGCGTGAGGGTGGTGATAAGAGACGGCTTCGTAAGTCGTGCGGTTGGGGAGGTTGGACGCTCTATTGCGGTAGCTGGCAATGCAGATCATCCGAGATGGGCATGAAGATGAGAACCGAGTTGAGTAAGGTAGAGTAGAGTAGATAGATGTATGTTGGCGGTATTTCGTGGCCTTTTTCAAGGTAGTTGAGTCCTCAAGCAGGAGGGTTAACCCCCCATCATGATGTCGGTCTGGTGAATGGGGTTGAGATGGGCGGAAATTTTGTATAGACATGAACGTGGGGGAGGTTCTATAGAAAGTTTGAATCCGGATGATCCGCTCGTGAGATGCGCTGATCTCCGGGATATCCGCGATTCCCGGTGATGCTCATTTCGAATGGCAGAATATGAGAGATCGTCGCAGCCTTGTGAGTTGTTTTTTCACTTGGTGCTGCTGATGTGAGAAATCGCCGGCGGTGCTGACGGAGCTGACGGAGAGAGTTCAAGACCCGGCCCTGCTGGGAGGGGAATAAGAAGAAGCAAGAAGAGAGTCAAAACGGAAGGAAGAGAGGGAGTTTGCTGGTGAATGACAGTATTGAGGGAAAAATGGGCGTTTACAGTGACGAACTCACCGGGGAAAGGGCGCTTAATTCAAAAATTGATCTGCAGTTATTTGCTCTGCATGCGGAAGAATGCATCCATTTCCATTCCTCAGCCAGCTGCTTCTGGTGATGGGTTTCTGGGGGGTCTGGATGGGAGGACAGAGGGAATTTTATGATTGGCTGGAGGAATTTTGACCAATCATATTCCTTTTCCTTGACGTCTCAGGAGAGCATGCGGAGGTGCCTCTGCACAACGCAAGTTGGTGAGAGACGAAGAGCCTTTCATGGATCAAATCATAGATGGAATTCAGGAATCATGAAACATCAATAGTGGAATCTTGGTAAAACTTGAGGTCGAAATACGATCACCTTCAATGCTGAGAGAGAGAGAGAGAGAAACCAGTGTAGTTGAATTCCTGATTATTAACCAATGACATGAGGTCGAATTATGCCCCTGCTCGTCTCCAATGGAACCCCAGGGGCTTTGTCATCATTCGCCGGATCGGTCTTTCTCAAGCCCCGGCGAGTCGCGACATTCTAGAATCTCATCGACGTCACGTGGGGTCTGGAGCTGGGCCTTGCTGCTTGCCCCCGGTCCCGGCGGTTCGGCAGGGAAAAACTCGGAAGGCAGCACCGCAATGTCGTGGTCAATGAATAACGTCAGCTAAGGTATCCGTAGCGCATTTCGCCTCAACGTATCCATATCCCGCCGCCCCGTCGCCGCTCTCAACAAGACGACGAGTCAACCCTCGGCGCGAACCATGTCATCTTCATCACACCTGCACATACGACGTCGATAGTAACTGAAGAAACCTTTTTCTTTTCTATTTCTCTTTTCCACTTTTCGGTCTCGTAAGGGGAACTCCCCTCTACAAGAACCCTTTGTTACCATCCCCAACTTGACATCAAGTAAACCATCTGCCCTGACGAATACGCGCTCCAGCCTACACCGCGCCTACCCGGCTACCCCGAAGGCATCATGGCCTTACGCCCAGCAGCGCTGGCGCTGAGCGCGACCAGCCCACTGCTCCGACGGGCGATAATGCAGCCCGCGACAATGCAATCCGTCTTCCGCCTCGCGACCTCCTCCGCCCGCCCGAACACCACCGCCTTCACTCGGACCCCCGGTCTGGGTCTCGCCCTCCAGCTCCAGCAACAGCATCATCAGTTGAGACTCTTTGGAACAAACAATGCCATCTCGCGCAACCTCCTCGCCACGAGGGAGTCGGCAGCGAACAGGAACCCCGGCAGCGCGACCGCGCAGAACGCATTCTACCAACTCCTCCTCAAGGCCAACATGCCCGCCATCGTCATCGAGCGCTACAACTCTGGCCGATTCGCGAGAAACGATGCGGTGGACCAGGCATACGCACAGGCGATTGGCATGCAGAGCACCGGCGCCGTCGGCGGGATGGGTGGTCACGACCACCTACCCTCCGCCTTTGGCAATGTCGGCACACTCGGCGGTCAGGAGCTGAACCAGCAGTCCCCTGGGAACCTTAGCCAGGCGCAGCTGCAGGCTGTTGGTCAAGCTCTGGCTGCGAGATCGCGCGATTCGAACATGGCTACCGCAAAGGTCCAGGGCAACGGCCTACCGACTAGTCCGCTGCACGTCGTCGTAGACGAGTCGTTTGGCGGTGTCATCTTCCGTTGGGTCAAGTTCGTCTTGTGGTTCTGTCTCTTTACGTATCTCAGCTTGGTCGTCGTCACGATGCTGGTCGAAGGTCTCAACCTCTTCAAGCGACCCGGCGGTAAAGTGGACAGCGAGGCCAAGGCCGAGAACCAGACTACCCGTTTCGCAGACGTGCACGGCGCCGATGAGGCCAAGGATGAGCTTCAGGAGCTGGTCGACTTCCTCCGCAACCCCGACAAGTTCTCTACCCTCGGCGGCAAGCTTCCCAAGGGTATTCTGATGGTTGGACCCCCTGGTACTGGTAAAACTCTTTTGGCTCGCGCTGTTGCCGGTGAGGCTGGCGTCCCCTTCTTCTACATGTCTGGCAGTGAGTTCGACGAGGTCTATGTCGGTGTCGGTGCCAAGCGTGTCCGCGATCTCTTTGCTTCCGCCAAATCCAAGTCTCCAGCCATCATCTTCATCGACGAGCTCGACGCCATTGGTGGACGCCGCAATACTAGGGATGCCGCCTACCACAAGCAGACGCTCAACCAGCTCTTGACGGAATTGGACGGTTTCGAGCAGAACAGCGGTGTTGTCATCATTGCTGCTACCAACTTCCCGGAACTTCTCGACAAGGCACTTACCCGACCTGGACGTTTTGACCGCCACGTTACCGTTCCCCTGCCCGACGTCCGCGGCCGTATCGAGATTCTCAAGTACCACGCCAAGAAGGTCAAGGCTGCCCCCGAGATTAACTTTGAGGCTATTGCTTCCAGCACTGGCGGCCTCTCTGGTGCCGAGCTCGAGAACATTGTCAACCAGGCTGCCGTCCGCGCCAGCAGGCTCAAGAATGCTGCAGTTTCCATGACGGATTTCGAGTGGGCCAAGGACAAGGTCATCATGGGTGCCGAGAAGAAGAGCATGGTCATCAGCCAGAAGGAGAAGGAGATGACTGCCTATCATGAGGCGGGTCACGCCCTGGTGTCTTTCTACCACGAGAGTGGCCCCAACAAGCTTTACAAGGTTACCATTCTGCCTCGCGGCCAGAGTCTCGGACACACTGCACACCTTCCTGAGATGGACAAGTACTCGTACACGACGAGGGATCTCAAGAGTTTGATTGAGACTTCTCTGGGCGGAAAGCTTGCTGAAGAGCTGGTCTATGGCACCGACAAGGTGACCACTGGTGTCTCAAGCGTAGGTTATCCTCGAATCTAACTCGTAGGATTGTTACTAACGATAAGCAGGATCTCAAGAATGCTACCAACCTGGCCTTCCAGATGGTCGCCCTTTACGGCATGTCTGCCAAGCTCGGCCCCGTGGAGTACGGCGAGCGCTACAACCAACTCAGTTCAGAGACCAAGGCTCTCATCGAGTCCGAAGTGCAGCGTACCTTGACGGAGTCATACGAGAAGGTACGCGAGCTGCTCACCTCAAGGCGCAAGGAGCTCGATCTCCTGGCCAAGGCCCTCGTCGAGTACGAGACGCTGGACAAGAACGAGGTAGAGAAGGTCATTCGCGGCGAGAAGCTTCCTGACCGCACACCCATGCCCAAAGGCCCAATGAAGGTGCCCGCAAGCTCGGGCGTCGATATTGGCCAGACGATCCCCCCGCCGTTCCCTCCTCCTGCCGGACCCGCTACGCCTCCGCCGGCGCCACCTCCACCTGCGACTTCTACGGGTGGCGTCGCTCCTGGATCCAACCAGAAGTCATGATCAGAGCTTACTGTATGTGACCCTGGTTGGGACTATCACCAACATATTTTGATTTTTACGGTTAGCATGCGGAAGTGCGAGAGCCGAGTCGCGGCCTGTTGGGAGGCATTCGCATGGACTTACAATGTATCATTTTACCGGTACAGCATGGCAGGCGTTTATCAGAAATTCAAAGAATTTGCGATCTCATTTGCCTATGGAGGATAACCAGGAAAACGAGACCGGCCTGGTTTGGCCAACGCAACTTGGTCAAGATGTTCTTGGCCAAAGGCGAAAGGACGTAGTAGGGTCTCTCGTAAGATCCGCTGCGCGCACGAATCACACTCTCCCCTCACCTTGGGGCTTTGATACGCCTTCGCAAATCAAGGCGTCGGCGTTGGACATAGATTGGGTAGGCTATTGAGTAAAGGGAGGGCAAGACCGACAATGTCGTGTTTATACACTCCCCATCACAGCAACGCAAGCGGACCGTTCATTTATACGGGATCAGCAGCGGCTGTACTCGGTAAAGTGCAGCCACTCGATTGAGTGTATTATTTCGTTTGTAGAATTATGTAAATGAAGCATTTCCCCGCATATGAGGACGATGAGGTAAACATCGTGAGTGTCCATTCCCTTCCGTGATGTTGAGGCTCTATGAGGTCAGTGGCGATAGGGGTAGCGCCGATACTGGCATTCAAGTCTTGTAGTTGATTGTGAGTGATTGGCACGAGAAGGTGTTGAGGCCAAGTGATTGTCAAAGCGAGCTCGGCGACAGCCGAAAACCGAAATCCGGTCGTTTTGACAACGGTATATCCGGATCATCTTCCAATGATTGTTGAAAACCGCCGATAAACTTTTCCTAATTGACTTGCCTAGGTTACTGGCAGCCTGGTCTTAAGTGGGATGGCCTGGCAATGTGCGGATATCGAATGCAAAGAGGACAATAACGACCTTTTGAAAGATTGGCAGATAGCAATGGACTTGAGAAAGGGGCAGTCCACAGCGGGAGAAGTGGTCCCGAACTGGCCCGTGGATTGTGTTCTCCGCTAACATCTGGGGTAAAAAGACCCCACCTACCAGCAGCAGCAGCGCCAAATTGGCGGGGTACGTTTTTCCCCCCAATATAGGTAGCTGGGGGGAGCTTTCGAATTCCCCGGTGAGCCTCGGTTCGGTCCCCAATTCAAGCTAGAGCTCCCTCGGCCTCCGCATCGTCATTTCTCCTCCTCCCACTCCATCCTCCTGACTCCTCCTCCGCATTTTTAATACAATTTTCAACATATCTGTACAGCCTGCGCCGCATATTTGCATAGTGGTTGACTAGTATATCCAAACAAGCTGTTCACCTTTATTATTATTATTTTCTGTCTTCTTTCGTGTAGATTAGCTGTTCTCTGGCTGAATTGACCTCATTTGTCTAAAAATCGAAACCCCATCACCGCCATTAGCAGCAGTACCAGCACCAGCACCATGTCGGACAAGGCGTCGGAACGGCTTCAAGCTCTGGGCAAGCAGCTCGATGCCCCTCCTCCTGTCAAGATTGCCGGGCCGTCTGCGGCGCCTCGGGTACCTGGCAAGGTCGTGATCATTACAGGTCAGTCGAACACACGTCACGCAGCAGCAGCGGCGGCGGCAGCAGTAGACAGACTGACAATCGAACCCCAGGCGCAAACTCTCTCATGGGCATCGGTCGCGCATCAGCACATCAATTCGCCGAGAACGGCGCCCGCGCCATTTACATTTGCGATTACGCCGACGACAACCTCGCCTCGCACAAGAAGGAGCTCAATAAGCTGTACCCCAAGGTCGAGGTCCACACCCGCCAGTTCGACGCTGCCGAGGAGAGCGCCGTCAAGGAGGTCGTTTCTCACGCCTTGACGACGTACGGCAGGCTAGACATCTTCTTCGCTAATGCCGGTATTACCGGTCCTCATAACCTCTTTACCGATATCTCGTCGGATGACTTTATGCAGAACCTGCGGACGAATACGTTGAGGTGAGTACTCCGTACCACTTACTTTGCCACTGACACCTCTTGCGCTAACAATCATTTCACAGTGTCTTCCTTGCCGCCAAGCACTCCGCCCCCGCCATGCGCAAGACCTCGGCAGACAAGCCCACCCCGGGCGGCAGCGTAATCCTCACCGCCTCCGTAGCCGGCATCCGCTCCAACGCCGGCACGACGCCGTACTCGGCAGCCAAGGCGGCCGTCATCTCCGTCGCGCAGACGTGCGCGTACCAGGCGGCCGGCACAAACGTCCGCGTCAACGCCATCTGCCCGGGCCTCATCGAGACGGGCATGACGTCGCAGATGTGGGACCAGGCGCGCGCCCGCGGCACGACGGGTCGGATCGGGCAGATCAACCCGATGAAGCGCGGCGGGCACGCCGACGAGATTGCGCGGGTGGCGCTGTTCCTGGGCAGCGACGAGAGCAGCTACGTCAACGGGCAGGCGTGGGCTGTCGATGGCGGGTTGAGCGCGGGACATCCGTACGTAGTTGGGAAGCTGGCGTGATGTGTGTGTGTGACAGAAAGAGAGAGAGAAATATATTGGGAGAGAGCGGCGTTGGCCGAACGGCATGGTGGTCAACAAAATTCTTTTTCTGTCTTTTGCCAAGTTTTTCTTTTTCGGGATGTGTACTTACTTACCGATGTGGGCGATAGGCACTTGTTTGAATACATCATTTCTCCCGAGGGCAAATTTGAAGGAATCGTGCCTGCTTAGACATGTGAAGCACGTCAAGGAACAGGCGATGCAAGAGGGGGCTGGGCCTTTGGGGGGCCAAAAAGGTGGGCAAAGGGTGGACAGAGATGGTGGGCGGCCGAGGTTATCTCTGGCCGGCTTCTGGGGCCGGCCGCACAGATTGGAAGGAGGTTAAAGCAATGTGGATTGTGGGCGAGTTCCCAGGTTCTTCTAGAGCTCTAGATCCTCCAAGGTGGACTTTCGGTGAAGGAAGCTCGCCGCTCCTGTGAAGTCATTGGGCCTGGAAGCACGTCCAAAGTTCGAACTGGAGAAGGAAAGGGGGGGCAGAGTTGCATTGACTCCTCTTCGATCAACGGGGAGCGTTGATAGGGATCTCCAATAAGCTTGAACGGGTTCGGACGCCATTACCACTTTCCATCCTCGATGCCCATCTTCCGGATTCCTCTTTTGTGGATAGGCCGGACGGAATCCATATCACGATCACGCAAGCCATACAGATTACAGACTACTATACATCTAGACTACGGGTATTATCCACCATATTCCCTTGAGACCCTAGGTAGGCAGGCCAGCAAAGACTAGCTGCCGTCTCCGCATCGCCATACAACGTCGTTCATTACATTCACTGCCGTCCTCATTCGCTCATGACGCGGCCGCCCATTGATTGCAAATCCCACTTTTCAAGGGTTGGTGCTAGGGGGACGGACAGCATTCAAGCATAAGTGGCTTTGAGGTGCGGATGCTTTCTGCATGCCACCGGAGGCTCATCGACGGCCGGCTCCACAACCGTAACTACCGGGAATCGCAACCATTCCGAAGTCGTCGTTTAATACTGCAGTATGCTTGGTCAGGCTGGGCTCGCTGGATTCCTGGACTTTGCCTACCTCCTCAAAGCTCCGAAAGATGAAACCCACCCAAATTGGATCTCCAGGCACGTCTGTACGCCTTTGGTCAAGAGATCTCTTGGCAGAGTGTCGGGCCGCGTCATGAAAAAAAAGGAGCACTATCCTCCTTCCTCCTTGATCCAAACGTATCCTCCTGTTCGTGCTTTGGGTCCATCTGCAGGAGTCGAGAAGGAGTGTCACTGTTCGTTTGTTTGTGGCCCTAGGAGTTTTCGGCCGAGCCACGTAACCACTTCCCGGCCGCTGCCCACATCCCGGATACGCCATCCCAAACCGCCGCTCCCCGGGGGGGGTCCCAACGGACCCCACTCACACCCCGATCCCCGTACCACCGTACCTTGAGAATTGAACCACACATTCACATTGCGGAACGGGAGAAAAGACCAGGACCGTCACTTTTTTTTGTTTTTGCCAAATGACCCAACGCAATGCAATTGGAATTGCCTCTGCCTTGATTGGATGACACATGTCTTGGACGTCCGAATAACCCCCCAACCCCTGCGACCATCGGCCGCTCGCGCTTGCTAGCCTGTCACTCGCAGAAAAGCCGCCACTCCTCTAGTCTCTATTAACCTTACACAGTAGTGTTAAATTCCCTGGCTCCGCGGTGCGCGCGGAGTGGCGGGACGACCAGGTTTCCAAGTAAGGTACTATGTGGTATCCTTGTAAACGCTCCGGGAAGGAGGAGGAGTAGGAACCAACTCGATCCCAAACTACATCCCAACTACAGAGTACCTTGCTTGAGGCTAAACCATACAGTGGCTTCGAACGACATTGTCACGCCCCTCATACGCCGGTCGAAACGACTCTGGGAAGGAAGGTGACGACGATGTCTCGCCAGGCGCCCGCGCGCGGGAGTGTGGGGAACGCCAACGAAACGGAGAGAGAGACGAGAGTCTTTACTTGGTACGGAATGTAGTTTCTTTTGCGTGCTCCGTGCTCGACTTGTCGTGCCGGGATACGGTGTTGGCCGGTGGGTTAGCTCTGCTGTTCGAGACCAGATGAAGGGGATGAGAGAGTAGGGTACGTTGCAATACCGTGACAATGCCAAGATGTTGACGTTGACGGGATCATCAGGATCAGGAAGGAGGAAACAAGATGGATCATGGAAACGCCAAGAAGTTGACTGATATAAGAGGAGGTCGATATTCCTGCCAGAAAGACGAAATATCTCTCCTTCTTCTCACCAGGCTCTTCACGTCCATCAGTCCTTCTCTTCTCTCAGCTTGCTCCTGACACTTTTGTGGTCTGCTTCACTCGCCAGCAAGCCCCCGTCTTCTCGTCTTCGAATCTCCAGAGAATCATCACCATGGCGCTCCGCTCCGCCCTCGCCGCGGCCCTGGCCCTCTCCCCCTTCATTGGGACCGTCGCAGCCCATGGCAGCCACACGACCGACGAAATTGCCGCAGAGATCGCCCTCCGCGATGTCGTCACCGTCCACGGCAAGCGCGCTCTGGACGCCTGCTCCAACTCTCCCGCCGCCCTGGCCCTCAAGCAGCGCGCCCTCGAGCGCCGCGCCAACACGGCCCAGATGCTCCGCGAGAAGCGCGGCCTCACCGACCAGAAGATGCACCAGAAGCGCGCCCAGGCCGACCTTGTCAAGTGGGCCGCCGTCGACCACGAGTCCACCGAGGCCTACAACCTCGACACCCCTCTCGAGGAGATCTTTGGTTCCAACGCCACCTGCGCCCTCGTCCCCTTGACCACCATCGGCCCTTACTACGTCGAGGGTGAGCTCATCCGCGTCGACACCACCGACGGCCAGGCCGGCGTCCCCGTCCACCTCGACATTCAGTTCGTCGACATCAACGACTGCACCGCCGTCCCCGAGCAAATCATTGACGCCTGGGCCTGCAACGCCACCGGCGTCTACTCGGGCGTCTCCGCCCGGGGCCAGGGCGGCCTCAACACCACCCACGGCCGCGGCGTCCAAAAGTCCGACTCGGACGGCGTCGTCCAGTTCGACTACGTCTTCCCGGGCCACTACACCGGCCGCGCCACCCACATCCACATCATGTCCACCGACGGCGCCACCATCCTCCCCAACGGCACCTTCGAGGGCGGCACCGCCCGCAACATTGGCCAGCTCTTCTTCGACCAGGACCTCATCTCCGAGGTCGAGACCCTGGCCCCCTACACCAGCAACACCCAGACCCTCACGACCAACCTCCAGGACGGCATCGCCGCCGGCGAGGCCACCGCCCTCTACGACCCCTTCCTCAAGTACGTCCGCCTCGGCGAGGATCTCAACGACGGCCTTCTCATGTGGATCACCATCGGCATCGACACCACAGCCGACTACAGCGACGAGGTCCGCGCTGCCGCGCACTACTACGAGGGCGGCGGTGTCGACCAGAGCAGCGGCGGCGACGGCCCCGGTGGCCCACCTCCCAATGGTACCTTCCCTACCGGTGCTCCCCGGGTGCCCCGCCCACCTCTACCCCGTCTGCTTAAAAAAGCACGCTGACATCTGTTGGTGTTGAAGCTTAGAGCTTGGGCTATCTATGATGAGGGGAATCGGTTTCTAGGCTTCTAGAACCAACCCTCCCCTTGGATTCGACGGCGAGCTGTGTGGGTTTGGTATATAGGAGGAAAAGGAGTTGTGTACATGAGTGTTGCGCGAAAGTTGTACAAAGTTCTTTTCTGATGGGAAAAAAAGCTTCATACCGACGACCAGGGGCTGTTTGTGTTTAGTTCAGGAATAGCAAACGGAAATTCTGAAATACATATTACATTCGTACATAAATCAACTTGGTTTCCTATATCGATGAAATGGGGGTGGCAGCGGCACAAGTTTTGATCATCTTATGAGCTGGGCTGAGACATCTCTCTGGGAGTTTAAAGCCAGAGGAAATGGCTGCGAGTGGGACGTCTGATGTCTCAAGTAAATGAGTTATCGACCAAGTACCAGTCTCACAGCCTTAAGTCCTCAGTGGAAGGGACCATGAAACGTGGAATGCGTAAACAGTTTTTACCTACGAGTTTATAAAGTGTGAGGAAGTCCGAGAAGCCTGGAGAAGAGGGCTGTCCAAATAAAGTCAGACTTCGGCACTATCGGCAGCGGGGACGGGGATCGCCGCCGCTATCACGGGCCGCCGATTTACCCCGCATCGGCCCCACCAACAGAAAACATCCCTCCCCCATGACGTCCCCGCCGTTCTATCAATCCAGAACAATTAATGTGACCCCTTAAAACAAAACTCACCACCACCGAACTATTTTCATCGAGGAGGGGAAATATCTCATTCACTCTCTAATCGTCTCACAGCGCTTCACACTACTCTCACCGAAAAATGGCGTCTTCCAGCATGCACTACGCCCACTGCGGCGCAAACGACGGCTGCAAACTCGCCTTCCAATCCTCTCTGCCCCTCACCGGCGCCAGCTCCGCAACCCGCTGCATCCTCCTCATGCACGGCTTCAGCGGCTCCTCGGACTACTTCTACCGCAACGCCGACGCCCTCGCCTCCTCCGAGGACACCTGGGTCGTCGCCCCCGACATGCGCGGCCACGGCAAATCGGACCGCACAAAGGGCGGCTACCACGTCGCCCGCCTGGCCGCCGACCTCCGCGATCTGGTCCACCACCTGCGGCGCGCCGCCGCCTCGCCCGACCTCAAGATCGTGCCCGTCGGCTGCTCCATCGGCGCCGCGGTGCTGTGGACGTACGTCGAGCTCTTTGGGTGCGCGGATTTCGCGGGGTTTGTCTTTGTCGACCAGGCGCCGCTGCAGGATCGGTCGCTGTTTGACGGGTGGGATGAGAAGTTGGCGCACACGGGCTGCTACGACGAGAAGAGCATGCTGGGCGCGCAAAAGTTTTGGATGGAGGAGTCGGCGGCGGCGCATGTCGATCTCGTGGACGGGTGTTTGGGGTACCGCGCGAAGCCTGACCCGGCGACGGACGACGTCTCTGCTGAGGTGAGGAAGAAGGACGAGGAGTTCTTCACGGGGATTAGTGCGCTGTGCGATCAGGCGTGGCTTGCGAGGTTGTTGGCGGATCATACGCGGTACGACCACCGCGAGGCGATTGAGATGATTAGCGTGCCGACGCTGGTGATGGCGGGGCGGAAGTCTGGGTGCTTCCCGCTTGAGGGGATGCTTGAGACTGTCAGGAGGGTGGAGAAGAACCGGCCTGGTTTGGCGAAGTCGTCTGTCTTTGAGGCTGGACATTGGTTGTTTTATGAGCAGCCTGAGAGATTTAACAAGGAGATCGCGGAGTTTGTGGAGCTGTGCACTAAATAAGGTGGTTAAAAGCCAGCTGAGGGATGGATTGGTATATCAAATGTTGGACTATTATAGATCGACTGAACGGTCCTGGGCAGAGTGAGGTGACCTTGAGGGCATTTGGGTATGCAAATTGAATTAAAAAAAATACCAAATTCTAACGACCAAAACTTTACCCATGCTGCTGTTATGTTATGCCCCTCATGCCTTGCTCTGATTTCCATACAACCCGTCTATAGACCAATATGATGCAAATTACCCAAATATTATCAATACCATATCTTATTCACCATATCCGCCATGTATTACCTGTGAAACAATGCAGTCGGTCCATTTCTTAGTGTTTCAGATGTTCTTCCTAAGTGCTGAGAAGCTGAACATCAGCGCACCCCAGAAGGGTTCTCTGGCCGGCCTTCTTAAAGCTCAGCACAACGCTGCCGTTCCTGGGACACGCCATCCAGAACCCGTCCTCAAACTGCAGACTTCCGTCGGTAACGGTCACGCCAGATGTCCCAGCTCCGCACTGCAGCTGGACGGTGTTCAGGCTCGGCACCGTCGCCGTACCGCCGGGTGTGACGATCAACCCGGCCGAAGGAGAAGAGTTTTCGCCAGAGAGGTGGGCGACGTTGACCGTGCTTCCGGTGGCGTAGAATTCGGCGCCTTGGCCAGCTAGGCCGAAGACAACACTGGCTGCGCAGTCTGCTGTTGGGGTATAGGTGAGCTCCTGGCCCTGGATGGAGGGTGTGAGGTCGAAGTTTGTTACGTTTGCGGCGAGGCGGAAGGTGGTTGTAGTTTGTCTGACGGGAAGACTGGCTGCCGTTGCCACTGCGGCGAGGAGGGTCGTCTGGATGAGGGTCTGGGCGAACATTTTGATGAGTTATTGAATGAGAATAGTAATGTTGTGGGTGATATTGTTTTGTAATGTAGTTGCTTGGTTTTATATGTGAGTCTGAGTCTGATTGAGAACTTTCGTCACAGCAATGCCATTGGGTTTATATATGAGTTGAACTCGGATCATAGTTCATGATTCTTGATGCAACGTTTCTCATCGTGGCGGCACTAAGCTAGTCCTACCTCATGATACTCTACACCTCGGATCCTTCAAGACGTTCTATTTCTGTGATTTATGTCATAAGCCGCTCGCTAGAGCATTGCCTCTTTAGCTCTGCGCTGATCTTTGGGGCTTGGCGATTCTAGTGCTTAGGGACGTGGCTGCCGGCGATCCGGGGTGAGACGGGATCGCCGCCGGCGCCCCACTCTCCCGTCCGCTCCGAGCGCGGGGTACCGGCCGTTCAGCCATGAAGACGGGGAATTGGAGTTTTTTTCGCCCAAAGACAACAGTTCATCCTTTGACGCTATTTCCTCCTACCTCGCGATTTTGTCGGCGCGTACGTCTTGGTCGCCGCTTTCTTGTGTCATAGCGCTGCAGTGACAATTTTATTCTGAGTAAGGGCGGTCTTGGTCGCAGCTACTTTGCATTTTGGTTCCCATCGTCCTTCCACCCAGAACTCAAAAAAGTCGAGGAAAGATGCCTCGTATCCTCAACCAAGCAGGTAAGATATAGACTCGGCACAGTGGCGTATTGAGCGTCTCTTTGGGCAATATAATTTTTGACATGAACGCAGCATGGTAAAGAAGAGAATAAGAACTAGTGTCTAACCTGCCCACCGGCACATCATCGTGCTGACAACTCGACTACCACTAGCAACACCTGCCGCGTCCGCAAGGTCAAATGTAAGCAAATATCCACCATGACACCATAGGATGAGAGCTCCTCCAACGAATACGAGATTAGGCGACGAGGCTCTGCCCGCGTGCCAACGTTGCCGCAAGGCTCAGCGATACTGTGACCGCACGATCCCGCTCCCACAACTCGACAAGGGCCAGGGGGATACAGCAAAGCCCGACTCCGCCGGTGAGTAGATTTCTGTTGCTCACTTCAGCCCTCTCGACTCTTTGGACGTTGGACAGCTCACATACATCCCTCACAGCAAACGAACCGCAAACCCCCTTCCCGTCACCATCCAACCCCCGCAAAGCCCTCCAGAATCCGTCAATAGCACGCTACTTTTCCCACTACATCGCAGACATCGCGCCGTGGTACGACCTCAGCGACGCGTCCCTGACCTTTGCCGCAAGCCTTCCCGAGGCCGCTCTCGAAAGTTCGCTGCCCTTTGCCGCCATCTTGGCATTGTCCGCGGTCCACACGAGCCGAACGACTGCGCCTTCCGCCAGGACGGCGGCCGAATTCTACCACGGCCACTGCATTCGTTTGCTGATTGGCCTGACGGCGGAGGAGTACGACAATGATGAGCGAACGCAGGAGCTTGCGCTGGCTTCTGTCTGTCTCTTGCGGTCGTATGAGATTTTAAGTGGTGAGATTCTGTCGTCTTCTGGTCACTACTAGACTTTCACGCATCTTGTAGACACTTCGGCATGGAAGTTGCAGAAACTGACACTGAAGCAGAAGAGGTCGACCCAAACAGGCACCTTCAAGGAGCATATTCTTTGGCAGCCTATCATAACCCTCAAACCGACTTCTTTGGGTCGAACCTTCGAGAAGCAGGCTTCTGGAACTACCTGCGGGAGGACATCACTTTTAGTTTATTCCGAAGATGCCCGCTCAAGATAGATCTTGCTCGGGTGCCCTTAGCCCTACCGATGACCGGCGAAAGAACCGATCAGGACTACCTTAATGCCATCACACTCATTCTCGGCCGCATCATCAATACATGCTTCGGAGGCTCAGATTCCGTCACGGAGGAGTTGTGGTCTAGCCTTTCTCATCTGTTACGTGAATGGCGTAAAAGTCTACCGTCACGATTTGAGCCCTTCTCTACGGCTGACGGAGGTCTGGGCCTCGCCTTGCCATCCATTTGGTTGCTCAGAGACCACCACGGTAGGCCTTTATATCTTAAAACATTTTTGTCTTGTGACTAAATAGCACTCTAGCGGGGGCCCTTCACTATCAACTCGTCGCCACAACAATACTCTGTATCCAAGCAAACCCGCAACAATTATCAAGTCTTCGAAGCACACTAGACGGCCGTCTGGGTCCTGAAGACACAAAAGACCACATCCTCGAGCACCTCGCCCTCGATGTATGCGGCGTGGCCTTCACCACCAACACGCCCTCGGTCCAAGTCAACGCCTTTGGCCCCATTGCATTCTGTAAGGCTCCCGGACCAGGTCTCTCCATACATCGTTCCCGCCCATAAGCCCTACCGAATGATCTACAGAATTCAACTTACTCCTCGCAGGCGCACGATTCATCAGAACAGAAGCCTCGCGACAGGAGCTGATCCGCCGCCTCTTGGCGTGTAAACGGACAATTGGCTGGCCCGTCCAGACACTCGTCTCGGACCTGGAGGCAGGTTGGAGGAATTCACTGCCGCCGCCGCCGCGGGAACAAGCGAACGGCGAATGAGGAGGCAGACATTAATTAGAGGATGGTTACCTACCCGTTGCTTGCCATGAAGAGGGGAGTCGTTTAGCGTACTCCGAGCTCGGGTTTGGAGAAAACCTGGGGAAACCTAGTACCGGGGTGGATGGGGGGATGCACGTTGTGTCATCCAAACCCGAGCTCGGAATTGGGGTAGGGGACCTCCTCTCAAGCCTCCTCACTTCGAGATATAAATGCATGAGAAATCACTGGAGTTTCTCATCAAGCTTGCTCATCGTATGCATCTACCCACAATCATCCATTCTCAATCATGAAAGCAATCTCTTTCCCAACAATGCTGCTCCGTCCACGCCTCTTCTCCTCCATCTCAAACCTCCCATCTTGTCTTCGCACCCCTCTCACGAGCCGCCGAACGATGGCTTCACTTACACCAAACAACCACGACTACGATCACGAGAACCTCCCATCAGAACCAGCAACAATACACCCCTCACGATCCGAACTTCTCAACGCTCGCCTCTCCCCGCGAAACCTCGAACTCGCCGTCCGCCACCTCCACAGAGACGGTCTCGTCATCGTCGCCGACGTTGTCCCGCACGCAGACCTCGACGCCCTCAACGCCAAAATGGTCCAGGACGCGCTCTACCTCCGGTCTCTGGGAGACAAAGGGCCCTTCAACTATAACCTGGGTAATCTACAACAAGATCCGCCTCCAGTGGCCGAGTACTTTTACAAGTCCATCTTTACAAGTTGAGTCTTACGTTTCCAAAACTCTCCCCCTGTCTCCCCCTAACCTGATGTCCATGTCTCACGCCCATCTCACATCCTCATTATATCTCTATAACTAACTCACAGCCAAAATGACAAGACGCCATAGCAACGCAAATCACCTCCTCCCTCCTAGGCCCACGCCCGAAATGGACCTTTTGCTCCGCAAACTCCGCCATGCCGCCATCACCAGACGCAGAGCCACAACGCCAACCAGTCCACTCGGACGCAGACTTTGCCCACCCATCCCACCCCTTCGCCCTCGTAATCAATATCCCCCTTGTGAAAATGACGCTCTCAAACGGCTCAACGGAGCTCTGGCTCGGCACCCACGCCCCGTACCTCCTCCCTGCCTCTCCATCCTCATCATTATCCTCATCCGCCACCACTACCACCACCACCACCGCAACTACAACGTCCTCCCCAGGCTACACCGGCACAATCATCCCCTCCGGCATAGCAGCCCAACAAGGCACCCACGGCACCCGCGCAAGCGGCCGCATCAACCCCGCACTCCTCGACCTCCGCCGCGCCGTCCGCCCACCCTCGCAGCCGACGGTGGAAAAGGGGAGCATCGTCATCCGCGACCTGCGGCTGTGGCACGCGGGGATGCCCAACACGGCGCCCGACGTGCGCGTCATGCTGGCCATGATTCACTTTGCGGCATGGTACCGGAACCCGATGCGGTTGCAGTTCGCCGAGGACGTGAGGCCTTTGCTGGAGGAGGAGGTGGGGGAGGTGAAGGAGGCGGGGAAGAGTGACCTGGAGATACCTGTGGATTGGACGACGAGGGAGGAAGCCCTAAAGACGTATCTGGGGAGGGGGTTTGGGAATAGCTATGACTTTGATCAAGAGAAGTGACGAGTGAGGGTCGCGTGCGATGACGGGAATCTCGGGACAGATCGATTGCTTTAAAGGATCAAAGACATCATATATTCTTTGAATCAGGTGGGAATTGAATTTAGTCACCAGCTGCTCAAATCGTGTCTTATCATTGATACCAGCACGTCTGTATATGCCACAATAGTTTAGACGATTCATTTGATTGCTATCTGAAAGCTACTGACAACCACGGATCCTGGTATCGGTCCCACGCTTTTCCCCCTTTCCGCTCAATTCCGGCATCCACCTGAGAGGTACCCATTCTGAATAGCAATGGCATCATGATAATTAGAAACAACAACAGAAGAAAGCCCACAATCCTAGATCCCTCACTACCATACGACTCAAATAGACAAGCCACTGGTGCTGGTGTATGAGCGAGGTACTGTGAAGGGCGTGAGAGGGAAAAAAACAAAGAAAACATGGTATAGTAGTCCCCTCCTCGGCGAATTCTCCGTGGCCGGTGACGAAGGAGACCGAGCTGGCTTTTCCATGCCGAAAAGACGAAAAAAGGAAAAATTGATTAACCGGAAAAGGTTGAGAGGGGGTATAATAGGAAAGACCCGTTTTCCGCCGAACCTCGCATCCATTTTGTCGCATCCATTTTGTCGCGAGAAGAAACAAAGAAAAGCCTACAGCCTTCATCCGTTGAACCCAGTATCGAAAGAGAGAGATTCGTGAAGACTCAACGCTCAGGAAGAGTCCCATACTCTGGCGATCGTCGCTCAGCGACTGCCGACTGACTGAACATGTAAAAAGCGATCCAAGCTGCGAGGTGCGTCCCGTCTTGGTCGCCTAGAAGAAACTCGGCTTCGTGAGTACGCGATACTCGACATAATCCTCTCCGTCAATACTGATAATGGTGCCTTGCGAGACGAGTTTGCCGACAAAGGGACCGTTGGTCTTGCGTTCGTACTTGATACCACCGTAAAACTTGGTTTCTTCACCTCCAACCTTGCTGCGGTGCTCTTCCTGGCTGGCCCATACCTTGTTCAGGCGCTGCATCTCGTCGCGCTCGTGGAACAGGCTACTCATGCGTGGACCGTTGCCGTTGCCGTTCTGCAAAGGCATCTTAGGCATAGCTTGTGGCGGCATCGGAGGAGGGACCAAGTTGGCCATGTGGGCGGCTTGAGCAACCTGGGCAGCTTGGGCAGCTTGGGCGTTCTGAGCAGCTTCGCGGTCAGCGGCGAAACGCTCGGTTCGAATTTGGGCGGCCTCGATGCGGGCGATTTCGCGACGTGCACTGGCGTCAATCTTATTCTGTGCTTGTACCGGGGTTCGCGATGACTGTCTGACGTCGAGATCGGGCAATGAGTGCCGAACGCCGCGGTTCTCCGTTCTGCGGCTCTGGCGCAGTTCGGGATTCACCTCGACCTTGGTCTCGGGTGCCTCGAGCATCTCTTCTGGCTGCGGAACAATGATGGGAGGCGGACCCATGTTGTTCATGTAACCAGGCTTGTTGATCCCATTGGCCACGCGCTGCTGTGCCTCGTACACTGCCCTGGCCTCATTCTCGGCTCGCTCGTTGGGGCTCTCGCCTTGATCGATTTGGTACTGACGGACACGGCAATACTCCTTCACCTCGGGGCGAGACAGTACTTTGATGTGAGGCTCCAGCTCGACCTCTTCCCAGTGAATCCACAGCGCTCCAGCTCCAACAGGGAAGTTGCCATCCACGAAACGCTTATCACGCGTCTCTCGCGCCACCTTGACGCGGAACATGTCATTTTGTCCGAGGATGCCGTAGATCGCGTGCTTGTTTATGGGGTCAGGCTCGCTGGAGCCCTTCCAGTAGCCCACAATGATGCGCGTGGGTCTGGTGCCTGGCAGAGGGTCGAATTGAGGAGTCGGCGGGATATTCTGTGCTGGCGGCGTCTGCTGTACCGGTCCTCCACTGATCGTGCCGATGCCACTACCAGTGCGGCGACGTTTGGAGTCCGGTCGAGCCGGCATTGTGGCGTGGTCGGGAATCTCCGCACCGTATGCAATGGCGGGCGCAACGGGATTCTCGGGGGGAGGGTTTTCCTCAACGCGTCGGACCGCTTCCTTAGCCGCAGCTTGCTCTGCGGCATCTCGGGCCTCCTCCGTCATCTCGATAGAATCCGTTCGAAGCTTGACATATTCCTTCACTTGGTGATGGTCCAGGCCGACCAGGTGATCTGCGAAGACGACCCGTTCGAAGGTCACCCAGCTGCCACCTGGCCCGGGCGGGAGGGGATACTCGAGACTCGAGACCGGCTCGCCGAAGCGAGTGTTTTGCTGAATACGAGTGCGGAGGCGATCGCGGACATCGATGAAGCCAATAACTGCATGCTTGCCTCTGGGGTCCGGCACGGGCGAATCGCGCCAATATCCGAGAATGACGCCTTTTACACCACCCAGTCCATGCCTACGAGCTGGTTTGGTGCCGCGTGGCGTGCCTTCCTTCTCTGAGACAAGGCTGCTCTCCATCTTGTCTTCACTCAAGTCGTTGAAGACGGACGCGCGCTTCCGCTTAGGGTAGTGAGAGACGACGGGCTCATCCTCAACATCCGCCATAGTCTCATCCTCGGGATCAGAAACAACGCGGAGGGGCGATGATTTTTGCACACCGTTGCGGTTACCGACAACAATCTCATCTTCCAAAGCGCGATCATGGCTGCCTGAGACAGGGCTCAAGTTCTCTGGGGGCGGGCTCAGATCATCGTCATTGGCGGTGTCGTCGTCATCCAGAGCTGGTGGCTTAACACCATTCGTACTGCTGAGCCTGAAATTGGTATCAGTATATGCTTGGTCACGATTTGAGTTCGTTGCATTTTAGGATGTGTTGCAATGTTGCCCAAATAGGCGCACTTGCAACGCTGATGAGGTCTTTGCCAACCAAAGATGGTGACGCTCGGCCATGGTGGCTATAACTGAGAAAGCGCCGGCCAATGGGGAGAGAGACGGAAAGGAAAAGAATCGCCGACAAGGAGGCAATTGCGCAAGACGAAAGAATTGCAGACGACTTGAGTTGAGCAGGGGTAGGAAGCCATCCAAAGCGGATGGTGTATGCGTACATGAATCGGGAACACTTGTCCCTGACTCGACATGCGCCTCTTGGCAACTCGCCAGTTGCTCTTTTGACCAAGGCAAGCAAACCAGGCGCATGCATTGAACTTTGACAGGTACCAAAAATACATTGGAACTCTGATTCGCAAAGAGAGGGCGAAGAACCAGGAAACTCAGATGGGGAGTTGAGAGTCTCAATGGAATGCGACGCACCTTCTTTCCTCCTTAATAGGTACAGAGGGCTCTTCGGGAGTGCTCTTGAGGCGGGAGTCTCGTCGGAACGGCATTCTGAGAGTTTCGCAGGAGGTGAGAACAAAGACAGAGTATTTACGACGCACAATCAAGGAAACCAATGCTCAACGAGGCTGTGGAATGAAAACAGAGGATCTGAGAGACCGTGTACATCGGCGACAAGGCACAAGAGTTGATGGGAGGAAAGTGATCTGGTTGATTGATGGGAAGAGAGGTGCGGTTGAATCAAGGGAGGGGTCGGTGCTGGTTGTAGTGGAAGGGGGAATGACGAGAGGGAACTTTGGCGGCCTTACAACCTAGCTTAGTGGCCGAAGCTAGAAGCGCCGTCAGATGCAGTGTCAGGGAGAGAAGGAGAGGAGTTTTCCGTGCAGCCACAACACTGAGAAGGAAGTGAAGGTAAGGTAAGGTAGGTGCGGACTGCGAAGTAGAATAAGGAAGTAAGAACTCGAGTTGAGGGCTGTGATGGATTGCAGGCAAGTCCACGTCCAAGTTCAAGGTGAAGGTGAAGTCGAAATCGACCCAGTGTATGACTTCACCACTGGTCATAGCGCGTGGTTCTTGTACCGGAGAGCAACTGAAGAAGGAAGCATCAAGTAACAACAACTCAAATGCAGCAAGCAAGAATAGGGAATAGAGAATAGAGAGAGAGGGAGAGAGAGAGAGGCGGTAAAAAGACAAAGAGATAACTTACTCTGTGGTTGTAGGGGTCTCGGCAACTGGGGTCTGTTGCTGCGGCTCTGAGGGCGCAACTGACGGCTGCTTTGTTTCGACCTCGGTGGTGGTCTCCATCGCGGTCTGCCTCTCGCAGGTTTGTGTTGCGACCGGGTAACTTGAGTCGATTGATTGTCTGGCGGTAAATATTGATGTGGTCGCCACAAATCGAGTGAAACCCCCCGAATTGTCGAAAATCAGGCAACAAAGACTTGCGGTTCAGGTTGGCTCTTTGGATAAAAAAAAAAGGTGTTTGCTTTGATGGGTAATTTGGCGGGTAAGGCGTTGTTGGATGAAAATGCGTTGGGGACGTGTGGTTGTAAGAAGACAAGAGCTAAGGCTAAGGGCCTAAGAGGAGGGATCGGTGGTTTGGGTTGAATGACGGCTCCAAATAATCGGTGGACGCGGTTCGTGTTTGAGGCCAAGATTGAATGTGACCGGGGAAGGTGGAGACGGAAAGGTGTAGATTGGGAGGAAGGTGTGTAGTGTGTACGAAAGTACGGAGTATTCGTAAGGGGGGAAAGGAAAGAAGAAGAGGTGAGTGTCAGGTGAAGGTGAGAGTGAGAGTGAGAGACTGAGTGAGTGAGTGCTGAGAACGGACGGAGTATGAGTGTGTGAGAGAGGTGAGAGGTGTACAAAGTATTGAATTCCACACCTTTACCGTCTCGCCGTATTATGTCCAGTTTAGACTAAGAAGAAAGAAAAAGCCAAGCCAAATGAGGCGAGAGTTCCAGTCATCAGTCGTCAGGCACCCCAGTCAGAATTTCTAGTCCAAGCAGGGTGTGTCGAGGTTGAGAGAGAGAGAGAGAGAGAGAGAGAGAGGCGGGCGAGAGGTAAAGCTACCTTACGCAGTAAAGTAAGGCAGAGACTGAGAGAATGAGGTGAATACTGAATGGTACCTCAGGCTTGTGTCCCAGAGCACGGACGCTGACAGTTGAATGGCGCGGGAAACAGGATTCGGCGCGCCTTAAACGAGATGAGGGCGTATTTAGCGGAGAGAACTGCTGTTGTTGATGGACGAAAACACCAGTTATCAATGTGCGAGTCGATCAAAGCCGGTCTACCATACAAGTTGACGGCATTGGGTTATCGCCGTGTAAGGGTAAGGTATGTGAGGTGAGGAAGAGAAAAGTGTTGGAATTAGACCCAAAGGAGGACCGTGTGTGGGATGATGTAAAAGTTGGGCACAGCGTACCCCGTAGCGTACACAGTACAGCACAGCACAGCATGGGCAAGTCAGTAAGCTAAGCTAAGGTAGGTATTTTACTCAAGTACTGTTGTGGCCTGGCCGCATCGGAACCTTGGTTATTGACGTGTTGTTTGTAAAGTTGAGGGGGCGTGTCACGAGCGAAAAAAGGATGGGAACTTTGGAGGGAAATGGAAGGGTGCAGGGGGCAACAGAAGGAAAGGAAACAAAGCGATTGGTATGAGAATCGGCGTGTGAATGGGGTTCAATTCACCAAGGTACAGTAAAAAGCCCGGCAAGGTTTTACTGAACAAATGAGAGGAATTTTCTGCCAGTGGGCGGGTGAGTGATTGAGTGGCCATGGATGGATGGGGAGGATAAGGGCGAGAGAGATACGGACGCGGGATACTGAGAGACATAGGTTTTAGTTTTGTCCCCAAGGGAGAACAGGCCAACCAGAGTTGCGACTGAGGTTTATGATTTCGGGGGTGGTTCCAGTTTATTATGTGAGTTCTACAGTAGCTCCCATCGAGCAGGAGGCCAAGCGACCTCAGCCTCTCATGAGATGACAGACAGAGAGAGAGTGCCCTGTGACAGAGAGCGTGAGCAAAAGGTACTTTGATCAAAAGTGGCCCGTGGCTCATATCATCTGTCGGTCACACATGGCAAGGAAACCAAACAAATGCCCCGTAATGGAGACGGACGGATGAGGAAAGGTAAGGTAGTCATCACCCTATCCAGTCAGGACAGCATGGCCATGTATGTACCAAGCAATTTGCATCAATAGTACCTTTTTCCCCCCTAGGCCCGGCGAGCTGGATTGCGCGTTCCAGGATGTTATTCCCTCCTTTCCCTCCACCGCCGCGCTCCCAAAGGCTCCCACCCGTCGTCCTGCTTCCGCCTTTGCCCAGTACACGTTCGACTTGCGCGTGTCCGGATCGTATCAGATCAGATGGGCCAAACACCTCACCATTCTTGATGAGTCGTCACTCAAAGCAGGTTGTGGAGAATCGCTCTGTGCCGCCGCAGGCAAGTTGCCATTTGGACTTTTGACTGTACGACCGTCTTGGACTCTTCTTGACCAGGGCACATCTTACTCAGGGTCGCACATCTTCAAATGATAGGGTCTAGTATCCGTAACGAAGTAGCGTACAGCCAAGCTGTGACCATGGCTCGTGTAATTCCCTATCAATCCCAGTCGTAGTTGTGACCAGAGTTTCGATGACTGGCTGACTTGGGCTCTCGAGCGGGGCTCAAGTTGGAGGGGACTCTCACTCTCAGGAGGGGGGGCCACCACCACCACCGACCAATTTGATTGACACCTCGCTGGTGTATCTCTAAGTTGATTGACTGTTTGGCAATTGCGCCGGCAAATGTGAGATAAAACCCTGGAATCCCCGTGGTACCGTATCCGTAGCTGAGCCCCGCTTGCGCGCAAAACTCTCTCACGAATGACCAAATGTACTTCACCTTGAGCGTTTGGCATGTTGCATTGTCTATGTTGGCGTAATCATGTAATGAAAAGGTACTGCCGTTCCATGGATATCCTCTGATTACGTCTGTCTTACTCGCTTGGCTTGGTCACGGTGTGGATTGGCTTGGCTGGGTTGGTCCAGCCAGCTGCCAGTCTGCGCGCAGAGTCCCAACCTAAATTGAATGCCACTGATTTTTGCTCAAAGTTCACTACGGATACATATACTACCCATCTTACGTGACTGACTGTACTTGTGAGGCGCCCTCCGAGTCTCTTTCGTCATGTGTCTACAACATTTGGTGGTTATCTCTGAACAATGCCCCCTTACGACCCCTCTTAAGCTATTTAGACCTTGGACTATCATACTTATGCATCGGCATCGGTACTCTGTGTCGGTTATCGGTGTCAGGCGTCCAGCATGGTGCAACTAATCTGAGAGAGGAATATCATTAGGTCTACGTACCACAACACGCAGAGTACTTGGCAAAAAAGTACTCCTCTCATTCCACATTACCAACAACCCAGGCGGGCTAGCACAACCTAAGACAACCTGGGCGCCAGCCAGCTGCCACCAAGCGCGTTTCTTGCCTTGTATCCGTATCATGTTGGCCCACCCCTGCCTTGAGTTTAGTTCGCCCTCATCAGTCATCACTCTCTGTTCCTTCTCTGTTCTACTCCTGAGGGGCCCGGTGGGAAAGTCCGGCCAAGCTGTCGCAAGTTGCAATCAATCGCCATGCGACACGACACACGCAAGAGCGCGTACAACCGACGGCAACTATGCCCGATCAGCAGGTCAGTCGCAGCAACTCCAGCCGTTGAGGGCAAGAAATTCTCTTCCCAAACACAATGATCTGCTGACCTGAGGCAATCGGCCGACTTTGTTTGGTTATCTTTGTCTTTCTCTCTCTCTCTCTCTCTCTCTCTGTTCATCACTCACCTCCATCAACCCGCGATCACCCACGCGTCCGCATTCGGGTTACACCAGTCTCGCATTTGGGTTTATGAGACAATCACCTAGGTACCGTTATGCCTCGGCTACTATTGCCGCTATCAAACAGAAGGAATCGCTTATGCCATTAGAGAGCAAAATTCGACCATCCTGTTGCTCAATCCCCGACATGAACATGGTACTTTGGTATTAACGATGACGAGTCCACCTGGATCGGCTGGCCGGCCCCACGCATCCTTGGAACAGCGTGTAAAGCCGTGGTACTAATATAATAATGTTATTGCTTCAGCGGTGGATCTCCGGGCGTGTTGACACTGCAGCAGCGCATCAGATCACCATCCTGGGCGGTTATTGGTCTCTCCGTCAATCATCTTGTCGTATCACATTGTCTTCTCTCTCTCTCTCTCTCTCTCTCTCTCTCGCGCCTTTTTTCCGCGCGCCGTTCGTTCGCGACCTTGTGAACAGAAGCCGGCATATTGCTAATCTTTATGTTAGGCCAAGTAACACTAACAAGGGCCTCGATACTTTACGCCAATCAACCACCAATGAGTTAGGTTGTCTGTCGCAATTCCCGTTACATGCTTATCCAGCCAGATGTAGTTGTGGCCTCCAACGCATTCAAAACTGTGCAAATGGAATAGGGGGGGCAGAGTCAGAGAAATGCCCTCTTCACCTTCCAAGAAGCGCTGTCAGGTTGTCAGCAAACGACGGATCTACGATTCCTCAACTCGAAACGCAGCGAGTTACCCTATGTAGGAACTCCCGAAACTGGGGCGCGTGGATGAGGATGAGCAACCTCTCTGGCTACGCTCGCACCAGGTGCCGCACTGCCAGGCCCCCATGCTCAGTGTTCTGCTCGAATTTTGTGCGGCGGCGCGCACCCCGGAGGAGCGGGATTCCCACCACCTGGGTTGCATGGATATCGGAAACCTCCTTCCCCTTTACCGCCAAGACCAAATGTTCCATCGTGAACTATTCATAACCACGTCCCTCGTTGTCAATTTTGTGCTTCAAGCCTTCAACTCCCGAGTCCCCCGCACGAGCCGGGCAACTCGGCAACCGGAGTTGATGCCTTTTCAAGTTTTGACTCTTGCGCCAGCAAAAGTATGCTAAAGGCAGTTGTTACACCCACTGGCACCAGAGAAGAAACCATGCTCGGTATGTTTCACCGGTTACTGGCATGGTCCACTGCAGTTTTCAAAGTTTTACGCTCACCTACTGATTTCTTTTTGTTGCGATCGCTCGCGTTATTCAGTGCGCTGAAGACTGCTGTCTCATTCGCCTGTGGAGCCCCACAAAAACTGCCTCTCAGATACTTGAGTGCTGAACTCATTCCTAAAACTCATCAATTGCATATGGCAACATGGCCGAGTGGTCCAAGGCGATAGACTTGAATTGATCCTTCAATCGTTATCTATTATCTTCGGATGCGCAGGTTCGAACCCTGCTGTTGTCGCATTTCCTTTTGCAATTCTCACCAATTTGTGTTTTTTGTCATCTGCCATAACTGCAGTCGTCACTTGCCGCCTTTCATTTCATTTCCTGTATCCCGTGCATGAAGCTGTGTGATCAACTTGAGAGTTAGGTTTGCGACAATTTCCGCGGCGCACCAGGCCGAAGGTTTCCTCCAAGTTCTCCAAGTTGACAACTCAACCGAGCACCAGCACCAACAAGGCAACTGCCATGCGGGTAAATGGTGAGATTGGTTTGTTTGATCACCTCATCATTCACCCGCAGGCCCTCGTCGCCAACAACAGACGGTGTACACACACACGCCTTGATAGCCGCGAGAAACTCTCTTCTTCGTTGCACACACTTCCATGAACACGGGAGGTAGCAATGGATACGGGCAGCGGGCGAACCGTACCTGGCAGGTCATTCATCTTGATCACCTTCCTCGCTACTGCTTCTCATGCAGCCTAAACCCTCAAATGCCGCATCTGCAAGCACTCCTTCTATAGGTAGTACTCGATACTCGACAAGCTAATGAGTCGAAAAATGACCGGTGGTCGTACATATGAAGACTACACGCCCAATGAAACTCAAAAAAAAAACGTGCTGTGCAGACACTGGTCTGTAGTGCTTTCCCTTCCTGGTCACGTCAACAGGGGTTGGACGGGCCCTCCAGTCCTGTGGTTATATCCCCGTCGTCAATCCTGATCTCCCATGCAGGTTAGCAGCCAACTCCAACTAAACCCCGGCCAACTCTCACCCCCCAGTTGACGCATGAGCGCATCTTTTCTCACCGCGATGACATTGTTTGTTGGCTAGGGGAGATTTTCGCGCATGCTGTACTTGGTCCAACTTGATCCTATGGGTGGCCTTTTTTGAGGGGATTTTCAACCCATGGAGGATTATAGTCCCGTCCCAAGCTCACAACATCGTTGGCTGAACACCAGAATCAAAGGTACGGTATTACTCGCCGAAATAACAACCCCCCCACAGGGTCGCGCGCAACCCAAGTCGATGGATGGCATTTTGCCATGGCGCACCCCCAAACCAACCCCCTGCCCTTCCACGCATTTCAATCTTTCTTCTTCTTGCTCCCCTTCCATCCACTTCGCGCCTTGCGGTTCTGCCATGTGATTACGGATACAGGCAGGTATGTAATTCACACTCGCCAGAAGTAAAGAGAACCAAACCAAATCAAATCCCCCCACAATCCCGTCGGCATCCGTACTTTGGAAGAAGGCTCAGCCGGCGATCGGCGGCGGCGGTGACCGACTTCTCGCCAAATGAATCGCATATTGGCCGGTGCTGTCAAGTGAGAAAAACCTACAGCGTTTATGATATTGGCTCTTCATACGGCCGCCTTCCTGATTCGCAACTCTATGCATTTTCCGTGATACCCCCCCCCCCCCAACCTTTTGTAACTAGAGTAAGCACCGACGCCTTTTTTTTTTTTTCTGCTCTGTGGATACACTAGTTCAAAAGGGCAGGTTCCTGGAATTGTGACCTTTTCTCAGGTTATAGGTTGTCCAAGTAGGTGCCGATGAAAAAACGTCATGTCCTTGACATCTGTGGCGGGCACGTAATCAAAAATATTATGAATTGTAAGTTTGCCTATCGCGGCAAGTGACGGCGACAACGGGCCAAGGGACTCTTCTGCGTTATGAACAGCTGATGCGAGATGCCATACTTTGCAAAGAACAACGAACGGTTCTTCACCTCGTGCTGGACGCTGAAGGCGCGGGTTCCGCGCACTGGAGGACTTCCGCGGCCGTATTTTTGGGCGAGTTTCATTGCGTTAGAGTTTATGAGTGACTAAACTAAATTTCACGGCCGTGGCAAAGAATTCGCCAGATTACTTCACAAGTTGCAGAATAGGATAGTAAGTATAGCAAAGGTAGGTTACGGACAGCCCTAGAAGTTTGGTCGAAATTAACTCGAGTCATCACTCCGTACGGAAGGAGGGAGGGAGTACTGGCAACCTCAGCGGGAACGAGCCGTTGCAAGTTCCTAAGCCCTCGAAGCATGACTCATTTCGGCGACTTTGTTTGCGACTAGAAGACACGTCTTTGGTTCTTGGCCGCTTCCTCTCTGCTGCCTATACGGCTGGCGTTAGTACCGCACCACCCTTTCCGGAAATAAACCTGTCCTTTCCGGTGATGAGCGAGGTCAGACTTTTCCTCTTGTACGGGCTTTTGTTATACTCTATAGAAAGAATGGGGTATTTTGGGGGCGGGAAGGGAGAAAAAAGGCTACGTTGTGGATTCCGGGGTTGGTTGTAGAGCTGTCGTGACTGTCGTCAGCATAGCCTCTGTAGCAGGTGCCAGAAGTTTGGGATTCCCAGAAAACAGTTCAAGGTTTGATGAAGCTGGGGCAGTTTAGGATAATCGCGAGTGGAAACTCGGCAATAGACAGTCCTTTCATTTCATCATTGAACGGTGAGGCCGTGGTGATGAGGGGGAGGGTATCTATCAACCACTGGCGGTGATCGTCACGAGCCGCAAGCCGTGAGGCTTCTCTAGTTGTACGCCATTCTATAGATGCCACAATAGTCTTGGGAGGTATCCGTCCCAGAGTTCGTCCGCCCCGCCTCGAGAGCATCTCTTTCTCTCCACCCCGTGCCGCAACATCAAATTTCCGTATCGACCGGCAATCATTCACCGACCTCGGCCCCGTCCCCTGCCTCCTCCCCTTCCGCGTCCACCCTCCCACCCCTCTTCCCGCCTCGGAACCCACCCCGGTTATCGAATCTCTCGTAGAGCATCTCCTCCCCAAACGCAGCCTGCCCGAACCTCATAAAGTTGACCAAGCCGCGGTCCACGACGGCAACGAGAACGTTGCGGTACCCATGCCTCAGGCGCTGGTACAGCCTTCCCGGTCCGCCCATCGAGACGGGGTCGGGCGGATCGAACGGTGTCGATTCGAGCAGCGCCGAAATCTCCTCAATGTCCGGGATCGCGTCGTCGCGCGCGTCGGCGACAGCGATGCGAATGTCTGGCGGCGGGAGGTCCGTCACGCGAAGGTTGGGATGCTTCGAGGGCTTCCAGACGTGCCAGTGGATCTTATACGGGTCATCGGCCTGCTTGAGCTCCTGCGGTGCTGGCGACGGCTGGAAGCGGGATAGGAGCTCGAGTTGTTTATAGACGATGCTGTATTGTCGATAGACGCCCGGCTTGACGAGGGGTCCGTAGGGCGGTGGTGTTGCGGGCGCCGCTGCTGGTCTTTGAAGGAGTGAGACGAGCCATTGCCATAGTGATTTCCGCGGTGCTTCGGGCGTGGGCGTTGATTCTGTGTGTTCTGGCGGTACGCGTTGGACGTAGTATCCCAACCGTCTGAGGTGTGAGTAGACTTGGTATTTCGGAAGTGAGATCTTGCCCCGTTCGCCGTCCAGTCCGATGAAGAATGAGTAGGCGGCTTGCAAACTCAAGGGTACGCCAATGTCGAATTCGTCTTCGGGTTCTGCGTCTTCGGGATCGGTCTGCTCTTCAGCGGATTTCACCTCTGTCGGCGGCAGAATCTCCTTGAGCTCGCGATACGGCCACCAAAGCTCCAAGCTACCCCTCTCCACAAGGAACAGGGCCTCCTCGGGCAACAACCACAGCTTTCCCAGAGCCGGCCTCGGCGTCTTGAGTCCTCGAATCACTCTGCCCATAGACCTCGCCTGCGGACCTTTCAGCTCCTCCACCACCACAACCCTCTCCTTTGCATAGATCGGCCTCGTCTCGGTCATGAACTCTTGCAGATACTCAGGCTTCGCCAACCCGGACGTGTCCCCATCCTCAATGGCCTCCATGATCTCGGGCCAGTAGTCCGGGAAGTACCAGCCCTTGCTCCATGTATCCCTGTGCACTCTCGTGTATCCCAGCACCTCCTCAATGACCTGCCTGCTCGTCTCCAGCGCATTCTCCTGGGCTTTCGTGCCGTGCGACTCAAAGTCCTTTTGACCCTTGCGGACGGCTTGCGAGGCGACGCCCTTCTTGTTAAACATGGATGCAAAGAGGCGCATGTCGAAGAGACCTTCGTCTTCGGCTTCGTCGCCTGCGCCCGAGTCATTGTTGAGCTGCGCCGCGGCCGGCGCCGCGGTGGGATTGTCGTCGTCGTCGAGGGGCATTTTTCTCTTCTTTTGGTAGGCGCTTCGATTTTTATTTGATTATTTCCATAGACTGGGCTTTTCTTTCCTTCTCTCTGTTGGATGCGCGATCGATCGGTTTCCAACCTCGTCTTGCGGTCAGTGCTATGTCGGGTTATTGTGCAGTTCGGGCTGGTGTTGTAGGTTCGAGTGCGTCTCGGTGTGAGTCTTGGTCAGGAAGGATCCCTCCAGTGGGGGAGAAAAAAATTGGGTAAAGCTGCAGAAGGAGCTTGTGAGCTTTGACCAATTAGAGGTGTGCTGGGGCAAGCAATCGAAATCAACCAAAAAGACGAATAGATGTACATACCGTCAATGCTGAGGGTGAATACGTAAAATTGCAATTGCACCGTAGTTTGATGCCTTGACAAGTCAATTACATTCATTCCGCATTGTGAGGATTATTGGATTGGTGACGAGACGGATCCGACGTACGACACACCCAACGATGAACTGTTCTCTGGTACCGCGTGTAGATAAACATCTGCATTGGTTCGTTGCGCGCTGAGGCATGGAGATTCCGAGTGCGCCAGCTTGCCAGAGGTTCGCTGGGCAGAGTCCGCTATCAGTGTTCTTCGAGTGAAAGTCGGGCGTGTTCATTGTCTTTGGTCGAAGCGCTGCTTGTGATTATGTTTCTCCGCTCGGCTTGCCGTCTCTTTGACCGTTGAATACCGCTCCGATATCTTCCTCTGTCAACCTAGTTCTCTCTCATTTCTGCTCAAGAAATATTGGATAGAAGGAAGCAGAGATTGAGTAGAAGAACAGCTTCGTCGCGGGGGAACTTTCAACTCTCGGGTGATGTGGACGCCATGATAATGGAAGCTTGTCGGATTTCCGTTTGTAAGCTCGGCTAGGAGCGAGGTGATTCAGTAATAGCCAAGCGAGAGGCAAAAGAGAGACGAAAGATTGCACCGGGCTTCGTAGTGGCTCAGTCTGGTCCTTCTCCAGAAACAGTCCACCTGACAATGGCCTTCCGAGTCCTCACGTAGCTGAAGTGACCCAGAAACGGACCACGGTTCGACGAACAGAAGCGGATTTGCCTTGGAAACTTGCACAACGGCCCCGTTTGACAGATTGATGGTCTAGTTGTCGAAGTTGAGGGAGTAAACCAGGGGCTAATGCCGGTGGCGCATAGGGACCGGGCGCCAGTGTTGCCGGCGAGGCAGAGTGTTGGCGTTGAAGATGTGGAAGGGTAGCGGTGATGAGAGCTAAGGCGTTCGGTAGAGTGCGGTAACTGGGCTGAGTGACGATGTCTGATACTGAGTACTCAACGTCGTACTTCTTCCGAAAGAGTCACGTTTGCTGGTCCCTTGTGTGTCGCTTCTGTTGTATGTGTAGATCTGATTTTTTTTGTCGGTGTGTCTTCATTTCCTCTTCTCTGACCCAGCGGGTTCGAGAAGGAAGCTGAAGAAAGATAAGATAGTGTGTGCAGATGCCTCATCTGCGCATACGTTTTCATTCTTGATATTGGTTTTTGCATTCTGCAAACTTGAAGTCATCAGCACTGGGGAACCATAGGGTACCACGGGTCGAGGAGAACCAAGCGATTTCCCTTGTTCGCGAAAGACTTACTACGTTCATGGTTGTTTTTGAGTCACAGGTAGGCCACCTACCTGGGACAGTTTAAGGTCTTGTCCAGGACCATCAGGGTGTGCAGTCGTAACACCACACCTCGAGTGGAGGTGCGTTGAGCAAAAGCACATATCACGGACAGTTTACTGTCATGTCTAGGGCCATGTCAGACTCGCTTTCATTAGATAAAAGTGAGACGATCGCCCTTTTGAGTCATAGGTCTGTTGAGCAAGGGTTCCATTGGGATGGACCCGAGGTAAAGGTTTTGACGAGAGCTGTGAAATCTTCGTAACGGCTGCCAAGGATTGCGACTTTCTTGATCGTCTGAGCCCCTCCGTGACGCTCCATGGGAGCGCGATGGTGATTTGAGGTATGGAAGTAGGCACTAGAATGGATTGTTAGATTCATGTACAGGTAACCCACGTCTGGAATATAATACAAAACTTACCACAAGATCATGGTTCTTTACCTGGTCGTCCCCAAGGATAGTCAGAAGACGCGCTTGATTAGGAGCTGCGCCGGTATACTGTGAGCTTTGCTACAAATTTTGAAAGGAAACCCCGGATCTATAAGTCACATACCTTTGGCTTGGTGTCAATTCTCAGGGATCAGAATTCCATGCGAATCCGTCCATGCCGCTGCCTAGCGTCGCCGCCGGATTCTTCAGGAGCGAAAAACATGTCTTCCATTCTCGACAATCTGTATGAATAATGTGTCAGAAACGGCCGGAATTGTCTAGACGAGTCTAGGAGATGGTAAGGCAAGACCGTAGCGAGTCGAGTCGGTCGAGTCGAAGAAGAGGGAAATTCGCCAGCCCGAAAGCATGGACCCATCCACGCGCGGCAGGTCATGCCTCGGATTGCAGGTGCTCCCAGAGAGACATCGGAAAAAACAGACTTACCTCGATTGTGATGATGGGCAGGTCAGAACGGCGATGTCAAAATTCCTGCGATGTGCAGACTGCAGAGTAGGTAGTAGGTCGAAGGTGAAGGTGTGGAAAGAAACGTAGAATGGGATATGCAGAGGTTGGAGAAAAGAGACTGCAATTTTTCTGAAGAAAAGCAAATTTGAGAGAAAATGAAAATGAAGAGGGAAAAAAAAAGAAGAGAAGGAAGGTGAAGTGTGCAAGAGGGCAGGAGGTGCCGGGCAACTCGAGGCAAGAAGGAGGAGTGGGCCCCGAATATTTGACATCCTCACCACTGGCTTGAAGATGCCTTGAATCACGTGGTGAAAATATCTTCCAGTCTCGCTTATCTATTCATGTGTATTCAGCTCTTTGAGTAATTGGTTGCCTTGGTCTTGCAGGCACCTGGTCAGGTAAATATTTCACACAAGATGTCCTTCAGTTTTCGGGTAGATTCCCTCCTCAACTTCTGTCACGACCGAGAGCTTATCCGTCAGATTGTAAATATGAAACTACAACAATCCAAGGCTGGCTTACACCTAGATTTCTCTGATCTTGATTGCTAGCTTGGCTAATTGGATCTGCTCTTCTTATCAGCAAAGCCTAAGTTATGCCCAACGAGTAGTGCGACTGATGGATCATTCTGTGACAGTTTACATTCTCTCACCCGTCCAACCAACGTCGCGCGTATGAGAAGTCATGAGCCCTCCCCTTGCCCAAACTTTCGGTCGATATATCTGTTTAAATCAGTGAGAGTACTTCGCAGTTTGGTTTCCTTAAGGCGGGCGCTTCAATGGCAGCAAGGTGGGCAACGCTAATACACACACACCCATATGGGTCGTAGAACCAGAATAGGGAGAGAATCAATCGCGAAAGCTAGAGCAATATAATATAATAGTAAAAATTACTATCCAAGGGCCTTCATCTCTCACCAAGTACCGTTCAACGACTTGTTTTCATTTCTGCCTGCCCAGCACTCACCGAATTCCTTTTTCCTTTCCAAATTCCTTTCCAAATTCACGCTTCCTCTACGTCTGACCGGCCTATAGCAACGAAATCGGAAGCCGAAATCTTTTGAAGTAGCCATTTAACAAGACAACCATTATTCTCGTCTACGTCTCATGTTTCGTTGAGGCACACCACTGATACTAGAGAAGACCCAACACCGCTCCCACCATCATCACCAGACCCTATCTCTACCTGGGTCGCGATGATATATTCGCGTTCTGGACAAGAATTATAGCAACAAGACAAAAGGAAAGGGCGAGAATCTTCTTCCATCCACAAGGTCCCGTGGTCCGGAAGCGTTGTCCTCTAGAGAGAGGGCCGACTTTGAAGCGACATGTAAGGATCACCTCGCCTTCACCATCGACCTCAAAACGTTCAACGATAGCATGGGCTCTCGTCCAGAAGGTTACAGAGCATTCTAAGTACCTACGGCCTCCCGTGAAGCTGAGGTATGATGGCAAAAGGGTGGCGACAGTAGTCAACAACCCATGGTTCACCCCCGCAGAATTCATTCCATCTGCCGACCGCAGGCAAGGCTTCAACAGAAGAGGTGGTCCAGAATGTTTTACCAGCTATTATGAGGCCTAATTAGTGGTGGATAGTGGCTTACTTAGTCGTTTGGGTTGGCTGGTTGGTCCTCGGAAGCGAGGCCACCGAAGAGAGTAGAGGAATTTGGCTTGCTTGGAGGCCATAGGTCTAGAATATTACGGCAGAATATTTGAGCGAGATGGAAACAGCCAGATTTATTGACGACAACAAGACTTAAGGCTTGGAAGGCGTTTCATTTCGTCTGGCGCGCCAACAAGGAAGTCCTCCACAATCATCGTCGCCCACCATCCGCTCCACACCACGGGGCCTCACATCGTGAGAAACCAACCACCCAAAACACCAAAAAAAGACATACAACACCAGGTATTCGCTGGTCGTCACCGACCCAACTACTAATCCGGCCCTCATTGGCTTGTCTATGGGAGAGCGGACGGGATCCCGAATTTTCCAATGGGTATGGTCGTATGTGGCAGAGTGAGGCCATCGTGATGTCCATGTTGTCATGCACGGCCGTAGCGAGCTTGACAGGCTCTATGAGTCACACACAAGAATACGCGAACAGTATGATCACGGTCTGAGTTACGAATTGTAGCTTCAAAATATTATATGTTAACTAAGAAAAAGGTATGGAACTGTGGCGCGAATGAGCGATCGCCGCTGAAGATAAGTGTCAAACTTCACTTCCATGCTGACGAGAGTTCTATGTTCGCATAATACTATCAATCTCATTCGAGATAGACATTGCTAGATATGAACTGAATGACAACATATAGTGTAACGAGACGTATATAATCCAGTTGACAACGCCATGCCGAGATCTCCTCCCAGCTACCGATCAGCCAGCTGATCAAGACCAGACGCACGCGTGATCGTAATGTCCACCTCCCAGCACGATGGCAAACCAATACAGGAATCGAGAGAACTCACCTTAAAGAATTAACTTTCACATGATATCATTATCGATGACCTCATAAACTCAGTACCGCCCGCCTATCCTCTCTAGATCCGCCTCCTCCAACACGGGACTATTCACACTCCCGTCCCCCTTTTGCACCGAACTCGCCCCAACACCCGTTCCACCACCTCCAATACTCCAGCTTCCCCAGCTATTCCTCTCTCGCGACTCTCTCGCACAAGTTTCTGTCAACTCGCATAAATCACTCGCCTCCTTCCCCAGCACCCCGCCGCGCGCCGGATTCCGAGGCGGAACCCACCCGTTGCTGACAGCGGCGCTGACACTTTCGAAGCTTTCCTCTCGTTTCTGTTGTTGCTGCTGTTGCTGCAAATGCTGCAGAAGCAACTTTTTGTGAAAGGACACGGGACTCGCAGGGCTCCCAGGCGGTGCCGGAGGAAGGGAGCGAGCCGGAGGAGGACCAGGACGCACCAGATCCGGTATCAGCAGCGGCTTCTCGTGAGGCCTCGGAGGCCGCATCGGCCACGAGGAGGGGGTGAGTTGCGGGAATATGCTCGAGACATTGGATACAGTAGTGGCAGTGCGACCGCTCGCGGCGCTGCTCTTGCTCGATGTCTTTCCGGAGGATCGGGGCCCGCCCCCGGTGCCTTGACCGAATCCATTCGGCGGCGGAGAAACGCCGTAGTACGGCTTTGTGGAGCGGTCATATTTCGGAGGGACTCTGTTGGCTGCTGCGAGCGCGGGTGTCAAGGTGGGAGACGGCGAGAAGACGCCTGCCTTTTCGACCGAGGCGCCGAGGGGAGTTCCTAGGATGGGGACGTTGATGTTGATGCTCGGTCTCTCTGGGTTCCCGTGGGTGGAAAGTAACCGACGTTGCTGTAGACGGGGCGGAGGTGTCAAAGGCGTACGGATACCTTCGCGTATAGCGTACAGGTGACCTGAAAGGGGTGTGGGCGATGTGTCTGGCCGGGGATTGGGTTGCCCAATCTCGCTCTTTAGGCTCTGGTCGTAGTCGTTCCGCGAGCGACGGCGGAACAGACATATCACGAAAGCCATGATGGCGAGGAATGCTATGGCAGAGGACGTGCCGATGGCGACTTTGGTCCCCATGGTCAGCCTGTTGTGTCGATGGTTTTGGGACTGGTTCGCGAGTGGAACGAAAGATGTCGGGATTGCTGTCACCGGAGACGTTGAGTGTGTGGATGTTTTTGAGGCCGATGACACAGTCGATGGCATGACTTCCGGCGGAATCGTGGCCATTATCCCGAAGTCGGTGAATATTGGTTCTTGCCCTCTTGAACCCGTTGAATCCGTCTTGTACAACGGCCTCCCGTTCGTATTGATAAGCGGGCCGTTCAACGATATCGGACAGATGGAGTCGTCTGGGGGAGGGCCTGGATCTTTAATTACTGGTGTAAGAATACTGAGCTCTGAAGTCAGTTGATAATGGTAAGACTGGAAGGGGCTGACTTACCCTTGACATACATTAATGACCAGATTTACGCTGGCTGAGCTGGAGTCAGAAGCTATAAGACGACAACATATTAAGAGCTGTCGCTCTACTTACGATCCTGTCCCAATTCTGGCTTCCCACTCAAGTGAACCCCGCATTCAGTCGCGTCGCAGCAATACAATTCCCATAGAGTGTTCTTCGCGTCCTCATCGTTCGATAGCAGGTGCTTACAAACCTCATTGTACCTCGATCCATTAAACCCCGGTACGACTCTTGCTAGGACCTGGGCTCGACACTCCTCGATGCATTTTTGCGGATCCGAAACATTGCTCGCCACTGATCCCCATGCCTCCTCTTTCTTGTCCAGCTCCGGATGATCGTCTTCCCCCGATTCCATGGTCGATAGATGAACCCCAGTCCAGCAGGGCTATGATGAACGGCAAGGCGGATTTTGACTTCGTCTTGGGTGAGTGTAACCGTGAGTATAGTGCCGTATGATTCCGTGGATGAGACGCTTTCAGGCCAAGTGAGACAAATGAACACTCTATCAAGGTGCAGCTCAGCTGAGGTTGGGAAGGCTCCTCGTGTATGGTCTTGGCAAATGTGGTAGTGATGATGTGTGGTATCAAGTCGACGCGAACTCAAATGTAAGATTTGAGGAGGCGCTCACATCTACAGACGGACGTCCTCATCGTCGATATATACCATGTCCACTTCTAGACATACCGGGCAGCTCGTACGGGAGGCTCGGTGAAGTGTAGAGAGGCGGACAAGGGGTCGGGAGGGACTGGTCAAGCATCACCATGGTGGCTACACCGCACTGTATCTGCCCTATCCCGAGCCCCACGGTCTTTCGCATGTATTCAACGTCGTACAGCCTGCAGAGACTGTTGGAAGAGAGAGAAAATGCACGCACCCGAGTGGCCGGCAACCATATTGGAGAGCGTAAGCCATCACTTGGAATGATTGACATAAGTAGACTGTGAGCCTGCTGCAAATAGAAACCCAACAACAGGTCTATTGGCTTGAAGAGCAAAGGCTTGGACTTCCGTATTTCCCACTGGCTTCGTGACTCTTACCCCCTTGATGTGCGAGTTTGAGGATTCTGCATCAACAAGGGGGGGGAGGGAGCTGACATTCCCATGAAGAGAAGCGAGCCCGTTTCGGCTTCCACCAGAGCTCGTATTTCTCAAGTCTCTCAATGATGGACGTTCCGCTCGCTGAGATACCACCTGAGAAGTCTCTCCCACCTCATTTCGCTCGATGGGATCAACCCTGGAACAAAAGGTTCTCATAGATTCTGCGATTGGACCTGCATTTATAAGGCTTCCGTGTCACGAACGGCCTTACTTCGCACGAAACTCAACAGGAAGCACTGCGGCGGGGACAGCATTTCGCAACCTCGTTCACACGGAGGGTACACTAGCAGTGCGGCAACCAGATCCTCCCGCCCCCTCCCCTTTTCCCTTCCTCTCTTGATCGGCAGTCCTACTTCGAAGACGGCCCGTTCAAGCCAGCCGACTGAAATACTAAGCTTATATGGGATTGGGTGTAGCCATCTTTCCTGGCAAAAGTGCTTTGCTGCCCGGGACGAGTGACGAGGCGAGGGGTATCACGAACCGGTCCGGGGAATCTTCTGGTGGCGTTCGCTGAAGAACACAGACCAAGGTATCACCGGGTCGGGAACCAGTGGATTTCCAGCGTACGCGAGCTCCCACAGGTTTGTTGTCAGACTTCCGCGAGATGCCTTCCAGGGTGAGCTGGCGCCGTTGTACTCGTGGTTCAACTTTGGCATATCCTTATTCTTTGCATGTCACTTTGATGGACTACTCGTGACTCTTGATCCGTTCGGGTGTCTCGGGTGTTCTAAGGAGAGTATATCGGTGGTAAAGTGTCGCACAAGCTTGTTGTCCATGATGTCCCGTCGCGAGTGGCATGACTTGGCTTGGGCTAGGGAGCCAACAGGGGAATTTGCAGGAGTGATAGTCTACTGATTATCTTTCAGTCGAAAATCTTCTTCCGCATTAGAATGCCGAAAGATAAAAAGCAATTCGTCATGGGTCAAGCAGCTCAACACCTTCTAGAAGCCTGGGCATCGTGTCGAAACCAGTTGGTTTTGGGTTGAGACAGTAATTCATGTCTTCAGCCGTCGCACTCGCGTCATATAAGCCCTTACCTTGGTCTTGTCTCGGCGAAAATCAATCAGCCAGCATCCGCAGAGGGCAACCAGAGAAACATGCAGGGTGAAACGGAGGTTATACCTATAAAGTCCAGAGTTGCGAACGCTACACGAAGTATGACCAGCATTCACTCTCAGTCAATCACCACCGAGTTTTACGGGTTAAATTGAAGAAGGATGGATCAGACATAGCCAAAGAGGTGATCACCAGCGGGCTGTAGATCAGGCGTATGCGGTGGCGGCAGCAGCAGCAGCAGCAGCAGAAACAGCAGCAGCAGAAACACGGCACAGGTGGGCCAAGGTAGGGTCGTACAATTCGCGTGGGAAATTTTCCATAACATCTGCATATCTGCCTAGGCAGCTGAAAAGCTACAACACTGTAGCAAAGACTCAGCGGTGATGCCTAATTGGTATGGCGTTCGCATGGCATCATGTGGCTATAGATTGATTGTCGAGGGCTGCATGGGTTTTCAGAGATGTCTGAAGCCATCCGAGGTGGCTGACATGCACGACGGGCGACCATGCCTTGGTATTGGCAAGAGTGGCACTTTCACCCCTATTCTGCGCTTATTTTCAGCTTGAATGGAGAGCAGTAGACTTGTTCGAAATGCTGATCACACTTTGCGCACTCGGAAAGCTGTCGAGGATCTCCTCCAATGGTCTCGTATTGCTTTCTCATTACACAGTGAAATAAGAGGTTTATTCTCAGACTCACCGTGAACTAGAGCTGGTTAAGGTTACCACATTGGAACAATGACTACCTGCTGACGACAGTAGCTTGCGTTCTCTCAAAATCGAAAGTCAGCCTTTAGGTCCGTCTAGAGAACCTGGGTCCCGCAATGAAGCACAACAGGCCTGATAAGCCCCTCGAATTTCACGCAGACTCGAAGGGAAAGCGCCCAAGAATTCGGCCGTTTAACTCAATAAATAAGTTTCGTCCGAATCTGGGACCCGTGGGAAGTAAGGGGTGGTAAGAAAACGGTGCGCCGCCAGCGGGAGGCTGCAGTGAATCCGACGGATTTCCGTGGTGTTTGCTGGCTCAGCTCCGCTCCACCAGGCCGCGTCGAACGTGCCAGTCCTTGATTTGCGAAGAGGGCGTTAGCTGAGTGATGCGTGCTTATGCAACCTCCCGTCGAAGGCCTCTTAAACGGGGCAAGCAAAATTTCTCTTGATAGGGAAACATGCCAATTGAAAAATGGCAGTGGCTGCCCTCGTTCGAGTTGGATTTTGGAGTCTGGCTGGCGTAAGTAGTGAGTGCTCTTTGGGGATGAAATACAGATGCCTACTGCGGTATGGGCAATACCATAATGGATTTGGAATAGAATGGCGCTTTTTTTTAACCAATCCATGTCAGAGGATATATTTCGCTATAGTTGAACTCTCTGAATTATCCACATGGCAGACGGGATCTGAAATCGCACATGAATCGGAAGGCCAGTTGGCTACGTTGCCGTTCTTACCGGAATGTGTCAGCGGCCGGCATTATCGCCCGCAAAATCCGGCCCCATAGTCCCGACTTCGGCCGGAGGAGGTGGCCGAGGCAATCGGGGCGGGACCACCAAGGAGAGATGAGCGAATCGATGGCGCCCTAGAAGACTGGGATGACGTGATGCTTTTGGTGCCCCACGCAACCCGCGCTGGGACCTGAATGGAATTATGGAAGTGTGGTGGTTGCGCGGGGGTCGAGAGAGAGCGGGGCAGTTATTGGGGGGGGCGTTAGGTTGTGTTTGTTAATCATCATGCAATGGAGGGCTAAAGTGACGGCGTCTTGGGTGGTGGAGGGGTCAAGCTGTACCTGAGGGAAGGATAAAAGGGTTCAATGTGTTTGAGTAAAGCTAGAAATTCAATCCGTTTGCCCCGAACAATATTTGAAGCTCCAACCTTGACATATCCATATTACGTCTCAATTGACATTCAGGCAAACCTTAGCCATTGACAATACACAAACGACAAGATGACCAAGATTCTCCTTACAGGTAAGTGATGAGTGAGATCATAGCCGCACTCCCAGCACCCTCCCTCCATAATAAACCACTTCCTCTCCTGCGGGTGAGAAGCTCTCAATGCGACCCAAGAACACAATCCACTAACACACCACCAGGCGGCTCCGGGTTCATCGCCGCCCACATCCTTGAACAGCTCCTCGCGCGCGGCCACTCCGTCGTAACGACCGTCCGCTCAGAGGACAAGGCCCAGCGCATCCGCGACGCCCACAAGGACCTCGACGCGTCCCGCCTCCACGTCGCCATCGTCCCGGACATTGCGCGCCCCGACGCCTTTGACGAGGTCGTCAAGACGCCCGGCCTCGAGGCCGTCCTGCACACCGCCAGCCCCTTCCACTTCAAGTGGACCGACGCCCAAAAGGAGCTCATCGACCCGGCTGTCGTCGGCACCACGGCCATCCTTAAGGCGCTCAAGCGGGACGCGCCGGGCGTCAAGAGGGTCGTCGTCACGTCGAGCTTCGCGTCCGTCATTGACGAGGCCAAGACGGAGGACCCCAACACCATCTTCACCGAGGAATTCTGGAACCCCGTCACGGTCGAGGATATCGGGCGCAGTCCCGCGACGGCGTACCGCGCGTCCAAGAAGCTCGCTGAAAAGGCCGCGTGGGACTTTGTCAAGGACGAGAAGCCCGGCTTCGACCTCGTCACGCTGACGCCGCCGCTTGTGCTGGGCCCCGTGGTGCACCATTTCGCGGACCTGAACAGCATCAACACGTCCAACGAGCGGGTCGTGGATCTGGTCAAGGGCAAGTGGAAGGATGCTGTGGCGCCGACGGGCGCGGCGTACCTCTGGATCGACGTGCGGGACCTGGCGCTCTCGCACATCTTGGCGCTGGAGAAGCCCGAGGCCGGCGGTAAGAGGCTCTTCACGACGGCCGGGTGGTTCAGCAACGCCGAGATCGCAGCAGTGGTGAGGAAGAACTTCCCCGAGCTGAAGGATAGGTTGCCTGCAGAGGGGACCAAGGGCGGGGAGTTGCCGCCCAAGGATAAGGTGTACGGGTACGACAACAGCGCGACGGAGAAGATTCTGGGTATCAAGTGGAAGAGCCTGGAGGAGAGTATCACTGATTTGGTCAAGGATATCAAGGGGTTCGGGATCTAGGCTGCTGTGTTGCCCATACGATTTTATAAGAAGTACTAGACACGTAAGACAAGAACCTTTCAACGACCTCATGACTGATGTACGTGAAATTTTCATGTGTGTTGCTTTGTATTGTGCCGTCCCATAGCAACTGAGTATTTTCACTTTTTGTGACTAATTTTTCAGATATTTTATCAAACACGCGACAACAGAGGTGGCATCTCTCTGCCCTCTGTCTTTTGCAGTCGTGTATTTCTTTTCAATTCTACTACACTACTAGAATAGACAAATGAAGAATTAAAAAATAAACCCCCCCCCCCCGAACGCATGGGAGGGGGGTACTGACCTTATAATTCACGCCCCTGCCCGGAATCGAACAGCGCGCCCCTCAGTCAACCCGGACACTAACTTCATTAGAGTATTTATTTTTTATTTGACCATTCGACCGCCTCGCACACAGCTTGACCTGACCTCGCCGACCTAGACGGGCGCTGCTGTGCTGGTGACAGAATTGGGATTAAGGGGGGGTATATACCCTTGGCCCTTGGCTGGCTGGACAACCGCCTCAGAGGAAGGAGCGAGGCAGACAGAAGGAGAATATATTCTTCGTTTAATCACTGTGTATTTCTAATGATGCCAAACCACCAGACAGCAACTCATCTGTTCATGAGAAACATCTTACTCGCGTGGCCCGGAAACTGTAGGTTCACGACCAGAGCCAAGCCTTGTACCACGAATGGACATCACATCAGCAATATTCAAAACTTTTGTTGCAAGAAAGCACATACCAAACTTGAACATGATAACCTCCAGTCATCCAAGCTGTTCTAGATAGTAGCATTCACACTCCAAGGCCCAAACCCAGGCCAATGCTGCCCACCACCGCCGCCTCCTCCTCCTCCTCCTATTCCTCCCCCTCCCCTCCACCACCACCCCATCCATACGCATCAGGATCCAACATCCCCCTCCTCCCCATCCACCCGCCCCCCAAGCCGATTATGCGCCTCACACAAACTCCCATCCCGTCCTCTCACCTCAACACCATTCCCGCACCCAGGCCTCCGGCACCTCGCATGCGCAAGACAATACCGCGAACCACCCCCATTCACGCCGCCCGCAGCCGGCTCCGCGCACCCTTCCTGGCCGCACACGTGGGCCCGGCAGTACGGCGACAGCGGCAGATTGAGGCTCAGCACGCCCAGCATCATCATCGTCTGCGACAGGACGACCGTCTCGCGGATCTGCTGGCAGCCCTGGACGGAGCATTTGTGGTCGGTACAGTAGCGGCCCAAGGCCGAGCGCTCATTTTGACAGCTGCGGTCTCGGCAGGTGTGCTCTAGGCAGAGGCTGCCTCCTTCGACGACGCGGGCGTCGCAGCCTGCTCTGCGGCAGCGTGTTGCCAAGTCTGGGGGGATGAAAGTCAGCTTTGGTGGTTCTGGACAAGACTCGAAGAGTGGCCAAAGTGAAGAAGATGAAGAGGCCGAGAGGCGGATATCAAAACCCATGCCAATAGAGAGAAGAAAAAAAGGGGGGACAGAAACTCACGCTCCTCGCACATATCCCTCACATTCTCCCCATCCACATGTCGAAACCTCTCACACCCAGGCGTACCACAAATCCGATGCCGATCACAGTAATGCCCAAACGCCCCATCCCTCTCGCAATCGCGCCTCGCACACTTATGCCTCACGCACAAATCACTCCCCTCCCACTTCCTCTCCCAGCACCCTCCCGATCACACTCGTGCCTCTTACAATACCGTCCCGCCACGCCCCCCGCATCCGGCATATGCCTCGTCTTGATCCTCCCGCACCCCTCTCCTCGCAGGTATGCGCCACGCACGTACCGTCGCCGGCGCCCGCCGCCCTCGCGTTGCCGCACGGCGGCTGCTGCTCGAACCGGCAGTGGTGCTCGCCGCAGTGGGCCGAGGGGACGCCGTGCTCGTTGACGTGGGCGAAGCGCCGGCAGCCCGGGGCGGCGCACATGCGGTGGCGGTCGCAGTGGCGGGAGGGGGTCGTGGGCGTCCCCGTCGCGCCGGGGCAGCGGGCTAGGCAGGAGGGGGCGGCACAGGTGTGGGAGGTGCAAAAGGAGGATGGAGGGGATTTTGGGTTTGTGCAGTCTTGGTGGTCGCAGCGGTGGTCTGGGCAGTATCTGTAGTCTGTACCGTTGGGGTGGTTGCGTTGGTTTGCGCAGCCTTGGTGGATGCAGTTGTCTGGCATGTGTTGTTACTTATTAGTGTGTTTGAGAGATGGATGATGGAGGTTGTATGCTGGGAGACGGGGAGACGTACGATACTGTGAGCAGAACCTGAATTCTTTGGGGTCGTAGTTCTTGATATAGTTGTTGCATCTGGCATCGTTCATCATGCCCTGGCACAGAAGATCTGGGGATAATATCCAGTTGTCAATATTTCAGGGGTAAACATCATGTCCGCGAGGCCGAGGGGCTACAAACGTTGTTGGCAATATCCCCTGTTATTAGTCCTCATGTTCAAACACGCAGCATTGTTATCAATCTTCTTGCAGCAGTGGAGTTTGCAGAACCGAGACGGATAGCGGTTCCCATCTCTCGTCAAGGTCACCCTGGTATGCGGACATCGGCCCGCGGGAGTCGCGTAGCTGCATAGTCTCTCCAACTCTTGAGGCGTGAGTCTCTTTCTCCTACTCATGGTCAACTCCTGTGGCTTTTGATCAAGCGATGTAGTGTTTGTTTCTTGTGTGTATGGATTCGGAAGAGAAGACTTTGTTCAAAAGATGTGAGTCAATGTGCCGAGAACTGAAGAGAAAATGAAGACAAGTCGGGGAATGTTTGCTCAGTATTGAGTCCCCCCTTCGGCTTTTAAACGGCAAACCAAAACACCCCCTTCAAAGTACGCATAAAGTCGGTGAGCAACCACCCGCGAGGCAAATCAAGGCAACAGAAACTCGCGAGGAAAAAAAACAGCTTTCTTGTGTGGAATGCGAGATGTGATGGGAAACCTCAAGTATGATGACGTGGGGGCAGGCGGTGGTTCAGGTAGGACGAGTGAGAGGGCTGCTCATGTGAGGGCGCCCGGTAGAAACCCGATTAGGCGCTCTTCTAAGTAAGCAAAAGAGACTCGTGACTTGGATGTAAAGGCGAGGATGTCGAGTGTTACAAACTTCTTTTGGATAGGAGCATTCAGTGTCATGTTTGGTCTTGCTATCGAGGAGGCGGTGTGCCTCAAGACGGTTCCACGAAGATGTCGGTACCCGGATTTTGGGGTTCAACAGTGAGTCTTCCTTCGGGAGGAAAAGATGAGACTGATGGGTGTTTGCTTTACACTGAAGAAGAGACGAGGCTAGCGAGCTTGAGTCCTGAGATTTCCAAGGGCCATCTGCTTCACAAGATAGATTCCGACTAGACAAGAGTACCCCCCAGCGATTCAATTCAGTAAGGAGCGTCACCGAGCAAGTGAAATGTGCCTCAACGTCTCAACTAAGATGGATCTATCCAACTCAACAACAGTAACATGTCTTGCGGCTAGTTAGTGCTTGGCCCCGAAATAAGTTCCATCTTCCCGGCACCTACTAATGACTAAGGGTATCTTCACTTGAGTGAGTGAAATGTATGACAATCGAGACTACAACGTCCTTCCAAACTTGAAGAAAGTAACCAGAACCAAAAAAACAACGACGCGAAAGCATGCCCCCGTCTTCCCAAACCAAGATATCCTTCAGATCAGCAAAAGAATTGCGTCGAGGGGGAATCGAACCCCCGGCTCCCCGACGCTGCTAGGATGGCAACGGAGAATTTTACCACTAAACCATCGACGCAGATGATCCCAGATCGTAGTTATCTCGATGCTGGGTGGTTGACGGTGAAGGGTGGATGTGTAATTATATCCCTCAACTTGCAAAATTTCGACGAGGGGGAGCTGTTGGTGGGTTGGCAGTTTGATGTTGTGGAGCTGTGGTGGACGGGGTGGGGCTACACCTACGTAGTAGTGCCCGGGTGCAAAAAGTTCTCTTTGAGATTAATTGATGTTGAAGAAGAGAATAGGAAAAGAAAAAAAGAAGGGGAAAAAAAAATCGGATGTGTGGGTTTGAGATTATGAGAAAATGTACTGGTTCATATGTGCCGTGAGTTGGGTGGACGAGATGGGGGAAACTGGCTTTCCAATAGGATGTAGTTGCGCGAAACGTAGACTATCACGAGTAACGTCGCTCAGTATCATTCGTTGATTTGGAGGCAGGGACTGGACTGAGGACTTGGGCCTTTATGATATCGTGCAGGAGGATCCGCAAACCAAGGCAAGGCAGGCTAATCAGAAGAGTCAGCCTCAACAGAAGGTGCAAGTGAAGGCCGCCCCCTCTCGACAGGTTGCACATGTACCACATCTCGGCATTGGATGTCGGTACGATAAATAAGCAGGACCACGTGGGGTCGCTCACTGTATTGTTCATAATCTACCCTCAAAAACCTGTTCTGGGTTGCGAGAAGCTGTTTAAGCCTCCTCAGCTGCTTTTCCCTCAATGTTGAAAGCTAGTCGAGACACAGTCGACCAACTGGATCGCCAATTTTCCCTCCGGCGCGCTATGCCATGTAAAATATGTATCTCTCTCTCACACACACACCCTCTCTCTCTCAGTTCTTCCCGTACTGTGGAACCGAAAACCGCACACATATGCTTTCCTCTAAGCTGAGTCACCCTCGGATCCCTCCTCTAGGTCTTCGCCGGCACCCTGAAGGACTTCGGCCTCTGTCGTCGTCAGGCCCTTTCTAATGGCGAGGACGTTGTCCACAATCACTGCATCGATGCCTTCCTTCACCTGGCGCTGCAAGAAATGGTTAGCATCGCTGTCCATCCGAAACGCATGTCAGACCATGAAACTTACCTGGACCATGATGGGGTTGTTGTTCAATGTACCGTAACTGACACACAGCAGACCGCTTTCCTTGACGACGCGCACCAGCCGGGGACTGTTAATCAGCGGCTCGGCAGCACTGACAATGCCAATCAAGTTCCAGCGACTGGCGAACCGAATCGCCTCCTGAAGAGAAGATGCTCTGATATCGCCGACAGGGCAAGTGCCTGCATCCGTCAAGAACATGATGGGGATGGAAGGCTGCTTGAAGGTCAAGCAGAGACAAATGTCCGGATTGAAGGAGCTGAAGATGATGTGCCTGTTGCCAGCAAGATCATAGACCTTGGACAGGACAGTGTCGCAGAAGGAGTTAAGCTCGACGGCGTAGGTATCCATCTCTTGCTCCTCACTCTCGTGGAGCATGGGGTACTTCATCTCAATATTGAAGCCGATGTGTTCGGGGAGCTGTCGGAACAAGTCCTCCAAAGTGGCAAAGGGAGCTTGAATGAAGTTGCCTCTAGAGTTGGCTTTGTAGCCCTTGTTCTTGAAGTCTCGAGTGTGCTTCATGCGCTCTTCACTGTGTCCGTTGAGACCATCGCCAGCGTAGCCCATGGACAAAGACCGCTGTCTAGGACCAGGTGCGTTGTTTCTCACGCGCTCAATTCTCTCATTGACTGCGTTGACACCGTTGTTGACACCATTGGTGCGGTTCGAGTCGGGGTTGATGTGCAGGAATTGCTCCAGGGTCAAGGTGTGAACCGGGGCATCGATACCTGTCTCACTGACAAGGAAGTCATGGTAAATAACCGGGACATGATCCTTGGTCAGCTGGACATCGAATTCGACGTACTGCGCGCCCAGGTTGGCTGCTGCGATGAACGAAGGTACCGTGTTCTCTCCAAGCTGGAGAGACTTGTTGCTCGTCATGTTCTTACCCATGCCGCGGTGACCAATGACCATCGTTGTAGCTAGCTTCTTCCAGTAGGTCTGCTGAGAGTTGATTTCCATGTTGGGGTGCGAGAATGGCGTGACAACCAGGAAGTTGAAGTTGACAGTGCCAATGACATCCAAGTTGTTGGCCAGAATCGGTACACAGACGTCACCCTGAAGGTTCATGCGCTTCGTGCCAAGCGTCGGTCTGATGGAAGACAACAGGGCTACACCGCGCCCGATCTTGTTCTTCTCATTTCCAGAGTAGGTTGGGACAATGTCAAACATCAGCTTGACCTGGGAAGGGTCTGCCGAAGTGAACACGATAGGCTCTGTGGAGATGGTCTCATGAACAGGCAAGTCAACAATGGTGGGCTCTCCCTTGGCACCACTGGCTGACACAACAATGGACAAGGCCGTGTCGAGTTCCGTCAAGTGGGCCTCAGTCAAGGGAACGCGGTCGAGTTTGACGGCCTCGAGATTCTTCCGCATGTCCATGGATCCGAGACTGACAAGAACCATGCTCTGATCGGTAAGATAGCGATGACCAAAGGTCTTGACCGGCTCAACGGGACGAATAGCACCATTTGACTTGCGACCATCGATCGAAGACATGTTCTCAGGAGACGAAGACCGAGGAGAGCTCTCATTGGAAATTTTGAGATTGTTCGTAGGCTGCACGATTTCGGACTCGGCTTGAGTAGCGAGAAGCCTGGCAATGTCGAGATGACCACGCAGGGCGGCGTGTTCCTTGGCGGTCCAACCAGATGAATCGGCCTTGGCGACAACCGCGCCAGAGTCGACCAGCAGTTGTACCATCGACAAGTGACCGTCAACAGCGGCGACATGGAGTGGTGTCCAGGCGTAAGTGTTCTCTGCGACTTCGAGGTCGGCTTTCTGCTCCTCGGTGCCGGTAATCAGCGACTTTGCAATTTCATCGTGGCCGAATCGGGCGGCAAGGTGCAGAGCGGTTTCACCCGTCTTGTCTTGCCAGTTGATGTCGACCCCAGCTTCAACGAGCATCTCGACGATGACCTTGTAGTTGGACTTGGTGGCCATAGCGAGAACCGCACCGGATTTGGACACCGTTCGTCTCATCTCGGCCTTCCTGACACTCACACCCTTCCAGTTTTCGCCCTGAAGAAGGGCTTTGGTGGTCAATGGATGTCCACCCACGACACTCAGGTGCAAAGGAGCATATCCTTCGTTATCCTGCCATTCGGGGGCATCGATGCCATTCTCAACGTTGAATTGACCCCATTCCTGCATATTGGCCATGATGATCTGGCATACGACGACGAAGCCGAATCGGGCAGCATAATGAAGCGGCAAACGTCCAAAGGAATCTCTGGCGCTAAGCGCGTCTCTGTGCTCGGGCTTGAGAGTGTCGAGGAGGTACATGAGAATCTGAACAGCCTCATCGTCCTTGCCTAGTAGCTTCGTCTCGTTCTGATTGAGTGCGCGGGGAACCACAGCCTGCGAGACTGCTGGCTGGAGATCGTGAGAAGTGAACTGAGTGCCGATCGGGAAAGGATACGATTTGGGCTCATTGTCGGGATCAGACGACTTGGTCCTGCCAATGTGGATGACAAGTCGGTGAATGCAGTTGCGGTGGTTGATGTCCTCGGGCTCGTAAATGGACGGCAGCTGATCGATAAGATAGGCAATGCTCGCCTTGGACCTCGCAGCAATGGAACGCTGCAGAAGGTTGAGGAGCAAGCTTTGAGAAGACTGCTCACCAGTCACGTTGCCCTCGTCCAGTCCGGCCTTGAGTGAGTCGACATTGTCGCTGCGGATGGCCTGCTCCAAGGTGTCGAGTAGGTTTTGCGACAAAGTCAACATGGCCTTGGAAGATGCGCGGCCCAGCGACCGCACTGACCTGTCCGACTTGGAGTCGTCAACGTTGCGGGCGTCACCAAGGGCGGAGATCCATTTGTTAATCTCAGTGAGGAGGCGCGTGCTCGTTGTGTCCTTAGCAAAAGGCAAGGGGTCGACTTTTGTCGAGATGTAGCGGTGCTGGGAAGCCGTCTCGGGGAGCTTCTTGTCGAGCTTCTTTGTGATTTTGACGAAGCCTCTGCGGTTGATCTCGGCGAACCAATTGAGGTTTCTCAGCATGATGCGCATCTCGTAGAGAGCGCCCATGAGCTCCTCGGTCTCATCCTCATCGAGGTTGGAGACGACGTCGGGGACGCGGCCATAGCGGTCGCGCAACAGACTGAGACGGCGGACGGCCTCGCCAAGCTTGCGATTGTAGAAAGAGTCGACGTCTTCGAGATTACGATCCAGGGCAAAGAAGAATTCTGCAAGATGTGGTCAGGGGATGGGCTGCGCCCTCACGGTCCGGTCCAAGTCCGCCCACCTGCAAGATCCACCGTCTCTCCGTTCTTGGCCGATTGCGCCGCGGCCTTGATCAATTTCTTCAGGCCCTTGTAATTGATGTAGAAGGCCGCCCACTCGGGGACTTGGTTGCGGGGGAGACTGCAGACAGCGTAAGCATGTTTTTCCATGAAATCAGAAGGCGGTCAGGTAAGTAAAGGCAAGGCCAAAAATAGCAGAGATATCGGTTTCTGTCGGGTGAAGCGGCAAGGGGGAGGGAGAGAGGGATGGGAAGGAAGACGCACTTTCTGCCGAACTTCATGGTGAAATGATGTCTGAGTCCGTTATCAGGGATTGGATGTGACGCTGTGGCGTCGGCTGGTAGTGATACTGTCTAGGCGATACAGCTTTGAAAGATGGAATGCTGCAGTAACAGATAAGGTGCTGACGAGAAAATAAGACGGCAAGAGTAAATGAGGATGCTGAACGGCTGCTTAGAGGCAGATAGACTCGCAACCGCAATCAAACATTTTCCTTTTTTCTCAGTTCTCGTAGGTGGTCGTGATTTTGACTGGGGGATAAGTGTATGACGGTCGGAGGTTTGTTGTAAGAGGTGAGGTGAGGTGAGGTGAGGTGGTGAATGAGGTAAGTTGGAGAAAGCTGCCAAAAACGTGAAGAAGAAACAAATCTAAGTCGGTGTACCGGAGAGAACTCGAGATATAGAAGGCACTATCCGCTTCTTCTTTGTTGCGGCAAAAAAAGAGAGGATCCAGAATTCGAGGTCGCTCAGTCAGTCACGAGAGTCCCGTTGGTTTTTCCAGGTTCAAGGAGCTCCACATCCAGCTCGCCATTGACTGAAAAAGGGCGGAGAAGCAGTGACTGAGATGGGCGTATCCGTACGGTATTTGGTATTTGTCCAATGACTGGCTTACCGAATACACCTCTACAGAATTCAAAGAGAAGAAGAGTGAGGAACGAGATCCGGGTCCCCCCCTTCAGGAGAGCATCGGTGGGTTGGAGGGGGATTATGTATGAATGAATGAACCAGAACTTCAGACCGACCGGTGCAAGGAGAGTGGATTGACAAGTGGCGGAAGCATGCAACAGTACTTCTGGTACCTTAGCATACGCACTTTACTGCAGTAGCAGGAATCCAGGAGAGAGAAAAGAAGAGGTGTGGGAGGTGTGAGCTCATCTCAACCTCCACAGCGGCCGCAGGGTATCCAAAGCCTTGGCACGCCGTACCTCTTTGTCGGTCGTCAAGTACCCCACACGCCAATTCGCGCTGTGTAGGGTACTGCTAGGTCCCGGCGCGACGACTCGAGACACGGTCGGGAGGTACCTGAGACACCCAAACCACCACCTTCCACCACCCAGCACCAGTCGCTTCTGAACGTGACGGCAGGCACGCAGGCACGCAGGCACAGCAAATGGCAGTAGCAACCCAGCAAAAAGCCTAAGGTTCCTGCCCTCGAAATGAGAAAAACACAGTGTTCACTGGAGAGTATCCCAAAAACAGCTTGAGGTGTGGCGTTATCCGGTCGGTGAAGCTAGCCACTTGGAAGCCGCCGTTGACCGCCCGTGGAGCGCCGCCCCTGTTTGATTCGCCAAGTCACGGGATGACCGCCCCATTATGGCTTCAGCTGGCCGGCCTGTCCATGATCACCCCGCCGTTGATGTAGCACCAACGCTGGCTATCCCGTCCTTTTTCCCTTCCTCTCCTAATGCCTCCATTGAATGCTCCCGTCAGTGGTCGTCACAAGTGAACGAGAGCGATGAAAAGAGTTGCATGCTGACGTTGCTGGCTCAATTGATCGGATTACACGTGTATGCCCTATCCCGCGCCGGTCTACCGTCTACCGGCCAGTGGTGGTGCACCGCAAGTGAGCCTGTACCGTTCACTAGTTTCTCATAACCCAATTCTAATCACTTTAGTGCCCTGCACCGCGCACAGCGTTCCCACCTCTCCGTAAGGTGAGGTAGAGGCTCACTGGGCTGAAGGGCCTGAGGCGAGTCGGGGCCGCGTCCCGGGACACATCTCATCTCACATTCGAGCAGCCCTCCCGGCACGCCGGGTCAGATGGGCTGTCTAAAAATTCTAGACCGCCTCGCAGGCTTGTCAGGTTGTCCGTCCTCATGACCTTTTCCACCCCCGGAGGACTCGCCGAGGGCGGGAAGGACCCTGAAACCGACATCGGGCTCTGTCCGGCCAAAATGCACGTTTTGGCCGCCGTTGGAAGAAGAAAAAGGCACCTGCATGATTCTAAACATACCTAGCATTCAAATGTCCATACCTCTGCGCGCGCCTCTACTGCGTACCTTGTACGGGTACCCCTTGAGTCCTGACTCTTGCACATACAAGTGACTGGTCCAAATTCATCGCGGCCCCAGGAATGACCTACACCAGACCCCACTCAGATCTGGTTCCGCGATGCATGTTCCAAGTTTTGGTTTTTTTTAGGGGTCCTGTCACCTGGTCACTTTGGTCAAGGCAAAAGACCTCGGCATCCCGGCATCCAATCCTCTACAGTCTGCAAATATTGATTGATAATGAGAGGAATTGGTGGCCTCTTGCTTGATGCAGATTCGGCCCTCACGGAGCTGCTAGTCACTTTACTGCTGACTAGCCAAACTTGTCAATGGCCCAATATAATGCCGATGGAACTCGAGTGACGACTGATCAGCAGGGGTCCAACGGCGATCCATGGGGGAAGAATGTCATACTTGACTATTCGTACGGATACTAATCAGTTCATACGCTTTAGCTTTGCGACGGGGTGACCAATCTGGGGAAGAGTCTTCAGCCTTTTTACGTGAATCAAGAGCTGACAACTTTCCTCCCAAAAGAGTAGCGCAACAGGCAAATGGGATCCCTTCCACGCCCACCCCTAACTAATGAAGACTCTCCAGTTCTTGGGATTCTTTTCCCACACTTGCGGCTTAAAACCTCTCCTAAACTCTTATAGTTGGTCTTTTGCTTTCATGTTCGTCCCTCTGACGAAACCTCTACGCATACAACTTGGCGAATCAGTAGCATCAACCAACCTCCAAATGAGGTAAATATACTTTTACTTGAAGCCTCTTCTTACCCGATAGTATCCCCCCTTATAACTGTCACCCAAAGTCAGATCCAAAAAAGCTTGCTTCACGTGTCGTGTCTACATCCAAATTTCGTTCTTCTCCCCCCGCCTCGAATTATATTACAATGATGTCACTCGTGACTACCCCAACAAAGTCAATCCCAGTTTGCCAAACGCTCGGGGCCGCAACCCTCTTCCCGCGCAGTGTCAAAGACTTGCGACTGGCATGGTACGATCTCATTTCTTGGCATGCCTTCAAACTTCCCTTTTCGAGGCTTCCATGGTTCAGCTGTGGTACTTGGGTCTCAGCTGTCCAGGCACAGCAATAGTAGCGGCCGGGGAATTTGATGCTTTGAGCCGCAGGGAATGAGAGAGTAAACAACAGGCGGCACCAAGAATACAATACCGAATGACTATTCTACCTCACCATGCACAAACTAATCCGAATCATCATCATCATCTAGCGGTATCCGACGAGCCCAGTACGGGTTCGTCTCAGCCATCATCGCAATGCCCTCCTGAGCATCATCCAAGATCTGCGCCGCCTCCGGCATCTCAACCCACGACGGCCGCGCGTAAATATACTTGACCTCCATCTCCTCGCCAGTGTACTCGGGGTTGTCGTACACCGCCCGCGCCAGTTCCCGGATCTGCTTCTTGCGCCCGCACACCAGCGGCGACGCCACGAACCCGTGATTCTCCACCAGGTCGCGCCGCTCCCGGATGATGTGCGACCGGATATTGTACCGCTTGATCGTGTCAATCACCTCGGACGGGAGCAACCTCGCAGCGCCGGCGCCCTTACCCTTGTCGCGGACAACCACCTTTCTCAGCATCCTGTCCGCGTTGCAAATGTCCCGGAGGTCCAGGTACAGCTCGATCTTGAGCAGCAGCAGCCCATCCAACGTCCCAAACAGCACGTTCTTGCTCCTCATGATCTCGAAGGGGGACTCAAACACATCCTCCCTTTACCGCTTCATCCTTTCTTGCCGCGGATCAACCCCACCGTCACGCAGCGTCCACCACTTGGCAACATCATACGCATCCTGGTCCCCGGCCCAACCTCATCAACCCAAGCGGCATATACTCCCGCGCCTCGTAGACGCCACGATGGTCAAGCTCCAGTATGCCGAACCGCTCCGCCAGCGAGTGCTGCACCGCGTCGACGGTGTGCTCCAGCTGCAGCGTCTTGCTGTACCTGTCGTGCGCGATCAGGTAGTCCCGCTCGGTCTCCAGCTCCGGAAAGACGACAATCGCCTGGTCCTCAAAGTACACCGGCTCCGTCGAATTCCGCCAGTCGATCTCGGCCAGCTCATACGCCTCCCTGGCCCGCATGATGTTGGTGTAGGCGAGCTTGTGACGCTTCCTGCCCGCGGCCTGGTGCGCGGGGCCGCAGTAGTACGTGACTTTACACACCGTGCAGCGGGAGATGTTGGCGCGGGTATGGCAGACGAAGTAGTTGCGGGGCTGCAGGCCGGCGGGGTTTAGTTCCGGGTCCTTGGGAACCAGCTTATACTCTTCAACTTTTGATTCATCCATGAGGGATAAGTATCAAACGCTTAAGTATACTTCGTGCCTATAATTCTAAGAATGTGAAGAGAAGAAGCAGTTGAGAGGGGAGGTAGGTAGCAGGTAGACATGTATAAGTCAATGAAGCAGGGTTGAAGAAGAAAAGCAAGCATGGGGGTTGAATCCCGCGGTAAATTCTTATCTAGAATAGCACCTTGCTATCTTGAAACCAACGGAAGCGGATCGACCAGAACCTAACTTACACAGTAGAGGAACCTGATTTGTATCAATGATACAGTCTGGTGGTCCTTGTTTGAATTGCTTGGTATTCTGATGTCTACGAGCCCCCACTATAAGGGGCATCTGATGGCTGGCTCTGGCCTTGGCCCTCTATTCTATCCATCAATTTGGCCTTGGCATATACGTGCCATATAACCATAATGTTACATGTGTGGTATAGTACATATCTACAGAATCTCGATCGTTTCAAAAACCTCATTGATTTTGGTTTTGTTCTCGTACTTCGTCTTTTTCGGTTTCGTCTCCGTCGCCTCTTCAAGGCGATCCCACGCGGATGATTGCCCCTGATTCTCTGAAAGGGAATCGCTTTGAGTGTTGCTTTTACCCATGCTTTTCTGCGCCAGCTGTGTCTCTGACGCTTCCTCCAGGCGATCCCAAGCAGACCAGTCGACGTTATCCTCATGCGAGAAAGACGTCACGGGCTGGTTCTCCGGCAGACCCTCGGGCACTGGCCAGACCAATTTTGTCGCTCTCCACATCCTGTACATCTGCGGAGAGCCCGAATTAATGCGAACAGTACCAGCGGTACCCGTTTTCACGCGCCGAAGGTAGTCGCGCGCACTGTTCAATAACCACTCCGTTTGGTATACGGTGTGGGCTATTCGTGCGATGTGAAATACACGTTTCTGCTCCTCGCTTGATACAATCGAGAATGCGGGCTCTTTCAAGAACGGTGCTACGCTGGTTGGCAGCCTATGTTCCAAGCCGCAAATATCCAGTAAGTTCCGTATGCGCCGCGCAAGATATAGCTTGTCGTTCTTTCCAGGAAATGCTGGCCTGATCAGCTCGGGTTTGGTTTCCAGTACTTCCAGAACCTTGGCTGCAGCTGTGCGATCCAGGGAGCGGGTGCAACAATCGAGTAGCTCGGACATCGTCCGCATGCTAATTGTGAGGTCGGCCGTGATGCTCGCCGCAAATGCACCCACGGCAGCCCTCAGTCTATCGAAAGCCAACATGCCTTCGATGATGGCGGCGAAGACTTTTTCATCGAAACGCGCCCTTTCGACGACATAATGGGAGCCGATTGCGACATCTTTCGTTTTGGCCCATCCGTGAAGGTAGAAATGCTCCGCTACTTCCTCGCGCTTCTTTCTCCGGATCTTGATACCTCGCTCATCTTTGCCAGTCATGCGAGCGATGAAATCCGAAAAGTTGTCTGCGTCCTGTATCGTCCTGTAGTGATTCAGGATGCACACAAGGGTATGCTGCGTGGGCTCGAGCTTGCCCTGGAAGAACGAAAGGACCGCCGCTGAAGCAAGACGATGCATCCCAACTTTGTCCAGGCCCGCAATAAGATGGTTATATGTGTGGATGGTGAGGGCTTGAGGCGATACGAGGAGATTGTGACATACACTGTAAATCGTATGTTGAACGTTGAGGGGAGTCGAGGTGTCAAAAATACTCCTCAATGCCTCGTTCAGCTCCAAACTGCACGCGTTCAGAGCCTCAGAGCTCAGTTGGCTTTCGTCCCACATAGGGAACTTCCTTTGCGTCAGCTTGTCTACCTCTTCTCGCGCCGTTCGCATTCCTGCGCTTCCAATCATAGATTCGCCTGCGTCGAGGAATTTGTAGACCAAAGCTTTTGTTGCCACCCTTGCCGCCTTGGCTTGCCTAATCGTCCGCGGTTTACGGTGCTCGATAGCCATCGTCTCTTCACTCATGAGCTCCTTAATCAAGGCATCGTGATCGACCCTTCTGGTTCCGTTCGAAGGACTTAGCTCGTATATCGTCCATAAACGGTCCACGTCGGCCTTTGTCGCAACAGTTCTCTGCCACCTATACGAGGGACCGAGGGCGTCGAGAATCTTGCTGATTTCGGGATTTTGTCGAACGTGATCTTTCAAAGCGCCGGGATATCGGTTGCCAATATCCCCAGCAGGTGGTTTCTCGGGAGTTATTTTTGGTGCCTTTTCGACAAGATTTGCCAACTCGTTCGAGACCTGTTCAATCTGTTGGTCCAAATCCTTTCGCCGCCTGTCTTTCCTCTCTGCATCCAGCATTGCCGCCGTTCCCATTATCGATGTATAACAAGCCGTGAACATCTCGCTGAATGTCGGTTTTCGATGCGTCGCGCGCGTCGCCGACTGCCGCATCATGGCCCCGGAGGCATTAAAGCAGGCCTTGCAGCTGCATCGGTGCGCCTGGCCCGCTCTAGACCAGATTGCCTGCATTCTGACGGCATGCCGGCTATTGTGGCAGCCTCTCTGAGTCGAATTGATGAGTTGAGGTGCGACGAGGCGTCGAGGATGGTCAAAGTGGTCGAAACGTTCCGGGCGCGGAAATTATCGTCTGATGCACAATTACTGACGATCGACTAAGCTTGGCCAAGATGACGGGTCCAATTGACAAGGGCCAATTGAAAATGTAGATAGGCATCATGCGATTAGACGAGTATTGCGACTAAGAGGTGTACCCGCTTATAGAAGCGACGCCGCTGCCCCTCCATGAGGTAACCCCACCATGACTTTAGAGCGGCCCTCGATCAGCACCGGGTACGAGAAACGACTCGAACAACCACATCTTGAAAGGCACTGCGCTCGGAAAGGAAGCCAAACTCACAATGTTCGCCCTTTATCTCACAGCCGAGCTCAACGGGTTAGTTTGAATGGTTCCGAGGTCCCAGAACACAACACTTATTCTCCACAGAGTCACAAATCTCCGCCCCGATGATAGCGAGGGTAACCCCTTCTGGTACACTTTCAAAGTCCAGTGCACATCCTGTCGCGAAGTTCATGACAAGACCGTCGGCGTCAACCGTTTTGTAAGTTTTATCCCCTTAGCATGAAGCTTTCGGACAGTCCGCTCATCTGCTACTCGATCTAGGACGAAAATGAAATGAGCGGCAGCAGAGGCGAGGCCAACTTCGTCTGGAAGTGCAAGAACTGCAAGCGCGAGTCTTCCGCTTCCGTAAAGGCCGCCCCGGTTTCGTATGAACAAGGCGAGCCCGCGAAACAGCAAAAGATTCTCGAGTTCGACTGCCGTGGACTCGAGTTCACCGAGTTCATCCCCGAGGGCGAGTGGCTCGCCGAGGGCATTGATTCAAACAGCAAGTTCTCTGCCATTGAACTCACGGACGGCGAGTGGTATGACTACGATGAGAAGGCAGGAGAGGAAGTGAGCATCAAGGATCTGAAGTGGGAAGTCAAGCGCGCTTGAAGGAAATTGGGGAGGGTTCGGTTTGTGGAGTAGCCTAGTATATCGCATGGCGTCTGGTGTGACAATGGGGTTCGATGCGGTAGGGCGGATGTGGGATAAAAGTACATGGCGCGTGGTCTCTGGTATTCATAAGCCCTTTGATCATTATGAAAGCAAATTGCCTGCATTAGCACGGACGAAGAAATTCTACAGTACCCAACGTGTAATCCAGCTTTCCTGGTTTCAGAATGTATGGGTATTGAACATTTCTATGCCTAATCTACAAGAAGGTCTTCCCCTGCCCTCTATTCCATGCATGACATCGTCAAATACGTCAAAAGTAGCCAGCCCGTCCTCTCCCATCCCCACGTTCCTTCTCCGCGTTCTTCGAGGCCGAGCCAGCTTCGGGGTTCTAATCTCGTTTCCTTTCCTTCGTGATCGTTCCGAGCAAACGAGCGAGTCACTCCCCATGTATTTGGATGCGAGCGAGCCAAAGGCAAGCTATGCTCCGCGAAGTACTCAGTGCTCATGCCCAGAAATCACGATATAACCCACGCAATGGGTCAGGCAAAAATCCCGATGTGGATTATGCCACGTTCAAGTGTGCTGCTCTTGACAGCAAAAATGTTCCGTCTGCAGCAAAAGAAGAACCATCTCTCATCATCGTGCGTCGTTTCGATGCACGACAGTGATATCCAGGTGTATAGTTCCCATGACGGTTCTGTGTACTGAGACGAATGTGAGGCTCATCGTGATATTCGGAGCCTCGCCGCTTAGTTCCGAGCGGCCAGTTGTTGGAGACGTAATTTCAGCAAGAACCGCGTTGAAACCTCAGGACATGAGTCCCGACGGTGTTCCAAATGCGTCCCCAGCACAGCTACGTCCCCGATATACAGATCAGCGAGCCCGATCAGAGGAAGTAGTCGCCCGGTCCGCGGCGGTTAGCAGGGACATGGCGCTGTTCGTCGGGGACTGCCGAGAAAATGCTGAACTTGGGGTTCATATCCTTGTCGACGGTCATGATGGACGCAACATTACCGCAGCGGTAGCAGTAGTTTGGAGCCGACCACACGGTGACGACAGAGTTCTGCGGGAAGTGATACTGTTTTGCGTTAGCGTAAACACATGAGTGCGGGCTGATGATGAAAACTGACCTTGTAGCCCTCGTTGACAAGCTGGTGAGCTCTAGCGATGAGCTTAAGCCCGTTCACGTGGTTAAACTCGGTTGCAACCTTGTCGCCAAAGAGCCAGCCGGCGCCGCGAGGGCTGATAGCCCAAGTCTCGACGTCTTCGGGGTCGGACCAAACAAGATCGCAGAAAGCGCCTTCATGGGGGATCTCCTGCGCACGGGCAACAACGCGGATCTGGTCGATGGTGCGGATCTCCGGACTAAGACCACCATGGACGCAGAGAAGTTCTCCATCGACGATGGCAGCGAGGACAAGGAAGTCGAAGACATGGCAGCACGCCTTCCACACGGAAGCGTTGCCATACTTTTGCTGACACTCCTCGTAGAATCCGTACACCTGGGTGATTTGACGGGACTCATGGTTGCCACGAACGAGAACGATTCTGTCAGGGTACCTAAGGATGATTAGTATGATAGTGCATCGGACGTCAAAAGCTACCTACTTGGCCTTCAAGCACATGAGGAGAGTGAAAGTCTCCAGACTGAAGTAGCCACGATCGACAAAGTCGCCCAAAAAGATGAAGCGGGTGTCGGCAGACTGCGATGTGGTGGAGACCTCAACGGCGGAGTCGGCTCGGGAAGTCGCGCTGGTATCAGCGGCCGCGGCGTCGTCCTCATCGTCTTCATCAGCAGGAGGGCTGCCAGCATTGCGGACCTTCTTCTTGAGCTTCGGGTTCGTAATCTCGGTAGGGGGCTCAATGTCTTCGGGGTTGATGACCGTGGTGGCAGTCTTGGGGGCCTCCACATTAGACTCGCCAGGCATTCCGCCCGCAACGCGGAAGAGCTCCAGCAGATCGTAGAATTGACCGTGGATGTCACCGCAAATTGTGACCGGGGTGCACACGGGCTGGATATTGGATTCTAGATTCCACAAGTCAGCAAAGGTTAGAGAAGAGAGGATTATAGTATTCCTCACCCTCCATGAGCACCTCCTTTACAAGCTCGCAAAGCTCTTTCATGGCGCGCTCGGGCAAGTAATGACACTGCTTGGCTTCCTCCAGCCACTCGTCTAAGCCCGCATTGGGGGAGAGTTTGGCAGGGCCGGGTCGGGGAATGTGGCTCGCCATTTTGCCGAGTATTTGGGTGTGCACCTGAGATGTTGCCTCGATGTCGCACGGGTTGAAGTCCTCGGAAATGTTTGGATTGAATTCGGTGTAATAAACTGCCAAGTCGTCGTTGATATCGTCAGACTCGTAGTAGCTCGGATCGAAATCCTCTGGGAAATCGTCGAGATCAAGACTTCCGCCACGAAGCGAAACGTGCGATGAATCGTTGGACTGTTGAATGAAGCGACCAATTTGTGCGGTGCGAATATCGGGCTCCTCAGAACGATCGAGTTCCTCGTCTTCGGTCGATGGCTCCTCCTGGATGGTCTCAGGGGGAGGTTGATTTTGAGTCGTGCCGGGGAAAGCGAGAGAAGAGGCGTTCGACGGTGTTGAGAACGATGCAGACCGGGCACGGCGACGTGAGGGCGTTGGAAAAGGCTCCTGCTGGTTCAAGGCGACCGGGTGTGACTGCAAAGGCGAAGGGTGTGGTGGAGCACTGTTCTGAGCGGGGAGCAGAGGGGTATTCTGGGCAGCACGGTTGGGTGCGGCTGCTGTGGACTGCTGGGTAGTGCTAGCAGGGGGGAGCTCTGGTAGAGGACGAGGGTTCTGTGAGTTCCAGGTGCTTTCGAGTGATGAATTCTGCAAGAATGATTCGAGAGCCCGCTGGTCGTGGGCTTTGCGACACGGAACTCGCTGGTTGTACTCGTCGAGCGGGTTATCGAAACCTCCAACTACAACGGGACGGCCTGAGTTGGGGTCTCTGAGTTGTCGGCGCGGCGGATTGTTAAGAGGGGGGAGGGTGGGGATGTAGCCTGAACGACCAGGGACAGGAATTCCACGACCGCGGACGGACGCTGGGGTAGCACGTTCAGATGCAACAGGTACTTGCTGGGGACTGGTAGGATGATGCGCTCCGAGGTTGATGGGAGTCGCGCCCGGTGGAACTGACGGAAGTTGGAAAGATACGGCTGCGCTGCGGTTGCGAGCACGGTCGCCAGTCGGTCTGCTCCGTCTGACAGTGTTGGTAAGCGGATTGTTCTGATAGCTATTCGCTCGACGGATGGCGGCTTCAATCTCCTGCGCAGTCGGCTCTCTGTACTCAGAACTCGTCGTAGCTTCCCGTGGATGACTTCCTTCCGTCGCTTGGGCAGGTGAAGCTATTTTCGCCTGGTTGAAATCCGGAAAGGTCTCCGGGTAGACGTCGATATCCTCGATTTCTTTGTCCTTGATGTTCGAGTTACCACCTTCTTTCTCTTGACCTGCCATCTTGATGGCTGGTGGGTGCTGGGTGAACCTCGGAATATTTGGTGTATCGGAATATTATTTCACCGAAAGAGCTCTGTGAGAGGTTGTATCTTTGCCGAGGTTTTTCCGAGTGGAAGTTTGTGGGGCTGTGTGAGGTGAGGAGTGGAAGGACAGCCCTTGAGCCCCACCCAGACAGAGCTATCCAAAAAGGGCTAGTGCATATGATAAGATAAGGCCCACATGAGGGAGTGGCTCGTTGTGAGCCATTCTTTCAGATCTGAAGGTAAGGTGAACCCAAAGCCCCGCGTCACTACCCTGCCATCACATCACCTTTAGACATCTGAGCCAGGTCTTGCACACACCTTCTTGGACCCTTGCGCAGCAGACTTCGTCTTTTAGAACGCTTCCACTACAGGTTTTCCAATGTTTCTTGCACAGCTTATCACCAGGCCACAAGACAAGAAACAATAACCATACAAAACAGCGTAGCCACCCTCTATCAGGCATTGATCACAAGCATACGAATACAAGGCCACCGATTCCACAATGGCAACCTCTGGCGCGCAAGGCGCATCTCGAAAAACAAATGGAGTTCTTCAAGTCTCCGGTCAACAGGCCACTACTGATGCGCCAAAGTCCAATAAGAGTAGGACTCCCGTCGAGGGCGACAAGGTTGTTATTCGAAGACTGCCCCCTGGCATGACGGAGCAAGAAGTATGGAACAACCTAGGCGACGAATGGAAGGCTGGCAATGGCCTCGTTAGCTGGCACAACTTTGAGGCTGGAAAGATCTCTCATGAGTACGTGCTTGCTCCCATGTGTCCAAGGGTTGGTGGCTAATGCTTCTTGCGCTTAGCCCTGCGAAGCCATCGAGGCCAGGACGAGTCTATCTCCATGTTCTTAAGCGCGAGAGCCTGAACACGTTGTCGAATCTGATTCAGGCCAAGTCTTGGGAAGATGCAAAGATGACATCCAATAGCGCTTCTCTAGTCGGCCCGCCTGTTCTCGAGTTTGCGATATACAACAAAGTCCCGAGCAGCAAGAAGCGCACCGACCCAAGGCAGGGAACTATTGATCAGGACCCCGAGTTCATGGCCTTTCTACAATCCTTGACCAATCCTGAGATTGACAAGGACAACGAGAGCAATGAGAACAAGGATGTCGAGGAAACGAAGCCCGAAACGAAGGTCACAACGACACCGTTGATTGAGTTTCTCAAGGAGAAGAAGGCCAACAAGCAGAAAGAGGCTGCCGCCGCTAAGAGCGCTAAGCAGGCTCGGCAGGACTCCAGCACCAAGGGCAAGTCGTCCGCATCGACGGCGGAGGATTCAAAGAAGGGCAAGAAGGACTCTAAGGGAGACAAATCGGCCGATAAACCCAAAGAGACGGTCAAAATCCTCACCAAAAAGGCCACTGCGGACGCTGTTAAGGCCGCAGAAGCTGTCGCCAGCCAGATCACGCAGGCCTCTTCTTCATCGTCTCAGGATCAGCCCAAGAGCAGGCGAGCTGGTATTGCGGCTGCTGCCCGCATCTTGCAGCGAGACCTTGGCATCAGTCCCGGAAGCGCCCATAGGAGGGCGCGACTCGATGCTGCCAAAGCTGAGGCCGATTCGAAGGGAACCTCTTCAAAGGAACCAGCGCAACCGGTGGTCGAAGCCCCAGCAGCTGCTCCGCCACCTGTCACAGCTTCGGCTCCAGCATCCTCAGCCGCTTCACAAACATCAGAGAGAAACGCCACACCTACGGCACCTAAGTCGGGTCGTTCTAGAAGAGGCGGTGGTGGAAAGAATGCAAGTGCCAATGAACCAAAGGGCAAGTCAACCGAGGCGAGCGGCTCTTCTAGCGCTCCACCACCTGCCAAAGCCCCAGTCATCTTGCTTAAGAAGAAGGACGAGGAGAAGAATAAGGAAAAGGCTGCCAAGACCGACAAGGAAGCATCGAGCTCGGCTTCGCAGCCAGCCGCCGCGCCGGCAAATGCCAAGTCCAACGCCCCTACCGGTCCTAAAGCATCAGGAAAGGGCAGCAACGCAAAGAAGAGCACTGCGGCCGTTACCGCTGGCGTGACCCGTGGCTTCGTTAAGCACGCAAACCCATCGCAGGGTGTTACTGAGGCACTCCTCAAGCAAGCCATGGAGGTTTTTGGCACCGTCACCTTTGTGGAAATCGACAAGCGCAAGGGCTTTGCCTACGTTGACTTCTCCGACCACGACGGTCTCGTAAAGGCAGTCGCCGCGAGCCCCATACAGGTTGCTCAGGGCACAGTCCAAGTTCTTGAGCGCAAGGAGAAGAAGCCTGCCGCCTCTAACTCGAACTCGAACGCCAATAACTCCAACAACAGCAACGCAGCCAATACCGCAGCAGCAAGCTCCAGCTCTGCTGCACCATCGACGACCAATGCATCTAACAGCAACACCACACCCTCCGAGAAGCCGGAGCACCATAAGCGGACCAGGCGTGGTCGTGGTGGTGGTAAGGCCGCAGCGGCTGGTGCGTCGGGCAGCAACAGCGGCAACAAGGATGCGGCGCGCGAGTCCGCCGCCCCTGCTGCAGGCACGGGATGATCCAAGGGAAGGGGACGCAAGGCAAAGAATTTTTTGCATTCGTTTTTAAAAAAGTGATTGTACCTCGCATGGTCGATTCCCACGTGCGAAAGAAGAGCGCAGCATGCGGGTGCGCAGGTGCGGGAAGGGTCAGCAAGTATAGGCAATAGGCGGGTGTGCTATTGCGTACCTGCGCACTACCTGCGTTTCTGCCCAACGGGCCTAATGAGTGAGGGCCACGATGCGATGAAGAGGGACGGAATATGGGCGACGCAACACCCGGTTCGCTGGATGCAGTTTACCCTCCTCCCCGCGCCATCCACAATATCGATTATTCTTTGACGATATCACCCGCCGATACCAGCAGCATTGTGCATTGCAGAGGAGGTGGTGTCGGGTGCGATCTGCGCAAAGGGGGTTGGCGGGAGGAGGTAGTCAGTCGCTGGTGGTTGGCCGTCGTAAGCGCGCATCTTGGGCCTGGGAGAGTGCGTCACGAGTGGTTGAAGAGTATGAGAATGAAGTAGAGATTATCCGAATAGGACAGAAAGAATCGAAAATTTCGAGTTTACTAAGATTTCCAATCTATGATGTGAACGTCGGGTGACTATGGTCCAATTCTCTGTCTCTCTCACAATTCTCTCTCAGTCTGCCGCCGGGATGTCGCGATAGCTTCACAATTGACAACGGATGCCCCAATGTTAATTGCCAAAACAGCAAGCTTGCATTTTGTATTACCTACTTCCTGTCGTCTACCATTTTAAAAGCCAAACTTAAGCAATCTCCAAGACCAATAATTCCTATCCAGAAGAGAAATAAAACCACCCCAACCTCAATTAGGCCAAATCCAATTATGCTCCCTCCCCTCTCTCGCCTTCACAACCAACCCACCCACCACCCCAGTGACAAAATACACCAAAACAGCGATCAAAACCCCCAGTACAACACCCCTCGTCTCCCTCGCCGCACGCAACACCTCCGCCCTCGCATCCGCGACCCAGAGCGTCTCCCCGGCATCCCGCCTCGCTGCCTTCAAGCCGGGTAACCCGTCGATGGAGGTGCGGTTCGTCTCGACCTGGTAGGTGTTGACGGTGTTGTTGTCGACGCGTTTCTTCCAGTAGTAGTCGAGGGTGGGACGCTCTTCAAAGACGGAGAGTTCGTCTCTCTTTGTCGTCGTCGTCGTCGTCGTCGTCGTCGTCGTCGTCGTCTCCTTTCCGGTGGTATCGATTATGTCGCGCTGCTGCTGTGTCGCCTTCTCAAGCGTCCCATCCTCCGACGCCGTGGCAGGCGCATAAAGCTCCTTCCTCACCATGGGCACACCATACCCGCAGCTCGTCTGCACCTCCCACACCTCGCCAATAACAACAGCCCTAGCCCCATCATATGAATCTCTATTATTGACACCGCCGGCCTCATCCTGCGGGATAACACGCTTCATCCACTTGTCAAAGTCCGGATGATCCCACTCGACGATCCTACTCTTGCAAAACAGACGCAGGATACGCGGAGCGGGCCCAAACGACATGAACATGAGCGTCAACCGGCCATTCTCGTAGCTGTGGGCGATCGTCTCGCACCCGGAGCCGGTGCGGTCAATGTAGGCGACGAGGTTGGGCGAGAGGACGGCGAAGTGGGCGGAGAGGCCCTTGGGGGAGACGTTGATGTGGGGGTGGTGGGTTGGGGCCGAGGCCGTGAAGAAGACAGGCTGGCGGGCGGCCCAGTCGGCGAGGTCGGGGGTTGATGGAGGGGTACAGCTTCATTGTGGCGGTGGGGATTGATGTATGTTTTAATGGATACTAGTAATTCATATGGATTGGGACGATTGTTTGTTTGTTTTAAAAGATTTTATTTTATATTTGGGATATCGTCAATTGACGTCAATTGATGAAACGATGTGATGACCTCGGATGACACTCAGGTATATAGATAATGATATATCGTGGAAAACATGAAAGGGTATTGGGTATTGGGTATCGAGTTGTTGACATGAGAGAGCTAGTACAGGATTTGATACATGACTGAGCAATACGGAAAAGAAAGAAAAAAGAAAACCAAAACCAAAAACTTTTTGAGGAGGAGGCGGATTTCCGTCTCTTGAAATAAACAATTGGCCTCGGGAAACGGCCAAGTTCGCCGAAGAATGTCATCGAGGATGAGTCAACCGACTAATTGCGTCAACCGGCTGGCGTCTCAACTCTCAAGTAAGTCGTTGCGCCCGGACTCGGTGCGGGTGCGGGGGTCCAGCGGTCGCCTCAAAGCGCCCATCCCGTCTTGGAGAAAGGATGCAGAAAAAGGGCGCTTTTCAAGCCTCCTCTCTCCCCGCACCGCCTTATCGGTTGGAGGCTGCGTTTGCCAGGGATGAAGAATTTCATGTGGCTGAATGCAGAGTATCGTAAACGTATTTTCCCGCAGCGAAGCAGAAGAAAAAACACCACCATTGCCTGCTGGTGGTGTGTCACACAGGGCTTGGCCAATTTTTTTTTTGTTGCTTCTTGCTTGCTTGTGTCGGATGCTTTACCGACGCGACCTCCCGCGGGTGGTCTCTGGTAGAGGGTGTGCGTAATAGCTTCCATCCTCAACGTATGGCGAATGGCCATGGCCATATGCACTACCTTCATAGCTGAAGGGACTCTCGTGGTCTGGGTAGCCTGGAGTGCGCTGGTCGTAAGGTGAATCGGTGACAGTTGTGGTCGTGAGGACGGTAGGTCTTATGGCGTACGACGTAGACTCGGAGCGCTTGGTACGGGGACGGGTCGGCTCCACGATGGAAGCGGGCCGAGGAGCGCTGGGGCCCATGGGCTCAATGTAGCTGCCCTGCTTGCTGCCCCTCGAGCTTCCGCTGGAGGTGCTCTTGTCGTCCTTGTGCTCGAAGCGGCGGCCGAGGCGCTCCTTGTCTTCCTTGCAGCGCTTCGCAAGCTCCTTGTCCTCTGTGGGCTTGCGAACTTTGCTCTCCCCGCGGGTGCGGTGCTTGGAGTCGCTGCGACGCAAAGCCTTTGATTCCTTGAGTTCCTTGTGTTCTCTGGGCTCCTTGTGTTCTCTGGGCTCCCTGTACTCTTTGGGCTCCCTATGCTCTCTCTCCTTGTGTTCTCTTGGAGAGGGCGGTTGGCTGGGAAGTGCGCCCGACATCTTTGTCGACTCTCGAGAGGGGCTGTGGCGTTGTGCCTTGCGGAGATCCTCCCGTAGAACCTGGTTTTCGGTGCGCAAGTTTTCCTTTTCGCGCTCCCAGGCTTTCTTGTCGATCTTGAGAACTTCAATATTGTTCTCCAGGGCAGCGTAGCGAGCTTTGGTCTCGCTCTTGAGTCGTGACATATCGTCCAGCAGCTTATTGTACTTCATCTCAAGGTCGAAGTAGTCCTGGGCGGAAGGGCTTGAGCTGATTACGGAGATGCTAGAGTCGCTCGATTGGTGGCGGTGGCCCTTTGAGGTCTGGAAGGTGACGCGAGCCTCTTTTTTGTTGGCGGACGACATGGTTGGTGGTTATTGGGCGGCGCTGGGCGGCCGGGGAATTGTCGATCAACGGTAGGGTTGTGAGTTGATGGTGTGAACCAATGTCCAAGGCAAGGAGCCTTTTCGCCGTAGACAGGCGCGACGAAAGTGAGAGCGAAATGTCCGTTGTGAGCGATCCGATTGTGATGTGTGTATTTGGAAAGAGTAGAATTGAAATTTTTTGAATTTCAATGTGGGTGGTGTGGTGGTAGGCGCGGGTTAATACTTGTCGTATGTGTGTGCCTTGTCGAGATGAGTCAAGTCGGGTATATAAGGGGTTGAATGCTGCCCAAGATGGGACCGGGTGTTATTTTGGTCTGGGATAGAGAAAATAATAGCCGCACCCTGAAATGAGCAGGTCAGGTACTAACTGAGGGATGAATAGGGAGGGGGGAGAAAAAGGCAGAAGCGGCGTCTTTTGACATTTTATTTATCCAGATTTGTAAAAGCAGGTATTGCAGCCTTGACGGAGGGGAAAAGTCGCAGCCGGAGGCGGAGGGAGAATGACAGATGGGATTTGGTGTGGGTGACTGGCAGTGGATTGCATTGCTGCCTCCGGAGCTAAGAGAGGCAGACAGCAAAGTTGCGATGCAAAGGGAGAAATGTACGAATACCTGACCCCTGTAACCACAACCGCAACCGCAACCGGGTACGTAGCCACACTGGAATACCTACCTTAACTGCTCAATACATACCGTACATCGACATGTCCATGCCATGGGCATAGGGTACGGGAACGGGTACATTGGTAACAAGGTAGGGTATGTAAGGCAAGTACTGCGTAGGGTACGGAAGAGGGAACTCTTGGATGCTCCGAGGCACAAGGAGATTAGCAACATTCCAAAAGTATTCCTTCGGTAGTGGCCATGTAGGCTGGAGCTGCTTAGCCCAGTTTGGTTGCCTCTTGGCTCCATGCAGACTTTTGCGACTGCTGCACTTGCGCAGTGCGTGGATGAGTGCGTGTGTCCGAGGTGAGGTGAGTAGGAAGAGTCATCGCGGGTCCCCAAATCCCCTCACCTCACAGGCTCACTCGCACACCTCAAGCCTTCCATCCTTCTCCTACTCCGTACCCGCAGCAGTTCGCTAGGCAGGACGGACGGCGGAATCGCGGGTTCACCCTTTGGGCAGGGATGTCATGACGGGAGAGACTGGGACTGGGCTGTGGTACCGTACAAGGGGACGAAAGGGGGGAACACGGACAGGGGTATTTGGACAAGAAGAGTGTGTGGATGGGAACGGGGACGGGAGAAAGAGGGGAGCGGGACTCGGGAAGAGACTCGACAGTGACAGTGGCAGTGACAATCCAGTGGTGAGAGAGTGAGTCCGTCCGGTGGACTAGAAGCCAGAAAGCAAAGTGGAAAAAGAGGTTGACCAGGAATCAACTCCCATTTCTGCTGACTGTTCTCAAGATGGTCCCCTTGAGCCAACCACAGCCCACCTCAACCCAGCCAGACAGAGTCTGACAGACCAAAAAAGGGGGGGCATTGCTCAAGTTTAGTTGACGAAATTTCTCGGTGGCAGCCGTTGCTCTCATTGGCGAACTTCTGGCAGATGGGCGGTGCAGGTGCCAGCAGGGCCAACAAGCCCACAAGGCAGAAATGCACTTTTCCCCCGTTGCCTCGTTTTGCTGGATTTTCTTGTGGGACGCCTTATTTTCCCGTGTGTCTGTCGTTTTTGTGTGTGCCAATGTGCCTCCGGAATGGTTCGCAAATGCGGCCTGCCACGCCTGCGTACCCGGGAGATTGGTTCGCCCAACCCACGTCTCACTCAGTCTCTCCCTTTCCCGAGGCAGGCTGCGCTGCCGCTGCGTTGTTCATACAGCGGTTTGGCCTCCCGCATTTTGCTTTTGCAGCACCAGAGGGACACCAGAGGAACCAAGGGGAGAGGGCGAAGCTCTCGTTTGCGTGCATCGCTAGTCGAATGGAGTCGCAGCACCGTAAGGTGAGGTGAGGTCAGGACGCAGCTCGCAGCGCGCAGCACGCAGTCCAGAGTCCTCACTACTGAGACCTCAAGTGAGGGGCCTGCCGCAGACGGAGCTCCTCCGCCGCCAGAGAATATCGCCGTTGCGCACAACAAAACATGAGGACGTCAACGGGTCAACGGGTCAACGGTCAACGGGTTTCCTCTTGGCGCTGTGCGGTCCTTTCCTGTGGGCCCTTTCTGCGTCTGCGTCTGCATCTACGTTTTGCGTTTTGCGTCGATGTATGTCTGCGCCTCCGAACCTGTTTCTTTGTTCCCTCGTCCGATCTCCAGGATGATGATGTGCGTATCGCCTTTTTGCATTCCTAAGCTCGCGGCCAATAGCTTCGCCATGATCGTGGGAGCAAAGTGATCGTCGTGTGTAGGCTACTGTGAGGCCATCACGAAAGACCCCACCTCGCAGACGGAGGGAAGGTCATGGGGGAAGGAGAGGGGAGGACTCAGAACGCAGGAGTTGAAACTCGCGTCATGAGTCACCCCGCGACTGGAACGCGATTCATTCGTGACATTGGTGATGATTGTTTGTTGACTGAGGCCAACGTTTTCCTTTCATGCGCTCAATGCGGGAAAAGGCCAACAATTGCATGTTTCTTTTCGCACATTTTTCTTTCGATGATCGATCTTGATCATTCAAGGGCACCAATAGATGGACCTGATCATGGATCGATCAATTCCGATACGATGATGCGTTCGCTGATGGATAGGAACGTCGCGAGCCGTACCTCCTTGCCATGAGGTGGTGATCAGGCTGTAGGCCGCAGACAGATGGTGGTGGAGGTAGTGTTGAGTGAGTGACGGGATGATGAAGTGAGGTCCAGTGGGGAAAGCTGCTGCGGTTTGTGGAAGCAACTAAAGCACAGACTAACGGAACACCGCCCCACGGGCTAACCAACGGAAGGTAGCCCACAGGGCAGGCAGGCAGTCCCCTGCCAAACACAATCTTGACAGCCCAGCATCGGACGACGACCAATGAAGCTTAATTGTTCGTTGTTGCCCTCCAAAAAAGAGTTAATGGCTGACATGCTCAGTCGTTCAGGGAAATGTACCTTGGGTACTCTGAGGCTACCTTACAATAGGTACGTATCGTAATCCGTAACCAGGACTCCCACGGGTACGTACACTACACTACCTTACCTTAGACTCTAGGCGCCAGCCGTCTAGAACCCGGCCGCCATCATTCCTTGGCAGAAGGTGGGACAGGCCGGACGCTTCTCATACCTAGAGGCTAGACCTGTCCATATCCGCAGGCAGAAATCACCAACCTTAGTCTTAGTCTCCAGTTGTAGGGCTGGCAGACACGATATTGCTAGGCCCAAGGTAGGTAGGTCAGATCACGACACAACCCCCCACACCCCTCAAAAGCAAGTATCAGGCAAAGACTCGAAGGATGAAGAATGCATATTTGGAAAGGGCATGTGGCGTACTTTTTACACTTTCCCATGAACTGAGTCTACTAGCTTCGACGGGATAGGCAGGTACCCCCTTATCCGCCATCTCGACATGTTCCTAGATGGCGATATCATTACCTTGGCGGCAAGGCAACTCTTGGCCCTTTTCGTCTTTCCGAAGCAGGACTATATCGGTATGAAGCCCGTACAGCCCGTACGGTCATGCTGAACGCCAACTACCTCACTGAAACGAGGGCCTTTGTAAGCGCGCAAAAGTCACAGGAAAAACTTCACCGACCAATAGAGCATCCGCCCCCTTCCCCACGACAGCGGGCCCAAAGAACGGGCCGCCGGCCTTGACTGAAGAGTTCCCCGAGTTCGCCGACTACGTGCCTCTAGCGTAGGATTCCTTCCGATTCATGCTAGATGGTCACCTGCTCGTGCCTCGTACCTCGTTCACGCTCAGACGCGGTATGTCCAGGGCGCGTTTGTGCTCTTTGAACAAACGAAGAAACAGAAAAGCATTGCGGGTTCTGCCAAGGGCATGGAGACTCCTCTTTTTGAGTCCCTCCAAGTGCCAACAAGACACCCTCACTGCTCGGGTCGGATCCGGTCGAATCCACTCCCCCTCCACCCCGCGTGTGACTCGGCTTTCGGGGGGATATCGGGCATGCATGCGATGCGTTGGTTTGTTCTGCAGCAGCAAAGTTTCAAATCATCTCTCCAAAGTACCATTCGACAGCTCGGTTGAAATATGGATCGAAGGTGTATATGGGTTACGAATCTCGCCTGAAAGGATGTTATGCTTGGTACTTTTTATAAGTTTGCCTCGGCAGGCTGAAATTTATGCGGTATCCTTGCCGTTCTAACTAAAGTGCACTTTTTCCCCTAACGTAGTCATCAACATCGAGTTGTTGACATGAAACGATGAGCGACAACCGCGCTATAGTGTTCTTAGGGGTCAGGGGCAAGCCCAGTCTTGGAGAATTTGACCACTAAAGTACGTCTGATAATTCACATTTCTTTAATCCGAGAGACTTGATGAATCGATACTTCCAAGAAATTACCGAAAGATTAGAGGCTGTTGCTACAGGACCAGAGTCGTCCTCCGTCATGCCTGTAGTCCAAGGTTACCTTGTCGAAGCCAGCCCGTCATACTGAAGCGCTTACTGCCTACTATCATCAAAGCAGAGGTTATACATCATATGTTGAAATAAAAGGTAAAGCATCACGGGAACGTTGAGAATTGCCAAGTAATGACGACGTTCTCCAAGTACTTTGTAGATATTGGAATTTCCAATCTGCTTTGGAACTCCATGGAAGTGGAGGGGCCGGGAAGACGGAAGAAAAGAAAGGTGTAAGTTGATTTGTCGACGGAAGGAAAGTGGAGCATTGGATGGACGGACAGGCCTGGCCCCCTCCCTGCCTGTGCCTGGGGAACCCTTGATGGTACGTACTCGGTGTACCCACTCAAACGTTTCCCATCTGCCAGCGGCCCAGCGGTGGTGGTGAGGATGGCTGCCTGTTTGCCTTTGTCACGTTTCCAGGTCCGTCTTCGGATGTAGATAGTATCATCCGTCAGCTTCATGGCCGGTATCTACTACCTCGGTTCTCGGCGGCTGATGATACAGCCTGTGTCAAACATCATCGAATGAGAAACCATATCTAGCAATAATATCCCTCTGGGCTGTCCACCGTTGACATGGGATGTAAGCGGGAGGGAGCCCAGCTGAACGTCTGCTCTTCAGATAAAGTCGGCGACAATTATGAGCTTCCAAATGGAAAGGAGTGGAAGAGGTTTCGTTTCCTCAGCCGCAGACTCATTTTTAATTGGATGCTTATCTCACTCATCCTCTCTCCCAATGAAACCATGTCGATTCTGTGCCTCGCGGGCAACTTCCCTCTTCTGGTTCTTCGCGCGCTTGCTGAAGCGACACGAGCATATGATCGTTTGCTAGTAGGTTGCTTCCACCGGTTCCGATTTACGGCTGAGGCTGCGGCTGAAGCCCCAAGGATGACCCGGTACCTCAAGGTATGTTGACCTCGGTGTCAGCACTCTAGCGACAAGGTGAGAGTGCACAAAGTATTCACAACCGCCCCAGCCTCAGTCAGTTAAGTTGAATTGTTTAATACAACCCGAGATACACCCCAGATACCCACCTGCCTACCTCTATAGTTCAGGCATCTTGTTCAATACCATCGCCAAGGCCTATGACATAGCGAGGAAAGTCGTGAGTGGATTACCCCGCTCGCGTTGGTCGCGAGTTCGAGTTTCGTGAAAAATCCCCTGCATCGCTACACCTGAGGCTGGTAAGAGTCTCCAGGGATCTTCGTGAGCCCCCAGTGAGGGGGGGGTGAACTCTTGCTCTTGTTGACATTCAGTCTCTTTTCTAACTATATTATCGTCCCCTTGTAAGCGGAACCACTGAGCTGGGAGAATATTCTCGTGAAAGAAGAGGTGGTCCAGGTGAGGCCAACAACATGGATTCTGATCCTGCCGGCCGCCGTGGCCCGTTGCAGACGCGCATACCTGCTTGCGCGCAACATTTTTTATTTTTTTGGCGCAATCGCGCATTCGCGCGCTGCCACAGCTTGTGCAACGCCAGTTTCCCGGCGCCAAGGCAATGCTGCAGCCTTACGCTGCACACCATTACGTCTGATTTGACGTGGCCATGGGGGGGGTGTAAAACGGAATCGGCACAGCTACGAAGTACGGGAGTGAAAAACCCTTGCAGTTTGACAGAATCGTTCGTATCCCCCAGAATGGTATCCCGAGCAGTTGGCTTAAGCTGAGTTCCTAGCTAGCTAGGTGCCCCGAACTGTGGTGGATCAGTGCGTGTACCAAATTTGGAGATACAGAGTGTTGGAGAAGGACGAAAGAACGGGATGGCGTCATGAGGTCTGGCCCAACCAATGTCTCGGTTCGGAGACAGCTGACTTGGTGACCCGGTGCCGACGTTCCGTCTTACCTTCCGCTGACAGCCACCATCGCACAATTAGATTGTTTGTAGGGGGGCTTGATTTTTTGTTTAATCTTTTGGCGTATGGTAACTTGCATGAAAGCTTAACGTGGATGCCAGGCATTACTGAGTATGGTACTGGTTTGATAATTCTGGCCAATCAACCTGTCGAGCTATTGATGCGAACCTTTTGGTCCCTTGCGCCGATACACACAATAAGGCGAAAATTTGATGAGAGCCTCGATCATTTCATATCAAGCAGAAGTGAGATTAGAATTATGCATGCATGCATGGTTTTTTGTCAAATGCGTGCTCACGTTGAATGACTTCAATGTCATCGTGGCGGGATGCTATATTACGCGCTGCTCAGGAATTTGATACTTTCAAGTGCGAGCATGAGGAGGACCTTTTGAAGGAAGTTATCAACATTTTCGACTTGGAAACTCGACAAAAGACGTTGGGGAGGCATGATTGATTGATACAGCTAGCACGAGTAATAACTACCAACATCAAATGAAACGTGTGAGATGGCAATCCACCTCTCCATCAGTTCATCATCCGCCCCAAATAATACCCCTCAATGAAACGTTCCAAAGCTAAAAGTCATGTAAGAATGCCAGAGAAGTCCATTGGTGACAAATGAAAAGTGTCGTGAGCGAAGGTCGGGGCTGCGATGCTCCAGGAAAGCGTACCCAATGATCGTCACGCAGTGCCTTGCATGACGGAGTACCCAATGAAGCATCGTCAGCAAAAAGTCTATCTCAAAATCAAAGCCAATAAAATCGATGCCCTGCAATTTCTGATGAGAGCCCATGCCGATGCGAATGTCAGCTCTCATATCCAAGGCAAGATATCTCGAAGAGAGGGAGAAACTCACACCGAAGCTTCCTCATGAAATATCATCCAGCCAAACGGGTTCCTTCCTACCAAAGAAAGAGACTCTCCTTTCAAGAAGCCGCTGAAGACACTTATCCTCATAGGTACTCAAATTCCACATCTCGCGGGAGAGAAGGAGAGAGAGAGGAAACAACCAGAAAGGAAAACGTATATCCCTCCCTACATCCCACAACCCCCGTCGCTCATTCATACCTTATAAACCCATGCCTCCTCAAAATCCTCTCATACTCCCTGATTCTCTCGTCCTGACCCGCAATAACACACCGCTGCTCATGCAACTCCCGCCTCAACCGCCGATTCTGCTCCTCCACGCCATCATACTTGCCCTCCCACGCACGCACAACCCTCCTCAACTCCTCAATCCTCTCCGCCACCCCGTGCCCGAGCCCGTGACCGAAGTGGTGATGATGATGCGGACCATGCCTCAACCGCGCCGCCAGCTCCCGCTCTACCTTTTGCAGCTTATGCTTCAACCGCTCCACCTCCCGTAAATACTTGCCCGCGTTCCCGCCCGAACTCTCAATCGTCCGCCGCAAGCTGGCGTTGTCCTCGCGCAGGAGCTGGTTCTCCGCCTGCGACGAGATAAGAAGGGCCGAGAGGCGGCGGCCTTCAATGTCCGAGGCTTGCAGGTCGCATTTCAGGGTGTAGTTTTCGCGGGCGAGGGCGTCGTTGGCTTCGCGGAGCTTGCGTTCGCGGTCTAGGAGGTCGTTGTATTCCGGGGCGGTGATGTGTGCGCAGTCGTCGCGGCAGCAGTGGTGGACTGGAGGTGGAGGCGGAGGTGCTGGTGTTGGTGCCGGACACGGAGCTGGAGCTGGAGCTGGAGCTGGAGCTGGAGCTGGTTCTTCATGGTGATGATGGCGGTGATGGTGGTGGTGGTGGGAGCGGGAGCGTTTGAGGGAGACGAATTGGTATTTGCCGTCTGGGGAGGTTTCGAGGTACCACCGGCGGGTGGCCATGCGGTCTGAAGGGGTTTTGTTCGTGGACTAGGTGGTTTGTGATGTGTTTTCGAGATGTTTGGCGAGAGGGAGAGACTGGAGGTGGTGGTGGTCGTCCGTATAAGTCGAAAGGTTTGTTGTGAGGCTGTCTAAGTTAAAGTTGAACTGAGAGGTTTCGCAAGAACAGTATTCAGAGTTTCGGTTCAGGATATTGGATGAAGGCGAGAGAAGGCTAGAAACAGACAGAAGGTCAAGAAGGGCAGATCGAGGCCTTGATATGGAGATCTGTGGGATAAAGATAGCAGACCACGAGAGCCCCGGAGTGATATGCAGGTGATCAGCGCAGAAGACTACCCCGTCTCGCAATACCAACGAGGACCGCTAAGACGGAGGGCTGCATGGCGGAGCGGGAGCGGGTAGGGCTTCGTCTCGACTTTGCTCTAGGTTCATTACTTGATTCTACCTTGTTTGATAGGACGCCTCCTCTTGCCTGAGAGGGTGTTTACTGTATGGTGTGCCCTGGCATAAGGAGGAATTTGGGATCCCAGGGCTTTGGGTACGTTCGTCACTAGACTAGAATCTCGCCCTCTTTCGTACATTTACTAGAAAGAAGTAGGCGCAGGAACGGCTGCGAGTCATCGGAGGAGGAGGCAACAGGGCACGAGATTCAAGCGCGTGGGCGGGAGAAGGAATGGGCGCCGACTCGGTGGCTGACGCGCTGCCGTTGGTGGTTGCAGACGGATGAAGGAACTGGTACGAACTGGACCCTTTGACGGGTAGCAAACAATACAGATAGACTACGTTTGTGTCTTGGCTACATTTGGAAGGACAACTTTTCTTTCCTTCTTTCTCTTGGTTGTTCATACTAAGGCAAGGTACCCTGCAAGGCAGATGGTGGGCTGGGACCGCGGGCGTGTGTACAAAGTTGAGGCGCCCCTCCCCAACAGTTGAAGAGGATTTAGGTTGTCGGGTGCCCGTTTGGCTGACCTAGGTGTGAGTCCGAAGGCGAGGTCATGTAGACAGCCTCACAAGTTGTGCGCGGTGAGACTTGGGTGGTCGTTTGTGGTGAGCGCATGAGTGGCATGTCTCACGCGCCAGAAGGGGGTGGAGGGGTCATTCGGGGCCAGCTCCGGGGGAGGGGGGCTGAGCTTTGACCTGGCGGCGGTTCATCCCGGGGCCTCGCGGAATACCTACCTTCCTTAGGTATTTAGTCAGAGGTTAAGTTGGTTTGAGCTGCTTGGAGGTTGCATGAAACGGAAAAATGGCACAGCAAGAGGAGAGCACGACCGCGCGGCTGATTCTTTGTGGTCTGGATGTCGGTTCTTGAAAATGTCGGGTTGGAGGTGCGACAGTTGGGGTGGGAATTGGAGGTCTCAAAAGGCACCTTACCTTAGGAACGTACTGCGTAGATACTGGGCCTTTTAGCACGTGGAGCAGGCGCATTGCGGTAAGCAAGCGCCGCCATCGGAGAATACAGTGCCTAACGGCGCCTCTTCTCCCAGTAAATTTCAGTCACCACACCGTACAACCCTTGCTGGTCACCGCGGCTGCGCTTGGGCTGCCTCTCCACATCCCGCGGGGTACGTATCTATTCTTCATGACCACCACCACGAACAATATTCTTTGACAACGGCCGGCCCTTTTGTCTTACACGGCCGAGTACACCGCCTCCATGAGGCTGCCATATTGAAACCCCCAAGTTTGGCCAGGCACCTCCGGATTAGGATTGTACACTTTGAATCTTTGGTTGGCCGGCTGCTTGGTTGACTTGCCGTTTTTTCCAGTCATGCCATGTCTCAAAAGGACTGGGAAGGATGCTATTCCTGTAAACCTTGGATGAAGTCGCTAGGTCATCTGCTCTCGTTTTATCGAGCGAGGCAGCCAGCTTAAACCATTTTATTCTGTCATTACATTCTTCGTTCCTTTTGCTTCTTCGCGCCAACGCCACTCTGCATTGCGTCTTGTTGCCTGGTGCTGAGAAGTCGCTATTCTGCAGCCTTGTTAGCGGTGGCAAATACACCATGACAAGTCCTGATATCGGGGGGGTTATGAACAGCTGAAGCTAGCATATCGGACGTGATGGCACCAAACTGGCTTCATGAATGGAGCGAACATATAATCGTTGCTCGCTTCTTGGGCAAAAGCATGATTTAGTCTTGCCAGCTCATTGGTGGCCTCTTCCTTTCTCGTAAAGCAGGAAGCAAAAGGTCGAGATTGTCCTCACCTTATTCAAGTAAAGGAAATCCGCATCTCAAGCATTGTCAATTGTTTGCTTCTTTGCGTCACTGAAATGGTAAGGGAAAAATGGTGTCTGTGAGCAATACCCAAAGACTCGCATACAATGTGTCCACATCGCAGACACTGGCTCCAAATATGCTATCAACATCCGCCGCAGTAGCTCCCATTTCACCAAATCCTTTGGATTATGTATCTTGGGAACACGAGAAACTGGAGTTAGCACACATTTTCTTCACTCAAAAGAGCAGCACTTTCTCCGCATAGGTACCCTACCTACTACACACAGGACAACCTCTTCAAAATGTTCCATGTCACATCATCTCAGACCCCAGAGTCCCCAACTCAATCTTGTTCGAGAGCCAGGTAGATAGATAATCCCATACATGTAAACCACACTGTTTAAACGAGCGTCAAGAAAAGAAACCAGGTTCATCCGCAGAAACCCCATGGGCCCTCCTTAGAAACCCCCCGTCACGAGGTACCCTAACTTATTGGAGGTCGTCCACAAAAGCCGTCCTACTTCTTCCCAGTCTGCTGCTGCCCTCCCTGACCAGCACCAGCACCAGCACCGCCCTGTCCCTGGCCACCGACTCCGGCATTGGCGTTTCTGTCGCCCGCGCCCTGGGCTCTGGCGGCGAAGCCGCCCGAGGACATGTCTCTTCCGCCCTTGTCCTGGAAATCAATTTTTGTTTTTGTCAGTATCTGGTCATGTACATGTCTTACCCGGAGATAAAATCAGCCGCCTCGACACCCTGATTATTTCAAATCGTGGGTTGGGAACCACGGGAGGAAGGGGGCAGTAACATACCTGGCTGGCCTGGATGCGAGAAGCACCGTCTTTGGTCATTTGGTTAGGCATGATGATGGATATCGTGATTTCAAAGTTGGAAGGCTGGAAGGCTGATGGAATGTTTGAGTAGAGTGTAAAGACGAAGCGTGTAATGTCTGGATGATCTATCAACGTAGACCCACCTACCGAGACGACAGACACAGCTTCTTATAGACTTTTCCGTCCTCCCATTCTCACCACAAGGAATCAAACATGTATCTCACGCACACATAATAAGACCTCATCACTATCCCCACCGTCTCCATCCCATCATCACCATCTCTTTCACCGCTTCATCTCAAACTCAGAAATACAAACGAAAAAAAGAAACGAAACAAAACGTTGTCCACCACTCCTCTCTCCGAGCGTGACGCTCTCAAAATCAACCAACTGACTCCAGGGACCCTACCTTCCCCCCCTCCGTCGAGACATCGCTAGACGGCCTCCGGCGCCTCAACGAAACGCCACGCCCGTTCCGTGAATCCGTTTGGCTACTGGCTAAAACTCAAGCCTCTCCCCACGCGCATTTGACATCACACAAACTAACGCTAAAGTGAGACGAGGAGGCGGGGAGGGTTAGTATTCAGTCAGTCAGTCAGTTCGGCGTGGCCCTCACGAAAAAAAACATGGTTTGACACGTGCCGCTACTTTTACGGTTTGGATGACAAAAAGTACTTCGGATCATGGCTATCCAGACCTGCTCTACCCTTACCTCATCTTACCTTACTTTTGCTCTCCAATCTAATTTCTCCGTTCGATTTGACCGCCCTTACCTGGTATTCTCATGAGAACATCTCACGTAGCAAAATCTTCAAACCATCACGTATGTATCAGGGCATGTATCTGCTACACACTCAGCTGAGTGTATGCGAGCGTACTTCGGTTTGGTTTGCTTTTGGTCGTATTGTTCAAGACATTCAGGGGTAGGGATGGCAATGGCTTTCAAGCCAAAACAAACGCCCATATAATGCCAAATAGTGCCCCCCCTCTCTCTCTCTCTCACTCTCAAGCCTTTTGCCATCCTCCGACAAACATCATCGCTTCTTCCCCCCTCTCTCGAGGAAGGATGCCAGTCTCTCTCTTAACACCTTCTTCCTCTATGGGCTTGGACGAAGGGAACTAAGACATCTACGCCGTACCGAAATGGCCCCGAATCGCAAACCACAGGTAAACCATTCCGGAAAGGAAAAAAAAAGCGCCTTCTCTTGTTTGGTGCTCTGGCTTTCTTCTCAACAAGACTTTTTCATCTCTCTCTTGTGGAATGAGGAAAAAGTCCCACAGGGAAGCCAGGCCAACAACCTCACATGCTTCTAATGCTGGTTTATATGCTCCCACACTGTCATGGTATTCCAGACCCTTCAGATTCAGCTCTCGGCAGCCTTGAGCTCCTCGTCGACCTGCGCCCTGACAACCTCCCGCACCTTTTGCCAATCGTTGACAATCTCCGTCACCCTCTTCTCCTTGTCCTCCAAGCCGACGAATTCTGACGGCAGCACCTTGGCCTTGAAGTCGAAGCCCTCCTCGTCCTTGAGAGCCAGGTCGACGGCGCCGGCGAATTTGGCCGGGTGGGCCGTGGAGAGTGAAATGTGCGGCACCTCGGCGCCGGCGCGGCTGACGGACCGCTCCGAGGCGGACACGCCAATGGCGGAGTGGGGGTCCAGGACGTAGCCAATCTTGTTGTAGTAGCTCTTGATGGTCTCGACGGTCTGGGGGTCGCTGACGCGCTCGCTCTCAAAGTCGCGGCGGGCCGAGTTGAGCACGTCCTGGTAGACGGGGCCAAAGCCGCCCTTTGTCTTGAGGTCCTTTAGCCACGAGGACACTTCCTGGCCGGCCTGCCTCTTGTTCCACTCGTCGTCCATGCCGGCGCTAGAGGCGAACTCGTAGGCCAGGAACCACAGTAGGCGCTCAAAGTTACTTGAGACGAGAATGTCCATGGCGGGGCTGAGAGTCTCCTTGACGCCGTCCTCGTGCGCCTTGACGCCGTCCTGGGCCAGGCCGCCGGCAGCTTCAGCGGGGGGAGCGGGCTGCTTCTCGTACTTGCCAGTCGTCCAGAATCTGTGCAGGATGTCGTTCTCGTTGGTCGCGATGACAAGCTTGTCGACGGGCAGACCCATGCGGTAGGCAAAGTAGCCGGCGAGAATGTCGCCAAAGTTACCCGTGGGCACGACGAAGCGAACCTTGTCACCGAGCTTGAAGGTCTCGGAAGACTTGACGAGGGAGAAGTAGGAGTGGAAGTAGTAGACGATCTGGGCCAAGATACGCGCCCAGTTGATGGAGTTGACGGCACCGAGGTTGTGGGTCGAGTTGATGTCGGGATCGGCGAAGAGAGCCTTGACAATGTCCTAGGTAACTCGGGGTTAGAGAGTGTCGTTCGGCAGGAGGATGTATGGGGGGGCGCGCGAGAGAGACTTACTTGGCAGTCGTCAAATGTGCCAGTGACAGCCAGGTTGTGGACATTCTCGTCCAAGACGGTGGTCATCTGGGCCTCCTGGATGGGGCTCACGCGACCCTTGGGGTGGAGGATGAAGACGGAGACATCCTTCTTGCCTCGCAGACCGTAGATGGCGGCAGAACCGGTGTCACCGCTCGTGGCACCGACAACAGTCAGATGATGTCTGTCTGCGCAACGTGTTAGCTAGTCCCGCAAGTACCATTGGCACAGCACAGTATCTGTTGAGGTCGTGGCAGCCCGCAAGGTACCGGAGACGAGAGGTGCATAGCATACCCTTTCCTGTCTTGCCCTCGTTCTTGCGCACCAAGAAGTACTCGAACAGGTTGCCGAGGAATTGCAGTGCAACGTCCTTGAAGGCAAAGGTGGGGCCGTGGAACAGCTCGAGAAGGTAGAGGTTGTCGTTGAGGTGGCGGAGGGGGGTGGTCTCGGGGGCTCTAAAGGTGGAATAGCTCCGGTCGATGATGCCCTTGAGGTCGGCGGAAGGGATCTCGGAGGGAGAGATGTACAGAGACAGGATCTTGTGGGCGAGGTCGGGGAAGGCCAGGTCCTTCCAGGATTGCCAGTCATCGACCTGGGGGATGTGCTCAGGAATGAACAGGCCGCCGTCGCTGGCGAGGCCTTTGAGGACGACCTCCTCGAAAGAGAACTGTAGTTATATGCGGTCAGTCATTGCGTGGTCTAGAGCATGATGTCTAATGGTGCGCGCGCGCGCCGAGGTTAAGCTGGCTTTTGGGGAGAAGAGTAGAAACGGGGATATCATACACCGCTATCCTCTCCGCGGGTGCTGAGATACCGCTGGGATGTAGTGTGGGTGGTGTTGGCAGCGGCCTCGCCTTTGGTACCGTTGGTGGCCATGGTGATGATAGCTGCGTCTGCGTCTGCGTCTGCGATGTGCGGTATGCGGTGAAGTAGGGGGAGTTGAGGTGGAATGGGCAGAATGAAAAATGGGGGGCGGGGAGAAGCCCAATGGCAGCACAGAAAAGAGGGGAAGAGAGGGAAGAAGACGGCAAGAGAAGCTCGTCTCTTGTCTGCCGAAGATGCACGATCTCTTTAGTTTAGAGGGAGAGAGAGAGAAAAGAGGATGGCGTTGAGATCTTGGAAGCATTCGGACGAAAAGGGCAAGAAGAAAAAAAAAAAAAAAAAAGAGAGGGCGAGTCACACACCAGCGGCACTGTGGTAGCAACGACGACAAGCGGCCGAAAGTCGGTCTCGACGAGTCGGTCACCCCTCAAAGTGTGGCCCGGTGTTGTGGGCGGTCCCGTTCTCCTCCTCCGAGTTCCTCAACCTTACAGTAGGTACCTTACGGAGTACAGTGCTGTGACTGTCCGCCCCTGCCCCTCCCCCTCTGACCTTAGTGACTGAGTCCAATGTAAAATTTTGCCCCGCACCAAAAGTGAAAAGAGCCACAGTCACAGAGCCAAATACCTAGGCGCGGGGTTACCCATGCCCACCTCACCTCACACTTGGTGGTGTACGAAGTACCTACTGCGTAAGGTAGCGACTGACATAATTCAACGATGACGGGACGCCAAGGGGCTGGGATTGGTGGGTTGTGCGATGCTCAAATCGCGTAGTCTCATTGGTCAATGACTGCCCTGTCGTTTCCTTCCAGATGGCGTCTTCATCTTTCCATTGACAGGGGGGGGACCGACCGCTGACCGTGCGTGCTCCTGAACATCCAACATCCAACATCCAACTTCAACCCTGCTCATCATCACCTTCGTCCGCTCTCTCTCATCTCAGCTCATCTCGTCCTTGAGGAGGCATGATAGCATTCGCCTTTAGAAAGTGGCATGTCGGCGCTCTAAAAGTCCATCCAACTATACCGCAACATGCAATAGCGTATGCCAAAGGACGGTCCACTAAGATCCCCAAGTGACTGACTGACTACCCCTCCATCACCCCTCTTTCCCAATGGGGCTCATGGCATGTCAAAAGTCGATAGAGCCATCGCGCTGCTGCACGGCGGCTGATGGTGCCATTGCTATCCCATTCCTTCACTATGACTCAGCTGGATTCCCAGCCACATGTGTTGCCAACATGAATTTTGTTTTCTTCGGAAAACGTTGTTGAGGCCTTTGAACCATACCACTCAAAAACATAATCATTTGTTTCGTAATGTGATACCCCAAGACATCGTGTCTCACTATAGAGTACTCGACTGCAAAGGTGGTTCATGGACGCGTGCCGCATCACCCGATAAAATAGCCAATCGGCCTAATTGATCTAGACGAATACCCCCGAACCATAAAGCATAAGTGGTGCTGCGTGTCATCCGGATACCACCCGAATATTCCTTATGCCGCCTGCCCTCGAACGCCTGTTGCCCATGTCATTGGGTATCTTGTGAGAAAATGAGTAAATATATCACAGACCATGGCGCCGTCCAGTCCCTTATAAGCCCCTGTAAGGCTCGATCGATGCCCCGTCAAGTCACTTTTTGAGTGACTTGAGCAACGGCGCAATCCTCGACCTCTTGCTCAGCCCCACGCGATAGATGGGCTTCGTCGCCGAGGAAGACGCAGGCGTCGACAACCTCTGCTTTCCCTCTGCTTTGCTATCCGCGGTTCTAGACTTGCCGCCATCTGCCTGCGCAGGTGTTTCTTTCGTCGCCACTACTTTCTCCTCTGCTGCCACGCTCTTTTGCGGTCCCAGTCCGTCGGAACCGTACTTGCTGAGCGCCGCATTAGGCGTCACTGGCTGCAGCACCCGATCGCTGCCGCCCTTTTCTCGGGGGTCGCTGCCCGCATCTGCTGTGCAACCTTCCCGCTGCTGCGTATCGACGTGCTCCCCGCGGCCCTTGGTGTGCTTTGCCGCTTTGCCCGATGGGGCGTCACCCGCATACTCCACTTCAGGTGCATGTGGCTTCTCAATCGCTTGCTGCATGCTTTCTGGTGCGTTCTTGTCTGCCTTCTTTGGCCGCCCGCGCTTTTTCTTGGTGGTCGTCGGTGTGGCTGCCGTTGCAGCCTCTGTTTCTGCGGCAGCATTCTTCACGGTCTCGCTTGCGTCGGTGGTCCGTGGCGTAGTCGAGGTTTCGGCGGGAGCTGGGCTCTCCGCTACAGCGAAATCTGACTTTCTCGGCCGTCCTCTCTTTTTTGGTTTTGCTGTGCTCGTTGGAACGGGCTCTTCTAGGGGAATGGGGTCCTCGACTAGTAGTTGCGCGGCTGGGCCCATATCGGCCACTGGAATCCCAGCGTTCCCTTGTATCTCAGCCTCGTCCTGTCGACTAGCATCACTACCTCTGCGTCGACTGAGACGAGGCTTGTACGATTCTCGATGGAAACCAATGTCGTCGGAGTCCCAACCTTCGTCTTCCCGGTGAGACTCCGTCGCCTGTGGCGGTTCGTCCCTCAAGCTCCTTCTCTTCCGACGAACCGATGCTGCAGATATGATATCCGGGGATGATTGTATCTCTATAGTTGCCTCTGGATCGGCTGACCTCCCGAAACCTTCCTGAGTCTGCTCGTGAACCGTGTCTAGTGTAACATGGCCTTCGGTAGGGGCTGGAGGCAAGCCAATTACTCTTGTCTGGCTCGGCGTAGAGTATGCGATGGTCGTAGCCCCGCTTGACCTAGCCGCAGCTTGCAGGGTCGAAAACGGCTGCGTAGGTGTAGGTGCTGGATCCTCTGGAGACGGGCCAACGGAGTGATATTCGTATTCCAGCTTTTGACTTGCACTCAGTGTCTGGGACTCGATGTACATTGAAACAGGCTTTTGGCCAGAGACCAGGTCACCAAATGACGGTACCACGGCTGCGTGTGGGACCACCACCATGTCGACGTCGTCTTCCTCGGCCAGTAGAGACCAGTTCGGGTTCCTGAGTCTCGCCCTCTTCCCGTTCTCCATCCTCGCGGCGGCCGGAGTAGTGTCGAACGGCTGCGTGGAGCTCTGCGAAGGCATCTCAATGGCCACAGGGGACGTAAACTCCACGTTGTTCGCTCGCTTTCTTTTCGTCCCGCTGGTTGAGGTTCTGCTCTTTGCAAGGCTGGCAAGAGGCGCTCGACCGCCGCTGACGGGGCTGCTGGGAACATCCCACATATCGTCGGGAGTCGCTTGTGCGACGGTCATTTTGGGCGGCGTTGTGACTTCCGTAAGGTCCACCACCTCTGGTTCCCTTTCCTCGGCGCTGTCCAACCCCGCAATGAGATCGCTGGCTGAGGTGAGCGAGGAGGTACTGGTGTGGTTCCTCTCCAGCTGCGGCCTGTCTTGTGCTGCCATAGTTGGTATAGAGCTGGGCGCTGCACCGTTGGATAAGGAAGATTCGTCTGGCTTTCGCAATGTGTCGCTGGCTGCTGACGCACGTTGTTGCTCGGTGTAGATCGCCTGGAAGAACTTGGGGTCGGTAGAGTTGGTCGCGACACTCGCGGGGTCGGAGGAGCGGCCTTGGCTCGGTATCGCGGAAGTGGTAGTAGGTTTCGAGGGACTGTTTGGTGATTCGAAATCGTCGTCGGAATCATCCGAGTCCGCGATGATTCGGGCCGGAGCCATTGTCGCGGTGTGGCGAGAAGATCGCGACGTGGGGAGGGTCAAGGCACGCGCCTAGCTCGGGGGCGAATTACGAAAGGTACTGTTGTGTACATGAACAAAGTCCCCCAATATGTTAAAGTGCTATCGTTGTGGCGCGATGCGACGATCGGAAAACGCGTTATCACGTGATGTTCTCTACATGCATACCTTAGTACCTGCGTTATGCTCTTATGTGAGCTCCGTAAGTCGGGTGTCCGGCCCCACTCCTTTTGGCCGGTCTGGCCCGGATCGCTATAACACTTTGTCGAAACCTTCGCAGGGGTCCTGAGCTAGATGAAGACCAACCCGACCAGGAGGTTTTCCAATATTTGATTGTTTCTTGCGTGCCCAAGAAGGAGATGGATTCCATGACTAGCTTACTCAATCTCTTCTATCCTAGGACGTTTCGTATTGACAGAGGGGAGTGATCGGTCTTGGTCGATGGTCAAGCCTGCCAGTCGCCCAATACTTGGTTCTCCGATATTGTATCCCGAAGCAACCATCGAAGACAGTTGCCAATTCTCCAAACTCTCAATCACGTCCCGAGCGTGCTGCTGGACTAGGCCATCGTTGTCCGTGACTGCAACGTATTTCAGAGTCCTCGTAATATCCTCCCGGCTCTGGTCAGTCAATCCGAAACCGAGTCTCCGACCAGATTGCTTGGCAGTATCAAGAGCCTTGACGAAGCCCAGAACAACCAAGATGGCTGCACGCCGGATGATGCCCTTTTCAATTTCTCGCTCAAGCGCCAGCACGTTGATGCAGAGGTCCACTGCGATGGAAATGAGGTCAGGCCCAATGCCCGCAATATTGGTCTCGAGACCGACTGAGAAGATCGAAAGGGCAGATGCTCGCATGCGGGCGTCTTCGCTACCTCTCTTGCTCTCCCATCCCTCAACAATCTGAGTCAGGATCTCGTTCTTGGCCAACTCTTCTCCCGTAAGATCATCACTGAGATCTGGGACATCTCCTCCCCACGCATTCTCCGCCTGCTTTTTCTTCATGTCCTGCAGACGTTTCTCTCGGGACTGCTTGGCCTCCGTCTTTGGTCGATGGCCTCGCCTTCCGGCAATCGACAGCAATGTTTCAGACACGCGCCTTGCCACGTCACCGGCAAAAGTCTCGCCGAGGCGCTCAATCACTTGAACCAAGGCCTCGCCGAAGCGTAAGCGGACATCCGTTGACGAGGTTTCCTTTGAGTCCAGGTAATGTTCAAGGATCTCCTGCGTGGTTGCTTTAGGGTGTTTATTCGCCAATTGGGTCAGAAGCTTCACAACCCGGAGATTGATAAAGTCTTCGCTGTCTTGAAGTAGAGACGAAAGGAGAACGAGGGTGGCTTGCACATCCAGAACAGAACTATCAGATGCCACTAGGCCCGATATAAGGTTGATTCCCTCGGAGCGGATTGGCGGAGGATTATCTGCTTGAGTAATGTACTCCAGCGCAAGCTTGTACGTTCGCCTGTCCTCCACCTGCTTATCGGTGGGCACAAATGCACCCTCTTCTGTGGGATCGATAGCCTCACGGTATCTCAGCAAAAGCGTCAGGTTCTTCGCCGTAGGAGAAACCTCAGGGCGTCCCGCTGCGCCAAGTTTAGCAAGAGATGCTTCAAGAGCTTGTAGAACTTCAGTCTTCAGGCTCGACTTTTTGAAGCTTGGGGCTGTGATGACTAAGTTGAACAAGCTTAAAGCAACCGCGATGATGTCGTCAGACTGGTCCTGGAGGCCGCTGGGATCCAGGATCTGAGCTACAAGCTCAGTAACTTGCGTTACGCGGCTAATCAGCTTGTCTGGGATTTGTTCTAGCATCTTCTGCAAGATTGTTATTTCGAAGAGTTGCTTGATATCATCCTGAGCCTGGCTGTCTTCCATTTTGGTGAGAACTTCAGGCTTTTGGGTTGTGACTGTTGATTGGAACCATCGGCCAAGAAGTTCCAAGAAGAAGGTCGATGTTTCTTCGGGTGTGCAACTCGCCGTCAACAGACGTATAAGGGCTTCGGAACGGGTCTGAATCTCATTCCAGTCTAGTTCTGGGACCTGTGATCCATGGCCCAGCGGAATGGCACATATTTGAAGGTCGCCGTCAGAAGTCGACTGATATCGCCACTGTGGCATTTTCGCATACTCTCCTTGATATAGTAGGTTTTCGACGACCTCGTGTAATTTTGACACAGAAACACTCAGTTTCAGAAACGTATGGAGCAATGATCTCGATGGCTTCGAGTATCGGTCCTCGGTCCTTTTGTTGCCTTTGCTCTGGCACGATATAGCCCATAAATGTGCGAGAACTGGGTCCAGGATTCTTTTGGTCTGTGCTGGGTACGGTGTGAAGTTTATCATCGACGACATGCGGCGCAATGTGACGAAGAGGTCGTCGGCAGTGACCAGGACGGCCTTTTCACTCAAATCAACAATATCGGGTTCTTCAAGTTTGATGTGCGGCGCAGGACTGTTGCACTCGCGAGATGGATCCAAGTTGTGCAACAGAGGCTCAACAAAGACATTCCAACCAGGTGTTCCTGACGCAGCGTCAGCATGGCTTCTGGCCTCTGGGTGAAAGCAAGATTGTTACCAGGTGCGCCAAATTGTTTCCTGCCCAATACCCCAAACATGATGATCTGTGCCGCTGCCACACTAAGCTCTGCGCCTTCGTTTCCATCCAGCAGCACGATCAACTGGGGCGCAACCTTTGAGAACCAATCTTCAGGCGATACCATTGCTGGTGGGGAGGTAAGAATGCGAGTGACAACGGCCATGGCTTCCTGGGTGATGTTGGCGCCTCTTTTCTGGGGAATGGCTGCCTCGGATGCTTTGAGAGTACTACTTGGGTGCACCGAGAAGATAAACTCCATGGTTCCTCTCACGCCATCAGGCCGAAGAGGAACCAGGGTCAGTATTTTCATCAGCTCTGGCCGTAGCCATGCTGGAGCAATTTTCGGCTTGATCAAGGCGTTCAAGACAGGTAACAAGTTCCAAGAGCCATTCCTAGTCCCTCTGTCAGAAGGTTTCGCCTGACATGGGGCCTCACTGCGTCCACGTACCCGTCAATGAGCTTCTGAAAGTCTTCTTGGGCAGCTGTTCGAGAAGCATCGTCCGATGATGGATCAAATGCCCGCTTACCGGCGCTGAGAATTTCGTCAGCTAATTTGGAGCGAGGGTCCTTTTCAGGTGTGTTTGGTTCCATCTTTGTCAGATGCAGAGAGGACGATCGTGAATTTAGACTTGCTTTGGTAATTTGGCTTGGGGAGCCAGTAAAGTGCATACAGTATGTGAAAGATCGCACTGTATGTCGTTTCCCAGTGTCACGTGTCTCCGCGTGCGCGACTGCGCCTAACGCGTCGTGTCAGTGCTCCTTCCCCTTCGTCTGGCATCCAGCGTGACCTTGGATTTCCACCTCACCTTTACAGTTTGGTTGCTCCTCAACACCTGCTGAAAAGCCAATTTGACGCGTCTTCAACAGCAAGAATCACCACCGGATACGCAGCTCCCACCGGAGAACAATTCGAGATACGACATTGGAAACCAGCTGCGTGCGCCTCCTTGCAGTCGAGAAAGGGAAGTTCTCTCGCCCGACATCCACTGTCCCTGGACAAGGGCTCGCCTTCGCACGACACCTCTCCCTCAGTTCTCCGACTCTCGTTTTCCTCGGAATGTCTATCGTAGACCTCTCAGTCACGGCTGACACCCCGTGATGCGTCGCACCTCAACCTGAATCAGGACTTTGAGCTTGCCGCGGATGGAATCATCACGGCCTATGGTTGTCTATAACAGACAATTCAGTCCAGCTAAGAGAACGAGCTTCGGAACTTAACCCTAAGTATTCTTTTGGTTCAAGTCTTGCGCCCGCAGTCGTCGAATCTGTCTTTTAAATCCGCCCGGCTCCTCGATGATGGTACGCCGCTGAAAAGCGGTATCGCACTCGAGGGTCGCGGTGGATGGACTGGCAGGGAACACATTCCAGTCACCATTTGGTGCGCGAAAGGGGGTTACTATGAGTCGTATGGGTAAGAGCCTCTGGTCCGAGGCCACTCGTCAGGACCTTTCCGCTGGAACCAGAACTCTGGCCAAGAATAGGTCGCCCGGAGAAGATGGCAGACATGGTTTGCAGGGTCGAGTTGGCAACAAGCTGCTGTCTCGAGGTGTTTCTACGGACAAGTGGAAAGAGCATTGCGTTTGCCACGAACGGTCAACATCGAAGTTTCAATCCACCCACAACCTGCCTTGGGATCGACTCGCCGGTCGTACAACAGTACTGCGATGTTTCCAGGCCTACAAACAGAAACTTTTCGATCTGACGAATCTCATCGCCACGCTCAGCTCTCGGCACCCACTTGTTTAGTACACCACCCCGGGACTCACTCAGCAGCCAAGAAGTTGCCAGTATCGGACTCAGCAGCCAGTCGGCTTCTCTCCGAGCCACACCCACGGCAATTGCCACGGATGTGACATGTCCGCATGTGATCTGGCCAGGCGCATCAACCTCCAGTCGTGGGTTCTGTCCCACGGCACCGGAGGACGCCAAGTCCACGTTGATCCTGCTGGGAACCAACACTTGCCCGATGTTGCTCTAGCGAGAAGCACCGGATGAGAGCGCGATTTTTCATGGATGTATTTTGTCCGCGCGGAATGCCCTCCATTGCGTTTCGAGCACGGAGAGGAAACAAAAACTAGTCCAAGGAGGTCGTGCGATTCAAACAGAGAGAACTTGCCCCGAGTGCTTGAGAGTACGCAGACTGGGATCCAATTCGCCGAGCTCCGGGTGGCTGTGTAAGTGAAGGTTGTGGCTCGTGAGCGGGAGACAACTCGGGTAACATACGCAGAGGCTCTGGGTGGGTGGGCTAGCCTGGCTGAACAGGTCTGAAGCGATGCCGGGACCCATCTCGTGTTGGAGTCAAAGTTTTGTGCTTGTCCGGGATCGTGGAAGACTTGCACTGTTGGCTTGTTTCCTACCCCCATGAGCCTCGGCACTCGTTGGATGAAAAAGGGCAGGCCTATGGAGGGCAGTCCTGGTTGCCATCTCTCCAGAAATGGCGAGACTGGCAACCCCCTTACGACTGGGGATAAGTCTAACCAAGATCCCCCAAAAGACAATTGATTCGGGTGCTAACATGGCTCAGGACTGGTGATGGGAAATGAGTGGAGGGGAAAGCAGCTGGGTAAACCATGGATTGGTGCTATGCGCTCCGGGGGTTGTTGACTGCGCAAAGGAAACAGGAGATTGGTCTAGAACACGGCGCCCAAGCCTGATTTGAGAGAGAAAGAAAAATTGAAATACCACAGCAGAAGCTTCACGGACAATCCTTGAAACAGACGCAGTGCCCCCAAAGAGAAGCATTTTATCTGACCTCAGGCCAAGGGGCATCCCAATTGTTCAGTGCCATTTCGATGGTGGTTACGCGAAGCCATTCGCTAGAGCATGTGCTTACCGCCCCACCTAAGAAGCTTGATTCGCTGCCCCATTGTAGATCTGAAACCCACCAATGTGTCAATCCCGGACTATGCTCTTCCCAGCCACTTGACGTCACAAATCTGCAAGCTAACCCAGAACAGGCTTCATCTCACGGCCAACTCAGGGCAACTGGGAATCTGGGATAGGAGAAACAATGGGCTGCCACCCGCTAACTAATCCGTAGTGTACGGTCTACCTTAATTAAGGTAAGTAGAGGTAAGCACGGTCATCACGCCCAAAAGAGACTACCTAGGTGGGAGACAACGACCGCCGATCGCAACATTCTCTTACCCATTCTTCTTTCTCTTCTCCGCGCCACAGCCGTTTCTTCCGGACAACCTCAGTACGGAGTAGTCGATTGTGTTGGTTCTGGGCTGGTGCTTCGAGTTATTCTTATTCTTCTGTGATTATCGTTGCCATTGTTACAATTCTAGCTGCTGTCACCGCTCGGGGCTGACATCATCGTCGCTACCTTGCCAAACGCGGTTCTCCTACCACAACATCGCAAACCACAATCTCCTTTCGCCATGGCCCTGTTACGTACAGCTCTGCTGCCTCTGGCACTCCTCCCAGCCGTTCTGGCTGCACCTGCACCTGCACCGGTCGATCCCGCCCATCCCATGATCACACCCCCGCCGACGCGTGTGAAAAGAGAGCCTAGCTTGACGGACGATATCGACAGCTACGTCCACAGTATTCTCGGCGATGCTTCCTCCTGGGTTGCTTCTGGCATTCCTGCATTCTTCCAGGGCTTCCCAACTGGCACCGCGGTCCTCAGTACTCTTGGTATCAGCGATGGTGACCTGGATGCAAAGCCTACCCAGATCTTGAATTTGCCGTGAGTATCAGTAACATGTCGCCGTGTTTGTGTGTTTACAAGCTAATTCTGCGTTTGCAGGGCCTACGGAAACTGGACCGACGAAGGATGGAATGTCCGCATTCACGGCAACGTCTTCAAACAGCCCAATATTAGCCAGTCCAAGGTCGATGACTTGGCCAACGTTTTCCTCATCGATGTCGACATCAAAGATCTGCCTGCCGACCAACAAGCCCAGGCACGCAATGTCACCGAGTCCATTTTCGTCGTCCAACAAGATGACCAAAACGTGACGATGAACTTCGTCAACGACGTCTCCGTGAGACCTGGTGCCAGCGGAGGCGCCATCAATGCTCGGGGCGGGGCACAATCGATCAACTTGCCCTACCTGACAACGGCCGAAGGTGACTTTGACGCGTTTGTCAAGTTGCGCAACACCACAGGCTCGACTGGGGGCCATATGCTGCCAGGCAATGAGACGGCATCGATCCAGACTCTCAACATGTACGCTAACGGCACGTTGACGGGCAACGCGACAGCGTATCTCGTTCCTCCTACGGGTTTCACCATCATCTCCGACATTGACGACATTCTCCGCGTCACAAAGATCTACGAGCCCAAAGAGGGCCTGCTCAACTCCTTTGCGCGCCCCTTTACGCAGTGGGAGAATATGCCCCAGATTTACGCCAACTGGTCGGCGTCCATCCCCGACTTCCACTTCCACTACTTGACCACGACCCCTGAGCAGGTCACCCGCAACTACATGGAGTTCATCTACAAGACGTATCCCCTGGGCAGCTTCGACACTCGTCCCCTCAACTTCTCTGACATCTCAGCGACGCTGTCCATCCGAAGATTCCTGCTCGACAAGATCTTCCAGACTTTCCCGCAGCGAAAGTTCGTGCTGGTAGCCGACACCACCAATTCCGATGTCATGAAGGCGTATCCCGCGTTGTACAAGGACTACCCGGGCCAAGTCCAGTGCATCTTCTTGCGAAACACCAGTGCCACCGACTCTGGCAACAAGTTTCCGTACAACACCGAGGGCTTCAAAGATATCCCTCAGAACAACTACATGTTCTTCAGAGTACCGGATGACTTGACAAATTTGGATATTGTTAATGGGCAGTGTTATAATGCCACCATCCCGCAGAACGTCACCTTCAAGACACAGGGCTTGCCGTTTGGGCTGGGCAACGCAGCTGGATCTCTGGCGCCACCGAGCACTTGGGCGGTGGCCGTTGTCATGTTTGGTATGAGTTTGGCTGCCTTGTTGTAGCGGTCAGAGAAAAAACGAACACACGAGTAATGTTTCAAGAAGAAAATGATTTCTGATTTCATCATGTTGCGGTCTAGGCCTTTCACCGCCTGTGTCTTGTAATATAACTTTGTGATATGCACCATCATGACACGAGCGCTGCGTTTTTTTCTTCCCACCACCAAGTTCGAGCCAAAGGAGTGACCATAAAACGTCAGCCCGCCGCCAATGACACTCGGCGGACTGCAGTCAGGGTGATGTGACTGGAAAGTTATTCCCCAGCCGCATGGTGATACGCCCAGCGACCCGGCCGAGGCTGCTGCAGATTTTGACTTCCTGTTAGGAAAGGGAGATGGTGGCACTTGAGTGAACGGACCGCAGTCCGGCGTGCTTTTTTTTTTTGGCGAAAAGAGTCCGACGACTGAGCATCAGGCTGTATGTCACTGCCGGAGAGGACCCTCCAGGTTGCAACCTTGCGCCGTCGTGTGATTCCCATTTCTCCATGGAAAGAGCTCTGCAGGTCAAACCAACGCACATACATACCCTGGCAGTACATACATGCATAAAAACTCCATAATCATACATGAGAAGCCACCTCTGGCATGCCGTCACCTTTTTGCCTCTCTACCTGTACGTCTGCGCCTCCGTTCCTCAATTATACGGGTAAGAAAAGATTCCACAGTATTGTGTATCAAATAATCAGACCATTGCGGCATCTACCAATCGCTATTGAACACTAAATATGGTTTTGAGGGAAATGCCGAGATCTCGGGGTCATGGAACAAGTTGCCTCCCTACCTATACACTTGTACATTGGAAGCTGGTGCTTACCCCCTTACTCCCTCCCTTACCTATACGTGGTTGCCCCCACCCTCATTAACAGAACCAAGAAGTTGCATACGCAGCTCTTTCAACCCATGGAAACCTCACTACTACTGCAGACCTACGTGCCAACGAACTCAGGTTTGTTTACTGAACATTGACGAGGCTATGTGTACTACGAATGGTGACCAGGTCAGTTTAACCGATGTCATTTTCTCTAGGCGGGCCCCATGTGAAAGAGGGGAAATCGACCGGAAATGGATTATGACATGATACGAGGCGCGTCAGCAAGGTCCTCGGTACACAGTAACCAGCAAGAACGGACAGAATGAGGAACCCATAACCGTCGGAAACCGAGAATAGCTTCTTCCTTTCCGAGCAAGGTGCCTCGGGCCATATGCTCCGGCCCGACGAAATCCACCTGTACTTTCGGGGGGCGAGATTCGGGTTGGGGAGGGGGAAAAGACCAATGTGGACGCAAGATAAACGGTCTCGCATATCGCCCGCCCTGTCGCCTTCGCCACCACCGACGCGACGTTATAGATGCAATGTGAAGAGGTGCGCGCCAATCTTGAATGTCAGTGGGGGATTAGATTAGTCAGGCGGGGGAGGAGGAGGAGGAGGAGGAGGAGAAGCGGTCGAAGAGGAGGCTGGCAGGCATCAGCTGGGCAATTAAAGGTAACTGTAGACGAAGAAGAAAAAGGACGGAGAGCCCTTTTTTTTTTTTTTCCCCTTGTTCAAAGGTTGGGGCGGGATAGGATATCATAGGCTGGTGTGAAGGAGGGGATAGTCTATAGATGTGCGTAGGGTTTGACATCAGATGAGATTGTCAAAGACGATGAATGAGGCGGAGTTCGGATAGGTACGCTCGTCCATGGAGAAAGAGTCATGTTAGTCATCTTCAGAGACTGTAGCCCTGTGGGCTTATGTAGATGTATGGCGTATTCCATCCATCGCGCAAGGTACACGTAGACAGCTAGCTAGGTAGTGACAGCATTGCGAAGCTCGCTTCGTATAGAGCCGAAAACGACGTTGCCGTCATCGATAGCGTCAAGTGGCTGCTGGTCGTCGCATCTCACCTCACCTCGCCTCGCCTCGTGCCGCATAACACCCATCGAGGTTGTCGCGCGCGCGCCCGTCCCCCTCTTTTTTTTTATTCCCCTTATGATCTATCACAGCCACGATGCGCGCTGACACGGCTGTCTGTATGTGCTTGAAAAGTTCACCGCATCTTGGCGTTCCACCTGACCTTATCGCGATTCAAGTAGGTACGTGGTTGAATGCTTGGCCGCCACCCGGGGTCCTGGTTTTGCTGTGTACACTAACAGATATGGTACTGAACTTATATTTCATGATGTCTGGGTACGGTACCTTTGATGTGAAGGTACTTACGGAAAGGCGGGTACCGGGTGTGGGACCATTTCCTAACGGTCACGCTCAGATCAAACCCGGCGGGATGCGCGCAGGGGGTGACCTAAGGTACGGGAGGGAGTACGTATTGGACGGAAAAGGGATATCAGGTCGCAACCGAAAGGGCGGGTCCCGGGGGCCTTGCGATGGTTGCGTTTGCCGTGTACGGTCGAGGTATAATTAGATGGGTAATTAGTAGAAAAGTTGTGTGTGTGTGTGTGGGAAAATGGGATACTTCCATAGTAGTGACAGTGTACTTGGAAGGGGGGGAGGTCCAAGAATCTCGGTCCAATCGAGAGCTCCGGTGACATTGCGGATCCGGGTTGCCGACCCCGCCCGGCCGCATGTGGTCTGTGTCACCTCAACTTCACAGTTCCACCGTTCCGTCTCGTCGTTTCTTGGGTGGTGCCGTCCATGTATGTAGGCCAAAACGTTGAAACAAGCCACCAAATGACACCGATTCTACTCACGTCCAGATAGTTCAGTCCTGCAGTTCAGACTGTCCAGTCCACCTCGTCAACCACCCTCCACCGGACCAGGCTCCTGACCCCCTCCTCCTCCTGCTCCTCGAATGGGCCACCCGTTGCGTTCTTTTGCGGCTTTGCCTGCCTGCCCTTGCAAGGCCCCTTCCCTGTTCGGATTCTGCCTGCCGGCTGATGGTGGGTAGTTACCAACTTGCGCGAGTCGATTTACAGCGTATCTTGCGGAGCTATCCAAGCCGCACTTGGGGTCATTTCTAGCGTCCCTTGCTCCCTCGCTGTTAACGATGTCAGTTGAGACATGAACCAGCTTGAAAGCGGACTGGCGCTTGGCTGTGGCGCTCAAGGCGATGCCGTTACAGCGTCACTGATACCAGAGGCTAGTACGGATACCACCATTGATACAGACTGACTTTTCTTGACAGAGCCATCGGAATGGGCGCATTACCTATCTACCTAGTAGGCACTGTTGTTGGCCAGCGCCTTCTTCCCTCACTGCATTAGAACCCGTCCATGTTCCCGTATCCCTGTTTGTGTTACCATGACTGTGTTACCGCCTTGAGTGAAAAAAACAGCCCCCAAGACCCTCAATGCCCCTTAGCCCCCCCTCCTTCTCCAGAGTCCAGAAACCTACTGCACAGTATGTGGCCACCCGGCGCATCCAGTGACATATCGCTAGTCGCCTTACCTAAGTCGCTCGCGATCGGCTTATTCTAGTCTGTGCTGTTCATGAACATCATGTCTTGGCATGACTAGATGGCCTCCCTATTATCATGAGTCGCTCTACTTACCTTGCTAAAGACGATTCATTTGTTTCATGATATGCGTTGTCAAAAGCCTGCGAATGCCTCCTCAGATCTCAAGTTAGCCTTCCTGATTCAGAAGGCAGGTGATAGGTAGGCAGGTCTCACTCACAATACATAGTGCTTTGCCTGTCTCTGGTTCATGAATACCTGGGTACTCTTGCCCCTTGATATCTCCATTCTCCAATTTTCAAAGGGCAAGCAAGACGGAGACGGAGACGTAAGCATAGCATTGGAGAGCAGCAGCAAGGCTTACTGCTAGTTTCCCAAAAGGAATTCGGGTTTAAGACCATAGTACCTGAGGCCGCGCATGGCAAGCATCCTGAGGAATGAGCTTGGCACCTTCCGTGCCAACATATCCTTGTCGTCTTATTGCATTTCTGACATCCATGGATGCAGTGCAGTTCTTTCTTGTCCGCTGCCCAACTCCAACTCCAATCCAACACCAACATCAACGCCTGACATCAAAACGATCCACGGAAACCCGTAGTAGCTCCGAATCGTTTTCCATGCCCTCCCCGCCTTGCCATCTTTCTTCTCTAGCCACAGCATCAGGCAGGCGACCTGTCACAATACATGACTTGTTAGCCACACCAGCAACCTCGGATCATCTCTCGCATACACTACAGTTGCGTGAGAAGTCAGCAAGCTAACGAGCATCATCAAGACCTTGACCTTGTCCACGACATCCAAGAGAGAAAAGCAAAGCCGTAGCCTCGAAGGCAAAGTTAGTTTTTCTCATGAGCAGACTCGTTTACTGGTCGGCCATCTCCAATCACGTCTTGGCGATAGAAGCATATCCCATCGGCAGGCCGACGTCCAACATCATAGTCATGCCATCGAATGACTTGCTTCACCGTTCAACCCTATGCCGCGAGGTACACGCCCCCCCGGAGCTTCTACTGCAGGTGTCCTGATGAGATCATCCAGCCGGACCAGCCCAACTAAGCTCGAGTCGTACAGACTTGTCGAATCCGGTACCAGCCTCAGCCCGCATTGGTAGACGACAACGACAACTGGCCGTGCAATTCATGGTTCCCATGCAAATACCCTGGCTCTGCCAGCCTGCCGGCATGACTTGGGATCCTTCGCCTGCTACCTACTATTACCACCAACTCGTCTTGGTTAGTGCCCGCACGCGAATGTTGGTTGTGGTTTCACTGGCGATTTGGTTACCCATTCGCAAGGCTCGAGTCGGACCAATGCAGGCGCCCGTTGACCGCTGATGTCCGTTTTGCGCTCGAGTCGCAACGGGATGCGCTGACCCCGGCCCTGCTGACAATGACGCCGCCTATTTCCGACTTGGTAGACGACATCCGATTTCAGAACCCCGCTTACCCGCGAACCTGGGCCCATGGCATTGGCTGTCTTTGCGGTATTGGAGTAGTTCTTGTCTGTCCAATCAAGACCTACTCACTCCACAATCGTAGGGCCAGGATCACGATCACGATCGTTGCCCATGCAAGGCCACACCCCTAGTACCTGCACGCATGCCCTTTCCTGGTCGTTGCCACAGCGTGGCGAGCTGCTGGCCTGCTGCTCCTGACCGTTAGTAGGAGTTTCAATCGGTCTCACCTAGCATCCAGAGGGCCAATGTGCCCGACACCGGTCCTTTGGCACTGCTTTATCGGTACAAGGCCGACTTGACAGGTCATGGACTGCTGGGAAAGGTCTGCACTATTGAGGATACCCTCGGACACTACCACATGGCTTTTTTTCCCGACTCATGTTCGACATGGAAACAATCAGCCACACGCCGGATCAGGCATACACATTTGCATTAGTCCCGTCGATCCAAGAAACATCCAAGAGAAAGAGCGTTTATTGCTGGCTACTAATGACCACTCATGATGCTTTCAAGCCATGGGAACTCCTGTCGATGCCAAAATTACTGGGAAAAATCCATATGGGCCCAAATTCTTGCCCGAGACCTGCCACGCCTGCGGCCCCCCCGTCCTATCAAATATCCATCGCCTAGTCCGTTCCCATAGGCTCTGCGACGGCCTAGACGATGGTCGAGACCGTCTATTCGGGTCCACATTTGGCGGTGGCAGACTTTTTGGTCTTTCTGCGGCTCTATTCCTGGAATATCCCTACTTCGTCGAAGTGTGACGGATGTGACGACGGGGGTGAAGCTTTCAACCGACTCGAAGTTGACCATCTACCGGTTGTACTGAGAGCCTGTCAGACGTTGATCCCGCGTTTACGGTTCCTTTATGACTTACGACGACACAGTCTTCGCAGCGTGCACCATGGACGTTGACCCAACCAGGGCAGTCAACGCCGTGCTTGTATCTGTTGACGCAGGGGTATCGGTCCATACTGAATGGTTCTTCGGAAAGGTTCGAGTCTGAAGGTGTTTGTTGAACAGCTGAGCGTTGTTGGCACTGAAAGTCTGGCTGAAGCTCGAGTCGTACTGATGGATGTTTGTCTGTGTCTCGAAATGGGCAAGCCAGGTTCAGCAGCGAGTTGCGAGAGGGCCCTCTTTATACTTTCGAGGTCGGCCTTCGGCTTCGGGAAACCGCCCAAGTTCTTCTAGTTGCCTACGTCTGCCTTGCACACTTGCAGGATCATCTTCACAAGAACATCGAAATGGTTGCAGTCTGCATGCTTACTGCACGCAGACTGCTAATTACGGCAGATTCTCATATGGACGTAGAAAAAGTCAATAACCCTCGCCTTGGAGCACCTACTCCATACCCACTTGATACTATACACCCGCACGAGGCGAAGCATGACTTCAACCGTGGCCCATGCTTCCACTGAAAGCAAATGTCGCGGATTGGCTGCTTCATCGACGTGGCTTGCAGAGAGCAGGATGAGGGGAAAATGAAAACTGACAGGAGAGTTACAATGTCAGTTAATAACTTTTGCTACCCGGGTTTCCCGGTGGAGGGTAGTCCTATCCCCTCCTCGGCGACATGCTGGCCCCTCAACCTACTGGGTGGATACGCCAAGTATGTCTCTCAAGTCAAAGTCAGACAGGAAACTCCAATATAGGCGAGCTCGAAAGGATCCTGGCCGCTGGATCTCAATTTTCGGCTTGCTGCAGGGTATCGTCCAGAACGGACCCCGGAAGCTCGTGCGACATGAGACGCATCCAGGACGCCCATGAGGCTCAAAGGGGTGCAGTGATGGGCATCGTGATCTGCAGGAGCCCGCGACCTGACAGGCGGGGAGGGACGGATGTGAAGCCGTTGGCACCACCAAAGACGCGGGCCAAGGTGTACAACAAAGTCGTCTTACCAAGCACTAAAACAACCTTCGACAACGTTCACGCGCTCATTCTAGGGGTCCTTTCTGAACTATATCCCATCAAGACTCAGCCACTGGACGCCGTCCCGAATAACCGCAGGTTTGGATGGTATGCTGCAGTACGGTACCAGGACGATGCGGAGTGACGGGCGGAGGGGGTACCGGCGGCATATGCAGAGACTAATGTACTATCTTCTCCATGGCACCACAGCAGCTGCATGCCGGCCTTTTCAGTCTCGCTGACCATCCCGGTTATTCAGCTAATGCATAGTCGTCCCGAAAGAGTCGAGCCGTCGAGGATCCTTCGCAAGAAAACCACGCGCCACGTTGTATCAGACAAGGCAACGCCGCCGTACTTCCCCTCATTCAAGGTTTGGAGCACGCAAACGTATGCACCATAAACTTGGGATCGAGAGCGGACGTAAGCAATCAGGAGACTTGAGAACGAGTTATGGCCGATACAAGTTTCCTGACCTCTGTTGCCTTGATAAATCAACTCGCCTATAGAGTTGGCTTGTACAGCTCCATGTTTCACCGACGGTAACCTCGATTATGTTTTCCGTAATTCGAATTGGCACGGGACCAAGATGATGCCGACCAAGCGACGTTTGTCCATGGCTAGGGAAGCTTACTGGATCATCCTTTAGAGACAAGTTCCAATCAACATACCAGGTAGTCAGCTGTACAAATCGGTTCGACATTCTCCATCGCGTATCTGTACCTGGGTTCAACACGATGATCCTCGTACGAGACGACCACGTCGCTACACATGGAACAGCGGATCCCAATGATAGTCTGGCGGGAAACACTGGGACAGAGCCCGTTGAAGGTATGCGTGTGGGTGTGAACTGCCTCGAGGGACACTTTGGGTATCTCCAGCAAGTCGGGTGGGACGACTCACCTCCGGGTACTGCGCAAAAGCATCACGAAGCTTGGACTCCGCTTTCAACTTGCCTCAAAAGCGGGATTGTTCCATGATAGACGCCCAAACTCTTCTCGGTAACGTAGCCTCGAGACGGGAACTAAGTTCCGGGGAGTCTAAGCCAGACCCGTCCTGAGTTGCTTTGAGCCGCCATGGAAACTCATAGACGGCCCCTGAAATTTACGATTCGCCCGTTCCAGGTGTACCGGACCAGCATTAACAGAGAGAAGAATGTCTGCCCAGCCAGCCATGGCGGATCGGCCGAGGCGTTTTTGTCTTTGAGTAACGGGGCGGATGCCCGGGGCAGCTCGCGGGGCGCCTCGAGAACTCGCCATCTTAGAAGCTTTCGAGGAAGTCTCTTGGGAAATGCTGATAAGCACGACTACATGAGGAAAGCCGAAGCCATCGCGCAATTCCCATGACACATCTTGGGATAGAGCCTCGGTAGCTGCCAGCTTCCCCACACGGGCTATTGCTGTGTCACTGCCACGCTGGCCACCGGAGCTACCCATCGACGACAGAGGGAAGTATGAGCTATCACCAATGTCTTTGCTGGCCCGGGGACAGAATGGAACGCTTTGCCGTTGAATGGCACCTTGATCCGTTGGCTCAAAGCTGTGGCGGTCCCAATGTGCGCATAGCTGCATCAAGCAAGCTATCCTAGCGGTGGCGCCAGAGCAGCATGGCGTAAGTCATTAACTTGACGGCAGGGTGACGCCCCCGCAAGATAAGAATGCAGTCTTTTCTGAGTTGGGAAAAGAAACTGTGATCTACGACACATAGCATCATGCAGATATGGTCTCGACACCTTGGCTAGCATGCCTACAGGGAGACTTCTGCTCATTCCTCCAGATGAGGATATAGGAGCAAGTAGAAGTTGTCTGCTATGACACCTGGCGAACAGGAGCATGGGGAGGACGGGCGCGATGACACTATTCCCAGTCGGATTTTATTTATATCTCGGCGGTGATTCGTTGACAGCACCTCAACCCCTCTCGTTGAACGTCGCCTGAATGCCGAGCTCTTTTGTTTTCGAGCAGGTGGGCAACGTGCGTGTCGTATGGTTTGGCCGCATACTCCGGGGCTTCCTGCAGATTCTCAGGCTGACGCGGTAGACTCGAATACTTCAAAGTTGCCGACAAAAAAGAATTCGCGGATTGCCCCTGTACGAATGGGTCGCGAATGTCGGCAGACGCTTTGCTGAGCTCAGTATTACCTAGCCAAGTGGTCATGAAGACGGGATGCAGACGGCTTTACCCGAAATCGTGCCCGAAGGCTTCGACAACGCTAGTCGGGATGTCACAATGACATCGCCTAGTGTTGTGGTTCTGTGGAAGTGATAAAGAGCGTTCCTGACGTTTCAGTGGACAACCATCAGGGATAACCTCTGCTTTGACTAGACTCCTCTCTCTGGCCCCGTTCAAGTTTCAACTCACGGGTCCCCGACTTCGGTGCTAGGTGCGTGTGGAAACTTGAGTACTTGGGATACAGAAACCTTGGGTGCAGTCGGACAGAGACGCGGGGCCGCCGTCAAGACAACAGAAGAAAGCCGACTTGGCGTCTTCTGTCTTCTTTCCAGAATGCCCAGCTGACGTTACATGTGCAGCACGCGGCGGCATATTAGTGCCCACGGCTCGGCGAATGGACAGAATAACACTGGGTTGGTGTTATCCTTGGAACGAAGGTTGGGCCACCGGAGCACCGACTTCGTAATGTCCACAACCGGTAACATGCCCGTCGTCTCTTCTGGCCTCGCCAGCAATGGCCTCTGATTAACTTCTGGGTAAACTCGCCCACCCCTGAAAGCAGAAGCTCCATAGTCTTCGGCAAGTAGACGAAGACGAAGCAAACAGCAAACAATGGAGAGGTTCCCTTGTCTACCAGGGCGTCAAGCTCACCTGAAGAGTTGCCTTCGATGATACATCTATGGAAGGTGAGCAACCAGGTTCACAGGGCTTCAAGTTACCACCCGCGGCCACGACGGTTCCGCCTGCGGTTGAGGGCATAGCCTAGGCAGGCAGTCTAATGGCCAGTAGGACGCCCTACAGTCCGTAGGAATCCGGGCGCGGAGACCCATGCATAGGCGGTAGTAGCAGCAGGACCTACATTGGTGCGGCCCACGGCTCCCAGGAAATGTCCCAGCACGCACGATGCGCAGGACTGGAAATGGTGTCAAGAAAGACTTTTCACGCCCCTTCCCTTGCCTTATCCCCGCCGACTAGAGAGGGATCCGCTCAGTCTCTTCAACCTCTTAGACAGTCGACGGAGTATACCCCGACCCTGGTATTTACCGAATAGATTTTGAGTTGCAAAGAGGCAAGAGACAAGCAGGAGACAAGAGCCTAGCTTCAACTAGAGCGGCTTCGTTTCTGCAACCCGCAAAGTATGTCGAGGTGCCGAAGCGACTTGGCCTGGCACACACCTACGGATACCCATTGCAGAGGATCACCGGGGCTGTTGGGTCGTCCGCTCGCCTGTCTGACTTGCAGCGGAGGAGGAGCAGCGTCCCTACCTAGGAGAAGGGGCAGAAAGGCTGAAGGGGCAAGGAGGGACCCATTCGTCGACGACCCCGGGACCCGGGGCTATGTACTGCGTGCAGCCATGCTAAACGGGACCAGAGACTTCCTACTTTAGCGGCCGCTGCATCCTGGCCAAGATTTGGGACGACTAGGTTGGCGTTGGTATCTCGGATCCGGACGGACGACAGTGGGTTCCAAGAGACATGGAGACTCCGCCGACTCTATGTCGCAGTTGCCAGGAAAGGTACAAGTTGAGTTGATCATTGACGTGGGCAACTAAGAGATCGAAGAGTTTTGACACTATGGAAATTCGGTGGGGGCTTTGGAGAAACCCGAATATTGCCCATGTCTCCAGTGTCCAAGCGATAGTTTGGCGGTCTCTCTTCTTCAGCAGTAGGACTCGTAGCACAGTCTCTCTCAGTTTTTCCTTGCCCAGCTGACCAACACCTGGATACCCTCTCGAATCTGTTCGGTACCTTTACGGCGTGGATATCAGGCGTTTACGAGGCGCCGTGGCTGGCTCTTACATCAATACTTGAGGAGGACCATCGACATCCCCGCTCGCTGGCCTTTTTTTTCTTCTTCCCTCTGTTTTCTGCAGGTTTTACCCGGGAAAAGAGGGGAGAGGAGCTGAGGAGGATCTGCAACGCAACGATGGAGCGAACGCGAAAAAGGGGACCTTGCATCTGCCCAGAACTTGATGCGTGCTTTTTACTGTGCGCTTCCCGCTTCCCTGGTATTTCTCGCCTGAGTGGATTATGTTCCAACGTACTATGGCCCGCCTCGAATGTGGCTCGACAGCGTTGGCTTCTTCCTCTGCTGGCTGTCCTTGGTCCGTCATGGGACGTCGGCCGGCGGATAGACGGTAGACGCGGTTCCCTCCTCTCGCCGCGCCTACGTCAGACGGTCAGATGCGGGCCGTCTCCGGAGCGCCATCAGGCCAGCCTGCAACGATGTGTCGCCTACCTCGTCTGCGCTATCAAGATGAAACGGGTTGCTGAGATGGTCACCTGCGATCGAGCACGTGTCTGAGCTCGAGAAAAACGATACAACAAGCGGGTTTTTGGCGTGATATCCACAGTTGCGAAAAACCTCGTTTCTTTTTCATTTCATGTTCTCCTACGAAAGACCAAGACAAAGTGATACCGTTCTGCGAGTCAGACTGCGAACCGGGGGCAGATGTTCTGCCTTGTTCCGACCCAAAAGACACCCATGGACCATGGACCTCAGGAGAGGATTGTGGGTTTGTGCCAATTTCACCACAGTTTTCTCTTTGACATTCTGGTCACCGAGGCTTAGCCAGGCGCCCCTATCGTCATGCCATTGCATGCAGAGACAGTTGGTAGCTCGTCTGTACGTACGGAGACACATGTTTGGCTGCTGCATCCACACGCTTCTGTCACTGCCTGCCGCACGAACATGGCTAGGAATTGGCTTGCTGTATCTGGACGGATACTGTCCCACATTCATTAGAGGTAACGACATGACGCTCTGATTCGCCGGGGCAAGGGGATTGGCCGGTCGGCACCCAATCACTCGGTGCCCCCAGACGGAGCGGTATGGTGCCGTGCGGCGTGCCACAAGGTTACACTCTGTCCCAGCGAGCGGATTCAACGACGGCGACTGTAATGGTTTTTTGGCCATCAGGAGACAAGGACCCAGAGGAGAAGTGGACTTGAGTTGACGTAGGTAGGTCATAGCCTGCCGTTGCATGAGGTGAGGGAATGGATCCTCACTCATAGCAGCTGTCGGCTGTGACAGAACGGGCAACGAGAATAGCCCGGACGAGAGTCGCCCGCCCACCGGGCAGAAACTTCCTCGGATTCGTGAGACTGCCGTGGGTGGTTCCTCGAGTCCTGACACCAGGGGGCGTGTTCATTGACCGCTCAAGATGAAGGACGCATGGTAACGACACGCGACGATGCTGTCTGATGGGTGTCTTCCGCAGCATCGGCGTCGTTCCACATTGAATGTGGGCACCTCTTTTTGATTCATTGACGATGGTGTATCATGTATGTCGATGTGCGTACAGATACATCGGCCTTGACATAACCGTTTAAGAGCTTTACGTAAGTCCTTGAAACGGAAGGTGATACGACTCTCAACGTTCTAGCCTTCTAGGACTTCAAGCTTCTTTCGACGAGTGAGCCTAGACTCTGCAGTGGTAGGCTTGATGGTTTCTTTTTTCTTTTTTTTTCTGGCCTTTTCCTGCATATTCGTTCGTGTAAACGCCACGCGATGCGTGCGATGCAGCTCTCAATCCGCCGAGTAATCCAGCGGGCCGTCTTCAAGATTAGTATCGAGGTATCGAGGTATCGAGTAGCAGCCGACGCCGAGTATAGCTGGATCAAGAGAGACAACAGCCTGCGGCATTGGCAAATCGCTTGGATGCCGTCAAAGAGCCCGCCGCCGCGGTCCCTCGGTGAGATTTGATGCGCTGTCGTCCAACTCGAGTTTAGACCAGACGATGTGGGAACGGGGATTCGTCGGTCATTCCAAGTGACAGGCACGCTGGGCCTCGGGTACGTCACCAGCATTTCCATAATTCTCCAGTCTTGCTCGTTTCCGATTGCTTCCCTCTAAGGTACTGACTCCAAGTCTCCAACTTACCAAGTACACCCCTCCCTCCCCCTTCCATGTACACTACCCTCAAACCTCAACCCTCAACCCTCAACCCTCAACCCTCAACCCTCAGTCCCCTAGTCCCTCATCAGCACGTCTGGACTCTGGACTCTGGAGACTGCGACGACGGAGGTGGTCCGTCGAGATCCATTTCACGACGAAGAAGGGATCCTCCCGATGTAACCACTAACCAAGCAGCTTCTCGAACAGGGTTTTCGATGCAACTCGGCCATCTCTTTTTCCAATGTCATACCTATCTACTTATCTCCCCGGCTAGATACCACGGTACGGGACGCATATGTGGGCAAACAACTAAAATCTTAACACTGCTTAGTCAGGTCACAGTTCGTCAAGGGACTTTGTTAGGCGTACCAAGAACCGCGCAGAGTCTATCTGGTTTACCAAGCAGAGATGAGTGGTTTAACCAAGCGCATGGTACGTTTTCATCATGAGCTGGCCCCTCCGATGGATGTTTGTGTAACCGAGACCCCCAAAAAGACTAAAGAGACCCAACCACAAGGTTCAACCGTTCGACAATGACTGCAGGAATGCAGGATAACGTCAGTCCACTGTCCCCGACTCCCCGTGTCTCTCTCTCTCTCTCTCTCTCTCTCTCTCTCTCTCCGCGTGTGTCGTGCGCCGACATTCTCTGAATCGCTGGGGGTGGGGGATAATGATACAGCCAGCCAGCCAGCACAGCCAGCCACTTCGGCCCCCAAAAGGTCTCTGGTTGATTCCAGAAAAAAGAGAATTCTCCCATGCATCAATGCGGACCATTATAGCGCCGCCAACGGACGGGAAAACGTGTGTATACACTACGTAGTACGTCTGTCGAAGGGCCCAGCTGGGGTCTTGCTCACACCGATTCGATGCCGCTACTGCGGTGAAGAGATGTGCGCCCAGATCTGGGTGTCTGGCCATGCTCTCATCCGTCATCATGGCGCGATTTCTCCCGCGATGGTTCTGTAGTTGCAGGAAAAAAGAAGACAACCCTCTTCTCAAAGTTCACACTACCACCACTACCTGGGGTCTTTTACGCCTTTTTTTCTTCCATCCATCCACCTTGCCCCCCCTGCTCCTTTTCGCCCTGCAACGCGCTCGACCCGACCTAGTCTCCTGCCCTGCCAGCGCGCCATGCCTTTCTTTGATACCAGCCTGCCAGGGGGGACTCTTGCACCCTTAAGGGTCCAAAAAAGAAAAAGTCCCTCGAAGGCATCTCTCACTGTACCTTACACCGTTCCTATGTAGTGAGACAACGTCTCTCTTCCTCAGTCTCTGTCTGCCGCTGCCGCTAACGCTGCTGGTCCTGCTGGTCTACCACCCTGGCGGTGGCAGCTCCGATGGTGTGGTCTAGACTCTTCTATTTCGCGCAGCATGTGTGGCCGCTACTGCGCGAAAGGGTGCCACCGCGGGATCCCGGAAGAAGGGGCCCTACTAGGCTCTGTCTCTTCTGGAATGGATATTATTTTTTCTCTCTCTCTCTCTTTGGTTTCTGCTACGTCTATCTTGCTGTGTATGGCGAAGCTAGACTGGATGAGAGGGTAGATGCAGCTTTGCATCATGATACACGACATGTAGCTTACGGGCCTTTCTTTTTTCTTCCTTTTTTTTTTTTTTCTCTCTTCACTCTCATGAGTCACTCCTTACACTCTATCGCTCAGATCATATGCGATGCGGGCTGCGGACCTGCTATAGCCCGCACATCCATACTGTAGTCAACAGTATGGAATCCTTCCACATTCGAAATGTCTCAGTTGCTTCGAGGTCTCCCTCCGGCTCTACCTAGTCATGTCATGCTGGACAAAGAAGCATCTTATCTAGAAGGGGTCGCCGGCGTATACGAGGAGCGCCTGTGCATGATTCTTTCTGTTATTTCACTCAACTGTCTGATATACCCGTACCTCTTGTGGTTTTTTTTTTTAAGAGGCAACATTGGAACTAAGCAAGCAAGCACACAAGTCAGTGTTTGTCGTTTCTCACTTCTCACTAAAAAAATCATTATATCACACCACACCTCACCACCACCCCCTTCCCCTGGTCATGGCGCCGCCGCCACGAGCCAGCTATTCCTAATATTGCTCTTCTTGCGGCATGAGATGGATGGATTGCAAATTTGCCCTATTTTGCTCTCGATAAATAAACTGCCAGGGCAGAGGAAACAAGAGTGCCGAAACCTCGTGTAGTTTTAGTCTATCAAACTAGTGAAATAGCTTGCTGGATACCTGGGCAGCCGAGTTGATTGAGAGGTACTCCCGTCGTCTTACATCAGCATGTAGTAGATTGATACTATTACGCTATCGACGAGATGGGTCAAGTACCTTTTCGCTTCTGCTCTTTTCGCCGCCTTTTTTTTTTCTTAACCGCCCGTGCTCATACGCACCGTAAACGTAAACTTAGCTAGAGATTCCTTACATGGTAGGTCCTACCGCCGATGTGACCGATGTCGGTTTTGCTTACCTTAGCTTTGCCTCACTTTTTGAACCCCCCAGTTTGACTAAGAAACCCTTGCTTGGCGTGGTCATTTTCGAGGTCGGTGGATGATGAAGTGCGACACGGAGGCGCAGACGTAGACGCGCACACGCACTCTTTCTCTTTTCCTTCACCGCGCTAGAATGCTCCAGAAGGGGCGTTGTCTCCGAAAACTCCGAAAGGTTATTAAGCTCCAGGGCGGGCGTTGAAGAGAGAGAGAGAGAGATAAGTGTACCATAGGGAGAGAAGGGTGGTGGTTTAGCTAGCTACTGACTGCATAAGGAGGCTTTTGCTCGGCTGGTTATGTGTGTGGTGTGTGTGTGTGTGTTCTCGGGAATCGGGATAATGTTCCCCTAAAAGGCAAAGACTTGAACAGACCACAGGCCACAGACTACAGAGAGTCACAGCCTTTTTTTTCCTTTTTTTTCTCTATCTTTGCATGTGTGGTTGTGAGTAGTCTCTGCGTGTATGTGTGTGTGTGTGTGTGAGAGAGAGAGTGAGAGACAGAGTGTGTGTGTGGTCACTATTGTGGTTGCTGGATTTATTCCCGATACGTTTTGTTTTTGTGCCTGTGTAACCTCTCCCGCGACTAGCGATCGGTGGAACCGTCGAGACCACGCGCGGGACACGTGTGACGGGATCCGGGTCGGGGATCGCTTGCATCGCCCGCGTACCGGATGCGACGCTCTCTTGAGAGGGGTGGTGCTCACTGTGAGGTTTCGGCAGAAGGATTATTGTCTTTCCTACGTTTCCTGGTATAGATACAACTTCAACACTCGAACACACATACACACACGCACACACACCGCTCGTGTACTTCTTCTTTCCCTTTTCCCATAATATAAGCGCTATATCTGCTACTGGGAATTTTCTTTGCTAGCGTGTTTATTCGTTTTGTGTCTTGTTGTCGTTCGTCGTCTCATATTCGTACTCCGTAGATTATCGATCACTCACGCAGATACCGCAGACGTCCTGGTATACCTACGTACGTCGTGACGTCCCAGTATTTTCTCGCCTTGGACGTAGCGTCCGATCGACGGTGTGGCGTCCCCCCGTTGTCCGGGGGTTCTCTCTGTTTTTTCCCATCCAAGCCTCTTGGAGTAAAAGTACACGGATGGTAACACACTCCTGGTTTGAAGGTTTTTTTTGCCTTTGGATTTTTTTATAAGGCTTTTATTTATTTTTTATTTATTTTTTACCTGGGACCCAAGCAGCCAAGGTCAGAACCCTGATCCGGAAGCGCCGCGCCGTTGTGTTCAGTTTGCGGGAGCTTGCGCCGACAAGGTTTGGCGCCGTCAGCGATCGTCTTACACGGCACGGCACACACGGACAACGCTCTGTGCTCAATTGACCCTGTCCCAAAGATGTGGTCTGGCAGTCACGCAGTGCGCGCGCGCCTGATCGGACAAAAGTCCGGGCGTCTTTTCTGTTGCTGCCACATGACAAATCAAATCCGAACATGGAACTCATCTTGGGAAAATCCCGTCTTGATTATCCTTGCGGTCCGATGCGGTCCGGTTGAGATCTCGTCGCAAACTTTCATTTCGATAAAAGTCAATGAAAAGGAGAGCAAAGGAAAAGTGTGTGTAATGTATGATGTACCTTAAAAAAACTTGGACCTCCCAATTGTCGGGCGATCGGGATGTCTCTTTTCCACGAAGCCTCGCAATTTCCTTGACCGTTTGGGACTTGCTCTGACTCTCTTTCAACCACACACCCTGGTTCATGCAATTATACCCAAAAGGCTTTTGAGAAATGATTGCTGGCAATGCTGGATTCAGACACATCAAGGAATCCACCCTTGATCACACGGCACATCTCACACCCCCAATGCTGCTGCATTTCGCGAAAGTGGGCTCCTTCCCCCTTCCCCTCCTTTTCGATAACCGGCTACATCCGTCATGTTCTGCATCTGCACCCATCTGCCGGGACTACAACGTATAGATAATTTTGGCTCGTAAAGATGAATGGGTTGCAAGGTCAGAGGGGGAGGGGGAGAGGGGAAGAACCGAGAGGGGGGTGACATGAGGCGGGGACAGACACACAGAGACACAGACACAGGGAGTGAGATGCTGCTGAGTGAAGGGAACAAGAAAATGTGGTCTTCTATTTTGGCACAAACGGTCACTATGTGCCGTTGATGATGCTTCTCTTTTGTCATACCTGGGACGCCATACCACCATGAAGGGGAAAATAATAAAATAAAAAACCCGGTCCCAATGAGCCCCTGCCAAGCCCGCCCACACCTCTCTCTCTCCTCTCATGTCTCGGATCATCGGGTTGGAGAAGAGCGACTGACCATGACATCTTGTACAAAGTGATTTGCCGCCGTGTGCCCTGGTCCTAGGCTGTGTAAAATACCGACGACAAAAAAAAAAATGAAGTCGCAAGTCGCAAGACGGGGGAGAATTTCTCCCCATCGCAACCGAAGAGACTGAGCCCCAAAAGGGAGGCTTTCGAACAACACACGTACCCCCCCTGGTCCGGTAGGCCGGTGCCCCCGCCGCGATGGAGGCGACCCTCGCCAAAAATTCACGATCGAACTGGGGGAAGGGGGGGCCTTTCGGGCCTCCAAAATCCCAAAATCTCAAAATCGGATCACTCTGAGTTTTTCTCTTCATTAGGTCCCCAGCGCCTTAGCGTAATCGCAACCTTGGCGAAAAGGGTAGGGGTGAGTGGGTGGTGAGTGTCAGATTGTGAGAATTGGGCCCTTTGGGTTGCCGTTTCTGCGCTCGAATCGAGCGGAGTGCATTACCGCGCGCGCTGTGCTCACCGACCATTCTTCATGGCCTCCTTTCTGCGCTTCTTCTCCGAGGCCCGGGTCAGCGCGGTCTTGACGATTCCATCGTCGAACGTGTCAATGTCGTAATAGACAGGTGCGATTTCCTGGTACATCCGTTTTAGTTATGGGGTTCTCCGATGCAATGGATAGGATGAGGCAAGTGCCGAAGAATGCAGGACAGGGGGGGCTGAAAGAAGCAAGAGATCGATCGTAGCAACCCACATGGGGGTGAGCGGTAAGAGGAGAGAAATGGCAAGTGGTATTGTTCGAAGGGTGAAAGGGGCAGGGCCATTGCTTACAAGTAGCCACTCTGGCCTGATTCCGGTGCATGTACGAATGTACTGCTTGGAGGTGAGGACGAATTCGTTGTAAAGAACCCATTCGTAGTCAGTCTTGAGGACTGTGGAGGGATGCATCATGACTGCCTGATCGTCCTTGATGGTACGGTAAACCTTGCCGGAGCTCTCTCTCATGGCGACCTGCATGAAGAAGCCCGAAAGGAGCGCGCGCCGGATGTTGGTGTAGTAGTTCTTGTCCTCAAAGGGGGTCGACACGAGCTCGAGGTCAGACTTCTCCATGATGCGCTTCAGCTGCGCACGAACGTTGTCGGCACTGCTGAGGTGACGGAAGGAGAGGAAGTGCTCGTGACACCACCTCTTGGGGTCCACATCGGGCTGGTTCGCCGTGCCCTTGAAGGCGTGGTAGGCGTTGAGGAGCGTGAGATGATCGCCCTCGGGGTGTGAGAATTGCGCCTTCATCTCGTCGGCACGCTTACGCTGAGCAGCGGGGCGGACCCAGATCTGAGGAATAGAGAGGAGAGACACAATGGACAAAATCTCGTTGGAGCAGTAGAACTCGGGCGAAGAGATAAGCATGACAGCCAAAGCTGGGTCCAAGGGGAACTCGGAGGCCAGACTTCCGAGGGTAGTCAGCTCACCATCGTCGTCAAGGCAGGCGAGATAGTTCAGCTCCTCAAGAGCACGCATCATGGTCTCCGGCGCAGGCGGGTCCATGAGGTCGAAGTGGACGAGATCCTGGACACCAAGCTTCTTCAGTTCCAAGACCGTGTTGGCCAGGTTGGAACGCAGAATCTCGGGATGTGTCTGCTCGATGAGCTCCTTCTTGAAGGCCTGCTCGGTGTAGAGACGGAAACACTTTCCGGGCTTTGTACGACCAGCACGACCAGCACGCTGCTGGGCGGAGGCCTTGGAGATAGGAGAAACCAAAAGAGACTCGACACGGATTCGCGGGTTGTAGATCTTTTGCTTGCTGAAGCCGGGATCGACGACATACACGATACCGTCAATGGTCAAAGACGTCTCAGCAATGTTGGTTGCCACAATGACCTTGCGTCCTGGCCGGCCGCCCTTCTTGTACGGAGTCGGAGCCTTGTCGAAGATCTTTTGCTGCTGGTGAGGTGGCAGAGTACCATAGAGCGGGTAAACCACCAACGGGCCGGCGTCAATTTCTCGTGTCATCTCATCGGCCTCGAGAGAGATCTTCCGGCAGGCATCCTCAATCTCCTCCTCACCGGTCAAGAACAGTAGAATATCGCCCTCCCCTTCGGAGGCATGAATCTGCAACACTGTTCGAATGGCAGCCTCGACATAGTCCCTCTCGGGCTCGGGGGTGTAGAAAATCTCGACGGGGTGCGTACGACCGGGAACGGCGAGAAGCGGCGCATCGTTGAAGTAGCGCTGGAACTTTTGCGCATCGAGAGTGGCGGACATGACCACGATCTTGAGGTCGGGGCGGCGGGCGGCGATCTGCTTGAGCAGGGCCATCAGGATATCGGTAGCGAGAGTACGTTCGTGGGCCTCGTCGAGAATAATGCAGCTGTAACGCGACATCTCGTGGTCGTGGATGGCTTCTCGGAGAAGCATACCGTCGGTCATGTACTTGAGGATCGTGTTGGGGCTGGTTCTGTCCTCGAAACGAATGCTGTATCCGACCTCCTCGCCAAGATTAACGTCCATCTCGTCGGCAACACGCTGTGCGACGGACATGGCGGCAACACGACGAGGCTGAGTGCAGGCAACCATCTTGCGGTTGAGCTGAGGGAGCTCGTCAAATACGACATATTGGGGAATCTGGGTCGTCTTTCCGGAACCGGTTTCACCGACGAAGACGAGGATTTGGGTAGAGTGGTACTTCTCGAGGAACTCTTCTCTGTTGGCAAGGTGGTCAGTACGATGAAAAGCCTGTTAGAGGAAGCTCCGAAACAGGCGTACCTTTGCTTCGTGACGGGAAGATCGCGACGCGCTTCCAGGATCTGGAAGTACTTTTGCGAGTGAGGACGACCAGTGAAGGCGTTGTCGTCGAGGTCTTCGATCTTCTCGTGCTGCTTCGAAGTTGTGGCGCGTTGCTTGAAACCGTAAAACGGCGAGCTGGCATCAATGGTGCCCTCTTCGGACTTGACGCCGTTCTCCTCCTTCATATGCGCCAAGTAGGGGTTGTACTTGGACTCGTCCTCTTCCTCCTTCTTGACCTTCTTCCTGCTTCCTTCTCTGTCGGCGCTCAGGCGCTTTGATCCCTTATCCTCGAAGTCGGCCATTTTGGTCGAAAATTCCCCGTTTCGATACGGAGGGGTGGTGGACGGGAAAGGGGTTGAGAGAGATGTTTGATTGAGGTTGCGGCCCGTGGATTCGACGTCGACGAGGACAAACTCGGGAGACGACTCCAAGCGAGGCTCCCAGAAACTTTTTGTTGTCGCGGGAAAAATTTGGGTGGGTATGAGCACGGGCCAATAAGAAGGTGGGATGATAAGATAAGCTAAACTCAGGCATTGGACGTAGGTACCTTACCGTACGAAAGATCCAACACACTGGTTATGAGACATTGAAGTGTCTACGAGCGTGAGACCTTACGTGGCTATAGACATACTATGGATTCCCTTATAATTTTCTGGAACTCATTCAAACTCGTCTCAAAAGTATCCGGCATTTCATAGCTCTCACTCTTAGTAAAGATAGTAAAAGTTTTGTTCTCAGACAAGGTGTCTCCTCCTCTCATCGAATAGACTAAGATGAAGGCTTGCAAAGTATACTTTCCTGACAGCGGGCACTGTCTCCTCTCACACTCTCTTCAGGGTCCAGAGTGCAACCAATGGCACCGGGTCGCATCTCGCAAAATCTGGTGCTTTTTTAACTACTTGGGGGGGTAACCAACAGCCTGACTTCTCAAACCACACAACATCAGGTTGCAACTGCTCCGAGTGCAACTTCTGTGATCTCTCAGCCCATCGTTTTCCTGAGCACAAACAACCTACCAAGAATGATTTGCTGACCACAAATCGTCTCATTCCCCCTTCCCACATCCTCTTTTTTACCGAAGCGCCAGGGTCCTGAGCAGCAGGTAACCGCTTTTTGCACAACCATCGCGTGGGGTATTTGTGCGCTGAGCAATTACACCATTCACAAGTCCTCTTTAGGCAGCACAAGGGACTACAGCCTGAATCGTCTCAACACCCAGCATGGACGGCAGCAATTTCAACCAAATCCGGCCCATTTTCAGCCTTGGTCAGCATGATTCTGAGAGGGATCAGCCTCTTGATGATCTTCAGTATGGCCAGATTCTGAACGCTGGTGTAAGTCCATTTCTGAGACCTCAATTTCTTGTATTTTCAATTGTCACTCACTAAGCTTTGACTTTAGGTCAACTTTGTGACGGCACCCATCACCAACAAGCACTTCCATGCACGGGTAAAGGACCTTGTTTCCCAGCATCTCGCCAAGGCAAAGAAGGGACTCGCTTCACTGGCGGATGCTGTCGTGCCTCCTTTGACCCCCAAGGACACCTCCCTCTTCCCCAGCCATGCCGTCACCACTTACATCGCCTACGCCAGTCCCTGGATCGACTTGGCCTCGGTCGATCCTGCCGTTGCCAGCATTTCTCGACAGGTCCTGAACCTCGAGATCGCCTACGCCAACTTTTGCGGTGTCCGAAGCATCATTATTCCCGGCCCCAGGAGAGACGCCTCCAAGAATGGCGGAAACCAGGGTCTGTCCCAATATGCCAGAGCTGTGCAGGAGGCCATGACCATTGCGTCGCGCCTCAACTTCATCATCCACATCCCCATGTACCGGGAACCGGGCCTGGAGGAGAGCGTAGAGCTCCTGTCGACTTTGTCAGAGGTGCCTCACCCCGAGAACAGCAAGGATATCGACATCTACAGCGCATGGGACTCTTGGCACACTGTCCGCTCAGTCTGCGAATACAGCATGCGTCTTTATGTTGGTAAGATATCTTCCTCAGTCTGTTACCCCAGAAGTAGACACTGATCAGCATCAACAGCCATTCGCGTCCCCAGAGCTCTGCCTGAGAAGTCTCTCCAAGAGAAGTGGTTCGCCGAGCCCTTGCACTTCCTGTCTCTCGGCGGAAACGCATTCTCCAAGAACAAGACAGGACACCCTGCCCTGCCCAAGGCCCATCAGGACATGATCTTCCACTACATGCGCCTCAAGAACGCGCCCTGGCTGCTTCTTAGCGACGTCGGTCCGGATACCGCCTCGCTGACGGCTGAGGCACAGCTCCAGGCCGTCAGTCTTGGTAACCAGGTCCCCACCTCCGCAGACTTCCCTCCTCTGGGCGAAACTCCCACCCTCGCCACGGACTCCCTCAAGTCGTTCCGCACCTACGTGGTGTACCTCAAGTGGCTCGAGATGCAGCAGCGCCCGTTGTCGTACCTGGAGCAGACCACGCTCACCAGCTTCCAGGACTGGCTTCAGTCGCCCCTACAGCCTCTGTCCGACAACCTGGAGTCGGCCACGTATGAGGTGTTTGAGGGCGACCCGGTCAAGTACAACCAGTACGAGGCTGCTTGCACGGAGGCCCTGGCCGAGTGGCACCAGCTGGGTAGAGCCACCTCTTCTAAGGACGGCGCCGTTGTCATTGCCGTCGTCGGCTCTGGCCGCGGCCCTCTCGTGACGAGAGCCCTAAAGGCCAGCGAGGCGACCGGCGTCCCCGTCCAAGTCTGGGCGGTTGAGAAGAACCCTAACGCATACGTCTACCTCCTTCGACAGAACGAGATGATCTGGGGCGGCAAGGTCACCGTCGTCAAGACAGACATGCGCGCCTGGAAGGGTCCCCTCGTCTCGGGCACCCCCGAAAACAACCCGGTCTACGGCAAGGTGGACATTCTGGTATCCGAGCTGCTCGGCTCCTTCGCAGACAACGAGCTCTCGCCAGAGTGCCTCGACGGCGTCCAGCACGTCCTGGCGCCCGGCGGCATCTCGATCCCCGAGTCCTACACGGCGCACATGAGCCCCATCGCGACACCGCGCATCCACGCCGACCTCCTCACCAGGGTCCCCACGGAGCCCAACGCGTTCGACACCCCCTGGGTGGTGCGCCTCTTCGCCCTCGACTTCGCCGCCATGCGCGTGCCGGGCCACCCGCGTTTCCAGCAGGCGTGGGAGTTCTCCCACCCGGTCTCCGAGGCCACACTGAAGCAGATCGAGACGAGACGTGCCGGTGGCGTCATGGGCGGCGGGGGCGGCAGCATGGCGGGTGCCGTCGGTGCCAACGACCACAACTCGCGCTTCTGCCACCTTACGTTCGTCTGCCCCACGAGGGGTGTCATCCACGGTTTGGCTGGATACTTTGAGTCCGTCCTCTACGCGCCCCAGACCGGTGACAGAGAAAAGGTGGAAATCAGCACGCATCCCGAGCTGATTGACCGCAAGAGCAAGGACATGATCTCGTGGTTCCCCATCTTCTTCCCCATCAAGGTAAGCGAAAAAAAAGCGCTCAAATTCCCTGGTGCAATATGAACAAATTTCACTGACATTCACAGCAACCGATCTACTACCCTGCCGACACTGAACTGGAGGTCACGATGTGGCGACAGACGGACGATTCGCGGGTGTGGTACGAGTGGCTCATCGAGGCGTACACATGGGTGAGCGAGACACAGCGCATCAAGGTAGCATCGTCGGATCTCTGCAGTAGTCGCAAGGTTGCTTGTCTTATGTAAGTATCTGCGAAAAAAAATAAGGAGCGCCATAACATAAGGGGGAGGGCACTGGAGGCGCCGACAATAGTGTGCGCCCCTTTTTCTTCTTCTTCTTCTATAGTTGCTGCGAAAGAGGGGAGGTAGATGGTTTCTTTCTTGCGCAGCACGACCTGGCGGTATTCAACCTGACTTGGGGGAAAACTGCAAATTCCGTTCCGTCGCCAGCTTTTTGGGGGGTTCCTTCTTTGATGTTCTATTGCTCCAAGCTCATCGTGAAAATCGTATCCCTTCCCACCATCCTGATCTCCCAGTCGAAACCAAAGTACGTGGGGGCGGTTTCCCAGGTTGTGTCCATGTCTTTCCGCTTCGTGGTCTTTCCGCTCGTCGTGGAGGAGGGGGATCCTCCCGCTCAACCTTCCATCTTGACGTCGCCGTTCTCGCCTTGTTTCGCGCCGCGGATCCAGAGGACGTTGTTACACCTGTAGCGCGTTCAGTCAGCGGTTATCGTAGGTGGCGAGAGGGAGCAGGGGGGTTCGTGTGTCGTCGAACGAATGGTCGCGTACCGGATCAAAACCTGGCCCAAAGCTCCCGTCATCTTCTGATCAATGTACTCCTCGGCGCCGCTAAGCTGGACGTTCATGTAGCTGTCGATGCTGACCAGCTTTCCTTTGTACTCGGTCTCGCCCCACTTGAGTCTGATGACGACGTCCTGGTTGACACTGCGCAGCGAAAAAAACATTGTTAGCACGCTGGAGAAGATTTGTCTATTGCGGAAGGGGGTAGGTGATTGCAGATGCCGTTAGAGAGGCGCGTTCGTGGGACGGTATGAGGACATACAGGTCTTGCAGCATAGGCCGCGGGTTAATGGGCACGAACTGCAAGAGGAAAAAGGGTTGGTTAGCTCATTTTATCCTAGAGAGTGTCGAAAATGAAGGGGGGACGGGGGTTGCATACGCTCATGGTGGGCGATTTGAGGGTGAGATACAGCCCATGTAATGTGTAGATGGGGGGAAGTTTGCGTGGGAGTCGAGGCTGCGATGCGCGAGGCTCCTCCGTTTCTCAATTGGGGCCAATTTTTAGGCGGGCACAGTGCACCTGAGGTTGCTTCAGTGGTGTGAGGCTGTCGGAAAATCATCGGGTCCACTGTAAGGTACCGCCTGGCGATGCAACCCAAAAAATCCGGGGGATGGGAGCACTGGCCTCTTTGTTTCTCTTGTACCAAGCTGTTTATTCTGAGTCTCATAATCTCATTCTAGTCTCCATTGCACATGTTAAATCCAATGTTTCGTATCATCTGAGATCAACCCTTGGTCCTGAATACAATCGAACGAACGCCGTGCGAACACTTGATGTCTCTGAGACTGAATTTGGACGTTTTCGTGTTGTTTGTTGATTAAGAGGAGTATTCAGCTTGTAAACATTGCTGGATCACGAACAACAGTCTGAGAATGACGATAGACAACGAGGTAAGATGAAGTAACGAATTTGGACTTGGTGGACAAGATGTGAGTTATGAAGATATATTCGAGACGTGGACAATCGACGCCTTGAGTCAGTACGCGCTCATTAAGTGATATTTATGAGAGATTATTGTTGGCGAGTCGAAGCTTCTTATTTGCATGCATAGCTAGATTAATCGATGTTGAGTACAGCGATCTTACCCTCGTTATTTGATCTGTGCCTTCACCTGAGGTGCACAGAAAATATTGGCTTGATGAACTGAAATCACGACGAAGGGTGAGAAATGAACGGTGCGAAAAATGTTATTGTGTCAGACAGAAAATCTTCTTTCTAGTTCAATGGTTAACTCTCAATTAATTCGTCTGAGAGTCGCTTGATGATTGTTTTGAAGCTCATGAACTCCAATTCAGCATCATCCAGTGTCCTTATGCTGATATGAAAATTTCGCGGGTACAACTGAACCTCAATCAACCTCCGCCCTACAACAACCACACCCCCAGTAACCACCCAAAAATGGCCACACAAACATTCGAGACCAACGGCGTTCGAATCGCCGTTGAGGGATGCGTAAGCCTTCCAATGGACCCCATCTTACCCACAATGGTGCTCCCACTGACAATCTCGACAGGGCCACGGCACCCTCAACGCCATCTACGCAGCCGTCGAGGCCTCCTGCGCGGCCCGCGGCTGGGACGGCGTTGACCTCCTCATCATCGGCGGCGACTTCCGAGCCGCCCGCAACGCCGCCGACCTGACCGTCATGTCCGTCCCCGCAAAGTACCGCGAACTCGGCGATTTCTGGGAGTACTACGCCGGCCGCCGCACCGCGCCGTACCTGACCGTCTTCGCGGGCGGCAACCACGAGGCCGCAAGCCATATGTGGGAGCTCTTTTACGGCGGCTGGGCCGCGCCCAACATCTACTACCTCGGCGCCGCCAACGTCCTGCGCCTGGGCCCGCTGCGCATCGCGGGCATGAGCGGCATCTGGAAGGGCTTCGACTACCGCAAGGGCCACCACGAGCGGCTGCCCATGGGCCCGGACGAGATTAAGAGCTTCTACCACGTCAGGGAGGTGGACGTGAGGAAGCTGCTGCTGTTGAGGGAGCAGGTTGATGTCGGTATCAGCCACGACTGGCCGCGGGCGATCGAGAGGTGGGGTGACGAGAAGGCGCTGTGGAGGATGAAGCCGGATTTCGAGAGGGAGTCGATGGATGGCACGCTGGGCAATGTCGCGGCGGAGTATGTTTGCGATCGGCTCAGGCCACCGTATTGGTTCTCAGCGCACTTGCACTGCAAGTTTGCGGCGTTGAAGATTTACAAGGATGAGGAGGCAACTACGAAGGAGGCAGCAGAGGGAGCCCCGGCCCCAGCTACGGCTCCGGCTGCGGCACACGAGCCGGTTGAAGCACCGGATAATCCAGATGAGATCGACCTGGATGGAGACGAAGAAATTACGGACGCTTCTGCACTTCCGGCGCCAGCACAAACGAATCCCAACGAAATCGATCTCGACGATGATGACGAAGACGAACAGGCTACCGCACCCACACAAACAAAGCCCAACATCGAAGTAAAAGAAGAAGCCCCCAACACCAAAACCTCTGTCCCCGAGGACATCCGTGCCCAACTTCCCGCCTCCTTCGCCAGACCCAAGCCCCAGCCCAAAAGGACACCAGGCCAGCCCGTCCCGCCAACAATCACAAACAAGCAGGTCAACTTCCTCGCCCTCGACAAGTGCCTCCCGCGCCGCCACTTCCTCCAGCTCCTCGAAGCGCGCCCCCACAACATCCTGCCCGCCGACCAACCGGCCCCGACGCGGCCTTTCCGCCTACAGTACGACCCGGAATGGCTCGCCATCACGCGCGTCTTCCACTCCACGCTCGTCATCGGCGACGAAGCGGCCCGCCAGCCGAGCCCGGACCTGGGCGAGGAGCACTACGTGCCGCTCATCGACGCCGAGCGCCGGTGGGTCGAGGAGAACATCGTCGACAAGGGCAGGCTCGACGTCCCGCTCAACTTTGAGATCACGGCGCCGCCCCACGTAGAGGGCGAGCCCGAGTCTGTGCCGCAGCAGCCGTTTGAGTATACCAACCCGCAGACGTCGGCGTACTGCGCGCTCTTGGAGGTTGGGAACCTGTGGGATGCTAGCGAGGAGGAGAGGATGGAGAGGAAGGCGAGGGGCCCGCCGGCTGGGGAGTTCAGGGGACACCGTGGCGGTGGTGGTCGGGGCTTTCATAGGGGTGGTGGTGGTGGACGCGGTGGTGGACGTGGTGGTAGGGGCCGGGGTAGGGGCCGTGGCAGAGGCAGAGGTTGGAACTGAGTTTTGTTGAAAGTGGATGTATACAATTCATTGCAAATTTCATGGTAAAAAGGTCACAGGTGCGAGCTTCCGCCTGGAGTAGTCTGGAAGTTGCAAGACGCCTGTAAGGACAATCCAAAACAAGGCTTCACATGATGTGAGGGGCATTTATCAAAGACGTAAAGAATTTGGTTTATTGAGCTATGTGAGTGTGCAGGTATGTGTATGCTGTGGTTGATCTGTATCCCAACAGAAAAAGCGTAGATCTCAATGGTAGAAAGTTGAGTCGAGCAGAGTGAGTGGAATATAGTTCTTCTTCCATCTTTAATAGACGTTCAACCCACGGAAGAGTGAGGGGAGGAACGCATATGCTAAGATGGGGGTTGGGTTTTTCACATGTGGGGTGATAGCGTGGGTCACCGTCGAGAAAGGATCATGGGAAACAGGAAACATGCCCTCTCGGCATGGGATTTCGTCATAGTGTCATGGCAATGGTATCTTGTCCGGTTGTACCGCCCTGAACGCTCAACGCCCCAAACTCCGTCATGAAAGTAATGAAGCCAGAATGCAAAGAGTCACCAAACGTCATTCAGACAGTGCCGGTATTTTGCTCTGTGAAAAACGTGTCAGAACGGCTGGGTGGTTTCCGTGAGACAGATGCCGTCGCTCTGGGATCAGAGGAGGTTGGGGATGTCTTACTATCCAGGCCCAGGAAGTCGGCTGCGACCAGTAGTTCCAGGCACAGCTCGACAGGAATGTCCATGTCAGGAACGTCCTCCCGCTCACGGTAGCGGTACCAGTATTGGAAATACTCGCAGACTTTCTCAAGCACAACGCCACTGCCGAGAAAGAAGACGGTCAGACGTTTCCAGAACTTTTTGGAAAAAGAGGAACAAAAAGGAATGAGGATTAGCCTTGTGAGGTGGCTGGGAAACAAGTAATGGGAGGAAAAAGAAAGAATGTTGCCGGTTTCAGATCAAGTGTAGTTGGGCAATCAAGCAGACCAGCCGTTGGAGCGGTGGTCTGTCAGTGAAACTCATGGATATAATCGGAGTTCATCATCGCAACAGTCGTAGAGAGAGAGAGAGGTGGCAGTGAGAGCGCTGGATTGGTTATGCGGGCTTACCTGATCTCTTCAAACACGCAGCGACCCAAAGCAGCCTCGCGGAAGTTGTTGCGTGTGTCCAACATGCCTTTGATGGCAGGGCTGATCATGGCGGCGTCCCGCAAGACGACGAACTCATAGCCATCACTCGAGACCAGAGTCACGTACTTGCTGTCGGTTGTGCCATTGGGATCCATGATTGCGGACAGTTGAGATATGCTGCGTGTTCGTCTTCTGAGAGCTGACTAGACAGACTGCTGAAGATTGGAATGGTGGCTTCCGTGTGTCGGAGGTTCCGTGTCTCTGATTGATTCGCAAGTCACAGCGGTGATGCTCGTGGCGAAATATGAGCCTTCGATGAAGGTCGACGACGCGTTCGTTGAAGACGGAAGGGGATGACTGAAAAATTCATGTCGCGGTTTTGAGGGAGGCTGTGGTGGGGTTGGAGCTTGGGCCACCTATCTCTCGTCCCGTAGTCCCGCCGGCGAAGGGAAGGGCACCGGAAAAACTCTGACGGGAGCTGTCCGCTTTCAGACTGCAGGGGGGAACCTTCCTTGGCCAGGCCACAGCCAGGGGTTCGATTGATCCGCCTTAGCGCGCTTTCGTCGGATCCACTTTTGCGTTGTCGTTGTGGCTCCTCTGGCGCCTGCCGTCATCACCCCGGCAAGAAGTGGCTGGTTGCCCCGTCGACTTGTTTACAATTGCCCTCCTTGCTCCCGCTCCTTCTCCTCAAGAACACAGCACAACCCGCCCATCCACCTCGCACACAAACCCACCCCCATACAATACACCATCCCAAGCCAGACCAAGCACCTTTTTCAACATTCCTCAACTCCAAAACGCCGCAACGTGCCAACGTCTCTTCCCCGTATTGCATTCCTCACACTTAACCATATCTCAACGGCATTCGACTGAACACGGCAAGTAGCTGAACACGAAGCGAGGAGGCTCATTCGAGGAGAAGCGGCGATATCAATATCGGCAGTATTCCTCCATCGCAACAAGAAACAAGCAGCATACACACAACCCGGGAAACATCGCATAAAAGCACAAACCACTCAAGTCTCCCCAACAACCCCCCTTCCACCCCCAGACGAGCGCACGCACCGGCCCCCGGTATCTATCTTACCCATCATCACATCAACCCATCTCGCAAACACGCACGAGGGGCCACGCCGCGAAACGACCTCCCTCGTCATCGCATCATAGCACCTCAAACACAGCTCGAGTCTGCCGCACTATGGCGTCCTCATACCAATACCGCAACTCATACCACAACTCGTCTCAGAACATTAGCGAAAAGTACGACGACGGCCGCCCGGCTACTTCCCGCCGCAACACGCGCCTTAGGAGTAGCGACGGCACCGTCAGCACCACAATGAGCTCTTCAACAGGCCGCGAGAGCGCCGCAACCCACGTCACCGAAGGTCCTGCCTATTCCAAGAAGATTGTCGTCGTTGGCGACGGCGGCTGCGGCAAGACATGTCTGCTCATCAGTTACAGCCAAGGCTACTTTCCAGAGGTGAGTATCTACACAGAGAAAAAAAAAAACACAAATTTCGACTCCTTTCGAGCGCAACATTTGCGTCATTTGATTGTCGCTGGGGAGCGAAATGAGCCAAAACAATGCTGACTCTGGCGACAACAGAAATACGTCCCCACTGTGTTCGAGAACTACATCACCTACCCAACGCACCCACCGTCCGGCAAAACAGTGGAATTGGCGCTATGGGACACGGCAGGCCAGGAGGAATACGACCGACTGCGACCGCTCTCTTACCCCGAGACCGACTTGATCTTTGTGTGTTTTGCGATTGACTGCCCAAACTCGCTTGAAAACGTCATGGACAAGGTAATTTAACCACCGCCCCTCAGATAACATGCCCCTCCTTTTTTGGGGCAACGCCATTTAGCACTAATGCTAATTTCTTCTCCTGCCAGTGGTACCCCGAAGTCCTCCACTTCTGTCCCTACACTCCTCTGGTTCTCGTGGGCCTCAAGTCCGATCTCCGCTTCAAGAAAACGTGCATCGACATGCTCAAGACACAAGGTCTCACGCCCGTGACCCAGGAGCAGGGCCGCGCCGTTGCCCGCAAGATGGGTGCTCAGTACGTAGAGTGCAGCAGCAAGGAGATGACTGGCGTGGACGAGATCTTTGAACAGGCCATCCTGACGGTCGTCGCCAATGATCGGAAAAACCAGGAAGCTCAAGCTGCCGCCTCCCCGTCAACACCCAGTGGTCCACCTGGAAGCAGCGCAGGTTTTCCTGGCGTCGCTCTTAAGAAGAAGAAGAAGAGGAATTGCAAGATTCTGTGAGGTTCCTACTGAGGACCTCGGGGTTGTAACGAAGAGGCATTGGACACCGGCGGAGGGCGTAATGAATGACTTTTTGTTTTATCTGCATGATCTCGTCACGACCTGCTACTATTACGATCTGGAGAAAGCATGCGCCACCATTAGCGAAGGGGGGCGTCTCCTGCTCTAGGGCTGGATGAACTCTAGACCGGAGACGAAAGTTTTCCCTCTACAAGGGATGTTGGGAGAGAGATTTTCTTCTTGTTGTTTGATGAAGAAGAACGAATGGTATATAAGTGGGAAACGAAACAAAGGGAGTGGGAGGGAAAGTGAGTGGTTTTCTCATCCGAGTCTCTAGACTCAACCATACCCTTTATTTTTTTACGCCAAACAAACGCCAACACACACACAAACGGAGCGGGTACAGGGGAGACTTTGATCAGTTTTTTTCTGTAACCATCAGGTAACCTCTTGCACCTTGAGGGGTAATTTTTCTTATTTTCTTATTTTCCTTTCTCTTTTTCCTCTCCTGTAGCAGCATGGGGTTTTCTGTCTAGATAGGGCATTCCCGAGGGATAGGAAACATGAAATGTTAAAAGCATCAAATCAATTGTTACGTTGTGCCATAAGTGATGTGTCAGATGAAAGTGAAGAACGCTGTCCTCTGCCAAAATTTTCAAGTTTCCCAGTGCCGTGGCTCAGCAGTTCATGAGAGACAAAACTTCGTACGGCTAGCAAGGTAGGGTTGAAATTGAGTCCAACGAGGGATCGGAGAAAGGTCCGTTGGGGGACTGATATGAATGGGATTCTCTAGAGTGGGATGCACTTCTTCATCAATTCGACTACAAAACCAAATCCTAGATAAAAAAAAATAATCGATTCATCCGGTTTGCAATAAATTGACACCAGCCGATCGTTACGCACCATGGACTCTTCTGCCCAGGCACGCCAGGTTCTGATCGCCGATCTCCCGCGAGAAGGTGATCTCGCGCATCACACCAACGACGGGCGACCCACCACACTGATCCGAACCGAGAGCAACGTTGGCAACTCAAACCCAAACCCAAATCCAAGCCCAAGCCCAGATTTGAGCCTAAATCCCGGACATCTCGAATTACCATCATCCGTCGACGTCGCAAGCCTTTATGCTCAGGTTGCCAAGCTCAACGACGCGCTCGCCAAGTTGGAAGATGAGGTGCGCAGCGAGCCTTACATCAACTCAGAGGCAGAGTGCCGAGCCGCCGCCGGAGACGTCGAGAAGCTTCTCATTAGTTTGGCGCAACGCGCTGCCAAGAAGACGGGTTTAGAGAGGTGTTTCCCGTGTAAAGGGCGGAAGAAGAGGGATCTGCTGAGGAGGCATATCTGTGTTGTGCAGGAGACGTCCAAGACTGTCGGTATGACGCATCTCCGGGTTGCCGATGCGTTTTCTGGGCTTTGCAGGACGGCGGATGGTCTAGGCAAGGATGTGAAGAGACTGGCTGGAGTTGTTGGTGAGGCAAAAGATGAGTTTGAACGGGAGAGGGTAAGGTGGAAGGTGCTTGGGTGGCGGGAGAGAATTCTGAGGGACGAGTTGGAGTGCGTTGAGGCGCGGATGTCTGCTATGAGCAGCGACAGCAGTAGCGGGCCGGTTCCTGATGGACACGGGGACAGTCCTGTCGAAAGTGCGTCTACTGCTGCGACAGGCGATCAAGATACCACCGTCGAGGAGATGAGATTCGAGATGGAGCCGATGGTGACGCTGCCCTCGGAATCGGAAGACTACGCACATAACCCCACAGAAGATGATCTTGGCCATCTTGTTGAACAGCTCCAGCACCTTAAAGACGACCGCGACGCCAGGAAACCCGGGAACGAGATGGACGAGGTCCGCTTAGAGATCATGGCGGCTTCGCTCGAGCAGTTGTTCCTGGTGAAGCACGGAGATCTCAGCGTCGATTTGCAGAGACGGGTTAGAGCGCTGACAGAGGGAGGAGAGAGGTGTCTTGCTGTCGCTGAGGGGTTAGAGAAGCTGAGAGAGTCGAATTATGGCGATTTGGTGGGTGGGTTATGCGACCTTGCGAAGAAGCCGGACGCGGAGAGCAGGCGCAAGGTGGTGAACAAGGCTAAGGCGACTGGGCGTTTGGGTGCTTCTTATCGCGGGGTGACGACGGCCGAGTACCTTATGATGAGATGAGCCTGGCAACGTAGAAAAATGGCATGGTAACGCCGCGCGTGTAGGAAAAATGTCATCGTTCAAATCAAAGTAGGTATTTCGTTGCTGGTGGGTATCATGATCTCTGCTCGTTCTTCGCCTCGTCGTCGCTGCCCTCCTCGGTATCGCCCTGCTTGTTTTCCTCGGGCTCTTTCGCCATCACGTTTTCAAACTGCGACCACAGCGCCTCGACGGAGGAGAACTCGTTTCCGACCTGCGATGCGGGTGACGACCGCCTCGAATTAGTGTCCGAGTTCTAAGAGCCAGCGTATTCGAAAAGGGAGGAGAGGGGGAGACTGCCTACCGTGATGACTGCCTCGAGCGAACGATTGAGCTTGTTGATGTTGGCAAGGACTTGCTCAAAGTTCTGGGTTTCTCGTTAGCATTTCTCAAATTGTTTGTTTTTGTTTGACTGCATCATCGCTCGGGGGAACCAGGGGGGGGCTTACCATTGCGATTTCGCCGATGAGCTCTTCGCGCTGTTGCTCAAAATAGGTCTTTTCCCTCGTTCCGGATTGGGATTGCGAGTGGGAGAAAGTCCGCTGATGTGACGACATGTTGTTTGGTGACTCGGTGTCTTTGGAGGTTTAAGGAAGAGGTTCGCGTGTCGCGTCGAGAGGAATTGTAGTTTTGGCGGTGATGGCGGGGTTTGGATGGAAGGTCACTGCGGTGGGGTTGGTTGTACAGTTTCTTTTGTGGGTATAGCACTGTACGGAGCACTGTGGGTGTCTCTGAGTATTGTTGATCCTTGTGGCGTATATTTCACGCTCTTCAGTGATGCCATTCTGCAAAGACTGGAAACTTTAAATCAAAAGATGAGTATATGTACCCACGATGCCCTAGACTATGGAGAAAGAGAAAGCCTGTATCCATGCAAAGAATGTTCCAGCAAGTGACCGTGAAGAAGGGTATCAAAAAAAAGGGTATCATAAACGAAAGCCAGAAGAGAGTCAATATCCCATCATCCCACCATAAAAAAGCCCGTCTACTGTACCCTTCAATCAGACGCTCTCGCTGGGCTTCACAGGCGAAGCCCCCATGACACTAATGACATCATCATCAACAGGCTTCGCCTGGAACGTCGACGCACTCTTGTCCACAGCGATACCCGCTTGGCCATCGCCTCCCGAGACCTCCCGTCCGTTACGCAGCTCCCAGCTCCCCTGGCGCTCGTGTCGCACCCCGCGCCCAGAGACAGCCAGGTCCGGGTCACTAGCCATCTTTTCAGCGGCCCGGAACCCGCCAAGCCCGGCGATCCGGCCATTGCCGTCCTTTCCTCCTCCTGCTCCGCCACGATGAATCCGGAAACCACCAAGAACAGCCCCCGAGACAACGACCAGGCCTAAGACGGCGAGGACGATGATGGCGCCAATGATACCCGCGACAACGGGCTTCTGCACAGCCGAGCGGATGGCCTCGCCGACGGTCGGCGTCGTCTTTGTGGTCTGCCAGTCGCAAAACGATTGGATCGAGCCGCAGATGCTACACCACGTCGCCGTGTCGATGCCGAACTTGGACATCTCCTGCTTGAAGTAGCTGTACGTCACGCGGGTGTCGCCCTCGGCGAGGCCGAAGAGGGGATACTCGAGGAAGGGAGTGCCGGGATCGGCGTTCTCGCGGTAGAGGAAGCGGACGTAGAGGTTCTCCTCGGTCGGATAGGTGTCTGGCTCGTTGGGCTGGTCGCCGACGAGCTCAAAGACCATGGCGGCGCCGTTTTCGGGGAGGCTCCAGAAGGGGGTCGTGGAGAGCGTCTGGTTCGGCTTCTGGAGTCCCGCGAGGGAGAAGAAGGAGAGAAAAGGTTCCTGGGAGCTGAAGAGGAGGGTCATCTTGTTGGAGTAGCCGGCGAAGTTGCCGTTGGCCTCGAGGGCGTCGACAACTCTGCGCGCAAAGGTCCGGCCGGCGATGGTGCGGATCATGTCTCCCTTTTTGAGCCCCGAGACGGCTTGGTTGGAGGTCATGTTGAGCTGCTGGAGGCGGGCGTACATTTCGAGGAACTCGATGCGTTGCGCATACCCGTCTTGGAGACCGTCGTAGACGGCCTGCTCGTGGGAGTAGCGGTAGCGGACGTAGTCGTAGATGTCGTAGGCGTTCCAGAAGTTCACGTGCGCGAGCGAGATGTCTCCGTCGTTTAGTGGCGGCGTGTTGAAGAGGGATGTGTAGCCGGGGCGGGACGCCTGCTCGAGGGTCTGCATGTACGGGTCGAGCTGCATGACATACGTTGTCGAGATCTTCCACTGCGGACATTCGGTATTGCCCCGAACACTTGCCGAGTGAAAGTCAGTTCAGTCCTCGAGGAGCGTCATGATTTGCGGTAAACTGGAACTTACTCAATCGACCTATCGTCAGACAGTCCCAGCGTCTCAATGATTGGGTATTGGTAGCCACCCAGAGGATACTGCGTGGTGTTTCCAGAGATTGTCGAGTACGAGATGTTGGTCCCGCCAGTATCGGCCGCGAAGGCCTGGGTGATGGGCGGGTAGAGACCCTGCATGAAGGCAGCAGCGCCGGCGGCGATGTGGGCATCAGGGAGAGAGAGGATCGAGAGCTGCTCATGCTCATACACGTTCCGCGCAATTCCCTTGATCGCGGCACGGGTCGTGATGCGACCCTCGGAGGTGTTGGTGGGCGTTCCGCTGGCCAGGTAACGACTTCTGAAAGCGCTTCCCTGGGCGTACATTTCCTGAGCACCCAAGGGAGTCAGGGTATCTTGGAGCCCGCTGCGCACCGGCGTGCGCTCACCGTGCATGACCATTGCGACGGACGCCCATACTGAAGGGGTCGAGGGCGCGGCCGAAGTCGTTGCGATCAGGGTCCCAATGAAGACAATCAAAGATAGGGTAGACATGGCGGGCGAGAGGCCTGGGTTGTGTATCATACGGTTGCGAGATTTGGGTGGCTGAACTTGCAGCACGGCTTTACACAGGTAACAGGAAGCTCAAGACAACGGAGAGATCAATCACATACAGACGAACGGCTACTCGATAAAGAGGATGGAGGGGAGAGCTCGGCTTAAAAGAACAAAGCCAGACCACCAGTTCAGAGGCAGAGGAGAGCTTGGAAGGACCGGAGCATGCAAGGCTCGCATGCAGCAAGGCGGCGGCGGGAAGCTAGCTGGGCTTACACCATCTTCACCTCAGAGGGGAACATGAGTGACAGCTTCTCACCGCATGTCGCCTCGATAAGCCATCGAGTGTCTTTCCTTCCCCCAGAGGACGCTTGTCTCGGAGGGGTAATGTAGGCAGTACATGACGTGCTTGAGGCCCAGAGCGACAGAGCGAGTCAGGGTATAAAGCCGGACATGGCAGACGGGCGGCACTGTCCTTCTTTGACTACCGTTGCAACTCCAACAGATGGGTGGTCGACGATGGCGGTGGTGACGGATGGGGCCGACGCGGGATGGCGTGGGAAGCGCAGCAAGGATCTACAGTGTCTGCATGCTAGCAGAGTGGAGATGGCGGCACATGGCTGACCTTCAAGTAAGCCGAGCCAAGTGAGTTGTCCAAATAAGGGAGAGGTGAAGGAAGTTGGAGGCTGTTGAGGTGATAAGGTGAGAGACAGAGAGAGAGAGAGAGAGAGAGTGTGTGTGTGTCTGTGAGTTGTGAACGGAGGGCCGAACTCAAGAGGCCAAGGTGCGGGGTGACTGCATGGCGCGATTGAGCTCCAAGCTACGTTATCAGCTATCCTCGATAGCTCCGGCCAATGATGGAGCAAGCCACTCATGCATTTGGCGCTTAGAAGAAAAATGGTGAGAGGGAGCGATGGGATGCCGCAATCGGCTGCATCGGCCAGAAGAAGCTGGTTGCAGCGGCCGTTTTTAACGTACGGTAGCGACGATCAGGCGGGGGAATTGGGCTGAATTGAGACTGTCTGACATGACTGTTGATTGCCTTGCTCACGACATGTCTTGGGTTTTTCTCGACGATGATCTGTAATTTGTCGACCAACACAAGGTAGCCAAGACAGCTGGGGCTCTGGGTAGAAGAGTATGGCTATGACCCGACAACCTGGGTCTAGATGCCGCGGACAACTAGAACAGTCCACATCAGTGATCCGTTCTGCTTAGTCTGGAAATGTGAAGATGAAGAAAGTATCTGGGGTGGCTGGGAGCAGGCGATGGACATTGGAGTGCTGTTTAGCTTCCAGCATCAGTTCGTGCTATCAGCCACCCCCGGTCGAGTCTGTCCAATGGGCTTACACCAAAGTGTTCACATGCCCTCGTCGACAAGGGACGGATAAGGAACTCTTTGGAGTTGGTCCAGTAAGCTTAAAGTCTCTTGAGGCACCTTAGTCCAGCCGGGCGTCGCGGGCTAAAAGTTCGAATCTTAGACATCCAGCAAAGAACGGATCGAGTCGAGATCTGCGGTGAAGCAAGTGGCTTCGAGGAGCAAACGGAGCGCGAGTACGTAAGGCAAGTCAAGAGGTCGAGATGAGCGACGGAAAAAGTGTGAAGTGAAGACGAAAGAGAAGAAGACCGGGAACTCAACTGGTGATTGATCGGACGACCGGTAGCAGCTGGTGACGCAGCCTGTGCCAGCTGTCGCCACAAGATGCTGATCTTATCATGAAAGTGGTATTATCTTATCTTATCTTTATCTTATCTACTCCTCATCAGTTCCCATCATGTCCAGCTGGAGGTTCACAGTGAGCTCTCCAAATCTACCAAGTCCTTGAGCACCGCATCCTTTTCTCCCTCGAACTTGGCGCTCGCAACGAGGCCAAGCGGCCGCCTGCTGCGTCCACCACCATACCCGAAATACCTATCC